>NC_140594.1:655793052-657067219 GCF_964204655.1 Triturus cristatus
GTTTGGTTTTGGGCTGGTAATTTTCCAACAAGCCCGTACATGCGCACTAGTCTGCACATTAGGAGAGTGAGGGTTGCTTCATGCCGCAGCCCCCGGTCTCCTAATGAGCGGGGAGTATCGCAGCTCAAGTCAATCCTAGCGCTACTGGAGCAGCGTCTGGATTGGCTGACAGGCACACGCGTTTGCCAGGCCTCTCCCGCTCTCCGGCGCAGTCCTGAGGCATTGGGTGCCGCGCAGCACACGCACCTCAGCAGCCACGGCTCAATCACTGAGCTGCGTCCAGCACATTTTATGCCTATAAAGTAATTTTCTTTACTAAAAGAAGTTTGCATTTCAGATTGTTTAAACGTTTAGTTTTATGCCACTTTTGACCTGCTTGTGATCTGTCTTTCTCTGTGTGTCACTGATAGCCGTGTTACAAAGGTGAATGTGTCTGTAGCAGGTAAAGGGGGCGGAGGGCTTTGAAAGAAAGGAGGAGTATTCCTCAGAGCACATTTTGAGGAACACTCCTGCGCCTTTTGCTGGGATGAAAACTTCTTCTCAGGGAGTGTCTGCTTAATTGCTCCTGTTTCCATACTCTTCTTCTTTATGGCACCCATATACAAATAAATCAATGTGAGTTGCAGACATTACCCCTTGGGCTACTGCTGAGGAGACATTTCACTCCTTTCCAAGGACAAGTGCTGGTGTGTCCTTCACAGAGTTATCATGTGCTCAGAGTATTAGTCAGAAGTGATCTTCACTGCACTATCATTTAATGGATATGCAGCCCCAATAGTCATCACACCAAATTTCATTATCATACGAAATCTCTTTATTGATGTCATTCAAAGTTGCTTTATCTCAGATTTGCTCATAAATTCACCATTTGCCCATACTTTTTTCTAAATTTTCTCTAGCAGAGAACCCTCTGAACCTTCCTTATGGCAGTTGGGCTTGCTCCCTACACTCGTTCGACACCAGCCACTCACCCAGACCTTTTATGCCTCATCACTTTCACCAATTCAAATGTCACCGGCCACCACTGGCGGAGGTACCAGGAGGACAGGGCGGCTGGTACGTGGGAATCGGTGACCGAGCTGGCAACACGTGGCAGACGCAGGGGCCCACAGGCCATCCCAGGCCCCTCTGGCATCAGTGGTGGGTCCCAGCATGGACAGTTAGTGTCCCATCCCCCTACAACAAGCCCCACCAAAGGGACAATCCCACCTGCCCCTGTGGATCAGGTGATGCCATTTACTGTCCGGGACAGGAAGCTCATTATGGACAATAACGTGCTGCTGGCCGAGATGAGGAGGTAAATGGCCAAGCAGCTAAGGCACCTTGAGGACATAAAAAACACCTTGGACTACCATAATGTCTGGACATGTTGTGCCCCATCCCCCTCTTCTCCCTTCCACCAATGTTTTATCTTGTATTTTAGGTAGTGTTAGGTAAGTATTTCAAGTGTTAGGTAGTGTAGTTTTAGTGTAGGTATAGTTAGTGTTAGATTTTAAAGTAGTTTTAGATTTTTATTATTGTATAACATTAGGGGATAAGTTTCCTTTTCCTTTGGGTGGGAGGTTGATGTCTTTTTGGAAAAAATAAGAAAAATAAAAACCAAAAAAATATTTCTTATTGTAGGTCAAATGTGTAGTTAGTTTATGTATAGCTTAGATGTCTTTGTCCTGTCTCGTGATGTTCCTTAAGGGTGGGAGGGGGGTTGATGTCTTACATATGTTATGCGTGTTTAGGATTAGTTAGGGTAGATAGTTTAGGTACTTTTTCTCTTAATTCTAGTTAGTTTATTTTAGTTTAATAGTACTTATGATTATAGTTAGTTTAGGAGAGCTAAATGTTTAAATTTTATAATAAATGGTTACTAGTTTGGATTTCTGCTTGCACTTATGTCAGGGGTGATGTGGTGGAGTATGTCTTTTTACCTTGTATCCATCTCACATCATCAATGGACTCTCCGTTGAATGTGTACGTGTGGTCATGACATGTTACTTAGCAGGATAGATTGTGTCAGGATACCTTAGATGTGAGCACAGTAAACTTGCATGGATAACAGGGTGGCAAGTAGGATTTACGGCCTAGTCTAGGGGCAGTCGTTTGGGAAGTTATACATCTTAAGTGTGACTCACGAAGTTGGCCATCACACTGTTGCACATTTACAACACAAGGTAGGGACATGGCATTGAGGGGATATTGTAGTAGCTACTGTTATCCATCATGGAGATTGATGTATGCGCCGGGTACCACAGAGTGCGTCATAGCCCTGCATTTCACATGCTCCTTGCGCAGAGTCCATCTACATTGCACAGACCTTGGCACACATGCTGCGTAGTGCAAATGTGTCGGATTGAATTGAATTACATCTTCCTGTGCAGTTAGATGTACTGACTTCACTTCTCCCAAATCCCTTTTGTGAATCACAAAAGTTGGTAGGTCATGATTTTGTCACCGTTAAATTTTTTGTAAATGCAAAAAGTTCTGCTGCACACAAGAGGAGAAATGTTGCATTGCTCCCTCTTGTGACAGTGTCATGGCAAATTCTCCCAGCTGTTACCTTTTGGCTCATAGTGATGCCACCCTTGAAATGGTGGCACCGCTTCTGACCAAACAAAATATGACAGTCCATGTCGAGGTCCAAGGTGAGTGTCACAGAGTGTATTGGGGACAGTGGAAGGTGATATTCTGGGGCATGATGCTCAGCCCAGAACCAAGAAGAAACTGGCCATTTGGCCTAGATGAATGCTTCCGCTTCCTTCATTGCAATAAGGCAGATTCATCCTCATCTTCATCCTCTGATGTGTCAAGTGCCTCACATGTGGGTGGTGGTAGATTGGCTGCAGCACTGTGAGGCACTGACACATCAGGGGGCGGAGATGTGGATGTAGAAGCAGCAGCATTCATCTGCACCTGACCTTGCTGCAGCAATGCAGTGATGATGATCTGCAGGGCATGGAAGACTCCAGCTACATCTCGCTTATGTGCAGCCGTGGCAGCCATTTGTTCCGCCTGCATCCACTCCATGTTCTCCATTATTCTCTGCATGCGGCCCAATTCCTGGCTGCCATTGCTTGAGCCACTCTGACTGGACAGTTGTTCCTGTCTCTGAGTCATGACCCCAGCGATATCAGCCATGGAGTGTTGGACAGCATTGAGTTTCTGTGATGTTTTGTAGGTGGTCCCAGATGGAACTCAGACACCCACATACGGAATCAGTCAGTCAGTCAATAAGCTTTATTTCGATAAAAATTATCATAAAAGCATATACAGAAAGATCATTGTAAAAATAAAAGTTCATTAGGGAACGAATTTTTACAGGAGATCGTAATAATAGCTTAATGGCCGAAATTTAAAAAAGCGTTATAAAAATATAATTTTGTAATACAATTAAAAAACAGTTTAAAAAGACATATATAAGGCAATACAATGGCTCAACTTGTACAACTGTTAAGTTTATTTCTAATGGTCCAGGACCAGGCTAAAAATGTGGCTACTGCGCAGACTAGCACCAAACTTGTGTCGGTACGAAGAATACGTAGAGCGACACGGTAGTTTGAGATGCCCAGAAGACGGCAGGCAGGAGCGAGCCATCTTTTTCTCGGATTGCTGTGCGCTGGGCATTCGAACATGATATGAGCTATGCTTTCTACTTTAGCGGGACATGTCAGACAGGTGGCAAGAGTCTGATAGGGAGGCTTCCATTTACTGGTAAATTCACGGGTGGGAAGGATCTCAAGTCTGAATTGAAAATACAGCGATCTGTCCCTGGGTTTTTGGATAAACTCGAGAAACGGCTCAAAACCAACTGTCTGCTTAAATCTGAAAAAGTCTTCGGTTAATCTTCCATGTCTTGAGCTACCAAGATCCCTATTGTCAATCCAGTCCCAATATACTTTTTTGAGATCCGTCTTGCTGATTGATGCTCCATGCTCCCAAAGATCGGTTAGACCAAGTTGGCTGAAAGATTTTTTGATGTTACGAAGCCAACTTATTTTGTGGGAGCCGGCTGTATGCATGATTTCTCTCAAGCCCTCAGTGAATTTGGCTAGCTCCGGGGTGCGCCAAAGGCGAACCCAGAATAGCAGAGGGCGTAGTCTAACAATATCTTTAAATGAGCGCGTACCCAAGTCGCTAAAGAGGGGTTTTAAGGGAGTACCTCTTGGCATTGAAACTAGTTCTCTTAAAAATGTATTCTCGGATAGAGTGAGCTCTTCTGTGTTTTCGAAGCCCCATAGTTCGGCACCGTAGGTAGCCGAACCTACTGCTTTAGCCTGATAGATCATGAGTGCGGGGCTAATTGGCTTGCTCGACGAGGAGCGGTGTTCTTTGGCTATTACCCCCGTGACTTGTTTGTGGTTAAGCAGCATTTTTTTAATGTGGGGCTATACGGAATCAAGTTTGGCCGCCAGGCTGTCAAACCCCACCACACCTGATGAGCCATCTCCTGCTGGACCTCTAACACACGGCGTTGGAATTCCAGATTTGGGTCCGGGAGGTCCTGGGAGACAGCCGTGGTAGTAGGTGCTTGCTGCTGTGTGGTTTGTGCCGGGGGTGGGGTTTGCACGATGCAGCTGGGTTGCCCTGCTCCTGGAGGTAGGGTGCTGATGGAGTCTAGCAGCTGTTGGAGGGTGTCCGTGTTGATGGTGGAGAATTCCTCCTCTTCATCAGTGAAAAGTGGGATAGGCTGCTGTTCAGGAGGTTATGTTTGTCCCTCTGCAATGTAAAGGGGAGATGCATTTTAACTGTGTGTTTCATGTATGAACATGCATTGGATGAGTTTACAAGCAGACTGCATTACAATGTACATTGTGACTATTTGGGAGGGGGTGCCTATTTGTTTCTGCATGTTGACTTTTTCGAAAACATCACAGATATGAGTTTGTACTTGTACATTGTCATCTCACAGTCTACAGCTATGACTAATGTGATTGGACAGTTTATGCACACAGGCGGCACCAGTTGTGTCCTCTGATCAGTTGTGAAGGTGATTCAGTTTGTCCCACATTGTAGTCAATGTTGATGATCTCCGATTTTTATGTGTGTGCGCTGCATTGTGGGATACTCACCCATGCAGCTTTGGTTTTAATGCCCCTTATCCCTTTAAGGCAGTGGGCCTCCACTTCTGTGCATTTACAATGCTGAGATGTTGCAAGCTGGGGTAAATATGTGTCATGGTCAGAGTTGGGACACTTGTACATTGTTTTCAAGTAGATGTCTTGGTTACGTCAGTGGTTGTATGTACACGAGGACGTGTCAGAGTGTGACCTGCTCCTCTAAGGATGTTAGCCACACTCAGCAACCTCAGTGACGTGGCCTGTACCATGTGGAGATGTTTGGGGTGCAGGCATGGTATTCATCATACACTGTCACTTGCATTGTCAGTGTGGCTCACAAACCCGCACCTTTGCTCTGTACTGCACATGTGCATGTGCGTGTTGCAAGATTAGTTATGTGTGAGGAGGGCCCCGTTTAGGCGCATTGGCTACCAAGGCCTACTTGCTGTTTCAATGTCTGCTGCACTATGCTCTGCACATGTGCATCCAGGTAGCTTTGTCTATTGTGATTTGTCGTGTGTGCATTGCTTACTGTCCTCCTGTTTGATTGATTTGATTTGATTTGAAAATTTGTGGCGCGCACGAATGCCCAAGGGCGTCTTGGTGCTAAGTATAGAAAACCAGAACTGCCGATTATATAATGCTCTAACTAGGAGGTAAAAAGCCAGGTTTTTACAGCTTTCCTGAATGATAGTAGCGAGGGGCTATTTTTTATTGTGATAGGGAGAAGGTTCCAGGTATTGGCTGTCTGCAGCAGGAAGCTTCTCCCCCACCACCGGACCTGCTTGAATTTAGGGACCTGAATCATTTTTGCCTGACCAGATCTCAGGCTCCTGGATGGCTCATACCATTTCAGATGAGTTTTTAAAAAGTGTGGTCCTACACCGTGGAGGGCCTCATAGGCTAGGCAGACTGACTTAAACCGTATCCTTTTCTTCATTGATAGCCAGTGGAGGGCTCTTAGTCTGTGGGCAACCGGCTCAGATCTGGGGATGTTCAGCACCAACCTAGCGGCTGCATTCTGTAGACGCTGGAGTTTTGTCAGATGTTGGATTTGTATCCCAGCATACAAGGCGTTTACAGTGACGAAGGCCGCCGATAGATCCAAAAGGATCAGGGCGGCCTTCCCACCTGTATCCAATACAATCCTGTGTTCCTCTACTGCCATGATCAAAGCTGTCTCTGTTCCATGTTTCTCCCTGAATCCATACTGTGTCATTGGTCCAGGACGTTTGCAGAGGCTAGACATTTTTAGAGTTTTTTATTCAGTAGTTTTTCCAACACTTTAGCTGGCAAAGGGATTCTCGAAATTGGTCTATAGCTCCCAGGTTCATGCGGGTCCAGATTTGGCTTCTTTAGTAAAGGGAGGACTGATGCTGTTTTCCATGCATCTGGGAAACAGCTAGACTGTATTATCTTTGTAAAAACCAAATTTAATTGTTCACTAAGTAGATCTGGGAACATATGCATTATCTTGGGTGGGCAGGGGTCCGTTAGGTTCCCAGGACTAATTGTCATCATCACCTGTCTGATCTGTTCCACTGATAGGGGCAAAAAGCAGAACCCCAGATTGAGGTTTCCAGTGTACATGCCTTGATTAGGATGTATATGTAGATAGGGGATATCGAATTTGTTGATAGTCTTAAAAGACTCATATACTGATTTGACTTTATCAACAAAGAACTGTCCCAGTTTTTTTACCGTGGCAAATAGCTCCTTACTGGAGTTCTTGGCCTCATTTATTTTTCTAGTAAAATAATTACTTTTTTCTTCTATTATTAGTTTTTTGTATGTGGCCAGAATTCTGCCGTATTAGTCTTTTGTCTGTTGCTCGGAGTCTGCCCTCCATTTTCTCTCTGTCCTTCTGCATGCTTGCTTTTGCGCCCTCAACCTTTCGGTGAACCACGGTTCTGAGGGATTTTTCCTCCTAGAGATAACCCTTTTCAAGGAGGCTACAATTTTGACCGCTGATTTGATCCATCTGGATACCTGATCAGCGGCTAAGTTGCAATCTAACCCAAGTTCAGGAGTGGTCCTGAGTAGCTGCTCCTGTAGTCTAGGAGTGTCAATCTTAGCCCAGTCCTGATAGGAGACGTACCTGGGCTGGGTTGCTGTGGCTGTTTTAACCTGCTCCACCTTTAAAGTGAATTTTATTACTTTATGGTCTGACCAGGGAATGGGCATTATTTCTACAATTTCGATGTTTGTATTTGAGGTGTAAATCCCATCGAGCGTATGACCGGCCACGTGTGTATCATGCTTGACGATCTGGTCCAGAGAAAAACTGGCCATTGCCTCGGCCATTGATACAATGTTATTGTCCGAGTTCTTTTCTAGATGTAAACTGAAATCCCCTAGTATGGTATACTAGGGGATTTCAATTCTCACAACTCTCTCAGAAAGTCACGCAGCACCATACTCATAACGGGTAAGCCTGTTGGCTTACCCGTTGTGAGTATGGTGCTGCGTGAATTTCTATTGTTGTTGCTGGCTGGACACACAGTGTCAACAACAATTGCCCTCAACGTTGACCCCACATGTGATGTGTAAATGGCCCTGGATTAGATGGATGTGGATTTACAATGCATATTTATGGTGCTCAGGCCTTGCCCTCACCACCCTGCCAACAGATGCGAATGGCAGGTTGATGTGTGGTTGTGTATGTGACACGCAGCTGGTCACATGGATGATACATGCTGTCCTGGTTATGAATATTCAATGCATGGATTTGCGTGTGGGTCATAACAACCATGACTGCATATTTGGCCACTAACACAGTTGACTTAACAAACAGATAGGTTTATATGCACATAATGGTGTCATGGGCAACTGACTCCAGGACTGATGTGGAATGGTGTTTTCTGTATGGCAGATATGTACACTTGGGAGTGGAGGTGTGCAATTCAATCTAAGGGGTGTGTGTGCCATTTGGCTAGTTGTCATGATTTGTTGCAACTTTGCTATCCTTGCTTGTTGTCAAACTTTGGTTGTCTTACTTCTTTACAGGGACATTGTAATTCTGTGAGTCTGGCACACAGAAAAGTCATGCAGTACAGATTTGGTTGACATATTCCTGATATGCATTGTCCCCTCCCTGTGGTGTTGTAGGCATAGCCCCCCAGCTCATTGTATTACATCACCTTTTGTGTGAAGTCTGCTGTTTGTGTGCATTGTGGGATATGCACGTTTGAGCCATTTGGCTGCATGATCAGTTTGTTGTGACATTGCATGTGTTTCTGGTATGCAGACACACTAGATGGTTTCTCACTTGGTGTACACACAGTGACGGCTCGCAGTGGGAGTTTTGCAGGGCGGTGGTGCGGCGGGCTGGTGCAGGGCAGGTGAGGGGCAGGATGGGGGTAGTGCAGTTGGACACACGACGTGCTTAAGTTAGGTAAGTAAATACATGAATCCAACTATTTAATTTGCACTTGCTGGCCCGCCGAGTTAGCGATGCAGCAAGCGCAAGGTAATTAGTTGGATTTATTAATTTATTTACCTAACTCCAGCACGTTGTGTGTTCAGCTCCACTACCCCCATCCTGTCCCTCCCCTACCCCACAAAACCACTCACGCTGCGAGCGGTCGCTGTGTACACAGGACTGCATCTCATGGACATGCAGGCGGACACATTTACTGGAGATGTGGCAGGATGTCTATATGACCCCCTTGCCTCAACATCACACATTTACAAATCGTCTCCACAGGGCCCCATCTCTCTGATACTTAACATGTGGATGCACTGTGTGTGTGACTGTTCATGTCCATGAGTGGGCATGCCACCACCAATGTCAGCAGACATGCAGCATTGTGCCCATGTGTCTGCGTTGTGTGCAAGATTGTGTATGTGCAGTTGTGTCACCCTTGATGCACATGCAAATTCTTGCACACAACTCTGACATACAGGCACATGCATATGCGTGGTATTGAGGCAAGGGGGCCATTTTGACAGCCTGCCACATCTCCAATCAATGTGGGCCATTGGCTCTTTCACGGAGCCCTTATCTTGGGGTCTGATATGATACTTGGACTATATTTGTATGACTTTTCTGTCCACATTTCCAGGTCTGTGTGCCCACCAATATGTGTCTTGCAATGTATTGGTTGAGTAGGGTGAGATGTGTCTATGCCACCAGGGCCAAGGGGATCCGGGACATGATCCGCAGTCATTGTGGGTGTGTACTGCAATATATTTAATTGTGCATGAGTGTCATTGGGCCCATCTCCACCCGTCCTCTCAGTCCCTGGTTGGTACTCACCCTGTTGCTGTTGTGTCTGGTCGTGTTGAGCAGTATCCTGTCCCGGAACTCCGACCACCGTCTCCTCACTGATGACTTGGGACACCTGTTCCTCCAACGGATCCAGCTCTTCCTGTGGCGCTGGACTCCCACCTCCAGTCTGCATTGCTGCTTTCAGGTTGGCTGCAAGTTTCTGCTTGGTCTAGCGCTTAGCATCATGCCAGCGCTTCTTGCAGTGGTCTACTGTCCTCCTCACCTCTCCAACAGCATTCACCTTGGCCATGATGGACTGCCATATTGCGTTTTTGGTTGCCAATGTCACAGTGGAGCTGACAAAAAGTTGTTGTTGGAGTTCTGTCACCTCCGCAATCAGGACCTGATTTTCCTGCTGACTGAACTGCATCTTCCTCTTCCTCTTTTCCTTGGCCTTCCCCTGGGTCTCTGGCTCGTCCTCCTGGGTGTTTGTGGGGCTGTTGTTGGCCTCTGTGCTGGGTCCAGGCTCCTCCATGGTTCTTCTCAAATGTTTCTTTTTTTTGTGTTTGGGCTGCATAGCGGGCGTTTTATAGTGGTTTTTCACGCTTACAGTGAAAAAAGGTGCGCTGATGCTAATTAGCGTGCCGTTCCTGGTCGCTAACTGGGCCATCGCCACTTTTTTCACGTTAGCGTGACGAATTTTACAGCCGTGATGCTAATCTTATCGCTGGACATTTGACCCGGTAGGGGAAACTATCGCCTGTTAGCGGCGTGTTGTGAATACGCTGCTAACACTGCGATAGTTTCTCGCGGTACACGGTGATAAGAAAACGCACGCTAACTGAGGTTAGCAATAGTTTTCACCATTTGTTGAGAATATCCCCCTCAGTTCTTTCAGTATTAGCCTCTTTAATGTATTTGAACTTGCTTTGCTACAATTACATATAATTGATATTAGTTGTATGACGGTAAATAAATAGTGACTTCAAATTAAGTTCCAAGCACAATTTGCTAGTGACTCTAGTAGATCGAGCAAAGAACAAATATTGTGCATGTAAACTGACAGTTTTGAAATTATCTTGCTGCTAAAGACGATGATGCATACAGAAGTGAGGAGATAGTTTTGATATTTAAATAATTTGAAATGATTGACCTATCCCTCTTCCTCCATAGATCTTACCAAACCTTTTAATAGCTTTAGTGACCATACCATTGTTCATACTCTTTGAAGTGACATGGTGAGACCAAGCCAGGTTTTTATGGTTTACTTCCAAATACGCATAATTGGTTACCTTCCCAAGTATAGGTTCCAATCATCTATGTCTCTTGTCTACAACTCTTTCCAAAGCACATTACTTTATTTTTTTAACAGCTGAGTGTGAGGCCATTCTGTAGACTGTAGTTATATACTCTTGTTAGTTGATGTTGTAGACCTTTAGAGGGCATTAAAAATATCATCAGGTCATCTGCATGAGCCAGATGAATAATCAGCTGCTTCCCAAATTTCTGCTGCACCCCTCTATCGGGCTGAGGTGTGCCAAGGGATCTGAAATGTACAGGGAAAATAAAAGAGGTGCCAAATTGCAGCCCTGTTTCAGAGTTTACATTTTCAGTGGAAGAAAGTTTTGGCTGGAAATGACATGTTTCTTGATGCAGTAGTATAATATAATACTTCTTTCATTCAACTCATCTCTTTCTGCTTTGCGTTGCTTGCTTTCCTTCCCCTCTCCTTCTACATAACCTTTCTCTACCTCCCCCCCCCCAATCTATTGTTCTATCTTGTTATACCTTAACTCTACCTCACCAATCACTAAATTCTAGTCCTTCTTAATTCTCTGCATACCTCTCTGTGCGACTTGGTCTATGTAACCTTTCTCTATCAGCCACTACCTCTCTTTTGCTGTCCCACCTATCTCTTTTCTCTAATCTCTTTCTTTACTTCAGCTCACCTATTCTACCTCACCCTACCCCCTCTTAGACTTCCTCACTCCACCCATCACAGCATTTCTGCAAATGTATGCTTTCTTTCTGTACCTCGACTCTATCCACCTCTCTTCTTTCTACCACCTCTTTCTCATGACCTCATGACTCTTGCCTGACTCCTCTCTCTGCACCTCACTGCTCTGTTTCTCTTTCATCTCCCAGTTTCAATTCATGACATAATTTAATATTATTCAACAGTCCACTACACATTCTCCAAGTCAGCCATACAGCATCTTTCCTGCAACTGGAAGAACAGACTAATAATTATAAACTTAATTCTACGTCAAATATGTTATTGTTGCAAGTTATCTGTTGCTGATACTTGACTGACTGACAATGGACAGATTGAATGTTTTTGTTTTTGAGAGCCTTCGTTCCTAAAGTTTAATCTATAACTCGATGTTCTTTGGCATCATGAGTGATTGAACTAGTTGAAAATGGGTAGTAAATTCAAACAGTCATGTAACTATTTCCATATTACGGCCCCAAAACCCCTCAAGTTGACACTGCTCCAGGTGTTATAATACAAATATTTTGCCACCATGGAACTGATGCATGAGATTGAATCTTGTGCAGTTGTAATGGTCATCCAGATCTATGTATGTTGTGTACTAAACCTTTTTTGTCTCACCTCAGAAATCTCCCAAGTGCTATGTAAGCTCATTCTGCCACCACACTCTTGTGAGTACTGAAAGTGAAAAAGTAGATGCTTTATCACAGGAAATTCTATATGGAATAGAGTGTGAAGGATTATGCTAATCCCAATTCAACCATAACCTGAGATTATGGCCAAACCAGGGTTCCCATTTCAGCAGGAATCCTTGCACCTTCGAGTATCTTTTACATTATCAATTACTGTGGGTGCTTTTTGTTCGCTGGATGCTCACCGCCCCTAAACAATATCCATCCATATCTCTCTGCCCCCTGAAAATGGCTCCCCACACATAAACTACACCCATCCCTGACCCCTAAACTCCACGAGCACTGAACCTTAAAAGCCCTTTCTAACCCTAAACTCCACCCATCCCTGAACCCCAAAACACCATCACCACACCTAATCTCCACCCATACCTGAAACCTTAACACTCTTTCTATGTCTAAACTGTACTCATCTCCTAATCTAAAACCCCCTCACTACCCATAAACTCCAGCCACTCCTTAAACCTAAGAACATATTTTATGCCTAAAAACCACCCATCGATGATCCCTTAAAATCTTGCACCACCCCTAAACTCTACTCAACCCTGAACCCTACAAATCATCGCCATTCCTGAAAACCACCCATTCATGACCCCTAGAACCTTTCACCACTTCTTAACTCCCACCATCCCTGCACCCTAAAAATCCTTTCTACATATAAACTCCACCTATAGCCTAACCCTTAAAACTCTGCGCCACCCTAAACCCCACCCATTCTCAAACACTAAAAAAACCTTCACCTCTCTAAAACTCTACTCATCGCCCACCAGCCCTAAACTCCATCCATCTGTAAAACGTAAAAAAAAGCTTAACAACTATGCCACCCATCCCTGAACCCTGAAAACCCCTCACCACCCTAAACTCCTCCCATGCCTGATTCCTAACAAATGCTCACTATCCTTTACTCCGCGCATCCATGAATCCTAAAGATGCTCAAACCCCTCATCGCCTCTAAACATCAACCATGAACACAAAAATCTCCACTTCCCCTAATCTTCACCCAAATGTGTGATTTTGGATGCCTCCTTAAAATTATCTTTCCTTTAAAATGTTTCCTTTAATCTTCAATTTACTTGTATGTCCTTAAAATTGTCTTTCCTTAAAATAGTTTTTCCGTTGTTTGGTGTCCTCCAATGTGGTTTCTCAGTCTTTGTTTTTCCACTAATTCACATACATCAATTACCAGTCAAATTAGCAAATTGAGTGTTTCAGTACTACTGAATGCAGAGCTACTGCACCGCTGGAATTTTCAGGGTCATATTTGACAGATTCAACAATGAGCAATTTATCCCTGAAAAATTGCCATCGAATAGTGAATTACCTACTTCAATTGGTGAAGTAACAACCATTTCTCCAATAATTCCCAATCTGTAGGGAACAACTCAGAATACAAAGATAATTCTGCATTCTGAAATTACTTCTCAGTATTGTTTTGGTAATTTCAGGTATAAATTTACTGCATCAGAATTTCTTGTATTGTCAGAATGAAGGCCTAGACGAAAAAAGGTAATATGTGAATGTTGGAAATTCAGGGGAGGACACTGCTGAAAATGGTGTTGCCACAGCGATGTCAACAGTTATTCCCCCATTGTGGCATACAAAATTATAATCCAAAGGGAAAACCACATCTGGGGATTAGCAATCTCTGTGCCATGTCTGGAATTCCAATCCCTTTGCCAGTGAATTTAAATGAGGTTCCTAGTGTGAGCGTTCTGAGCGCTGCGGACGTAGGCGTCACAGCCATAGCGCCTAGGAGGTTGATATGGTGAAATGCAAATTACTTGAATGCATGAATGCAGCCATATGTGCATTTATTGCTAGAAAAAGGAGCAAGGAATCACACTGCAGGTCCAGCTGTTCACAAATGTAGCACTGCAGGATAGCCAGTGGACCAGCAGAACTGCACACTCCTGTTCACTTATTTTAATGCGCACAATGGAACATAGAAGAATAAATTTAGTGAATAATGTTTTTGTGATGTGAAATGACCTGGGGGCATATGTATCAACATCACCATTTGCGATTCTCAAATAGCGATTTTTAAAGAATCGCTATTTGAGAATTGCAAAACGGGATGTATTTAAAAAGTTGCAAACTTTTTGCGATTCCTTAAAATTCCTTAATTGCGATTAGCAAATTGCGAAATCGCAATTTAGGAATACCTGCCCATTCATTTCTATGGGCCAGGAGACCCATAGGAATGAATGGGAAGTAAATCTCAAATAGCGAATCGCAATTTGCTAATCGCAATTTGAGAATAATTTCAAAGGTGCAAGGGTGTCATGATGACACCCTGATGCACCCCTGAAATGAGCATGTGTGTGCATATGGCGCACATACATGCCCTAAGGGCATGTATGAGCGCCACGTGGCACTTTGTAAAATTCAAAAAAGTGCATTTTGAAAGGAAATCGCAAATTACCACCATCTGGAAGTTGGTGTTAATTTGCGATTTCTTAAGGATAATTCGCACAACTTGGGTGCTTTTTACATATCATTTAAGAAATCGCAATTTGCGATTTCTTAAATGCTTACGCAAAATTAAGAAATCGCTAAATTAGCAATTCCTTAATTTTGCGATGGGATTTGGCTCATACATCCCGATTACCGATTTTTTAATCGCAAACGATGTTATTTTGCGAATCGCAGCGTTTGCGATTAAAAAATCGTTTGATACATATGCCCCCAAATGACTGTGCTGACCACAGCAGAGAGTCCCTATAAAAAATGACAATACACACGCTATCTTTGCAACTGCAGTAATAATCGAGTTTTTCTACAAATTAGGGACTGGGGTGAAGATCGAAGCAGCATAAATATGCTTCCGGACCTGCACCACTCCAGCACCAACCAAGACCAAGACGAGCAACAGCAGCAGCCACCTGAAATGCATCCTGCTCAACACCCGCTCCATCCACAGACACGCCATCGAGCTCTGGAACCTGCTCGACACAACCTCACCAGACGTCGCCTTCCTCGCGGAAACCTGGATGAACGCCTCTTCAGCGCCCGACATCGCCATCGCCATCCCAGACGGCTACAAGATCATCCGGAGGGACCGCGTCAACCAGACTGGAGGAGGCATCGCCATCGTCCACAGGAACACCATCCGCATCACGACCAACACCGATGACACCCTCGCACCCGCCGAGCACCTGCACTTCCAGGTCCACATCAACCCCAAGACCACCCTCAGAGGCACCCTCATCTACAGACCCCCGGGACCACGTACACAATTCAGCGAAGACATCGCCGACTTCATCAGCCCGCACGCCCTCCCATCCGCTGACTACATCCTCCTCGGGGACCTCAACTTCCACCTGGAGAACAACAACAACCGCAACACCACCACCCTGCTGGACAACCTCGCAAACCTGGGACTCAAGCAGCTGGTCACCACCCCCACCCACTACGCCGGACACACACTCGACCCCGTCTTCTCATCTAGCAAGGACGTCGCCTTCAGCCACGCCACCGGACTCCACTGGACGGACCACAGCTGCGTCCACTTCAGCTTCAGAAGGACCACGGTCCACCACCACCAGCAACAGGCTGCACGCAGAAGCTGGAACAAGATCACAGCCGAACAGCTCGCGACCTCCCTGAGCATGAACCCTCCCACCAGCGCAACGAACCCAAGCCAGGCGGCCATCAACCTCGCGAAGTGGATCAGCAACTGCGCAGATGACCTCGCCCCTCTGAAGACCCCGCCTAGCAGACCCGCTAGCAAGAAAGCCCCATGGTTCACCAACGAACTCAAGAGCTCCAAGAAGAACTGCCGAGCCCTCGAGAGAACATGGCGCAGAGACCCAACACCGGACAACATGACTGCCCTCAAGCTCGCCACCCGAAAACACCACCAACTCATCCACACCACCAAGAAAACCGCATTCAAGGAACGACTGGACAACAACGCACACAACAGCAAGCAACTCTTCACCATCGTCAAAGAGCTCTCCAACCCCAACGCCGGAAACAACGACATCACCCCTTCGCAAGACCTCTGCAACTCCCTCGCCTCCTACTTCCACAACAAGATCGCTGATATACACAACAGCTTCAGCACTCAACAGATGCACGCCACGACCGAAACACCGCCCCCCACCACCACCCTCCGTGCCTGGACCCCGATCAGCACCGAAGACACCGCCCGCACGATGAACTCCATCCACTCCGGATCCCCTACCGACCCCTGCCCTCACCACGTCTTCAACAAGGCCGACTCTGTCATCGCACCCCACCTGCGGGACATCATCAACTCCTCCTTCGACACCGCCACCTTCCCGGAGAGCTGGAAGCACGCCGAACTCACAGCTCTACTAAAGAAGCCATCAGCCGACCCCTCCGACCTCAAGAACTACCGCCCCATCTCTCTGCTCCCGTTTCCTGCAAAGGTCATCGAGATGACCATCAACAAACAGCTGGCCACCTTCCTCGAGACCAACGGTTCCCTCGACCTCTCGCAGTCTGGCTTCCGGGCCAACCACAGCACCGAGACCGCCCTGATCGCAGCCACCGATGACATCCGAACACTGCTTGACAACGGAGAAACAGCAGCCCTCATCCTCCTAGACCTCTCCGCGGCCTTCGACACTGTCTGCCACCGTACACTAGTGCAGCGTCTCAGCAACGTCGGAATACAGGGAAAGTCATTGGAGTGGATCACCTCCTTCCTCGCAGGAAGGACACAGAGAGTACGCCTCCACCTGTTCAGATCTGAAGCCACCGAAGTCATCTGTGGTGTTCCTCAAGGCTCCTCGCTCAGTCCTACCCTCTTCAGCATCTACATGAGCCCTCTCGCAGACATCGCACGCCAGCACAACCTCAACATCATCTCCTACGCCGACGACACCCAGCTGATTCTCTCCCTCACCAACGACCCCGCCACCGCCAGAGCCAACCTTCACGAAGGGATGAAAGAGGTAGCCGAATGGATGAGGAACAGCCGCCTGAAACTGAACTCAGACAAGACGGAAGTCCTCATCCTGGGACCCTCACCCTCCGCCTGGGACGACTCGTGGTGGCCCCCCGCCCTAGGCAGCGCACCCAAACCAACAGACCACGCACGCAACCTGGGCTTCATCCTGGACTCCTCCCTCTCCATGACCAGACAAGTCAACGCCGTCTCCTCGTCGTGCTTCAACATCCTGCGCATGCTACGTAAGATCTTCCTGTGGATCCCCACCGAGACCAGGAAGACGGTCACCCAGGCCCTCGTCACCAGCCGTCTGGACTACGGCAACGCCCTCTACGCCGGAACCACCGCCAAACTCCAGAAGAGACTCCAGCGGATCCAGAACGCCTCAGCACGACTCATCCTGGACATCCCCCGTCGCGGCCACATCTCCGGACACCTGAGAGACCTGCACTGGCTCCCGGTCAACAAGAGGATCACCTTCCGACTCCTCACCCACGCACACAAAGCCCTACACAACCAAGGCCCAGGATACCTCAACAGCCGCCTCAACTTCTACGCACCCAATCGCCAGCTTCGATCGACCGGCTACGCCCTTGCCGCCGTCCCCCGCATCCGAAGAGCCACCACAGGGGGACGGTCCTTCTCCTACCTCGCCGCCAAGACATGGAACTCCCTCCCGACCCACCTCCGCCTGACCCAGGACCACCTCGCCTTCAGGAAGCAGCTCAAGACCTGGCTGTTCGAGCAGTAGCGGACCCCCCCCCTCCCCCAGTGCCTTGAGACCCTCTGGGTGAGTAGTGCGCTATATAAATGCTTGATTGATTGATTGATTGATTGATTGATTGATTGAATATTACACTATTTGCCATTGGAAACAGCAGAAAGGCAAATTGACCACTATCTTTGCTCCGAGAGAAGCCTCTCACAAGAGAAACACTCCCGGAAATCTGGCGGGACTGCGATGCTGTTTGGCCAAGGAAGAACCCATAAATAAGAAGTTCTCACCACGAAAACATACATCTGTTAGGCAGAGAATAAACACGTGTGCAAGGTTACAAAAAGAGTTCCCTGTGCTGCGAGTAGGAACACAAGAAGTAATTTCTCTGATGTTCGCAGGCAAAATATCAATCAACGTGGTCGACTAAATAACGTCTTGTAATGAAACAAGTGATAGTAGTTAAAGCAAGAGCTCCCACCTCCCACACGAAATCACTGGAATGTATGGCCTATGCAGGCCGATCAACCAATTGATTGACACAGCAACTAACAAATGAAAAACAAAAGCTGAGCCAAAGCCCCTTTTCTATGTATGTCTATGTATTATAATGTTCTAATTTCTCAGAAAACACAAGGCTGGCAAACAGCTAAAGCCGCCTCTAGGCCACGTAGAAAAAAATGACCCCTACACTCTGGGACAAAACTCCTATGGTGTCAGGGCCGTTCATTTTTTTTTTCCAAAGAAAAGTCTCTCATTGGGAGTTTGTTTCGAAAAAAAAACTGCATGGTTCAGGGCGACCTCTCAGCAATCTTGCAATACCGTCAGAGAATTCTCCTTGGCGCTGTCTCCTATAAAGGCACACAGACCTCCACCCAGAAGGAGGAGAACTCTTAATATGGCTGGGTGTAGTCTCCCATACATTCCTCCCCTGCCCGGGCAGATCAGAATACAGCCTACAACCTTTAATTGGGGCCCATGGTTTGGTGAAAGGGATGCAATCCTAAAGATAGTCCAGCAGGGTCAACTTTTCATTTTGATTCTTATGCGCTCCAGTTGCCTATACGTTAGTGTATTTTGACAAGTTTTTGGTCTTTCATAGACTTTAAAGTGGTAGAAAAATGAAGTGAATATTTAACCATAAATCTCCTTCGGGAAGAAGTGGAGAGTTTGCTTGACTGTTTATTTTTGCTACCTCTTATCCTGAAATAATTCGAAATTGAGTATCTGAAGAAAATATGTATATTAAATGAAGTCTTTAAGGGCTGAACCACAGACAGTACTGCTCTCATTTCTTAACTAAGTTGCCTGCTCCAAGTATTATGACCCAAATATGTTATTTCCACTGCTTTTGGGAAAGTGCCATCTAAATTTGATGTGATTATTTGACATTGTTTTTATTTGTTCTGTGGCATTTTAACATCCCACTTTCTACTATCTTGTTTTATAGGTTGTCGGGGTGTGGAGTGCAGCGATTAGCTTGGGTCAACAGGAATTTGTTGTATTTATTGGGTCTCATTTAGGTAACAGGACTGATATTCTGCTCACTTTAATTAACTGCTAGTTATAGGTAAGCAGAAGGCCATTGATGTTGCTCCCCCCCTTAACAAACCCAACTAGTGAGCAAGGAAAGGAAGAGATACTAGCACCCAGCCGTGGTCCGGGCAGGTAACAGCGGTGGGGGGGATTTCGAGGGACAATGCAGAGGAAAAATTAAATAAATAATTAATTTTCTCTCAGCGTTGTCCTTCGAACCCCCCCCCCCAATGCGCCCCACTGCCCCACTGCTGTTACCTGCACGGATCGCCGCTGCTAGCACCCTCAACCAAGTAATGATGTGGTTGAGGAGGTTGAAATGATATTGAATGTTCCTACATCTACTTTGACCCGCGGTCCCGAGAAGAGTTTGAAATCTACACTATCTGATACCTGGTAAAAAGCATGACAGGGTACAGACAAGTAAGAACAAGACTCTCAATTTTGGCACATCTGCAAATTGCAGCTATAGATGGGGTATCTTTAAGTGCTCCCTTGGTATGTCACCCCTTCTACTCAAACCAGTAGTGGTCTGTTGCAATAGGTGTACCCCATTGATGGAAAGTATTGAAGGTGGATCACCATTGCCTGTTTGTAGGGTTGAGGAGGCTAGTATTACCACCCGGTCACATGACGCAACTACTAATCGGTATGAAATTGTACTAGCTCTGCATAATGAAGTAGCCAGCTTAAAGGAGGTTGTTAAATCCCTAGAATGTAAACTAAACACTGCTTCAGAAATGATAGCTCAGGTTATCAAAACACAGGGTAATACAGCTAGTTTTCTTCTATCCTTTCCCCTTGCCCCCCCTACCCATGTTGTTTCTCAGCAATGCAGATCACAGGAAATTCAGGACACTGGTAGGATCTTGACAGCTAGCTCTGTCTATTTATCTCAAACCAATAGGCATCAAGATAGGCAACTGGGGCAAGATTATATATAAGACCTCAACTTTTCGGACCACTGCAGTTCAGGGTGTTCTACTAGTACTGCTCCTGGACACGATGGAATGCCTTCTAGAGGGTGGGCGTGGGTTAGTCCATTGGGTAGGGACATTCGAGGTCCTACTTACAGAGAGAGACGCGCCCAGGACGTAGTAAGGGCTATTATACTTTTGAATTGTTTAATGATCAAAATTTGGGAAAGGAGTGTTTAGAGAGCAGGGAGTCACTTCACAATGAGGTTCTACACTGGCTAAGGGGTCTTTGCAAATGTAAGTCAATCATTATGCAAGATAACCTGTGAGCCTGTAGAAATTCTGCTGAGCTTGAGCAATGCGACACTATTGGAGTTGAGGTGGTTTTCAGGGAAATCCTAGAAGGTCTGCTGGCCATTGAAACATGTGACATTTGTACAACAGAATCAGCATTTCAACTCTCCTTCTGCAGCAGCAAGGGGTGTGGTGGTTAACCAGTTCTGGAGGGGGAGATGATTCCAGGAGTGAGCAGTCTTTGAGTCGTGTTGATTGACTACAGCATCTAGCTTCCCACGATACCCCTGGCCCTTCATCTAATAAAGTTGACTCTGAAGTCTTGATACCCCATTTAGAAGTAGAGGCAGATGCTGCTTCAGGGGGTGAGGAACATTTGCTGGGTACAGCTTATGAGAGACCAAGAACTACTGGACAGTTAAAGGTTCTCTTGTGGAATATTGCTGGATTAGGCAGTAAACTGGTTGACCCACTCTGGGGCGATTATATTGATTGTTTTCACCTTTGCCTCTTCCAGGAGACTTGGGCTCTAGAGCTAATATACATGGCAGGGTTTGTTACCTTTTCATTAGATGCACTCCCTTCTACATCTGTTTTGCAAAAAAACAGCATTTCACTTAGGCAATTAGTCAAATAATCGAGAGTCAACAGGGTCTCAGTTATTCTTAAGACCAGACATTTATTAGTGCACCAGTACAAACAAAGAGCAGGTAGATAACTGATGTTGCACTGAAATTATTCTATTCACTGCAAATTATAGAAGAGTTTCAAATCTTTATTTTGGTAGTTTAAGCAAGGATCCAGTGCTCTCATTAGAGTAAAAGAATGTGCAGAGAAAAGTGAGTGATAAAGAAACGTGCATCATATAAGACATTTGACACCTTTAGTTATTTGTATTTTGTAAAATCGGAGTCAATAAATGTCTACAGTTGACAGCGTTTGGACCTCTATAGATGTTAGGTCATCATCAAGATGAGGTTTATGAGCATATAGTATCTGAAAGTGAAGAGACATTGGAGTTAGATATATTTGAAGAGAGGGGGGACTGAATATCTCTATAATGTATTACATTACAATATGTACTTGTCTGGTGGGAGATTAGACTCCAATGCGGATAGGGCACTTACATTTTGTAGGAGCCTGCCCAAGAGCAGAATGGATTATATATTGTTATTCCTTGACTTTTGGCTGGTGGACTTCCATGTTACCGACAGAACAGAAAGTGATCATAACCCGTTCCATTTAACTCTCAAAGAAGGGCTGTTTAAGCTCTCTAATCAGACATACCTACCTGGGGATATAAATATCGGGAACTTCAGGAGGGTTCCCAGGTGGTCAAAAATTAGCTTATGTCCCACGCGGCTTGTCTCAATCTACAATCTTTTTTATATAGTCCTTTGAGCTTATGACGATGCTCATTTGAATGTTAATCCCATCCTTAGTATCCATGATCATCTCTTTGGCTCTCTAAGCCGCCTATTTGAGGTTGAGGTGGGCACTGGTAACACAAAAAGAGTCACCACTGAGTAAGCTCCTTGATTCACAAAGAGTTGCAGATGGGCCCACACTTGTCTGATAACAACTACCAGATCTTTAAGCCCTCCGCAAATTCTCAAGGCCATATATCACTACAAAGTCGTGCTAGAGGCTAGTAAAAAGGGCTGGGATGAACAAAATTGGCAGCATTTGTTAGAGCCATGTTCTATCCATTATTTTGAAGGGGTACAGGATTCCTTTTCATCATCATCATCATCCTCCACCAATGTTCTGTGCTACACCATTATCAGTAAATACAGAAAAAGGGCGGCTCTCCTGGAAGAGGGTGGAAAAGTTACTTCTGAAAAAGGCAATAGTTGAAGTCCATCTATGCCAGGAGGGTCTCGGTCTATATTTCATTCTGTTTTTAGTCCAGAAGGGGGATGGTTAGTTCCGGCCAGGACTGAACCTGAAATTCCTTAACAAGTTTGTTCAGTTGGGCCCTTAAAGGATTACCTCTCTATAGGGAATCATCCTTCTGATTCACCAAGGCTCTTACTTTGGAATGCTTGACCTGGAAGCCTATTTCCACGTCCCTATTCTTCCCCTCAGCCAGCAGTTTCTTTGGGTATCACAAAGGAGGCACTTCCAGTTTCAGGTGTTGCCATTTGGTCTGCCAACAGTGCCCCAGGCCTTCACGAAGATGTTAGCCCCTGAAGTAGTGGTGCTGCCGCTTAAAGGGTTTTCTATATTCCGTTATATCGATGATTGGCTAATTTGTGGTTCTTCTTTCCTGAAGGCTCAGGAGACAGTGATAACAACAGTGAATAACTTTTCTGCAGGCTTTGGGTTTCATGGTCAAATTGGTAAGTCCCTTCTGATGCCTTCTCAACAGAGACTGTTTAATAGCTCTCTTTTCGACACACTACTGACCAAGGTGTTTCTTTCACCGAACAGGATTTGTGTTCTTCAGTACACTGTTCTGACATTGATGACCTTGTATTCTGCTGCAGCCCATTTCTGACTTTGAGTTTAGGCGTTGCGAACAGCGAACATGTCTGTGGTACCTTGGGCTTGGTTTCATTTAAAACTCCTTGTAAATCATTTGTTGGCCTATTGGAGCCCAGAAATGGTGCAGTATAACTATCCACTCATTTCCTCACCGGGAATGGTGAAGGCCCTGAAATGGTAGCTGAATTCTGTGAACTTGGCTTGCAGGGCTCCTTTTCAGCTTCTCCCTACTCTGTTGCTCACAACAGATCCAGCCAGTGGGGATGGGGTGTGACACTGGGGATATTGGAGGCTCAAGGTCCAGGGTGGACAGCTGTTGTTCTTCCAATTGGAAGGAATCGGCTGCAGTGTGGCAGGCAGTCATAAAATGTTTGCCTCTCCTTCAGGGTCATAGTCTGATGGTGCGTAGGTACAATGAGGTGGCTTGTGACTATCAGATCTCTTCTGTTGAGTTTCTTGGCATCTCAGATATTTGAATGGGCAGAAATCTATCTTTTGTCTTTGACAGCAGTCTACATACAAGGGGAGCTCAACTTTCTTGTGGATTGTCTGAGCCACAATATATTCTCCTCAGTCTCCTTCCATTGGACGAGGAGTCTGTTCCACCAGATTAGTCTCTCCTGGGGATCCCCTTTGTTGGAAAAGTTTGCCAACCACACAAATGCAATGATTTCAATATTTTCTCCTCAACTGATCAACCAGGGGGCTTGGGCGGTGGAGGCTTTGTTCTATCGGGGGCCAGTGGGCCTGCTTTATGCTTTTCCTCCAATTTCCCTCCTCCCAAGGGTGCCTCAGAAGATTTGTGAGGAGAGTGTGTCGGTGGTTCTGGCTGCCATTTTTTGGCCTTCTCACCCCTGGTTTCCATTGCTTCAGGAGTTGTCCAGGAATCAGTTTTTTAAACTCCTGTTGATTCCTTCACCTCTGTAGTTTCCTCTTCTGTCATCAGTCAGCTCTGCAGTCTGTAATTGACGTCATGGTTCTTGAGAGCCAGTCATTAGAGATGCTTGGTTGTTCTCGTGGGATGGCTGCAGACATCCAGGTTTCTAGGAAACCCTCAACCATTTCTTCACATCATAAGAATTGGGGTTCTTTTAAAAAAATTGCTTCTGTTCATAATTAAGATCCACTAGCTAGAGACATCTTTTGTTTCCTTGATTTTCTCTAGGGAGGATTCCTCAAGAATTTAGCTCCTTCCACCTTGACCGCTCAGTGGTCCGCTATTAGAGCTTTTAGGGGTCCAACTGTATAGCTGGTTGAATTGTTTCCTTTGAATATCCGTGTTTTGAAGAGCTTTCATCTCAAACAGCCTCCTCTTTACTCCATTACTCCTGCCTGGGATCTACCTACTTTTCTGAGTGGTTTACAAATGGCTCCATTTCAGCCCTTGGAAGATTGCTTTCTGATGTGGCTATCGGCCAAGCTGTTTTTCTTTTGCTGGCTATTACCTCTGCTTGGTGATTAGGCAAGCTTGGGGCATTATTCATCTCTTTTCCTTTTCTAAAGATATTTCCAGATAGGGTTGTTCTTCATCCTGATCCAGCTCCAAATTTGATTTGAAGCAGCAGTTCATTCTTCTGGTGTGGTCCCTACCCCCCTTGATGTTAGGTGTTGTTCATTGAATCATTTACTGTGCACTAAAGATTTTCACCTAGTCTTTATTTGTCTCCTTTGGGAATGTTCATAAAGGTGAAAGGGTTCGACTGACCTTGAGTCACTGGGTAAGACAAGGTATATGTCAGGCATACGTTTCTCTTGATCTGATACCTCCTTCTTCTGTCCGGGGCAGGTCCACTAGATTGATCTCGACGTCCTGGGCAGAGGTGGGTGGTGTATTTATCCAGGAAATCTGTAGGGCAGCTAATGGGTCTTCCTTTGATACCTTTGTAAAACACTATTGATTGGATATTGATGATGCCATGGCAAGTAATTTTGATCATATGGTTTTGGCCACTGCTGTGCAGTAATTTGTTTTCTATTATGAATAAATGTATGTCAGTGCAAACCTTTCTTTTGTCTCTAGCTTGTGATTTCCTCACTATGTAATGACTGGGAAGAGGAGGACTTAACCGGGGTAATGAAGATTACTGGTAAGTAAAGAAGGCTTGTTGTCACTTTATTTCTGTCTCGGAATTTAGAGGCATTTTGCATTGAATTTGTTGAGTTACATGAGTGCTGTTTTATTATTTGCCAAGCTCTTTATTCCAGTCAGTTTTGGCAAACTTTATCACTCAGATGGCGAACTGCAAAGCTTTCTGAATGCCATACAAAACACCCAGCTTTTGGCAGGAGAACCGTGATCCTTCAGTAAGGGAGGTTGGGCATACTAGCAGCGGACAGACGGAACTTCGGCCCGTCTGCCCAACCTCCCTTACCGAATATCGTCGAAACGTAGAGCAATAATCGCTTGGACCCGAAATTTCCTCGAGAGTCCCCCGACCTTGGCTGAGACACGTCCGGCCCACCTAGGGCTGTCACCGTCCCCTTCCCGACACTTTGTCCTGATGAAGGCCCTGCGTGACCACCAACTGGGGCACACTTAGGGTTGAAACATCGACTCTTACTCAAGGCCCAGACTAACCAAGACTCCACACAACTAAAGAAAATAGTCTTAGGTGTGAAAGCATTATCTGGCCTATCCCTCACCTGTACATAAAAACCTCAACCACCTTTTATATATTGTACACTTGTTGAGCACTGAGCACCTATGTCACAAGATCACCACATATCCATGTAACTATTGATCTTATGTTGACAGCCGCTGTTTACTGTGATTATCTATGAATGAATTAATTCTGAGAAAAAGAAACAGTACAAAGCATTTAGATTTCTGTTTCCATTTCTTCAAAGAGAATTGTTTTACTCCACAGGCGCTATACAAAGGTTGCTACTAGATTCTACAAGTGCATTATGAGCACCATTAAGTAACGTACCTTCTACCAGACAGAACCACTTGTTGTTTAACTGATACATACCCAGGTTATGAGGGGCACAGGCTTACCCCATTATTGTCTAATGAATGTGTAGTCTTAGACTGAATGCCCAGCTTCATAAAAAGCAGGGAACACTAACAATCTCACGTTTAACATCTGTTGTCTCTGTTACTGCAAGTGTGGGGAAACCCCTAACACGCATGACTGATATCATCTTAAGTACATCATTAATGACATAACTGAGGATCTCCCACGTGACTCTGATATATCAATTATACCCAAATTACACCACAAATGACATTTCATGCATCCGTCAGTGACATTTCTGATACCATCACATAAAAGGTAACATTTTGAAAACTAACAAATCATACTGAACTGAGACGCATACTGTGCACATCCCAGGACGTCTGGATACATGTATACTCCTGAAAGTAAACTGTTCTGATTGAAACCTTAGGGTCAAAGTCCCACCTACACATTCCCATTACCTTTGTTTCCTAGAAAACCTCTCAATATGGCCACGTGTTATATCCACAAACCACACACACACCCTTTGTACCATTTTATGGCACACATACTTTACAGACATGTTCTGGTCGCTCATGTCCTCGGCAGAAAAAGTGATTACATTTATGCATCTGGCACTTGCGCCAATTTTGATTTATCTTCCTCACAAATAATGTATTCAAACAAGTACTTGTGTGTTCTTGTGTCTTTATATCATTAAAGTAAGGTCACCCTACTTAAGCACTGTAAACTAAAGAAACAATTTCTACACATAATATACTTCTACATATAGTCATCCATCAGCAATGTATCCCACGTCGAATGTTTCCCTTTCTCGATCTTCCTTTTTATTTTTCCCACATAGATGTTTTTCTTCACTTATCAAAACCTCCTCACAGTCATGTGGTTTACTAAGAAATTGAGAGAGCGGTGGAGAAGGAA
Organism: Triturus cristatus; assembly: GCF_964204655.1. Classification (NCBI taxonomy): domain Eukaryota; kingdom Metazoa; phylum Chordata; class Amphibia; order Caudata; family Salamandridae; genus Triturus; species Triturus cristatus. The sequence goes on from NC_140594.1 coordinate 655,819,741, forward strand.
GACTGTGGGCACCAGAGTGTTATATCAGAAAAATCACAAATCATAGGCCAGGCCTTAGACAGTGGGTTAGGCATAGGGTCTGGCTGAAGGCCGAGACCTGCAGCAATGCTCCTGAAGATTGTTTACAATGGGATGTCCACTGGGCCCTCTACGTTTTGATTTCCCTGAAAGAATGCACTGGTACTCACTATTCACATTCCCTACCAATCACTGAGCCTACTGCCGCTGGGGCATGGTGCCTCATAGGACATCAAAATTCCCTGACAAAAATCACAATACGTTAGTTATGGTTCAGCAAATTAAAACCAAATAACACCTTGAAATTCATCAGTTAGCATACGCAAAGCGTGACATAACTCATGGCAATTGCCACGTTCGGTGCACTATTTTTCTAATTGTGCAGGAAACAATCATTGGCCAAGCCAATAAGCCTCACCAATGCGTTTTTATTTTCTGATGGTGAGTGGGGGTGTGCAACATAGACACTGGAATAGGGAACAGGCAACATGGAGAACAGGAAGATGGGAACAAGCAACATGCACAATGGGAGGTACAAAGCAATGCAGGCAATGAGAGGTGGGAGGGTAGAAGCAACACAGACCACAAAAGCAACATGGAAGAAGCAACACGAACAACAAGGAAGAAGAAAGAAAAACAGTACCTGAGTCAGTGTGCTTGCAGTGGAAGGGCTCTGACTAAAATTAAACAATCAGTATTTGGTCCATGCTCCACATAAAAAAGAGGGCGTGAAACGGGCATGCTCTGGCCAATTTTGAGTCAGCAAATAAGAGTGACAATTAAGCCAATGAATGGTAAGCAATGGGTGGGCTCCAAGCCCCTTTTAGTAAACAATATCTCTCACAAGCAACAGCACATAGATGAGACTACAAAAAGTAAAATAGTATAGGTGGCGTGAGTTATGGTGCTTGTTCTGTGTTTTGCATTCTATAAATGGTGAATTTCATTTTTGTTTCAGGATTAAAATCACTGAACCATAACTAACATTTCACAGTGTTTGTTTCACTATGTGTATACACACACACAAACACACACAAGGTCAAAGGCGAAGACGTTTGAAAAAGTCACCAAAACCATTAGATGGCTTTGCTGGTCCACAATACACGTGTTTTGCTGTGCTAAGAAGCACATTCTGACAAGAAGTGAGCGATATCTGAAATGACTGTCTGAAATATTCAGGTAATAAAGGATTCTGATTGCAATTAGAATGTTCAGGATTTGTTCACCTTCCTCGGACCAATTCCAACAGTGACTATCATTAGTTGGACTTTGTGTTTTCATTGTGTAAAAGCACATATGACAAATTAGCTCATAAGCAGCAAATCACACTGAAATCTGACCGCCGGTTGGACGAAATCCTTTAGAAGAGATGCCTAAAGATAGATTTGTTTGGGAAAAAAACATGACTCCTAACTAACTAAAAAGAGTTTGCTCCCACATGGGGGGGAAGGAATGCATCCACCTCTTCATAACCTTCCTCCATTCACCCTAGAACCTTTGATCAGCATATCATAAAATACAAAATATTATATTGACAGTTTTAATATTGTTCTTCTGGCGGTGGTGAGGTAATGAAAGGACCCCACATGATCAGTAGAGGGAGAGCGTGATAACTCTGATCATTCCAGACTGACCAGTCAACAGACTCTCATGTACAAAATTGACACTAAGCTATACACAGTGACACATGAACTTTTGTCAGTAGTTGACACTGTCATTAAACTGTGCATCCCCTTACCTTGGCTTTCTGCGGAAGATTCTCATGCTGCTTCAGGTCTCCGCCGTCTGAGCCTTAATGAACCATAGACATCAAGCAGACAATGCAAGCTGGTTCCAGCACCCTGCAGTTGCATATGAGAGAGAAAAACATCCACATTGCTTAATCTCACTATGGAATGGAGATAGTGAAAATCCATCTCTCTTACAGCTGGTATAGAGCAAGTGACAAAGAGGGAAATAGGTTAAGGGGGAAATCTACTAAACCCAAGCATCTCCAGACCAACCCACATGAGAAAGAGAGAAGGAAAAAGATTAAAAGTTAGAAAGAAAGGTGATGTGAGAAGGAGTAACAATGAATATGACAATCTTAGAGTAAAATAAAGAGATGGGGGTTGGGAAAGAAAAAGAGAAAACAAAGCAGGGGCGGCTGGGGAAACGTCAAAGTGGTTGTGTGTGAATACCTGCCTCACATGGCACCAAGCCAGCGAGTGAAACAAGTAAGTCTGACTTACTCCAAGGAAGGTTCCAGCCACTCCAAGAAACAGAGCCAAATGGCGTTTTTGTCAGCACAATTTCCACATACATTGGATAAAAAAAATCATCCTGTGGTCCTGAAAGGGCACCCAACAAATATACCACTATTGTTATAGTGTGCCATTCCCACAATAAGAAAACTGTAGACAAATAGTGCTGTTTTCAGCAAACATTTTTCCTAACAATTGGCTAAAGAGGTATGTTTAATACAGGGAAATTTGTTTTACGATCATTTTAGTAGAAGCAGTTTTATTCACTTCTACATTCCACTTGAAGTCACTTATCCATCCACCCACTTCCAGCAGATTCTCTTGCATGGCTGACAATTTACTTAGAAAGGGCACTGAGGAAAAATCAAAAGCCACGCACACCTCACAATCATGGACTACAGATATTAGAGAAGGAAACATCTTTAAGACTCTTGTAGCATGGTTAGCAATAATATAATTGAAAGCTTTTTTAATCTAAATGGTAAAAAAGACGTCATGAAATAAAACCCATAGAAGTATGCAGTATGAGACCTCTAATACTAAGGAATCAATATTACCAATACATTTTCCAATCTCAGCATGAAATATCATGCAAATGTTAGATTTACAAACATTTCAGAAACCATTATGTCGCCAAACATTAGCTTTCGGTATATGAACATGAAAATACACATATTTTGTTTTCAAATACGGACTTAGAATTGGGTATGAATAGGCTTTATTCCATTTTCGCCAAAAAACAGATGTTCATCTTTAGTAGATACGTATTTGGGAACAAACCACTGACCTGACACTTTCTTTACCATCATTATCAGCACCAGAGATACCCATCAAATAGACATACTTCCACAACTATTTTGGCAGAGCTATCCAGAATCATGTCATAAATGGGCCAGTTTGCAAAGATGGCCACCTTATATGTGAGGTACACCAGTGCGCCATGAATGGGCACAACTATTCGGGAATGCTCACAAAATGTCAAGGATAAGTACCATTAGGCCAGGGCAAACATTATGTCAACAAAAGCCACAAATATATCAAGAGTGCAGTCAAAATTTCAAGGAAAGGAACTTTCATATCATGGTCACAATTATGTCAGGGACAACCACAATGATGTCAAATGTGCCCACAATGCGTCCATAAGGTACCATTATGCTTTGGGCATCATTGTGCTGTGGAAGGCTACAAATATGTCTATCCTGAAATGTCAAAGAAGGAAATATTATGCCTAGGTCACCAATCTGCCAGATATAGCCACAATAATTTCCAGAATGCTAAGATTGAAATCTTCAATCTGACCTGTACCCCACCTTACCGCAGAAACTGATATGCAGTGTCAGCCAATCAGCAGAGGTGGATGAAGCCTAGGTGAGGTCTTTGTGCGTAGGCTGCAATATAAGGCAGAGTACACCACCTTTCAGGCATGTCATGATGTGGGCCGTTGTTCATAGGTGCTTTGCATGCAGAAGCATGGCTACAGCTCCAACGCCCTCCAGCTACACGCAGTGTGCATGTCAGAGGCAGACTCTTAGCTTGTTTATTGTGGGCATAAGTGGCAGATAAAAAATGACGGGCCACCACCCCTCAATTAGGGTATTAACAAACTGTGAGAGAAAGGGTGACAGGGAGTGTGTAAAGTAGAGAAAATGGGTGAGTAATAGCATAAAAGTACAAGAGAGGTGAAACGAAAGAGCACGGGAGAAAAGTGGTGAGTATTACATGATGAATGAGTAATAAGGGGAGAAGAAATAGGACGATGAAGAGAGTTATTGCTAAAGAGAGAGAAACGTCCAAAGAGTGAGCGGGAGAAGGATAGAGGAAAGGAGTTGTTTTGAGACATAAAGAACAGTTGTGTGTGTGAGAGTAACTGAAAGATAGAAATTCAAGCAAAAGTTAGATGATGAGAGAAAAAAGCTAAAATCTGTTAAGGGGAAAGTGAAGGATGGATAGAGCATAAGAGAAAGGAGTATGGGAAGGGAGGGGAGTGATTGGTGAGAGAAAGAAAGGGACAGGGTACAGAGAAGAAGTGAAGGAAAGGAGAAGATGCAAAAAGGAGCAATGAGTGGAAGGGGGTGGGAAGCAAGAGTAAGTGAACTAGAAAGAAAGAGAAAATGGAACAATACTTTAGTTTGTAATATTAATATTTGTTAAGTTGTTTTCCTTGGAATAATTAGAGATTGATAGTGTCAATTTCTGATTAAGGAAATTCACACACCTACAGACTTAATTCTGGTGAAAATGTTATGAAAAAATATGCAGGGGTGCATTCTGTTGGATTTAATTTTTCGCAATTGCACCCTGATATGCACAAAAAACTGGATACTTTGCAAGCTACTGGAAACATGAGATGATCTGAATAAAGTGATACCTTGTAAACAGAGGTGGTGCAACACATTTTCTTGCTTTAATACCACAACCCGCTCTCCACACAGATACATACCCCAAGTATTGCAGTTGCAAATCAGTTTCACACCTATCCTGAAGAAATGAGAGATAGAAATCACCACAGAAGAACAGAAACACAGAACAGGCACATTACAATATATTATAATCACTACCCCAAGAAAGCTTTCAAAATGTCAAGGCATATGCCTGGAATGGAGAAGAACATGAGATCTTAAAGCTTTACACTGAGGAAAGACTGTGAGAGTCACCTTATGGGACTCCTGTCTTTTTTTGTTAATAACAAGACTAGACATCTGAGCTCATTTAAGACCACAGATGCCTGCACAGTAACACATTTCTTTATATTTTGTTCTACATATAAAATAAATATATAAAATTAATGTGTATTCATTTTTAACTTAAACTATTTGTAATAATGTATTACAAAAAACGAATAAACTAAATATGCCCCATACTTTAACATAGGGAGATCTCCACCTCGACTGCAGAGTCTCCCTGTTGCAAAGTACAGATAAAAGTAAAAAAGTTGATTTAACTCAATACAAATAGTAAAAATATTTTTATTTTGAAAGTTTATGTAAATTAATTTTACATAATTTATTTAAAATATGGAGCAAAATAAAAGTTGGTACAGCATTCTTAACCGATTTTGTGAATTAAATCTTCTATTCATTTAAATATATTAAATGAAATAACAAATATTTTCCTTAAATTTAAATTAAAAATCAAATTCCCACCTAACGTAAAAAAAGGTTTTCATTATGCATCGGTATTATTTATTGTTGGACATTATGCCAACAAGGGAAAACAAACATACAACAAATATGTTACATTTTGAAAAACAAATACTGTACTAAATTATAAAATAATCATAACTTATACAATACTTGGTACCTTAATTCCTCGAAAAACACAACTATCAATATGGCCCCAAATAAGCAATCATTTCACACTATTCATAAAACATCCAGAGATAATGTCAGTTTACAATACAGATTCCTTAAAAGTGTTTTGGTTCCTTGGAAAATTAGTATATATACTACGTGGCTTAGTCCTCCATAAGCACAGTTACTGCCTCCACCTCTGTGTTCTAAAATGTCTATGTATGGAGCGGAAAAATAAACAGACATCAGCCTGATAGTTATCTGATTCAGGCAATAGAAAATATTATATTTAGACAAGATAAAGTTGGTAATAGACAGCGGAAAAGTGCAAAGTGTCCAGATAATTACCAACTATGTTATTGAAATTTCTGTACATCCTCTGTCTCAGCCCCATAGTGATACCATTCTGGCAACTGAGGATATTTAGAGTAGCTGCTACTATAGTACTGGGCAAAAATGGTTACATACTGAAGTATAGTGCAACATGGCCAACTAACTAAAAACCTTAACTAGATAGGCATTCGATTCTAGAGCCATCTCAATTTCTATGTAGGTTTAACTGGTAATGGTGAAGAGCAACTTGACCCACTAAATAGAAAAGGCGGGGCCGGCATCGGACACGCCAATAATATGGCTGTGCTGCCGGCCCCCGATGACCGGGGAGGCGGGCCTGTTGCGCACAGCAGTGACGCGACAGGCGCGCCTCCACCCTCATTGGACAAAGGCTAGAGGTCGTGACCCGGAGGTGAAAGGAATCACTTCCAGGTCACGCAAGTGGCCAGCTCCCCAGGGTGGCCAGAACCGGTCAGGAGCTAGTGGTAGCCATAAAAGGCTGGGGAGCAGAGGAATCTTCCTCCTTGCTTTCTGCGCTCCCCAGCCTGTAGTGCAACCTCGCTAGGAGGCTGCAATTTAATTTCCTCCACTTTATCAGCTTACCACTCATCCTCTATCTCTTTTTGCATACTTTCAATAACAATTTCTAGGTATTTCCCCAGTGCATAACACACACAAATATGATCACATGTCATAATGGATATCATCAAGTCCTGTAAGCGAAGAATCTTTGATTTTCTGAGAATTGACAATAACAATCTATTTCTCTCCAGGACAAAAGCTGTGCCAAATACAAAATGCTCTGCGTGAGCAGGTGGCAGTTTACAGTCTCTATAGAACGGATAGTCAGTAATATATGCATTCCCATTTCCCTTAGCATTACTCTGCCTCTATTTTATAAAAGCATGCACTTGTCCAAGTTCTAACTTCAACATCAATCTTGTTATTTACCTTGGTTTTAAGTCTCTTAAGTAAAGCTGAAAGTGACCTCTAAAGTCTGTGTACCACAATTCCACTAAGTTGCTTCCACTACGACAGGTATTATGCATTAATAATTATTGAAAGTGATGTATACAACTAATTAAAAGTAATTTAATTAAATTTTTTTAAAACACTAAGTTACATTAATTAATTAATTTAAAAAGTTGTTAAACTATTTTACAACTAAATAATAAATATCTTTTTTGCCGCTAGATTGTATTTACTTTGAACAATTCTATGTAATTTAATTTAAAGTAACATTATTTCATAAGGTTTTAAGTCCCTAGCACCATTATTTTCCACAAGATGGTGTTGTCGTACCTGTAGTTGGTAATGTGTGATGCTGGTCTTTTTCCACATCTGAGCTGGAGTAATTTACTATTGTTTTGACTCCCTTTTGGCTGTAGTAAGTTTAGAAGTGAAATTTGTGAACAGCAATGTGTTAACTATGTTGTGGGTGGCTGCATGTGTCTTCCTAAACCCTTCCCGACACCTCCCTATACCCTTCCGTACTCCTCCCTAAACTCCTCTCATTTAGTAGCAAGTATGCCCGATTTTCCATCCACTCCTCCGGTCCATCTCACATTTACTACTAAGAGGCCGATTCAGATGTCAATCGGACCAGAGTCCATCTGACATCAGTTAGGAACTGGAACCAAACGACCTCCTGTCGTCGGTTCCAGCCCAGCAAGTAGGATGCAACCGAACCCTGTTCGGTCACAATCCCATTCTTTTCAATGGGAGCATGCATTCCGAATGGAATGCATGCTCTCATTGCATAGAGCAGAGGTGCAGTTCAACCCTGCACCCCGTGGCAAGCACCTCAAGGTGCCTGCTACCGGGTGCAGGGATCAACAGGGGGGCACCAAAGGTGCCCCTTAGGCTGCCATCCGGCAGCTTTGCACCCATGGGGGCCTTGCTGGGGGCCTCCAAAGACAGAGTCCCAAAGCCTCTCTGTGCCGGAAAGGACGGCACAAAAAGGGCTGTGGGAATCTTTCATCGGAATCCCTCGGCCACAAAGAACCGCCCAAGGGATTGATGGAGGGTTTTCGAATGGCAGCCGGGTTCTCCGAGCCCGTCGGAGGCCATTCAGAAATCCAGTTTCGATTTATTTCCTATCAATGTGTGTTTGCTATGTTTTTCTTGAGATCATCGCTGAGAAATCGTTCAAAAAAACAGGAGTTCCAATTTATTTCTATCTTCATTTTGGTTTTTTTAAATACTTCACATCAGTTTATTACGTAGTCCTGAGTTGGAAATTAAATATTGCCATTACTTAAATTGTGTCATCACTCCGCAACTTAAAAAAAAAATGTTCTGTCTCTTTATTTCCTTTCCCCCAATACACTGTTACCTCAGTGTACCTTGCAACCCAGTTCAACCAGTGGGTCACAAGTTCATAACACATTCTAGAAGGAACATGCTGCTTCCAAATAAGATACAGCAGGTGTGTTTTACTCCGCAGATTCAAAAGCATATCAATGTCTGTATTACATTTCTTTTATTAAACAACAGCCAATAATAAGACTTCTTGCAAAGGCGTCCAACACACTAGCTAATTTTATTCACTTTCATGCTGACAGCACCCAATGAAATATATCTTTTGAAAAAACACTTCTATTTAACTGCTTTTTATTTGGAAAACTACCTTATTCAGCTCCAGCCTTTTCCTCACTGCTATTGCTCCTTCACTTAAAAAATCGTAGAGTATGGATTGTGGGGCATAGCTATATCTATTGGGCTAAAGAGGCCTAAAAAAAGAGAGGTATTGACAGAGATTTGGGTTTCTAAATGTGCATATTACTTGTTTTGGCCGATGAGGGTTAAAGTTTCATCAGTTGTTGGCTTTGGTTAAATCCATTATGGATTCCGAAGCTCCTCACCTCATAATTGTGCACTGTGGTGGCAATGACCTAGGAACATTAACTGAGGTAGGGCTGGAAATCCTAATGAAGGAAACATGTGCAGTACTGATGTAGCTTGTTCCTCACACTGTCTTGGTGTACTCTAATATATGCCAACAACAGAAATGGAAGTGGTCAAATCAATTCTGTCCACAGATTGACAAAGCCAGGAAACATGTTAATAAAACTGTTTCTGCATTCCTCAGAGAGCATCACATGGGCTGTATCTATAACAACAATCAGCGTTTTGACATGCATGGAATTTATGAAAATGATGGAGTGCACTCTACAGATGAAGGCAACAGGGTATTTCTAACTAACCTGAAACTCTGCATCAACTCTTATGTGTATCAGCCATATACACACAACCAATGCAACAGCTTTGGACAGAGCCACCCTAGGACCTGAAATATTGTGAAGTTTTTTTTCTAAAGAGTTTCTTTTTCCTTTAGTTTTGGGGGATTTTTGTTATGATGTTGCGATCCCTGCGAACACGTCACAAGAACAGAAAACACAAGCAGACATTCAATGGCCACCAACACAACCAAAAATAATATGTAAAAAAATCCATTCTGAACATTGCACTACACATATTACTATATACATACTTCTTCCAAAGCATGTTTAAGCCCATATTTTTGTACTAAGTTTCTAAAACTATCTTTTAGACCTATTTTCCATTTTCATGGTTATTCGGGATGTTGCGATGACGTCGTTAACCGTGACGATCGCACCTTTTTCATAAGGTGAAAACACTTACATGCACGCACATTACAGTATTTTACACTGTAGAGGTTTATTACTGTATACTTCAAACTCATGTTTTTCTACTGTATTTCTAGAACAACCATCTCTAAAACCTATTTTCTGTTTTTACAGTGACTCCAGAGATCACAAGGATGTCGCTCAGCACAATCCCCGCGTTACGGCTTGAAAGCGGAAAGCAAATTCAGGATTTCAATAGCCATCACCACATTAAAAAAATTATAACTATATAATTGATTCTAACCACTTCAGTAGATAACTCACTATACAAATAACTCTATAAAAACATTATCAGTATCTCAATATCTCCATAAGAATGCATATTAAGGATTCACGAATATTCGCAGCAACATCATTAGTTGCGACATCCCTGTGACGGTACATGGGGGTCGTGCTGGCAGTCACAGTGTATTCGCAAATATTGCGCATGATTAAATAAACTTAATTTTGGGCACATAAATTGTGTCACTAATACCTCCAATTCTCAACCATGGGGTCAGAGTATCTTCACCCTGACCCCTTATGTGGGCTTTCACACACATTTTCAGCCCCGGGAACCGTTCCCGCTGGATGAAATGGTGGCAGCAACTTTCTATTCAGGTTGCGGCCAGCCACTTAGAGTATTCCCCTTGGCATGTGCATTCATGATTAATCGCAAAACCTCTGTGAAATATTCGTGGCCAGAGATATCACTATCATTTTTGGCTTAAATTTTTCAAAAACTACAGACAGATTTACACCAAATAAGCAAAAGGCACTTCCTTGAACCAACATCTACCACCCTGCCAAATTTGGTGTATGTCCGTTCAGCGGCTTGGACTGTAGAGGTGGCTAAAGCTTCCTACGGGAATTAACATTACAAACGCAACCTTATTTCGTGCCCCAAATTCTCGGTCCCCACTGCATGGATAACCCCCAAGCCTTTCCAATCAATAGTACCCACCGCGACACTTTTTTGGCAAAATATCATGTAGACTGGTCAAACGACACCAAAGTTATCGCCAAGTCAAAAAATGTCTTTCCTTAGGAAATTAGGTCCTAACTATAACTACATATACTATAACCAGTATTTTCCCTCTTTTTATTGGCAATCTCGCTTAGGTAAATAGCAAGGCGTTCTGGGACTGGAAGTCTATGTTGTTCCACCCAAGTGGGCTGCTGACATCCCGCAGTGGCAAAGTTCTTTACGTAATTGAATTCACCTTAAAGTCCCCTTCCCCAGTGCTCACAATCGCCTCCTGCTCCGCATCCTGCGGTCTCGATAAACAGCATCGGATCCGCTCAATTACGCGTCGGTGTCATCTCAAGACCTGGCCTGGCCGCATTCATGAACAGAAGAGGTTGCGCCTAGGCGTGACACACCCGCAGGCAGGCAAATCAAGATCAGGGAAGGACTTCCAGAAAACCACACCTCAGCCGTCCCTGATGCGTTTCGGGCGTGACGCCCTTCCTCATTGGTAGACTGCAACACAGATGACCAACACACACGCCTCCCAGTATTTTCCCTCTTTTTTTTTGCAATCTCGCTCAGGTGAGTAAGTAGCAAGGCATTCTGGGACTGTAAGTTTATGTTATTCCACTCAAGTGGGCTGCTAACATCCCACAGTGGCAACGTTTTTTACGTTATTGGATTCACCTTAAAGCCCCCTTTCCCAGTGCTCACAATCTCCTCCTGCTCCGCATCCCACTGTCTCAATAAACAGCAGTGGATCCACTCAATTACGCGGCGGTGTCATCTCATGACCTGGCCTCGCCGTATTCATGAAAAGAAAAGGTTGCCCCTAGGCAAGACGCACCCACAGGCAGGCAAATCAAGATCAGGGAAGGTCTTTTAGAAAACCACACCTCAGCCGTTCCTGACGTGTTTCGGGCTTGACGCCCTTCCTCATAGGTAGACTGCTACACAAATGATCAACACACAAGGCTCCCAGTATTTTCCCTCTTTTTACTTGCAATATTGCTCAGGTGAGTAAGTAGCAAGGCATTCTTGGACTGATTCTATGTTAATCCACCCAAGTGGGCTGCTGACATCCAGCAGTGGCAAAGTTCTTTACGTAATTGGATTCACCTTTAAGTCCCCTTCCCCAGACTCACAATCGCCTATTGCTCCGCAACCTGCTGTCTCGATAAACAGCAGCGGATCCGCTCAATTACATGGCGGTGTCATCTCACGACCTGGCCTGGCCGTATTCATGAAAAGAAAAGGTTGCCCCTAGGCAGGCAAATCAAGATCAGGGAAAGTCTTTCAGAAAACCACCCCGTCAGTCGTTCCTGACACGTTTCGGGAATGATGCCCTTCCTCATAGGTAGACTGCAACACAGATGACCAAACACAAGGATCCCAGTATTTTCCCTCTTTTTATTTGCAATCTTGCTCAGGTGACTAAGTAGCAAAGCTATTCTGGGACTGGAGGTCTATGTTATTCCAACCAAATGGGCTGCTGACATCCCGCAGTGGCAAAGTTCTTTACGTAATTTGATTCAGCTTAAAGTCCCCTTCCCCAGACTCACAATCGCCTCCTGCTCCACATCCCACTGTCTCGATAATCAGCAGCGGATCTGCCCAATTACGAAGTGGTGTCATCTCACGACCTTACCCGGCCGTATTCATGAAAAGAAGACGCCCCTAGAAGAGACTCACCCGCAGGCAGGCAAATCAAGATCAGGGAAGGTCTTATGGAAAACCACACCCAGCATCAAGAATATCAGAGATAATTTCGACCACAGTCTCCAGGTGGCAACATGGGTTTGTACCTGAGTGTGATACTTCGGATCATGTCTGCAGGGTTATTGCTCTCATGGACTGGGCGCAGGGCACCAATACATCTATAGCAATCACCCTGTTGGATGCTGAAAAAGCATTTGACAGGGTGGCCTGGCCCTATCTTTGGGATATGCTCTCTTTGAAGGGGTTTGGTCCTACTATGATCTTGGCTTTGAAAGCCTTGTATAAATCCCCTATGTCCTGTATTAAAATTGGGGCAAACTCGTCTGCCCTGTTTCCTATTTATCTGGGGACTAGACAGGGCTGTCCAGCCTCACCATTACTTTTTGACATTTATATTGATCTTTTTCTTAAAGAGCTGAATCAAACTGAGGATATATCCCCAGTTTTGGTTGCGGAAATAAATTATAGAGCTTTAGCTTATGCTGATGACGTGGTGGTGATCACTACATATATTGTAAGAGCTATCCCAAAGGTGGAAGAATTGGCAACCAAGTTCGGTGTATTCTCTGGGTATAAACTCAATATGTCCAAAAAGCAAATTCTTTTGGTGGGGCAGAATCCCCCGTCTCATTCCTCGGCTTAGTTCAATATCGTCCCTGTGGCAACATATTTGGGTATTAAGATCACTACTCCAGTCTCTGCTATCCCGGAACTCAATTATAAATCAGTTCTAAAAAAGGCTAACTCTACGTTGGAGCGTATTAATCATTTGCATTTGTCTTTATATGGGAGGAATAACGTGTTGAAAATGCTAATTCTCCCTAAATTTATGAACCTATTTCGATCTGTGCCTCTAGAATTTCCTCTTACTTTTTTTAAAGAACTTGAGAGAATGGCAGCTAGATTCCTGTGGGGTTACAAACGTCAACGTAGAGCTTATAAGAAGATGATTGTTCCTAAGGATAGGGGTGGGTGGAGCACACCACACTTTTTGTTCTATTATTTAGTATCTGTTTTACAGTTCATTTCTCCCCTGATAATTGGAGCGAAGGCTCAAATTCTAGAATCCCATGCTCCGTCAATTTATGAGTTTTCCTTGGGAGTTGCGGCGCGTGGATGTTTGTTAAGAAATATAGAACCTAGTTATTATAGAAAAACAAAATTTAAGATATTAAAAGCCGCCTTCTTTGTTTGGAACCTAATCCGGCGCCATGTAGGGATTCAAAAAATTTCGAGATATACCCCCTTGACGACATCACATATTTTCCCTCCCATTTTTAGAGATTATACAATGACGAGATGGCGGAATAGCGGCATTAACACTCTAGGTGATTTATGGCATAATAATCATATTGTAACATTTTCAGAACTTCAATTTAAGTTTAATCATACAAACGTTGATTATTTTAAGTATCTCCAGGTGTATAGCTTTCTCAAGAATATGACCTTTCTGGTTAGTTCTGGACTTGTCGAGATTCCTATTATTGATGCTTTACACACGAAAAAAAGGATTGGTTTCTATTATAACTTATTATTATCATCTTGTCCTGATGATATGTTGGTTATCCAACAGAGATGGGCGGAGAAGATAGACTGTGATAATAATATGATTCAGATATCTATTTCACTTGCTAATTCTGTTTTGTTGATGGGTATTTTTGACCTATATTATACCCCTGCAAAAATTGTAAAATGGGGGTCAACAGCTGGAACTGCATGTAGTAGATGTGGGCTATTTGCTGCTGATGCAGTTCATATGTTTTATAGCTGCCCACTATTAATACCTCTGTTACATGAATTCAATCCTTTCTTACTGTACTATTTGGATTGGCAATAACAATAACAGCAGAATTAGTATTGACAGGAGTGTCTTTTGAGTTACCGAATGAATATAACAGAAAACCATCTTTTCGCACCTGGAGGGCACGCTTATTAACAATGTATAACTTGGAACATGCTATCTATAGAACAAAAGGGATTAAAAAAAAGGAAATAGGAATGACAATCTGGGCGCCAGTCCTGCAATGGATTCAGGGGGAAGTGGGCTAATTCCTGGTCCTTCTCTTTTTCTTTCTCTTTTTTTTTCTTTATTTTATTTTTTTTATAATGCTTTGTGTTTTCTAAACTGTGATTTGAGATTAGGTGTTAAAATAGAAGTTGTATGTATACTCCGCTCTATTATTTATAATAAAAATTTAAAAAAAAAAAAAAGGAAAAGGGAAGGAAGTGGAAGATTCGCAGTAATAAACTAAGTACATGGAAACAGGCGCCAGCGGTGGTAGCAGCGTGCTCTTTCATGGTCAGTGCCTGGTCTAGGCATATGCCGAGGTTCTTGACTATGGCCTTACGCTCCGGGGGATTACCTAGATCCACCGGCCACCAATCTGGTGACCTCAGCAATGGTGCGCCCCCCTCAGCAATTCTAGCATCCCACAACAAGACTACATCACCCAACACCTATGAGAACTCCACTGGCTCCCCGTCGAAAAAAAGTGACCTTCAAGCTGCTCACACACACCTACAAAGCCCTCCACAACACCGGACCCCAATACCTCAACAAAAGAATATCCTTCTAGGTCCCCAAGAGAAACCTCCGCTCCCCTGACCAGGCCTTGGCTGAAATCCCCCGCATCCACAGAGCCAGAACAGGAGGCAGATCCTTCTCCTACATCATGGCCAAGACCTGGGACGAACTCCCCCTCAGCATCAGAAGAAGCCCCAAACTGCAAGCATTCAGGAATTGCCTCAATACCTGGCTTTTAAAATTACTGGAGCTGCTCAAATGCCCCCCAGCGCCTTGAGACCCTCACAGGTGAGTAGTGTGCTTTATAAATCCCCGATTGATTGATTGATAGGATAAACACAGTGTGTGTTTGAGTGTTGGCAAGAGGCCCTGACATTGGATTGGGTGTCTGTAACTCTTACGGGTAATGAAACGAGCAGTGCTGTCTTCTTTAATATACACAGAATCTCTGAGATCAGCTTGGTTTGGCTTCACCTCTGAGAGCTACTTTGAGGGTGCTGTTGAGCTACCAGTAGCTCCTGAGCTACTGGTTGGAGACCCCTAAAACATCACTTGTAGGTGCATGGTGAAATGTCCTTGAAACTCCAGGGCAGATGCATTTCAGCCGTGTGACTTTCTTCAGTGCCGATTTTACTACAAGGCGGTGTTTCTCCAGGCGCTTATTTAAAAGCTGAATTGTCCACTCTCACTGGAGTTTGTTGCTTAACCACTCCTCCACCTTAAAGATGTAAAGTCCCCTCCTGGGGCTGCACCATGCGCTCATCTCAGGGATGCTCAATGCCGGTATTTCGATTCCGTGGTGAACGCCTCTCAGTAATTCACCGTTTTTACACCAGATGAATCGGCCAGCGGTCTCCATACCCGCCACTGCAGCCCAATCAAGAGAACGGCTCACAAAGCCACCTGTCAAATTCCTTTCCACAGTGAATCCTGCTCCTCTCTCCCCTGTGCATGAATGTCAACGCTGTGGTTATTAACCTGCTGTGGTGGCAACGCGTTGTATGGAGATTATCCCAAAATGGGGCTGACACGTTGCTTCTGACCGAAAGGACGTGTCAGTCACCAGTGCCTACAAAGTGGTTTAACATCCAAGTCCATCACCTCATTCACACTAGGAATGGGTCCGACACAGCTCAAGTAAGTTTGCCAAGTCGGGTTTATTTAAAACATTACTTGTAGGCGCATGGTGAAGTGTCCCTGAAATGCCATGGCAGACGTGTTTCAGCTGTGTGGCTTTCTTCAGTGCCGGTTTCACTACAAAGGCGGTGTTTCTCTAGAGGCTTATTTAAAGCCTGAATTGTCCACTCCCGCTGGGGTTTGCTGTTTAACCACTCCTCCACCTTAAAGAGGTAAAGTCCCCTCCTGCGGCTGCACCATGCGCTCATCCCAGGGCTGCTTAATGCCAGTATTTCGATTCTGTGGCGAACACCTTTTCAGTAATTCAGCGTTCGTACACCAGGTGATGTCCCTTAACAAATGGCCAGCGGTCTCCATAACTGCCACAGCAGCACAATCAAGAGAACGGCTCACAAAGCCACCTGCCAAATTCCTTTCCACAGTGAATACTGCCCCTCTCTCCCCTTTGCATGTATGTCAATACTGGGGTTGTTAACCTGCTGGGGGGGCAACACGTTTTATGCAATACTATCCCAAAGTGCGGCTGACACGTTGCTCCTGACTGTGAGGGCTTGTCGGTCACCAGTGCCTGCAAACTGGTTTAACATCCAAGTCCATCACCTCATTCACACTAAGAATGGGTCCGACACAGCTCAGGTAAGTTTGCCAAGTGGGGTTTATTTAAAACATTACTTGTAGGCGCATGGTGAAATGTCCGTGAAACGCCAGGCCGACGCATTTCAGTGGTGTGGCTTTCTTCAGTGCCAGTTTCACTACAAGGCGGAGCTTCTCTAGGGGCTTATTTAAAAGCTGAATTGTCCACACCCACTGGAGTTTGTTGTTTAACCACTCCTCCAGCTTAAAGATGTAGTAAAGCCCCTCCTGGGGCTGCACCATGCGCTCATTGCAGGGCTGCTCAATGACGGTATTTTGATTCCCTGGCGATTGCCTATTCAGTATTTCAGCATTTGTACACCAGGTGATGTCCCAAAATTAATTGGCCTGCGGTCTACATAACCACCACGGCAGCCCAATCAAGAGAACGGCTCACAAAACCACCTGCCAAATTCCTTTCCGTAGTGAATACTGCTCCTCTCTCCCCTATGTATGAATGTCAACGTTGTGGTTGTATATATTCTTTTTCGAATAAAGGTTTGGCGCACTGAGGAATCCTTTCTTTAGTTAGTTTATTCGATCAGAGCTGGTGTGATCGAAAAAACTAACTAAAGAAAGGATTCCTGAGTGCGGAGTACCTTTGTTCGAAAGAATTAACCCAGGCCATTGGTTCGGCCTCACGTCGGCACCCGCTGTTGTGCGCGCCAGTGGGAACCACATTGTTTGTTCATATATATATATATATATTCACTTAAAAAACCATAGGTTTCACACATGTTATAGTTAGGTGGACATTTCACTCATAAAAAAACAATGAAATTCCACCGTTATAGTTAGTTCAGATAACTATAACTCGCGCGCCCGCAATCCAGTGCTCATGACGTCACATATTTCATCACTCATGACATGGTCAGTGGCATCACTCATGACATCACTGATGACATCATCCTTGTGATAGAGTGGCGGTCGCGCGAGTTATAGTTATCTGAACTAACTATAACGGTGGAATTTCATTGGTTTTTTACAAGTGAAATGTCCACCTAACTATAACATGTGTGAAACCTATGGTTTTTAAGGGAATTTGCAAGGTTTTTTAAATGTTAATTCCTAACTATAACGTGTGTGAAACCTATGGTTTTTTAAGTGAATTTGTACGGTTTTTTAAATGCTAATTCTTTTTATTTATTTTTTTGGTTTTTCGCCGTGCGCGCACCCCGCGATTTTTTGGGGAATTTTTTTTTTAAAATAATGTCACCCTTAGGGGTCCTTTATGAACCTCCTGACAAAGGCTAGGGGTCAGGAACTCTCTACCCTGCCCCCTTTTCACGTTCGCCACCTCTCTTTTTCACTCTCGCACCCACAACAAACAAAATGGCGGCCGACACTTCCTGATTTCGACCGATTCGAACGTTGACTGACATGTAACCACCAATCAGAATTACGCTCGCGCACGTTAGGGTGCGCTCACCGTGCGCGCACGATGCGCGGCTATAGATATTTATGTGCTTTAACTGCAATTTTCTCAGGAATTACTGAACAGATTGACTCAATATATGCAAAAGGCACTTCCCTGACCTGAGGACTACCTCTCTGCCAAATTTCAAGTAATTCTGTTCAGCCGTTCGGGCTGTACCTTCGACTAAAGGTCCTATGGGAAAATGCATGGGGAAAACGCTTTTTGGGACCCCCCTTTTTCCTCGGCCCCCGCTTGACGAATCACCCCGAGACTTTCAGGGTAGGAGCTGAACGGAGCGCCCCATTAGTTTTGAAAATTTCGCGGGGATTCGTCAACCGGCGCCAAAGTTATTCAAAATAGAATTTTCAGATTTCCTATGGAAACACGGTCCTAACTATAACTATCTACTGGCGACCGCCAGTAGATAATATGCATATATATATATTCACTGAAAAAACCATAGGTTTCACACATTTTATAGTTAGCTGGACATTTCACTCGTAAAAAACCAATGAAATTCCCCCGTTATAGTTAGTTCAGCTAACTATAACTCGCGCGCCTGCAATCCACTGCTGATGACGTCACATATTACATCACTCATGACATGGTCAGTGACATCACTCATGACATCACTGATGACATCTCAAATGACATCACTGATGACATCATCCATTGAGTATGTGTTTCTGAACAATTTTAATATGTTTAATATATATAGGGAAAGGCCTGTTGAAGAATGAGCGGGTGTACAAGTGTGTAAATGGATGATTTTCTGTGGTGCGTAACTGACTCTATAAGTGAGTCATTAAATGTATCTTACTGCAGACTAGTGACTAAACTGTGTAAATGTTTGTATGTGTCTGTATGTTGGTGTATAAGTGGCAGCATGGTTTTGTGAATACCTATATAAGTGTCTATATGAGTTATTGATTGCTTGTCTGTATGGGTTCCTAAGTGTTTGTGTGGGTAGGGTGTGTGTGACTCTATGTATAGATGTGTGAGTGGGTGATTCTATGGGTGCATGGTTTTAAGAGTGCATCTGTGATGGACTGTATGGTTGAGTGAGTGTATGTATGAGTGTGTTAGGGATTGAATGTATACCTCAGTGGTACATTTGTGACTAACTACATATGTGAAAGGCAGTATATATGCGTGTAAGAGTATATAAGTGGGTAGATGTGTGAGTGTGTGATTGTGAGAGTGACTGTATGTATGAGTGTGTGCTTTTATCAATGATTCTATAAGAGTGTAAGAATGTGATACTATTTTTATGAGTAAGTGAACTTGAGTGTGTATAACCGCATAGGTGAGTAAATGGGAGTGTGATTATTTGCATGACTGAGTAGGTGCGAGAGTACCTCTATGGATGATTGGTAGTGTGTGAGTCTCTATATAGGTGTATAAATGCATATGATAGTTTTGTATGGAGTGACTGTAAGTATGAGTGACTGTACAGGTGTATGTAGACCTAAGAGTTAATAAGTGGGTATGTAGTTATTGGTATTGCAGTATGTATGGTTTTGAGAATGGAACTCTTAAATTTTGAGTCGGTGTATCAAAGGTTATATTAGGGTGTGAGAAGATGTGGTAATTTATCACATGGATGACGTCATCAGTGATGTCATCAGTGATGTCATTTGAGATGTCATCAGTGATGTCATGAGTGATGTCACTGACCATGTCATGAGTGATGTAATATGTGACGTCATCAGCAGTGGATTGCGGGCGCGCAAGTTATAGTTAGCTGAACTAACTATAACGGGGGAATTTCATTGGTTTTTTGCGAGTGAAATGCCCAGCTAACTATAACATGTGTGAAACCTATGGTTTTTTCAGTGAATTTGCAAGGTTTTTTAAATGCTAATTCCTAACTATAACGTGTGTGAAACCTATGTTTTTTTCAGTGAATTTGCAAGGTTCTTTAAATGCTAATTCCTAATTATAACGTGTGTGAAACCTATGTTTTTTTTAGTGAATTTGCAAGGTTTTTTAAATGCTAATTCCTAACTATAACGTGTGTGAAACCTATGGTTTTTTAAGTGAATTTGCAAGGTTTTTTAAATGCTAATTCCTAACTATAATGTGTGTGAAACCTATGGTTCTTTAAGTGAATTTGCAAGGTTTTTAAAATGCTAATTTATGAATGTATTATTATATTTTTTAAATATTTATTTTACAATAAGCTACCTATATATATAGTTATAGATTAACTTTATCCTGTAATATGGAATGGCTCCGTTTTTATTTTTTTTTAAATTTGGATAGAGTTGAACAGCATAGTTAATATCTTCTATAAACTTATAAACACTTAAAATTTGTATTTATTTTTTTTAAGTGTTTTTGACCGTGCGCGCAAGCGGGCGTGCTCCGTATGCGCATGCGCACGTGCTCCGTGCGCGTACGCGCGCGTGCTCTGTACGCGCATGCGTGCATGCTCCGTGCGCGTACGCGCATGCGTGCGTGCTCCGTGCGCACACCGTGTGCGCACGGTGCGCGCACGGCAAGTCATGTGATTTAGAAACAACACTTTTCATTGGTTTATAGTAGTTTCAGGTCATGTGATTTAGAAACAACACTTTTCATTGGTTTATAGTAGTTTCAGTTCCAGAAACTTCCAACACCACACCCACTCCCCTCATTATTACTTCTGATTCCCTGGGAGAAGGAGCTGAGCAGCTTTTCCAGTACTCCAGTACTTGAGAATGGCAGAGCAGCAGTCATCTTCTGGGAGTGAGCAGGAGACCCTTGTGCCACAGAGACAGAGGAAACAGAAAAACTCTTTTATATGGCAATTTTTCACTTTTCCAGAGGGGCAGAAGAAGGTGAATGCTCCAAAAGTCACCTGCACTATTTGTGATGGTGTCTTATCAAGAGGAGCTCCTAAAAAGAAATACTCTTTTAGTATCTTCACTATGATCAGGCACGTTAGAGATGTGCATCCTGTGGCTTATGCTCGAGCTGCTAGAGAAATCCCTCCAACACCTCAGCCGAGCACATCCGCAGCAGCTCAGCCGAGCACATCATCGGCAGCTCAGCCGAGCACTTCATCTGCGGCGGCAGCTTCACCTGCTTCTGTTCCTCTGGATATACACCCTCTGTTTAAGAGGGTGCATATACGGTGCAATGCGTGCAATGCTCTTCTCTCTTATGGGGACACCAGCATTCCCCTAATAGAGAGCAAGATACAGCAGCACACGTGCGGCACCCTATAATTGTTGTCATTTTTTTGTTCCTCTGTTCCTCATTAACACAATGGCTCTTTTAAGAGCCACCTAACATCTAAACACTTAAATTTGATTTTTAATTCTATTTTTTTTAGGATTTTTTTTCCGCCGTGCGTGCACGGTGCGCGTACGGTGCGCGCACCCCGCATTTAAAAAAAAAAAAATGTTTTTTGCACCCTTAATGGTCCTTCAGGGACCCCTGACAAAAGCTAGGGGGTCAGGAACTCTGTACCCTGCCCCCTTTCACGTTCTCTACCTTTCTTTTTTACTGTCACACACAAAATGGCGGCCGACACTTCCTGATTTCTACCGATTCGAATGTTGACTGACATGAATCCACCAATCAGAATTACGCTTGCGCACGGCACCGTGCGCGCACGGTGCGCGCACGGTGCGCGGCTATAGATATTTATGTGCTTTTAACTGCAATTTTCTCAGGAACTACTGAACAGATTGACACCATATATGCAAAAGGCACATCCCTGACCTGAGGACTACCTCTTTGTCAAATTTCAATTAATTCTGTTCAGCCGTTCGGGCTGTACCTTCGACTAAAGGTCCTATGGGAAAATGCATGGGGAAAACGTGTTTTTGGACCCCCCTTTTTTCTCAGCCCCCGCTTGACGAATCACCCCGAGACTTCCAGGGTAGGAGCTGAACGGAGCGCCCCATTAGTTTTGAAAATTTCGCGAGGATCCGTCAACCGGCGCCAAAGTTATTCTAAATAGAATTTTCAGATTTCCTATGGAAACACGGTCCTAACTATAACTATCTACTGGCGACCGCCAGTAGATAATATATATATATATATATATACACACACACACACACACATACATACATAGGTATATGTTAATATATATTTATATTTAGAGAAACTGTAATAAACACACCTTGACACATTTATTATTACAGTGCAAAGGTCAAATTTAAGTTTATTGGACAGGACAGCTAATTTGGAATGAGAACACCACTATTTACTTCCTGGTCGCTTACAGAGACAACTCTCCAAGTAGTCACAAAATCTATTCGCTATGATTTCACCTTGTTTATATAAATGTTACCTCTTTTATCCTCAGTTTGGTTAAATACATCTTGGTAAAGCAAATGCAGATGAGAAAATGCAATGACATAAACCATATAACCAGATGCACAGAGTAAGTTATGCTATTTAATACCATTGTTGTGGGGGGGGCATCATGACCTATTCGAGGATTTGCCTCTCACGAGTCAAGGCCCCTCCTATACTCAACAATGGTAAAATGGTAATAGATGGCATCTATCTATCTATCTGTCTATCTATCTACTGAAAAGCCAAAGGTTAAAGCGACATTATTGGTAGTATGGTAATAATATATTACTTCACATTAAAAAAGCTTTAGAAATTCACTGAAAAAAACTAAGGTTAAAGGGATTTTATAGTTTGATGAAATTGCCAGTTAAAACATACTGTTTTAAATTAACAAAACCACTGATGTAAAGTAACTATAACTTGCGCCCTAGACATGCACTGCTAATTACCCCACATATTACAGCACTCATTGCACGGTCTATGACATCATTGATAACAAAGATAATTATAACTATAACTGGTGAATTTCAGTGTATTTTTTATTTCAAAGCATTGCGCTGTCACTGAAATTTTCACCTAACTATAACGTTACTTTAACCTTTTTATTACCATATGTAAAGCCAACTCCCCGCCATGCACCAGATTCTGTGGCCAACCACTCGCAGGCAAGCAAGAAATCCTATGCGGTGACCGAGCTTTAATTGGAGCCAGGGACCCCATCCCTTGGGGTCACAAAATATATAATTAGGAGAGGGAGGCTTGTGGCCCCCCTCCCGGAGTCTGCAGAGGCTCTGATAACCTCATCCCCTGGGGCCCAAATCATGTTAGGGGAGAGGGGTGCATGGTTCCGCACCCCTTAGCCCCAATGGACCCTGGGGAACCCATTCCCCAAGGTCACACAGTAATTATAGAGGAGAGGGGTGGGCGGCCCCTCTCCCCAAGTCTCAAGAGGTCCCAAGGACGCCATCCCCCGGGGCCAAAAATACTTCTTTTAGAGGAGGAGAGTGGTACCCCCCTCCCTGAACGCAAATGTGCCTTGGGAACTCGATCCTCAGGGTTATAGTCTAATTATTGGGGAGGGGGCACATGGCACCCCTTTCCTGAGCATCAGGGTCCCATCCCCCGAGCCACATATATTTGTATTAACAGAGGGGGTGTACTTGAACCCTCTACTTGAGCCCAATTGGCCCTGGAGATCCAATCCCCCATAGGCATATATTAATTTTAGGGGAGGAGGCATGTGGTCCCCTTCCCTGCCCTAAGAAGCCCCGAGGACCCATGCCCTGGTATTATTACTTGTGGGAGTTAATTGGCCCAGCAGAAAACAAAGCTCCCTGGGCCAATCAGAATACCCTATTTTTAAAAATTGGGATAGAAGGGGCTCTCCTGACCATCCAGATGTACAAATATTTTTGCAACTTAATTTGTCAGTAACTGTTACACAAATTTACACCAAATCACAAAAAGCACCTTTTGTAGACCAAGTTCTAGCTTCCTTCCTAATTTAGAGTAAATCCGTTCTGCAGTTTTTGTGCTAGCGCTGTTCAAAACAGTCTATGGAAAATACACGAGGATTTTGAGTTTTGGGACACCTTTTTCAGCCCCTGCTTGAATGATCAACCTGAAACTTTCATGCTCTTTCAGCAAAAAGTAGCACTTTTTTGGAAAGTTTTATGAAGATTTGTCAAAGGATGGAAAAAAGTTATTAGCAAAGCAAAAAAGTCATTTCCTATGGAAATACTGCTAGGTTATGTTACTTGGGTATTTGTTTAAGTGCACATACACCAGCAGGTTTCTTGGCGCTGAGGTTCCTAGCAGAGACTAGCCAGAATAGGGAGCCACTAGTTATAAGCCAAAGTAAACAGCCATGTTTTGAGATGTTTTCTGAACCGCATGCAATCCATCTCAAGCCTCAATGAGATGGGTAAAGAGTTCCTGAGCCTCGGACCCAGAAAAGAAAACCAAGTCCCACCGATGCATTTGCGTATGAATCTGGGAACCACCAGAAGATTCTAGTGAATTGATCTCAAGGTACGCAGGGGAGAGTACTTACTGATTCGTGAAGAGATAAAGTTGGGCCCTGTTCCCTGGATAGCTCTAAAGAGAATGTAGCCAGTTTTTAACAGTGGGCTAATATGACAACGTCTATCCTGAAGATGGATGATTCTAGCTGCTTGATTTTGAATCATCTGAAGACAATGTTTCTGTTTTTATGGGAGGTCAAGATAAAGAGCATTCTGTAATCAATCTAGGATAGGATAAGCGTAATCACTATTTGAGTGCAGGCCTCTTTATTGAAAAAAAGTCTAATCTTGCGCAGCTTGCGAAGTTGGACAAAGCAAGAGGAGGTAACTGACCCAATCTGGGCAGTCATGGAGAGACCTGAGTCAATGTGGAATCCCAGACTCTTTATCACTGGTTTAGGGAGTGGGATAGTTCCATAGGCCAATGAGAGGGTGTCCAGTAGCTGAATTGGTTACTGGGTATGTTTATCTCAGTCTTGTCAGAGTTTAATTTTAATTGATTATTATCCATCCAATTTTATGTACCGCATGGAATTCTTAACGAAGTTTTCGATTCATCTGAATTCTCCAGGGAGAAAATTAGCTGCATGTCATCAGCATAGTTAAAAATCTTTACCCCCATCTGCCGGAGGCTGGAGATCAAAGGTCGTATGTATAAGTTAAAAAGGATCGGTGAAAGAGAGGAGCCCTGCGGGACACCACAGCTAATTTCTACAGTGTTGGATTTAAAAGGGGAGAGCAACACAGACTGTTTACCATCCTCTAAAAAGGATCTGAACCAACCCAAAGCTGGTCCCCCTAGACCTGCTGCGGCTATACGATTCACCAGAATTTTGTGGTTCACGGTGTCAAATGCCGCAGATAGGTCGAGGAGGACCAGAGCCTGAGTGCAGTCAATGTCTGCATGGCTTTTGAGGTCATCCATGATGGACAGAATCACAGATTCAGTGGAATGCCCGGGGCGGAAGTCCACCTGGTGGGTATCCAGAAACATGGTTGTGTCTAAGAAAGTACTGAGACAAGTAGCTACATGAGCCTCCAGCAGTTTAGCAGGAAAAGGGAGTAACGATATTGGCCTATAGCTATCCAACTTTTTCGGATCCATACCCGGCTTTTTTTGTATCTGGATGACTACTGCTTCCTTAAAGACTAGCGGTACAGTGCCATGAGACAGGGACAGATTAAGAAACTCCAAAATAGTATCAGGGAAGGCCCGATAGATTGCCTTCAGTATATTAATAGGGCAGTCTTCCTTGGGGGAGCCTGATTTGATCTTCATAACAAGATCTTAAAAAAGTTTTCTGTCCAATTTAGGGAAAGTATTAAGGGGAGAAGAATTAAAATAGGCCAAGCTGGCTTCTGTGTTCAGGTTATTGGAGTGTTGAATTTTACTAATTATTTCAATGAAAAAAGCATTCAAATCGTTGCACAGATCCTAGGTAGCCGTGACTGACAGAGTCATGTGGCTAGGATTTGATAGCTCTTTCACGACCATGAAGATTTCTTTGGAGCTATTCTCTGAGAAAAGCACCTTATTCGTAAAGAAGGTTCTCTTAGCCTCCAAAATGGCATTTTTATACAAATGCAATTTAGAGGTATAGGTTATTTTATCCTCCACTGGATACGATTTACGCCATTTCCGTTCAGCTTGGTGCACATGAAGTTTTTGGATTTTCAGTTACTTAGTGAACCATTTGGATGCTTCATGTTGCCTTAGGCGGGACGTTTTGGTGAGTGGGGGAGCATGAATATTAAAGGCTTTCATTTGTCAATTGGTGATCTCTTTTTCACAGCTATCTAACTCGCCTTCTAAGACAGGCTGCTCACAGGATAAAGTGTCTATGAGCGCCTTCAGGTTGGTACGATTCCAGTTTCTAAAGATGCTTTTTTGACGGGTAGGGTATTTCAGTGGTGACAGATTAATCAGCGTAAAGCTGATAATAGAATGGTCCGACCATACACAAGGGTAAACGACCAGATTATTCAAGGTAATAATAATGGACCATACTTGATCAAGGGTATGGCCTTTTAAATGCGTTGGAGAATGGATGTGTTTGATGAGCTTAAGGCTGGTAAAGGACTCCGTGAGTTCCCTAGAAAGCATTCCCTCGTCTGTCTTGTTAGCCCAATAGTTTAAATCTCCAGCGACCAAGACTTTATCGAAATAAGTGGTCAAGGTCGCGATGTTGTTCGATAAGACTTTCGGAAAGTCAGCCATCGCTGTAGGAGGTCTGTACAATACTACATATATGAGCGTGCTGTTGTGCAGCTCCAGTTTGACAACTAAGTTATCAACTGCAGGAATTTCAAAATGGGGCAAGATGGTGAAAGAGAGATCTTTTTTGATAACAGCAGCCACTTCCCCCCCTCTTTCCCCTGATGGTCTATTTGCTTGTGAAAAAGAATAATTATCAGGGAGTGCAGCTAGTATCTCAGGAGAAGATTCCTCTGTGAGCCAGGTTTCAGCCAGAAGAAGCAAATCGGGCGCTTCGGTGACCAATATGTTATAAATTTCTAACTGATGCTTGATCAAGGAACGCGTGTTCAAGTACATGATGTTGAGGTTTTTGACTAGCGATTTATGCACAACAGTGCTGGATGAGGTAGACAGGCCCATTAACTGCCCACCCACTTCTGGGAAGTCAGTGAAAGGGAGAGGATTAGCATTAAGGATCTCCAACTTTTGCAGCATTTGTTTCACATGAGCTTCAAGCGGTTTTAGATGGTTTGGTGCCATGTTTTTGAGGTTAGCTGCTGTGCACAAGTAATTTTGACCAGAGTAACATGCCCCATGACCCGGCCGGGCACGGACGGGCGCAGACGGGCTTGACTTAGGCACGTCCGCTGCGCGTGCGCACCACCCGCATAGATTTATAGCCTGTGCCGGCGTCAAGGGCTCCGCCCCCTCCCAACTGAAATCAAGCCCCCTATTGGTTAAGGGCAAGTATGGGGAGTGACCTAGTCACCGGCCAGGGAGATACATGCAATCAGTTTCAAATTCAATTAGATTCAACATGTAAGTTAAAAGTCAGCAATAGTGTAATTTATTTAAAAAAAGCAGAATGCTCTGAGCAAGGTGACAGGTATTCTAGGCAGAAGTCTCTAGTCAGACCCGCTTACCTACTATAGCTACCCAGATGCGACCGCCCTATGCCCTATATATATATATATATATATATATTCACTGAAAAAACCATAGGTTTCAGGGACGTTATAGTTAGTTGGACATTTGACTCATATAAAACCAGAGAAATTTGCCTGTTATAGTTAGTTGAGCTAACTATAACTCGCGCGCCCGCAATGCACTGGTGATGACGTCACATATTACATCACTCATGACATGGTCAGTGACATCACTGATGACATCACTGATGACATCTCAAATTACATCACTGATGACATCACTGGTGACATCATCCACTGAATGTGTGTTTCTGTAAAGTTTAAATATTTTTCATATATATCTATGCCAAGGTGTATTGAAGAAAGAGTGAATTTACAAGTCCCTGAATGGATTATTTAGTAGGTGCATGACTGACTGTATAAGTGAGTGATTGAAAATGTGTTACTGAATGTATGGGTTAGTGACTAAACTGTGTGAAAGTCTGTATTCATGTCTCAGTTGGTGTATAAGCGGCTCCATGGGTTGGTGAGTAGCTACATGTGTGTCTATATGGGTTATTGATCTCTGAGTATCTGTATGGGTGCCTGAGTGTCTGTATGGGTGGGTGTAGGGGGTGTGTGACTCTGTGCATACATGTCTGAGTGAGTGATTCACTGGTTGTATGGATTAAAAAGTGCATCTGGGAAGGGCTGTATGGGTGAGTTAGTGTGTGTATGGGTGAGTTGGTGAGTGAATGAATGTCTCACTGGTATATGTGTGAGTAACTACATATGTTTTAAGGCAGTATATGTGAGTGTTGGAGTATATAAATGACTATACGTGAGAGTAAGTTATTTGAAGAGTGGATGTATAAAAGAATGTCTGCTTCTATCAGTGATTATATAAGACAGTACGTATGTGTTAGTATCTGCATAAATAAGTGATGTGGTGTGTGTATAAATAACACAGTTGGTGTGTATAACTGTATACATGAGTAAATGCCTATGTGATTGATTCTTTGCATGACTGACTAGGTGTGTGAGTAACTCTATGGATGAGTGGTGGACTGTGACTGTATGTATAGGTGTATGAGTGCATATTATAGTACTGTATTGATGAGTAACTGCATGTATAAGTGAGTGGATGTGAGTGAAGACCTAGGAAATAGTGGGTGGTATGTAGTATCTGGCATTGTTGTGTGTATGGTTGCAAAAATAGTACTCTGTATTTTAGAGTGCGTGTATCAAAGTTTATATTAGGCCATCAGTATGTGCGTCAGATTATCACGTGGATGATGTCATCAGTGATGTCATTTGAGATGTCATCAGTGATGTCATCAGTGATGTCACTGACCATGTCATGAGTGATGTAATATGTGACGTCATCACCAGTGCATTGCGGGCGCGCGAGTTATAGTTAGCTCAACTAACTATAACAGGTGAATTTCTCTGGTTTTATATGAGTCAAATGTCCAACTAATTATAACGTCCCTGAAACCTATGGTTTTTTCAGTGAATTTCTAAGGTTTTTTTAAATCTAATTCCTAACTATAACGTCTGTAAAACCTATGGTTTTTTCAGTGAATTTCAAAGGTTTTTTTAAATATTAATTTCATATTTTAATATTTATAAAACCTATATTTTTTCTATTTTTTTGTGTAATATTTTGCAACTCTATTATCCTTTTTTTGTGTACTTTGAAAAATTATGTAATTTTTTATATCTTCTCGTACCGGTAGTGTACCAAGCTCCATCACCACGCGAATCCTATCCGCGATATTGCGAAACTCGTTAAGGATGCGCATTTTGTATCCGACGGCTTCGTAGCACCGTGTTCCGCCTAACATCATATATGTATAGGATCGCGCCAGCTCCTAGTTTGGTATGCAACGGCTGGGCGGTACTAATACGCGCTTTACGTCATCTACATATAGGGTCACGCCGGCTGCGCATTCCGTATGCGACGAGTGCACACTGCCAGGCCCTGTGTTACGTCATAGACGTATGGTATCGCGCCGGGTACGCCATTCCCTCATTTATTTTTTATGTCTCAAAACTATATCTAAATAAGTTTAAAGTGTATATGAGAGCAAGCGATAATCTAAAATATTTTCCACATTTATATATTTGTAACTGTCAAAAAACTTATATTATGGTAAATATATTTTCTCAAAATTGCGTCGGGTGCAACCTCCTTGCACGCTCGGTGCGCACTTGCCATGTGACCTTAAAAAAAACTTTTGATTGGTTCATAACATTTCCCATTGTAACAGTTGGAGGACCACACCCATCTAAGTCATTCTCTCTACACCGTTTGATGAGAGACACCTCTTCTGCTTACAGAGCTTTTTTGAAAACTTTTTTGCTATGTACACATATCTTATAGTACAGACAACATGCAACAATTATCTTGATCAATAATCATGCTTTGTACAGTAGCCTTCCACGTGTGATACCCCTGCATCTGAAACGTTACATCAAAAAACAAATGTGTGTTACACGATGCCCCTGGTGTGTGTGTGCATGCATTATTGTGCTGCCTTTCGGCCTGGGCATTGGTGGCTCGAAGGGGAATCATCAGCCATGGGCAGAGTGCACATCCTAGATCACATGTGACAAACAGTAAAGAGTAATGTGTAGATTTGTGTTGCAGTATGCTCTGATATCAGGCTTTACCAGTATAGTAGTGTGTCATATGTGAGACTTTCAGATTCACGTTTGACATGCATTGCTTAACTGTAATGAGCATTATCACTGTGTATGACGTAGCCTCACTGCTGATCCTCCCTCCATCCGAGCACATTCACATGTGTGCGCTTCGCGATAGCAACACTTTCAATAATAATGCACACTATTGACATGCGTATCTGCGCATATCCAGAAGCTTGACAACGACATGTGATGTTGTCCATTCAATGTTTTCGGACAGCATCTCATTAGCGATAGTTGCCGCCCTCCCGGTACATGCTACATTAATGTAAATTGCAGATTGTGCGACGTCAAAACTGCAACAGGGACACACACATAAGTGCACTTCCTGCCCAGGCAGGAACTGAACAACGCCCAGGTCCCCGGAATAATTATTCACACCCCTACGCTGGCCTGGCGTATGCAAGCCCAGCCCACTTTGCGTACGTATAGATAGGATAACGACGACGCCACATGTCACAGTTCTTCCACACTGCTTCAGGTGATATGGCCGCATCCACCTCACATATCACAATGCACAATTAAAAAAAAGGATTCCATGAGGTGTACATCATCCTGGCAATCAAAACTCCATGTGAATTGTGAACCCTGCTGGACTTCGTGTTTGGACACAAACTAATGACAGCAGGTGAGCAGTGGGGCCTGGGTGCACAGGGGCTGCAATTGAGCGCGTTGCGGTGGGAGGGATGGGGTGCATCAGCCTGGGTGCACAGGTGCAAACAAGCGATGTTGCTGTGCGTAACGACATGATCTCTGACCTCATTCAGTCACATCTCTCTCTCATTTTAAGGACCTGCTGGACCGTACTGTAGGCCTGAGCCAGCGGGCAGCGCTGCCCTACAAACTCGTGGTGTTGGCTTTTGGGGCACTGTAGTGAGCTGATTACTAAGTTTACATGCACACAGACTTGCCCAACTGCATTGCACGCACACATTATCCTTCTAGCTTGCGCTCTGTTCCTTTGTATGTAAACGTTGGCATAATATATTATTATTTACCCTTGTGTATTCTCGTGCACTCCAACTCCTCTTTAAACCACGATTACCACTAACAGTTGGTAGATTGTACTTCAAGAAGGAAGGATGCACTCAACTGGTGTTCTCTCTTAAGCTTGAAATAAACCTTCATTTACCTTAAGACGTTTCCACCATTATATCATTTCTCCTTTTTCAGACACTGAGTTAGTGGCACCATATTCGGCTGAGCGGATGCTCAGCCCGTGATGAGGCCCTGGGCATTCTGACACCTTCCATCGTGGTATCAAGACACCGTACCCGACCGTAGACCAGCTGTGCCACCCTAAGAGTGGCACCCCGGAGTTGGAGCTCGCACCGGCACGTCGTTGGACACACCGGTTGTGGCAGGTGAGCAGTGAAGCCTCGGTGCGCAGGAGCTGCAATTGAGCACAGTGCGGGGGAAGGGGCTGGGGTGCAGCAGCCTGGGTGCACAGGTGCAGACAAGCGATGTTGCCGTAGATAATAATATAATCTCTGGCCTCATACATATCTCTCTTTCATTTGAAAGACTTGCTGGACCGCACTCTTTCTCGCGGACCCCAGCGTCCCAGACACACGGGTGATGGGAGTTGAACAGTGAGGGCTGGGTGCAGGAGGCCAACGCTCTGTCTCCTCCTCCCTCTGTTCTTTTGACTCTCCCTCCCCTTCTCCCTTCTACCCACTTGCTCTCTGCCCATTCTCACTTTCTTCCTTTCATTCCGACTACCTTTCTTTTTAGGTCTCGCCTACGCAGTGCACATGCACTGCATAGGAGACCTTTAGTCGTCGCGCAGCCCTTTTTACAAAGCACATACTCGTCCTTGTGGTGGCATACGGCTTGCGGGACTGCGCAGCCACGTGCCACAAGCACGAGTATGTGCTTTGAAAAAGAGCAGGATGCGCGATCATGCACCCGCTCATCGCCAGCGCGCTCACTCAAACGCCTCTGAGCACCACTCGTGTGCTTTTATACATTTTCTTTAGCGCGCACACAAAACTCCCGGCCTTGTTATTTCATTGTATTTATTTTGATATTTTTAGAGCGCCTAAGTGGCGCCTTACGAGAACTTCAGGGCGCGTGCTGGTATTGCCTCTTTTGTAATGCCAGCTCATCAGCACGGCTTAAGGCTGCCTCTGGTCTCATGCGGTGAGCCAATGGTGGTGAGTTTTAGGGATAGGAACCTCATACTGTGAGCAGGAGCCAGTGTCACTGGGAAGGGTGCCTTGGGTCAAAGGGCAAGGAGCCTTTAGTCTCGTGCAGAGGGCGCATGCTTGAAACGTACAGTGTGCAGGGCTTTAAGTGGGCCGGGTCGCATTTACGCGAGTTTGAGCTATTGACAATGCAAATAACAATGCCTTTTATTTTTGTTTTCGTTTTTAAAACATCAATAAAAGGCATTGTCATTTACAATGCCAATAGCTTAAACTCACGTTAATGCGAGACCTATTGCATTGCAAATGCTTGTTCTCTTGGACATGGCACACATACTTATGTTTCTTTTTTCTCTTGCAGGTTTTGTACGCTGCTTCCGGAGGAGTCCCAACCACTTCTTTCATGTTCTACTGTTGTTCCAATAAAGTTACGTTTCCATTTATTTGTGTTGTTTTAATAAAATTAATTTTTTTTACCAATAAATAAGTGAGAGTATGGGTCTTCTTTTTCTGACAACACTTGTTTGTAGTTTATTGTGAAAATCGACAGTTGATAGTAGGTTATGACGAAAAACATTTTTAATTTTGCGATGCACCTACCAAATATAAACCAACAGACTATTACATAAATGAAGCCTGGGTAATTCTACAACGGCAAGGGTTCTATGAGGGTATCATTTTATAACACCATGAGTACTGCCCGTGTGATTTCAGAACCAATAAGGCACTGCTTAGGGCCACCGAGGCTTCAAGGACTGGTGAGGCCCACCCTGCATATTTAAGTAAAGCCCCGGAGGTTGCCGATCCCCGGTCTTGAGTTGGCCTCGAAGCCCCCCGAACAAACGTCTCTGTGCCCTCCCATGCCTAATTTATATGTGAGATTAAGGTCCCCAGTGCTGCAGAGACCCCGCAATATAATAATAGGATTGGCTCCGGAACCTTACCCACCAGTGGGCTCATTTAAATGAACGGGTGAGACCCAGCTTCATCTTTTATTCTCAATTTTTACCATCCGGATCCGCTTTATTGGAGCGATACGAGGTTTTCCTCCTCTTGCTTCAACGAGGCAACAAGAATTTACTATCACAGGGTGGAGGCAATGCTCCCGCCCTGTAATAGCAAACATATATGTCCCGTGGATGCACACCCCGGGACATTGTATGACCTGCGCCTGGGAGGTGGTGCTCCATAGGGCCATGATGAATTGGTTAATGCAGAACTACAGAATTAGTATAAACGCATACTAACACTACTTGCACACGTGTAGTACAGCAACCAGAGTGTAGTGAAGAGGCAGATGAAGCCCAAAATCAAAAAATATAAATCCTACCAGAGGTAGGATCAGATAGTTAGATCAGCTGACGACCCTGGGATGAGTAGAAACAGCTTCACCAAGAAAATGGGTCTTCAGCAGAACGCAAGCAAGCTCAAAATCTTGGTGAGTGCTACCTTCTTTTTACCTTCTCCCGCTCATCGCCAAATTTATGTAGTGAAGGGGAAGACAGCTGTGGATCTGATAAGTGAATTTATTGAAGGAAAAGGAGACAGCCTAAACAGCCACCAACAGGACCAGACAGCAATGTGGAAGAAAACAATGGTTCGGGATGGCCTAAGAAGGTCCAGTGCAAAGAGAAACCCTTAGGAGGGCGGATGATTTGGTATAGGTTCAAAGACTCATACGGGAGAATAGTACTTAATATAGAGAAACAGGGGACAGGGAAAGTCAATATATGACACTTATTTATTGTACATAGGTTGAATTCAAGTGCTCACATATGTAGTGACAAAAAGCGTGACATGCAGGTGAGGGTGGACTCTTTAAAAAAGAACATCGCATTGGCAACAATAGAGAACCATTTTTTCTTGGTTAAATCAGTACAAAAAAGGTTCAAGTTGCGTAAGGTCGACGACGTTTCGAACTCAATTATTTGAGTTCATCTTCAGGACAAATGTGAGCATATGAACTTGAGCATATGTCAGGTTAAGTAATGGGGTTGTCGTCAATTAAGGACGGTGCAACGGTGTGCTCGTCACAGCAGTGAAAGTCTCGATAGGAACCAATGGCTGGAGTTACAAACTTAGTCCAACCATCTCAATGTATGGAGGCGGGGTTCCGGTGCCGAAAAATTAGATCTGCAGTGAATGTCTCGGAAGAAACCAGTTGCTGGAGTGAAGGACTTAGTCCAACCTGCTCAATGTATGGAGGCGGGGTTCCGGTGCCGGGAATTTAATTCATTACAGGCGGCACACGGTTCATTCAATGGGGGTCTCGCGGGGGGGTGGAGCGGGTCCTGGATGCGTGCAGGTACGCGCAGCGACTGAAGGCAACCGTCTTCTCCAGCACCGTGTACAAACTCCCCAAGATTCCCCTTATGACAGCCCTACATTCTAACATTACATACTTACATTATAGTAGTATTACATACTAACATTCTACTATGACTTACATTGGAATACTACACAGAGCACGTGACTTTACAGCAATGAGCTCATAGTTTCATCCACGAGTCTTGAGACCGGTAGGGGTGAGTAGTTCGCTTCCCACTCCCTGTATTGTATAAACGCGAACTAACACTACTTCCACAGGTATGCTACAGCACCCAGAGCACATCACTTTACAGCAATGAGCTCAAGATTTAATTCCTGAGTCTTCAGACCAGTAGGGGTGAGCAGTTCGCTTCCCACTCCCTGTATAGTATAAACGCATACTAACACTACTTACACAGTTATACTACAGCGGCCAGTATGCTACAGTGCCCACAACCCATCACTTTACAACAATCAGCTTGGTTTGATCCCCGACTCTTCATCCACGAGTCTTGAGACCGGTAGGCGTGAGTACTTCGCTTCCCACTTCCGGTAAAGTATAAACTCACGGTAGAGGTCAGTAGTTCGCTTCCCACTCCCTGTATGGTATAAAAGCCTACTAACACTACTTCCACAGGTATGCTACAAACACCAGAGCACATCACTTTACAGCAATGACCTCACGGTTTAGGCTCTCGGTTTCATACCGGAGTGTAACAGTATCTCATCTCAGCACCATGTCACTCTGAGCAACACCGCACTTTCAGTCCGGTAGGAGTGACTACTTCGCTTCGCACTCCCCCACAGAGGTTACAGTGCTCCTATCCTCCTGTTTTCTACTCTTTTCACCCTTTTTCCCCCTTACTCGTTTCAACGGAATCACAAAATGGCTGCCAACACTTCCTAGTTGCAACCACTCGCACCGCTCGCAGCCAATAAGCAGCAAGCTCATGCTCGTAACGCCTCAGCCAATCAGATGGCAGAATTCCCAAATATCGATATCTGTAAATTTCAATATTTCTCCAAAACTGCTGAATGGATTTACACCAAATATACAAAAGTGTGCTTTCTAGACCAAGATCCTTCTCCCTGCCAAATTTGGGGTAATTCCGTTCACCCGTTCAACCTGTAGCCTTGTGTAAAGTTTAGGGGTGGGCGGAATTTGCAAAATTGCCTTTCGCCAAATTTCGTGAAACGGCAAAAAATCTCCGCGAACACGTGAAATTTAGCGTGCTCGCGGAGATTTTGGGCTGAATAATGCGTTACTGAATTTGAGCTTCAACTCGGGCACCTGCTTTATTTATATCTGTAAGTGCTTCCTGTTGAGGTTTAGTGACAGGAGCATCGTGCCAGATTGAATACTGCCCTGCATATTTACCAAAGAAGATGCCACAGTTCTGTGCAATACCTCTACTCAACTAGATTACTTTCTACTGGCTAATCAGTAAGTGCTA
This sequence comes from Triturus cristatus, assembly GCF_964204655.1. Lineage (NCBI taxonomy): Eukaryota > Metazoa > Chordata > Amphibia > Caudata > Salamandridae > Triturus > Triturus cristatus. The sequence goes on from NC_140594.1 coordinate 655,855,693, forward strand.
CCTCTTTGGGTAAATGTATAGTGCTTTTCCTACACTACAGCTGCGTACAGGGCCAGAAGAGTTGTCTAGCAACCATCTGTGTCTGTAGCGTTGCCACCGTACCGACGGGCGCCGGGGTACCTCGAGTGAGCTGTCCATCATAGTGGGGGAAAGGGCGGGAAGACGTTGCACACCGCTGGTGTGTGGGCTGGGGCCAAACGGGCAGGGCTTCCATGCAGTTCACATGCCTCTTGTTTATAAAGGGTCAGAGACCGATCAGAGCAGCAGATGAGGAGACAGAACCTCCTGGTGTCAGGAACTACACGGGGATTGCGCTCGAGAAACTCATGGATGCACAGACCTCCATCAAGGATTACAGCAAATTGTTGACGGTTGATATGGGGAGAAAGCACACCTGCCTAGCCTCAACTGTGCTTTGTGCTGATTAATGCGTTACTGAATTTGAGCTTCAACTCGGACACCTGCTTTATATATATCTGTAAGTGCTTCCTGTTGAGGTTTAGTGACAGGAGCATCGTGACAGAATGAATCCTGCCCTGCATATTTCCGTTCCGCCGCGGATCATGGAAGTTTTGACATTTTCGCGTTCCGCGCGGAACATGAAAATGCCAAAATTTCGCAAGTTCCGCGAGCGGAACGGAATTTGTCGCCCACCCTTACTAAAGTGTCCTATAGAAATTAACATGGAAAAAAGAACGTTTTGGGACCCCCCTTTTATCTCGGCCCCCCTTGATGAATCCCCCCCAATCTTTTAACATAGGAGCTGATATGAACAAAGAATTTGTTTGGAAAAATTCATGAAGATTCATCAAACGACGTCAAAGTTATAAGCAAAACAAAAAATGCTCTTCCTATGGAAACTTGGTCCCAACACACCGTTCCAGGTGCACTCGCGGACGGGTGCTTTGATCGTGGCGGTGTACCGCGAAAGTAACAAGCTCCTTCTTCCCCACTACAATTCTCCAAGGAAGAGCACTCACGGAGGTTATATTAGAGTACTTTTATTAAGAGCAAATATTAAGCTCTTAATAAACGGAAAGGAGCTCCATCTCCAAAGACAAGAGAGGCTGTGGAGTGGAACTGTGTCCACATCGATTCAGCACAGGATGCCTAGTTGAAGAGAATCTGCTGTGATGGACGGAATCCTACTATAGGAATGAAATAATGCTTTTAATAAATCATCAAATGTGCTTTGAACCTACTATAGGTGTTATGCTCGTCTGCGGGACTACATGTCCCAGCATGCCGTCAATGTTACACGCACTAGACGTAACCCACTTGGGATCATTAATCAATTAAGTATGCATGGAATGGTGGTGGCGAGCTGTCGAATGCCCTTTCAAGCTTTCCAGCAATTTGTTTCAAATAAAGTGTTTGTGTTTTAAGCAAGGGTGGAATAGTTGCGATAGCAATTGAGCACTGAAGTCTGACTTATGTCCTGGGGACTGTAGATTACTGCTCCTCCAAGTGTTTTATGGTCACCACTAGACACTTGAAAAACTAAAATCTCATGTTCCCCTTGTGGAGCCTTTAAAATTAATTGCTATTCCTCCTCCCTTCTGTCCCATCCTGTCCTGTTTTAGTAGTTTGTAGCCAGTAGGCAGGGCGGTGGCGATGTTAGAACAATTGTTATCGTCTAGCCAGCCTCTGTAATGAAGGCTAGATCAGGTTTTGTTTCTGCTAAAATGTCCCAAACCCTGAGGGAGTGTTTGGCAGTGACATTGAGTTCAAATAAATGCAGTTCAGCACAGAGCACCTCTTCCTGGAGCAGTGGTGGTAGCTGCCAAAATCTGGTATGGAAGGGGCAGGGTTCCTGGCCCCTGGTCCCATTTAGGCATGAATAAATACTTGTGGATGGAAATGGTGTGCCGCTTTCCTTGTCGTTTTTGGACAGGATACTTTGCAATTATATTGGGAGGCTTCTGCCACCACCGCTGGCACCGGCACGTAAGAGCAGGCGTATGCCATTTCTCGGCAGGAATGGATACCATATATAAATATAAATATATATATATATTCACTGAAAAAACCATAGGTTTCAGGGGTGTTATAGTTAGCTGGACTTTTCACTTGTACAAAACCATTGAAATTCCCCCGTTATAGTTAGTTCAGCTAACTATAACTCGCGCGCCCGCAATGCACTGCTGATGACGTCACATATTACATCACTCATGACATCACTGATGACATCTCAAATGACATCACTGATGACATCATCCAGTGAATGTGTGTTTTTCTGAAAATTAGATATGTTTTATATATGTATATCTCAAGGTCGATGGAAGAATAAATGGGTATATAAGTGTCTAAATGGATGATTTGTTTTTGAAAAATTGATTGTGTAACTGACTGATTAAGTGTATCATAGTGAATACATGGCTTAGTGAGTAATGTTTAAATATGTAAATATCTGTATCAGTCTCTCACTTTGTGTATAAGTGCCTGCATGGGTTGGTGAGTAGCTACATGGGTGTCTATATAGGTTATTAGTTGGTTTTTTGAGTATCAGTCTGAGTGTCTGCATGGTTCGGTGGGGGGTATTACGTAGTGCATAGGTGCATGAATGAGTGACTCACTCTTTGTATGTGTTTAAGACGGTGATGGATCAAACCCAGATCTGTTGACTAGGTGTGAGTGTTTGATTGGTTCTGATACTCCATCAATCACCACCCCCTTTTGTACCGCTTTGTTCTCCATAAGTTGGCAGGGTATGCTCAGACGTGAGTCCCTTGCTCACTTTGCCACTGGATTCAAGCAAGCCTGGCTGAAGACGGCTGAAATGCCAGAAACCGGTCCTAGGAAGCTTGTTTCCGGTCCAGGGAAGGCATGGCTTGGCAGTTCGGGCTGGACTGTTCCCATGAGGCACAGGGTCAGACTGATTTGCATATGGCCATGTCTGAACTGGGGTGGCAGAGTGGGCTAAAGAACGGTGATGGGATCAAACCCAGATCTGTTGACTGGGTGTGAGTGTTTGATTGGTTCTGATACTCCATCCATCACCACCCCCTTTTGTACCGCTTTGTTCGCCATAAGTTGGCAGGGTATGCTCAGACGTGAGTCCCTTGCTCACTTTGCCACTGGATTCAAGCAAGCCTGGCTGAAGACGGCTGAAATGCCAGAAACCGGTCCTAGGAAGCTTGTTTCCGGTCCAGGGAAGGCATGGCTTGGCAGTTCGGGCTGGACTGTTCCCATGAGGCACAGGGTCAGACTGATTTGCATATGGCCATGTCTGAACTGGGGTGGCAGAGTGGGCTAAAGAACGGTGATGGATCAAACCCAGATCTGTTGACTGGGTGTGAGTGTTTGATTGGTTCTGATACTCCATCCATCACCACCCCCTTTTGTACCGCTTTGTTCGCCATAAGTTGGCAGGGTATGCTCAGACGTGAGTCCCTTGCTCACTTTGCCACTGGATTCAAGCAAGCCTGGCTGAAGACGGCTGAAATGCTAGAAACCGGTCCTAGGAAGCTTGTTTCCGGTCCAGGGAAGGCATGGCTTGGCAGTTCGGGCTGGACTGTTCCCATGAGGCACAGGGTCAGACTGATTTGCATATGGCCATGTCTGAACTGGGGTGGCAGAGTGGGCTAAAGAACGGTGATGGATCAAACCCAGATCTGTTGACTGGGTGTGAGTGTTTGATTGGTTCTGATACTCCATCCATCACCACCCCCTTTTGTACCGAAGACAGCATGTGTGCAGGACTGTATGGGTGGATGAGTGTGTGTATGGGTGTGTTAGTGAGTGAATGACTGTCTCAATAGTGTCTTTATGAGTAACTACATATGTTTTAAACTAGTATATGTGACTATTGGTGTATATAAGTGAGTATATGTGAGAGTGAGAGATTGAAAGAGTTCCTGTATGAATAAGTATGTGTTTCTATAAGTGATTGTTTAAAAGACTAAGTATGTGTAAGTTTCCGTAGAAGTAAGTGTGGTGGTGTGTGTATAACTGTATATGCAAATAAATGTATGTTTGATTCTTTATTAGCATGAGTGACTATGTGTGTGAGTAACTCTATGGATGAGTGGCATTGTGTAACAGGATGTATAGGTGTATGAGTACATATGATGAGTGAATACATGTATGAGTGACTGTATAGGACTGTTGGTGAATGAGTGGATGTGTATGTGGATCTTAGAATTACTGAAGAGGTTGTTGTAACTGGTATTGGTATGTCCATTGTTTTGAAAAGTTTAGTCTCTATTTTTGAATGTGTGTATCAAAGGTTATATTAGGGTGAGAGGAGGTCCGCCACTCTATCACAAGGATGATGTCATCAGTAATGTCATCAGTGATGTCATTTGAGATGTCATCAGTGATGTCATGAGTGATGTCACTGACCATGTCATGAGTGATGTAATATGTGACGTCATCAGCAGTGCATTGCGGGCGCGCGAGTTATAGTTAGCTGAACTAACTATAACGGGGGAATTTCAATGGTTTTGTACAAGTGAAAAGTCCAGCTAACTATAACACCCCTGAAACCTATGGTTTTTTCAGTGAATTTCTGAGGTTTTTTAAATGCTAATTCCTAACTATAACGTGCCTGAAACCTATGGTTTTTTCTGTGAATTTCAAAGGTTTTTTAAATGCTAATTTCTAACTATGCCTACAGAGATAGGACATGTGAAGAAAGAAAAAAAAGAAGTGCAGAAAGAAGCAACAGAAGTCCTCAAAGACGAAGAAAAGTGCAGGAAGAAGGATAACGTGCAGAAAGAACAAAAAGAAGAGCAGAAAGAAGCCTTGTTGCAAAATCATCCTGTACCCTCAACTTTTTCAGACAGATACTGGTGGTAACTGAGTCTGACTAACCAGTCCTAGAGCCAGTGCTATGTTAAAAGACACTTAGAATACAGTGAAAACACCTACATACACTAGGGAACATTATGCGTTGGGGTCCCCCTGTGATTAGCATGACCTCCTCTTTAAGCCCCTAGTATATAATAGGGCAGGGGGATTAAAACTACCTCTTAAAACAGGCCACAGGGCGTTTTTGCACACGTTAACTCAGGCCCCGTCGCCTCCCTTCACCACTGTGTAAACACGCCCTGTGTCCGTTTTTAGTTGGGAGATTAAGTTCATTTGAATCCTGAGGGTCCCTAGGGTCCAACTAGCCCACTAGGTACCTCCAGTAAGTGCCACAGAGCTGCGTTGCAGAGAGGTGTAAAAAGTGGCACGGCCTGGACCACCTCTCTGCAATGCAGCTCAGTGGCGCTTACTGGAAGCACTTGGTGGGCTAGTTAGCCCCCAGGGGCCCTCAGTATTGAAGGAAAATTATATCCCCAATTTAAAACGTGCCATAGTGCGTGTTTGCACACGTCACCTCAGGCCCCGTCCCCTCCCTTCACCACTGTGTAAACGCGCCCTGTGGCTGTTCTAAGTTGAGAGATTAAGTCCCCTTGAATCCTAAGGGTCCCTAGGGTCAAACTAGACCACTAGGTACCCCCAGTAAGAGCCACAGAGCTGCGTTGCAGAGAGGTGTAAAAAGGGGCTTGGCCTCAGAACACCTGTCTGCAGCGCAGCTCCCTGGTGCATACTGGAGATGCCTGTTGGGCTAGTTGGCCCTCAGGGACCCTCAGTATTGAAGAGGAATTAATTCCCCAACTTACAACTCGCCAGGGGGCGCGTTTACAGAGTGCTGCAAGGAGGGGGCGTGGCCTCCGGCACGATGCCAGTCTTTTATTTATTTTAAGAAGGGGGGCTGTGTGGTTCCCCTTCTTATTCAAATTTATTGGCCCTGATGACCCCATCCCCCCAGGGCCTGTCTCCTAATTATATTTTTTTGACCCCAATCCCCAGGGCCGGCCACTGTTTTTTATTATTTTTAAAAAATATATATTTATAGACACACCTAGGACATGCTGGACAAACCGTACGTACCTATCACCATGACGATTTGCGTGATATTCATTAAAAGGCGACTATGCATACAATGAATCCACGTGGAATGTATTTACACCACTAGTGAAGCTCTGACATGTCTGATGCCCTAACGTGCCTTATCCCGGTAGACACCCTTGTCGTTTATTTATACAAACATGGGTAGCTATTGACGGGCACATTTAATACACATGCACACCAAGCCATTCAAAGGGGATTCGACAAAAATTCGACCAAAACTATGCAAGAATCCCCCCTCACGGTTAATAAAACACACATCCACTGCCGGATGTGTAATACTTTTTATTTTACTCTTTGGAAAGGGGACGAACATCACTTGAGAGTCACAGCGCGCTCCTGGCAGAGCCCAATGCTGTGTTACACCCACCATTGACTGCAGAGTGCCACACACCTCTGTGTTGTATTCCACTAGCTGGTGCATATGCTATGACACTCTCTACCCCATGTGCACTGTAACACCACCCCGTGAATATGTCATGCCACACTTGTCTTTGCACGGGTTATATTGCCCCATCTAACGTGCCTTCCTCGATGCCTATGTTATAACGCACAGTGCTATGCCATACATATTACAATCTGGCATCCATATCTTTGTCACAGTGCATATGCAACGTTACACTCCCCAGCACATATTTTATATTACAACTTTAGAGACTAGTTAGGTTACACAACACTGCCCTGTGCATATTACACTCCAAGGCGCATATCGCATAGCACGCGCGAGTGCATGTGCTATCTCGCGCTCTCCAATGAATCTGTCATTGCGCACAATGTATTGCATATTATATTTCACGCCCGGTTCATCTTATATCACACTTTTTGGTGCATAGTTTATACCATACACTATATCTAGTTTTCATTTTCAATCGTGCTCTCAGGACTATGTTCTATATAACACTGTGTTCACCTACCCTTTTCACGGGCATTACATTTTGCGATAGGGGGTGGAGGGTCAGGGGGTGTTTCTGCCAAGTGAGCCCGGAGTCACAGTCACAAACGTCCTCTTCTTCCTGAATAAAAGTGAGATTATGCTGCATACTTGTTCATATTTTAAGTAGTTCGCACAGACACACGTTTTAAAAACAATAAAGTTCCTAATACCCGCCTTCTCTGAACAGTTAGCTTGCTGCCCCATCCCCCTCCTCCCTATCCTCTGTTGTGTGAATCCATGGACTAGCCTCCTCCCTCCTGCCATGCATGGTCTGATGTGCTGCCACTGCCCTCAATTTAGTATGATGTACCAGTCCACTCCTCCTGCCCTCCATTGCCCAATTCTATGCCCCATCATTGACCTCTTGCTTAAACTCTGCGCTTAGCTTGCTGCCCCTATTCTCCTTCCCCCTGCCCTCCGATGTCTTTGTGTATGCCCCTGCTCCATCCTTTTTGCCCACCATGTTCCATGGACCTGCCACTCCTATCTACTCTGAGTGTTCTGTTGAGCTGCCACTCCCCTCCCACCTGCCTAGCATTGTCAGATGACTGTAACCTGTCCCTGCCACCTCCACCCTGCCTGTCCACATGCCATGCCCCTATCCTCTTCCTCCTGTCCTATATGGTCCATTGTACTGCCACACCCTTCTGCCCTCCCTGGTCTGTTGTGCTGCAACTGCTCCTCCTGCCTGCCCCGTGCGGTCTGTTGTGAGGCCCCTTCCCCTGAACTTTCTTGTCTGTGCACAGGTCCTAACCCTCCCTTCTGTCCTCCATCGTCCTTTGTGCATGCCCCTGCACCCTCCTTCTTGCCCATCATAGCCATTGTGCTACCACTAACCCTCCCACTTGCCATGCATGGTCTTCTGTGCTGCCATGGCCCCTCCCACCTTCCCTGTGTGGTCAGTTAGCTGCCCCTGAACCCCTCCCACCTTCCCTCCATGGTCTGTGTGTATGCCATCACAGTCTCACTGTTGCTCTTCATGGTGTGTCTTGCTTCTAGTGCCCATCCTGCCTGACCTCCATGGCTATCTTGCGGCTCCTGCCCTGCCCCCTTGCCCCCAGCCCTCTTTTTACATGTGCAGACCCCTACTCCCTCCCTCCTGGCTTGTCTGTTCCATTGTAATGCCCCTGATCCATCCCTCCTGCCCTTTATGGTCTGTTATGCTGCAGCTTTCTCTCCTGTCTGTCCATTATGGTCCTGCCTTTTGCCCCTCTGTTCTCTGTTGTCCATGTGCATGGTCCTGTCCCCTCCCTCTTGCTTTCTATGGATTGTTGTGCTGCACTCCCGTCCCGCATGCCCTGTGTGGTGTATTGTGCTGCTGCAAACCCTGATGCCTGCCCTGCAGGGTCAGTTTGGTGCACCTCTCCATGTCCCTCCTGTCCTCTGTTATCCAAGTCCATGTCCCTACCCCATTTCCTTCCATGATCCAATGTACCATACTTGCGAACATTTTGAACTTCGTAAGAGGGAGATTTTGAAAAAAAACTGTATTGATTTTCCCCTTTGAGTTACATTGAAAAAGAGGAGATTGTAGACAGGAGACAGATAAAATAAAGCCCATTTGAGCTTAAAAACATTGGACGTTTCCTGGCTGAATCGGGTCTGTTGGCATGTATGGTTGTACTACCATTGCCTCTTCCTTCTGCCCACAATGGTCTATTACATTGCCACAGCCTCTCTTGCAAGTCCTGTATTGTTGGTTTGTTGCCCCTGCCCCCCTTTCCACTGCCCTCCATAGTCTGTTGTGCTGCCACGGCCCTTCCTGCCTGCTCAGTGTGGTTAAATTGTTGCCTTTGTACCCTCCTACCTGCCTTCAATTTTCAGAGTCCGTGCCCCTGGCCTCTGCCTCTCAACAGTATCCTAATGAACAACTAGATTGCTAACATTCTATATTTATTACAAAAGTGTGGAACGCCTGACGTCATCTTGATGTAATCAAAACTGTAATACCTAGAGCATTTCCTTTAGAAATTACATATATGAGAGGGTCTTATTGGCATCAAAATTATGGTTAGTGCTCTAAAAGACTAAAATAAGGACATATTTTCTGAGTTTTCAAATAGCGAGAAAGCACTTTTAAATTATTTGTTACCTTTATGTTTTTTTATCCAGTTGACCACTTGATTAAATGTTGCACTTAGGGGAGAGGATGTGGTGTTACTTCCAGAACTGCAGACTTTGCAACTGGGGAACCAGGTTGGAGTTTCTGCTTCAGCTCGACATTCTGTGATTCTGGTCAAATCACTTAGTCTCCCCATGTCTACAACCAAAATGAATTTGTTCTTGTGTGATGTAACCAATGCTCATGTAAAGCACTCCAATACCTGACAAGTCGGCACCATATAACACTGCAAAAACACAAAATAATAAGTGTTTTGCACACTTCTGTCATTGGGCTATATTTGGGCTACATCTGGGTGATTTTGGGCTACATTTGGGCTCTTTTGTCTCCGGTGGCCATCTTGGGAGATTTATTTGTTATGAAGTTTCCTAATTTCCTCATGTACTGCAGTCTCCTCAGTAGGAAATGCTTTCAGTTTTTTACTTTGATTCCATCATGAAGGTATTCAGATATGTCACACATTTGCCATAAATTCTGAATGTTAGCACTCTAGTTGCTCATTAGATCACTGTAGTAAAACTACTGTACACCATGGAAGTCTGCTCCTGGTATTAAAAGTGCATGTTTCAGTCTGCATGTCAGAATTTTTTAATGAAATGGAAGAGGATTTGAGAAGTCACTCAAAATGTGCCCTCATTTTCTTTCTTCAGCATTAATCATAATTTCTATGGCAAAATGAACCCCCTCATTGTGTTCCTTTTTAAATTAAATGTTTTAAGTGTTACCAGTTTTTTCCAATCAAGATGGCTTCAGGTGTGCCATACTTTTGTCATAATGAAGACAGTAAGTGCTCTAGTTGTTTTTAAGAACACTCTGGGACATTCTGTCATTGGGCTATACTTGGGCTACATCTGGGTGATGTTTGGGCTACATTTGGGCTCTTTTGTCTCTGGTGGCCATCTTGGCAGACTTATTTGTTATGAAGTTTCCTAATTTCCTCATTTACTGCAGTCTCCTCAGTAGGAAATACTTTCAGTTTTTTACTTCGATTCCAAAGGCATTCAGATGTGTCACACATTTGCCATAAATTCAGAATGTTAGCACTCTTTTTGCTCATTAGATCACTGTAGTAAAGCTACTGCTCACCAGGGAAAATTGCTGCTGGTATTGAAAGTGCATGTTTCAGTCTGCATGTCAGAATTTTTTTATGAAATAGAAGAGGATTTGAGAAGTCACTCAAAATGTGCCCTAATTTTTCTTTCTGCAGCACTAATAATACTTTTTATGGAAAAATGAACCCCCTCATTTTGTTCCTTTTTAAATTAAATGTTTTAAGAGTTACCACTTTAATCCAAGCAAGATGGCTTCAGGTGTGCCATATGTTTATCATAAGTAGGACTGTTAGCGCTCTAGTTGTTCTTTGGAACACTCTGGGAAGCTGCAGTAGAACACAAAGGAATCAACTGACAGTCTCTGCCCTTGTTGGATGTACATGTTTTACTGAGAATGTCAGACTTCATTCTCACATGGCTGAGAAAGATAATGTGAATTTACAGAAAATAAGCTCGCAGTTTAGCTTATAGATCACCTTCCAAACCTCTGTGGGAAAAGCATGAGAAAATATTTTTCTCTCAATCATGATATCCCAGCAGAAGGCTTTTTCACATGGTGAAATCACCTTAGAACATACCACAATTGACCAATGAGTATGGTACCATCAACAAATGATTTATAATGTAACTAAAGTCTTAAAACCTTCTATTAACTTCAATGCTTTTTAATGAGGTGCTATCATGTATATTGGTCCCAAGATGGCTGCCAACACTTCTTGGATGAAGTGCTGACAGCCAATCAGATCTCAGGATGAGATGTGTGGTTAGGCTCCGCCCACACATGTATATGATTTTACTTTTGATTTTCTCAGGAACTACTGAACAGATTGACACCAGACCTGCAAAAGGCACATCCCTGACCTGAGGACTACCTCTCTGCCAAATTTCAAGTAATTCTGTTCAGCCGTTCGGGCTGTACCTTGGACTAAAGGTCCCTATGGAAAATTGCATGGGGAAAACGCGTTTTGGGACCCCCCTTTTTTCTCAGCCCCCGCTTGACAAATCCCCCCGAGACTTTCAGGGTAGGAGCGGAGCGGAGCAGAGCGCCCCACCTATTTTGAAAATTTTGCGTGGATTCGTCAACCGGCGCCAAAGTTATTCCAAATAGAATGTTGCGGATTTCCTATGGAAACACGGTCCTAACTATAACTATCTACTGGCGACCGCCAGTAGATAATATATATATATATATATATATATATATATATATATATATTCACTGAAAAAACCATGGGTTTCACACACGTTATAGTTAGGAATTAGCATTTAAAAAACCTTAGAAATTCACTGAAAAAACCATAGGTTTCACACACGTTATAGTTAGGAATTAGCATTTAAAAAACCTTAGAAATTCAGTGAAAAAACCATAGGTTTCACACATGTTATAGTTAGCTGGACATTTTACTCGTAAAAAACCAATGAAATTGCCCCGTTATAGTTAGTTCAGCTAACTATAACTCGCGCACCCGCAATGCACTGCTGATGACGTCACATATTACATCACTCATGACATGGTCAGTGACATCACTCATGACATCACTGATGACATCTCAAATGACATCACTGATGACATCACTGATGACATCATCCAGTGAATGTGTGTTTTTCTGAAAATTAAATATGTTTTATATATGTATATCTCAAGGTCGATGGAAGAATAAATGGGTATATAAGTGTCTAAATGGATGATTTGTTTTTGAAAAATTGATTGTGTAACTGACTGATTAAGTGTATCTCTCACTTTGTGTATAAGTGGCTGCATGGGTTGGTGAGTAGCTACATGGGTGTCTATATAGGTTATTAGTTGTTTTTTTGAGTATCAGTCTGAGTGTCTGTATGGTTCGGTGGGGGGTATTACGTAGTGCATAGGTGCATGAATGAGTGACTCACTGTTTGTATGTGTTGAAGACAGCATGTGTGCAGGACTGTATGGGTGGATGAGTGTGTGTATGGGTGTGTTAGTGAGTGAAAGACTGTCTCAATAGTGTCTTCAGGAGTAACTACATATGTTTTAAACTAGTATATGTGACTATTGGTGTATATATGTGAGTATATGTGAGAGGGAGAGATTGAAAGAGTTCCTGTATGAATAAGTATGTGTTTCTATAAGTGATTGTTTAAAAGACTAAGTATGTGTAAGTTTCCGTAGAAGTAAGTGTGGTGGTGTGTGTATAACTGTATATGCAGGTGAATGTATGTTTGATTCTTTATTAGCATGAGTGACTATGTGTGTGAGTAACTCTATGGATGAGTGGCATTATGTAACAGGATGTATAGGTGTATGAGTACATATGATGAGTGAGTACATGTATGAGTGACTGTATAGGACTGTTGGTGAATGAGTGGATGTGTATGTGGATCTTAGAATTACTGAAGAGGTTGTTGTAACTGGTATTGGTATGTCCATTGTTTTGAAATTTTTAGTCTCTATTTTTGAATGTGTGTATCAAAGCTTATATTAAGGTGAGAGGAGGTCTGCCACTCTATCACAAGGATGATGTCATCAGTGATGTCATCAGTGATGTCATTTGAGATGTCATCAGTGATGTCATGAGTGATGTCACTGACCATGTCATGAGTGATGTAATATGTGACGTCATCAGCAGTGCATTGCGGGCGCGCGAGTTATAGTTAGCTGAACTAACTATAACGGGGCAATTTCATTGGTTTTTTACGAGTAAAATGTCCAGCTAACTATAACATGTGTGAAACCTATGGTTTTTTCACTGAATTTCTAAGGTTTTTTAAATGCTAATTCCTAACTATAACGTGTGTGAAACCCATGGTTTTTTCAGTGAATTTGCAAGGTTTTTTAAATGCTAATTCCTAACTATAACGTGTGTGAAACCCATGGTTTTTTCAGTGAATTTGCAAGGTTTTTTAAATGCTATTTTTTTTTTTTATTCTTCATTTTTTTCAAACATATTTTTAATTTAATTTTCTTACCTTTTATAAAGACTATGCTTTAATTTTTAAAATCCTTAAATATTTTTTTTATATATATTTTTTAAAATAAACGTAAAATTTATTTCCAGTTTTTTTTTTTTTTTTTTTATAGTACGCGTACCGTAAGCTCACGGTAAGCGTACGGTTTACGCAACGTCCGTAATCTATCTACGCTGCTTGCGTATAGTTACGTACTTTGCGTAGCCGCGCGTACTGCGCGTGGGACGCGTGCGCGCTTACGCCACACGCGCACGTTACGCGGAAGTGCCGGGAAGTGACTGTTATGCGCATGCGCGGAAGCACGTGTCTTTTTTACGCGCATGCGTACTTTTTGCCGTAAGCGTACCGTAAGCGTACCGTAAGCGTACGGTAGGTCATGTGATCATGAAACACAACTTTTGATTGGTTGAAAGTACTTTCAGTTCTAGAACTCTCCTACACCACACCCATTCCCCTCATTTCTGCTTGTGATCCCTTAGGAGAAGGAGCTGGTTTGTCTTTGGGATACGATGGCAGAACAGCAGAGCCCTTCTGAGAGTGAGGCTAGCACCAGCAGCACTGTCTTGAGGCAGAGAGCGAGGAAAGTAAAGCCTTCTTATGTTTGGGATTATTTTACTTTTCCAGAAGGCCAGCAAAAGGTGAATGCACCCTTAGTTACTTGCAGGCTGTGTCAGCGTGTACTTTCTAGAGGTAATCCTGACAGGAAGTATTCCTTTGGGAATCACACCATGAAGAGACACCTCAAGGATGTACACAGAAGGACACATGGTCATCTTTTTGGAGGTAACTCTTCAGAAAGACGAGCCAGTACATCCACAGCAGCTCAGCCTGGACCATCATCTGCAGAGCTTACTCCTTCTGCAGGTCAGGTGAGCCCTTCATCTGTGGGGGGAGAATCTCCTTTTGCTGGCCCTCTGGAAATGAACCTTCGATTTCGGAAGGTTGATATTCATTGCACATTTTGTAAAGGTCTAATTTGTCATAGGGAGACCAGTGTTTCCCTAGTGAACAACAAAATAGATCAGCACATTTGTAGCTATGAATGATTTTCCCATGCTTCCTTTCCTCTGTCCCTGCATGAACACAACGGTTCTTTTAAGAGCCAACCTTATCTTTCATCTTTTTTTTACATGTTTTTAAAAACTTTTTTTTATTTTTTTTTTACCGTACGCGTACGGTAAGCGTACCTTTTTTTTATTTTTTAAAAAAAACACTAAAAATCATTTATCACATTACAAGGTCCTTGAGAGACTACAATTATTATTATTGACTTACCATACTCACTCAAAAAAATATTTATTCATTTGTTTTTTTAAAAAATAGTTTTTAAAATGGTTGTAGTTTCCGAAAATTTTCTATATCGATCTGAAAATAAAGAAAAAAGTATTAATATTTTTAAACCATTTTATAATACAGTACACATATTTACATTTTTTACCAAAAAATATTTTTGCCTTATTTTTGCTGTTTTCAGAATATATTGCATTTCACTATAAATTGTGAAAGCAATTGCATTCATCATTTTACAGCGGGCAAAAAAAATTAACAATCTCAAAGATTGTATTAAAAAAGCCCAGAATCTCTTCTCACTTAAACTTATCATTACAGAAATGCATATTATTCTAAAAAAATATCATCTAAAAACAATACTTTTTTCTTTAAAATACCGTCTGATATGTTTGTTTGAGAAGTATAATCACAATATTATATCTCAAATAACTCCAAAATACATCTGATTTTATTTCCTTTAGGCCAAATAGTATTTTTTTTTTTTCCTGGAATAAATTTCCAAGGGAAATCCATTAAAATTCTAAAGTTTAATCTGTCCAGATCTCACCGATTCTCTGTAACATTTTGGTTCACGAAAATTTTTTGAATAATTTATTTAGTCCACAATAGAATTGCTTACTTTTCCACATGGCCAAATAGTAATTTTTTAAATCATTTTTGAAAAAATTTCCAATGGCAGTTCAATAGCATTCCAAAATTTAAAATGTGCAGAAGTTACCGATTATCTCTAAATTATTGGTTTTTCAAAATTGCATTAAAAATTAAAAAAGTCCACATTACAATTGGTTATCTTTCCTTTAGGCCAAATGATAATTTTAAAAATATTTTTTCTACAAAATTGCAATGGTAATCCAGTAAAATGGTAAAATTATTTTGTCCAGATCTTGCCAAGTCTCTCTAAAATTTAGGTTTCAGGAAGATTAGATAGGAATTTGCTAAATCAAAAGGCAAACGTTGTTTGAAAATCAATTGGGAATCATTACACAGTGTCCAGCCTTTTTCACATTTTAGATAAACTGTGTAATGTCCAGAAGTAACAGTAGGTCCATCATGGAAAATTATTGCAACAGTTACAAAAGTTTTTCCTGAAATTGATAATTGCTGTCCTGTAAACTTCTTTATTAAAGTATCCAATTTTGATCCATCAGCTCTACATCGTTGCATCATTAAAATTACATACTGTCCGTATTCCCTTAAAATTAATGTTGATAACATGTCAGAATTACACTCACCACATTTCATGCTATGATTAGCATCTTTAACTAATTTTGCAAAAGTGACTGTTTTACTCTCTGGCAATGTCAAATAAATAAACCTTTCATTATCAACAATAGAGCCACATATATTATAACAATTATCACAACTATGTTCCCATTTATAAGAGAGACCAAAAAAAATGTCAATGGGAACTCCTTCTTCTTCCACTACCTGAAGAAAATACATCAAAAATTCGTGTGCATCTTGCTGTTCATTTTGAGAAAACTGTGTTCGTCCTGAACATACATCTAAAAGTTTTCTAATGTCAGTAGCACTTTCTATTTGAGTTTTATCTTTACTCAGCTTTTGAAAAAGGAGACTCAGCTCTGAACAGAATCTTTTTCCCTGATTTACTATTATCTGCTCTTGCAAACTTTCCAGATAAAATGCAACATTCAGCACTACATTTGCATAGCAGTTGACACCAGAGCTATTTTCAAAATGACATCCTACAACCTGTTCTTCATTTTCCTTTTTCTTTTTGCTTGCAATTACATCACTCCTCTTTTTTTTCCTCTTCTCTATATCTTCATTACAGATATTCTCATTTCTCCTTTTACGAGAAACTACACGTTTCTCCAACACAGGATACTGACCTAAATGAGGAGCATAGCTTCTTCTTAATCTATTATACTCCTTTACACAGTTTGTATCAGCACTAACTTTTGAGTCATCAAAGTCTATCATGAATAAACCTGATAATGTTTTGACTCGTGACAAAGCTACATATGCCATACCTTCTTTGAACACAGTTGAACCAATGTTCACAAATGCACAATCTACAGTCAATCCTTGAGACTTGTGGATAGTTACAGCATATGCTAGTGAAAACGGAAACTGCTTCCTACGTACATATAAGTCTTTCACAAGCATAAAACGAACTGTACAACGACAAATATCTTTAACTTCTTCTATCTGATCAAATTTTATTTTTAAACATTCAATTCCTTCTTTTTTCTGATAATTAATAAAACCCACAACTCTTCCCATTGCTCCATTCACTAAGCCTTTCTCAACATCCAAATTTCTCCTTAAAAACACTCTACAGTTCATGCAAACATATAGATTTTTTTCTAATCCTGCTGTTTTGGAGATGTTCTTCTCTAGTGAGTCCAATTTATTTTTCAGTTTGCCTGTTACTGTGACAGTAATTCTTCCATCCTCAATTTTGTCCACTGCTTCCAATTTCCTGATGTCTTCCTTTTCCAATTTCAAAAGCTCCTCATTAAATATTGAGCATTCACGTAGAGTTGGCATTAAGCAGATGACACTTTTGTTTTCTGCAATATTCTTGTATATTTTCTCTGCAACTATTTCTTCCTTTGGAAATAAATTATGTAGCAGCCGACTCTGTAATGCTTTTTTCCCAACTTCTGTGAGTATTCCAATCCTGATATCTTTCAGAATACTTCCATATTCTTCATCGTTTGCTTGCCTCATATTAGTTGTAAGTTCCTTGTACTCAAAGAAGGACCAAATATTTGTATTTCCAATGCTTCCCAATGACTTCTTCGTGTCTTCATGTGTCACAGTATTAAACACTGGTTGTCCTTTAACTGGAGTAAGTTGCAAAAGATCCCCAAAAACTATGACGTGTTTTCCACCAAATAACACGTCATAGTCTGTCTTCAAAATTTGCTGCATTCTTAAATGCACAAAGGCAAGCATTAAGTTTGATACCATGCTCACCTCATCAATAATGAGAACTTGCATCTTCTTCAATACTCTTGAAACTTCCAAGGATGCTTCTCCAGTTAGCTTGTTGAATTGTATTTTGTTCTCATGCTCCACTGGTAACATTAGCAAACGATGTAAGGTGATTCCTTTTATGTTATATGCTGCTAACCCAGTTGGAGCAGTAACCACACAAGACAAAGTAGAATCCGTTTTTTGCTTTAGGTAGCTTCTGATGACTTTAATTAGGAAACTTTTTCCAGTGCCAGCTTGTCCGCTTACATACATCCTGATTGGATGAAATGATGTGCATGAGCACTCTTTTTTGATATGTAGAAATCCGTGATCAATTTTGTTTTTGATCTCTTCATAAATTTGTTGCTGCTCTTGATTCAGTTGTCTTTCCAAATTTTCTAAGTCTATAAATTCTTCTTGACCTTGATTCATAGCCGTTTCCACTTCATTCATGGCTATTGATGCTTCATTTTCAACGATTGGTTGTCCTAGGGGATCTTGACTGTATGTTCCTGAACTTTGGCTGTCCTGAGAACTGTCTCTAGCTATTTCTGCTGCAATTGTAGTTTCCTGTTCAATTTCTTCATTTAACATTTGCAGATAAGTTGAGAATGTACTGCATTGTATGCTGTCTTTGCAAGCATTAAAAGAATCTTCATAGCTCTGGAATTCTCCCAGTAGTTCATCCTCTGTACGCCATGGTTTAAACAACTGTAAAAGAGCCAAGTAGTAAAATTCTTTCTTGTCGGTAGTGTCGCAACTCAGCTTCCGGTGATTTATCAAACTTCCTTTGGTTTGCTTCACCAAACATCCTTCTTCACCAACAACTTTATATTTTCCACTGTTGATGTCTTCTGCAGCTTTCCGTGAATAAATGTAGTTCTGTAACACTTCATAGAGACACATGTTCTCCAGATGATGACTTCTCTTGGGATAATATGTGTCCAACATGTTTGTTTTCAATATATCTGTACTTTCTGGGTCATTCTCAGCCAAATATTCAATTTCTCCAACAGATTTCAGTACCCGATTTCTCATTGCTGCAAGGCCTAAACTTGCCCAAATTATTCTTCTTGACTTCGAGTAGAGACTTGCAGAAGATAACCTATCTGAACATTCGTAGGATCCAATTTCTCGATGCGATAACATCTTCAAACTGAAACTGTACAGCTTCTTACTGACAGTCTTCTCGTGAGAAATCTCTTCCCACATTTCCTTCAATTCTGTTTTTTCTGATTTCGTAATGTAAGACGTTACATATCGAGCAACAGCAATGGAATTGTCAGCAACATACTGTATATCCATGTTAGCGTTCCACATGGATAAAATGACTGGGTTGTAGTCATTTATATTTTTAGATTCTTCTTTTCTTTTAAGGTTGTAGGTATTCTTAGGTGATTTTCTTGTGATAGTATGTCTCACAGCTGACATAAAACTGTTGACTCTTCCATTTGTAAGAACAGGTCTAGGAAATCCAAATCGACATTTAGTGTAGTATTTTTCTTTGCTCTTGTATTTCCGTCGACAGTATTTTCCACACCGATGACTTTGGAAACGTAGAACTTGCTCCTTTAACTTGTTCTCTTCTGTGCTTTTTGGTATAGCACATGTTGCATATTCTTCAATGTAAGATAACACTGCTTCATCAGTATCTGTTCCAAACTTTGGGGCATCCTTGATCCACAGCAGCATATGAATATGAGGAGCACCTCTTGCCTGGTACTCTTTTCTCCAAAAGAAATCCACTACTTCTCCAAGGGGTGGATTTTTTTTATTGCAGATGAAGGACATCATAGCCTCAAATCTATGATTGAAATATCTGCAAACATTAACCGGATCCAATGAGCACAGTTCTCCTGCTGTCTTGTATTCGATGTTTTTAATGTTTGAATTGGCCTCTCGTAGAAAATCCAGTAAATCATCCCAAGCGTACTCGGCACAGCTTAGGGTAAGGAACCATGTTGGTGTTCCTAAATTGCGTAACATGCATTTTAGTTCACCATGGCGTCGGTACCAATATTCATTTGTCCCACGCTGACAAGCCATCAGATTGATCAGTTGTGTTTCCAAATGATCATCTCGGTGCTGCACTTTCTCCATAAAATCCTTAGCAGACACATTTTGTAAATGTACTCCACTTTTTAAAATGTGATTTACTGCATAAGACAGTGCAGACAAGTCGCTTTCAAATAAAAGATGGAACAAATAAGGAATACTTTGTCGAAATCTGGGATCTTCAGCATATAGTCTTGTAGTTCGATACTCTGAAGCTGGAATCTGTTCTGGACGTTCATCGTATCGTCCTCCTTTTCCTTTAGGAAACAGCTGGGGAAAACATCGAGCTTCCAAGCTCTCCTCCCATACACTCACGGGATTTCCTTTTGCTTTCTTCATCTGAAAGAGATCAATATTGTCTCCCATAACTTCTTTCGAATGGAGAGGATGTATGCTAAAATGTTCATAAATTTCTTCTTCCTTTGACTTGTCCACTTTTTCAATTTGTCCAGTTGGTGTTTCTGTGTCTCCTTGTAAATCTTCTTCTTCTTCTTCTTCTTCTATATAAATTGATTCATACCATTTGTTATTTTTTTTCAAATACAAATTTGCTCTTTGTACTTTCCGCACATCTACCAGCTCCTGCCAAATCTTCTTATTCTTTGTAGGTACACCATTAACCAGAATAATTAATGGTTCAGTTTCCAAAGTATCCGCATCAATAGTTTCCATATTTTTTTTCAAATCCAAGGGCAAATACACCACTCTACCTTTTAAACCTCTCAGTAAATCTGAAGGAGGTAATTTACCAGTTTTGGGCTCCATACGTACTATGGTCTGGAACGGATGAACACATTGAATGAGTATAGACTCATATGTATTTAATTCAGAAAGTTCAGCAGGAATAGCATCCAATTCTAAATTATTATGTACAGCTCTGGTCGGCATTCTATTTTCCTCTAACTTGTTATAACAGTATTTACAAATACGCTGATCTTCACCCAATTCAAAACAATTTTCTAGAAATATATATGTGGCAAAATCCTTCCACTTATAATTATCTTCATTTTCACTCTTTCTGTAGAGATCAACATTCCTAGTTTGTTTTCTATAATGAGTTCTGCGGCAACAAATACAAGTAAAATTTGGTCTTTCATTAGAGACTATTGCAAATTTTGTTATATGATCATTAAATGTGTTACTTACAGAGGGTTCTACATTGTCTTCCACTTCTGCCTCATTTACTGTGTCCTTCTCTGCACTGTTTTGTTCAGGACCAAAGTAACAAAACTGAATTTCATCAACAACCTTCTCTACATCTGATACCGTTCCTCGGAACAGAGCCCTATTCAATTCATTTAACTTTATTGCTGGACTTTTGGCAAAATACAACCGTCTCACAAACTTTCTCATTTCAGTATGATGAACAGCCAGCATCCTAAAATGATGGAAAACACTATTGCACACTTTTCTAGATAGACAAGCAAGAGAATGACCCTGCAAACCAGTATTCTCTCTCACTCTGCATGGATCCAGACTTTGAAGCACCTTAATCTTTTGTTTTACACTTTTTTTACTATATTCTCTTAGAAACTCTCGAAATCTGTCAATAGATTCCTGACGCACAGTGCAAATACTACTACAATTCCAAGTGTACACTGGGGCTTTAGGACGTCTCCCCATTGCCTCATCTGCCATCACTTGTACCTCATCTCTTGGAACCATTATCTCCTTCTCCATTATGCAACCATTTTTTACTTCGTATGAACGACCTCTGGTGTCAACTGCATGCAGCAAACTATTACTTTGAAAATAGCTCTCTTCATTAAAAAAAGGTTCACTACTTGAACTATGCATCCACTTTCCTAAAAACACTTTACAAAAGTTTGTTCTGTTCACTACTCTTTTGCTTTTGCTTTGTGATTTCAGTACATTAACCATTTTATCTAATGTACGCATCCTATTCAAAATTAATATGAATAGTTTCCTTTTTAATTCTAATGCTTTTGCTGCAATGGCTTCAATTTCTTTTTTTCTCTTGTAATATTTAGCCTTTTGCTTATATTTCTTTATATCCTTTATCAAATTGGACATAACTCTTCTCTGAAACATTTTTCTACGTATCTCTTTAAATGCTGTTTTTCTGTTTATGTTAAACTTTTCAATTGCAGAAGGTATATTTGCATTAACTAAATTCTCAATTTTTTGCTGTTCTCTATGTTTTGTTACATTTTTCCGAGAACAGACATTTTGTACATTTTTCTTTGTTTTGAATATTTTGTTTAGAAATTGTTTTTTTTGCTTACCAGAAGATTTTTTCTTTTTCCCAACATCAGCATCTTCTACTAACTTTGGTCCTCCAGTTGTCTTCAAATATAGTTTTTTTTTTAGCGTTTTTTGAACTCGAGATTTTGTAGGCATCTTAAATTTTGTTCACTGTTCTTCAGCAATACCTGAAAAAAACTAAAAAAAAAATCTGTTATTGTATTTAAATATATTACTACATTTCTTTTCACAATAGTCACAAAACGAAATTTCTTTGCCAATTTGAATGCACACAAACTGCTCTTTTTTTTGGGCAAGTGAAAATCTCTTTTACAAACTGTCACATTATGAAACCACTTTTCAGATTTTTTAAAAAGCCCATGTCCACAGTGCTACACTCCACCAAGGGCAACCAGCCTTAGTGATGCTGAATGTATTTGCATTACAGACTTAAACCTGAAAACCCCACTGGCTTGTAAATACTGTGCATGACTATACACGGCAAGGACATGGGTGTGTGCTAAGCCTCTGCTTCTTCCCCCAAAAATTCGCTCCCCCTTTCCATCTAATGCAACTGTGAAATCACCAGAGCAAGACGCAATAAATCTCTGCCTATAATTCTTCTATGCACACAGAGTCATGTTTTCACATTAGTCCCAAAACGAAATTTCTTTGCCAATTTGAAAGCACACTTACTGCTCTTTTTTTTTCGGGCCAAGTGAAAATCTCTTTTTACAATTTGAAATCACTTTTACAGACTGACACATTATGAAACCACTATTTTTGATTTATTTAATTGCACGTGTCCAAGCTGTTTTTTTTTCAGACCACCACCATGTGCATTCTCTGTGACTGCCTACACTCCAGCAAGGGCAACCAGCCTTAGTGATGCTGAATGTATTTGCATTACAGACTTAAACCTGAAAACCCCACTGGCTTGTAAATACTGTGCATGACTATACACGGCAAGGACATGGGTGTGTGCTAAGCCTCTGCTTCTTCCCCCAATAATTCGCTCCCCCTTTCCATCTAATGCAACTGTGAAATCACCAGAGCAAGACGCAATAAATCTCTGCCTATAATTCTTCTATGCACACAGAGTCATGTTTTCACATTAGTGCCAAAACGAAATTTCTTTGCCAATTTCAAAGCACACTTACTGCTCTTTTTTTTTCGGGCCAAGTGAAAATCTCTTTTTACAATTTGAAATCACTTTTACAGACTGACACATTATGAAACCACTATTTTTGATTTATTTAATTGGACGTGTCCAAGCTGTTTTTTTTTCAGACCAACACCATGTGCATTCTCTGTGACTGCCTACACTCCACCAAGGGCAACCAGCCTTAGTGATGCTGAATGTATTTGCATTACAGACTTAAACCTGAAAACCCCACTGGCTTGTAAATACTGTGCATGACTATACACGGCAAGGACATGGGTGTGTGCTAAGCCTCTGCTTCTTCCCCCAATAATTCGCTCCCCCTTTCCATCTAATGCAACTGTGAAATCACCAGAGCAAGACGCAATAAATCTCTGCCTATAATTCTTCTATGCACACAGAGTCATGTTTTCACATTAGTGCCAAAACGAAATTTCTTTGCCAATTTGAAAGCACACTTACTGCTCTTTTTTTTTCGGGCCAAGTGAAAATCTCTTTTTACAATTTGAAATCACTTTTACAGACTGACACATTATGAAACCACTATTTTTGATTTATTTAATTGCACGTGTCCAAGCTGTTTTTTTTTCAGACCACCACCATGTGCATTCTCTGTGACTGCCTACACTCCACCAAGGGCAACCAACCTTAGTGATGCTGAATGTATTTGCATTACAGACTTAAACCTGAAAACCCCACTGGCTTGTAAATACTGTGCATGACTATACACGGCAAGGACATGGGTGTGTGCTAAGCCTCTGCTTCTTCCCCCAATAATTCGCTCCCCCTTTCCATCTAATGCAACTGTGAAATCACCAGAGCAAGACGCAATAAATCTCTGCCTATAATTCTTCTATGCACACAGAGTCATGTTTTCACATTAGTGCCAAAACGAAATTTCTTTGCCAATTTCAAAGCACACTTACTGCTCTTTTTTTTTCGGGCCAAGTGAAAATCTCTTTTTACAATTTGAAATCACTTTTACAGACTGACACATTATGAAACCACTATTTTTGATTTATTTAATTGCACGTGTCCTAGCTGTTTTTTTTTCAGACCACCACCATGTGCATTCTCTGTGACTGCCTACACTCCACCAAGGGCAACCAGCCTTAGTGATGCTGAATGTGTTTGCATTACAGACTTAAACCTGAAAACCCCACTGGCTTGTAAATACTGTGCATGACTATACACGGCAAGGACATGGGTGTGTGCTAAGCCTCTGCTTCTTCCCCCAATAATTCGCTCCCCCTTTCCATCTAATGCAACTGTGAAATCACCAGAGCAAGACGCAATAAATCTCTGCCTATAATTCTTCTATGCACACAGAGTCATGTTTTCACATTAGTGCCAAAACGAAATTTCTTTGCCAATTTCAAAGCACACTTACTGCTCTTTTTTTTTCGGGCCAAGTGAAAATCTCTTTTTACAATTTGAAATCACTTTTACAGACTGACACATTATGAAACCACTATTTTTGATTTATTTAATTGCACGTGTCCAAGCTGTTTTTTTTTCAGACCACCACCATGTGCATTCTCTGTGACTGCCTACACTCCACCAAGGGCAACCAGCCTTAGTGATGCTGAATGTATTTGCATTACAGACTTAAACCTGAAAACCCCACTGGCTTGTAAATACTGTGCATGACTATACACGGCAAGGACATGGGTGTGTGCTAAGCCTCTGCTTCTTCCCCCAATAATTCGCTCCCCCTTTCCATCTAATGCAACTGTGAAATCACCAGAGCAAGACGCAATATATCTCTGCCTATAATTCTTCTATGCACAGAGAGTCATGTTTTCACATTAGTGCCAAAACGAAATTTCTTTGCCAATTTCAAAGCACACTTACTGCTCTTTTTTTTTCGGGCCAAGTGAAAATCTCTTTTTACAATTTGAAATCACTTTTACAGACTGACACATTATGAAACCACTATTTTTGATTTATTTAATTGCACGTGTCCTAGCTGTTTTTTTTTCAGACCACCACCATGTGCATTCTCTGTGACTGCCTACACTCCAGCAAGGGCAACCAGCCTTAGTGATGCTGAATGTATTTGCATTACAGACTTAAACCTGAAAACCCCACTGGCTTGTAAATACTGTGCATGACTATACACGGCAAGGACATGGGTGTGTGCTAAGCCTCTGCTTCTTCCCCCAATAATTCGCTCCCCCTTTCCATCTAATGCAACTGTGAAATCACCAGAGCAAGACGCAATAAATCTCTGCCTATAATTCTTCTATGCACACAGAGTCATGTTTTCACATTAGTCCCAAAATGAAATTTCTTTGCCAATTTGAAAGCACACTTACTGCTCTTTTTTTTTTCGGGCCAAGTGAAAATCTCTTTTTACAATTTGAAATCACTTTTACAGACTGACACATTATGAAACCACTATTTTTGATTTATTTAATTGGACGTGTCCAAGCTGTTTTTTTTTCAGACCAACACCATGTGCATTCTCTGTGACTGCCTACACTCCACCAAGGGCAACCAGCCTTAGTGATGCTGAATGTATTTGCATTACAGACTTAAACCTGAAAACCCCACTGGCTTGTAAATACTGTGCATGACTATTCACGGCAAGGACATGGGTGTGTGCTAAGCCTCTGCTTCTTCCCCCAATAATTCGCTCCCCCTTTCCATCTAATGCAACTGTGAAATCACCAGAGCAAGACGCAATAAATCTCTGCCTATAATTCTTCTATGCACACAGAGTCATGTTTTCACATTAGTCCCAAAACGAAATTTCTTTGCCAATTTCAAAGCACACTTACTGCTCTTTTTTTTTTCGGGCCAAGTGAAAATCTCTTTTTACAATTTGAAATCACTTTTACAGACTGACACATTATGAAACCACTATTTTTGATTTATTTAATTGCACGTGTCCAAGCTGTTTTTTTTTCAGACCACCACCATGTGCATTCTCTGTGACTGCCTACACTCCACCAAGGGCAACCAACCTTAGTGATGCTGAATGTATTTGCATTACAGACTTAAACCTGAAAACCCCACTGGCTTGTAAATACTGTGCATGACTATACACGGCAAGGACATGGGTGTGTGCTAAGCCTCTGCTTCTTCCCCCAATAATTCGCTCCCCCTTTCCATCTAATGCAACTGTGAAATCACCAGAGCAAGACGCAATAAATCTCTGCCTATAATTCTTCTATGCACACAGAGTCATGTTTTCACATTAGTGCCAAAACGAAATTTCTTTGCCAATTTGAAAGCACACTTACTGCTCTTTTTTTTTTGGGCCAAGTGAAAATCTCTTTTTACAATTTGAAATCACTTTTACAGACTGACACATTATGAAACCACTATTTTTGATTTATTTAATTGCACGTGTCCAAGCTGTTTTTTTTTCAGACCACCACCATGTGCATTCTCTGTGACTGCCTACACTCCACCAAGGGCAACCAGCCTTAGTGATGCTGAATGTATTTGCATTACAGAGTTAAACCTGAAAACCCCACTGGCTTGTAAATACTGTGCTTGACTATACACGGCAAGGACATGGGTGTGTGCTAAGCCTCTGCTTCTTCCCCCAATAATTCGCTCCCCCTTTCCATCTAATGCAACTGTGAAATCACCAGAGCAAGACGCAATAAATCTCTGCCTATAATTCTTCTATGCACACAGAGTCATGTTTTCACATTAGTGCCAAAACGAAATTTCTTTGCCAATTTCAAAGCACACTTACTGCTCTTTTTTTTTCGGGCCAAGTGAAAATCTCTTTTTACAATTTGAAATCACTTTTACAGACTGACACATTATGAAACCACTATTTTTGATTTATTTAATTGCACGTGTCCAAGCTGTTTTTTTTTCAGACCACCACCATGTGCATTCTCTGTGACTGCCTACACTCCAGCAAGGGCAACCAGCCTTAGTGATGCTGAATGTATTTGCATTACAGACTTAAACCTGAAAACCCCACTGGCTTGTAAATACTGTGCATGACTATACACGGCAAGGACATGGGTGTGTGCTAAGCCTCTGCTTCTTCCCCCAATAATTCGCTCCCCCTTTCCATCTAATGCAACTGTGAAATCACCAGAGCAAGACGCAATAAATCTCTGCCTATAATTCTTCTATGCACACAGAGTCATGTTTTCACATTAGTCCCAAAACGAAATTTCTTTGCCAATTTGAAAGCACACTTACTGCTCTTTTTTTTTTTCGGGGCAAGTGTAAATCACTTTTACACACTGACACATTATGAAACCACCATGTGTAACTACAACAAAAACAATTCCCATTTCTATTATTCATTTCTTAAGTTACCACATACATCCCCTCTCAAACTGTAAACTCACCTTTAAAATTAGTTAGTTGTGAAAGAAATGTGACACTCAAACAGCAGATTATCAGAGCCAGGATCTCTGTTGTGTTCACCTCTCTCCTCTCAGCAGAACCAGATAATGGCAAACTTTCCCTCTATTTTTCCACACATATACATGTAAGTTTCAAATCTCAGTGCTTCCCCCTTTTTTTCACATGTATTCACACATTTCTATTGGTTGAAAACGAACCCTTTTCCAAAAGTACCCTTCCCCCAACTTGACTTCTGCCTAGTACCCTTCCCCCAACTTGACTTCTGCCTGCTACCATAGCAACAGCTCATGGAACACTGCTGTGTGCAGTTAGGTCAGAAGTTCGACACACAATGTTTCAATTCCACAGAGCAAGAGTGCTTGACTTTTCAAACCTAACAGCAAATCCATAGTACTGTTCTTTGGTTACACATTTTTTTGTACCAATACAAAACATGCTTCTATTAATTTTCACATACAGCCTAGTTTTTATTCTGGAATGGTATGAAACAGCCAATCAGTTCTTTTTGTTTTAAAAAAATATGTATGCCTCCATTTCCAAACTGTCTTTCTTTTCATATTGCCATTCTACTGAAAGACACCTCCTGAGTGCATCCAGTTCTCCTTTGAAGATGTTCACAGTGTGGATTGTAGGGCACAGCTATGTCTTCTGGAGTGAAAAGTTTGCAGAGAAAACAGATATGGTGAGAGACCTTGCTTTGCCAAATGTAGACATTAAATGGATTGGTCAGAGAGGGTTAAAGTGGCACCAATTGATGCCATTGGTGAAATCCTTCATTCAAATCCAACACCCTGACCTCATAATAGTGCACTGTGGTGGCAATGACCTAGGCACTTTGACTGGGGTAGGTCTGGAAATGCTTATGAAGGACACCTTTGCACAACTGTTTACACTTTTCCCTAAAACTGCCTTTGTGTTTTCCAACATATGCCAAAGGCAAAAATGGAACTGGTCCAATCATTTCTGTCCACAGATTGACAAAGCAAGAAAGCACGTCAACAAATCTGTTTCTGCTTTCCTCCGTGACTATGGTATGGGTGCCATTTACCACAACAACTTGCGTTATGACATGCAAGACATTTATAGAGGAGATGGTGTGCACTTCAATGATGAAGGGAACAGAGTCTTCCTCTTGAACCTTAGACTCTGCATCGGTACTTACTTGTAGGTACCACTAAAAAAATGACTTCATAAACACAACAGCTCTTTTTAGAGCTCCCTAATTTCTAAACTCTTAAATCTGCTTTTCATTTATTTATTTTTATTTTTTTTACCGTACGCTTACCGTAAGCTTACCGTACGCGTACCCCGTGATTTTTTTTAAAATCAATAAATGTTTTTTTTGTACTTTTCTGTCCTTCTTTGACCCCCTTACAATTGTTAGGGGGTCTGTAACTCTCCTCATTGCCCCCTTTCCTTGTTTTCTCTCTTTTTTTTCAGAGTGAAATACACAAAATGGCGGCCGCCGCTTCCTGGTTTCGGCCGATTCGAATGTTTACTAAGATCTAAGAGCCAATCAGAATCGCGCTCGCGCACGCCACCGTACGCTTACCGTAAGCGTACGGTAAGCGTACCGTAAGCGGGCTCAGATATATATATTGATTTAAAGGCTATTTTCTCAGAATCTACTGAACAGATTTACACCAAACCTACAAAAGGCACTTCCTTGACCTAGGGACTACCTCTCTGCCAAATTTTGAGTAATTCTGTTCAGCCGTTCGGGCTGTAGCTCGTTCTAAAGGTCCTATGGAAAAATGCATGGGAAAAACGCGTTTTGGGACCCCCCTTTTATCTCAGCCCCCGCTTGACGGATCCCCCCGAGACTTTCAGGGTAGGAGCGGAGCATAGCGCCCCACCTATTTTGAGAAATTTGCGAGGATTCGTCGACCGGCGCCAAAGTTATTCAAAATAGAATGTTGAGGTTTTCCTATGGAAACGTGGTCCTAACTATAACTACCTACTGGCGACCGCCAGTAGGTAATATATATATATATATATATCATACAAGAGGAGTTGCCCCAATGAAGATGCCAGCAACCAATGAGGAAATCCACAGGTGTGATACTGGCAGCAACAGAGTCTACATTTCCGCACTGTTCACCTCGATGCGCCATACGCGTTTCGGACAATCTGTTAGTCCTTGATCACTGGCTATACTATGGAAGCAGCTGGCTTTGTAGTACACCATTTTTATAGTCCAAAGTCCCACTCCAATAGCCGTTTTGAAATAGATGTCTTCCGGATATTGTTGTTTCAATTTGATAAAATCACCAGTACATATATACATATATATTATCTACTGGCGGTCGCCCGTAGATAGTTATAGTTAGGACCGTGTTTCCATAGGAAATCTGAAAATTCTATTTTGAATAACTTTGGCGCCGGTTGACGAATCCTCGCGAATTTTTTCAAAATAGGTGGGGCGCTCCGCTCCGCTCCTACCCTGATAGTCTCGGGGTGATTAGTCACGCGGGGGCCGAGAAAAAAGCGGGGTCCCAAAACGCGTTTTCCCCATGCATTTTTCCATAGGGACCTTTAGTCCAAGGTACAGCCCGAACGGCTGAACAGAATTACTTGAAATTTGGGAAAGAGGTAGTCCTCAGGTCAGGGATGTGCCTTTTGAATATCTGGGGTCAATCTGTTCAGTAGTTCCTGAGAATATTTCAGTTAAAAGTACATATATATCTATAAGCGCGCACGGTGCGCGTACGGTAAGCATACCGTACGCGCACGCTGCCGTGCGCGAGCGTAATTCTGATTGGTGGTTACATGACAGTAAACATTCCAGTCGGTCGAAATCAGGAAGTGTCGGCCGCCAATTTGTGTGTCTCACACTAAAAAACAAAGGTGGAGAACGTGAAAAGGGGGCAAGGTGGAGAGTTGCAGACCCCCTAGCCTTTGTCAGGGGGTCCAAAAAGGACTCAGAAGTGTGAAAAATACATTTGTTTCTTTTTTTAAAAAATCGCGGGGTGCACGTACCGTGTGCATACGGTATGCGTACGGCGGAAAAAAAATAAATAAAAAAAATAGAATTAAAAATCAAAATGAAATGTTTGGATGTTGGTTGGCTCTAAAAAGAGCCGTTGTGTTCATGGAGTGTTTTTTTGTACCTATAAGTAAGTACCGATGCAGAGTCTAAAGTTCAAGAGGAAGACTCTGTCCCCTTCATCATTGAAATGTACACCGTCTCCTCTATAAATGTCTTGCATGTTGTAATGCAAGTTGTTGTGGTATATAGAACCCATACCATAGTCTCTGAGGAAAGCAGAAACAGACTTATTGACGTTCTTTCTTGCTTTGTCAATCTGTGGACAAAATTGGTTGGACCAGTACCACTTTTGCCTTTGGCATATATTAGAATATACAAAGGCAGTTTGTGGAAAAAGTGACATCAATTGCACAAAGGTGTCCTTAATAAGCATTTCCAGACCTACCCCAGTTAAAGTGCCTAGGTCATTTCCACCACAGTGCACAATAATAAGGTTAGGCTGTGGGAGATGTAGAAAGGTTTTCACCAAAGGCATTAATTGGTGCCACTTTAACCCTCTCTGACCAATCCATTTAATGTCTACATTTGGCAAAGCAAGGTCTTTCACAATACCTCTTTTTTCTGCATACTTTTCACTCCAGAAGACATAGCTGTGACCTACAATCCACACTGTGAACATCTTTCAAGGAGATCTGGATGCACTCAGAAGGTGTCTTTCAGTAGAATGGCAATATGAAAAGAAAGATAGATGTAAAATGGAGGCTTACATACTTTAAAAAAAAAAAAGAACTGATTGGCTGATTCAAACCATTTTACAGTTAAAACTAGGCTGTATGTTTAGATTTTTACAAGAATGTTTTGTATTGGGTCAGAAAAATGTGTACCCACAGAACATTACTTTGGATTTGCTGTTAGGTTTGAAAAGTCAAGCACTCTTACTATTTGGATTAGAAACATTGTGTGCTGAACTTCTGACCTCTCTGCTCACACCAGTGTTCTATGATCTGTTGCTATGGTAGCAGTCAGAAGTCATGTTGGGGGAAGGGATCATTTGGAAAGGGTTGAAATTTGCAACCAATAGAAATGTGTGTTTCCATTTGAAAAAATTGTGGGAAGCACTGTGATTTGGAGTTAACATGTATATGTGTGGAAAAAGAGAGGGAAACATTGCCATTAACTGGTTCTGGTGAGAGGAGAGAGGTGTACAGCTCAGAGATTCTGGCTCTGATAATCTGCTGTTGAGTGCCACATTTCTTTCTGACCTAACTACTTCTAAAGGTGAGTTGTGAATTTGAGAGGGAATGTTATGTGGTGCATTTTGATATAAATAATAGAAATGTGATTCTTCTTTTAAAGTTGTGTTTTACATTTTAGCAGTTTGGGCATGTGCTGTTTTCTGTTTCTGAAAAATATAATGAAAATGTGTCAGGCTGTTACAGTAATTATCACTTGCTCTACCACAGTAGTAAATGTGCTTTGAAATTGCCAATCAAATATCGTTTTCTGCCTAGAATCACACCATGAGTCTGTCTGCACACAGGAATTGTTGTCAGAGATTTAATTCGTGTTGCTCTTGCTCTGTTAGCCTTGCACTCGCAGGAAAGGGGCAGTTTGTTTTCTTGAAGTGTGATGGTTAGCATTCAGTAGAAATCACTTTCTCACAAATGAGAGGCAAATGCAAACACATTTGAAAATAGCATGGTACATTTTCCTACCACTTTAAAAGTTGTGTTTTACATTTTATATTAAGGAAGATATTTAAGTGCCTTGAACATGTTAGATGTTATGAAGTATGTCTTCACCATAAGTTAAGGTGTACTGGTATCACCCAGAAATAATGCTTTGTGTCTAGAATCACACCATGAGACAGTGTGCACACAGGAATTGTTATCAGAGATTACATTTGTGTTGCTTTTGCTCTGTTAGCCTTGCACTCGCAGGAAAGGGGCAGCTTGTTTTTTGGAACTGTGATGGTTTGTATTCAGCAGAAAAAAGCTGTTTGGGCATGTGCTATTTTCTGTTTCTGAAAAATAAAATGAAAATGTGTCGGATTGTTAGAGTAATTATCACTTGCTCTACCACAGTAGTAAGTGTGCTTTCAAATTGCAAATCAAATTTCGTTTTCTGCCTAGAATCACACCATGAGTCTGTGCGCACACAGGAATTGTTGTCAGAGATTCAATTCGTGTTACTCTGGTTCTTTCAGAATTGCATTTGTGGGAAAGGGGCAGCTTGTTTTATTGAACTGTGATGGCTAGCATTGAGCCCAAATTAATATGTCACAAATGAGAGGGCAATGCAAACACATTTGACATCAACATGGTAGATTTTCCTCACACTCCTGCAATGGGTCATGTAGTTTGTACATGTTCAAAAGTCCAATTAACCCTTACCACACATGTAGTGTTACATACATGTCTCCAATGTTTATGCAGTTGCGCAAGGATCAATGCAGATCTCTTTTGCACTTGAGAGTAGACAGTCTCCAGAAGCACACTCTTAGCAGAGAGCAAGCTGTTTCTCATGTACAGTCAAGCTTACTATTCAGTGCTGTGTGGTGTTTCAGATAGCAGTGAGTAACGCTAATACATTGAACCTCACCAAGGCTCATTTCCTTTGCTAGAGTGTAGTATGTCATTCAGGTTACACATGTTCATGGTCTCAAAAAGCAGTTTGGGCATGTGCTGTTTTCTGTTTCTGAAAAATATAATGAAAATGTGTCAGACTGTTACAGTAATTATCACTTGCTCTACCACAGTCGTAAGTGTGCTTTCAAATTGCAAATCAAATTTCGTTTTCTGCCTAGAATCACACCATGAGTCTGTGCGCACACAGGAATTGTTCTCAGAGATTCAATTCGTGTTACTCTGGTTCTTTCAGAATTGCATTCGTAGGAAAGGGGCAGCTTGTTTTATTGAACTGTGATGGCTACCATTGAGCCCAAATTAATATGTCACAAATGAGAGGGCAATGCAAACACATTTGACATCAACATGGTAGATTTTCCTTCCACTCCTGCAATGGGTCATGTAGTTTGTACATGTTCAAAAGTCAAATTAACCCTTACCACACATGTAGTGTTACATACATGTCTCCAATGTTTATGCAGTTGCGCAAGGATCAATGCAGATCTCTTTTGCACTTGAGAGTAGACAGTCTCCAGAAGCACACTCTTAGCAGAGAGCAAGCTGTTTCTCATGTACAGTCAAGCTTACTATTCAGTGCTGTGTGGTGTTTCAGATAGCAGTGAGTAACGCTAATACATTGAACCTCACCAAGGCTCATTTCCTTTGCTAGAGTGTAGTATGTCATTCAGGTTGCACATGTTCATGGTCTCAAAAAGCAGTTTGGGCATGTGCTGTTTTCTGTTTCTGAAAAATATAATGAAAATGTGTCAGACTGTTACAGTAATTATCACGTGCTCTACCACAGTCGTAAGTGTGCTTTCAAATTGCAAATCAAATTTCGTTTTCTGCCTAGAATCATACCATGAGTCTGTGCGCACACAGGAATTGTTCTCAGAGATTCAATTCGTGTTACTCTGGTTCTTTCAGAATTGCATTTGTGGGAAAGGGGCAGCTTGTTTTATTGAACTGTGATGGCTAGCATTGAGCCCAAATTAATATGTCACAAAGGAGAGGGCAATGCAAACACATTTGACATCAACATGGTAGATTTTCCTTACACTCCTGCAATGGGTCATGTAGTTTGTACATGTTCAAAAGTCCAATTAACCCTTACCACACATGTAGTGTTACATACATGTCTCCAATGTTTATGCAGTTGCGTAAGGATCAATGCAGATCTCTTTTGCACTTGACAGTAGACAGTCTCCAGAAGCACACTCTTAGCAGAGAGCAAGCTGTTTCGCATGTACAGTCAAGCTTACTATTCAGTGCTGTGTGGTGTTTCAGATAGCAGTGAGTAACGCTAATACATTGAACATCACCAAGACTCATTTCCTTTGCTAGAGTGTAGTACGTTATTCAGGTTGCACATGTTCATGGTCTCAAAAAGCAGTTTGGGCATGTGCTCTTTTCTGTTTCTGAAAAAAATAATGAAAATGTGTCAGACTGTTAGAGTAATTATCACTTGCTCTACCACAGTAGTAAGTGTGCTTTCAAATTGCAAATCAAATTTTGTTTTCTGCCTAGAATCACACCATGAGTCTGTGCGCACACAGGAATTGTTGTCAGAGATTAAATTTGTGGTACTCTGGTTCTTTTAGAATTACATCCGTAGGAAAGGGGAAGCTTTAATTCGTTTTGGTTTTATAGTGTTTTTCACTTGTAGGAAAGGGGTAGATAGTATTATAAGATTTGAAAAGCACAAAAAATATAGTA
This sequence comes from Triturus cristatus, assembly GCF_964204655.1. Classification (NCBI taxonomy): domain Eukaryota; kingdom Metazoa; phylum Chordata; class Amphibia; order Caudata; family Salamandridae; genus Triturus; species Triturus cristatus. The sequence goes on from NC_140594.1 coordinate 655,889,985, forward strand.
ATAAATTTAAATTACATAAAGGTATTTTTTTTTTAGTTTCTTTCAGGTATTGCTGAACAACAGTGAAATAAGTTAAAGATGCCTATAAAATCAAGGAAGAGAAAAGAACAGAAAAAACATTTATATTTGAAGACAACTGGAGGACCCAAATTAGTTGAAGATCCTCATGTTGGAAAAAAGAAAAAGTCTTCTGGTAAGCAAACCAAGGATTTTTTAAAAAATATCTTCAAAAAAAGAACAAATTTGAAAAATGTCCCCACTGCAAATAGAGTTTCAAGTAGAAAACAACAGGACAAAAGTGAGAAATTAGAAAATGCTAATGTACAATTAGAAGCAATAAAGATTGACTTAAAAAGAAAAACAGCATTTAAAGACATTCGTAGAAAAATGTTTCAGAGAAGAGTGATGTCCAATTTTTAAAGGATGTGAAAAAATATAAGAAGAAAGCGAAATTTTATAAGCGAAAAAAGATATTGAATCAATTCTAGCTAAGGCTTTAGATTTAAAAAGAAAACTATTCATTTTAATTTTGAACAGGATCTGTACATTAGATAAAATGGTCAATGTAATGAAGTCACAAAGCAAAACGAAAAGAGTAGTGAAAAGAAATAACTTTTGTAAAGTGTTTTTAGGAGAATGGATGCATAGTTCAAGTACTGAACCATTTTTTAATGAAGAGAGTTATCTTCAAAGTAATAGTTTGCTGCATGCAGTTGACACCAGAGGTCGTGCTTATGAAGTGAAAGATGGTTGTATAATGGAAAAGGAGAAAATGGTTCCAAGAAATGAGGAAGAAGTGATAGCTGATGAGGTTATGGGGAGACGTCCTAAAGCCCCAGTGTACACTTGGAATTGTAGTAGTATTTGTACTGTACGACAGGAATCTATTGATAAATTACATGGATTTCTACGAGAATATAGTAAAAAAAAGTGTTAAACAGAAGATTAAGGTGCTTCAAAGACTAGATCCATGTAGAGTGAGAGAGAATACTGGTTTGCAAGGACATTCTCTGGCTTGTCTTTTTAGGAAAGTTTGCCAAAGTGTTTTTCACCATTTTAGGATGCTGGCAGTTCATCATACTGAAATGAGAAAGTTTGTGAGAAGATTGTATTTTGCTAAAAGTCCAGCACTAAAGTTAAATGAGTTGAATAGGGCTCTGTTCCGTGGATCTGTATCAGATGTAGAGAAGGTTACTGATGAAATTCAGTTTTGTTACTTTGGTCCGGAACAAGAAAGTGCAGATAATGACACAGTAATTGAAGAAAATGTGGAAGACAATGTAGAACCTACTATTAGTAAAAATTTTGAAGATCAAATGACAAAATTTACTATCATCTCTAATGAAAGACCAAATATTACTTGTATTTGTTGCCGGAGAAGCCATTATAAAAATCAAACAAGGTATGTTGATCTCTATAAAAAAAGTGAAAAAGAAAATAATACTAAGTGGTTGGATTTTGCTACATATTTATTTCTGGAAAATTGTTTTGATTTGGGTGAATATCACCGTATTTGTAAATACTGTTATAACAAGTTAGAAGAAAATAAAATTCCATCAAGAGCTGTACATAATAATTTAGAATTGGTTGAAATTCCTGCAGAACTTAGTGATTTAAATACGTATGAGTCTATACTCATACAATGTGTCCATCCGTTCCAGACTATAGTTCGTATGGAGCCCAAAACAGGCAAATTACCTCCTTCGGATTTACAAAGAGGTTTAAAACGAAGAGTTGTCTATTTGCCATTGGATTTGAAAAAAAATATGGAAACTATTGATGCAGATACATTGGAAACTGAACCATTAGTTATTTTGGTTAATGGAGTACCAACAAAGAACAAGAAAATTTGGCAGGAGCTGGTAGATGTACGAAAAGTACAAAGAGCAAATTTATATTTGAAAAGAAATAATAAATGGTATGAAACAATTTATATGGATGAAGATGAAGAAGTTTTACTACCAGACTCAGGAATACCAGCTGGGCAAATTGAAAAAGTGGATAAGTCAAAAGAAGAAGACATTTATGAACATTTCAGCATACATCCTCTTCATTCAAAAGAAGTTATGGCAAACACTATTGATCTGTTTCAGATGAAGAAAGCACAAGGAACTCCCGTGAGTGTATGGGAGGAGAGCTTGGAAGCTCGTTGTTTTCCCCAGCTGTTTCCTACAGGAAAAGGTGGATGATATGAGGAACGTCCAGTACAGATTCCTGCTTCTGAGTATCGGACTACAAGATTATATGCAGAAGATCCCAGATTTCGTCAAAGTATTCCTTCTTTGTTCCATCTTTTATTTGAAAGTGACTTGTCAGCACTATCTTATGCAGTAAATCACATTTTGAAAACTGGAGTACATCTACGTGTCTGCAAAGGATTTTATGAACGGATTTATGAACAAAGTGCAACAGCGAGATGATCATTTGGAATCTCAATTGATTAATCTAATAGCTTGTCAGCGTGGGACAAATGAATATTGGTACCGACGCCATGGAGAATTGAAGTGTATGTTACGGAATTTAGGAACTCCTACATGGTTTCTCACCCTAAGCTGTGCTGAGTACGCTTGGGATGATCTTCTGGATTTTCTTCGAGAGGCAAATTCAAATATTGAAAACATCCAATACAAGACAGCAGGAGAATTGTGCTAATTGGATCCGGTTAATGTTTGCAGATATTTCAATCATAGATTTGAGGCTATGATGTCCTTCATCTGTGAGAAGTTGTGGATTTCTTTTGGAGAAAAGAGTATCAAGCAAGAGGTGCTCCTCATATTCATATGCTGTTGTGGATCAAGGATGCCCCAAAATTTGGAACAGATTCTGATGATGCAGTTTTATGTTTCATCGCAGGATATGCAACATGTGCTATACCTAAAAGCACAGAAGAGAAACACTTAAAAGAGCAAGTTTTACGTTTCCAAAGTCATCGCTGTGGAAAATACTGTCGATGAAAGTACAAGAGTAAAGAAAAATTCTACACAAAATGTCGATTTGGATTTCCACAACCTGTTCTTTCAAAAGGAAGAGTCAACAGTTTTATGTCAGCTGTGCGACATACTATTACAAGAAAATCGCCTAAAAATACCTACAACCTAAGAAGAAAAGAAGAGTCAAAATATATAAATGACTACAACCCAGTCATTTTATCCATGTGGAATGCTAACATGGATATTCAGTATGTAGCTGACAATTCTATTGCTGTTGCTCGGTATGTCACATCTTACATCACTAAATCTGAGAAAACGGAATTGAAGGAAATGTGGGAAGAGATTTCTCACGAGAAGACTGTCAGTAAATAGCTATACAGTTTCAATTTAAAGATGTTATCGCATCGAGAAATTGGATCCTACAAATGCTCAGATAGGTTATCATCTGCAAGTCTGTACACCAAATCCAGAAGAATAATTTGGGTAAGTTTAGGCCTTGCAGGAATGCGAAATCGGGTACTGAAATCTGTTGGAGAAATTGAATATTTGGCAGAGAATGACCCGGAAAGTACAGATATTTTGAAATCAAACATGTTGGGCACATATTACCCAAAAAGAAGTCGTCATCTTGAGAACATGTGTCTCTATGAAGTGCTGCAGAACTACATTTTTACACGGAAAGCCACAGAAGACATCAACAATGGAAAATATAAAGTCATTGGTGAGGAAGGATGTTTGGTGAAGCAAACAAAAGGAAGCTTGATTAATCACAGAAAGCTGAGTTGCGACACTCCTGACAAAAAGGAATTTTACTACTTAGCACTTTTACAGCTGTTTAAACCATGGCGTTCAGAGGATGAATTACTTGGAGATTTTCACAGCTATGAAGATTCCTTTAATGCATGTAAAGATACGATTGAATGCAGTACTTTCACAAATTATGTGCAAATGTTAAATGAAGAAATTGAACAGGAAGCTACAATTGCAGCTGAAGTAGCTAGAGACAGTTCTCAAGACAGCCAAAGTTCTGGAACACTCAGTCAAGATCCCCTAGGACAACCAATCGTAGAAAATGAAGCTGCAATAGCAATGACTGAAGTGGAAACAGCTATGAATCAAGCTCAGGAAGATTTAGTAGACTTAACATATTTGGAACAGCAACTGAATGAAGAACAAAAACAAATGTATGAAGAAGTCACACAAAAAATTGATCATGGATTACTACATGAAAAGAAAGAGTGCTCATGTGCATCATTTGAACCAATCAGGATGTATGTGAGTGGACAAGCTGGAACTGGGAAAAGTTTCTTAATTAAAGTCATCCGAAGCTACCTACAGCAAAAAACAGATTCAACTTTGTCTTGTGTTGTTACTGCTCCAACTGGGTTAGCAGCATATAACATATAAGGAATTACCTTACATCGCTTGCTAATGTTACCAGTGGAGCATGAGAACAAAATAGAATATCACAAGTTAACAGGAGAAGCATGCTTCGAAGTTTCAAGAGTGTTGAAGAAGATGCAAGTTCTCATTATTGATGAGGTAAGCATGGTATCAAACTTAATGCTTGCCTTTGTGCATTTAAGAATACAGCAAATTCTAAAGAGAGACTATGACGTGTTATTTGGAGGAAAACATGTTATAGTTTTTGGGGATCTTCTGCAGCTCACTCCAGTTAAAGGACAACCAGTGTTTAATACTGTGACACATGAAGACACAAAGAAGTCATTAGGAGGTATTGGTAATGCGAATATTTGGTCATTCTTTGAGTACAAAGAACTCACTACCAATATGAGGCAAGCAAACAATGAAGATTATGCAAGTATTCTGAAAGATATCAGAATTGGACTACTTACAGAAGTTGGCAGAGAAGCATTACAGAGTCGGATGCTACATAATTTATTTCCAAAGAAAGAAATAGTTGCAGAGAAAATATACCAGAACATTGCAGAAAAAAATACTGTAATCTGCTTAATGCCAACACTATGTGAATGCTCGATATACAATGAGGAACTTTTGAAATTGGAAAAGGAAGAGATTAAGAAAATGGAAGCAGTGGACAAAATTCAGCATGAAGGAATTACTATTACATTAACAGGCAAACTGAAAAATAAATTGGATTCTCTAGAGAAGAACATTTCGAAAACAGTTGGATTAGAAAAAAATCTTTATGTTTGTATGAACTGTCGAGTATTTTTAAGAAGAAATTTGGATGTAGAAAAAGGTTTAGTGAATAGAGCTATGGGTAAAGTTGTGGGTTTTGTGAAATACCAGAAAAAAGATGGAATTGAATTTTTAAAAATAAAATTTGATCAGATTGAAGAGGTTAAAGACATTTGTCGTTGTTCAGTTCGTTTCTTGCTTGTGAAAGACTTATATGTACGTAGGAAGCAGTTTCCATTTTCTCTAGCATTTGCGGTCACTATTCACAAATCTCAAGGATTAACTGTAGATAGTGCTTTTGTAAACATTGGTTCAACTGTGTTCAAAGAAGGTATGGCATATGTTGCTTTGTCACGAGTGAAAACATTATCTGGTCTATTCATGATAGACTTTGATGACTCAAAAGTTAGTGCTGATGCAAACTGTGTAAAGGAATATAATAGATTAAGAAGAAGCTATGCTCCTCATTTAGGTCAGTATCCTGTGTTTGAAAAACGTGTTGTTTGTCGGAAAAGGAGAATTGAGAATATCTGTAATGAGGATGTACAGAAGAGAAAACAAAAGGAGAGTGATGTGATTGCAAGCAAAAAGAAAAAGGGCAATGCTGAAGAGGTTGTTGGTTGTCATTTTGAAAATAGCTCTGGTGTCAACTGCTACGCTAATGTAGTGCTGAATGTTGTATTTTATCTTGAAAATTTGCAAGAGCAGATAATACTAAATCATGAAAAAAGATTCTGTTCTCTGCTGAGTTTTCTTTTTGAGAAGCTGAGTAATGATAAAACTAAAATAGAAAGTGCTTCTGATGTTAGAAAACTTTTAGATGTATGTTCAGGAAGTACACAGTTTACTCAAAATGTCCAGCAAGATGCACAGGAATTCTTGATGTATATTCTTATGGTACTGGAAGAAGAAGGGATAGAAATAGAAAATATGTTTGGTCTCTCTTATAAATGGGAACATAGTTGTGAAAACTGTTTCAACACATGCAGCTCTAATGTTGATTCTGAAAGGTTCATATATTTAACATTACCAGAGAGTCAATCAGTGACTTTTAGTAAATTAGTTAAAGATGCCAATCACAGCATGGAATGTTCTAAATGTAAATCAGACATGTTTTCAACGTTATTTTTAAAGAAATATGGACAGTATGTAATTTTAATGATGCAACGTTGTAGAGCCGATGGAACAAAATTGGACACTTCTATAAAGAAGTTTGTAGGAAAACAATTATCAATATCAGGAAAAACTTTTGTTGCAGTTGCAATAATTTTCCATGATGGACCTTCGATAACTTCTGGTCATTACACAGTTTATCTTAAATGTGAAAAAGGCTGGACACTGTGTAATGATTCTCAATTGATTTTCAAGCAACGTTTGCCTGCAGAGTTACCAAATTCCCATTTATTTTTTCTAAAACCAAAATTTTAGATACAAATTGCAACATCTGAACAAATCATTTTTTGCGATTTTATTGGATTACCTTTCAATATTTCATCAAAAAAGAATTTAAAAATTACCATTTGGCCTCATGGAAAGGTAAAAATTTCTCTTGTGGACTTCTTTGACAGATATTATTTGGGTGTATGAGCTTAAGCAACAAGATTTACAGACGTTATTTATTGCAAATAGTTATTGTTGTTAGATGATATTTTTATTATATATATTATATTTCTATCAAGGTACGTTTTACTGAGAAGAGATTCAGGGCCTTTTTCAAACAATCTTTCAGATTGTTAATTTTTTTGCCCGCTGTTAAGTGATGAATGCAATTGGTTTCACAATTTGCAGTGAAATTCAATATATTCTGAAAACAGCAAAAAAAGGGCAAAACATGTCTTTGTTAAATATGAAAATATGTGTACTGTATTGTAAAATGTATTGTTAAATATTAATACTTTTTTTCTTTTGTTACAGATTGAGAAAGGAATTTTAGGAAAATTAATCCTTTTTTCTAGCAATTAAAAAAAAAACATTTAATGAAAATTAAGTTGGTCAGGTAAGTTTGAAATATCTGTATTTATCACACATTTACTTTCGTAGTCCCTTGTTTTCACTTCTCCTCACTCTGCTTTTGTCATTTCCCTTGTGGTCCCTCAAGTACATTGAAGAGTGTAATAAATATTTTATTTAAAAAAAAAAAAAAAGTGCGCACGGTAAAATTTTTTTTTTTTTAAACTGATAAAATAAATTTTAAAATAATTGTGAGGTAGGGTGGCTCTTAAAAGAGCCCTTGTGTTAATACAGGGACAGAGGAAAGAAAGAATGGGAATATTAGAAGGGACCGCACTTGTGCTGCTCAATCTTATTATCTATTAGAGGAATACTAGATTCCCCCATAGCAATAAGAGAGTAACAAGTGTTGCACCTTATATGTACCCTCTGAAACCGAGGGTAGATGTCCAGAGGAGCAGAAGAGGGTGATGCTCCCACCGCAGAGGAAGTGCTCAGCTGAGCTGCCGAAGATGTACTCGGCTGAGCTTCTGCGGATGTGCTCGGGTGACTTACTGGAGGGTTTGCTTCAGTATGTCAAGCAAAAGTCCTGGGATGTACATCCCTAATGTGTCTAAACATAGTGTAATTACCAAAGGAATACTTCTTCCTTGGATTACCTCTAGATAAGACACGCTCACAAAGTGAGCAGGTGACTAATGGAGCATTTACCTTTTTCTGCCCCTCTGGAAATGTGACATATTCCCAAACAAAAGAATTCTTCTGTTTCCTCCTTCTCTGTCTGATGATGCTGCTGCACTGCTCACTCTCAGAAGAGGACTGCTGCTCTGCCATTGTATCCCAAAGACAATTCAGCTCCTTCTCCTAGAGAATCACAAGCAGTAATGAGGGGAATGGGTGTGGTGTTGGAAGTTTCTGGAAATGAAACTAGTTTAAACCAATGAAAAGTGTTGTTTCTGGATCACATGACCTACCGTGCGCGCTCGGTACGCTTACCGTACGCGCACAGTAATAGTAAGCATGCGCGCACATAAGACACGTGCACGCGCGCATGCGCATTAGAGGCACGCGCGCACACACGTACGGCGGTTCTGCGTAACGTGCGCGCGCGTGCGCGTAGGGAGCAAGCGCTTACACGTCGAACAGGAAGTACGGACGCGTACGTAAATCGCGTATGCATGCACACACGGAGCATAAACATTACGTACGCGCACCGTACATAAAACGTACCGTGCGCATACGGTAAGCTTACCGTACGCGCACGGTAAAAAATCCTAAAGAAAAAATAAAAAAGGTTTGTAGAAGATATTAACTATGTTATTCAACTATATCTAACCATTTATTTAAAAAAGGTGAACCTTTCTATATTGCAGGATACAGTAAATCAATGATTATATACATAGGTAGCATATTGTTTTAAAAAAAAAAAAAAAAAAAAGAAAAAGAAAAAAAAAAGCATTTAAAAAACTTTGCAAATTCACTGAAAAAACCATAGGTTTCACACACGTTATAGTTAGGAATTAGCATTTTAAAAACCTTGCAAATTCACTGAAAAAACCAGAGGTTTCACACATGTTATAGTTAGCTGGACATTTCACTCGTACAAAACCATTGAAATTTCCCCGTTATAGTTAGTTCAGCTAACTATAACTCGCGCGCCCGCAATCCACTGCTGATGACGTCACATATTACATCACTCATGACATGGTCAATGACATCACTCATGACATCACTGATGACATCTCAAATGACATCACTGATGACATCATCCATTGAGTATGTGTTCTGAACAATTTTGTTTTTTTCAGTGAATATATATATATATATATATACAGATGCGCGTTGCCCCCCGGCAGAGACAATGGGGAAAGAGGAGTATTATATTAATGCTACAAGGAACTTTGCCTGATGACTAACAGCACCCGTAGGCTAGCTGCATGGGAGGTCGTGAAGTCGGCGGGCCAACATTGGTTGGGGCACTACTGAGTGCACGGAAGCCTTATCACTGTATGGGTTCTCGCAGCAGAATGAGGCGACCAAATGCAGCAGGGCTTACGAGAAGCAAGCGGTGTAACCAGTGTTTTTGGACACTGTACATTTAACTCTGATGTGAAGCTACAACCATGCGCCAATCAGTGGGAAGAACATTACATTTAACAACCCCTCAGGTGTGACGATCCCCACTGATGGAACCGCCACTGATGACAGCTACAATCTGAAATGCGTCTGCCAAGGTGTTTCAGGATTCACAGTTTCTTGCTTCTGACATGAAATAAATCAACTGTGGAACGTACCTTTTAGGTGAATATGTCCGTGACAACATTAATGTTTTGAACTTTAAAAAACACAGAAATTCACTAGTTATAGTTGGTAGAGCTAACTACAACTTGCGCCCCCACCATGCACTGCTTATGACCTCACGTGTTACATCACTCACGACATGGTCTCTGACATCATTTTTGACATCAATGATAACATCTCAAATGGCATCATTGATGACATCATCCAATAGGTGTGTTAATTTGCTTTATAGTTTACATTGTGACAGGTAACTACCATATTACTGTTCTATCTTATTTTGTAAAGCCTTTGTCCAGCTAAAAAGTATAAATGTTTACAAAATGCATGAGGCTCCCTTCCTCGAGTCGTTTTTGGCTTCAGGGACGCCATTCTCTAGGGCCCACGTTAATTAAAGATGGGTGTCTTGAGGCCCTTCCAAGGCAGCTACCACTCGATTGGGGCCACTGGTGGAGCTCCAAGGTCCCCGTGGCCACTTCCAGCTCCCCACTGCTGCGGGAGCGGGCATTGCTCCCACCGCAGGGTAAAGTTACTTATGCTTCTCTTTTTGGGCGGGAGCAATCTCCTGATCTGTTTCCCTGCTTGCACAGTGCTGGCAGGGAAACAGATCGAAAGTCTGCTCCCTGCCGGCAGGAGCATTTTCAAAGCTCCCGGCAGCTGGGAACAAACTATGTGTTTGTTCCCGTTTGGCTGGAGTTTTAAAACTGCTCCTGCCAAGAGGGAGCAAACACAGGTTTCCCTGCCCATACTGGTGTGGGCAAGAAACTGCTGTGTTCCTGAGATTGCTTCACCAGGACACAGCAAGTGAGCCAGCCCTTGGGCCATTATTGGCCCAGGAAGGGGGGCCACATGGCCCTCTTCACTTTTAATTACTTTAGGGGCACCAGGGTATGGGGTCCCTGGGGCCTTTAGAGGCTTGGGGAGTGAGACACATGGCTCCTCCCCTTAAAAAATACATTGGGTCCTGGGGAGTAGGGTTCTTGGGGCCAAATACGGCCTGGGGAGGAGGTTGTGTGCCCCACTAAAAAATATTTTGGGCCCCAGGGAATGGGGTTCCCTGGCCTGAAAGCAGCACAGGGAGGGGGATGGCTGCATGCCCACCTAAACATAATTCAGGTCCAGGGAATCGGGTCCCTGGACCAAAATTGGCGCTGGGAAGGGGAGCCATGTGCCCCCACTCCCTAAGAAATACTTCGGGCCCCAGGGGATGGGGTCAGTGGGCCAAAATGGCCTGTGGAAGGAGGCCATGTGCACCCCTTCCCCAAAAGAAATAAAAAGTATCATTACCCCAGGCCCTGGCCCACCCCGAGAGGATTAAAAAATGAAGCAGTGTAGACCACACTTCTTTTTTTTCAATATTGCTGTGAATACTGTGCAAATTCTTTTAAAAAAATTGGGAACCTGGCGGGGTTTTTCTGGGACCCCACCACCAAGCCTAGGGGGCAGGGCAGTCCTACCCTACAATGCCTACAATAACCACTGCCTGAACTTCCATCAGCCATCAAAAAATCTATGTTCATCACAATTCATCACAATAGTGATTATAGTCTGTCAGTTCCTTTGGAGAAGCAGTCAGCCAGAAGAAAATGGGCAAGAAGCAGAATGGCAAAGAAAAAGGGGTAGAAGAAGCGGAACCAGAAGAATTTGCTGTGGTGAAGGTCCTGAATAGGAGCATTGTCAACAGAAAAGTTCAATATTACTTGAAGTCGAAAGGGTTTACAAATGCTGACAACACTTGTAACCTGAAGAAAAGTTGAATTGCCTGGAATTTATAGAAGCTTTCCTGAATCCTAAAAAAGCTATCAAAAAGAAGCCAGAGGTGGCTAAAAGGAAGCCCCAGTCAGAAATTGAATCTGAAGACAGCAAAACCAAGAAGAAGGGAGATTCCATTGACAAGTCTAGGGTTTTTAACTCATGCCCCAGATCCAGAGAGGATAATTGGAGCTACCGACAACAGTGGAGAACTTATGTTTCTTATGAAATGGAAGGACTCTCATCAAGTAGACCTAGTGCCAGCAAAAGAATCAAACGTAAAGTCTCCTTTCGTTGTGATTGTTTTTTATGAGGAACGGTTGCCTTGGCATTTAAGTTCAGAAGACGAATCACAATAACCTGCTTTTTAAAGTACTGTAAAAATGTGTTCACAGCAGTGAAAGAAATTACCAATTTTAGAAAAGGTTTTCTTTTGTAGAATTTTTGGTGTCAACGGATGGCAATGGCAGAGTGAAGCTTTCTGCAGTTTGATTTACTTTACAAAAGAAGAAAGCCTCTTTAGATATATTTTCCTCTCTATCATCCCTAACGTTACATGTCTACTGATTTCTCGACATACAAGCAGACCTGCATTTGTGTTTTGTAATGTTCGTTGAGGAGAATGTATTCTCATCTTGTACTGCCTAAAAAGCTTGTAGCATGTGCCGTCGTCTTCTACAGGCTGCCTGGGAATGTTCATGTAGTAAATGGAATATTTTCAGACTGTATATTGCTTACTTCTTTGTAAATACAGGTGAGAAGTGTTCAATAAAATAGTTTTATATATAAAAAAAAGAAATCTATGTTCCACCTCCCTTGCACCTCCCTATATGCCTTACATTCACTGAAGCAGAAGCGGAGGACACTCTTTCTCTTACATAACAGCAAATACCTGGTACAGCTTCCACACGCAGATCCACACCATCTCCTCTCTCCCTGACTTCGGAAGAGCACTCAAGACCGGGTTGATCAAATAAGCCCCTGAGATCTATAATGGCCTGGATACCTTATTGGTTGATTAGCAGAGCTATATAAATCCAATTTGATTGATCTATTGCTTGTAATCTTGAACTTTAACATTTGGTTACTGCCTTAAAATCTGGTTGGTACATTTACCCTTCCTATAAGACCAGATTATCTGGTGTAGAAATACAACCCTGGCATAAATGCTACTTGTGGACTGTAGCACATATTTTTCCCTCCACTATGGTGTCAGTGAAAAACATGGCTTCAGGCCTGCCCTGTGTAGCCTGCCCATACCAGCTTGAACCTTGCTGCCCAGACCTGTCAAAATCACCCAATTTAAATGTAGGAAAACCTGATTTTAGACATTAAATAAGGTATACCAATCACACTTGTGGTTCACAAGGTAGTGTGCATAAAATTTAAGAGGGGGACTTGTGTGACACTAGAAATTCATATTTCCCTAGTGACTATACCCAAAACAACTTTGTCACTGGTGAGACTGTAACTAGTACATAGGAAAAGTCAAAGTATAGATTATACACTTTATAACTTTTTCCCTATACCAGCTACAGACTCAATTCCAACAAATATATTCATAAAAATCCAATGTAATGGTAAAGTAGGAGTTGTATTAAATATATTGGAAATGTATATTTTAGGAAGTTACTCTTTACCTGCTTGAGCTTTCAGAAGACTAATTAGCATTAGCCTCTTCCAACTCTCAGCTGGTCCTCATCCCTTAATGAAGTGTGATATTCCTCCCAACAACCACACAATAGGTCACTGTGATTGAGAAGTCGGCCTGAATGGGCAGAGATGGCACATCTGAGTTCAGCAGAAGAGTGGGGCTGCCATCCTGTTGGCACAACAGTGTCAAATCCTGCCTGACTTGCCTCTCTGAGAAACATGTTAAACTTTGACGCTTTGAAAGGACATAAACAGGATGCCAGGACAATTCTTGTGTATTCTCAGTCTGGGTGCTACAGGACCAAGCTTTTGTCTTACAACATTTCTGTCTCCTGGTGTATTGTGGGTACAGGGTCTGTTTCAAACTAGATTTTAGTTTTAGATGTGGAATTTTAGTTTTAGATGTAGAAGAACACTAGTGATTACCATATTGCACTCCTCTACACACCCACAACCCTCAGAGCCCAAGATTAATGTTGCTTAAGACATTCATTATCTTGAAATTGCCCTGGTGCCAGGTATATCTGTTGTATGCAGTAAGGCATACAGAAACTATTGCAAAAGTGGGTTAGGTTTCACTGGGTGTCAGGTCTGTTGGCAATTGATACTTCAGAAGGCAACCTTCGACTGCGAGTTGCCCGTGAATCTGAGGGTTTTACAGGTCTTGGTTCTGTCAAGGTAGGTATTACCCCTTCCTGTAGCGACAATGCTGCCGACACTTGAGAAAACCTAAGCAGATGATGCCTTCCAGAAGAAGTTCCACGAGGCAAAAAACTCTTAATGGCAGCAACCATAGATAGTATGGAATCAAGGAGGAGCAGATCCAGGCAGGGACGGACTGGAGACACCTTGCAGGAACACTGAAAGAAACAGGAGCAAGGAAACACACCCACAGAAATGGAGAAGCAAGATAAGAAAGGGCCGTATATACTTCTGGAGCAGAAAGTACCTCCCAGCAAGTTGAGGAGTCACCATTTAGAATTGAGAAAGACAGCTAAAGGCTTGAGTAGCTGCCATCATGGATTGGGTTTCCCAAATACTTAGAATTGTCACGAACCCTACCAGTGACACCGGTGATCTCTGTATTTTGGTCAAGTATAATGTTTATTCAGTATGTACCACACTCAGCTGTTTTGTGTTTGCCCTGGTTTCCACTTATTCTGTTTTGTGCTATGTTTTTTCTTCCTTGCCCACATTCAGACCACCCTGTTGTCAACAGCTGCAAAAGCTTCAAACTGAGAATTGAGCGTTTCTCCCATTATGCTTTTGGAGTCTGTCCTCTTGACACGCAATTCGTATTTCATTTGCAGGTGCTCTCTTTCGCCTGATGCTCCTTTTTGCCCACAGAGGCTTCCTCCGAGGGAGTTTCTTTCCCCGACATCTGCTCGTCCCTGGTGGACGGACCGTCCTTTGGGAAAGAGACAGTTCAGGTTTAGCAATCTCCTTGGCAGTCTCCAGTTTCAGGTAGGAGACTACAATTACTGATTATGGCAAAGTGCGTTTGAGACTTAAAGCGCGCACATGTTTTTCTCCATTTAAACACCACATGTTTTTCTCCATTTAAACACGCAAGGGTAGTTCAACGTGCAACAGCTTGAAAGACATAGTTTCACAATCTATCGGAGCTTTTATTTGAAAAACCTGTCAAGGCGTCTTAAAGAAGTATTTATCGGAACATTTGAGGCGCTAATTAAAAACTCTAATTATGTGCCTTGAGTTGAATAGTAATGCAGTTCAAAGCGCTTTTGAATTCATGGGAGTTTTAGTTCATAGGAGTCAGGAGGAATTTAGAAAAGACTAAAAGAACCCTCTTACGGATGACATTTAATTTGAAAATTAGACAAGTACATTAAGAACCTTGGAGCTCATGTGATTATGGACAATTCATTTATTAATCAAAGTGTTATATTTGGAAAGTGTTATCAGACTTAAGTAATCTCTCTCAGCATATCGAGTGATTACAGAACAGTTTATTTCTTTGATTGTTATTTTTCTTTACAGGTAAAGACTGTTTCAATATTTTACATATGTTAATTGTATAAAGAAGAAAGGTAATCGAGATTCAAACTACTGTACCATCTTCGTTCCACATTTCCCTTCCCGCAGTACCCTCCCTAATTCCCTTCCCCTCGTCTAGCCACTTTGATCCTCTGGTGTTTTAAGTGCAGAGTCAAGGCTGCCGGAAGGTGGGCAACTTGAGGGTACTGCTTCTGAGGAACTAGGAACCTGACAGAATTCCTTTCCAGCGAATTCTGGGAAGAAGGACCAGGAAAATGGAGACTCTTAGCTTACAGCATACTTGCAGCTGATTCCCTCATGGAGAAGAACGAAGGAGCGGGAGAAGGTACCGGTGAGACGGCTGCCGTAAGATGCGTTTTTTAGGGAATAAATGCGACAGCCTGCTGGAGTGTCCAGGATTCACTTTCACCAACTAGCTGGTACCAGAGATAAAAGGGGCATCCACAGGAACCTTCCTCACAACAATTACTGGCCCTGTGAACGTTCAGAAGAGGACTGGACCTGTCTGTGACCTGAGAAGAGCCATGAAGGAATGGACCTGCCCCTTGCTGTACCAGGGACAAACAAGTCAAAGTTGAGACAGTCAGGAAATATGAATACTTAGGGATGCGGTTCTTTTATGACCTACAGTTGAAGGATCACTTATCTTCTATACAGGCCAAGGCACTTTCATCAGTGGGGGGGGGCTAACGAAATGTGATAAAACTTGTGGGGGTCCCTTCCTGACACCAGTGCTGGCAGCTTATCAGGGTATGATAAGTTTACAGTTTGAGTATGGTGCTGAGGTGGTCGACATAAGAGGTGAAAAAAGCTGGGACCTGGAAGAAGGAAGTTGCCTAAAATGATTACTTTCCCTCCCATCATCTACAATGGTGCAGGCAGTTAGAGTAGAAATGTGGCTGATGGGATGGACTCACTTAGAACATACAGAGGCAATAACATTCTGGACACAAATAGATTGTGAGGAGATTTGCAATTTTTTTTGCTATGTAAAAGGGAGATGTTACAAAGCGAGTTAAGCTGGGCTCTAGGAGTTGGAGGGAGGATCCTAAATTGGGGGCCTGAATAAATTAGATAATCACTGTGGGGGTCCCTCCCTGCGACCAGTGCTGGCAGCTTATCAGGGTATGAATGATAAGGCCGCTGTTCAGGTAAGGTGTCAAGGTGGTCTGCATATAAGGTTAAAAAAAGCCAGGATCTCACAGAGGGAAGGTACCTAAAAAGATTACTTTCTCTCTCATCATCTACAATGGTGCCGGCTGTTAGAGTAGAAACGGGCTGATGGGATGGACTCACTTAGACTATCCAGAGACAATAGAATTCTGGAAACTAATAGATTGTGAGGAGATTTCCAAAATTTCCCGGCAATGTAAAAGGGAAATATTACAAAGTGAGTTAATGTAGGCCCTAGGAGTTAGAGAGAGGATCCTTAATTGCTGTAGGAAATTAAAAATAGCAGAAGGTATTGATCAGTTAAGGATGAGTGAGCCTGAGCTCAGAACAGTAGGAGGACCTCATACATCTAAAGAATAAGAAATCTGTTTCCCACCTGATAAATTAATGTATGGGAAGTGAGACCTTTCCCTGTAGGAACTTCCTAATGTACAGAAGCGTTGAAGTCTCCTGAGATTTAGATGTGGGGGTAAGCCAAGTACTGATGTCTGATGTGCACAGAACTTTGCTAAATGAAGATACAATGTGTAAATGCGGCCTCAACATGAAGGGTTATCTAATACACATCCTTGAGAACTGTTTGAGTTTTTTAGTTCAACAGAAATCCCTATTAAAACCTGTTTTTATAAAATATGATATCGAGGACAGGAGGCAAGTGATTAAACAACTTGTAGAAATTAGATTCCTGGATGTAACATGCGCTATGGGGTGATTTTTATTGTCTGTGGATACATTTTAACAGTCAAATCAATATATTTTAAAAGTATTATGAGGAGCAATTTTATTCATTTGTGTAGTCTTAGGATAAGTAGATTTATATGTGATTGGATACATTGTAGTTTTAATTGTGTTTTATCGTGAGTGCTGCTCATTTGAACCATTGATCTTAACTGTCATTTGTGTTTTTAAGAATTCTTGCATAAAAGACTAAGGTAAAAAAAGGGGTTTTGACTGACTGACAAACAAGTGGACTGCATGGGTCCTATGGATGGCCTCCTGTGTGGCTGCAGGGACACAACAAGCTGCAAGAGGCATTTTCATGCAGAACCCAAATGACTGGTGGCAATTGGAACTTTTTGTACTTTGCTGTTGGCCTCTGCCTGACACCCTAGAAGTTTCAAAGCGTCCTCCTCTGAGGTCCAGGAACCTTAGAAGTTCTCTTTTGTGATTGTGGCATTATAAAAAGTTAGGAAACCTTGAAAAACTTTTCCACCAGAGCTTCAGGGGGACCTGAGGGGAAAAGTATCCTACAGGCAGTTCAAGGCTGTCAGATTGAAATTCAGTTTCTTCCTGGTCAAGGCTTCCAGCACCTGTGAAAATATGATTAAGTTCCATTCCGTGTTGGAATTTAGAAACATTTCAGTGAGTTCACAATATCTCGTGGGTTCTAGTGGCTCAACCGGGTTCAAGTATCCAGCCTTTAGTTAGTTACACATTTGTTGCTACAATATCAGCAGTGGCCGACTCAAGGAAGATTTGTCTTCTCAAAAAGTGACAGGCCCTTTCTGGATTGGGACTTAAACTTTTCCAAATTATTTGACTTCTAGACTTTCATTGGGACTACTCCACTTGTTGTATCTGACCAAAACTCCATTGCAGTAGGCTTCATATGTAGCCTAGGTCCTAAACTACCGCTTCCAGAGGCTATTATTAGTGCTTTTTGGTGCTATTTTCACTTACATTTTTAAAGGTCCATATCTACGATTCCTCTTATTGGACTTTTGTTGTTTGGACTTATTTTACGTGGGTACCATGGTACACTGTGTAGCATGTGTGGTTTAAAGTAAGCTTTTTTTTGTTTATCCTATGTGGAAAGGGTTTCCATGTCATGAATGACGACATTGAGCTGCGTTATCGTGTAATGAGATGCAGTGCATAGTGATGCTTGAAGAAGATGGATGAAGAAGTGTGATAAAGAGATGTGCAGTTTATTGTATTCAGTAAGCTGGCAACCCTGAACAGCTCTGCAGGTCCCTTGATGGCATGTTTCATTATCATAGTCCACCTTGCTGGTTACTGCACTGAGATATCCACTCTGTGATATTTTGTTTGAAGTTAATGGTCCTAAGCAGACATAGGTTGGAAGAAGACAGGGTGTAGAGAACTGCTGGGATGAACTTCATTAATATCCTCTCATATCTGAGTGTCATTTTGAGATGTCAGGAAGCGGTCATAATATGTAGCTTGTTGGGACCTACAGTGATGGACTAAACTAAGGTTCTCTATTAACCAGCAGCATGTGGCAGAGACCTTCAGTTATCCCATGCCTGTTCAATTGGTTATAGATGGTGTATTGCTGGGACTGGTACAATACTGAGTGATGAACATGACATGTGGCAGGTTTGTCTGATGCAAGTGTGAGAGTGTCAAGTACAAAAGAACTATTAAGCAGTTTGTATGACTGCCTAACTGCTGGTTGTTATGGTATTAGTACTATGGGCCCGGTGGGTTATATATTGTATTATAACATATTATAAATACATTTATATGGCGCTAACTATCCCTGATGAGGCACTGAAATGCTTCACGTCAGGCTGCACATTGCTCTGGGCCCCAAGGTTGGTGCTTTTTTCAGTGGTTATTGTTAGGTTGCAATAGTATGGCTTGAGACATTGTGATCTTTGAAATGAGGTATGGGAGATTTTCAGAAATAGGATAATAGGGATTCAGGCAAACCTGCATGTGACTTAGAGTGGACTGTGCTCAAAGAGAGAAAGCATGCAGAGTATGGAAAGTCACGGGATGTGTACTTGAAAGAAAAAAGAAGAGGAAGCAATTGAAAGATTTATGTCAAAGTACATTTTCATAGGAATAAACATGCTTTTTTTCAGATTGCATGCAATCTGAGGGTGCAACTCTGTAGTAAGAAACAATTATAATGCTTATCAAAAGTACCTAAAAAAGAATTATACCATTGCAATTAGCATGTACTTTTGATAAGTGCTAGCCAGATCAACTGTAAATCACCTGAAAAGCTACAGCTAGACAAGCGCTTTAGCAAGAACATCTAATCAGTTCAAGGGCTAGAAGTATAAAGTAATGTCTGGTTGAGTACATAGGGAAAAACAGAGAGGTTTAGGCCAAGATCAAAGGCTCATAGCAACATAAGAGAGTATATGGAGTAAATAATGCAAACATCAAAAAAGAGTTCTGCAAATGTTAATGCATATGTCTTCTGATGTTGACCCATAAAGATTGGTTCACAGTTTTTATTATGAAAAGGAAGTGGGATCCATTTTGGATGCCCCTGGTTGTGGCATAGCACAAGATGGGGGTAAGGATAGCTTCTCCCGAAAGGGCACATGTATTGCCGACATTCTTGTGGGTCAAGGTGGGAGATCCAGACACTGAAGTGAGGAGGATGAAGAAAGAGCTACTTTTAAAAGTTCCATGAACCTTATTAGCAAGGGTGTGCTGATCAGTTCTTCCTGAGCACTACTATTTGTCAGATGGTAGGGGTGAAAGGTGGGTCTATAGTTTATATTATAGAGGGTTAGAGCGTTTCTCTACCATTGCTGTCCTTAGTCTATCCCTAACAGCTGCTTCAGAAGAAACCCCTCATTATCCCTTCATAGGCTATCACAGGCTACCAAAGCTCAATTTAGGAGCCACCACAATCCTCTAACACACCCTAGGTGTCATACAATGTTTCACAGACCTCTCCACAAAACAAGCTGATTGTGTGCTTTTGTTTTCCTCCATTGTATTAGCATCCAAATGATATGCTCCAAATAACTACAACCTATGTTGATGCTTGAACAAAAAGAGTGCTGATGGTTTCTTGAATGACTCGATTGTGTTAGGCCCAAACTTGAAGTGAAAATAAGAAAGGCCACTCAAGGCCTCCAGGTTGCTGCCCCTTAGAGAAAGCAGACAATGTGCAGGTATTGATGATTGTACCTCTTTGCCAGCAGAATACACTAGGACAAATTCAGCTAATTTATTTGGGTATAGGGGATCCCAGATTTGGCTAAAGAAATACTGCCAGACTTACCTCTCCCCCACAGGCACACATTTCCTGTACTGGTGAGGAATGTTTGCATGTCTCTGGGAGGAGGAACAAGCATCATGAATATGGAGCAAAAGGGGATGAGTGAGGTGCAGTGAGGGCAGGTGGTGTCTAAGAGGGGATATGTAGGGGCTGAGAGATAGAAAGTGTGTGGCTAGTGGGGGTCTGTAAGGGGACTCATGGGGCTGTAAGATTGGTGGTGAAGTACTAGTGGGGCTCTGTGGGGGGATTCACTGAAACAGTCACTTAAATATCCACTTACTCACCCATAAAGTCACTTACACAGCCAGTCACTCACCCATACAGCTACTAACAAAGTTACTCACTCACCCATGCAGTCACTTAAATACCCAGTCACTCACCTATACATCCTCTCAGTCACTCATACAGCCACTCACACACCTACTCACCCACCCATACAGCCACTCACTCATCTATATAAGCAAGGACACACCCACTGACTCACCCATACAGCTACTCCTACAACCCCTCACTCACCCATATAGCCACTCGCACCCACTCACTCAGTCATACAGCTACTCACACAGCCACTCACTCACACACACAACCACTTACATATGTATTCACACATCCATAGAAGCACTCACATGCCCAGGTGCTCACCTATACAGCTGCTCACACAGACACTGACTGTGCAATACAGCCACTCACACACCCACTTGTATACCCCTACAGCCACTCACACAGCCACTCAGTCACCCATACAGCCACTCACCCACCCATACAGCCACTCAACTTGCCACTCACTAACCCAAACAGCTACTCACACACCCACTTGTGTCTTCTTCTTACTTTAAAAAAATCCAAATAGTATTTTATGAAGTATTTTGAAGTTTACTTTGCTGAAAGATATCATGACTGATGTCATCAGCGATTTCATTTGAAATGTCATCAGTGATGTTACTGACCATGTGAAGAGTAATGTGATATATGAGGTCATAAGAAGAGCATTAAGGGTGGCTTAAGTCATGGTTAGCCCATGTAACTATAGCTGCTGAAATTCACTGGTTTTGTATGAGTGGAATCTGAGCCCAACTATAACGTCAATGTAACCTTTGTGGTTTTTAGTGAATTTCTAAGGTTTTTTAAATTCTATTTATTAACTATAATGTCCTTGTAACCTTTGCTTTTATAGTGAATTTCTATGGTTTTTAAATTCTATTTCCTAACAATAACATCCCTGTAACCTTCGTTTTTTTCAGAGAATTTCTTAGGCTTTTTTAATTCTACTTCCTAACTACAACATCCCAGTAACCTTTTTTTTGTGTGAATGTCTACGGTTTTTTTACGGTATTTCCTAAATATAATGTTCCTGTAACCTTTGGCTTTTTCAGTGAATTTCTACTTTTTTAAATTTTATTTCCTAATTGTAACCTGTAACCTTTGAGAGTCAGTGTGAGAGTGTCCGTTATTGTCTGTGACTGGGTTTGTGAATTTCTGTGTCAGTCTGTGAGTGGGTGTGCAAGTGTCTGTGTGGGTCTGTGAGTGAGTGTGTGAGTATCTGTGTGGGTCTGTGAGTGGATGCACGAGTGTGTGAGTAGGTCTGTGAATGGGTGCATAAGTGTCTGAGTGGGTCTGTGAGTGGGTGTCTCAGTGGGTTTGTGAGTGAGTGAATGATTCTCTGAGTGGGTCTATGAGTGGGTGCATGAGTATCTCAGTGGGTTTGTGCATGAGTGCCTGTGTGGGTCTGTGAGTGACTGTATGAGTCTCTGAGTGGGTGTGTGAGTGAGTGTGCTCTGAGTGTGTGGGTGAATGAATGTGTGACTCTCAGTGGGTCTGTGAGTGAGTCATAAGATTCTGAGTGGGTCTAAGAGTTAGTGCATGACTATCTGAGTGGGTCCAAGAGAGGGTGCATGAGTATCTATGTAGATTTGTGAGTGAGTGGATGCGTCACTGAGGGGGTCTGTGATTGAGTGCATAAGACTCTCAGTGGATGTGTGAATGGGTGTGTGAGTGCCTAAGTGGGTCTCTACATGAGTGCATGAGTTTTGGAGGTGGTATGTGCATGAGTCTCTGAGTGGGTCTGTGAGAGCATGAGTCCATGAGTGAGTGCATTAGTCTCAGTAGGTGTGTGAGTGTCTGAGTGGGTCTGTGAGTGGGTGCATGAGTATCAGAGGTGGTCTGTGAGAAGGTGCCTGAGTATCTGATTGGGTCTGTGAGTGGCTGCATGAGTCTCTGAGTGGGTCTGTGAGTGGATGGATAGCGTAAGTCAGTCTCTGAGTGAGTACATTAGTGTCTTAAAGAGTGTCTGAATGTATTTTTGGGGTGATATTTGTAAATTTGTTGTGACATTACAAGGGGGCATGTTGAGCGTCATGACGCATTCGTGAATATTGCACGTGATTTATTTTTTTACATGGGGTCAGGGTACCTCTACCCTAATCCCATATACCACATTTGATCCTTAGTTCGAGCCCCGGGGACCGTGTCCCATTCCTTAAAATCAGAGCCTTAACTTTCTGCTCCGGTTGCCGCAAGCCAATCACGGCATTCCTGTTGGTGCATGCTTTTGCGATTCATTGCAAACGTGTTGCAAATACTTTGCAACCCTAGATATACAAATTTGAATTTTCTTTAATATCTCAAAAAATGCTGAACTGATTTACACCAAATAACAAAAAGTGACTTTCTGGACCAGGAGCTACATTTCTGAAATATTTGGTGTAATTCCATCGAGCGGTTCGGGCTGTAGTCGTGTCTAAAATCTCTATGGGAATTAGCATGAGAAACCCACTTTTTTTAGTCTCCCTCTTTCCCGGTCCCCGCTTGACAGATCACCCCGAAACTTTCCATGCACAATTAGAATCAGGAGGGCACTTTTGTCGGAAAAACGTTAAAGATTTTTCAAACGTTGCTAAAGATATAGGCAAGCCAAAAATTGTCTTTCCTATGGAAACGAGGTCATAACTATAGTGATAACCAGTAAGTAGTTATAGTTAGGGCCACATTTTCACATAGACTAAGCGTTTATTGTTTTTCTAATACCTTGGTGCTGCTCAATGAATCTTCACAACATTTTCTGAAAAAAGTGCCCTACTTTGCCTAGTTTCAAGGTGATTTGTCAAGCGAGGGCAGAGGAAAAAGGGGGGTCCAAAACTATGGAATGTCTATGTGGATTTTGCAATTTACATCAAATTTGGTAGAAAGCTGGGTCTTCATCCAGAAAGAGCCCTTTTTGTAATTTGTAATCTGTATCTTAGTTTTGGAGTTATTAAACAAATAAAACTTTGCATATCTTGGCAGAACCGCAGGTACCTGCCCTTACCCATAGATCCAATTATATATTACTTTGCATAAAAAAAACATTCAAATTCACTGAATAAAAAAAGCGATTTCAGGGACATTATAGTTAGGGTCATGTCTTACCCACACAGGACCATAGAAGTTCAGCAGTTATTCTTATTGAAAAAAGCTCTAACTTGTGGTGCTATATATTTATAGGCCATGAGGTTTAGTTTCTTATCACAGGTGTAACTATAAGTATAACTAAAACTGCTGAATGCTATGGTTTTGTGTGGGTAATACCTCAACCTAACTATAATACCTCTGTAACCTTTGCTTTTTTCATATATGTATGATGCTCTCTTGCTTGAAAAATAAATAAATGGAAAAGAGTAGATGAGGCGACACTGACATCTGCTGGTAAAAAATGAAGGCACTTAAGCATTAAAACGTAAAACAAAATGATAGAATCCCAAATCTAAATACTACCTAACCAAACACTTCCAAATAATAACGGAGTAATTAATGGATCAGCACATAATTTGGGAGAAAATCACTAGTTCAGCATAAAAGTATAGGTGTAGCTAAATCACATTAGTCAGGCGGAGATGCTGGTCTGAATACTTAGCTGCTACGATATGTGTTGGAGGATTGATTGTGATAGTAAGCTTTAGAGTGAAGATGGAGAATATGCAGCCCAAACTGGGAGAAGAATAAACATTAACATCTACACTATAAAATAGGTGTTTAGCATTACCCCCTGCTGCCAAGCGTGACCTATTCTTAACTTTAAACCGACCTCAGTGTGGTTCAGTCCAGAGTCCTCGAATGCCCACAGCTGATCCAGACCCCCATGAGCCCCACTCTGCCCTGAACCTAGTCCAGGTTAGGTTTGACCTTGCCTAGATTACAGTTCTGTCAGAACACAGCCCCGCCCAGAGCCCTGACCACCACCAACTGCCATCATGGAGTCTGGTCTATCCAGGAATTGAGCTCAGTCTGGAGTCCAGTCCAATTTAGATTCTATCTCAAGCAGGACCTGTCTGCTGCTGTATGCTACCTAGATTGCAGCCCAGATTCACCGCCTGAGCTTTGTGAGGAACATTGCCCTCTCAATGCGCTTCACAAACCTCAACGGCTCATTAGACACCAGCCTAGCACACCCTTGGCCAGAGTCCAATCCAGCACAACCCAGAGAAGAGGCCAAGCTCCCCCCCCCCCCCCCCATATGCAAATCCAGCACTGTAAACAGCTCTGTCGAGTCCAGCCGAAAATGTTGCTCAGCACTGCACAGGTGCCAGTCAGGTTTAGCCCAGACCCATGAGGTGTGACACTCTGGCTTCCCTTGATATTTTGGTGGGATGTAGCAAAATATGGCCAAATGGATTATGAAGTAATTGCCCTGATCGGTGGGAGCACTAGTTGAAGCATAATACTTGCATGAATTGAATCCAAACCATGTAATGACCAAAAAGTTGTATTATTTTGCTCTGTAAGACTGCTTAACAGAACAAAAACCAAGAAAAAGTTTTGAGGAACCGTTTTTAGATCAGACCCTAGCCCTACCGAGAGCAAAAACGACTTAGGAGCCTTTGGCAGGAGTTCGTTCAGAGCACAGCATAACTCACACTAGGTAGACCACCACAGAGCTCAGCCATATTCAAAGGCCAGCATTTTAAACCCACAGGCAGTCCAGACACCATCCCTCCCCCTCAAAGCCAAGCCCGAGGACACATCAAAGGAGAAACTCAACAAACAGAGAAAAGACCATGGGTTTAAACGCTTTATCCTGTGTGTTTTTTCAACGTTTCAACAAAATAACTTGTTATTTGTCTACCCACTACATGGAACTTCCAATGTGGGATTCATTGTAGCCATCGCAAAAAGCAATAGAAGTGGAACATAGAAACAGGCTTGCAGGGTTTTCTGAAAAGCCAACACTGCGATTGATGTTCTCATAATAACAGCTGGGCCACGAGAATTATGTGATTTGGTGAATATGCCACATAACCTATCATCTCTTGCATAATCTACAGATTTTAACAACATTTAAACAAATCAAAAGTTACTAAAAACAGTTGTGGCTCCTGGAGGGAGTGCTGCGGGGCGGTGGTGCGGGGCAGGGGCATGGTGGGGGGTAGTAAACTTCGGCATATGGCCGTCCGGCGTTAAGTACATAAATAAATAAATAAAACAAATTACATTGTGCGTGCTGCAACGCCATTTACGGAACTTTACTACCCCTCACCCTGCCCCTCCCCCGCCCCGCAGCACTTCCTCCAGGAGCCGTGACTGAATAAAAATGCAGCAACGCGTGTTCCTGTGCAGGGACTGCCCCTTTGCAAAGGTTGACTGGTCATCTTTCTGTTGCTTATTGACGTGTTTGGGTGCCAGACTGGTCTAATGAAGTGAAACCTATGCCCAGATAGTGTTTACATGCAGTCGCGGCTCCTGGAGGGAGTGCTGCGGGGCGGTGGGGGGGGGGGGCAGGGGGGATTAAACATCAGCATACGGCTGGCCGGAGTTAAGTACATAAATAAATAAATAAAGCAAATTACATAAATAAATAAAAATGAATTACATTGCGCCAACTGTAACGCCATTTGTGTTGCAGCGCGTGCAATGTAATCTGCTTTATTATTTATTTATGTACTTAACTCCGGTTGGCCGTATGCCGGAGTTTACTACCCCCCACCCTGCCCCTCTCCCGTCCACCCCGCCCCACCACCCTGCAGCACTCCCTCCAGGAGGCGCGACTATTTACATGTGGAAAAGTGACAAAATAATGAGGTAATACTACCACAGAATGTGTCTCATTCCGTTACATAATTTGCCTTTTCTTGCCGCATAATTCAGTTAACCCTGCCACTTAATGTGGCCTCTCCTGCTGCACAATAACAGTGGCTCTGACTAACACTGTACAATAAATTGCTTACCTAAAACTATCAACTAAATAGGACCCCAAAAAACGTGCTATTAAGTGGCAGTGAGGTGACATGTTGTGGCTCTTTAAGAAAATCTCCGTGCATAAACGGGAAACCACGACTGAACTTTGCTGCACACGCCCTACCTTGTTTGGTGCGGATTATTATCTGAGCTATATTGCACTCTTGCAGATGCAGTTTTTCACCATTAATAGTTTCCACAGCCTGCACTACTGCAATTCTAAAAGGACGTTTTTATCGACCCTCGTATTAACTAGTGTAAAATGTCGTTTTTAGTCTGGTAAGTGCAAGTTACCTATTTGCCTTTTCACGCAGTGCAAATATGGTTCAAGATGTCACTTGCACCCCATGCAATGTATGTAATACGGCAAATCTGACACAAATGTTCACTTGCTCAATCTAGACGAATTCTCCCCATGACCGTTGCCTAATTTCCACTCACCTCACAACAAGCTCCAGCAACCTAAAGACTTACCAAAGAAAATTAAGTCCGGCAGCAGGAGTGCAAATTCACTCAAGCTCTCTCGCAGATGAAGTGAAATGTTCTCAGGAGCCTCAGCCTACAGCATAACCTGTCTGAAATACCTCAGTCTAGGCTGTCGCCTCCCCTCAGCTCTAGTTTCACTAAGGTGTTTTGTACATTACGCAGGAGTCTGGATATATGAACCAAAGCCTTCATTCGATTCTTTGTATACTAGCCTGTGCCGGATTAAACCCTGTGGAGGCCCCCAGGCAGTCGAAATTCCGCCCCTTTTCAGCGCAATTTGTCTCCTAATGCGTTTTTAATTTGCCAACCATTTATAGAGTCTTTAATGTAAAGTTTTTGTTTCTTTGAGTTGATTTATTTTTTTCTATCTTTAGGAAACAATTTAAGAAAGTTTGATTATAATTTTATCTCAAGATCAAATCAATTTTATTTTTATCCGTTGTCGCGGGCACCTAAAAAGAGTGGGGCCCATAGGCCGGTGCATACTTTGCCTATTTGGTAATCCGGAACTGATACTAGTGGCATGAGAGAATTTCCGGAATTCCCATGGACAAAGCAGAAATACAGCCCCTTCAGACCGCTCCGTTGCTCACTTGCCTCCACCCAATCCAAAGCCTTTGCAGCAGATTTAACTACTTCATCACAGTGGCAGTTGAAAATCTGCCACATTTTAACATTTCCGCTGCAGAGGCTTCCATTACCAAATGTGCTGTCACTGGGAGGAGCCACTCTGGGTTTGGCAGAAAATCAGCCAATCTGCATTCAGAGGAGGACTTTCAAACTCCAGATGTTACCACTGTAAATATAGCTTCAAAGTGAGGCCACATTGTCAGTGTCCAAATGTGTAGTCTCCCAGATATGCTGGGTTTCCAGCATGTTAGGATCAAAGTGCTCATATTAAAGCAGCCACCATTCCCATTGCAGCCTTTTGCAGCACCAACTCTCCCAGCCTTGTTACATGCTGCACGGATAATCAAACATTTTATAGCATACGTGAACAAGATTTTTTAATTTTTTATTTTATTAGGCAATACAGAGAAGAAGTTTAGGCAGTTTCCTCTTCACTTTTTACTCCCAACAGTCACTTAAAAACTCATCAAATAATACAATGTATGCATGAAAACAATATAATGCCATATCACAGGAATGCCAAGTAGTATAACCAATCAAAAAAAGAGCTGTCCATATAAATCATAATGCCCAATAGAAATCTGAATGTTCTCGCTGCGAGTTTGTAACGTCATCTGGAAGCTGTAACCTTGAGAGGTATTCTTACTTTTGGTCTGAAACTAAAGGCATCAATGATATTAAAGTGCCTAGTAACTGTTATCATTGAATTACTTACATAATAGGGAGGGTAAAGAATGAAGTTGAGATTATAGTAATAAACAAATTGACATAATAGAATGTAATAATCTTCACATCCGAATACTGAATTAAATTGAGAATTCTTGTTCATGCAGTGGCGGCTCCTCCGCTGAGGCGGACGAGCATCACCCAACCGCTTTGCAGCAGTGAAATAAAGGAAAAATGAAATGATAATAACTCAAGATTATTTATCATTTAATTTTTTCCTGCTGTGGCAGCTTTGCTGGGCCGGCCGGGGCGGGGCTGGTCTGACGACAGGAGCAGAGGGAGTCGTGAGCACACTTTGTAAGTGTGCATGAATATTTTGCCGGCTGTTTTGGTCCAGCCAAACATTCATGAACACTTTGCATGTTCTCCACCAAGGCTGAATTACAGCCTGGGTGGAGACCATGACCAGGCTCTCATTCCCTGGCTTAGCGCCAAACCACAGCACTCAGACCAATCACAACGCTGCGGTAAGGTAAGTTTTTTTCTTATTTTCAATCCTCTAACCCCCTCGCCCTGCCCCTACCCCCAATCTGTGCCGCTGCCACTGTGTTCATGTATGCAATGAAAGTTTTGATTCTTTGACAGTACCGGAGACTTCAGATTATGCAAAGTTTAAAGTTTATTAACAATTAAAGAACAAGCCTTTGCAATGCAATAGGTCTCGCAGTGACGCGAGTTTTAGCGATTGGCATTGTAAATTACAATATTACAATTAGTAACATTTGGTCAGTTTGGATAGAATTTTTTGTTGTTGTTGTTATAATCATCATGTATGCAACTGGTGATGGATTATGTGGCAAATCGATAACTATGCGGTAAACGCCACGCATGCCGAATTGCAGAATTCCCATGGCTCTGGTCTCAATCCACGACTACTCACAATATAACAGAAAATCGTTTGAGAATCAAAGCTTGCGTGAAGTCGCGTGGGGCTGGAAGGCTGGTGTCCCCATGGAGCACCCTTAATCGGATCTTAGCTGGGAACCATGCGCCTAGAAGCGAATTAGCTCACAGTGAGCCCCTGTATAAAAGATAACCAGACTTTAGGCGGTACTGCCTGAGTTAAGCCCGAGGTTGTGAAATCGATATATTACATTTTCCAGACAGCATGGGGGTGAAACGTTCACCCGCGGTCTTCCAAGGACTGTGGCCCCAGGTCTTATGGAATCACATGGCCTATTAATGGCTTCGAAGAGATACAATCTTTCTAGACAATAAAAACAGACGTTAATGAAGTGGAGCGGGCCCGACAGCAGGGTTCACGGCTGCTCATCTGGGCAAGAGAAAGTAATGGAAAACGTCTTATGTTTTGTGCAAAGCCTCGGGCTGCGTTTGAACCAAAAGCCATCATCTGCATTCCTTTCCTACAGATTCGCGCCGGCATCGACTAGGAAACTGCTGCCCTGTACACACTTTACGTATACATTGATATACGTGTGTGTGTGTAGGTTACTGACATTGCTCTATACAAACATATACGTGCAAAAAGAGAGAGGAGGGCTCCGGAGAGGGTACACAATCCGTAATTATGTAATATTAAACATCGCTAAGGCCACATGGATTCCATGAGAAGGTGCAGTCAGTGAGCGAAATGCTAAATAAACCACAGCAGCTCAACACACACCCAAGGCTTCAACATTTTGCCTTAACTACAAAGTGACTGTTTTCAATAAAACTCAGAACAAGCGCACGCGCCTCGTGCTAAAAGTAAATAAAAAAAAAAAAAGTTTGACAAAAGGTCAGTGGGCAAAAGTGAAAGTGATCAGACACACACACAGCGTTCCCCTTTCGAGAGCGAGCAGGGGCACCATATGGTTGCAAAGCTCGCTCCCGCAAGGGAATCGCCAAACGTGCACGCATTGCCATTGAGAACAATGCAACGCGTACAAGTTTTTAGGTCGAAAAGCGAATCAATTCCAAAAGGTCTTTTTCCTATGCAGCTCATGCACGCTGCGTAGACGAGACCTAAAAAGGATTACTTACAGGTTTATAATAGAATTCCTTAAACATGAAATCCGATGACCAGTCAGCCATGTGGATGAAATCTTCTAAAAGTGCACCCACAGTAAAGGATTTAGAATTGCCCTTCTGACAAAATAGGCAAAAACATAGAGGTGTCAATGATGGCTTCAGATGAAATCCACCTGATCCATCTGGCCAAGGTGGGAGGAAAGACTGGATCTTAAGGATATACAAAAGAAATTAATATTTATCCTAAAGGTGATAATCTGAATCCTGCAGTGTCAACTTTCTACATTTTAAGACGCCAAAGGAGTTTCAAAGGCACGCCCGTCCGCGCCTGGACCATGCCCAGCGCAAGGAACCCTGGCTCTCCTGTTGCCCACAGATACACTGCTGCCGAGCTCTGAACTTTGGACCCCAGACTCCACAACAACAACTGCTGCCTCACCTCTTTAAGTTTGGTGGGGCCTTTTTTCTGCACAGCACTGTCTCTTCCCTTGCAATGCTTGAGCACCTGTTTGCATGACGCCCACCTTTGAACTGAACACAAACGCTTCAGAACAACTCCCCTGCTGCCTGCTCAAAGCACAATCACTCAACAAACACTCCATGATATCTGGTACACCGTCACCTCCCTCCCCGCCGACGTCATCTTCCTCACTGAGACCTGGCTCAACCTTGTATCCACGGCTGACATTGCCTCAGTGACCCCTGAAGGCTACATGATAGTCCACCAAGACTGCATAAACAAACACAGAAGTTGATTCACCATCATCCACAATGAAACCATCCATGTCCCATCACCATAGATGACACCACCCTGATCATGGATCACCTTAACTTACAACTCTAAACCAATGGCAAAACCACCATTAGCTGCCTCCTCGCCTACAGACCTCCAGGACCTTGCCCCAGCTTCTGTGCTGCCATCCCTGAATTCATCTCTTGCACTTTTTAGCATCCCCAGAAAATCTCCAGGCTGTTAGACACAACAGGTTTTGAGAAATAAAGGATGAGGGTGATCTAATGGGTACTGAACTAGTGATACAAATATTGGAAGAACCTACGGTTGTTGACAATATAATTCCAGGAGAACTTGGAACCAACTCTGAGTTCCCCAAAGAGAGGTCGTAGGAAATTGGGTTTTTAGCTGAGAAAGGTATGAACCCTTCTCAAGCAACACCCACAATCTTTGTCAGGGTGGACCACAAAAAGTCACTAAATAAACCTGTGCTTAACCCTCTTGTTTTTGCCACAAAAGCAGTCAGGTTTAACTTAAAGGCACCGTTTTGAGGATTTATGCAGCACACAAACAGTATAAAAGTGAAAACACAAGAAGAATTCTACACCAATTAAGAAGAACAAAGAGAAATGTAACAATGAATCAGTGTACCTAAAGTTATGAATTTTTTGTTTTTAGTAAAAAGTAGTGCCTAAAAGATTAAAGCGCCAACCGCAGACATCTAGTCACGCGAGACTGGGGCAAAGTCGAAAGGTATGGCCGACTGCAATGGAGTGCAGTTTAGATACACAAGTTGGATTGGATTATTGTCGGATTTGGAGGAAAATTTGGAGAAAAAACGTCTGAGAAGGTTGCGTTGGGTGGGACAAGGCAGCTGGTGATGTCCAAGGAGATATTGTCATTGCAGAAACACTGGCAACGTCGGGGTGAAAATTTGTACGTTCGAACTTTGTTACTATTTTGGAACTCAAAAATCTCCAGCGAGAAAAAGCTGCAGACTGTGGCCGATGAAGGTTCCACGAGGCTGGATAGCCTCCAAAAAGTTCCCTCTGAACTACATTAACTGCTGCAGAGAAGAATATAGTCGAAGCTACCGCAAAGTCGGGCCAACCAGCAATGCACCTTGGGTGGATTAGCGAGCAGGTAGATCCGGGTCTCCTGTCGGTTCTCAGACCACTTTTTATTGGACATTTAATTAAGTCCTAAGTTTTTGTTTTTGGCTGTTTTTACACTTTTAGCACCACTTCCAAGGGCCAAGGACTGGATGGGCACCACTTGGAGGGCAGGGCTCACTTCAGGCAGGGTCAAGGTGAAGGGTTCATGTTGGAGCTTTTTGTGTCCCTGTAGCTCAGAACAGGAGACCAGCCACTTTGCTCTTAGAGTCACTCTGGTAGTTCTGGGTTCAAGCAGCAAGGCAGGCCTCGAGCAGCAGGACAGTACTCTTAGGGTACAAGGTAGGCTTCAAGCAACAAGGCAGTCCTCTGACATACAAAGCAGGCCTCAAGCAGCAGGGCAGTCATCTAATATACAAGTCAGGGATTCTGAGTGTCCTCCACAGGGCCAGGATTGTACTGAAGATTTGGTCTGAGGGTAGAGAATGTATTTCAGGTGTGGGCTATTGAAGTGGGAGAACCTTCTAGACTTCCCTCTACACCTGGATCTGAATTTTTTTCCTTCTCTGCCAACGCTCTAAGAGGTCTACGGTGACAAAAGACTGGTGGCAAGTTCTTTGCGAGTATGTTAGAGCCAGCCCCATTCAAATGTAAGTAGGGCAGGGAACAGCCTCCCATCCTGCCAACATCTAGCTCCCCTTTGCCTCACTGTTTGGGAAAAATACACAAATCCAACTACCACTATAATCACAGTCATGTGACCGAGGACACAGGCTGCTGGCACTAAGTGGTCAGGACAAGAAAATGTGAACTTTGTAAAAGTGGCCTTTTCAGAATTGTGACTTGAAATCTTACATTACCATTAAATATTATTTTAAGTTACAATTCTTTTGAAACCAACCATGACATTTCTACCTGTTCTCAAACAAATGTCCTCACATAATAAATGTAATAAGGTAACTCAATGTTATCCTATGGGAGAGGTAGCCTCACAGTACTGAAAAACTAATTTGGGAGTTTTTCACTACCAGGACATTAAGACTTCAAAATATATGTCCAGCATTTTAAATACAACAAGCCCTTCCTTGTGGGCTGTTTAGTTCCTACCTTAGAGGCAACTTATGCATATTAAAGATAGAGAGTTAAGCCAAGCAAAAGGTTTATTTTGTCAGGTTGAGTTGAACGTTTACAACTGTGCTAAAAGCTGTAATGGCAAGCCTGAGACATGTTTTAAAGGGCTACTTAAGTGGGTGTCACAATAATTGCTGTAAGCCTACTAGTAGCATTTAAATTATAGACTCTGTGTACATGATGTACGACATTACTAGGGACATATAATACATTAAATGTGAAAAACAGGTGCATGCCAGTCTTACCATATTTTAAGTAGTGAGAATATGCACTTTTCTACCGGTTAGCAGAGGTAAGTGCAGAGAGCCCTGAGGCCAAGAAAAACAAATTTCAGCAACAGGAGGGGAGTAGGCAGAGAGTTTGGTAGAAAACGTCCCCAAAGGCTAACAGGTCTAACAGGGGTAATTAAAATTACCTCTGATTTCAGTCTTTCTGATCTGAAAGGCTACTCTCACGATTACATAAAAGGGAGGGATGGCATAATTTAAGCCTTTCTATTCCCGTAGAAAAGCATCTGTTGCCAGAGGTAACAGATCTGCTCTCCAACGGAAGGTCTAAGGAAGTTGGAATGCCAGTTGAGAGGCAAAGATATTTTTTTGACAAGGACTCCACATCTGCATTACCCTGGCTAGCAAACAATGATGAATTCCACTTCCATTTGCTGGAATCTCTGAGATGGCTTGAGTTACAGTCTGCTATTTTTCAGTTTTTCAAGAGGATAAATTGCTAGAGCGGAAATGTTTTGATGGCGGCAGTAATGCGAAAATCTTTTGGCTATCTTTGCTAATAAAGATTTTGTTGTCCCCCCCCAGACAATTAACATATTGTACTACAGAGATGTTGTCCAGTTTCAAAAGGATGCAAGTATGCAATTTTGAGGGGTAAAAGAACAAATTGGAAATTGAACATGGCTAAAAGTTTCAAGCAGTGTATGTGGAGAGATCATTCTTCTAATGACAACCTGCCCCCTATTGTTATCTTTCCAGATCTTGCAACCCAACCACATCAACTAGGATCCGTTTCAATCACAATGTCCAGAATGAGGCTGAAAATGATTCTGCAATTCCAAGCTTCCATGTGATCAAGCCACCATTGTAACTCTTGACAAACGTAAGAGGAAAGCTGAATTTGATGAGAAAGGAAGATCAGTTCTTAAATGGAGTATCTTTAACCTGTGGAGGGTGTAATAGTGTAAGGGACCCAGGAAAATAGGCTGAATTGAGGAAGCCAGAAGGCCAACCAATCTGGCTATCCAATAAAGTGTGATCCAATTTTTTGTAACAGCTATGCAAATGTCTTTTTTTGATGGCTCGAATCATTTGAATTTAATAAAGATAAAGTAGCTGAAATGGAATATATGGCACACCTAAGGAATGTCATTTGAGGGAGAAAGATCTGAATTCTCTAGTTTATGACAAAACCCAGATACTGAAGCAGAGAAATAACTAGATGCAGATGTCATTGTGGTATCATGGGATCTTGAGACACTGTCATAATATTGTCTAAATAAACAATTGGACATATCCCTCAAGCCCTTAACAATTCTACAACTGGTTTCAGCAATTTGGTGAAATACCAAGGGGCTGAAGAAATAGTAAATGGGAGAGTTAAAAACTTGAAGGTTTGATCTCTTCACTGAAATTGAAGAAATCATTGATGATGAGCATAGATTGTAAGCATTAGGTAACCATCTTTGAGATCTAGGCATACCATAAAGTATTTTTCTCTTAAATATTCTCTCAAAAGATATATCCCTTACATCTTGAAATGCCTGTATCAAATCCAAGAGCTGATTTCCTATAGGTTTATCACTAATCGAAAACCTCTCTCTATTTTGACTACAAGAAATACATTGCTGAGGAATTACCTGGGAAAAAGGCTAATCAGACCGATTGCTTATTTTTGAATGGGAGAGGAGATCTGATCTATGAATTTTTCTATCTGTTTTCTTATGTAGGACCACTGTTCTCTGGGCTGAATGGGCTTTATCCAGTGTTATAAACATATTAACAAATCCAATAACCTCTTTAACAAGGGGACTCCTGTAAAGCAAACTTTGAGCTGAAGATCCTGCTTGGTTAGTTAGCTAGATCACATAGCTTAGGCTCAAACAGTAATAGTATGGATCGCAGACGTTTAGTTGAAAGGGCACAATTAGCGTTGCCTAAAAGGCAAATGTCTCTTTTAGTCTAACCAGCTAGAATTTCAGGGTCTATAGTACTACCATGACCATTAAGTGTGAATGCTAGATCTCATATCTTGGGAGTGAGAGAGTGTATAAGTTTAGGGTGGTGTGTAGGCGATTGAAACCGCCTAAGGGGTATCGGGGAGAATTTTATCAGTAAAGTGGTCCCCTTGACAAAGTAAAAGCAAGGGAGCTGGCACTAGTAATGATACAACAAGACAGCTTCAACAAAGGTGACGGGCAGTCAACATTTTTCATGCCTCAATGCCGGGAGGGTCAATGGCATTTCATCAGGACCAGTTGTGTATACCTACCCTGCAACTGTTAGGAAACCAGGGTAATGAAGTGAAGGTGTCCAATGCCTAAATCACTCAGAGCCCTAATGTGTCATGATTCGCTCCCTGTGCTCTCATGCCCACCACCAGGGGGCCGAATTGTGAGACTCTCCAGTGTTCTAATCAATTTCTGGACCTTCCACTGTATGCATATGCTGTGTTCCAGACTCTTGAACACTCAGATGGAAAACTCTCAGCAGATAAGCCTCCTGAGCCACCTGTAGTTCTCCTTCCAGAGTCTCCTATATGTGAATATTCTGTTTGCCTTCCTCCAGGGCCAAAGCTTCAAGTCTGCTTCCTGTTACCTCCTTTGTTTCCCATCAGCTTACCTTTAACTTCTGTGCCTCCTATGAATCTACTATTTGCTTTTTAGCCTACAGTCCATCTGCCTTCATTTTCTGAGTGCTACTCCAGCCTGCCATCATCCAAAATTTATGCAACTTTGATTCAGGTTCCTAAGCCTCCATTGCTGAATTTGGACTCTTCAAGTCTGCATTCAATTCTGTCTCCTGCATCAGAGCACTTATTTATTTATTTATTTATTTATTTATTTAACAGATTTATAGAGCGCATGGCTGCCCTTCTGTGAGCAGTTGGCCTGGTATATGCTGGTCACTAGTCAAAGTGGCCATCTTGCACCAGTACAATTCGACTCTTATGGTAGATAGGTTTAAGACAACATTTGAAAGAAAGCTATCCTAGTGGTAGCTGTGGAAAGCAGCCTTCAGGCTAAGTCTTTAGAGGAATGTAAAGCAGCTTGTTTTACCTTATAATCTCTTGAATTACTAAATGAAAGGACACCACACAGGTATATATCAAATATATATGTATGTATTACTAGACACACTCTACTAATCTCTTAATGAGATTAGAAGTCAGGAACATATGCACAAATGAACGTTTCACAATAAACTAAGCACAAATATGGCTAGGGCCCTAGGGGCGTACCAGACCATATACTAAAAAAGAGACTTAAGAACAACGACTTGAGAAGGGACAAGACCTACGGCCTTCAGAAGCACTGGGGCCTCACTAATCCACCCAAGACAGGTAAGTAAAGGACCCACGGGAGACGCATGCAGTGTGAGAACACAGCCGCGGATCCCAATAGACTTCAATGGAGCAAGTCGCGGTTGTAATTTTAAAGTTTTACGATACTTCGGGAGAGTCTGCAAGCAAGTCGCTTACAGGGTAAGTAGTTCTAGAGCCAACACATACAGGAGCACCGTAGTGCTGGAGTAACCTCACCCAGGGAAGCCGGGTG
Source organism: Triturus cristatus (assembly GCF_964204655.1). Classification (NCBI taxonomy): domain Eukaryota; kingdom Metazoa; phylum Chordata; class Amphibia; order Caudata; family Salamandridae; genus Triturus; species Triturus cristatus. The sequence continues at coordinate 655,926,694 of NC_140594.1, forward strand.
TATAGGTGTCTTTTGGTGTCGGGTCGCGGCGTCGTTTTCAATGGGAGCCAAAGAAGTCTTGCTGCTTGTAAAGACAGAAGAAGTGTCCGGTGGAATCCAAGGCTGGATTCAGAAGAAGAAAGACCTGAAAGCAGAGGGGACAGTGTTCAAAGTCACTTGGCAGTGACCTGGGGCAAGGAAGCTGGATGCCCACAGTCGTCGGATGATTTCAGGTGATCACGGGTGTCTTGACTCTTCAGCCACGAGGGCCAGGAGGCGTCGATGACAACCAGGAGCAGGATTTGGCATGTACTACAAAGTCTGCAGCTTACTGCAGTGTTGGTGACCAGATTGGAGCCAACAAGCCTTGGTAACAGCAAGTCCTGTGAAAAGTGTAAAAAGTCAGCGGTGCAGACCAGCAAAGTTTGAGGGACTCACCCAGCAAAGGTAAGTCAGGGCAAGCCTGGAGCAACCAGGGGAGCCCTTTGGAACTGTAGAAAAGTCTTCTGGGGACCCACAAGCCAACCAGAAAGGGATCACAAAGATGACTCAAGAGGATTCACTCAACAGGGGCCCACAGTCACTCGGGACGGGGTAGGCCTCTGATCTTCAGAGGAAATTTTGCTGGAGGCTTGGACCACACGTGGTCCAATGCACAAGTTCGTAGAACGTCGTGAGGGGTTGCACTCAAAAATAGGGCCTGGTACCCAGGTATTGCGGTTCCTCGTCACTCATGGGGTCCACTTGCCTCAGCGTCACTGGGGACTCACGATGGCCTTGGAGAAGTCAGGAAATCCACTTTCGGGGCTGCAGGGACTTCGGACTCTGGCGGGAGCTGGAAAGTTTGCGACCGTTGATTCAAAGTTTTGGTGCCTGCCAAGCAGGAGAGTCACTCCTTGACTCCAAGGGAGATTCTTCAATCTTCCAGAGGTAGTGGAACGTCAAAGGTCCAGGATTCTTCTTCAGAGAGTCATGCAGGGATATCTAGTTTGCAATGGCAAGGGTTCCCTAACTTATACTACAAGGAAGGGAGGGACTAGCTCTATGACCCCTCCTATGGGAGGGTCAGGGGAGTGGGTGGCTACACCCACTTCCCTTTGTCCAGTTTCGCGCCAGAGCAGGGGCAGGTAGCCCCTGAACCGGTTTGAGCTGGCATATGCACAGAAGAGCCTACTGCTCCCCCAGTGCAGGACTTCAAAGCACTCTAGAAGTGCACCCACCCAGCCCTAATACACTAAACCCTGTCTGGGAGGTGGTTACACCTCTCTGTGACAGGATGCCTATTGCTGGGCCTCCTCCACTGCGAGTTTCAGTCAGCAGTAGGTGGGCAGCCCAGGGTCTGTGACTGGTGGCATCCATTTTGTGATGCCAGGGCTCTTCAGGATTCTACCGTGTTTCCCCCATAGGTACATGTCTATCCCTCTAGAAGGGTGTCATCATACTCCCACACCAGTTACTGATGTGGACGTATGAATCCAAAGCGTTTGACACCAAACATGACATGTTTTGATGCAGCCATTCCAGAGTTAGCATTAACCGCGAGGTTATAATGCACTTAAGAGTATATGGTTTGACCGCATTCACAGACAGCCCCAGAGACTAGACTCTGAGAGCTGCAGAGGGGCCCTGCTCAGGCACATGGAAACCAAGCACCCTGCCCTCAGGATTGATAGGGCCTGCCTTAGGGGTGACTGATAGGTTTATATGTGTGTGCAGGTAGAGATATAGTGTACCTATTTCTCAGTGAGGAGTGCTAACACTACCTCACCCAGGCTGCAGTAGCAGGCCTGTGGTGTCAGATGTAGTCTGCTTCCCAGGGGTGGCATAATACATGATTCAGCCCCTGGTAGGCCTGTGAAGTACCTATGCCCTTGGTTCCTAAGGTACCATATACTAGGGGCTCATAAGGTACCACAGTATCCAATCACTAGTGCATCTAATATGCACTCCAAGTTGTTTAGAGAGAACAGAGAGGCTGGGGCCCTGATTAGCATGGTCCCAGCCAGCCTATAGCCAGAAACCAGTGTAAACATCAGAAAAAAAGTGGGGGCAACATAAGGTGCAGATCCTACTCTCCTACAACTTCCGGTTCCAAAGTTGCGCTTTGCATGCTGCTGTTAGTTTACAGCCTGCTATTCTTCCCTCCATGGTACTCGATTTGGAGTCCGAAACCAAATGATGGATTAAATCAAAGCCTTTCAATACATACACGGAAATAAAGACATACAGAGAGTTAAGCTTGCCCAAGCGGAGTGGCTCGTCTTCAAATCAGTAAAGTGAACCAATAGCAGCATCTTTGACTTTTTAAAGTGACTTTCCTTAAGGGATTCATTGAGTGAAGACAGAAGATGGACCTCTTTCAGCATTCTGTGTCCTGAGGAGAACCCTTAAAGAACTTTTTCAGGATTCGAAGCGCGTCGACAGCCTTTCTTCTTGGCCAAATAAGTGTTCTGCATATGTACTACCACCGATGCTCATAACCAATTGATCCGGAGAAATTTGTTTCTTTAAAAAAATATTCTATGAGCTCAGTAGGGTCACTATTTGGCTATTGCCCCTGTTACAATTTGTCAACATTTCCTTACTTAGTTAGTGGTCAGGGGCACCCATGATAATATTGCCGTTTAAACTGCACAGAACCTAAGAAAAAAATGTTGTGTTGTGTCTTGTATATGTATTGTATGTATGTTATGTAATTTATATGGTGGGTACACATTTTGGAAACTTGTAATTTTTTGATCCCTGTGTATAACAAAAAATCAGTGAAGTTATAAAATTCATCAAAATTCCTTAAAAACAAAAATAGTTCTAACTGAGAAATGATTCTTGAAATAAATTCAATTGATCATAGCAATTAATTTGTGTGGTCATGTTGTGAATGATTGAACAAATGATAATCAGTAGTGGCATTGTTTTTGGTGTCTAGTATTTATGGCGCAACATTACTGATTTTGGGCCAAACCCTTCTTTGGTGATAAATTCTTCCCTCCATAACATCACATATTGCTAGCAGTCCTCTGGTACCTTTTGCTGCAACTATGATGGAAATAGACCTATTTCACTGGAGCAAAGGCTTTGAGTCCAGTTGCAGATAACGGGAGTCCGACTTGGGAGGGGCATACTGTAACATTTCACTCCCTGCGCTCTTGTGCCGATCATCAAGGGCCCAAATTGTGGGACTCTTCAGTGTTCTAATCAGGTTCCGGACTTTCAACTTTATGCTTATATATTTATTTCCAGACTCATGGGCACTATTTGGAAATTCCCATCCAGTTCCGATACTTTCTGGATTTTGTGAAAGCCAGTCTGCTTTTGCTAAAAACTCCATACCTATAATTTCCTGCTCACTGCTTCATCTACACCCCTGCAGGCCAGGATGGGTGGAGGAATTCAGCACACCTGTGGCGGGCAGCTGCTAGCCTTCTCACACCTGATGCATATGATCACTGTGAGCTCATTTAAGCCCCAGGTATCTTCAGCCCAACATTGGTCATTGTAGCATTGCTCCTGTTTTGCTGACTTTTTGCTTCCTGAGCTTTTGCTATTGTTGTTTTCAGAGTTCCTGAGCTACAGTTATTCCTTGTATCCTGTTCCTGAACTACAGCTAATTCCTTTGTTCCCGAACTAGCACTGCCAGCAGTGCTACCTTGATTCCTGAGCTGTAGATAATCCTGGTTCTAGAGCAAGCACTACCTGCAGTGCTCCCTTGAATTCTGAGCCAGCAGAATTTTAGTGCACCCTTTAGCTCTCTCTCCTTCTGTATTTACCATTTTACTATGTGCCTGCTTTTCTTCACTTTCACTTTCCTTTTGTTCAAGTTTCTAGTTTGATACCTTCCAAGTCCTGCCGCCTTACCTTCTCGTTTCCTTGTGCAGTTGATACTTGCTTTCTGCCAAGTGCATGCTTTGTTTTCAATCAATCAAAGTAATCTTTATTTCGGTCATAGACCATAAAAGATAAGCAATCCACAAAGACATACATTTATACAAAAGAAGAAAGGGGGTATTGCAGTTCATAAAAAGTAAGTACAATAAAGATTAGATTAATTGCCAGTTAATTCATTAAAACAGTAGATAAAAGATTAAAATATTGTAAAAACAATGATAGATAAAATCAATGGGTGTTGCATTATACCGGGGAATTAGACAATAAAAGGGAACTTCTCCTTCGCCACACGGCATACCAGAAACGTGATACCGAAAAGACTATAGGTAATGATGTGTCTATCTTCAGGATTCTGTAGGCAACTTTACAATGTGTGGTCCCCAAATTCCTACAGAGTTGAAGAAGCCAACGTTTTCTGATAGGTTTATATGTGGGGCAAAAAAAGAGGACGTGTAGATCAGTTTCACTAGAGGCTCCACAGGTTGGGCAGTCAAGAAGATTATTTATCGACCACTTTCCTGTGAAGGCTCTCAGGGGCAATGTTCCATACCTGAATTGCATACATAGTTTTCTAGAGGCATTAGGCTCCATCAGGTCTAAAACTGGCTCTATTTTGAAGTCTTCTTTAGTATTAAAGAAGTCCATGGTCAGTGAGCCTAATTTATTATTGGTTAGCATCATATTTTTGTTATTTAACCAAAATGCATTTGCCAATTCAGCTCTAGAGAGTGTAGGGGCGTTTATTTCAGGATGATGCCATAGAGCAGGAAACCCTAATCTAATAAGCTCCCTTTTAATATAGAGAAGCCACGGTATATTATCTATACCACGGGGGGTCAATAACGATTTTAAATCGTTTTGGTAATCCACTAACTCTGGTGTTGCCCACAGCCTGCGCCAATACAATAGTGGCCTTAAACCAATTTCGTCTTGGATGGACCTGACTCCCAGGTCCATTCTGAGTGGTATAAGGGGAGTGCTGGGTGGTAGGGACAATAACGACCTTAGGAACAGGTTCTCAGATCTGCCAATGTCACCGGTTAGACAGTGCCCCCATAGTTCAACCCCATAGAGAGATGCAGCCCGTGCTTGTGCTTTATATATCTCAATGGTGGGTGCTATCGGTTTTGAGATGGAAGCTCTATATATTTTAAGGATCCCACCGCAAGTCTGCGTGAGTCGTAATTTAGCTTTTGCTAGCTGGGGACCCCATTCCATCCTATCCGAAAGTGTGACACCGAGATATTCAAAGACTGTAACCCTATCCAGGGTAATACCATTGAGAGAAGGGTTAGGACCATTTTTTTTGGGCGGGTTGCATATCATAAATTTTGTTTTTGAGGAATTGACCTCAAGGCCTCTCTGGGAACAAAATTCAAAGAAACTATCGAGGGCGCGTTGGATCCCCATGGGGGATTTAGACACCAGAAGGGTGTCGTCAGCAAACATTAGTGCGACCACCTGCTCGTTGTTAAGTTTGGGGGCATCGATGTCCTTGACTCCCCTCAGGTGGGACACTAATGCATTAGTATAAAGAGAAAATAGGGTTGGGGCCAGGACGCATCCCTGTCTAACTCCACGGTTAACAGGGAACTTTGGGGTCAGATTGCCCCACTTGCCGCACCTAACTTGGGCGAAATTATCGTTATGGAGCCGTTTTATAATCCCCAAAAGGCAGGCAGGCATCCCCATCTCAGCCAGGACCGCCCACAAGGTTTGCCGAGGGACTAAGTCAAAAGCTGCTTTGAGATCGACGAAGATAAGGTAGAGGCTGCCACCCTCTACCCTCACGGTTTTCCAATAAAGAAGTTGTAATCGGAAAAGTTGGTCCACCGTGGATGTCTTCTCTCTAAAGCCAGCCTGGTAAGGAGTTAGTATTCATTTTTCATCCATCCAGGCTTGCACTCGATCTAGAATAATACGTGCAAAGAGCTTCTGGCTGACGTCGATTAGGCTAATCGGGCGGTAATTACTAGGCAAGAGGGGGGAGCCCTTCTTGAAAACCAGGACTATCTCGGCACCTGCCCAGGTATTCGGAATGGGGGCACCATGGAGAATGGCGTTGTAAAGTAAACAAAGATATGGTGTCCACACCTCGGGTTTATGCTTGTATAGGTCCCCTGGAATCTTGTCAAGGCCTGGTGCCTTTCCTACTTGAAGTCTGTTTACAGCCTTTTCTACCTCCCTGGGAGATATACTATCAATGACTTCGTTATTCGCATCAGGGGGGGATGGGGCCTCAGTAGTGGGGGCCAAGGGAGCATACAAACTCTGAAAGTGATCAACCCATTGACTCAATACAATATTAGGATCATCGGCTATACAGCCTTCCTTTGATTCTGATCTAACAATTGCCCAAAATTCTCTCATGTGCTTTTTGATAAGAGCTCTTTTGATGTCCTCCCATTTATCATATTCCCAATTCTGCTTAGCCACTTTTACAGTCTGCTTGTATTTAATTCTACTCATGGCGACCGCATTCCTATCGCCAGATTTTAGTGTGGCCAATAGGGCTAATTTTGCCTTCCTGCATTCATAGTTGAACCAGGAGAGTGCCATTGCGGTTTTCTTTTTTCTAGAAGTCAAAGGGTTTAAGTACTTTCCCAGTATGGTAACTAGCCCGGTGTGGATTTGGGACACGTGATTTTTCCTGGTATCACTGTCCTGGTCTAAGGTTTGACACATTTGAGCAAAGGCATTACATGTGGCCGAGTAGATAAGGCTGATTTTGTCAGGGGATTTAAGAATCAGCGTCCACTTAAGGCGTCTTCTGTCGCCAGAGAGATGTAAGGGTCGAGGCCTACCACTGTTTTGTGTGGGACTATTTTCCATCACTACAGTCAGATCGAGGGTCAGCGCATTGTGGTCACTATCATGGCGAGGGTGGATCATAAAATCCATAACCCTCGTCCAAGTTTTGGCCTCAACCATAATGTAATCAATACGCGAAGTCTGGCCAGGGCGATTAAAAGTATGTTTACCCTCAAGATCCGACAGAGAGCGCCCATTGCAGGCTCTAAGTGAGTTAGCTAATGTTAGGGAGTTAATTTGCAGAGCTAATGATGTCCAAGCCTTGACAGGTGGAATTTGAAGGGCCGGTATGGACCATTGTTCATCTTCCTCCCTAGTAATTGGGTCAATGAGCCCCGGTAGGGGCTCAAATTGACAATTGAAATCGCCAGCAACAATCAAAGTGCCCTTATCTTTTACTGATTGAATAAGTTTGTCCAATAAGTCTAGTGTAGGTGATTCACTGCCTGACTTAGTAGGGCGGGAGTAAACATTAACCAAAATAATGGCAGAACCTGAGGGAAACATAAGCTGTAGACATTGAAGATCAAGTGATTGCGTGGATATTTCAGAAGTTACACAACCCAGATGTGACCCTATAAAAATAGACAACCCACCAGATGGTCTTCCTCTAGGACCCGCAAGGGCTAGAATATTAGCTGTAAAAAAGCCCTTTTTTATAAATTCTTCTTTTGCCCAGGTCTCCTGCAGCAGACAAACGTCGTGCTGGTTAATAAAAGAATTCCAGTCGGGGCAGAGGAGTTTATTTACAATGCCCGCGATGTTCCAAGATAGGACTTTTAGTTGGTTATTTAAGTGGAGGTTCTTTCTTTCAGGTCGTGAGACAATAGGCGAGGAAAGAGAGGAGTGGGTTGTCACCTCTCTTAATATGGGTCTGAGGGGGATGGATTCAGTGGGAGCAATATTATTTTGAGGGGTGGGGTAAGCATTGATGTCGCTTGTCGGGGGGCAGAGCGAACCCCTATTTTTTGAATCAGTGTCGGTTGAATCTTCCAGTCAATCGACGTCCTCTAACGGAGCAAATCGATTGTATACGGGAACTCCAAAATGTGGATTATTCAAGTTAGTTCTATGTGGTACATTTTGGGGTAACCCGATATCTGAAAATGTAGAGCCGATTCGGTAGGGGACTGAAATCCTGGGAGCCTGAGGATAGAAAAATTCAAGGGGGGATGCATTAATTGAAGTATGGTGTCCAAAGGATAGTGTTGGATGGTCAAGAATCATTTGATTAGTCTGCGGACATCTAAAATTGATGACCACGCAATCCCCCCTAAGGCTTTTTCTCGTTGGTCCTATCCATGCAACCCTTCTCACCATCAGAATCTCGTTAGCCATCTCGTAGGGAAACTGTTTGTATCTTGCCAACCAGAAGAGGACTTTATTACGCAAATCAAGGTGGTTTTCTTTGGTACTTTCTCTAAGTTCGGGGACACCAGTCAGTATGGTCACATACGGAGATGCAGCTGGAGGAAGATTGATCGTTGAAGGGTTAGTAGCAGTGGTTGCAGTCTTGTTTTCCAGAGATTTTTTGCGAATTATGGTAGGAGTGGCTAGGGGCTCATTGGTATTAGTAGTCTGCATTGGAAGGTTTTGGTTATTGAGGCGCAAATCTTGTACGTGACGAACATGGGAAGGGGATTTTCTAGTACCAGTAGTTGTAATGGGTCCCTCTGTTAATGAGCGGAGTTGGGTTGCCTTTAATTGCCCAGTCCTACGTTGAACAACCACTGGGGCTAGTGGTAGAGGCTGGGGTGTAGGTGGACCGGTGTTTTGCGCAATAGATGTGCTTGGCTTGGGATTACAGGGAGGGTCAGTATGTGCTTTCGAAAGACTTTGAACTAATTTTAAGATAGGGGTCATCTCCTCCTTTATAATAGTCCTACATTGATCAATAATGTTAGTCACCACTAAATGCACCCAAGCAGGGTATGGTATAGCCTGAGAGAGTGGTGATGTAGTAGTAGTGGCAGGAATTTGGATGGTAGAACATGTAGTTTCCTTGCAGGGACTCCCCTTGGTCTTCCTGGGCTTTTTACCAACATTAGCAGCTTTCCATTTTCCTTTGGTTTTCGATGGTATAGGTATAAAACCTTCACTAACCATGGGTGAAATTATTGGGTCTTGTATGGTTACAATCGATGGAGAACAAGCCTGGCTAATGTATGTGTCATTCAAATCTTGAGCAGTATGGTTGACAGGCGACCCCAGAACTGGAAGGTCAGGTGTTAAAGAAAGGCGACGCTCAGTTGATTCGATTTCCGAGGTGACCACGCCAATTGCTTTCTGGAGCATTAAGTCAATTGCAGTTGGAAGTTTAACCCCAGAGACTCTTGGAATGGCTTGTTGTTTTGGAGCACATGCACGTGCCCCTTGGACACGCTTTTGGAGTGTAGGCTTAGATGGCATGGTGTATCGTTTGGCACCCAAACCCCCAAATCACTTAAACAGCACAATAATAGTTCCCCACAGTACCTTGTGACCTTCGTGTGGGATGGTTAATACCGGATGTTAAAGGTATGGCCCCAGACGGCCCGCCCTCTGCCCGGGCTCAGCCCGGCGCCGCCCGCGCGCGTCCCGCGACGCGGAGGGAGCCAATGCTTTTAAAGCGCCTCTGGGCGCGCTGGTGTCCGGAAGTGTGCTGCACCGCAGGGGCTCACAGGAGCTGTAGTTCCCCCAGCTACGGCCGATGGCGTGGGCCGGGCGGAAGAAACACACAGCGTTTGCACCCCGTTTACAGTGGCTTGCTCGGGACCCGGGAAATCAAGTAAGTAGTGGCTGCTTAGGGCTTCGGCAAATGTCCCCCGCTCCACCGAGGGAGCCAATGCTTTTTAAAGCGCCTCCGGGCGCGCTGGTGTCCGGAAGTGTGCTGCACCGCAGGGGCTCACGGGAGCTGTAGTTCCCCCAGCTACGGCCGATGGCGTGGGCCGGGCGGAAGAAACACACAGCGTTTGCACCCCGTTTACAGTGGCTTGCTCGGGACCCGGGAAATCAAGTAAGTAGTGGCTGCTTAGGGCTTCGGCAAATGTCCCCCGCTCCACCGAGGGAGCCAATGCTTTTAAAGCGCCTCCGGGCGCGCTGATGTCCGGAAGTGTGCTGCACCGCAGGGGCTCACGGGAGCTGTAGTTCCCCCAGCTACGGCCGATGGCGTGGGCCGGGCGGAAGAAACACACAGCGTTTGCACCCCGTTTACAGTGGCTTGCTCGAGACCCGGGAAATCAAGTAAGTAGTGGCTGCTTAGGGCTTCGGCAAATGTCCCCCACTCCACTGAGGGAGCCAATGCTTTTAAAGCTTTGTTTTCCCTTCCGTCCTGTTAAGCACTCCTCGTTGCTAGCTCCTTGTCTATTGTGACTGTCTATTTAGCTGTACATCCTTGCTGCTACCTCCATGCCTGTTCCTATTTGATCAGCAGGATCAATGGACACAGCTGATAACATAGGTGGTGTTTCTTGTCCACTGTGAGTATTGTCTTTGAGTTACATTTATACCATCACTTTAGATATATTCTTTACAGACCCTGCCTTTGCATGTATATTCTATATGGGGGTATTCATCTGTAATCGCATTTGTGGGTGAGGAACTTACTGAGCTTACCTCCGTCTTGGTTGTTTGTTAGTTGAATGGCAAGTTGCCTGTTGAGTGCCTGTCCTTTCTGAGCTTTATCATTGTGTTTCCTTGAGCAGAGCTTCTCCTTTAGATTCCTTTTCTCCTCTGACTCCCTGTTTGATCTTGGGCAGCTCTGTACTCAATATTCTATTACTTTGTCTACCCTGCCACCAGCCGTTGCCAGTGTCGCAAAGGTACCTAACAAATCCCTTGAGAATCATCAACATTCCATACTGCTGGATTGTATTCAACACAGTGTCATCGCAGGCACCATTTCCTCAGGGGTAAGTAGCCACTGATCATATACAAAGACCAGGCCAATCCATGGTGTGCCTATATGTACTACTGTCCCCGGGGGGTCAAATTCATACTGGTACTGCTGCTGTATACTTGCTCCCTGACAATCCTGTGACCTAGAGACAGGGACAGTGTTTCAGGAGTCAGTAGGGCAGAAAGGAACCCCATTGTTTGGCCTGGTGGACTTTATGCTGGATTGCTACTTATCCCTGAGCAAATGGTGCCAATTATGTTATTGTGTAGAATCCAATCCAGAAGCACAAATTCTTCTCTGCCATTTTTAGGGATGGTGATTTGAGCCTCTCAATTTTACCTGTTAAATGCCAAAGATCACCCAACCTCAAAAACCAACTATTTGGATCTTTATAAATTATTCACCCTCACCATATTTGAGAGACTAGTGTGCATGGTTTTTGTATATACTAATAGTTAGTCTTAAAATCAATATAATCAAAGTGATGACGGCTTCTTTCTTCGCACGTTCCTTTGACAATGATTGTTACTGTATTAATAGTTTCTTCACTCAGAAATGCTCGACATACATTTTGAGTTACAATTCTCTTTTATACCTTTACTCAACTTCACAGTGGAACAGTGGCTTTGGTTACCAACTGACCTGTACAACTTCATGGGTGGTGGTAACTAATTTAAATGGTATGGATAACAGTATTTTTTATTATGGATCAGTGGAACTATGTAATCCTGGGGTTAAGCTTGAATCAAGAGTAATTTGTTAAGCATTTATCCTGGATCTTTTTTCTCCATCTCTCAGATCAGAATGTATCCTATATGAAGACTTTTATGTAAACAAATTACTATAAATATTAAAGTAAGTAAGTAATAAACATTATTCACAAGAGTATTCGAGTTGTACCTTTTACATTGATTCCAAAATCAAAGAGGAATGAAACCATTTGTAACAACAGTGCTCTTAAACATTGATATCAACATTTTTTCAAAAACATTTGGCGCCAGATTAGAGACACTGTTTCTTTCTTTAAGCGTTTAGTCAATCAAAACCATTACACTACAATTCATTCATTAAGTATCATGAACATAAGCAATTACTTTACTTTCTATCTAAAACATTGTTGTAGATTGTTTTGTCAAATTGTTTTCCTACATACCGATAAAACCATAAACAAGTCATTTAAGAAAAGAAAGTTACTATCATTAATTCCTACAATAGAAGCCACTGATGTCAAAAATTGTTGACCACTCACAGAGGGGCTTTATTAAAGACCACTAAGGGAGTCACAACATTATCCATTTGCACCATTTAGATTAGTATGAATTGAGATAATGCATTGGCTCCAACAAGCATTGGTACTGAGAAATACTGTAATCAGAGAAAATTGGAGTTTTCTCAAAGAGTATTAGAAAAGATTGACTTGAGAATGGGAGTTAGACATATATTTGGAGCCTTAATAGGAATGCAAGGGTGCTGTATTAGACAATGGCATCAAATCAAGTAAATACAGTTTGAGTAAATGAATGAGCAGGGGTGTCTCTTTTCCTGTATGTATTCTTCCTTAGAAACTTTGGCATTGACTGATATAATAGAGAGTAGTGGTAGGTCTTTTGTGTGGTGACATGAAGGTCAAAACATTACGGCATGTTCAAAAACCATTATTGTTTATCACATATCTTGATAATTATTGTATACCCTTGTTACATTAGTGGACTGAGTATGGGAAACTATCTGACCATAACACGAAATAGGATTAATGTGATATTACTAGAAGAGGGAAAGAGAGTTGAAGGATCTAAAAGTTTTCTTCAACTAGGATGCACCAATATTTATAGAATCAATTATTGCTCCTATTTCTAGCAAATATATAGAGGAGTGTAGAAGTTTCAAGGCGTTGAAGCTGTCACCATGGCTAAAGATTAATGCTAACATTTTTCTAGTACTACTCCTCTTGCCACTGTCAAGTAGTGACAAAAAAACCTGCCCATCTCTTTTTAAAAGATTTGTAATCTTCTTTCATCTCAAAGTATAAAACTATATTAAAAACAAGCATTGGCAAAACCAATTGGCCTTTCTTCCACACAGCCAACTATAAACTGTGTGGCGGTGTTGATGATTCTGCTGCTAATAGTTGTGGCAGTTATTATAATAGCGGCGGTGGTAACAGAGGTGGTAATAGTGATGGTGATAGCAGTGGTGATGGTAATGGTGGTAGTAAGACGTACAATGGTACACAAAACAATTAACAGCATACGGTGAGGAAGGAATGCTCTTCTGGGAGCAGCCAAAGATCTCTATATATATTTTAAAGAACCGGTAACAATATATCTTACAGACACCTGCACTGTCAAGCCATGGCTAGAAATGACAGAAAGTTGCATTAAAGCAGTCCCTGTAGAAGGTCCTTTTTATGAGAAGAATTAGAAACAAAACAAGTTAAAAGGAAAGGGGGTTTGATTTTCTAAAAAATGATGAAATGTTATGTTTCTTTTGCACTGAGAATGTCTCATTGTTGGTAGCAGGATCAAACAAAATCCTATGTGAGACTGAGATGGTGTATATTTGAGCAAATTGCAGTTGACTCGCTGCTTTTATGTTCTATAGACAATCTATTGTCCTTGATAATGGTTTAACACACTTCAGGAACTTATTTGGCAGGATCTTATGCATGGATGACTTTGAATAACTATAAGATCTTAGCCCCCCTAAAATACTTCACCCTGGGATAACCAAAATAATGGAAAATAAAAAAAATATATAATTTCGCCTTGGCATGCTCCCATGTACTCAGGACCTTCCACCTTGGCTGCAGGCGTCATCCCCAACTTCTTGCAGCCTGTGCAAAAATGGCCAGGGAGATATCATCCATCTACTATGCTCCTGCATGGAGATGGGGAAGGAAAGGAGACAGCTGTTAAAAATCCCCTTCAACCACAGGGAAATTCGCTCAAGGAGGCAAGCAGTCCTGGCATGCTTTGATCCAGTAACACCACAACTAAATTGCAAACTATTAAGATTTCTTGCATTAGTCGAGCAACAAATGTCACCATAAGATCACGCCTAACCTGGGATTCAGAGCAAACCTACCAGTAATCACTGTAAGTAGGCCTAGTCATTAAGAATTGCCGACAGCTTTATACACTGGCGATCCTAGCACCATCTGCCCAAATAAAAGAACAGAGGCCGCTCTAACTAAGGGAGAACTGGGAAGCCCCCGTTGTGGTTAGCGCTGAGAAACACTGTAAAGTACCTTTTTGCACTGATTGCCACAAACACTGCGCGGACTGCACTCCTTACACTGAGAACAATTTGCACTAGCACCAAAGTGTTTTTTTAACTGTTAGTAATCCAACTTATTTAAAGTTTTTAATGCTTATGGATATTATAAATGTGCACCTTACATTTGTTTATGTTCTTACGGTTTTAATTGAGGTTTCTGTATTGCAATGGTTTTTAGTAACTATGCAAATGAAATAAATTCAAATTCAATTATTCAAAGAACTGGGTTAAGAATGGTCAAATGTATTTATTATGTTCTGATGTATTCATTGGGTGGTCTTTCAATTAAGGGAATAGTGGATTATTTTATTTGGAAGAGTTTGAACAAGTCAAGTGTCCTCTGTGGCCTTCACAAACAGGGGCAGCTATGTCCAGTCCCTGTTGATTAGAGAGATAAGATTCCCCAAAACAGATCCCTGCTAGAAATGATCACACCAGGTAAGAGTCATGCAGGGTACTGTGCTGCCCCCTGTCCTCCCAGTAAACCCAACATTCAAGGGGAGGTGCACGCGAACGCCAAACAAGATGACCACTTAGATCCAGAGCTCCTCACGTTGTCAGGCAAACTGAGCAAATTGGAGCCGCCTAATTATACAATTTTCTAAGCTGAAGGTCATCAGGAGCGTCAGAAGGCATGGTGAGCATGAACTGTTACTGGAATGGCTTGTTGGTGATTTTTACAATCTTTATTGGGTCTTTTTTTTGGCTGCCGTCTGAGAAGATTATTTTTCTCCTGCCTTTCTCCTGCTGTTTGGACCCAGAAGATTTATCTACGTGCTCCACTAGTTCTATGGATCCCGTTTGTCGCAGCGCACTCCTTTGGCTTCCCTGCTGTACATCACATGGCTTTATGTGGCTTACCATGCTGAGGTAAATTTTTCTGCGGCGCTCTATTTCTCCAACAGTGAAGGCAAGGGTTTTTTTAATTCCAACCAGCTCTCCTTGTAATTTTTGGGAAACACCTCCTTGCACGCTTAATGGGCAGACTGAAGAAACTCAAGGCATCTCCTCTTCGCGCTACCTCATCCTCACAGAAACTGTTGTCATTATTAAAGTCTGCCAATCGTCCATCGAGGGGTAGTCCACCTGCAACCAACATGTCATCTTCATCCTCTTCTTCTACTAAAACTCATCCAGCAGCGTGCTCATCTACCTATAAGAGTTAAACAGGATCCCCTCTCACCTGAGAAATCCTCCTTTCCATTTTTTCTCGTCCTGGCACTTGAGGAAATTCGAGCACTTCACCCTTTCATAGAGAAAACCAATATGCACATTCAGAACTTGGAAGACAAATAATCCCAAATGGAATCCAGAGTTATGGTTTTTGAACAACGCATCAGTGATGTACATGATGAGTCGTTGGAAATTGCAGTCTTGGAAAAAGTGGTGGCGGCTTTGAAGTCTCATTCTAAAGACTTGAAAAATAGAAACAGAAGGGATAACCTCTGCCTCTATGGCCTTCAGGAAGGATTGAAGGGAACAGACTCTGAGTATTTCTTTACTTATCTTTTGCCTCAGCTGGTGGATTTACCTTTTTCCACACACTTGAACATTCAGAGAGCTCCGTCTAGGTCCTCCCCCATTTTCATCCACTCCGTCATCCAAATCTAGAGGTGTCATCATGTTTTTCCTGAAATTTACTGATCTAATGAAAGTTCTCAAAGCAGCAAATGCTTAAAAGCAACTTTTATGGCAAGGCAGGAAAATCTTTACCTCACAGAATGTCTCGAGAGCTACAGTTGCTAGGTAGAAAGAGTTTCTAGATCTTCGCCCTCAACAACGCTCCTTGGGTGCCCACTTTAGTTTGTTTCACCCTTGTCTCTTCAAAGTAACATTCCAGAATAAAACTTTCTCCTTCACTGCGCCTGCAAAATTGTGATAATTTCTTCATCTACATTCTTCTAGCCCCATGGAGACTTCTACATCAAGATGAATACTTTGTATTTCATAGGGATTTCCCTCTTGCATAATATCTCAGCTTTTCAATGTTATTTTTCCTCATGATCTTTTTATGCACATTCTCTCCTGTTTCTCTTATAACTATCATGCTCTTTGTGGTTTTTGACTAACCTTCCTTTTTCTTTTCAGGTTCCTTGATGTTCTTTATCCTAGTCACGTATATGATCATGTTCTGTTTGTCTGTCAACTAGTCTCCTTTGCTGTACCGTCTTACCCAGTGCTGTTGTCAACTCTCCTCCAAGTGTTCATCCTCATCAGGTATTTTTTGCAGTCATCATTTTTTGATATGTACTGTCACACTTTTCTGATTTTCTCTACTTTCTCTCTTACTCCTTTTCCCTCTATTTTCGCTTTTCTATCTTTACCTTTTGGTATCTCTTTTGATAGTTTCATGTTTGTTGTAATTTGTTGTCTTATAAGACCGATGTTGTATCTATATTTACATGTGTTTCATTCAGAGTTGTTGTGACGGATCCTTTCCCCCGGTCCCCAATCCCTCACGCCCACCACCCGGATTACCTCCTCTCCAGAGCTATCCCTTCCAGGACCCACAAACCCGAAGGATCTCCAAAGCGTCCGTGACAACGGAGTCCCCGCCCCTCTCTCTCTTTCAGGGTCCAATCAGGAGTGACGACGGAGCGGAAGGAGTCGCCCGGTGCCCCGGAAGTCCCGCCTACCTACAACCAGATGCCCACAGAAAAGGCGGATCCGAAGAGACTGGAGTGGTCGAGAGATCGTGGCAGGAACTCTCGGCTGGCGATAACGGGGAAAACGAAGACGGAAGCGGAGAACTCGAGGAGTGGTCGGAAGACTGGTGGAGTCCCACGGAGGAAGCTGAAGAGCGGCCGTAACTCGGAGGAGAGTTACGGCGCAGCGCGTGAGTACCTTCCACCATACCCTCAGTCTGTTAAAGTACTCTATGTACATACGTAATCCTCCCTTGTATATAACGTCTCTCTCTCTTCACCATCCCATCCCGCCACCTTGTAAAGTGTGTACAGCACCCTACACCGTGTACATAGCTTTGTCTCACGAACCTTTCCGAGCATTCTTCCTGTACCAACCCCTTGCCTTTCCCCTTCTTACCCCTTTTCCCACACAGTCTGCTTTCTCCTCTTCACCTTTTGGTAACGGGGACAGCGTCTTCATCTGAGTCCCAGCAGGACTAACGGCTCCTCTTTCTTTCTCTTCCGGTCCTCCGAGGAGCACCCGCCCTGTCTACTGTCGCCGGTTGCAACCAAGAACGGAGACGTCCCTGAAGTACCGACCCCGACGACCGCGACGAGGGACTCTTCCACAGCTACCTCTAAACCCTCCACCCGTGTAAACGGAACTTCTGTTCAATAAAACAACACTATAGCGCACTATATCTGGCCTCCTCGTCTGACTTTCCGGTCCGCAATACCCACACGCCGACAGGTGGTGTCAGAAGTGGGATCAGCTGGAGACATGGAGGCCGTACTGCAAAGGATGGCTACCTCCCAAGAACAATTAGGGACATTGATGGAGCGCTTCCTGAAAACCGCCGAAAACGACCGTGGACAGCTCCACGATGTCCTGAAAGGCCAGGGAGACACCCACGAACAAGCCATGGGAAAACTGACCACGGCCCTCGAGCAACAGAGACCCACAACCTCATTACCCTCGGTGGTCCTCCAGAAGTTCGTGCCGGGAGAAGATCCGGATTTCTTCTTTACGAATTTTGAGAGGTTAGCCCAGGCTGCGTCATGGCCTGTCGACCGTTGGGGCCATTACCTGGGGCCATTACTGACTGGCGACTTACAAGCCGCTTACCAGCAAGCCAACGTGCAAGGCACCACTCCGTACGCGGATATCAAGACGTGCATATTGGAACGATTGGGCATCGATGCAGAGGCCTACCGGGTGAGGTTACGTCAGGTCAAAGAAAGACCACAGGAGACTCCCCGAGCCCTGTCGTTCCGAATCAAGGACCTGACCTCTCGGTGGCTGAAACCCGAAACGTCCACTAAGGAGGAGATCCTAGAAAAGATCCACCTAGAACAATTTCTCTCCTCTCTACACCCCGGTACCCAACGGTGGGTACGTCAACATGCCCGCCTATCCTTGGATACCGCCGTGGAAATAGCAAGTGCCTACAGTCGAGCACAGGAGACCCCACGAGGCAAGGAGGAACATCCCCAGAAACCCCCTCTCACCACCAGCATCAGACCTCTCCGCCCTCTTCTACCTAAAAGACCAGTGATGACCCATTTGTTTCCTACACCGATGCCCACGCGACCGACCAACCCTGGGCCCCAATGTTACGGGTGTGGGGGCTTTGGTCACATCGCTCGCATGTGCCCCCACAAAGAAGAACCCATGGAGATTGGCCTGGCCAGGAACTACGTTTGTTCCGTACCCGGTTCTGAACCGCCCTCCTTCCACCGACCCGTGACCATAAACGGACAAACCCTCACAGCTCTGGCAGACTCTGGATGTCGACAGAGCGTTCTCCGGCCCCAGGCCCTGCAGACCCCAGTCGAACCTCCCTCAGGAACGGTCGCCATTCAATGTGTGCACGGCGATACGAAGAGATAGCCCACCACCCAAGTCCAAGTCCAACATCCAAAGGATCCGGGAACCACCCTCACCGTAGGGCTTATTCCCTCACTTCCAGAAGAAGCCATATTGGGGAGTGACTATCCCGGATTAACCGGGCTTCTTCAGGACTCCACGCATTCCCTCAACCAATGGTGGGAAGAAGCACCCTTTCCTCAGGGACTATCCTCTCCAACAACTCAACCCAAGCTCCTGAAAACCAAAGCACAGAAAAAGAAGGAGAAAAGGGACTATGTCGACGTTTTCCCAGCGATCCCTGATGAACATCCATGGCAGACAGACCAAGAATTCTGAGCAGCCCAACAAGAAGACCCCGTTCTGCAGGAAGCCTGGGCTAAGGCGTTGGAAAACGAGGATCCTCTTACCGTAGGTCCCTACTTCTACAAAAAACAGGGGTTATTATACCGAAAGGGAGGGGCAAAACAAAAGGCCCAACTGTTGATCCCCGGCCCTTTCCGCGAGAAGGTCCTGTTTCTCGCCCATAGCCATCTTCTGGGCGGACATTTTGGTGACGAAAAAACCAGCCAAACCATTCTAGAGAGATTCTACTGGCCCGGGGTCCACCAACAAGTAAAAACATACTGCCGGGAGTGCCCGGTGTGTCAAAAAAACAACCCCCTCGGGTACCCCTACAACCTCTCCCTATCATTGACATCCCGTTTAGTAGAGTAGGGATGGACATCATAGGCCCCTTGTTGCCTTCTCATAGCGGCTGTCGATATGCCCTGGTCCTCGTGGACTACGCCACACGCTTCCCGGAAGCTTTGCCCCTACGACAACCCACTACCCAGAACATAGCGAAAGCCCTCATCTCCGTATTTTCCCGAGTAGGATTTCCCTGTGAGATCCTAACCGATCAGGGCACCCCCTTTGTATCAGCCTTAATGAAACAGGTCTGTTCACAACTGGGGATCAAACAAATCCGGACTTCGGCTTACCACCCACAGACCGACGGGCTGGTGGAGCGTTACAATGCTACCTTGAAACAAACGCTGAAGAAGTTATTGGGGTTGGAAGCCAAAAGGTGGGAAGACATGTTGCCCTTAGCGTTGTTCGCTATACGTTGCAAAACCCAGAGTAGCACTGGCTATTCGCCCTATGAGTTGCTATATGGCCGGCCCCCACGTACCCTGTTAGACATGGCCCAGGAAGCCTGGGAAGCCGAACCCAACCGCACTCGCCCCCTCCCAGAGTACATAACCAACCTGCAAACCCACTTGGCAATGATGAGAGACATCGTACACCAAAACCTGGAAAATGCCCAGAATAAACAGAAAATACAGTATGACAAGGGGACAAAAACCCGGAACTTCTCCGTAGGGGATTTGGTACTGTTGATGATGCCATCCTCTGATCATAAACTCCTAGGGCAGTGGCAGGGCCCGTATGCCGTGCTTCGACAGGTAACCCCTGTCACTTATGAGATAGAACTGGATCCTACACGAGCCACCAAACAGATCTTTCACGTGAATCTGCTAAAAAAGTGGGAAGGCCCCCGTCCCGTCCTCTCTACCACCATAGAACAGGTACCCCTTTCCTTTGCCCCTGTATAGACTCGGGGCTACCCCCCCAACACTGTCACGACCTCAAAAATCGCCTATACCCCTTACGCCACGTGTTCTCCTCGGTGCCGGGTCATACGACCATCACCGAACACACTATACCCACGATACCCGGGAAGGTGGTCAGACAAAGGCCATACCGAGTCCCTGAAGCCCGTCGGGCGGTTATAAAAGAAGAAACCGAACTAATGCTGCAGATGGGCATAATAGAACCCTCAGTAAGCGACTGGAACTCTCCAATCGTCCTCGTTCCCAAACCCGACGGATCAGTCAGATTTTGCATTGACTTCCGGGAAGTCAACAAAATTTCATCCTTTGACACGTATCCCCTGCCGCGCATCGACGAGATGATCGAACGCATAGGGAAGGCACAATTCATCTCCACGCTAGACCTCTGTAAAGGGTATTGGCAGATACCCCTCAGGCAAGAGGACAGGAAGAAAACAGCGTTTTCCACCCCTGAGGGGTTGTACCAGTTCCTTGGTCTCCCGTTCGGCCTTCACGGGGCCCCCGCCACCTTTCAACGAGCCATGAACCACGTCTTAAGACCCCACACCCAGTATGCGGGGGCATACCTAGACGACATAATCATCTATAGTGATAGCTGGGAACAACACTTGGACCACCTGCACAAGGTCATCACCTCCCTGGGGTCATATGGCTTCACGATCAATCCCGCCAAAACCACCCTGGCTGCACAAACAGTACAATATCTGGGATACCTCCTGGGGGAGGGCCTCATCCGACCCCAATCTACCAAAACCGAAGCCATCCGTTCCCTCTCCTTCCCGAAAACAAAAAAAGACCTCCGTGCGTTCCTAGGCCTCCTAGGGTATTATCGGAGGTTTGTACCCAATTTTTCACAAAGAGCAGCCCCTCTCACAGATCTGTTAAAAAACTCCGCAGCCACGGAGACATTGCTCCAAAACCCAACACCCTTGTTATGGGAGGCCTTTTCCGACCTCAAACGTGCTTTGACCTCTGGTCCCGTACTTGTGAGCCCTGATTACACACGACCCTTCCTTTTGCAGACAGAGGCCTCAGAACAGGGGTTGGGGGCAGTATTATCCCAAAAGGACCTGTTTGGTAACGAGAAACCCATTCTCTACCTCAGCCGAAAGTTATTTCCCCGAGAACGCAATTACGCTGTGGTAGAAAAAGAAGCCCTGGCTATTAAGTGGGCAGTGGAAAGTCTCCGCTACTACTTAGAGGGTCGTGAATTCACCATATACACCGACCATGCCCCTCTGGAATGGATGGCCCGAAACAAAGGACATAACGACCGGGTCCTTCGCTGGTTCCTTGCCCTACAACCCTATCGCTTCACCACAGTACACCGAAAAGGGGCGGACCAAGGGAACGCGGACTACCTGTCCCGTTATCCCGTGTCCTCAACCGGTACACGAAAGACGCCTAGGGGAAGGGGATGTGACGGATCCTTTCCCCCGGTCCCCAATCCCTCACGCCCACCACCCGGATTACCTCCTCTCCAGAGCTATCCCTTCCAGGACCCACAAACCCGAAGGATCTCCAAAGCGTCCGTGACAACGGAGTCCCCGCCCCTCTCTCTCTTTCAGGGTCCAATCAGGAGTGACGACGGAGCGGAAGGAGTCGCCCGGTGCCCCGGAAGTCCCGCCTACCTACAACCAGACGCCCACAGAAAAGGCGGATCCGAAGAGACTGGAGTGGTCAAAATATCGTGGCAGGAACTCTCGGCTGGCGATAACGGGGAAAACGAAGACGGAAGCGGAGAACTCGAGGAGTGATCGGAAGACTGGTGGAGTCCCACGGAGGAAGCTGAAGAGCGGCCGTAACTCGGAGGAGAGTTACGGCGGAGCGCGTGAGTACCTTCCACCATACCCTCAGTCTGTTAAAGTACTCTATGTACATACGTAATCCTCCCTTGTATATAACGTCTCTCTCTCTTCACCATCCCGTCCCGCCACCTTGTAAAGTGTGTACAGCACCCTACACCGTGTACATAACTTTGTCTCACGAACCTTTCCGAGCATTCTTCCTGTACCAACCCCTTGCCTTTCCCCTTCTTACCCCTTTTCCCACACGGTCTGCTTTCTCCTCTTCACCTTTTGGTAACGGGGACAGCGTCTTCATCTGAGTCCCAGCAGGACTAACGGCTCCTCTTTCTTTCTCTTCCGCTTCTCTGAGGAGCACCCGCCCTGTCTACTGTCGCCGGTTGCAACCAAGAACGGAGACGTCCCTGAAGTACCGACCCCGACGACCGCGACGAGGGACTCTTCCACAGCTACCTCTAAACCCTCCACCCGTGTAAACGGAACTTCTGTTCAATAAAACAACACTATAGCCCACTATATCTGGCCTCCTCGTCTGACTTTCCGGCCCGCAATACCCACACGCCGACAGTTGTTTTTTGGAATGTTAAAGGAGTAATCAACCCAAAAAACGGCAGAGAATCTTATCTCATTTAGCTAAATATTCCCCTGACCTCGTTCCTTTTCAAGAAACACACCATTCTGAACATGAGTCTTTGAAGTTTAAATGAGGTTGGGAGTGCTCTATTTTTGGAAAAATGGTGTTATTCTACCTTGTCATAAGAAATTAAAGTTGGTAACCGTTTTGCAAGACTTTGATCCCGAATGCAGATGGCTTTTTGTTAAGTTAATTGTTAGTGATATCCCCCTAACTATTTGTAATATTTACGGCCCCACCCAATCTGACATTTCATTTTGGCCAAACATTTCCCAAAAATGTATTCAACATGCCGATAACTTTTTTTATTTTAGGTGGTTATTGTAATCAAATAATGGTACCCTTTATTGATCAACAGTCTCCAGTTAAATTTATTTCCCACAAAATGCATAAACAATCCCTTTCCGTTATTTCTCAACGTCTTTTGGTGGACTCATGGAGAATCTGCAATTCTTCTAATAAAGAATGTTGTTTCTTCTTCCCTCCCCCTGGTTCCCTTTCCAGATTAGATCATATTTTTGTCTCTAAACTACTTTTCAAAAACCTTATTGCTTCTTCTATTGAACAAATTGTAATCTCTGATCACACCTCTGTCATTACTGATCTAAATCAACTCCTGGTGCATTCATAATCCAACAATTAGAGATTCAATAATTCTCTTTAATTGACCCTGATTTTTCTTCTTTTTTTGACTTTCTCTGAGGAACTTTTTGATATTCATGCAGACCCCACTATCTCTCCACAATCACTTCGGGACACCCTTAAAGCGTCTGCTCGAGGTCATATTATTGATTCAGTGTCTCAGAAAAAGAAATCTCTTCTTTAAAAACATCAGTCCCTTTTACTTGACATCAAACGATTGGAACATCAGTATAATTCCTCTTCTTTTCCATCTATTTTATAAGAGCTTATCCGTACAAAATTAAAGTTCAATAAGATTTCTACAGACAACGCTTTCTCAATTCTTCTTCAAACTAGTGCTCTCTATTATGGTGGCCATAATAAAATGGGTGAGCTTCTAGCTAACTATTTAAAATTCCATAAACAGAGCCACATTCTAGAGTTGTAAAAAATGATAAAGGACTTCCTGTATTTAAGGACTCCTGCAGAATTTGTTTAATATTACCAATCTCTCTACACCCCTGAGTCTCTACCTTTACCTTCTCAGATAGAGACATATTCACAAAATTGTAAGAATTCCTTTGGTGCTCACAGAGACCTCTCATCCTTAGAGGATGACATATCTCTCTCAGAGATCCTTCACGCTCTTCAATCTCTCAAGAAGAACAAATCCCCTGGTCCAGATGGCTTCACAGTCAAATTATTCCTTTATTTTTCTAATCTTCTTCTCCCTAGGCAACTACAACTCTTTACATTTTTCTCTACATATGGTTCACCTGGAAGCTGCTATTTGCCTTATCCACAAAGATGGAAAATACCTGTCCCTCTGTAAAAATTACAGGCCTATTTCATTAGTCAATTTTGATTACAAACTTTTCACCAAATTACTATCTTGAACCTTTCCTTCTTTTAATGATTGGTAAGGAGCAGTCATGGTTCATAGAAGGAAGAATTCTTCTCTTTCTCATCCTCTAGCAGCTATATCCATTGATGCTGAGAAAGCATTTGATCAAATTGATTGAGCCTTCTAGCTCAAATCCCTATCCTGACATGGCTTAGGTCCTCATTTTATTTCATTTAATTCCTTACTCTATCAATCCCCATGGCATCAGTTTTAGTTAATGGGAAAACGACTAGTTACTTTCCGTTACGCTGTGGTGTCCGTCAGGGTTTCCTGTTATCCCCTTTAATATTTATTCTAGCTATGGAACCCTTCCTATCCTGTATCAGGAATAACACACACATTAGTGGATTTCAATATGGAACCCATCATCTTAAAGTTTCAGCTTATGCTGATGACATACTTTGTTTCATTTCCTCTCCGGTGCTGTCTGTTCCAGCTCTTCTTCAAGAAATTTCTACTTTTTCCTCGGTTTCTGGATATAAGATTAATTCTGACAAAACTAAAATCATGCCTCTTACTAAACTTACTTTTAGTCATTCTTTCGATGCCACCATTTTTCATTGGAACACTTCCAAAATTAAATCTATTAAGATGGCCGCTGGGTGTAGAGGAGCTTGAAGAAGGAGCTCTGGGCTGGGGATAGCTTTTCTAGCGAAAATCCCCGCTAAGCATGCACACACAACCAGTGAAGATCACACACCCAAACATCCCTACCGGCCTGCCAGAAGAAGAACCTAAAAATAAAAAATGACTCACCGCAACTAGCAATGCAACCGTCTTCGGGCCAGAAGGGGTCCGCCCGCGTCACTACATCCAAAGGAGATGAGGTGAGCTCCAGTTGCGGTCTTGGAGGAGTGAGGCTAGGGCTGTGGAGCAAATTCACGGCGAGATCGGAGTTCTCACACTACGGGGCTACCAGACAAGAATAAAGGAATGGTGGTCTGCACCCACTGCAGCTAACACCGCAACTGCCCTCGGATCAGACGGGGTCCGTCCGCGTCGCTACAGCCAAAGGAAACGAGGCGAAGAAAGAGGAGAGAGACTGCGGACCACCCCTAGTTTGCAGCGGAAGTAGACGGTCACTCCTGCTGCAGCTACGTAGGCATCAGCGGCAGAAGCAACGACGGGCGCACCAGCGAGGATTGGGGGTGACGAGACACTCCATATGCAGAGGGAAGATGCCAGGTAGAGGGGCAGCATCAGCCGCTCCTCCCACATACTGAGAGATGAGCTGAAGCTCAGAGGATCGAGGAGCATTAAATTAAAACGCCGCTGACAAACTTATTAAGGGCATACAGAGGAAGCAAGAAAAAAGAAATAACATTTTAAAATTAAAAAAAGAAGAAAAAAAGGGCAGGATCTAGAATCAGCTGGACACCGGAGAGGGCCCGTTGGGGAAAAGATCAAACAGTCAGGCATACATGAAGGGGGACATAAAGTGCCAGATATGAGCCCCTCTAGTCGAACATAATGTAAACTACATTTACTGACACGATTTTTCAGTCATTTTTGCTACGGTATGTTCTTCACAAGCTCTCTCTTCCTCAAAACAACAAAATGGATGTACTCTAATCTAACCCCTCTCACATCAGTAACAGAAAGAGGACTAGGAGAAGGAAGCAAGATTATACTGAAAGAAAAGTAGGACTGGCAACACCCTAAGAAAAAGGACAGCCATCAAGGGGACCAGGAAACTTAAAAGGGACAGCCTTTTAGTAAGCCAGGAAGACGATTGTTAGTAACTCTCCCTTGTCTAGGAAGAGTACTAAAATAAAACAGCATAAATTACTATATAATAAGCAATTAAATAACGAACAAAAACCATAATTCCCAGAATAAACAAGTGTGCATTTATTTTAAGCTGGAGCCGGCATCTGACTAGAATCCTGGCTTACCTACGCCTTCTTTGTTTGAAAACATAATGTGTGTAGTTTTTTAAACCTAAGGCTCCACGTGCTCCTAAATTGCCCTACCCCATCCCGACTTCATACTGTATAGAATTGTTACTTTAGATGCGTACTCCTGTATTGTTGTTTGAGCTGCTAAATGACTTTTTATCCTTATTACTCCACATACACTGTAAATGTCCTGCCTCTTCGTGATCACCTAATATTTACCATTTGACATTACCCACAGCAAGACAATATGCGTTATAGCACATTGCACTTTCGTCTCTTTGTGCGCAAGTGAACTGTTTGTGCTGGTGGTTTATTTATCTACCATTCTTTTTGACTCTTTATGTTACCTCGCTCTATCGTCTTGGCTTCTAACAGTCATTCTTGAAATACCATTTGTGACACCTTCTCAGCGCGTACCTCTCCGGAGCTTGCCCCTTTTTAATCCTCCCCTTCACTTCGCCCTGTCCCTATTTCCCTTCCCCAAAATGTTCCCTCTCCCCTGGACCACGTTAGCAGATTAACCATGCCCCCCCTCACTCACCCCCTCAATACGCTGGATGCACCTATCACTAGACACAGCCCAATCTCTTGGACCATCCTTTACCCCCTAACCTCTCCAAAAATGCTAAGAGAAACTTTAAACACAAACTTCTAATTTGTCACCAAGAAACGCTATTTGTAGATAATTACCGCAGTCTCACCTCAATTATAAAAAACAACTACATCTTCTACTCCAAGCGCCCCTTTAAATGGAAAAGCACATTCTTCCACCACCTCCCTATCACGAAGTCATGCAAAATCCCATATGGTTTGAAACTGTCTACCACCCCTTCCCCTACTTTTCTTGGTGAAATAGACATTTCTATTTTAAAATCTGGAAACATCTTCATTCAAGCCTCTGAAAAACATCTCACCATCTTTGAACACCATTTCAGCACCTTATCCTACCTATTCTCGATACCTTCCTCTGACCCTTCAACCTCCCAATCACAGGCTGACCCTATGCCTCCTCTTTCCCCTTCTCTAACCCCTCCTCATACAGACACTGAAAACACCATGGAAGTCTCCCAAGCTCAGGCTCTCAATCTCCCTCCCGCGCAAACAACTGTCCCCCCTACTGATTCACCAACAGCCTACTCAACCACCCATAATCTCTCTCCTCCTCTTGAGGCTCTAACACCTCACACCAGTTCCTCCCTTCTGTCTTCTTCTTCCTCCCAGCCCCCTAAATTTGACCCCCCTACGACTCAATCACTTACTCCAACTTCCTCCTCCCTAATTGATCTTCCCCTCCTTAACCAGGATGTCAACCCTCCTCACTCTCCCCGAGCACACTTTCCTTCTCTGGACTCTCTTCAGATTCCAGTGAATGCCCTGTCCCACCTCACTTTCCTCCCTTCATCCATCAATCAGAGCACCCCTCACCACCCCCCACCTGGGCTCCCACCCCACCCTCACCCCAGACCTCTCGTCCTGACTAACACAGAAAATCCTCCTAGTCCCCCCGAACTCCCAGCCTCCGTCCCTCTCTCTCTTATACCCCAGACAATTTTTAATATTGAACTCCATCTTGCTAACCTATCGTTTGAACTCACCTCACTCAGAAAAGATGTCAACTCCCTCTCCTCACTTAACCGCCCCAATCATTCTATTTCCCAGTGTGCTGAACAAATCAACACTACATTCCCCCAGCAATGGGATACTACCCCCCAAAGAACCCAGCAAATTAAAATTTGCGGCCACCTTTCCAAACCTATGCCCGTCTCCCTAGGGTTCCCCCAGGGCTCTATCCTCTCCCCCTCTCTATTTAACCTCTTCATGGAACCCCTCACCCTTATCCTTAAACAAGCGGGAATCAATTACCACCTATACGTCGATGACACCCAACTTTACTATAAGATTCAATCCCGCTCGGACGTTCCTCACCTCAATGATGCCTTGAGTAAGATTCAATCCTGGTTGCACTACAAGCACCTCAAACTCAATCCAAAAAAGACTGCAATCATTCTTTTCTCCCCTAAGAACAACTCGCTCCCCATTCTATCCTGGATCTCTGACCTAACCGCACTCAACTGCTCTCTCACTATATCAAACTCAGTTAAATCCCTCGGATTTAACATTGACCAGAACCTTACTCTTATCTCCCACATAAAAAACTCGGCCAAAAGCGCTCTCTTCACTCTCCATCACCTCAAGAAAATAAAACCCTTCATTCCTGCAGATGACTTTAAATTAGTCGTCCAATCGCTGGTCTTGTCGAAAATTGACTATGGTAACGCCATTTTCTCTGGAACCCCTAAAGTCCACCTAGCCCCAATCAAATTTGTTCTGAACCTGGTTGCTAGGCTCATTACCATCCTCAAACGGTTCAATCACATCTCCCTTGCCCTTAAAGCTCTCAATTGGCTTCCCGTCGAAGGAAGAACTTCCTACAAGGCAACTCCATTACCTCCTCGTTAGTCTTCCCCGCCACATGACTAACAAAGTGAGATTCAGCTCCACGCCAGAACCCTCCAAAGCAAAAAGTCAGCCACCCATGCCTCCCATCCCTTCCCAATATGGCCGACCCATTACACCCTGACCTCCATAAGAGGCGGGCCATCCCAACCTACCAGACTTTTTTTTAGTTCTGTGCTGCAGATTCTCCAGAGCGTATGATCAGGTAAGTTGGGCTGAGGCCCTGCTCCAGCAGGTCCCGGTGCCCTAGGGGAGGGAGGCCCTGCTCCAGTGGGCTCACACTCTGGTTCCCCCGCCTTCTGGCCCTCGCACTGTCCGGTTGGATTCACAGCTCTGCTCTAGCGGGCTCTGGGCAGGCTTTTGGGCTACCTGCGCCCCCTCCAATTTTTTGGCTTTATGCTCTGCTTTAGCGGGCTCTGTGATTTGGGCCCTGCTGTCACCAAGTGGGACGGCTGACGGGCTCTGGCGGCGTGTGCTTTTGTCTCCCGGGTGGCTGCTCTCGCTGCTTCTCCGGGTGGGCGTTTGTGGTTGCAGGTATTACTTCCTGATTTTCTTATGGGCGCTGTGTGCTGTCTTGCACTACCTCCTTTACTGTGGTTGGGTGCATACTTTCACGTACTCTCTCTGTGCCTGTCTAACAGTGGCTGTGTCCTTGTTGTGTGTACACCGGTTTGCGTATCTTGCTGCAGTGTTTAACGATGCACGTCAGGTCACTGCTGATCTTGCCACTGCTTTTACAGGTGTGGGTTTCCTCTGTCTGAGGCCCTGTGGGTTTCACTCCTCATTCCCTGTGGCTTCTGTCCTCTTCGGGTTGCTGTGGGGAATTCCCGATCCCTCATGGCTTTGGAATGATGGGGGTTTTCCTCGCTTACGGGGCATCTCCTGGGGAGTTGTATTGCCGGCAGTTTCGCGGTCGCGCTCCCTTGTCCCTGTCTCCGCGACTTACCTTTGGCAGTCCTCAGCGCTCCAGGGTCTTCTCGGGTGTTTTGCGGGGGTCTGCTACGCGGCGGGTGCCGTTTTTCTTGCCGAGACCTCCATGGGATGTGGCGGTGCTGTCTCATCCTGGTTCGGCCATTGGCAGCGTGCGTTCCTTGCTGGTTCCGAGGGGCGGGCCTGTCTTCCCCCGGCTTCCCATTCAGGTGTTGCGGAACCGCCTTGTTTACGGCTGCCCTGGTGGTATGCTGTTGCTCCGCGTTTGCGTTATTTCGGGGTCATGGTGGCCCTGTGCTGGGCGGCGGGAACACTTCCTCCGGTGAGTGTTCTTTGTTCATTTATTTGTGATGGGTCACTGTGGCCTAGTGGTTAGAGTATGTGGGGAGTGGCTTACACTGTGCTGGAAACCAGGGTTCGAGCCTCGAGGTCGCTTCCACATCCTGTGATTCTGGGCAAATTACTTGATCTACCCGTGCCTGAATGTGTAATGTAATGTGAATACAGTGCTCATGTAAAGCGCTCCATTACCTTCGGGTCGACTTTGCGCTATATAAATGTGCAACAAATAAAGAAATGAAGGAGTAGCAGACTCTATCTCCTACGGCCATGAGTTCAAGTCCTGCCATTGATTTGTTTTACTTGTCAGGGTGTCCATGCATGCTGTATGAATTGAGAGACGGGGGGATGTGGCTCGGTGGTAGCGCATGCTTTGCATTTGCGGGGTTCAATCCCCGGCACCTCCAGACTTTTGGGCTGCGCTGGGTCTCCGTTCCCTCCCGGCTTTTCGTTCCTATAGCTGGTGCGGTCGACCTCAATGCTGGGGTGCCGTGTTCGGGTCTCAGCGGGGACGCTCAACGTCTTGTGATCCTGGGCACATCACTGACTCTCCCTGGTGCTCGTGTGGCACGCTCTGGTGCCTTCGGGACGGGTTCGCACTCTGTTCTACTTAGAGGGGAGTGGTTGTTTACACACTTGTACGGTTTCGAGGCGTCGCTCCTTTGTTGTAGTGATTCTGCAGTGGCCGCCCATGATGCTGGTTGACTGGGTTCCAGTCTGGGTACCGACGCTCGCGGTTCCATGTCTCTGTGCACATCGCTTGATCTCTTCTTGTGGTGGGTCATTGTTGGGGTATCCTCTCTCTGCATTCCGCTGTGGAGGCCTGTGTTCGTAGGTCTCAGGCTTTTCTTTCGTCTGTGGGTGTTGATTGTGGGCCTTGTAGCAGTGGAGCCTACGGCCATACCACCCTTAACGCACCTGTTCTCATATTACGTGCATTGCTTGGCGCAGTTTGGGCTTCTCGATCTCTCTTTCTTCTCAGTTCCATGGAGTGGTACTCAGTTCCTCTTGTTGAGCTGTGTGTTTTTCCATGTATGTGCTGGTTGTTCGTGCATTCTTGGGCTTTTGGCCCGGAGGGGTGTTTGTTTCCCCTTTCCGGGCTTCACTTCCGGATTTTGGTCCGGCGGTCCTCCCTTCCTGTGTACCCCTGTCCCCGCCTGCTCTCCACTGTTGTTCTGGGTCTGTCCTGGTCGGTCCTGGTATCTGATGGGGTCGGTCCTCTGTTTGCTCCTGTTCTTCCTTTTCGGGCTGCTTCTGTAGTCTCCAGGTGAGCTTTGGCTTCTGCTCCTGTTCCTGGAGTCTGGCTTTTCTTGCCATGGGCAACGGTGGTGGTGTCCCCTTCTCCTCCTCCTGCTCCGTGGCTCGGCCGGCGTCCCTTGCACCCTCCTCGTCGTGTTGTCACGGTTCTCAGCTGGTGCATGTGGTGCGTGTTCACTTCTCCAGCCTCATTCTGAGGGCTCTGGTGGTGCCAGCTTGCCAATTGTATTCAGTGTTGTATTCCCCCGCGCACTCCCAAGCACACGTTGTGACTGGTATTACCTAGTGATATATTTTTCTGGGTAGTGTGCTACAGTTTTCAATGGATTTGGCCCGGTTCTCTGTCCTGGGGTGAGTGCATGACATTGTTCTTATTTCTGTCCTGCGTTGTTCTTTTTGCGTTGTCACCCCGAGTGTGTCGGGTTTGCCCGGTCGTGAGTCCCGTGATCTCCGTGCCTCTGGTTTCATGCAATCCTGGCTGTTTGGGTCCAGTCCCACGTTCTGTGGCTCTGTGGTTGATCTCCTCCCTTGGGTGGCGATTCCTCCTTCGTCTGGTTTTGTGTGGCCCCCCAGCTGGTCGTGACTGCATTGTCTGCCCTGGTGAGGTCCTTCCGTAGGGTGGGTTTTGAGCTTCTTGACCCTGGGTGTCTGGCGGTGCTTGCCTGGTCTGTCCATTGGGGGTCCTCCCTGTCTGGTTGGTCCCGGTGATATGTGAGTACGCCTGTTCCCGTGGGTTTCCCTTCTCTTGCTCCGATGGCTCCCTTCCCGCCCGGTCTGCCAGTACGGCCGGTGGTCTTTGTGTTCTGGTCTCCCCTTCCCGCGTGTTGGCGGCCTTTTAGGCCTGTGGGGCGTGCTGGGTTCCGGTCTGCGCTGGGTCGGATGATACTTTTTTTGGGCATTTGCCTTTCTGTTGGCCGTTTCCTGGCTTGTTTTCGCCCCTGCCCCGCGGGGGCTTCTTGTTGCCTCCCCTGGGTGGTTTGTACACTGCCTCGTTCTCCGGGGGGTTTGCGGGTTTGCCTCGGTCACTTTCTTCCGGTTTGTGTCCCCGGTGCTGGCTTTTTCTGCCTTCTCATCCAGGCTTGGGGCTTTGCGCCTGGGCGGGATCTTTGTCCTGTTGGTGGGGCTCGCCTGGGTGCTTCCCGATTCTGCTCCTGCGGATGGTGGCTCTGGGTGTTTTTTGCTCAGTGGTCCGTGCTGTGCTTCTGTGGGTGCCTGCTCGCTCTGGCCTGGGGTTTCGTATCCTGCCGTGGTTTTTTTATTTCTCCCTTGGGGTTTTTTTTGTTCACAAAGTGCTTGTGATTGTCCGGGGGTGCTGGTTTTCCCGGTTCTCTTCACCGGTCGGGGCGCGGCGCTCCCTTTGCAGATTGGATCCTCTTCTTCTTTGTCCCTGGTTTTGGGGTACTGGGTCCTGCTGGCTCGGGCTTGTTCCTTGAGGATGTTGGCATTTCTCTGGCTCGTTCCACCCAGCTCTTCTGTCTTTCTCGCCTTTTGGTGGGTTGCTGCCTGTGGCCTTGCCCCTGTGTTTGTGTGTTTGGCCTCCTGGGTGCTCGCCTCAGCGGCTCATTTGTTGCTTGTGGAACGTTGAGGGCGGTTTTGCTTGTCCCCTGCGATGGGCTGTCTCGCTCGTTCGTTCTGCATTTCCCTTCCTTCTGGGTTTGTTATGCTTTCTTGTGCATGAGGTCCCCTGGTAGGTGTTTGCCTTCCTGTTTGGGGCTTGGCCTTGGTCCTGGTCCTCTTCAGTGCCTTTGTTTGGGGGGTCGCTTTGTTGTGGTTTCCTGCGGCCCGGGGTATGTTATGTCTCGCACCTGCCTGGGCTCTTTGGTTGCTGTCACACTCCCTTCCGGGGATCCTTTGGGCGGCTGTGGTCCGTGTCCCGCCTGCCTCTCCTTGCTGGTGGGGTTTGGGTGGCCTTCTTTTTTTGTTGTTCGGGTGGGGATGCGGGTTTCCTTTCTGCACCTCTGTCCGTTCTTGCAGCTCCTGCCGGTCGGGGTTGGTTCCATCTGGTTCCTTTGCTTCTGCCCTTGACTGCCACCTGTGGTTTTGTTTTCTTTTCCCCTCCGGTCCTTGGTTTGGGGGTGGTTGGCCTCTGTTTCTTCTGTTCCTTTGGAGCCCCAGTGACTCATGTTCTGTTTGGGTTTTTGCTCCCCTCTCGCTTTGGGCGGGTGTTTGGACCAGCTTGCTGCTTTCTGTTCGGGGGCCTGTTTGCAGTTGCTTTTGGCTCCGTGCGGTCTGGTGCCGTGCCTTCTCTGTCCTCCTTTGGTTTTGGTGAGGGCACATTTTATGGTGGCACTTCGTGTTTTGGGGTCCGGGTTTTTGGCCCTCCCGTTGTCTTTCTGTCCCGGGCTGGTTCTTCCTGCTTGTGGTTGCCTCTGTCTTGGGTGGTTCTTCCCATTCTGGTCCGTTGGTTTCTTGTGAGTTTCCATAAAGCCGCTTGGCTTTGGTATGTGCTCACTTTGTTAGTCATGTGGCGAGGAAGACTAACAAGGAGGTAATGCCCCGATTACTTACCGGTAATCTTCATTACTCCGAGTATAGTCTTCCTCGCCACATGAGTTCCCATCCCTCCCTCCCTGTCTGGCTATCGGCTTCATGTTGTGCTTGGTAGTTTCAGGCTGGTAGGTTGGGCCGGTCCGCCTCTTATGGAGGTCAGGGTGTAATTGGTCGGCCATATTGGGAAGGGATGGGTGGTATGGGAGGCTGACTTTTTGCTTTGGAGGGTTCTGGTGTGGAGCTGAAGATCACTTTGTTAGTCATGTGGTGAGGAAGATATACTCAGAGTAATGAAGATTACCGGTAAGTAATCGGGGCATTACACACAAAGCCCTGCATCAACGCTCCCCGCAGTACCTCTCAGATAAACTACACAAAGCTGGCTGCTCTAGAGCATTGAGGAGCTCCAACACTCTCGCTCTTGTCCCTCCTCTGTTAAACAAGAAATCCACACAATCATGCTCCTTTTCCGGAAACGCGCTTAACATCTGGAACTCCCTCCCTAAGGAACTTCGCTGTAACCCCTCTTACATCAGCTTCAAAAAAGACCACAAACTTCTCCTTCTCAACAAATACTGGGGTCCTTAATCCCTCCCCCGGGCACTCATCTAATCTCTCAGGACTTGCTGTAGCCCATTGCTATATATGTAATTAGGTTGTGTTAAACCTGAGTTGTTTTTTATTGTCTGTATTGCTTTTGAGTACTACCTCATTGTAATTTTGTGACATTACAATTAATTACCCATGTAACGCGGTATGATATTGCCTTAACCTCCCCCCTCCCCTGCCTCTCCCCATTCCTTTACCCTACCTCTCTCTTCTCCATCCTTTCCCTCCCAAGCTAGCCTAAATCTTTCAGGAATTGCTGTTGTCCATTGAAACTTATGTAATTAGATCGGGTAAAATTTGAGTTGTTTTTTACTGTTTGTATTGGTTTTGAATATTACCTCATTGTAATGTTGTTATATTGCAATTAATACCCATGTAAAGCGCTCTGATACCCCCGGGTCCAGCCAGCGCTATATAAAACTTTTTAAATAAATAAATATTGGGCCATTTGGTTTGCTTCTTCCATTAATGACTCGGTTTCAGCTTATGTCAACGTATGTTTAGATAAAATAGATAAGCTTCTTTCCTCCTGGAATCCCCTTTTCCTCTCCTGGTGGGGTCGTGTGGAATCTATCAAAATGATGGTTTTGTCCATAATTCTATACAAACTTTCGATGATCCAAGTTAATATGCCTGCTACATTCTTTAAGAAATTAGACTCCAAAAGTTTCTAATTTCCTTTAGAACAACAAAAAAGCCAGAATCTCTCTAGCTTCTCTTAGGAAGGCTAAACAAGAAGGTGGAGTTAATTTCCCTGGCTTTCGGTTATACCATAAAGCTTTCTGTCTCAGACAAGCCTCTTGATGGCTTTCTCTATCACGTTCCTCGTATATCCCCTTATGGTTAGACGTAGATTTCTCTCTTCTTTTTCTTTTCTTCCTCATGAAGTTACATCCTGCTTGGCTAAAACTTCCATTCTTTCTTCTCCTCTTTTCAAAAACAAACTTATAATATTTTTAAAACAATTTTACAGGCGTAGCCTGTAACTCGCGATTTCTTTCGTCAATCTCCTCTTTAGTATAATAATTGTATTACTATTAACAACAAACCGATTTTTTGGAAGGCCTGGAGACAAAGAGGTATTATTTGGGTCAAAGATCTATTTGCTAGTAACGATCCTCTACCCTTGTCACAATTTCAACTCTTATTCAAGTGACCTTACTACTTTGTACCTAAATTTCTCCTTCTCATAAATATTCTTTTCAATGTCCTCTATTCTTTACCTGATACTTTTCTTTCCTCCTCATCACACACCTCCCTTGGTTCGAAACTCACCTCTGTTCCTAATGCTTCACCCATTTATAAATTCCTTTGTTCTCTATCATATGTAAGATCCCAAACTAAGTTTGAAATGCAGTGCGAATTGTATTTGGGATGTACCTGGACTCTCCCTTTGTGGAATAAAATTTGGGAAAACCTCTATAAAACCTCCGGAACTGCCTCTACTTCTCAATCTTTGTTCTTCCTTTATCATAGACTACCCATTCCTTGCTAGCAAGATTCTCCATGGTCTCCTCTCCTAAATGTTGGTCATGTGATCACCAATGTGGTGATCTTATGCATATGCTATTTCACTGTTCCCCTACTGTGTCCTTCTGGGAAAAGGTCTAGTATCAATGATCCCTAACATTTCATTTAAATTGTCCATTAACTCCTCTGACACTCTTTTTCGGTAGTCTCTGAAGACATCCACTTGTCAAGCACTAACTTACCTTGTTTGATCTCATGCTTGCTCTTGCCTTCCAACAGATTTCTATTAATTGGAAATCTGCCTCAAATATTTCTTATACAGCCTGGTGGAATAATGTTGGTCACTATCATAGATCAGATACTGCCTTCTCTTCTTTATATTCTGCATTTGCTAAAAGAGTTTTATACTGGTTACCTTTATCTACTTTTTGGTCTCGCCTAGCGAACGCAGCGCATGCGTTACTTTCGCCTTGGCGAGACTATTGTTGTCGGTTTGGTTCGGAAGGGATACAAACCATGTGCGTGCACGGCCAAGCGATGTGCCCGCGCATGGCGTCTCCTCTCTGGTGTCTCCTCTGAAGGGGGACAGGAAATGTGCACTCCTTATGCGTGCACATCTCCTGTCCCCGTGTGAACACAGCGCGCACACGGCGCGTTTATTATCTCCATTGCCTACTCCTCACTCCGCCTTCTGTCCTGCTTCCTTTTTGTGTGCTTCTTGCGTCTTTGTGTGCTGCTTTAGCTCTCACTACCCTGACTTTACTTACTTTTATCCTCACCCCAGCTCCCCCCTAATTTTGTAATCCTTCACACGAGCGGTGATGGATTGCTCGACCTTCGGGCTGTTATTGTGCTGTGTTATCTAGTGTCGTTGTTTGTGGTTTTAGAGCTGATACTGACCCATTATCAGAACTATTGTGATGAGCAGGACAGACACCAGCACTTTTTACGTGTAACAGATGGTGCTGCCTGGAACAGTGGACTAGTTTTAAATGTAAGCATGTCATATTACCTTTTTTGTTAGTACATTACATAACGCCCTATCCTGTCGATTTAAAAAAAATCTTTAATATATATAGGATGTGTGTGTGCGTGCAAGTGTGTGTGTGTGTGCGTTAAATGGTGTGTGTGTGTGTGCTGGACTTGGTGTGTCCCATGAGAGTGCGTGTGTACATGTGATGTGCAGATGTGTCCGTATTATATCACTTTTTTACGGAGGGAGAGTGAACAGGAGCAAGCAGCAGCACAGGCGAGCTCGCCCCGCCCCTCCCGAGTGCCATAGCAGAGTTCCTGTAGATTATTGAGAGCTTTTTCTGCTACACACACATCTCTGGGAATGCTGCACGCCACAGGTATGAACATCATTGGCGCCGACCCAGCCTCTCGACGTTCTGGAGTCGGCAAGATGAAGACCACAGAACTGCCCGGTGATAGTCACACCTGTTACAGAATCGTGCAAGTCAGCAGCGCAGTTTGTGGGATATGTGGTGTGAACGCTCAATGTGACGAACATAGGTCACCTGGTTCACTAGCCAGAGACAAGACACGCGCTTTTGATGCACAGAAGGTCAAGGGTGACTGTTGCTCGCACATCGAAACAGCATTTTATTTCATTTTAAGTATTTCTGAAGAGTATTATGCATTTTAGGAATATCGATCCACACCAGCAACCTAAATTCTGATGAGTTGGATAGAAGAAATCGCAAGGTAGAGATTGTTCACAACAAGGATTGAATGTGAGTACAGGCTCATTCTGTTCAGGGGAGCAGTCTGACCTAAGCAGGCGGGTGTTCTGTCCATCG
This sequence comes from Triturus cristatus, assembly GCF_964204655.1. NCBI lineage: Eukaryota > Metazoa > Chordata > Amphibia > Caudata > Salamandridae > Triturus > Triturus cristatus. The sequence goes on from NC_140594.1 coordinate 655,963,848, forward strand.
CTGCTTTTTTGGTGCCTGCTGCACTTGAGAGCCACAGGACCACACAGACAGCAGCCTACTGAGGGGACGATCTAGGCAGGGCTTCAGATGCTGTGGAGTAGGTGTGGAGGTTGGGGCTGAGGACATGGGCGGGGCTAGGTTTCATAACTTCTTCAAGCTTTGAATGCAAGAAATCTGCGTGATTTGTAAGAATGTAGGATGAGATGTGGAAAAGAAAGAATAATCCCAGCAACTCTACTAGACAATGGCCGAGTCAGTCACCGTTTTCTGTATGAAAGAGTTTGGCTTGAATTCGCTACCTATGTCAAATGCAATTTAAAGTCATGTTTCTTTGTGAATTACAATTCTGGTGCAGCAGGGATAACGTTTATGCAAAGTTAAACAAGGACTCTATGGCTCGTGCTGATGGCATGCAGAAATGTTATCAGGTTTAATAAGATATGCGTCTAAGCGCCTAAAACACAGTGGCTTTGCAGCGTTACAATTCTAATCAAATATAGCTCTTTACCTTCACGACGACCATTTCACACTGGCTCTGACATGTTGCTCGCAGCTGGGTCACTTCATACAACACAGTAGGACACACTGACATGCGATGTAAGCATTGTCATGTTACATGCCACAAACTCGGAAACAAAGCACAGTGACAGTGGCTAAAACTGGGTGCAGAGAGGGGTCAGAAGGGCGCTCCTCGTCTCCGATGGCCGGTATGAAAAGAAGCTTCATTGCCTCCACCAATGTTGCCCGTATCGAGATGAGTGGTCTGTTTGGGCCTAAGATGCGTCACTCACAGTTGCGGGGCATAGAGATCATTGGTGCAGCAGGTGCAGTGGCACTGGGCCGAGATGAGCAGTCTGGGCCGAAGCTGTGTCTCTCACAGTCAGGGGGCCTAGATATCATTGGTGCTGCAGGTGCAGTGGCACCGGGCAGCGATCAGCAGTCTGGGCCGAAGCTGTGTCTTTCACAGTCAGGGGGCGTAGATATCAATGGTGCTGCGGGGCAGTGGCACTGGGCCAGAATGAGTTGTCTGTTTGGGTTGAAGCTGTGTCACTTACAGCCAGGGGGCGCAGATATCATTGGTGCAGCAGGTACAGTGGCACCGGGCAGCGATCAGCAGTCTGGGCCGAAGCTGTGTCTCTTACAGTCAGGGGGCATGGATATCAATGGTGCTGCCGGAGAGGTGGCACCGGGCCAGAATGAGTTGAGTGTTTGGGTCGAAGGTGCGTCACTCACAGTCAGGGGCGTAGATAACAATGGTGCAGCAGGAGCAGTGACACTGGGCCAGGATGAGTTGTCTGTTTGGGTCGAAGATGCATCACTCACAGTGAGGGGCGGGGCGTAGATATCAATGGTGCTGCTGGTGCAGTGGCCAGGATGAGTTGTCTGTTTGGATCGAAGGTGCGTCACTCACAGTCAGGGGCGTAGATATCGTTGGTGCAGCAGGTGCAGTGGCATAGAGCCGAGATGAGCAGTCTGGGCCGAAGATGTGTCACTCAAAGTCAGGGGGCGTAGCTACCAGTGGTGCAGCAAGAGCAGTTTAATGTCCTTTGGTAGCAGGGACCGACCCGAAGGCTAAAGTCAATAAGTGGAGTGGAGGAAACAGGAAGCATAATGCAAAACACATGACAATATCAGGATTAGACAGTGCTGATGTTACATATACTAAAATGTCTTTTTATCAAACACTACTAAACGGGAAAACCTGAAATTGGTGTGTTGCAAGGCTACACATGAAAGAACCCTTTTAATCAAAACTAGGCACCAATCCAAAATAAACAGTCCTTGCAAAAAAAGGGAAATTCACCAGGAAAAATGTGTTTAAAAAAAAAAATGTATTTAATGTGGTCTCAGATTCTGATGCTCAATTAAAATGAGGTATGTGAATCAAAGTGATTTGCATAGGATCACAAAATTTGGGTAAGCGGGAAAGATAGGATATAAACTTCGTTTTCTTGGTTAGGCCTGGTGGAATTCAGCCACTGCATAAGTGTCTTGTTCTCTGTGCTTTTACCACCAAAGGACAATGCTTTGCGTGAATTTATTTCTTGACCTAAGTTAGTACACTCTTTAATGAACATAAGTGTCACACGTTAATTCAGTCTGGCTCCATGCAAGCGCAAAGCGTCTTTGAACTGGGTTAAGCGTACGGGAAGAGGGGATCTGTCTTTAGGTCGAGGCTGGAGAGCGCATGCGCTACTCTGCGAGGCATGCTGTATTCAGGTATGCCTGAAGCTCCGCCCACTCTCTGCCCCTATTTTTCATTGGCTTGTGTCATCGTCCTTTGTAAAGTGTGGATTATCATTAGTGAATAGGTTTAGTAGTCCCTCCTTAGTACCGCCTTGTCTTATTTTGTAACCTTCCATGAGGACACCCCATGTTACTCGGAAGGCTTTAATTACAGCCTCCGAGCACTATTTTGTCAAATGGTTTACAACTGCCTGCTGTTGCAGGCAGAACACGCTCTCCCGCAATGATTTTTTTCTGTTTTTTATAGCATGGCACGCCATGCTGATACAGTGGCAGCTGCGCCTTTGGTTTTTGCTGCATCGAACACTTACGGAAGTTTTTATTTTTACATTTATTCACTTATTTTTTGTTTCCAAGCGCCCCATGCTGCGCTTTCACATTACTGATGGCTGCACCCCTTTCTTTAGATGAGCCGCATCTAAAGAAAGGTGCATGGCCACTATTAAAGTGAAACAGGGGTATGAAGGGCTTTTACAAAAAAATGCATTTGTTTAACAACTTGACAAAACAGATGCCTTATTTTTGTAAAAGCGCCCCATACCGCACTTTCACTTTAATGGTGGCCAGACCCATTTCTTTAGATGCGGCTCGTCTAAAGAAAGAGGCGCAGCTGGCATTAAAAAGAAAGTGCAGCATGGGGCTTTTTTACAAAAAAAAGCATTTGCAATGCAATAGGTCTTGCATTTGCGAGAGTTTAAGCTATTGGCATTGTAAATGACAATGCCGTTTATTTATCTGTTTTAAAAACAACACATAAATAAACGGCATTGCAATTGGCATTGCAATTTACAATGTCAATAGATCAAACTCTCGTCAATGCGAGACCTTTTGCATTGCAAATGCTTGTTTAAATGATGTTACCCATAAATCCACTGTATATATCTCATCTGAGAATTTTAAACCGCCATGATTTTTTCTACTTCTCTGCCATGAGCACTAATATTGCTATTCCTTGTTCAGATTTTTTATATTACATTATATTATCATGTTTCCTTTTCAGGTAATCCTCTAACTGCCGTTAACTTGGTCTTTCTGTGTTTATATTTCCCTTTCTTTCTTCCCTCCCTTTCCTCATCATAATTCAAAATTGCTTCAATTCTCTATGATCTTTTGTTGTTTTCAGTTTTACAGTTTATCCAAGTTTCTGTAATATGTTCCTGCTATATCTTCATTTTTCCAATAAAGCTAATTTACCTAAAAAAAAAAATACAACATTCCTCCCAAGCTCCTATGTTAGAGTCGCAACTCCTCTGCCCTAAGGAAGACACAAGTCCAGCAGGCCCTGCCAGGAACACATAGGTCATCCTTATTTCTCCAGTCTCCCACACCAGAATCTGTCCTCTGAACTATAAAAAACAGAGCAGGGATCCCCAACAAAAACCATGACACTGAAAATTGCAGAAGCCCACCAGGAGTCTACTGCAGCACCAAAAAACATTCCTCGCAAACATTGGAAGCTGCTCAAGACAAAAATCCCTAACTTTTGCAAAACCGACCTATGTGTTTCTTGGTGCCCTTCAATCCATGAGCCTACCAATCTCAGAATTGTAACACTAACTTTGACCACCGTGAAAATTGTAACAGTTGTGTCAATGCTTGCCAGTTATTAAATCAATCGCCTAATTCAGCTGCATAAATGATGTATTTTATGCGTGCTGACGAGTTGACTTATAATGAGGTTAATGATTGGATGCTACAAAACAAATCTGTGGTAATCTATCTAACCTAATCAATGATAGAACAAATATATGAGCAAACTATTGACAAATTAAACAATCAATTACTTAATTGAAGCCATAACAACTAATTGATGACTATAGGAAGAATGACACTTGGAGTAGATTTAAAAAAGTCAATTGAGATGAAATCCCATCCCCGAAAGCATTGTCATCATCCAGCATAAATACCGCCTGCAGCATGGGCGAAGAAGCAGGCCTAACCTTTGAAATGCAATGAAGCACCCAGCGCTCCATGCCAGAAAGGGGTGAGCAGGATGATGTTGCCCTAAGTACCAGGAGTGGAAGGGTGCACAGGGACCGCACCAGAGATGCACAGTGTTCTGGAGAGCAGTGATGCCATCAAGGGTCCATAGTAGGTTGAAGAACAGCGGCAAGGGGCCTTATTTAAGGTGAGTTGGGAGGGCAGAAGAAAGTGGACAGGCGTTCTTGGTGAAGGGAGGATGGCAGAGAATCATATCATGCAGTTGTCTATGCTGTGGAAAAGACCATCGGGCAGGGTCAAGGGTCCATGGTGTGTGGCGAGAGCCATGCCGCGGGTTTGAGAGGTGGTGGTTGAGATGTCAGAGTTGCCGTCCAGGTTCATAGTGTGGAGGGCAGCAGAATGAGGAGGGTCGAGAACAGAGGGATTTGATCATTCGCTCATGCCCTGTGGGGGAGCAAAGTGGTGAGGTCAGCAAGTCTATGTTTTGGGGTAGAGATAGGGACATTAGCGGGAACATGGGTAATGTGTAACTAGATCAGTTACTAGATCAGAGGAATGGGGTGTAGGGGTCATGGACTGGGGAGCGGGGAGAGCAGAGGCATTGGTGGATTTCATTGATGACAAATGGGGTCCAGGTTAGGTCAGGTTGAAATTCTGTATTGGAGGGCATCGGATTAGGCCCAAGGTGTCCATGGTATGGGGGTAGTGATGGAGTGGAATTGGCTGAAACCTGCGCTGAGTGTGAATGTATGAGATACAGACATCCAGTAAATGAATCGCTGGCAGCAAGCAAGCATGTGTGAGAGTGGGGCATCCTGTAAGTGCCCACGTGAGTGTGTGCATGTGTGAGGGAGCCAGCAAGAATGGGTGGTACAAATAGCTGTAAAGGCACCAAGCATGAGAAAAAGGCAGCAAAGAGTAGCTCGTATTAAACACGAGTAGCAAGTGTGTGTGTGAACAAGCCAGGTATAGTGAATTTGCATGTGTGAGAGAGAAGAGAGAGAGCGAGAAATGCGCCCATTGTGCCTGGCAGGCAACAAGTGAATGTGCGTGGGAGAAAGGGAGCGTATGGTGTTAAGGGCAGTGATTGATCGTGCATGAGAGCGGCGGATAGTTATCGATAAGCAAGTGTTTTGCGTGAGTGATAGTGACAAGGGGTATATGTGAGTGAGACGGAACGTGTGATGGGGCCTGCTTTAATTAGAGTTGTTAATGAATGAAATAGTGAGTTACAGGGACAGGAAAAGAGAAGAGGTGAAAGATAATGTGTGACGTTGTATACATAGTGACGCTGAGATAGCAAACAGGTGCAAAGATACCCACCACAATGAGGAAATTACATGATCAAAAAGCAACGAAAGAGACGAAACGAGCTAGACGGACAGATAAAGCGCCAGTCAGATGAAATAACAATTTCGAGAGTGCGCGAGCTTTACCTCATCCCCTCAGGGCCCGGGGTACAGCATCTATCCTCCCCTGCTCCTGGACTCTCCTCTGCTGCCACGAAAAAGGTAAGCGTCCTGGCGCGAACCATCTACCATGGCCACAGCCTTCCCATCTGGGCACTGAATCACCAGGGGTGTGGCGCGTTGATATTTTTACGGACCCAGATAAGCCCAACCCTTGTGCAAACAATAGTAATCCCAGATCAAACATGCTCAGGTAAAACATGAAGTGGACCATTTGTTCTGTGTACCAAGCAGCTGTCAGCTGGAAGCACTCCAGGATCTGATGAATCAAGGCTGCGAGCTGGCCACAAGTGGCCTTTCCTCCCTGGCATCACGTTCTCCAGGTGGCACCCCACGTCCAACTGTCCACGACTGAGGCTACTTATACAGGCCGCAGCCTTCCAGACTGTCAGAACCTGGCCTGCCTGTGTGACGAGACCAGCGAGCGCCTGGACGAGGGAGCCTCGTGATGAATGCCCTTGTTGAGCATGGCGCCAATATCCCACAGATGTGCCCATGGGCCATTAATGACGACGGTGCATGCATAACAAAGAAAGACAATGAGCCAGCAAAATGACACCGTATTTGAGTTGGAGAAACTTTGCTGCATGCTTATTAAAAGTAGTCAAGTTAATGCTCCAGAGTAAGGGTAGTAACAGCAGACTACGTGCGGCTGCTCGTTGAGTGCCGCTCCTGGCCTAGTTTTGTTTTAGGGAGGCCCTCAATGGTTTCTCCAAGCGCTGCCCGGTCTGGGCGCCCCTGCTTTTGATGCGATGGGTTCGGCCGTTCGGCCCTATGTGCCCACGTCACTGACCTGCCCGCGTTCCTTGGAGGCCGCAGGCGGGGCTACGAGTGATGCACTCAAACGAGACACAGCAGCACGAGTCATGATGCTGCCAGAGGGCAGGCAGAACGTTTAGGATCTTGATTGAACCCGGAAGCTCGAGAACGAGATCAAAGACTTTAGAGTGCACAGAATACTTGTAAGTAAAACTGAACCCTCAAGAAGAGAAAGTATAGCATCCATTTCTTCAGAGAGAAAGTGAGCACGAGCCAACCTCTCCATTAATATATGGGCTGTTATTTCGAATTTGAATTCTCAGACAGTGAGCTCTCAACAGGAATGCATGTGCCCAGAGCTGTTCGCGGGGATATATTACAAAATTCTGCCGTTCCTGGAGTGTGATAAGTCTATGGAGATGCAAGGACTCAAAGCAATTCATTGGAAAGCATGACTCTGTGACCAACCTGAATTCTTTGCAGGGGGCATGCATGCAGAACTCTCAATTACAAAATGCACAATTGCAACTTTTGGTCGCACTGTCTTTTTAGCACCTCTGGAAAACATGTATTCGGTTTAGTATGTAGAAGGATGTAGTATTGTAAATTGGTTCAGCCAGAGCTTCTTGGATTGCATTAGGTTGGTGCACCATGAGCTTTGATGAATTCCTTAAGTCAGTGCACCTTACGCCTTCTCGGATCCATTCTGTACATGCAGTATGGGCTCGCTCATTGAATTAAAGGGGTCATCGACTTTCTAGAGAAAAACAGCAATATGTGTGCACACATGTGGCATTTTTCTAGTGCAAACCTAGCCAAAAGGCAGTGGAGCAGTGCACAGGGTCAAAGGAAAGCCTACAGTCACCGAATGACAGGAGAGGTAGCTGGGAACAGAAGTGTACTGTCAAAGCTTTGTGATGTGTTCTTTCAAGAAGTGTGTCTTCACCTCTTTCCTACATTGGAGCAATGTTAGGGCAGCCCTGAATGATGTTGCAGATCCTGGGTGCGTAGGCCTGTTGTCTTGCTTTTTGTTTTTTACACTTCTCAGTCTGAGGGTGGCCTGGTGTGGGTGTGCTGAGAGACACCAGAGCTGGAGAACTTGTCTTCAAGCTCAGCAGGATGCTGGCCATGACGACTTCGCAAACGATGAAGCTGGTTTTGAAGATGGTGCAGGCCAGCAAGGGCAGACTGGAGTTCCATCACGATGGGGATGTTGTGGTCACAGTTTTCTTTGCCAATTCCTGCATTTCTTACAATCAGCAATAACCCATTATCAAGAATGTTGCTTTCTCTGAGCATGTCGTATGGGGTTTCGAGATCTACTGTGACATTTATTGGATCGTCCCTTTCAAGTTTGTGCAACTAGTGTTGTGTTGAGAACATTGTGCTGGATGCTGATCGAGAGCTGTTGGATGAACTGAGGTCTGGTGGATACAGTGAGCTAATGCAGCCTCCACTTTTTGAGTGTATAAGGTTGTTGCAGCCTGTGCTCTGTTGTTTGCATGATGGTGATGCAGTGGCGTAGCTAGACCGTTTGCCTCCAGTGTCAGCCCCTGCTTTTGTGGGCTCACGTAGGAGCGGAGGCGGGGTGCTGGCGATTCCTGCATTTGACGCCTAGCGACGGCCGCAGGTAAGGGGGGGAGGCCGCCGCTCCCTAAAAATGTGCCTCCCGGAGTGGAACACCTCACCTGCCCCCCTTGGTACGCCACTGTAGTGATACAGAGAGAGTTCTGTTGGATCCTTTAAATTGTTTCAGCCGGATCCCTGTTGGATGCATGGGAATGATGGGAATGATCAGACTGGTCTCTATTCTGCAAGAGCCCTGTTGAATGCAAAGAGTTGCTGCAGTTCAGGGCCTCTTAGATGCATTAAGTTGCTGCTCACCCAGCTTGGTCGTTCTGTAAAGCTATTCAGTGCATAATGTTTGCAGGCAGTTGCAGGTGGTGGGCACCAGCATCATTTTTGGAGACTGGGACTCCTTTTTGATCATCAGACTTTGATCCAAGAAAGCGGAATGTAGACATCCTATGAGGATACAAACAATACTATAGGTTGACATAGGTTATGTATACTGGCCCACATGTTGTTGCTGCCTGGCCTCCGGGATGTGGGCTAACAAGCTGTGTATGAAAGCCTTCTGGCCCAGAAAAGAAACGGCACTGGCGCTAGCGGTGCAGGGCCACTATGTATGTACGATGATTATCCTGTGATTCTGCAATAAAAACGGTTTAAAAAAAAAAAAATCAGACTTTGATCCAAGGCAAGAGAAAGGAAGGAAAAAGAGGGAGGGCAAATGAGGAAAATAATGTTAGAAAACAGTAACATACAGAGGAACTGTGGATGACAAAGATCTTACATGAGCCGAGAAAGGACAAAGGAAATGTAACGTGACGGAAAAAAAGTCATGAAGTGGGATCAACATTAGGCACTTAAGAGATTTAGCCCTCACTGCATTAAGCAGCACAGAAAAAAATTTGACCCTGCTGAGCTCTTTTGGATGTGTTGAGACTTTAGAAGTCTCTCAAAATTCAGTGAGATTTTTTAGACAGATGTCTACTGTAAAGCTTTGTTGTTTTTAATTCATTACATTTCTGCAGACTGGGCTGCGTTTTAGATGTTATACTTCTGCAGTTTGAGCTCAGTCGTTTAGGAATGTACTCGGAGAATGGATTTAGCGGGCTATATTTAGGGACTGATAGTATTTTGTTCTAAAACATTTAAGATTTGAAGAGGGCCCAAATTTAACTTAGGCACAACTTTTCTGTTTTCATCCACCTCAGTTTGCATCGCCTTTGCATAGAAAAGTTTAAAACATTTATAAGTCCACGTCGGTCCACTCGTGGATTTGTGATCTGGAGCTGTCTGTTCCTTAATCATACAATCCCCAGCACTCTTTTTAGTGAACTACTAATGGACATACCCTGTTGTATCTACCAGTGCCATCTTAAAGATTTTGGGTGTCCCAGTTAAGACATATTTGGGGGTCCCTGTATGGAACAAATTTGCATTTTAATACCCATTCCTTGCTAATTTGAGTACAGATGATGCCAAACAATACTAAACTATATGTTAAACTTGAATATGGTCACACAAAATCAGTTTAAATATGTCTTGTTCAAGCCCACAAAAAGCCTTGCAATGTCACAGGGGAAATAGAGGCAGATAGAGATTACGAGAGGCTTGGAGAGATAAGTAGGCTAGACAGAGCTCAAACAGAGAGAACATTCACTATCTCAGATCCACTTGTTAGGTGGGGGCCCTGGGCAATTGCCCCTTTTGCCGATGTCTTAAAACTTTTCTGGTATATGCTACTGCCTGGATTCTACTTATGCCTCATGCCATGGAATGGATGGTGGTGTGCTTGGTGAGATGTTCCTTGCACCCTGTTGTTGAGTCTGTGTTTTGACCACAGCTGCTGCTTCCTGTGCTCATGTCTCTTACAACGTGTGGCGCCTGCACAGGCATGCAGAGCCCAGTGTGCTAAAAGAGCTTTGATCACTGTCCGTTGTATGTCTTAGCCAGTGGCGGCTGCTAACAAAACAAAGTGGCGAGGCAGCATGGGGGGGGGGAATAATATATAAAAAACGGGACTTACCTGCCGCTGCCGGAGTCGAGATTCTTCCATGATGCAACACACTTCACAGGCTCCCAGACTCCCCACCCCATCCAAAAGCTGCTCTCATGTTATCACCCAGCATGAGAGAAGCGCTGGTATTAGTCTGAGCGGGCTGGACTGACGCTCGCTCAGAGACAGGGAGCCTGTGCCTCTTCTCCCACCCGGCTGTGCAACACAGCTGGGTTGAGAAGATGTAAGTGCACATGTCGGTTTGGCCGTCATAAGACAGCCGGCCTAACTGACTTGCGCACTTACAGTGCACAACTCTCCTCCTCCTTTCTGCCGTCACAGATGAAGGCCCATCCCGCCATAGATTTGGGCCACTTGGCTAAGCCAGGAAAAAAAATGATACTTAAATAGTTTCATTATAATTTTTTTTTGTATCTCCTGGCTTTGAGCAGTGGGGCGACGCTTCACTGCCATAACAGAGGAGCCACACCTGGTCTTAGCCCAGACTGCTTCAGCTTCCAGGACATGCACATTCCTTTAGATGGTGTATGCTGGGCTACACTGAAGATGGTGCCTCAATGACAGCATTGTACCATGTATTTTACAGGTCATCCAGAAGTTGACGTGCATAAAAAAGTATTGGAACTGCAATATTGAGGGCAATGCAGTGAGCAAGAGAGCAGCTGAAAAATAACTAAATATTCTGGAACTATTTTGTTGGCCTTTCACCTTCAGGTAAATACATAGATAATGAATATAAATATAGACTGAAAAATAAATGGAAGTTATAGTAACCAGAGGGAAATGCATTATTTTATGTTATGAAAGTTCAGTCGGTAAGTGTGATCATTGCCGATGTATGCGTATGTAACCAGTAATTCAGAGTACTGAATCCTGGTTGGTGTACTGGGGAATATTAATGTCTATTTATAGTTCTACAAGGTCTCAGCTTGCAACCGAACGTGCACTGTGAATATGCAAATCATTATTTTAAAATGACATTACACACAGTCTAAAATAGTTTGCTGCCGCAAAATGTGCAGCAATGTAGTGTTTTTGATAAAACAGTTCTGATAAAAATATTTTTTTTATTACTCAAACAGTCTGTGCCAAATGAAAATCTTTTTTTATAAGTTCACATTAGAAGGACACACTCCAAAAATCAGTTGATAACACCCTTGCATTAACACTCAAACAGAATAAATCTTTGCCTTCGATAAAGTTTCTATTCACCCCATCAATTAAAGCCATACTCTGGCTCATAAGTAGCCTTTTGGTTTGCTGAATGACCAATTTTTTCACACATTTACATCTCTTTGTTGTAGCAAGCTCTCTGGCGAGAAGACTTGCTTCTTCCTTTGTTGCCTGACACTACCTTGGCTTCACAGAACAGGAGATCCAGTCCATTCACTTTTAGTCAAAGACACCTGAAAGCCTGCATTAGTCAGTAAGGCACAGTTGTTTTTTATTAAAGAAGTACAGGAACTGTTACTATAAAATGAAAAAAAGATTGGGAACGTCATTACTATTAGATTTCGAACACATCAGCCAGTGAGGTTATTTACTGGTGCATAATTTGCACCCCGCGAGTACCATGAAGTTAGTAATCTGGCCTGGGAATTGATCAACAGGGATGAAAGGTCGAGTTTTCAATTCCTACCACATCTATAAATAGTCAGCAAGGGTATGTCACAACACTTCAGCTTCAACAAAAGACAGAGAATGCAATATTCCATTTGAGAGACTGTAACATTGTATTGTATACATTTGTATAATACGTTCCTAAACCTTGTGAGGACAAGAGCACACATTTAGCACAAAACTTTGTTTGTTTTATTTTATTTTCCTTCCACAGGGGAGATGGGGGCCTTGCTAGAGGCCCCCAAAGTCCATTTCCGTCTGCCTGTACATGTCGGTCGAACCGCCATGTACAGGTTGAGGGAAACAGACATCATAATCCCTACAGAGGTGCCTGAGCAGGCGCCACCCGTATTGTAGGGATTACGGTCCCACCGCTGCCCCGATGGGCTCCTTGAGCCTTTTGGAAAAGCAGTGGTCGGTCCCTCCGCCCGATGCCTCTGACCCCCGGATCATAATCCAGAGGTTGGTCCGCTTCTGTGGATGGTGGTGGACTCTCCATTGATGGCCTATCGGTGGCGGGCCCACCAACATCAGAATAAGGCCATATGTATCTAACAAAACTTTTAAAAATACATAAAAAATGTACTTCAGTTTTTGCTTTCCTAACTGCTGAATGTGTACAGTTCATTTACAGATATCTACATTTTGTAACAGATGCTCCAATAATTAAGGAAAAAAAGGAGACTTCGTCCTTGCTTACCTCCCTAAAGTCGGGCACCCAAGCTGCATTGCGAGTAAGGACTATAATTTATCTGTGTTTTTACATTTGCTTTTTCCTTCATCCCTTTTACCTGCTTTTATCTGGCACTGTCCATTGTGGTCAGAAGAAAGGGTTTGTCAAACCACTTTTGAACAAGTCAGATTTGGATACCTTGGAAGAAACTTAACTATAGACTAACCTTTCTTGTGCAAGCAGTCGCTAAAATGAGAAGTTCTGTCTCACTTTTTACTACTTGCCTGCCAGATGATTTTAAGGCCTGAGGCTGTTTTGAATGATGTTAAAGAAGATTACAATGATGAACTTTCTACCTGCCCCATCCTGCTTTTGAGTTGTGTCACCTTGTTACCCCAAAATGATAATCTTGAAGAAAATAACTTCTTTTTAATCTGTGACACATGAAATATTGGGTTGTTAACGCTATCATCATATCTAGATTGTGGAAAGCCAATGCTTACTGCGTTAGCTGCCCCGAGTTAGCTATTTACAAGGTTCAAGATGTTCAGAATATGGCAGCATGACTTCTCATGACTGTTGGATACTCAGTAGGTTCTCTATGGCTTGCTGTGAGCTGCTCAGGTTGCCAGTTTCTAGAAGGTTCCATTTTAAGGTACTGTGGTGTCTATGCATTATTTCTCAGTGCACTTATTTTACATATAAATGTTGGAATGTTACTTTGTACTTGTCAAGGTATTCCATGTATTACTTGTTTAGAATGTTTGGGCCAGAGGCTGCAGTTGCTTCACTAGCAGTTGGAGCAACCACCTTGAGCCCTCTACACTTGTATACCTGTGTATCCTGTTGGCTGCAATTAATCTACTCAAAGAGTAAAGACTCCTGGCCTATTTGAATTGCTGTACAACTTTATTGAAGAGAACACACTTCAATTTTGGCGACAAGCTTGGGATGAACATTTTTTTTTTCTTCCTTTCAAAAGAATAAGAAAATGGACTTTCTGCTTTCCTGCTTTAAAAAGGTACTGTAACCTCTTTGTTACTTTTGAGGGCTCAAGGACCTATTTTCTGCCAAATCACATCCCTGTGACATTTTACTGTCATTTTTTCATTGTCAATTGGCTGCGCAAGGACTAATTCAAGGACTTCAGCTAATAAGTGTGTGAAGTCAACTGTCAATCTTTCAAAATAATCATTTCCTCCTGTGCCTGTTAAATTTAATTCCTTATTCCTGCAATGCCTGCGCATAAGCTGTGCAAAGGAAGCATTTTATCAATGAAGAAAGGTTTGAAAGTAAACAAAGCATGCTGAGCCGGTATTATTGAGCACAGGAGGAGAATTCCATAGCGCGAGTTAAGCAGCAGTGTGTCCCTTGAAAGGCAATCAGCCTAATTGAAAGTAAACCTTGGCAACTCTTGTGCTCCAGCTCTTTTATCCAAGTGTAAGAAACTGACTTCTAATTTGAAAAATAAGCAGCAGTGCTTGTGCTTTAATTCATTCATGTTGAAAAGCAAATAAACATTTTCACAGAGCTTCTACTCCTTTGCGATTCTACTTGTGTTTATGATTGAAAATAAACACGATGCACGTATCTTCTGCACTTTAAATTCAACTCCCTTGGGGAAAGCCATTATTCCCCAATTCATTATTTTTCTTCAGGTGCTCAGTCAAGCCTGAAGGGAAATCCATTATATCTGCAATTAATCATTTCCCTTCAGCAGCTCAGTCAAGCGTGAAGGGAAAGTCATTATTTCTTCAGCAAGTGTTCAATTCAGTGTGTTTTATTTACATGTACAGCCAAGCATCAAACTGCCTCATGTTTTAAACTCTGTTTTCTCAACATATCCACACCTTTTAGACAATCATTCACAGCAAAGTTTAAGACCATCTTCACATCAAAAAGTTAAGCTCCAAGTAAATATGGCTTCTGACTACCAATTATTACAAAATTTCAAAATAAACACTATGTTCAGCAACTGGAATTTTCTCAGCTCAAACTATTCTACCTAGCACTTTTCAGACTGACATTTCTCTTGTTTGTTCAGGAAAAAAAGTGTACTGTAACCATCCATTACCTTGTTTTACTTCATGGAAGCTCAGTTTTCATCCACGTCATCAAAATTTCTAACAGCTTTACACCCATAGATGTGTTCAACCGGATTTACAAAGGAAGTGCTCTCCAACAAGAACCTGTCCACTCTTTGCTCTTCTTATTCTTTTTGTCACAGCGCCACCTATTGGATTCACATCTAATTTTTCTTCATCAGCGATTAACACGCTATTTCTTCATGTGTTAATGCAAAATATATATATATATTTTTTTGCTTTGTGCCATTTCAAGGATAATCAGCAACAACACAGTTTATATTTTATTGCCAATATTTAGTTCCATTCTTGATATTTAATTATTATTTTTCCTTACAGGTGTTGCTGCATTATTTCATTGTTCTCACTGCAAGTGCATTTTCAAAATTATTTTGTTGTTCTGCTGTATACATTATCCAAACCGTTACTCCTCCTGCCTTATTTCTACAGGATCCTGGGGAACCACCGCTAAAATGGCGTCTTTGGTTCATATCTTTTGAAGCTTATATTGGTGCCATTGATGGTTTAAAATTCAAACCAGAAAGAAAACGTAGCCTTATGTATTATTATTTAGGTGTTGAAGGGCAAAATGTTTTTGACCATTTACCTGTATACTTGGGCCAAGATTTAGGTGATCTAGATTATTATCAACTTGCAGTTAAAAAATTAACCATTTATTATGAGGGAAAAGTAAATTTAGTTGTTCATCGTCACAAATTCTTTACGCGCATCCAAGGTCCCAATGAATCTATTGACACTTATATAACAGCACTAAAAGTTTTGGCCAGTTATTGTGATTTTGATCACTTCACTTCACAATTAATTAGAGATCAATTAGTGTCTAGATGTTATTCAAAGAAAATCCAACAAAGACTTTTATCTTGTAGAAATTCCTCATTAGATGAAGCTATTGATATAGCAAAGAGTAGTGAAACCTCTGAAAGTGATGCTAAAATTTTACAAACTCAACCTTTGCCTTCAACCACTGGTGCGCTGTCAACAAAGCCCACACACACAACTGATATGGTAGCAAACAAACCCAGAGGTGCTTTTTCAAATTTCAGAAGTTTCAGTGGTACATCTTTTGGCCGTGGTAGAATTTTGTGTTTCAGATGTGGTTCAAATTCCCATGTATCAAGTTTTAAAAATTGTCCAGCTGCAGCACAAGAGTGTTGGAAATGCAAGAAAATTGGTCATTTTGGCAATGTTTGTAGAGGAGGCAAACGTCATCTTATTCGACTTGTTCAAGACTGATGTTGATACTGATGTTATAGAAAACAAACTTGAGGAATTAATGTTAGCGGTAGATTGCATCGACATTAACAATGTACATTCCGAGAACACAATTTCAGATCCCTTGGTCCAGATTTTTATTGACAATATCAACATTCCACTACTTATAGATTCTGGGGCAAAAATCACTATTATTTCTATTGACAAGTATAAACAAAGCTGGTCACATAAAGTATTATTGCCTCCTGATGTTGTCACTACAGCATTTGAAGGCAGCAGAATTGATTTAGCAGGATATTTTTGTGGCAACATCACTTTTGAAACTAAGACTATTCATGGTAAAATTTATGTTGCATACAAAGGCATTAATGTACTGGGGTGGTGGCATCAAGCAGAGTTTGGGATGATCATCAAACCTGGTCATAAACATCCTGCTTCTCTTACTAGTTCGGTTTCTGACCACTCAACTTGGAAAGAGAAATTCAAAAATGTATTTTCTGACAAAATTGGTTTGATTAAGAACTTTTGCCACACTATCAAGATTAAAGAAGGTGTGCAACCAGTCAAGCATAGGCTACGCAATGTCCCACATAGTGTTAGAAACGAGTTTTCTGCAATGTTAGACAAGTTTAAACCATACTTGTGGGGGAGAAAATTTTGTTTGAGGTCCGATCACAAGCCATTACTTGACATACTTTCTGGCAACAAAATCAAAAAAGCAACCGCTAGGTTAGCCAAGTTATCCACTAAGCTTTTAGAATTCAATTTTACTGTGCAATACATAGCTGGAGGAAAAAATATTAAAGCTGACTTCTTATCCAGGCATCCTGTGCAGGTGGACAAGTCTAATGCTTCAGAAGATGATATTGAAGAATGTATCATTGCTAGCATTGATGACACCATAATCTGCCCTGACATGGTAGAGTGGTATAAAGCATTAGAAAGTGATTCACTACTTAAACAAGTGATGGAATTTGTGGTTAAAGGTTGGCCTAAGGAAAGTTCTGTTGAGCCTGAGTTACAACCATTTTGTAAGGTTGCAAATGAGTTATCTCTTGAAGTCAAACTTTTAGTCAGAGAAGGCAAATTAATTCCTCTATTTGGTTTTCGACAAAGAATTTTAGAAACTGCGCATTCAGGTCATTTGGGTATGACTGCCACCAAGCTCAGAGTACGTAATAATTTTTGGTGGCCGTCTGTTGATCGAGATGTGGAAGCACTTGTTAATAATTGCACACAATGTTTATACAGTGACAAACATTTGGTTACAAATTCTCCATCTCCCAAACCTTCAACTTCTCCCAACAGAGTATGGCAAAACGTCGCAGTAGATTTTCTTGGACCATTTCATCTACTACCCAATTGCATGAGATATTTTATAGTTCTAATCGATCATTTATCCAGGTGGGTAGAGGTCAGAGGTGTTTCTGAGCCAAATACCAAATCTGTTATTCGTTTTCTGCAAGATGTATTCAGCAGAGAGGGCACACCTGAAGAATTACTTACAGATAATGGGGTTCAGTTTACTTCACAACTCATGCAAGACTTCTTGACAAAGATGGGTATCAAACATTTACGCACTCCTTTGTATTTTCCTCAGGGAAACAGCAAAGTTGAAAGATTCAACAGGGTTCTAGTCGAATGTATTCAGAGTGCCATCAAAGCAAAAATAGATTGTGAGTCTGTTATCAGAGATGTGGTATGGGCATATAGAACCACCCCTCACTCTGTATCTGGTTGTGTTCCTTTTGAATTGATGAGAGGGAGGAAAGTGGTATCTACGCTCAATCCGTTTTGGAAATTGAATTGCTTGGATAATAAATGTGATGTTGCAAAGAATTCTTTCATTGCTAAAAATCGTAGTGATGATGCCAGTGTTAGCAGATGTAATAAACACTCCGTGCCTGTTTCCAAGAAAGAAGTCAAATTTGTTGTTGGTGACCTCGTTCGTGTCAAGGATCCTTTGTTGCTACAAAAAGGTAAATCAAAATTCAGGGATCCTGCACGTATAGTCATAATTAAAGGTAACAGTGCAAAATTAGAGAATGGTCAATGGTGGAATTTTGGTCGCTTGGCCAGATTCAATCCTGTTTATAATCCAGTTGTAAATATTGGTCAGAGTTCTCCGGATGTCAGAAGGAGCTCAAGAATGAGGAGGATTCCTAGTAGGTATGTTCAGTAAACATTTTGCTCACAGTTTTGTTAAATGTGTAATTTTCCTTTTTCGTTAAAAGGAGGGAGATATGTGGTGTCTATGCATTATTTCTCAGTGCACTTATTTTACATATAAATGTTGGAATGTTACTTTGTACTTGTCAAGGTATTCCATGTATTACTTGTTTAGAATGTTTGGGCCAGAGGCTGCAGTTGCTTCACTAGCAGTTGGAGCAACCACCTTGAGCCCTCTACACTTGTATACCTGTGTATCCTGTTGGCTGCAATTAATCTACTCAAAGAGTAAAGACTCCTGGCCTATTTGAATTTCTGTACAACTTTATTGAAGAGAACACACTTCAGGTACTCTGCTACAGAACCTATTATGAAGCAGGCACTGTGCTGCTAATGTGTTTCTTTCGAAGTCTAAGGGATCCATTTATTTGGCTCTTCCCTCCTGATAGCAGTGCCCTCATTTAGAAAAGACTTGGTGGGGGAGGGCAATGGAAGGGGGACTTCCTTCTCTTGTGTTACTTCCTCTATTGTAAGGCACTCTAGCTTGGCCTGCACTAAATAGAGGACTTTCTGTGTTTCAGGAGGCTCTTAAAACTCATTACTTGTATTGCTTATCTTCATATCTGCTCTGATGTTGTTACTCTGCTCAGTGGCAGGATGCCAAAGGGCATTTTGTTGCGCTTTATAAGTAACAACTTACTCAACTCTTATCTTCCATGTACAGCATTTCAGTATATTTAGTGGATGCCCTCAGGCACAACACACAGTACTGATGGCAATTTTAGAAGATATCAAACAGAAATGAGAGTTGTTTCTCTTCTCCTTTGGTAATGGGGCATTCTCACCTGAAGAATAGCACAGGTACCTAACACCTGACCTATGGATAGACTGAGCTCAGCTTTGTAATGTCTGAACCTATCATTTATGTCTAAACACATGCCAGGCTAATTGCTATAAGTAGTATAGATATTTAGAAACAACCATTATAGAGAATATGGTCTTTCTTCTCAAATGCACAGTTGTGTTTTATAATGAAAATTGCCGCTGCAGTCTTTGAAATCAGCATTGATTTTAGTGCATTTGACTCTTTATGTGTTGGGGGTTTTGGAACAAAACTGAAAGCATAGTTATTGGTTTTACAACATACGCTATTAAGAGCACAATTTGTTTTTCTTTTGGAGGGACTTCCGGAGTAGCATCATTTTGCTCCACTCTTTTATCTTGATAAGGCCACATATATGTGTGTATTTCTGGCCTCATGTATTTGCATAATACAGTTATAATCAGTATACGTAGTGCACTATTATAGAAAGTGCAGTATTGAAAGGTTCTAAATGAGTATGTGCGTTAACTATTTTTCCTTTAAGAACAGCTTGGCTGTCGACAAATTTCATCTATATGCTAAGATCGGACTGGGGTTGCGCTGAAATGCATTCGATGCAGTGCATTCTCCAAAGGTTAGGAAAGAATAAATCAGGAGAGTGATGGTGTTGTGCCTGTAACACAGTCAGTTGTTCTAATAAATAAAAGTGTATTCATGTGTGAAAGTAAGAAATAGATGAATAACCTTATATCAATGAATGTGTTTACAGTTTGTATGTGTGCTGCACAATGATATGCTTTTGAAAGTAACTTGCTAAGTTAGCATGACTGTGGTCCATAAGCTTACAGTTGGGACATTTAACATTGAACATGAAAGTTGCTTGTGATATATTTTTAGGTCTCGCCTGGCGATAGCTGCGCATGCACTGCCCTCGCCATGCGAGTGTCTTTTGCAATCAATTCTCTCAAAGGCTTACATGTACGCGTAGGGATGGACAAAGATGGCTACTCTCGCCATTTGTCCAATTCTAACAGCATGCGCGTGTACGTATGGACAGTGAAGAGTCCGACGCCATCTTGCAAAGCTTTCATTGTTATGGCAACGAAAATGCAGCTTCGCGTATGCAGCTTGCTGGAGTTCGCTGTGTGCACGCGCATGGACAAACAGATCAGATGTGGACAGCCCGACGCCATTTTGAGCGCGGCGCTGCTTCACGGACATGGCTGGTGTTTACTGGAACGTCTCCGTTCCACCTTTACTGTTGTCGATATTTCATTCTATCTGCTTCTGGGCTCAAACTAACGTCGGATAATTACAGGAAATGTTCTATTTCTGTTAAAAAATCCCATCAACGCTGAAACGGGAGCCGTCCTGCCGATCTCGTTATTCTGTGCTCTTGTCCCCCCTTCCTTTATTGCGTCTTTTACTTGATGGCATTGTCCTCGTGGTTGTATCACACTAAGGGGTGGACATATATCGCCCTCGTTTGATCATGACACACTAAGGGGTGGAGATTTCTCGCCCTCGTGCTTGCGGCATATTAAAGGAGTGGGGATGGAGCTCCCGTAGTTGTGAAATATTTAGTAATGGACATAAATATATATCGTTCTCTTGGATGTGTCATATCGAGGGATGCACTTATATCGCCTGTGGTTGTGACACACTGTCGTTCTCGTAGTCGCGGCACACTAAGTTGTGAAGATGTATTGACCTTGTGGTTTTGACATATCAGGAGCTGAGGATACTGCTCTCATGGTTGTGACATCTTTAGGAATCGACATACATCACTCTCTTGGCTGTGACATATTGCCCCTGTGGTTCACGATACATTACCCAAATATATGCAACATTCTAAAAAGGATGGCCAAAGATCGCCCTCGTGGGTGTGATATATCGACTGAAGGCCATATGCCCTCAGAGATGGGGCAAATGTAACACATGGAGTGGGGGCTGGGTATATGCTGTCCTAACTTCGTGACATATTAAGGGATATACATATATCGCATCGTGGGTGCGGCATATTGAGAAATTGGCACACATTCCCATCATGCTACGACACATCAAGGAACGGACACACATATCGCCCTACGTAACACCCTAATGATCGTAATGTACTAAAGGATATATTGTCCTAATAGTTGTCACATGTGGAGTGATGGACAGATACCGGGTGTGAGACATCAAGAGATGAACATTCTTAGTTCTCACATAACGAGGTGTGGAGACACGTCGCACTCTCGGTTGCCACCTCTTGAGTGACTGGCATACATTGACGAGCTCCATATACCCTGTCTGAAGGCTGGTGGTACGAGCAGGGCGGAGGCACTTTTAGGAATGCATTTTTCTGTATCTGGTTCTCGCCTATAGTGCTGTGCAGATTGAAGGTGCTCCGCAGCGCTTAGAAAGCTAGGTCATAAAAGGGTTATCAGTGCAATGTTTAGTGTCCCTTTTTGCCCGCTTCATTTACTTATAATGCAGGGCTGAAAGCAGGGGGGCGGGGGTAGAGGGCCTCTCTTCTATTTTTGAGCTACTATGTTCCCTCTTTCTCGGGGAAGCCTGCCCAGTAAAGGGACGTGGATGGGCACGGAGCAGGAACAGGACGGGCAGACTGACCCACTGCAGATTGCTGCTTTCTGTAGTCAGGGTTCATCCCCTTCCAGGATGCTTCAGGTAGGTGGACGTGCGTTTTCTCCCCCTTTCTCATGTAAGCCTAACCTGGATGGGCCCGGAGCATGAACAGAAAAAGCGACCACTGTCCACCACAAAATGCTGCTTTCTGTAGTCAGGATTCACACCCTCCCGGGATGCTTCAGGTAGGGGCAGGTGCTGTGACCGCCCCCCCTCTCAATGAAGCTTGTCCTGGAGAGTGGCATGGATGGGCAAGGAGCAGGAACGGGGCGGGCGAGCTCGGCCGGCGCACGGATGGGCACAGTGCAGTAAATGCAATCGTTTTCTGATGCGGCAGAATGCATTTTATAGTCTAATTTGAGGGGGCACTGTGCTCAATGTGGGGGTACCCCTCCCTCAAAGGGCCTCAAGGAGCAGGGACAGTGCAGGTTTTCTAGCCACACGTCTCGCAGGATCAGAGAACACATTGTGACAGTGGGGGTTCAGGACATCCCCAGGTCACAGGGCCTTGGAGGCGGTGCGCGGGGCCCTCCCTGGATGGCACTGAGAGGGGGCAGCCTCAGGTTTCTTGGGACAAGCATCCGTTACACAATGTACACCAAGTCAATCTGAACAAGCATTGGCATAGCCAATAGGTCTCGCCTTTGGGACCTTATAAGTGTTTAGTTATCCAGCACAATATCCTTGGTGCAACAACATCAACTGTTGCATGGCTAAAAACTTATAAGGTCCCAAATGCGAGACCTATTGGCTATGCCAATGCTTGTTCCCTTTTGCAGGTGCAGTTCACAGCATTCTTAGTTAGTGAAAGAACATTGTATTTTAAGATAGTAAGGCGAAGAAGAACTGGCGAGGTCAAATACACTTATTTAGAAGAACAAGGGGGTGCTACCAGTTGGCGATATCTGTCGAAGGAAAGAATTCAAGGAGGCCTCAGAAGCGAAGACTAGAAATGGAAAAAATTAGGTTGAATAATGGGAGGTCATGTGTGTCGAACTTTCTGTGTGTTTCTTATTAATGAACCTACCTTGTAGTCAGAGAGATGTTTTTTAGACTTCGAGAGATACAGATCTCTCCTGACATCCGATTGTGTGGCTTTATGCTAAACATGACCTTTTGCTTACAGAACTTCAAGAGAAGTTCTGATGCTAATACCTTTTCTTGCTTCTGGATAAATAGGGTTTTTCTTAGTTTAAAGTAGAGATAGCTAGATACTGCAATTATTTCCCATGTATGGGTAGAAGGATCGCAACCATTCGCCCAGTCATCAGACTTTGTTCTTAATCTTTTGCATTGCATTTTCTGAAATCTTGATTTGTTCTTTGCAGTTAAGGACCAATATTGTACATTGATTTGGTCTTCCTTTAATAACTCTGTATATTTACAGTATGTTCTTGCATCTGATTTATATTACCGGGGTTTTGAGTTTATAATAATTCATTTTTCAACTTTAAGATATGTACTCTTACTCTTAATGTGTGGTCACATTTGGCCACACAGTTTATGGATCTAAACTTGTCAGTAACCCCTTCTCTTCTCAGGCTACAACAAAGGTCCATTGACTTAAAAAAAACTGAAAGGTTGTCTCAGAGCTTCTTCACCTCTTTTCAGGATATTGCCCATCAGTCCCACATTCTGTGTTCTGGAGCTCGAATGAATACTTGAATCTTTTGCATGCTAGAACACAATTTGTTTCACTGTTATTCCAAGAAAACTCAATTTTTACCACTTCTTTATACCATGTGGCTTCCAGCTTGAATGTACCCCAGTCATCTCATATGAGAACTATTCAATGTGGGGAGCTGACACGACTATTTTATTTTGATTTAGAATAGTGTAGATTTCTGGCAGTATAGTTAACTGTTGCTAAGACTGTCAACTGATTGGCCCACATTTATTCAATCTCAGAATAAATTGAAGATGCATTCGGAATAAAACCTGAGACTTTAAGGAGAGGATCTGGCGTTATGGCTGAAGCTACCAACTTTGGAACTGAGGAACCTGGTTCGGGTCTTGGCGTCGGCTCAACATCCTCTGATTCTGGGCAAATCACTTAATCTCCCCATGCTCGAATAAAAAAAACATGTCATCTTGTGTAATGTAACTAGTGTTAATATTAATCACTCAAATACTTTTGGGTCGAGTTCATGCTGTATAAAAAAAACTGCAAAATGTCTGATATCATCTGAGGTATCCCACTAACCTCAATAGGCTGAGACCTCTACAAGTGTGCAGCCTTAAACATGCATATATTTCAACGTCCCAAAGAGCCCACTGAAAACCTTTCTGAGGTCACCAGTCATACAGGAGCTTCTTTCTGTAGATATAATTTAAAAACATTTCATAAGCTCATTTTACAGAAGGATTTTTATGACAATTTCCACAAATCGTTGTCTTGAAATGACTGCAAAAACTGGTTCGAAAGTGCTTTGCACTGAAATCTGTAGAATCGGTTTTTTGGTTGTGAAATCAAGCATTCAAATATTTTTAAGACATCGATCATCAGTAGATTATAAACATTGTCAAACCCACCAAAACATTTTTGTTGTAATTGCATCGGGTTTCACCAATATGTTAAAAATGCACAATGTATCACTGTCTTTTCTTTTCTTGGCTCTAAGTATAGCTCTGCCACATTATTTGCATTCCCTCCATTGGTTGGCCTGTTAGCCCCTCCTGAAATTCAGGGCAGTGCGCCCCTATGCAACCAGGATGGAGCAGTCCAACGTGAGCGGGCAGCACGACCCTTGTAACGTTTGTTTGGAGTCTGTGTTTCGAGGTATGACTGCTATTTCTTGGATCCACAACACATGCAATGGGTAGGGCCTGGCTGAGTAATCTACACTCAGTACCATCGGTATAGCGTCCAGCCTGGGTATCTCCTCCGCTCTGTGACATGTGTTTGAAGATGGCTGCCACCTTGGCTGAACTGCACAGGTGTTCTGCAGGGGCTCCAGGGAGGCAGTGGTGGACTTCTGCAGGGTTTAGTGGAGAAGAACCAGAGGAGGGGCGGCCTGTCCATTAATGCTTATGAGAATAGAACGCTGGAAACTTTGGCTGTCTTGGGCTTCTTTCCTCCTGGTGCCACTTGCCTTGTCCTCAGCCACAGTTAATTTAGAAATTAGAAACCAATTCAGTAACAGCGCATTCATAATTGGGTTGGCAACATAGGACCTGTAGTTATCGCTTGAGCATATGCAACTGCACATCACCCCTTTGTCAATTCAGTAAACGCGTTGTTGACCATCTTTGCAACCTACCATAAATAATCCAACAACAAAGAACACTCCCTTTCTCCTTGTTTTCCGTAGTTCTGATTCTTAAATTATGTTTTTTCCATTGAATCTCTTCACTAGTGGTCACATGATACCCAATACAATTTAACCAATTTCAATCAAGAATGTTCTGCTTTGTGGCTTACTAAATAGAAAACACACTTTTGGACATTAACCATTAAATACTTTATTGAAAACCTTTATTTCATTTTTATTTTATATTTTATGCTGAGATTCAGTGTCCCGGAAGAAAAATAAGTCCACTATGCTGTGCTTCTGGTAGTGTCATGCTTTTGTGCACACAGCACAGGCAAACATTGCAGGAAAAGTCTAGTTGTAACAGATGAATATGATAAATGAATCCCTTGATTGAAATGAAATGGTGCTTGCATTATTTATAGTGCCATGTATTTTCAAGTAGCAATGCATGTTTTTTTCATAAATATTTTTATTAAACTTTGTGCAATTAACAGCCAGCAAACTAAGCAACAGGGTCTGCGGTCAACCATTAGACTGCAGGTCTCTCCCCTTCAATCACATGCACATCAGTTCCATCACTCAATGCTTCAATCCAAGAACGGGAGTGGAGGCCAACACCAAAGGACCAGCGAAAGAGGGACACCGCTCCTCAGGTGCATCTGCCACTGAAACAACTGCATCATCTCTCAAGACCGAAGAGGCCATGCTCAAAAAGGACTCGTTTAGGACCACACGGCCTCCATGGTCTATCCGTAGACAGGCCAATACTATGGCATCCCAAGCAGGCAGGATTGGTATCTTTCAAACCCCTCTAGCTTCCTTCCGGCAGATCGCCTCCTGCTCACAATCTGCCCGTCGCTGCAGCTCCAGCCCCCAAAGGTAAACATCAGGACCACGAAGTGACTTCCAACTCATGGTCAACTGCCGGCGGGCAAGGATAAGGGACAGATCTAGGAACCTATCAGTGACCCTCCTTGCCGCCAAACGGTCATGAATGCCCAGCAAACACAATGCGGGCAAATTAGGAACTCTCTGTCCGTGGAACCCTGTACTACCTGCAAGACCGCTGTCCAGTATGGAAGTGGAGAGGTGTGGCGCAGTGGCTAGGGCGGGTGACCCCAGAGAACGGGGCTCAAGGTTCGATCGCCGGTGGCAGCTCATCCCAGCACAATGTGACTCTGGGCAATAGCTCGCTTAATCTCCTCGATGGCCCCCAGCACCTTGAGACCCTTAGGGGTGATTGGTTTGCGCTTTAGAAATATCAGGTTATTAAATAACGGAAATGACCAACCCGTGTGATAGAAGTCTGCATCAATAGTTGAACAGCGGGGACAAGGCGAGGAAGCAGATGGAAACATAAGGGCTTACTTATGAGCCCTTGCAACACTTTCACACCACCCGTGGATCACTTTTTGTGACTCACCGGAGGCGTAAAAATGCACCCTATTTACAAAGTGCCGCATCTAGGCAGATGCGTCACTTTGTAAACCCATGTGCCACATTATACCTGTGCCAGGTATAATGTATGCAGGGTGGGCGTTCCCCTGCATAAAAGCCTCGTAGAAGTGGCGCACTGAAATCTATAAGATTTCAGTGCCTCACTTCTAGGACACCTTTTCATCAAACCTTACGCCTGCCTCATGGCAGGTGTAAGGGTGACGCAGCACATTAATGATAGGCCTCCCCCACGCATTGCTGGAGTTACATCATGCTTGCGACACAACTCCGACTTTTTTTTTTTATTGTGTACTCATTTGCCATAATTGTTGCAGCTGAAACCTCCAGACCTTATCTACCCATCTGGAAGGCCTTCAAGACCACAGTTTTGCGGAAAGGGGAATCTTGGCTACCACATCCTCTCCCCAAATGGCTGTAATCATTGGATCTGGCAGGTAGTATATCAACTTATTCCTTCCGAGTTAAACTTAATAGCTACATTCCATCTCTCCTTTCCAACCATACAGACTGGGGGTCCATTAACTTAGCCACTTTTTTGAGGATGTACGATTCAGATCCATCATATAAACATAGAGTACTGAATCCAGCCATTCTAACTTTGAAGGTGGCAATGTTTGAATTTTTAAAAATCTGTCTTCTTCCCAACAAAATTAAGTAAAACAATTATGTATTTGGATAATCCATATGCTCTCCCACATCTGATGGTAGCCCAAAAATAATTATTTCCAGGCTTACCTGAATTTGGTTGTGCAAGAGATCGTTCACAAAATTACACACCTCGTTCCAAAAATCTTGGATATTAGGAAAAGACATAAACATGTGGACATCACCGCACACCTCAAGCCACATTTCTTGCAGCAAGGCTCAACAGAGCCCCTCAGTTATTCCAGCCTTTTTGGTGTCCAATAGGTTCTGAGGAGAGAGAAGAGATTATTCCGCCTTAGATATGCTGGTTTAACCATGCTATATAATACTCGAAAGGATACTTGCCATAGGTGATCGAGATTCATATCTGCCATTCTCTCTCCCCACAGAGAGTTAGATGTGCTCTGTTCCTTTTCTGAATTATTCATGATTAAAGCTTACCAGGTTGCCACCACCTTCTATTGTAGTACGTTTTTAATCAGATGTTCTTTTAAGTCCTTGATATCATCTTTATCTTGTCCAAGAGTTCTGGACCAACTCTGCAGTTGGAGAAATATAAACTTAGAGACAGTTTTGTTAGTTAATTGTTGAAACTGTGTCCAGGAACAGAGCTTCCCTTCCTGGAGAATCTGACCCCATTCAGTTATATCTGCTTCCTTTAAATTCACCGCTAATCTATCTTTCAGACATTCCAGGGAGCCTGGCGAGTTCCATATTGGAGCATGCCTGCTATAATATGACAGATTTGTTACACGCCGAATCTAAGCCCATAATTGAGCCGCCGCCTAACTTCATTTAACAAGGTCTCCCATATCTGATCACTCCCAGACCCAACCTTTTCAGTTAGCAAAAACCTAAAATTCTTTAGTTGAAAAGACCATGCATAGTTTTGAAAATCTGGCAATGCTATGTCCCCTTTATCATAATTTCTCTTTAACTTCTGTCTTGCTATTCTTGAACCCTTAGATGCCCATATGAATGAATCTATTCTAGTGTGTAACTTTTGCAACCAGCTCTTCTTAAGGTGGAGGGGGGTCATATTAAAAAGGAAAGTCAATTTTGGAAGTATTGAAATCTTAATTAGGTTGATCCTCCCCTGTATCGTCAGTGGAAGATGGGAACAGCTAAGTAAAAGTCTATTTGTTTCTGTCAATGTTTTACTGAAATGTAGTTCTGCCCATTTCTCCAGAGAGGGAACAACTTTTATACCCAAATAGTTCAGTTCCCTTTTTATCAATGTTTGGTTCTCATTTACATTCCATACCATAGCCTCTGTCTTGGAGGGATTGGCCTAATACCCTGCTACCTTCTCAAATTCTACCACCAGGGAATGTAAACTTTCCATGGTGAAGATCAGATCTTGTGTATATATCATAACATCATCAGCATAAAGGGATACTTTCTTCAACCATGTGCCATATGAAAATGGGATAATCCCTTGCTCCGACCTTATCTTCTCAGCAAAAGGTTCAATATACAAATTGAAAAGCAGCAGGGAAGGGAGGCACCCCTGTCTAGTGCCTCTTGTTATCGTAAAACTTGACGCAAGAATACCATTGAGAACACTCTTTGCTGATGGGGCCCTATAAATACCTTGTATGGCCCTACAGAACTTTTTACCCAATTTATAATGTTCTAGCATGGTATATATGTACTGCCAATTTACCCTATCAAAGGCCTTTGTAGCGTCAAGCATAATAATCACAAGTGGCACTTTACTGTGCGTTGTGAAATCAATTGTCCCTATTAACTAGTGACTGAGGTGGTGCATACATCTGCCTCTCATAAACCCCGTGTCAACGTGGAATTCACAAGAAGGTGGTACCATGCGTTAGTCTGCCGAAACTGCGGACATTGTCCGCGATACAACCACCTCGGTGGAGATAAAAACACAAACCACAACACAAAAAAACCTGCGATGGGCCAAAGCGCGATGAGGAAACCAGCGATAAGCAGCGCCAGGCCTGCAACACACACCTGGCAGGTGGGAAAAATCACCATAAAAGTGGAAAAAAACAAACAAACACAAACTGACCAACACCCAAGCACCATGGAGGCAGCCGGAGCAGGTGCAGAGGACGAGCACAACCCCACAAGCACCCCGGATGGCCAGCCCGGGACCTCGGGGATAGGGAAGGGCAAGGACAAGAAGAAGAGGAAAACGAAGTTCAGTCCGCAGGCGAGCAGGATCATAGTCACGGAGGTGATGGAACACCATCAACAACTGTTCGTCACCTCCAACGTGTCATTGGGCACCAAAACTGGAATATGGCGGGACATCGTGGACAAGGTGAATGCCGTCAGAGAGCACAAGAGGACCATGGACAAGGTCAAGAGGCGATGGAATGACATCAAGCGGAAGACCAAGGAGAAACTCGCAGCCAACCAGAAGGCAGCAATGCAGACTGGAGGTGGGGGCCCAGCACCACAGCTCGTGCTGGATGACATGGGGGAGCTGGTGTCGACAGTCATCAGTGTGGATACTGTGGCTGGAGTCGGGGGACCGGACACTACTAGACAGGACACAACACAACCGCACAGGGTGAGTGACCACCAGGTACTGGGGGGGCGGGTGGAGATGGCCATGATGGCACACATGCACAATCAAGCAGAGCACAGTGCACACCCTCAATGACTCTGGGTCATCACCCAGATCCACAGACTGTCACAATGTACAATGCCATGCTGTCTGAATGTCAAAATGTACCATGCAGCTACATACACATGGACACATTGCAATACACCATCTCCCCTTCACATTACATGGCCACCGTCAACACCCCCTGCAGAGCAGTCCCAGCCACTCTTCACTGATGAGGAGGACAACCCCAGCATCAACACCCAAGCCCTCCTAGACATCATTGACATCATCCGCGACTCACCTCCAAGATCAGGGCTGACCAGCTGCATCGAGCAGACCCCACCCACCACCCAAACCACCCAGCAAAATGCACCCACGACCACGGCAGTCTCCCAAGACCCCCAGGAACAACACACGGCTTTCCAACGCTGTGTGCTGGAGGCCCAGAGGGAGATGGCTGAGAAGGTGCGGGGTGGGATTCGACCTCATTGCCACCAAACTGGACGCCATACATGGCTGTCTAGGCACGCTCCATATGCTCCAACGTGCCCTGACTGACATCGCTGGTGTCCTGGTGCAGAGAGAAGAACACTTGTCCGCTCAGAGGGGCAGCAGCGATAGCAGCCGTGAGCTGGCACACATGCGGTGGCTCATGGAGGACATGGTGTAGATGGAGGCAGAAAGGATGGCAGCCACTGCTGCACATCAGCGAAATGTAGCTGGGATCTACCATGCCCTGCAGACCATCATCATGGCATTGCTGCCAAAAGGCGTGGTGCTGATGAATGCTGCTGCCCCCACACCATCCACATCTCCGCCCCCTGGTGTGTCAGTGCCTCACAGTGTGGCAGGCATATCCACTCCGGCACCTCATGTGTCACTGCCACACAGTGCGGCCAACAATCCTCCTCTGGCCCCTGATGTGTCAGTGGCACACAGTGCCACAGCCGGTACTGCAACCCCCACAGGTGGGGCAGAGCACACATCCGGGGACAAGGACGTGGATGGGTTTGTGATCAGGAGGCACTAGCATTCACCTCCGCCACCTGGCCTGTTTCTGCTTGGTGCCGCACATGGCCTCATGACCTTCCTTTGACCCCTGATACACTCCGATGCACTCACCTTGGACAGCAACATGGACTGCCATATCCTGTCTGATGACCAAAGACATGGCCACCAGACTGCGGACTGTACCCTTCCTCTTCCGCAAGACTTGTCATCCCCGGATGGACTCTGGCTGGCCCTCCACGGGCCCATATTGTGTAGTGTGCTTGGCATTGCCCTAAACCGCTCCAGATACAGAACTGCACTGGATGTGCAATAAACATCCAGGGACACACTGAAGTGTCATGCCTGTCATCATTTATGTATGAATGTGTGGATGAATGTAGGGACAGTGATTTCCCTTGCGTCAATGAGGCTCATCCTGTGGGATGCCAGTCAGAGGGTGCTACATTGCATATTGTGTACCGGGTCCCGTGAACACTACTACAGGGACAAACGCATCTGTCACTTCCAAGTCCGGACATGGACTGAACTATGCCCAGAGCCCACGAGTCATTGTTGCATGCCCTGCGCTGGTCCGGCGTACGGCAGGCCAGACCACTCACCTAACGCTCTGAGGGGGGGCCCTCATTGCTACCCGTCGCAGGCGTACTCCCTGGTGGTGTGCAGGTCACTGGTCTAGTTGTCAGCATGTCACAGCCACTCCCTGAGGCAGGTTTGCACGCACACCACACCCATCCGGCAGAGGCATCACAGGCCATGTGACTCCACCAACATAAGGGGCCGACGATGTCACATTCCCCTCTGCCGGTGGTGACTGGATGACGGACGCTCCACGCTTCCCAATCATAAAGGGCCCATGAGTTGTTGCGCACAGGGTTAGTGGCACCCGAGGCCTTGCGACGGTCATGGGCCTACCACCACGTGGCGCTGACTGGGGTTGCACAGGGTTAGTGGCACCCAGAGCATTGCGACCGGCACAGGCACCCCGCCATGGGACGGTGACTTTGGGTGCACTGAGTCAGTGGCACCTTAAGCTGCTGAGCGGGTGTGCAGCCTGCGATGATGCCCCGTTCTGGCACTCCGGACAGCTCAGGTTTTGTGTGCCCTGCTGGACCGCAGTGCAGGCCAGAGCCAGCGGGCAGCACTGGCCTACCGGCTACCACCACGTGGCGTCGCTTCAGGGATCCCAGAGTCAGTGGCACCCATTGGGCTGAGCGTGTGTGCAGCCTGCGATGATGCCGGGTGCACTGGTATGTCCTTTGCCATGGAGTAATCAAGACCCAGCACCAAATATGAGAACTGGTGGCCTGCGGACCGTGGCTGCATGGTGTTGAGGGTGCCATGTCCGTAGGCCCCGGGCTTGTGGCTTTCAGCGGCACGTGGTGGGACCTCCTGTCTACACACTGGTGGCGGAAGGTGAGCAGTGAGGCCAGGGTGTGCATTGGCGAGCATGCTCCGATGAGTGGCGGGAGTGGC
The DNA here is from genome assembly GCF_964204655.1 of Triturus cristatus. NCBI lineage: Eukaryota > Metazoa > Chordata > Amphibia > Caudata > Salamandridae > Triturus > Triturus cristatus. Next base: position 655,995,502 of record NC_140594.1, read on the forward strand.
TAGGCTGCCTCTGCCTGGGTGTGCATGGGCGGGCAGGCGATGTTGTCTTGTGCAAGTGTTTGTACTGTGCCAAACATGTTTCTGGACTCTGTTTCAGATGACGGCTCTGTCTCAGATGTGTGACCTGGTGTACTGCTATACATACCGGCAAGTGGTTGGAGACACACCGGTGGCAGAAGGTGAGCAGTGTGGCCTGGGTGCGCAGGGACGGCGCTCTCTCTCTCTCTCCCTCTCTTCTTCTCTCTTTCTCTCTCCCCCCCTCTCTCTCTCTCTCTCTCTCTCTCTCTCCACCTCTCTTCTTCTCTCTCTCTCTCACTCTCTCTCTCTCTTCTTATCTCTCTCCCTCTCATCCTCTCTCTCTCCTTCGCTCTCTCTCTGTCCTTTGATGTGCGCAGGACACACCTTCTCATCATGATTTTTGTCTTGCAGGCTGTGACCTACGGATTGTCCCGAGGGGAGCTGCCATGTGTCTTCATTTCAGTGTTCCTTTTCACAAAGTTTCATTTGTTGTTCCGAAAGTGAATGTGTGATGCTCATTTCTGAGACGACACATGCATGTCACCAGTTGTGATTGTGCAACATTAAGCTGATTATTTTGGACATATTTAGGTGTAGCTGATGTGGCATGTCTTTGGTCGGGGGGGTGCCGGGTAGGGGGGGGGTCCTAGGGGTGGTGGCGGAGTGTGTTGTTGCCCTTTCGGCCCTCCAGGCTGCATGTTCAGTCGCCCGGGTGCATCTGTTGTTCTTCAGGTGTGGCTGTGGGCTGTGCTCCCTTTTGCGGTGCTGGCTGCGGTCCGACTTTGCACCAGGTCGGAGCAGGTGTTATTTTCCTGCTGATAACGTGCATTATCGCCTGTTTTGTGTTGTTATCGCAGTTCTGTATGGTCTTTGTGAATGTTGTGGAGTGGTGTTGTCTCGGGTTTTGGCACAGGAACGCCTACTCTGCATCTCATTAGCGATAGTTGCGGGGGTCATCTGTAGCGATATTTTTTGCGGCTGCTATTGCAGGGAAACTGGTGGTATCGGCTGTTAGCACCAGCTTTTGAATAGGGCGATAATTTTATCGCCACTTTGGCTGCGATAAAATGGCGCTAACTCGGCGATAAGTCCTTGTGAATATGCCCCTTAGTCTTTTGGCCAAAATACAGGTATAAAATTTGTAATAACAATTCAGGAGTGAAATTGGCCTATAGGACTCGCAAGACATTGGATCTTACCCTGGCTTTAAAATTAATGTGATTACTTCTTCCTTCATAGCTTTGGGATCGATATTCCTTCCTCTCACTCAGCTTTTGATAAAATTCATTAGGGATCCCATGGGCTGGCCATCTAATCATTTATAAACCTCTTCTTCTGAAACATTTAAATCTTCTTTATACAAATTTCCTAAGAAATCGGCAAATGCTTGTTCCACTTCCAGGGTTCCTCTTAACCTATTTCCTATTTTCTTACACTTTACCTCAGTTATCTTATTTCTCATCACTACTGTTTTCGTTTTTCACACCAGGAGTTTCCCCGCATTCTCACTATACTCAAAGTGCACTATTTTACTAGCTTCCCAACGTGCTCAGATCCTTTCCTCCAAATTGGCACTAAGTTTAAACTTCCGATCTAGAATTTCTTTTCGCCATTTCGCAATACACTCCTTCTCAACCATTTGTTCTTCACGCTTATATTCCAGTACCCCTATCTCTTGCTCCAAGTCCTCAACCACTTTCCTATATTGTTTGTTTCTTTGTGCAGAGAGACTAATTAGAATCCCCTAGTATATGCTTTAAACATGTCCCAAACTATATATTTAGATGCTGAAAAACGTTTGCTCTTGAAAAATTCTACTGTTTTATTTCTTAAAGTGTCCATTAAGACTGTGTCATTTAATAAAGAATGTCCCAACATCCACCTTCTTACCTTATTTCCTAATTATACCTTCAATTCCCAAACCACTGCCCTATGGTCTGACAGATGGGCTGGTAGGTGCTTCACACTCTTAACATATACTCTTAAGGATTGGTCCAACAAAAACTAATGAATCCTAGAATGATTATACGTTTTATTATGGAATGTATACCCTTGCTCTGTGCCATGTTCATCTCTACAAATATCATACAGGCCAAATTGTTTCATTAGAGATCTAATGTAGGCATGCATTTTAGAGCGAAACATCGATCTACTTTTACTAGATCTGTCCAGTAGATAATCCATCACCACATTAAAATCTCCCTCCATAATAATAGGATATCGGGTGCACATCAGCTCTGCACATACAGTTTGTAATGGCTCTATATCATCTATATTCGAGCCGTAATATCCCACCAGCATATGGATCCTATCATACACTCTGGTGGTAACAATAACCCATCTTCCCTTCTTATCCACTTTCCAATCTGATATGGACAGTTCCACTGATCTTCAAATGAGAATGATCACCCCCTTCATATAACATGTTTGGTACGAACATACCAATTGTTATACCCATTTTTGATTTTTAAAGGCATCTTAACATTCAATTTTAGATAAGTGTGACTCCTGAAGTATGATTATTTGAGCTGTGGCATCCTTCAGATATTGTAAGATTGTTGCTCTCCTATTCCTAACTCACTGCCCATTGACATTCCATGAGAGACTTTGAATGCCTTTACTCCTTAACTCCATCTTTGCTGGTTGAGAATTCACCACCCTGGAGGGATAGAAAGGCAAATGGACACTTTTTAAAAACAATGTTCCCCTCTATGCTCCCCACCTTGTGCCCCCCTACCCTCCCTCCACCTCTGGAAAACCCTACCCCTTCGTTATTGGCTAATCTAGCCATCAGGCCCTGCCAGGGAGAAAGGAATACAGAATTAATCCCTTAAAAATAAAAAGGAAAGGGTGCTAATAAACCCAAAATACCACCAAACACTTATGTGGCTGCAGAACAAAGAAAATCAAAGTTTAGTTGTACAAATTAAACCTGGCTTGAGGCAACCTCTTTTCCTTCTCCTCTTTCAATAATACCTCCCCCGGGGCATATAAACATAATTATTCTTGATTTGACCTAACCTTGTCAAGAAATGTATCTGCTTCTTCACATCTTCTCAAATTATGCATTTTGTTATTTAGCATTACTCATAGGGCAGCCGGGAATTTTCACTGAACAGACCCACCTAACTTTTTTAATTTGTCCATTCTTTTCCCTAGCTCCCACTGCCTATTCAGCGTAATCTGTGAAATGTCAGATCTAATCTCAAAAGAGAACCCTTTCCCAGTTAATGTTCCCTCTCTCAACGCAGGGTTCACAATGTTATCTTTGATGGTGAAGGTGAGAACGTTCACTAAAATTCTCTGAGAGGGGATCATTTTTAAAGACTTATCTTTAGGGGGAGGATTTATCTTATTTAACCTACGCGTCTGGGGCTGCCCTAATATCCCCTGAGACTCTAAGGAATGCTCACTCCCTTCTTCTCATGAGTGTATGGGAGTGTGACCTGAGTCCGCCTCAATGAGCATGCCCAAACATACCGCACAGTCCTGATCAAGACATTCAAGGTCCGCACCATAGAGGCAGGTCGCGGTCGCAATAGGAAGCCCAGCAGACAATTGTTAGAGGGAGAACAGCACTCCACGGTCCCAACGCCTTCCCAGAGGTAGGCATGCCAGCGCGCCACCCACTGCAGCTTAGCTGCCAATTAATAGAGCTCTACATCGGGTGATGCTTGACCTCCCTACTTTGCAGGTAAATGCATTTTCCAGAGAGCCACACCACGATGGGAGGTACCCCAATAAAGGGAAAGCAACAACGTATCCAGTTCACTTAAAAACCGTTGCAGGAGTTCCATCGGGAGTACTGCAAATAGATAAAGTCCTCGCAGTAGCATGATCATCTTGGATAAAGCCACACTGCAGTGGTCCAATAAAGGCAATGTGGTCCAGGAGGCAACAGATCTACACAACCCAGCCAACACACACCCATAGTTTCCCTCATTCAGCAACTGGGTATGGTACTATGCTACACCAAGGTATTGCACCGTATCTCGCTCCCAATGCAGCACCGGTAGTGATGCAATAAATTGGCTGTCTGTAGGATCTCCCCACAAGGGGTAAATGCATGACTTGTTCCAATTAACTGCTAAACCCGAACAACCCCCAAAATCTGACAATGCAGTGACCGCACTTGAGAGGTCAGTGTCTTGCCTCCGAAGACACAGCAGCATGTTGTTGGCATACAGAGAGAACGTCCTATCACCAGCAATATGTAAAGCCACATAATGACGATCTTGGCTAATCGTGCAGGCAAATGGCTCCATAACTAGAGCAAATAAAAAAGGGGAGAGGGGGCAACCCTGTCGAGTTCCTCGTTCAACCTCAAAGGCATTGGAGATCAGCCCACCAGCTCGTATCCTAGCTAAAGAGCCGCACAAAGGGGGTGCGAGTGATCGAGGCACAGGTCCTGCACACAATTAAAGTCTCCTCCCACTACTCTCCAGGAGGGAACCATCTGCGAGAGCAGGGGCACCAGGCTAATTAAAAAGGCAGATTGGTCCACATTAGGTGCATACACATTTGGAAGAGCTATGTCCCTGCCGTCTAAACACCCCAGCACAAATACATACTGACCCTACCGGTCCATATTCACCCTATGCAAGCGGAAAGGAACACCAGGCCAAATCCATTTGAGGTGTGTAAACGTCATGTAATTTGCTTTTGTTTAATTAGGTAGATTTTCGAAAAAAAATATGCGTAAGAATGTGAAATGCAAAACCAGCATTTAGAACTATATTTGAGCATGACATTTTGGACGCAAAGAGGCATTTAATTCTGAAAATAGCACAAACAGAAGACACTCTTGTTCTAATAATGTTTGCTGTGAATGGAGCTTAATTACGAAACATAGCATAATAGCCGAATAGCGTCATTTCAGGAATTTCGATTAACAAGTATAACACGAATTTTCTGAAATTATGCAAGATTAAGTCAGTGTATTGGAAATTTCAACCGGCCTAGATCTCTAACACTGTGCTTGCTTATAACCTGTGGTTGTGGTTCTATGTACCTTGTGAAGCAAATTATTAACTCCTTTGATTCAGTAGCACTAAAGGCAAGCAAGTAAGGCATTTTGGGCCACATGCATCAACGAGAAAACTGCTCGCAAACGGGCAGATTAGCAGAATCTGCCCCTTTGCGACCGGTATTTTTGCATTTGGGATGCATCATCCCAAATGCAAAAATCGCTATTTAAGGAATCTCTAAATAGCGATTCCTTAAATTGCGATTGCATTTAAGGAATCCCAAATTGAGATTCCTTAAATGCAATGCATCAAAGTTTAAAAATTAGCGATTTCGCTAATAGGGGGAGCAAATTACCATGAAGTTGAACTTCATGGTAATTTGCAAAAACTTTGAAAAATGCACTAAAGTGCATTTTTCAAAGTTCCATTTTACACATGTGTGCAAGATGTATTCATATGCAGATTTCAGGGGTGCAACAGGGTGTCTTTTTGACGCCCTGGCACCCTTGAAATAGCATGAGCAATTTGCGATTCTCTAATTGAGATTAGCAAATTGAGAAAGTCCTCCCATTCATTCCTATGGGCCTCTAGGCCCGTAGGAATCAATGGGGAGGTATTCCTTAATTGCGACTCGCAATTTGCGAGTAGCAATTAAGGAATGTTTAGAAATCGCTATTTTGTAAGCGATTTCTGCATGCATAGCCTTTTGCTATTCCTTATTAGCGAATCCTTATTTTTTGCTATTAAGGAATCGCAAATGGCATTGTTGATGCATGTGCCAGTTTATTTATTTCTTTTAGTCCTTGAAATAGCAGTTCAAGACTTTCATCAATGGATGGCAGAACGCTCTCCATAAATAATACAGTGATACAAAGTTACTAGTGGAGATAAATCAATTTACGTTAACAACATGATTCAGCACGAATATATGGATGTTCAAAATGTAGACGATGTGTGTAGTTCATGTAAGGAAGGGGGTGTGAGATCCTTCTTGACATTAGATGGGACTAGCTGATGAGTACTGGGAGAGATTTCCTTAGCTTCGATGCGTTTCCACAGAATGATTGTTTAAGGGTGGAGGTTTCTCTAAGTCTGGGAGAGTCCAGTTTCAATAGATTAGGTAAGATCTTAGATTTGGTAACATTCAGTTTCTGACACAGATTTCAAGTTTTTTCCACAGATATTCAGGTTTTGCAGGTAAATCAGCTTTTAGGTAATGCTTACAGCTGAATATTCTCATCTATATTTCATGGGATGCCAACCTAGTAATTTAAGGACACGAGTAATGTACCAAAATATTTTTCCATTTGAGGCCCCATTGGAGCACGGCTCTGAGTGGAGGGGAAGGGAACTGGATGACATTTGGTCAGATCAATCAATAGGGCATTACAAAAGTCTACATATAAAACGAGTACGGCCTGGATTGGCAACTTCAAGACTGATTTGCATATGGCTGGATTTGAACTGGGATGGCGAAGTGAGCTAAAGAGCGATGATGGATTCAACTAAGATCTGTGACTGGGGGTGAGTGTCTGAAATGTTTCAGCGCTCCATCCCTTATCTCCTTAAGCTTGTCTAACAAAACAAGACAAGGCAAGATAAAATAGTCACACAACACTGCAGAGCAGACTAAGACAGTCTCGCAACAGACCGGGCGGCTAGGATGGTCTTGAACAGAACAGAACATGCTAAGATAGTCATTCAACAGAACTGGGTAAGATTTCTTAAACAATGTACTCAGGAGACACAATGACTGAATAATTTAAAAAAACTGAATCTGGCAGACATCTGTAAGGTAATCCTTTATTAACTACAATCTAAGCTACAGAGAGGACAAACAGAGCAAAGGAGCAGAGGAAGGTAGACAATACTTCTAAGAATGTCAGTAGGTAAAATAAAGAATAAAGCACAAGAACATATAAAGTGGATTTGCAGTGTATTGCAGTTGAGGAACAGTGCAACAAGGGTTTAAAAGCCCTTATATAGGGAGGCATTTTAAAATGGCCTCCCAAACAGGTGTCAGTGAATTTCCAACTCGATTTATGCCTTAACTCTCAAAGAATTGGGCTTCTGTCAACCCTTTCCTATACATACATCCAGTTTCGAGCCATGCATGATCCCAGCGCAAGCATTCTTTGAATTTGGCCAGAATCAAAAAGGTTTGCTATCCACTGCCATGCCTCTCCTTGGTGTGGCAAGGTGGAGGGGAGACAGCACCAGTCTTTATGAGGCAGGTGAGCCAGCCTCTGCAGGTGACACATGAGGCTCTGTGAGCATGTGTGTGTGAGGCGGGACAGTGTGGAGTGTATTTAATGATAAAACGCTACACTGTAGCATCAGTAGTTCTGATGTCTGCCTAGAGACCCCAATCAGTGTAGGGTCATTGTCCCAAGAGATAATACCAACGAGCACCGGCATTTCTTGTCTCCATGAGGGTTTTGAGAACTGGAGTGTGAAACTCTACTTCTAGTTTTAATGATTGACCAATCCACTTGTAGACGTTCAGAGTTGTTAATGTGATCTTTGTTTGTAAAATTCAGCTCCAGGGTGGTGTCCTCTATGTGGGGAGGGAGGTGTGCCCTGGAATATCGAGGTAGGAATCTTGATTGCACCAAATATCATGGACTCTATATCTAAGGGCACAATATCTAAAGGTAAGTAAGTACAGATTTTCTACACCTAACTCCAATTAAATGTACCAATATCTATTGCTTCACAGCGCATAGATACGGAGCTAAGATTATAAACCTATACTACCTATATATATGCACTTACCGTTTGATATTTTGTCCCTCGATATTCTATCAACAATATTAGTGTATCTCGATATTCCTAGACTTGATGTAGTACAATCGGACATGTGACGTTACCCCGCATGAATTTACCCCGCATGCTTTTACCCCGTAGTTTTTACTCAGCAAAATCTTTTACAAACGCAGGGCTTTACAACGCAATTCATTACAATGCATTCCCCATTGCAATGCAATTACTATTCTAACTCCAGGGGGGGCGTTACTTTGGGGAATGCGTTTTTGGTGTAAAGGCCTTCGTTGTAAAAGTTATTGTGGAGTAAAAAATGAAGGGTAAAGCCATGCGGAGTAAAGAATGCGGGGTACACGAAGTTTCCCAGTACAATCGGGTACGGAAGATACATTGTTGAAATTGATTGTTGTCAAATAGGAAGGATTTGAAGAGAGATGTATGAGTATCCTCAGTGAAGGTTGAAATTCCCTAGGAAACCCACGAGGAGATGAGATGACCCATGCTGTAGTCAAAGAAGTCCTGAGTGAAGCCTTCTTTATCATTGGCCCCAGACCTCTTGGTGTGGAGTTTGATAATCTCCATAGTTAAACTTTGGACGATGGTGGTGGTAAATATTTTGATCACTTTGCATTGAAAGGAATCTTTGTGCATAAGGGATATTCCTATGCAATATCTAAGCTCTATTGAAGTAGAACATGTTGTATTATTGTGGTAAGATTACATCAAATAGAGATCTGGAGGAAGGTGGAACCAGATTTGTTTTTTTTAATTATTATTAATTAGAACTTTAATTACCAACTTACTGAAAACAGTACAGTGAAAATGTCAATACACAATGAGCTACATTACAGCAACCAAGGCATATCTTCCATAAACAATTGCATCATGACATACAATACATCCCAGTCAAAGCAATAATGCAGAAATATAAAAAAGCTTGCAGGATATGTTCACTTATCCTAGTTAAACATATAGTCATGCCAAATGGGACATGATCTACATTGGCGCAAATTACAAGTGCCTAGGTATCCAGTTCCATTAACATTGTAAGTAGTCCATGCAAAGTTATAGGCTAGTGCAGTCCACCATCTCTCCTTTGTGCCAGAGACTTATCTAGATGTTCCTCCTTCAGTGCAGGGAGTTCACACCTACCCATGAAACTAAATAGGCTACGACTTGCCCCAAATGTCCTTAGGGCGAGATTTATGAGGCATGATGTCCCAATAGTTTTCAAGTTGTTCTTACCAGTCGGCTATGACTTTTAGCCAATCATGTACTCGGGCCCATCCTTCGGCCACAGTGCATTGCCTCTCTAAGCTTGTCAAGTCCCAAACGTCTCATTTGGAGGCAGAACACCTCAGTCTCCCGTCACAGGCAATGCCGGGTTCCGGACAGCAGCGAGCCCATCCGCAAATAAACAATCTAATTTACCTCGCTGCCTCAAGTGGCTCCAGGCCCAGACAGTGCAACTAACATTGTCAATGTCCATTCTAGGACAACTGGCGGGGGAGCAGAGAACAGTATTCATCGGGCATGGCTCCATATTATCATTTTCAATGGCAACATGTGGTTGGAAAGGCGTGGTGGTGCCAACAGTGATTGAACTGTGCGTGTGTGCAGTAATAATACAGTTCCAAGTCAGGCACACAGATCCCACCTTGTTCATATAGCAATGTAAGTACTCCCCATGCAGCTCTGGCCACTTCCCGGCCCCGGCTAGGCTTATAATATTAGAGCAGATACGAGGAAAGACGTGTTTAGTAAGTAGGACTGGTACATTAACAAAAAGGTATAGGAACTTGTGGAGGTTTAACATTTTAGTGACTGCAATTCTGTCAGCCATAGACAAGGGCAAGTTGGACCATCCGGGCTCTCCGTCCTCAAGCCACGCACTGCTCTGCCATAATCCGTCCAACAGATATCTTGCAGCTCTCTACTTACCCATATACGTAGATACTTGGCAGCAGAGTCTGAGCATTTCAACAGGAAATCAAATGAAGATTTCCTCATTGTGGTGTAAGGGGTAAGGAGGAAGACAAATGACTAGGACCGGTTGATAGTTATGCCTGTGAGTCATCCAAATTTGATGAACTCACTATATATTGATGACGCATCAGCTGCTGGGTTTTTGCCGTATGATGTAAGTTGTTCATAAGGCAACCTAATCTATTTAACCGGCGACTGCTTTGGATCCTCTCCAATAGCATAAAAGATATTTCCATTGTTGTGTATCGAACCCTTTCCGATATCTAGGAAAATAGCAGCATCGGGTCTAAGGAATGTATCAACACAAATATAGTGCGCATGTTATGGCCCTTGGAGCTGCCAGGTATGATCCCGATTGGTCAGACGGAACAACGTCAGATAATAATAGAGTAGTCTATTCGAAATAAGTTTAATCTGAATCATATTATTCATGTTTATTCTAGTCAGAGATTTCAGGGGAGCTTATCAGGTTTTGATATTGTGACAGTCAGGGCCCCCATAAAAATAACAGTAGGCGCAAACCTCTTCATATAGTTCTAGTCGGTATGGCGCCAGTATATGTGAATACTCTTTATAACAAGAAGAGGTCACGCCATCCAAGCCCACAGCCCTGTCCCCAAACAAGTTCTGTATCACATAGTCCTCATCTTTAACTGTGAAGGGAATATCTAAATACTGCCTGTTGCAGGAGCTACTCAAGAATATATTCTGAATGAGAGCTTGTGCTGGTTTGGAACAGGTCAGTATAAAGGTTCAATGGGGTGCATGCAACGTTATCAGTACCAGATTGGGTCCCACCAATGTCATCTACAAGCTCAGTAATGTAAGAACTGGCCCATGGCCTGTGCAGGAGCCAGGCAAGTGTTTCCTTGTCCTAGATCCCTCTACATTTTTCTCAGCAACAGCTTCTTAAACTAAGTGGAGAGTCTCTCTTCCTTGAGTCTCATCAAATTCTGTAAGATTACTCCTGATTTTCATCGATATCGGCGTTTCGTTAGAGGCATGAAAGTCCTATAAAAGAGCCTGAATTTCTTCTTCAAGCATGGTCAGTTACTTCCTCAATGATTTCAGTACACCAAACTGCTTAGACATGCACGCACCACGGTTAACCACCGACGAGGACTCCCACAGCATGCAGGCCGAGGTGACTGACTGGGAGTTGTGAGAGAAAAATTCAAGGATATCCTTTTAAAATCTGTTCTCTGAACACCACGTCAAGTGGTGCCTTTGACCGGGAGAGCCAGGAAAATGCTCGGTCTCTGTGGGAAACATCGTTTACATCGCATTCAGTACACCGCGATGCTGTTACATCGCGGTCGTTACAACGAACGCGATGTAACCACGCGATGCCATTACAACGCAAGTCTTTACATCGACTTGCGCTAGATGGCGTGCTAACATTACAAATAGTGTAGTTTACTATCCCAACACCTTCCCTACTGTTAAGTGGACTGGAGTTGGAATAGTAAATTACGCTTTTCTAATGTTAGCACGCCATCTAGCGCAAGTCGATGTAAAGACTTGCGTTGTAATGGCATAGCGTAGTAACATCGCAGTCGTTGTAACGAATGCGATGTAACTGCACGCGTTGTAATGAGTCTCGTTGTTACGTCATACATCCGGTCTCTATATGCAAAAAGGACAGTCCCAGCCACGCTGTAGCATGATCTGAAAGTGTCCTGGGTAGGTGATCTACTCTTGTAGTTCTAGCACATATGTCTCTGGTGACTGGCCAGTAATCAATCCTGGAACTACACTTTTGGGTGCAAGTGATGCACATGCCTTCGCTGACATTATTCATAGACATCTGGAGTGTGAGGATTTGGGTGTATTATACAAAGTGGCTGTTGGGCATTATCGTGGAATACACTCACAAAAACTGTCTTGGGTCCAATCAGGCTAGTTTGTATCACCCTTTGCTTAACCCTGGGTAGCTGTGACTTTGAGCAGCAAGGCTTGACAAATAAATTTCGCCTAAAGCATTTAACAGCACCAAACATCAGAATAAAACAGTCACACAAGAAAGTGATTCCTTGATCTTCAAAAACCACCAAGGGAGATATAGATTTTCGAAGCATTAAATAACTTGGAATCCAACTGCAAACAAACATTGGTCAACAAAAGTTTATAAACTTTTGAAAAGTTTGATAGAGTTTGTTCGGCAACTCTGACTTGGGTGACCAAATCCAACAGGGTGGAAATGTAGGAGGCCAGTAAGGTTACTTTGGACAGCTTCCTGGCCACCAGAGCCTTCTCAAGTACAGTTCCAGCCTTTAGGAAATGACCGCCATTGGAGTGGTCCTGAAGCTTTGGATGCAGGAGGATAAGATGCTCCGGGTGCTGTGTGGTCGACGGGGGTGAGTTGCAGTTGAGTCTTCGGTCCATGAGTGAGGTGGGGTGATTTTGGCCATGGAACTCTGGGTCCCACGATGTTCTCTATGTGATAGTAAAAGGCTAGGTGTGGCTGAGCTGCCGATCTTGTGACACAGCAGTCACAGCAAAAATTCTTGGTGGGGCTACCATTCCTCTGGGTTGACAAATCCGGTCTCTGGCAGCACTCCTAGGTCCAGCAGACTTGGGTGCAACTTTAGGCCTTTGTGGATGGGTCACTTTGGGTGCCTGGTGGCAGGCAGTGGCTAAACCTCTGCAGTGGCTACTAACTTGCCGGTTTGGGCTTCTTCCGCTCTTTTGCCTCTGGAGCTGGTTCCAGGTGATCAGTCGATTGATCCTTGGACTTACTGCTTCGATCTGAGGCTTGGAATCAACTTTTCTTTGATCCAGGAGCCACAGTCGAAACGTTAGTAGCCTAAAGAGCATCAAGTGCAGTACTTCGAAAGGTGCAGCCTCACTTCATGCAGCTTCAAAGGCAGCAGGGCAGTCCTTCTTTGGTCCTTTCTCCAAATCCAAGATGTACTGATGTCCACGGTGCCAGAGGGTGCCCATTTTATCTTGGGAAAAGTACCCCATGGGGACAAAGCGGTGACTAGCCAATGGGCTAAAAGGTACCCATACCTTTGGTGACAAGGTTCCTGTGTTGTGTGGCATTTGGCAATCCCAGAATGCAATATTCTTGCCACTGTCAAGATGTCTGGACCTTCTCGCAACTGTGAGGAACTCGATAGCCCAACCCAGATGCATGGTTGCCTAAGGGCTTCACACCCACAGGAAAATCGGTGTGGGGATGGGTTTTGCCTCTCTGACCTTGCATGAAAAAAAGGCAGCCTGCACAGGAGTGTTATCTTCAGTGGCTGTTCAAAGGTGGCTTCCCCTTTGAAGCTCGCTTTCTGGGCTAAGACAGCGAGTGGCTTTCCTGGGAGGGAAGGTTACACCTGCAACTGCCTTTTTTCCTAAGCCTGGGAGTTGTTCACACATGTCCCCAGGCAGGAACAAAGCTTGCCATAGACCCTGGTGCTTGACCCTGTGTGAGGCGACTGGACTAGCTGGGGCACCGAGTGGCAACTACATAAAAGTTGCTTAACTTTAATAATGATATTATTTTGACCTAGGCATCAAGTCACATTTAATGCCTTGATTAATTTGATACCTTACAGTACCCAGTTCGGTAGCCCGATTCAGAATTTAGCCAGTCTGTGATGCCAGCCTGTAACCCGCTATCAGCCAATGGAGCTACTAAATTTTCCTTAGCAAAACGACACCTTTAAGGGTTTTGCTGCTAAGACATATATAAACTTATATGTCTTACTTAATAATATGCAGCTCCCTCCCATAGGGTTTTATAGACTTTTCATAGGGGAGATTTACATATATTGTTAAGGGAGTGGTGGCTTTTCCACTAGTTTAAATGGCAAAGTCAAACTAGCAGTGTAAACATCACCCATCCAGTCTGCCGTGGCAGGCTGGGAGCCATTTTATTTTTTGTCTCACTCAGGGTGGTACAGACAGTGCTGCAGCCCTGGGTGGACACTCTGCCTGAATACCTTTTACTAGGAACTTATAAGTAAGTATGCACTTGTCAATTTGGGAGATCCAATTTGACCTACCTTTTGTAATGGGTCAGAACACTGGCTCTGGTCTGGTTAGCAGGCCTCAATGTACTCCCAGAGATGAAAAACCAGCAGCTAGTACAAATTGGGGCTAAAAGTGGGGGGAAACCTGCAAAAAGACTGTTTCCTTATATGGAGTAGCTGGACCTCCAGATGTCCATGAGGTTGTTGTCCGACATTATGGTTTGAAGCTGGAGCTCAGCTTGTGGGTGTGGTCATCTAGATACACCAGATTTATCAAGTGCGGCATCAGGCACAATCCTAAAATCCCCACACTAGACAAAGGCCCAGGGTTCAAGACTTAGTATTAGTCACCAGACGCCAGGAAGACGCCTGGGTGCTCAACATTGGGCAAATTATGAAGGAAATAGTGACAGTATGGCCATGTAGTACCCCACTTACGATAGCATATCTGTCTTCCCCATCACAGATAGAGGCCACAGGCCACCACAAGTAACCTTTGCATACCACCACCGCTACTTAGGCCGAAAATGTGGCATACTATCCAGCCAGCACGTATTATGCATTTAGTGGCATTTGTTAAGTGTATTTCTTGAAGCAGCATGATGTCTATGTGGTAGCAATTCAAATAAGCAAGTACGTGCCTCACTTTATGTGGATTGGTCATTTCTCGTATATTCCAAAATATCAGTTTAATTGAGTGCATACAAGTAGTGGCGTGTCTAAGTAGGTACATGCTCTGGGATATACAGCCCCAGGGAGCGCCGACCCTCTATCTATCTATCTATCTATCTATCTATCTATCTATCTATCTATCTATCTATCTATCTATCTATCTATCTATCTATCTATCTATCTATCTATCTATCTATCTATCTATCTATCTATCTATCTATCTATCTATCTATCTATCTATCTATCTATCTATCTATCTATCTATCTATCCATCCATCCATCCATCCATCTATCTATCTATCTATCTATCTATCTATCTATCTATCTATCTATCTATCTATCTATCTATCTATCTATCTATCTATCTATCTATCTATCTAGCTATCTAGCTATCTAGCTATCTATATTTATGTATATCTATATTCATAGATTGATAGATAGATAGATAGATAGATAGATAGATAGATAGATAGATAGATAGATAGATAGATAGATAGATAGATAGATAGATAGATAGATAGATAGATAGATAGATAGATAGATAGATAGATAGATGGATGGATGGATGGATGGATGGATGGATGGATGGATGGATGGATGGATGGATGGATGGATGGATGGATGGATGGATAGATAGATAGATAGATAGATAGATAGATAGATAGATAGATAGATAGATAGATAGATAGATAGATAGATAGATAGATAGATAGATAGGAATTTTAGAAACACCATGGGGCAGATTTACAAGCCCCTTGCGTGACTTGTGCGGCGTCAATGGTGCGGCCCATTTACAAAGTGACGCATCTAGGGAGATGCGTCGCGTTGTAAAGCCCTGCATCACATTATACCTGCGTCAGGTATAATGTATGCAGGGTGGGTGTTCCCATGCAAAAAGCCATGTAGAACTGACGCAGTGAAAGCGTCACTCTACGCCTTCACTGCGTCAAAATCCCTATGTCTGCTCAGACCAGGCGTAAGGAATGACGCAGGGCTTTTTGAATGGGACTCATCCACCTATTGTGACGAATTGCTGGAGTTACAACACTTTCATGAGCAACTCCAGCAATGCGTCACTTTTGCGCCAACAGATGCGTCAGAATTTCTTACGCATCTGTTAATCCTTGCGCCACGGAGCACTGTATTGTAGATACAGCGCATCCATAGTGACGCATGGACATTTGGTGCTGACGCAAGGAAACTGACGCATCTATGCAGATGCGTCAGTTCCTTGTAAATCTGACCCCCAGATAGCAATGCTTTAATGAATGGCCTGGTTATCTGTTAAAACCAACTGTAGGGATGCTGGTTGCAGTGGGAAAGACCAAATAGGAGCGAGTAGATTTCAGCTTAAAAGCAGAATCGGGAAATTGTATTGGCTGCAATACAATGTAAACTAATTCGGAAACTATCTCTAGGGGGGGCAACTTGAGCTCCCCTGCTGGCCTACGCCTCACGCTGGGGGGCATTTCCTTCAAGAAGGAGGACCGTCCCCGGCTGGGGGTCACTGCAGCAGCCAATGAACACGCTGGCAAAGAGCAGACGACTTTGTTTCTCGATGCACAGTCTTTCCTCATGTGAACTTCCATAGCAACTGGGCGAAGGCCGTCACTCAGCTCGACGCGCCAAACGCCATTTCACTTCCTTGCGCGCTGTCTTAACAGGGCGGCTTGAAGGAAAGCACCGTGCGAGGCGCTTTTCTCTGCAGGTGCTGTGAGATGAAGTCCTCTGGTTACCACATCCGCAATCCGGTCCCATAGCTCCTCACCCACCAGTGAAAGTACACACCTGCCTGCGAGTGCCGTACTACTGTCATTAATACTGTTTGTAGAGCCTGCGGCTATTCGTGTTCTCAGGCGCGGCGTGCGCAGGGAATGACTGCTAACTGAGCGCGCCAGGAGACCAAACAGGTGCTATTGTCGCTTTGTTTGGCTGTAGTCAATAGACCTACCAAGGACTCCGAAAGGTACACCTCGAAAAGAATGCATTCCAGGGGTATGTCTGTGTGTAAGCTGACCCGCTGTGTACACTCCAAAGCAACGCAGGATCCACTTTCCTTTAAATATGGTATAACGTTCCCATCAGTGCGCATTTCATTGTTTGAGGCTTTTTGTCCGTATTGTGTAAAGGAACGGTAGCTTGCTGGGCCTACAATGATGTATTGCTGAACACGTTTAGTAACTTGCTCACAGGAGGCCTTGCTTGGGGCTTTTGTTTTCATTGCTTTGCTTTCTTTCATTGTCGGCGTGTGGCCAACTTTCCTATAACATATTTGGTATTATTTAAGCCGTGTTTAGTTCAAGAGAAACAGGCACGCATTAAGACATTCCTCTGTCGGCGTTACTAAAATGAGTACAGAAAAATTATGTTATGTGTGTTTATTTGTGAACGAAGGGAACCAGAGTCAGGTTGGCGACATGAAGTTGATTGTGTTAGGATGTAGTTTCTCCCTCTGACGCTCCCTCTCTCTCTGTCTCTCTCTCGCTCTTTCTCCTTCTCTCTCTCTCTCTCTCTCTCGCTCTCTCTCCCTCTCTTTCTCTCTCTCTCTCTCGCTCTTTCTCCCTCTCTTTCTCTCTCTCTCTCTCTCTCTCTCGCTCTTTCTCCCTCTCTTTCTCTCTCTCTCTCTCTCCCTCCCTCCTCTCTTCTTCTCTCTCTCCCTCTCTCTCTCTCTCTCTCGCTCTCTCGCTCTTTCTCCCTCTCTTTCTCTCTCTCTCTCTCTCGCTCTTTCTCCCTCTCTTTCTCTCTCTCTCTCTCCCTCCCTCCTCTCTTCTTCTCTCTCTCTCGCTCTCCCGCTCTTTCTCCCTCTCTTTCTCTCTCTCTCTCTCGCTCTTTCTCCCTCTCTTTCTCTCTTTCTCTCTCTCTCTCTCTCTCTCGCTCTCTCACTCTTTCTCCCTCTCTTTCTCTCTCTCTCTCTCGCGCGCGCGCTCTTTCTCCCTCTCTTTCTCTCTCTCTCTCTCTCTCTCTCTCTCTCGACGATGATGATGGTGGCAGGTGTTCTATCCATCCTTTGCAGAAGATGTTTGCGTGGGAACGTGAACGGCGAACTGACTGATCTTGTTAGACAGGATTGAAGTCAAGCCAAGCGTCGGTAAAACAGATCACAGTGGGTTAACGCACTAACTGAAGAGGTGCGTACCAACTTCACGTATTTCCTTGTCATCTGTTTAAAATCCTGACTGACTGACTCAGTGTCTCATCCTTCCCAGGTTCCTTGCTTGTGTAATTGCACTATTTGCAGCGTTTATAGGCTATACAATAGCTACATTATTGTCAAAAGCCAGCCAGTCTGAGTCTATTCCATGGGTACTCACATACATTTCCACAGGGGCTGCAAAGTACTGTCCGTGGCATGTCCGAGGGCCACACTGATGCCAGCAATGCGAGGGTCGGGTTGATGAAAGGTGGGCGTAGGGGGACGCGAAGCAGATGCATTGTGTAGACAACAAACCACACACCAATGATTCAAGTAAATCAATCAATCAATCAATCAATCAATCAATCAGGGGCTCTTAAAGCGCGCTACTCACCCGTGAGGGTCTCAAGGCACTAGGGGGTGGGGGGTCAGCTCTGGGTCAGCCGAAAATTCAGGTCTTGAGGGTTGTACTGAAGGTGTGCAGGGAAGGGGAGCGTCTGATGTTGACTGGGAGCTCGTTCCAGGCTTTGGCTGCGATGTAGAAGAAGGCTCTTCCACCTGCTCTGGTTCTGCGGATGCGCGGGGTCTCTGCTAGGGCGAGGTCGGCGAAGCGGAGGATTCTTTTGGGTGCGTGGAAGGAGATTCTTTCGTTGAGGTATTTGGGTCTGATGTTGTGGAGGGATTTGTAGGCGTGGGTGAGTAGCTTGAAAGTTACTCTCTTATCGTTGGGGAGCCAGTGGAGGTCTCGCAGATGTTGGGTCTGGTGCTCATGTCGTGGGGTGCTGAGGACAAATCTGGCTGCGGTGTTCTGGATGGTCTGGAGTTTGTGTAGCAGGTATTTGTTGATTCCAGCATAGAGGCCGTTTCCGTAGTCCAGTCTGCTAGTTATGAGTGCGTGGGTGATGGTCTTTTTGGCTTCGGGGGGGATCCACTTGAAGGTCTTGCGGAGGATGCGGAGTGAGTTGAAACAGGTGTTAGTGACGACGTTGATCTGCGAGTGATGGTGAGGGAGGAGTCTAGAATGATGCAGAGGATCCGGGCGTGGTCCGTCGGGGGTTGGAGGGTTTCCCAGGGCAGAGGGCCACCAGGAGTTGTTCTAAGCGGTTGGGGAAGGTCCAAGGACGAGGACTTCTGTCTTCTCCGAGTTCAGCTTTAGGCTGCTGTTGCTCATCCAGGCTGCAACATCTTTCATTTCTTCCTGGAAGCTGAGTCTTGTGTCTTTGGGGTTCTTCGTGAGGGAGAGGATGAGCTGGGTGTCGGCGTAGGATACTATGCTGAGCCCATGCTGTCTGGCGATGGCGGCGAGGGGGGCCATGTAGATGTTGAAAAGCATGGGGCTGAGCGATGATCCTTGGGGTACTCCGCAGTTGATCTCTGTGGGTTCGGAGAGGAAGGGTGGGAGTCTGATCCTTTGGGTTCTGCCAGCGAGAAAGGAACAAATCCAGTCGAGGGCGGTTCCCCATATGCAGGCGTCATGGAATCTGGCTGCAAGAGTGTGGTGGGAGACAGTGTAGAAGGCTGCGGAGAGGTCTAGCAGGATGAGGGTCAGTGTGTCCCTTGTCGAGTAGCACGCGGATGTCGCTGGTGGAGGCGAGGAGGGCAGTCTCTGTGCTATGGTTGCTGTGGAATCCGGACTGGGAGGAGTCAAGGATGGCGTTCTCTTCGATGAAGGTGGTCAGTTGGGCGTTGACAAATTTCTCAGTGACCTTGGCTGCGAAGTGAAGAAGAGAGATTGGTTTTTCAGGTCTGTCGGGTCAGCCAAGGGTTTCTTGAGAAGGAGCTTGACCTCCGCCCGCTTCCAGTCATTGGGGAAAATGCCAGATTCAATGGTGGCGTTGATGGTGTGGTGCAGTTCGGGCGCAATGGCAGCGGCGGCTCTGTGAAAGATGTGAGGCGGACAGGGGTCTGTGGGTGCTCCTGAGTGGGTGCTCTTCATGGTCATGGTGGTGTCTTTGGTGGTGACCGGTGTCCAGGTGGGGATGGTGGGCTGGCTGTCATTGCTGGAGGAGAGGGTGGTTTCCGGAGTCTATTCGCTGAAGTTGTCATAGAGGGCCTTGATTTTCAGGTGGAAGAAGGAGCTGAGCTTGTTGCAGAGGTCCTGGGATGGTGTGATGTCCGTGGCTTCGCTTGAGGGTTTGGTGAACTGCTGGGTAATGTTGAAGAGTTCCTTTGAGTTGCTGGCGTTTGTGAGGATTTTGTTCTGGATGAAGGTCCTCTTGGTGGCTCTTATGAGTTGGTGAAATTCTGTCATGGCCTGCTTGTAGGTGAACAGGTCTTTGGTGGTTTTGCTGTTTCTCCATCGTTTCTCGAGACATCTGCAGGAGTGGCTGGCTTCTTGGAGGTCGGTGGTGAACCAGACGGCCTTCAGAGGGCGTTGTCTGTCGGGGTGGCAGAAGGGAGCGAGCTTGTCCGGCGCAGCTGGTGCTCCAGCCATGTAGTTCTGTGGCTACAGAGCTGGCGTCGGTTTTGGCGGAGGGGAGGTCATGGGTGAGGGTGTAGTTGAGGTGGCCCTCTGTGACCTCGCTCCAGTTCCTTTGTGGTGGGCGGGGGGCGGGCTTGTGTGCAGTGCTGGTGCTGAAAGAGAAGTGTACGCAGTGGTGGTCTCTCCAGAGGGCCTGTGAGGGGAGGTGTGGCTGAAGTGGATGCGAAGATAGGGTCAAGGATGTGTCCGGCCTTGTGCTTCAGTCCAAGGTTGGTGAGGTTGTCCAGAAGAGCGTTGGAGTTGGGGTTGTTACGGTTGTCGAGGTGTAAGTTCAGGTCTCCCATGAGCATGTAGTCTATGGAAGTGATGGTGTGGGTGAAAGTAGCACAAGGCCTGGGTTGTCTGTAAGCGAGGGTGCTGCGCAGCATGGTTCTGATGCTGATCTGGATCTGGAAGTGGAGGTGTTTGGTGTTGGAGAGGGAGTCGCTCGTGCTGGAGGTGGAGAGTCGGAGGGATCTCTTGTGTGCGATGGCGAGCCCTCCTCCTGGGCAGTGGGGGCGGTCCTTCCTTTGGATCTTGTAGCCATCGGGAAGGGCAGTTGCGATGTTGGGGGCGGAGGTGGCGTTCGTCCAGGTTTCCGTGAAGATGGAGGCATCTCGCGAGAGGGTCTCGAGGATGTCCCAGATCTCTACGGCGTGCCTGTGCAGGGAGTACATGTTGAGGAGGATGCATTTCAGGGCTTCCTTGGTGCGGGCGTCTCGCATGGGTGCGGAGGTCGGGGTGCTGTGGATGGTGAAGGAATGTCGGCAGTGTCGGCAGGAGAACTGGCTGTGGGTCATGTTTGGTGTTGACAGCTGGCAGTTGTTGTTCCTTCTAGGGTTGAGTGCGAGTAGGGCCGCTGGGATGTAGCGGTGGAAGGTCGGAGGTCCAGGGTGCCTGGCGCGGGTCATGGTCGGGTCACGGGTGGGCGCACATGGGCTTGCCTTTGGCGCACTGGCGGCGCGCCTGCTGTGTGTGGTCACGCAGCAGCTGCCATTAAGTAGGGAAGGGGGAGGGAATCGCAGCTGGGAAGTGGGAGCGGGAAATCGGCAGGGGGCGGGGCGTGGGGGCAGCAGCGGCAGGAAGGGAAATGGGCAGGAAAGAGGAGAAAAACAGGAAAACAGGAAAAAACAGATAAACAAAATCAAAAATAAAGGCACAAAAACAGAAAAACAGGCACAGTTACAATACAGAAAACAAAGACAAAGACAGAAAACGGGGACATACAGCACAGACAGCAGTGGAACTAGCAGAAGAGCAAGGCACTCCCACTGTACCACCAGGGATGAGGTTCAATCAGGAGCCTGCGGGTGGAGGAGGGCCTCAAACCCCTATCTGAACAGAACACAGCATGGGTAGCAGCACTTACCAGCGGAGCTGCAGGGGGAGAGAGCAGGTCCTTGACCAGGAAGTCAGAGGTCTTGCTCGAGCTTCCTCGCTGTGGCCACCATAAAGTAGGCAAGGGGGGAGGGAATCGCAGCTGGGAGGCGGGAGCGGGAAATCGGCAGGGGGAGGGGTCACGAGGGCAGCAGTGGCGGGAAGGGAAATGGGCAGGAAAGAGGAGGAAAACAGGAAAAAAAACAAAAACAAAAATACAGGGGCAAAAGACAGAAAAACAGGCACAGTTTCAATACATAAGACAAAGACAAAGACAGAAAACGAACAGAAAATGGGGACATACAGCACAGACAGCAGTGGAACTAGCAGAAGAGCAAGGCACTCCCACTGTACCACCAGGGATGAGGTTCAATCAGGAGCCTGCGGGTGGAGGAGGGCCTCAAACCCCTACCTGAACAGAACACAGCATGGGTAGCAGCACTTACCAACGGAGCTGCAGGGGGAGAGAGCAGGTCCTTGACCAGGAAGTCAGAGGTCTTGCTCGCGCTTCCTCGCTGTGGCCACCATAAAGTAGGCAAGGGGGGAGGGAATCGCAGCTGGGAGGCGGGAGCGGGAAATCGGCAGGGGGAGGGGTCACGAGGGCAGCAGTGGCGGGAAGGGAAATGGGCAGGAAAGAGGAGGAAAACAGGAAAAAAAACAAAAACAAAAATACAGGGGCAAAAGACAGAAAAACAGGCACAGTTACAATACAGAAGACAAAGACAAAGACAGAAAACGGGCACAATACAACACTATACAGCACAGACAGCAGTGGAACCAGCAGAAGAGCAAGGCTCTCCCACTGGACCACCAGGGATGAGGTGCAGGCAAGAGCCTGCAGGTGGAGGAGGGCCTCAAACCCCAACCTGTACAGAGCACAGCATGGGCAGCAGCACTTACCAGCGGAGCTACAGGGGGAGAGAGCAGGTCCCGGACCAGGAGGTCAAAGCATTATCTTCTAATGTAAAATGTGAGAGGGACAGAGTAGGCCTGGGTGGTGAACTCTGCCCCGTTCACAGAGTTTTCCGCACTCTACTGTCCGCGTAGCATGCAGGGTTTCGAATAACTCAGCTTGGCGGAGCAGAGTTTTTTCCTTACCCACGCTTGCCAGTGTTAACTTGCGAGCTAGCAAAATCCAGCGCTAGACCACCTCTCAGCAAGATTTCTCAATGTGGATGGTCACAGATGTTGAGAAACTTTTCATTCACGTTGAGGAAGCTGCCGCTTGAGTAGAACATCTACTCAAACAGCAGAAAGTAGCAGTGCCCTGCAGTGCGGCGAATGGTACAGTTTGTGCAGATTTTCCAGGGTGGGACAAACACCCAGCGCTAAAACACAGCATGAAGGGTGCAACCCAACGCACTCCACCATTCGTAGAACTCCGCGTAGCGTGGTGGCGTTTTTCGGACACTCTGTGAACTAGGAAAGAGATACTCACCTGGTGAATGAATTGCAAAATGTGAAACTAGAACACCTGGGATCAGTCCTGACTTTCCCACTTGACCAAATTGTGTGATCCTAGGCAATTGGTTAATTTCACTTTTCCTCCTTTTTCTTCAGTTACAGAATAGATTGTTCTTTTCAGCCATGCCTTTGAACCCACCCCCACGCTCCTGACCCCACCCCCATTGAACTCAGGCTCTTAGTCCCCCTATTTTTAGGTTTCGCCTGACCCAGCGCATGCGCTGGTCTGGCGAGACTTATTGAGAGGGCTCCAAAAAGTGCTACCAGGCCAGCCTAGAGCTACAGTGCATGTGCTCGGGTGCGCGCGCCGCGCTTTACCGCGATTACTTTCACTTTTGCGGCCGATTTGATGTTTGATCGCGATGGCGATCACTTTCGCGGCCGGGGTGAGATAAATTTGGTCTACTGCAATGGCCTTCAAACTTTTGTTGGTTTCATGTAAACACAAGCATTGGCATAGCCAATAGGTCTCGCTTTTGGGACCTTATAAGTATTTAGTTATGCAACTGTTGCATGGCTAAACCCTTATAAGGTCCCAAAGGCGAGACCTATTGGCTATGCCAATGCTTGTGTTTACATGAAACCAACAAAAGTTTGAAGGCCATTGCAGTAGACCGAATTTATCTCACACTACACCCCTCGGACATGAGATACTTTTCGTTATCACGAGGCTTTCAATAACACCAGTAAACCGAGCATGTCATTCCGGCTGGTTCGGATGCATCTGTAAATCTCAGCTCTGTCAGAAACTTTTAGACAGTTCCAGCACTCTGACACCTGCAAAATGGCACCAACATCATATAGTTGGCAAAGAGTTTGTGTATATCTGCAGAGCCTTATCTTCATACAACCACACCTCACAGAGCCGAGGGAACAGGGGTGCTCTCACTAGGGTTACCGCAGGTGCTGGATCACCTCCAAAATCTTGGGGCAGGTCAGAAAGAGAACGGAAAACAATAAGTGCTTTCAATTCGTTTTCATTTCTTGTAGTATTATCTGTGTGTTCCAACAATTTTAGTGAGCTAATGCCCCTTGCCAGCACCTCATTCAGAAAATTGTACCAGTACCACTACGATAAAGCATTTTAGAGCAGCACCTCACGGCCTTAAGTGCAACAGATGATGATACTCCAGTTAGTACCAACTAACAGCTTAATCTGGGCAGAGGACAATGGCTCCACTGCGTGAACTGAAATAAAGTGCAGTTGATCGGTACACCCAAAAAACCCTTTACAGGAACAGATGGAGGATATCCACATTACTGGATGAATAAGAACCGTCGATTACAAAACATCAAATAGTGCTTTACTCACCGACCAATTAAAGTTACTGCTCACACCCATGACTCGGACTTAGTGGTAAATATAAGAATCGTGATACCAGCACAAATTGCACGCCCCCCCCCCCCCCTCCTCCGCATGAAGTGAAAGTCTTTCTGCTGAGGGCGACCAGTCAGGCTACGCTTAACTTTCAAGCCTTTTTATGATTAAATGACAGAGATCTTGTATATTAATTTTGGACTGTGTTTGACTATGTATTATGAGGAATTATACATACACATATATAATAAGGTTACTGCTTGTCAGCTTGCAGTCCTGTCACTTGGTAGAGGTTCTACATTTTTATGAACTTCTCGCTACTTATTTCATATTCTGACTGTGTGTCTGATGCACGTTTTCAAAAGTCTAGAAGTCTTCACTTAACCCTTATATAAAGTGCCCCTGTGCACTGGGAGGAAAAAGTGGCTGACCCTATAAACAGGGCCGCTGGAATTATGCAGCATGTGAGGACCAAGTTATGTGGCAAAGTAGACTAAATTATGTGGCAAGAAAAGCTGAATGATGCAGCATTATACAGCACAGTTTGTGATACTACTTTTGTTGTTTTTTTTGTCTGGTTTTTTTAGCAGAGTTTTATATAGCGCGAACTTGACCCAAATCCAATCAGGTATCCGAGCGCTTTACATAGCACCAGTTACGTTACATGAGGACACACATTCATTCACTTATTTATTTTATCATCTTTACACACGAAAACCATCTGAGCAAATGTTTTATCTCAGTACATGTTTGCCACATGAATATACAGCAATAACCAACAGAAATGTGACCAATCAAAAATTGTGAAAGCCCTTCCGCTGTGTGGCAACATGCTTTACTGAATTTTTAGTAACTTTTGATCCGTTTGAGGTAGAACAGTATTTTTTGGGGGTAAAATCTGCAGATTATGTAGCAAATGATGTATCATGTGGCAAATGCAGCAAGTCCATAAATATGTTGAAACTGCTGCGACTGGAAAATCACATAATTCCATTGGCCCTGTCTATAAACAGAAAAACCTGAAAGTGTGTTTGGGAATTACAGGTTGCTAGAGTTTGTGCTTGACTTTGATGATACTCGGGGCACGCATGCCACGCAGGACCCCCTACGGGTCTATCATAATATTCAAGGGTTTGCAAATGTGTTACAGTGCAGGATTGCGGAATTTCCAGACAAGTTTAGGTTTGTTTTCTTAAACGCTGACATATTCAGTTGCCATGGCTAAGGAAGGAAAGGGTGTTAAATCTTGGCGCAGAGCATGGGCGAATTCCTACCGGCCAGTTTGAGCGGTCTTGAATTGTGGTGATTGTCGGATTTGTCTAGCAGGTGGCTTGTAGCACTTTGAGCCTTCGTATACCTTCGTTCCACCAAAACACTGATCAATCAGTTCAGCCTGTGAGGCAATTTCTGACTTTCAGTGGCAAATTCTTCTGCATTTATTGTGAGATCTTTCTCCTGCTAACATTTTTAGGTCTCGCCTGGCATAGGTTGCGCACATGCGCAGTCTCGCTGGCGAGATTGAATGATATGAGGTATTTTCTGTAAAGGGCATTCAGCCCCGCCCCTCTTTTCCATTGGCTGGCGTCACTGTTTGTGCTAAACCAGATCTGCAACTGGGGGTGAATGTTTTGCCAATGTGCAACATTCCGTCCATCATCTTGTGTGTTTTGCTGTTCGCTCTAGTGGGAAGGATATGCCCAGACGTGGGTCCCGTGCTCACTACGCCACTGGAGTCAAGCTATCCTGGCTGAAGAGGGGTGAAACCCCGAAACCGGTCCTAGGATGCTTGATTCCGGTCCAGGGAAGACATGGCTTGGCAGTTCGGGCTGGACTGTTCCCATGAGGCACAGGGTCAAGACTGATTTGCATATGGCCATGTCTGAACTGGGGTGGTGTGGTGAGCAAAATAACAATGGATTTAACCCAGATCTGTGACTGGGGGTGAATGTTTTGCCAATGTGCAACATTCCGTCCATCATCTTGTGTGTTTTGCTGTTCGCCCTAAGTGGGAACGGTATGCCCAGAAGTGGGTCCCGTGCTCACTACGCCACTGGAGTCAAGCTATCCTGGCTGAAGAGGGGTGAAACCTCGAAACCGGTCCTAGGATGCTTGATTCCGGTCCAGGGAAGACATGGCATGGCAGTTCGGGCTGGACTGTTCCAATGAGGCACAGGGTCAAGACTGATTTGCATATGGCCATGTCTGAACTAGGGTGGTGAGCAAAATAACGATGGATTAAACCCAGATCTGTGACTGGGGGTGAATGTTTTGCCAATGTGCAACATTCCGTCCATCATCTTGTGTGTTTTGCTATGCTAAACGGTGGCCAGCCATTGGAAAAGAGCTGTTGATGACGTATTTGCTCAGCTTTCTGAGCCGTCCCATTTGGACGGGCTCGTCTGCCTTCCTTTTGTCGTGAAAGTTTTCTTATCTTTATGGGGCCATGTGTTTCAAATAGATGGCCCCATAAAAGACAAGAAAGCTTTCACGAGGAACGAAAGTGAAAGCGGACCGTGCTAGTTCTGAATTGTTTCCTGGTAGCCGTTGCGGATATGGTCGCACGAAGGGGGCTGGTATGCGAGCACCAAAATGATACTTCACCCTTGCTGGTCTTGATCTGACCTGTGCAGAACCTGAAAGGCAGGATGGCTGTCTGGGGCATGAAAAGGAGCCGCGTACTTATCAAAGATAAACGGCGCTAACAAGCGTGGAAAGCGCTCGACAAGGCGCCGCCATCTATCCTTTCACAGACTAATTAGAGGGTAACACTGGCTTTGGTTTACATTCACAGTTGTGTTGGGTGTGGGGGGAATCCACGCTACTACAGCCTCAGAGGTGCAGTCAGCTGTCAAGGGCATTTAGGAGATTTCTGGGCACCCTGTCACAAAGCTACCATCACACAAGACAGAACACATGCAGTTGCAGGCTGGCATAGGGGCAACCAGCCAAGCATTACTGTCTCGAGCGCACAAATTGCCCCTTCCACCGGCAAAGTTGGCTGCGGCGGTGCGTCAAGGAGTCAGAAGATAACAGTGAGTTGTTTGTTGCTGCCCAGTTCTGCATATGAACTGCAGTCAAGCACGTCACAATTTGCATTTAGTTATTCATTTTATGTAGCAAAGTTTGCCACATGGGTGGTGGTTTCTCCCTTTGCCATACAATAAGGGAAATAGTTGTGGGCGGGAGGGAGTTGCGAGGGGTGTCAAATGGCGCAATGGTGTACTGAAAGAGGTGAAGTCTGTGGGTCTTCGGCGAGTGTTCAAGCAACCTGCCAAGTACGCGGGACAAGTTATTGTGGGCTGTGTTTTTAAAGAGATGGTCTTGGATTTTTTACGGGAATCGCTGGGTGGAAGGGGTAATTAAAACAAATTATCCCCTGTCTCCTAATTTAGAAAACAGTGTCACACACAATCTTATCAACAACTATATTCATTAAATACACACCCCACAAAATTACTAAAAAGGATCTATCTTACACAGCCAACAAATTATTGGTTAATATTCATTTTATTACACTTGGTCATATATAAAAAGTCACATCCAATATGTGACACAGTTTTTTATCAACATTTTTTCATAAAAACAAAGCATAAAAACTGTATATAAAACAAAATGATTATACAACACAATATCAATAAAAAGAGAGATATGATATAAAAAACTGCAATTTGTCATTAATTCAACAGATCACAAGGAGCAATTATTCACTAGGCCTCGATGAACTCTATTATGCCATCTACAGGACAGAGTGTTTCCACAGATTCTGTTACAAAAAAGGCGTCGACGCGTTTCGATGGTAGTTTCTTATTATTCCATCTTTTTCAAGACTAGCATTTCATGTCTCTCTGTTGTTCACCCCCGGTGAACCACTACAGCTATCCTGTGTTGCAAGCAAATGTAAAAGAATTTCATATTACAACAAAACCAAAACCAATGCCCATACATTGTATTAAGCACTATACATTCATATTAACATGTGCAATATTTCCTTATAATACACAATCCTTCACTCTACATCATATAGTATATGGATTACATTATGTTGATCATGGTTCTCATTAGCTGATAACACCCAATAACTATGTTCTTTTTATATGTTTTTGTGTACGGAAGAATAATCCCTACCTTATTCGTATTATTTATACAAAGTTATTGCCTAGTTAGTATTTAAATGCATGATGAAGCGCCTTATTTTTTCTTCAATAATGTTCTACATATTGACTCACAAGCCTCAAGTATCTTTATTAGCCTCTTTTCATAATCTCTTTGTCTTCCAGTATTATCTCACCTGTGTTTTATTTCTTGATAATATCTTTATTTTCTTATTGTAATTCCCATTATTATCCACGTTATTACTACTAAAAGAAGCCTGGAAACAATGATAAAATTCTTAATTATTATAAGAGTCTCACTCGTAAACACTGTTAGTAATGATTAATATATATCACATAGGCACCAAGAATCGTGTGTACCTCTTGCGATGGTCCCAAATGGCCCTTAGTTTATCAGGGGGTCTTCCGTTTTCAAATATATTCACAAGTCTTCCCTTATCTTGTGCTTATTCCCTCATATTAGCCTATGCCAAAAGAGAAACACATACACGCGTTTATACAAACTGCCGTATGCCCGGTATAAATATGAAGTATTGTTGTTATATCTACCGAAACCGGCTTCATGATGTACCTTGATAATTAGACAGTGGTCCTAATTATATAAATTTCCCTGGAGTACTGTCCCACTGGATAACAAAGGGCCAGGCAATGCTTATTTCCTTGTTATCTTTCCTTGAGCGACTATTTAGAAAAAATATATAAAAGACAAAGCATCGCTTGGTAAACTCATTTCTTTTTGAGAAAAATGGGGTAATATCTTAACCTCACTTCCGTACTGCCACTAGTCCCTTGCTCACCTTCAAAGCTCACTGCTTGCTGAAGAGTAACGGAATCCTACGCGCGTTCTCCTGTGTCCGTGATGGTCTAAGTGCATCTCGGGAAACCCTGATTTAAATACGTGTGTGAATGTTATGATTGGTTAGAAACGAATTGGTAATGACTCATTTTAGCTTCCGTTTAGTCGATAGCTGTTGCTCTTGCTGTCTCGCCCCTTATGACCCGGAGGTGATTCTCACTGCACTTCCTGTTCAATTATTCTTTAATCTTTTTGCGCTGACTCTGCCCACTATGACCTTATCCCAATGCCGATCTTATTAAGCGTACATACACCCTATCTGAATCAAATGTAAATTTGTATCTAAACATCTTGGTGATATTTTCGTGTACATATGTACGTATACGCATTCCCCGATTCTCTGGCACAATAAGGTAAAGGCAGGTCTTCTGCTTAAAGTATACCATACCTCACCATCCTATTCATGCGCCCATTTATTTAATAGTGACATTACCGTGCTTGTAGTTCCATGCCGATGCATGTTTGTTAACTTACACACATTCTTTATTTGCTCACAAATACATTCCCGCTTGATCTTCAGTTGTTTATTATTGTCATTGTAAGCGATTTATGCCGATATTCTCTTTTATAATCTAATTCTTTTGACATTTGTTTATTCTATTGGATATCGGCTTGTGATGGTTGCACAAAATAGACATAATCCTCTCTCCTTTTTTAAATGATAACTCCATTACCAATATAATAGGTCCATATGGTAAATTATTAATTATACTACATCACAAGGTGATTACTATAGTGGCAATAGATCACCACCTTATTTATCATTTTTGTTTGGTCAATTCCTAAAGCTATATGAGACCAGTTGTCTTTCGCATTATGCTAATGCCCTAATTTGGCCATCTCCAGAAGTCATGTATATCTGCACATAAAACTACCTAATGGATCGAAACGTCAGTCTTATTGATAACTGATAATTTTCATCCAATCTTCTCTCGAATTTAAGCCTTTATTCATGGTATTCAGATAACACATGAACCACTGTTCACGGTTTTTCCTTATAGCTTCAACATTGCCTCCTCTCCTGCTCAAGGTAATTTTTTCTAAAATAAACCATTTTATCTGATTACAGATGATTGAACTTCATGAAGTGATTGGTTAGTGGGGCATTTTCTTTATTGGTTCTAACAGCTGATTTGTGCTCCAAAAGACGTATGCGCATCTCTCTGCTTGTCTCTCCCACATAACCTAACCCACATGGGCAGGTTAGTAGGTAGATTATATTTTTGCTACGGCAGTTATTAAGAGTTTTTGATATTAATGTTTTTCCATTAAAGACCATATTTTTTGGTTTCTATACAGTGTGGACAGATTGAACATGTTCCATATTAATAATTCCCTATAGCCCTTTGTCCATTGGGTGTAGCCTGGCTTAGGGAATCAGTCTTGTATGTTTGGACCTAACAATTCCGTATCGTTTTGTTACGTCTGTAAGAGAACAACGGCTTCTCTAATTTGGTGTCCTCTCCGGAGTTCAAAATTTTCCAATTTCTGTTTACTATATTTTTAATTTTATTACTAAAATTTGAGAATTGGCCAACAAATACAATTTTGTCTATTGCTTTATCTTTTTTTTCTTTAGTATTGTTTATTAGTTGGTCCCGATCATAAAATCGCGCTCTCTCAAATGAATGTTTAATTAGTTTCTTAGGGTACCCTCTTGCTTTTAACTTTCTCTCCATAACTTCCGCATGGTAGTAGAAATCATTAAGGGCAGTACAATTGCGACATAATCTGGGTGGGAGGGGTAGCAGGAAGAACAAGTATTTGCAATGCAATAGGTCTTGCATTTACGCAAGTTTAAGCTATTGCCATTGTCATTTACAATGCTAATAGCTTAAACTCGCATAAATGCGAGACCTATTGCATTGCAAATGCTTGTTCAGTAATAGCTTTGAGTCGCATGTTGTGTTTTTAATTGTCTTTCGGCTTGTTATGCTTTTTTACATATGCCCTTTGTAGAGATGTGTTTCCGTTTTACAGCCCAAGTTGAGACCGGTTTAGTGGTTGGCAATGGCAAGTCACTGAAAACTTGAGCCTGAAGCTTTGCACGGGCTCAGCTCGAGGTCCTGCTGGAATTCCGAGCTTCTAACGAGCCGAGCTTTCATGTGACTTCTGCCTGTCAACCCTCACCTAACCCTCACACACAGAGGTAAAGTAAAAACAAATCATTAGCATTTAAAGTAACAGTGCTAGACACGTAGATACCCACGTAGTGACTGATTTGTACAAAGTGAAATCAGAAAACCTGCTGTAATCAAGGCTTCCCTTCTTAGCCAAGTTGTATGATCTTAAGCTAGTATTTTTTTCACTGATCCTCCTTTTTCTTTAATATTGCATTTGAAAGAACCTTCAAAATACCGAGTTCAGAATACCCGCTGTAGAAAATCCTATTGAGTGTGATTTAATGGACTATGATGCTCTATCTGTAACAATATGGACCTCATACTGGGTTCTCATGACAATTGTCTTGTCTCTTAATTCACCAATAGTATTGTCACCAGAGTGGGGGCAGAATGGTTCTAAGTTCATGTTTAAAACTATCACTTTTATTAAGTACTTTTCAGGGTAGTGCTATAATGTGTTGTATTAATTTCAAAGTTGTCATATGTTAAAGAAATACACTTTTTTAAATTTTGAAGAGGCTTTTATCATATTTTATGTGAGGTTTGTTGCATGATTGAAATGGCAAACATTTTCAGGACTTGGCTAGCAAGACACTTGGCTTGAATCTGGCTTGGTTTGCACTGCTAATTTGTTGGTCTGTTCACCTCTGCTGCTTTAACCCCCTCTGACCGTATTACACAAAATGCCCCGGCAGTGCAACAATCATATACAGAGTGAATATAGCTGATTGCGCATCTTCTTATGTATTGCAGTTCTCATGGGCACAAAATGTACCCCGCAATATTTTAAGGCGTAATTTTCTCATTTGCATGGATGATTGGCCACATGTAGATGAGGGAACGCTTTTCCCTTGCCTCTGCACTGTATTGGTTCTCGGAGTACCCCATAGCATTACCACATTGACTGGTGCTGTCACTCGTGCCACCCACTTGTGATGGAATTCCAGCCCCCTCCTCAAAGAGCTGCTGTACTGCAGCTTTGAAGTATAGACTAGAGGTTTGAAAACGCTGGCTTATGTTTCAGTGCTCCACTCTCACAGGGCAAACACAAGTTTGTGTCTGCACGGGAAGAGCATGTTTTTCCTGCATCATCGGATGCTTTGTTCCGTTCCTCACAGGGTGTATCTAATGAAGGCTGTGCAGTCTGGGACAGTGAACGCAATATGTAATTCAGGTCCAGAAGCCATACTATATAGACTACTGAAGCATCAACAATGCCCATTTTTGACCCCAGGGCCACTTTGTTATTAAAGAAGGGGGCTGAAATGCTTGTACAGCTTCTTCTTTGATCTTGAGTGAGCCGTAAAAAATGTACACGTATGCAGGGCCGGACTGGGAACAGCAGCCATCCCTGGCAGATGGCTGCTGGACCGGGCCTGGGAGCGGGTGCTAGCAAGAAGCACCGCTCCCGCTTTTGTTACAGGGGGCCGATATTGCAGCACTGCTGCAAAACCAGCCCCCAGTGACAAAACTGGCCCCATGGGCACAAAACCGGCCCCATGGGCACAAAACCGGCCCCCACCCCTACGGCCCACCGGGGAAATGCAGTGTGCCCACTACGGCCCTGCACATATGTGATACCAAGGGGGGCACTGTTGCATTTGATGTGGTTGTGGCCCCATGCAGATCCTTGAATGCCTTTGACCAGGCACCCATGCTTTATTACCGATTTGGGCGAAAGGCTGCAAGCTAGCTGGCTCACACAGATTATGTGCCATTTCTGAAATGGAAAAGTCAGTGTGCACCCTGGGGTGTCCCTTCGGGAGGCATTGGTTTTCTAGGGACCCTGCAGGCAACCCCCTGCAGGCATTTGCTGTCACACATTAACCCCATCTGAAGAGAATCGATGCCTGCTCTTAAAAGTGATGCGGGGTCTGCTGTCTGTGAACGAGGGCCACACTTTTAAACCGCAACTTTGTCTTGACTGATCCACACTGTACAGACATGCACAGTCAAGAGTTTACGCCTACACTGGGAAAGTACCCTTTTCCTGTAATCAGGTGCACAGACATTCTTTGTCAGGCATACCCATTTGAGTATGCCCTGTTGAAAATACAGCCCCAGGGTTGTCAGATGCCTGAGCTCCATCCATTTTTAGGTCTCGCCTGACCCAGCGCATGTGCTGGTCTGGCGAGACTTATTGAGAAAAAAAAGTGCTACCAGGCCAGCCTAGAGCTACAGTGCATGTGCGCGGGCGCGTGCGTTGCGCTTTACCGCAATTACTTTTCACTTTTGCGGCCGCTTTGATGTTTGATCGCGATCACTTTCGCGGCCGCAGGGCCGCTTTGAGGTTCTCCGTGAGGATTCAATAGATTGCAGCAGTTAAAACAAGCATTGGCATAGCCAATAGGACTCGCTTTTGGGACCTTATAAGTGTTTAGTTATGCAACTGTTGCATGGCTAAACACTTATAAGGTACCAAAGGCGAGACCTATTGGCTATGCCAATGCTTGTTTTTAATGCACTTCGACCACTACTTCCAAGCGTAATATAGGCTGAGCATCAAATTGTTGTTTCCTAAAGGTTACCCAGGCGCTTTTGTGGTGGTGCACACTACGAGCTGCACCTACAGGCATTTATAATGATAAGTAAATCGAAGCAATGCTTTTATCATTGCGCCACTTTGTGTTGCTTTGCATTATGCACAAAGCCATAGTAAATAGCCTGTAAAACTTATCATAATCCAAACACTATTTAGGGACAATATTAGATATATTACGTATAAAGCAGCACTTATAAGCCCACAAATGTCTCCATAATATGACATATTTTTTAGGTCTCGCCTAGGCAGCGTATATGCTGGCTCTTTGAGTCATGTTGTATCTACTTTGTGGGCTTACAGCCCGCCCATTACTTTTGATTGTTTCTTTGCTTGTCCTTCCCAAAAGCTTGCTTCTATGTGGGTTATCTGTGTTTTTTGTCCCTCCTTCCTGTGTTTTGCTCCCTCCCATGGCTAAAACGAACAAAATATTCTAAAACTATTTTTGTTAGTCTTTCCCATTCAAGTGACTGCACATAAAATAATACACACCTTAAATGAAAAATACATTCAAGTTAAATTAATCAGTGAGAGATGTACTTTTTTATGTTGTGAAACCTCTATTGGTAATGCAATCACTGCAAATATCTGTCTGTGCAACCAGACAGCCACAGATTTGAATTTTGTATGGTGCCTTGGGGAAAAGAGACTGTGAGTTTTAGTGTTGAAAGGTCCCAGTCTGTGACAGAAAGCTCTGTGAATATGTACGGCATCCCATGCAGTACAAAATAGGCTGCCACAAAGTGAACTAAAAGATATAGGTTTAAAATAAAAAAAAGGGCTTCCAAATTTTAGAGCTGAGTAACTTGCAGTGGTCTATTACTTGTATCCTTTCACTTTTGTGTATTTCAGTTTGTGTATACACACAATTTTTATTTTTTTCTATCAGCCTGTGCTTTGGGAAGGTTTCCTTTTCTTTCTTGTTGTGTTATTGCTCTTAGGGCTAGTTCAGTAAACAGCCCTGTGAATCTATTCCTCAGCTCGTAATATTTGCTGTTTTCCGAGGGGGCCTGTTTCGTCCACCCAGCCCCTCCCTCTTCGTTGCATGCCTCCTCTGCCATCTGCCGCTCTTTAGTCTCCTCCCCCCTGAGTCCAGCTTCAGCTTCCCTGTCCCTTGTTACAACTGCTTCCAATGGAGAGCTACACACAAACATGAGACTGCCAATCATCACACAGAGGCACACTGCATTAGCAATAATTATCGCAACCATATATGCAAACCCAAAACTTTACAGCTATGTATTTGATAAAAGGAACTGTTAGTGCACAGTCTTGTGGCTACCCTGCGTGTTCCAAAAGTTAATGTTCAAGAGCAAGGACAGCAGTTGTGCGAGCTGTCTACTTCATCTTCTTTGCACTGCGTCATGTGACTCAAGTTCGCTGATGTGTCGCACTGGGAGGCTGATGCAAGAGGTCACTGATTTACAGGCATTGATTCACACTTTTACATCACACCACATCAGCAATACGCCACAAACCTGCTACCACTTCTATAATATGTTGTGATGGCTCTACCTTGACGATATACAGAGTTCCTCTGCCTTTCAATTAGGTTTATACAGAAATACCTTATGCACACAACTGGTGTACTGAATTGAGACTAAAATAAGACACCCTCTTCTCCTGAAAGAACCAAGCCTCTGTTTGCTGTTCTAAAATGGCTTCGCAAAAGCATGTACTATAGCTCGCTGAACACATGCCAAAGGAAGCCTATGTAATCTGCAGTAATGTTTTCCAATGACATTGAGGTAGTGCAGGGGATTAATGCTTCAGCTGGCTGACATCAACAAAAAACATTTCCAAAGCCAATAGGTCTACCGAGTCAGACAAAACATCCAACATACATAACGTAATCAGCAAAACGTTAAAAACTATTTTCTTAATACAAATGCAAGCAATCTACACTTACCATCCACACAACTACTGTAAAATAGGGAAAACAAAAACAGAACCTCTCTAAAAGACGAGACCTATTTGCTATGCTAATGCTTGTTGAGTTTGTATCTACTTCTGGGGCAAACAAAAATGAAAATAACAAAATGTGTGTTTGTAAACTGCCCTGCATTCATTGGAGTTGAATAATAGCTGTTTATTGTTGCCCAATTGAAGGTACTTATTTAATTTTATAAATCTGGGGACGATGAAAGGCTGAGTGCACGTGTAAGGATTCGAACATGCGAACATGAAATCAGTCTTTGAAGTGAATGCATTAGTCAGCTTTGCAATCAAATCCTTCACTTCCATCCAGGAAAGTAGATTTATTATGCATTTACAGAATGCAGACACTCACATCAACATCAGAGAAAATGGATAAAATATCACAAAGTCCAGTTCAAAAGCGACTTATGGAGCACTGGCCACCGACATAAAATACTCAAGATAACTGACTCTGGCTAATGTCGACAGAGAGACTACAAATCAACTTATTGAGTGACTCCCTCTGCAGACACCGCACAATGGGCCAAAAGTCCCATTCAGACAGCCTGCCTCCTCTTTATTTTAAAAAAGACACAAATCTGTTTTTATATCTCTTGTTGGAATGGGTTTGCGGAGCGCCGGCAATTGCCCATGGGCTTCAATGTGCCCTTGTCTAGTCATACAGGTATGAGAGATAGAGCAATAAGTCCAAATTAGGGAAGTAGCAAAGTCTTTAAGACCTTTTCTAATTGAAGATAGGGTTATTATGCTATGTTAAAATGATTTATTGAGCGCATGATTACCCAGGGATGTCTTGGCCCTAGCTCTGCTTGAGAAAATGATGAAACCACTAGTTACTAAAAAGCCACATTTTTAGCTCCTTCCTAAATTATAGTAAGCTGGGGCAAGGACCAAATGTGAGGAGAAGAACATTCCATATTTTTGCCCTGCCTTCTATAAAATTTCTTCCTCCCCAGTTAATTCGCTTGATCCTGGGGACCACCATTGTTTTGTCCCCGAAAGAGAGCGGCTTCCTGCTGGGTTCATACCATTTAAAGGCCTTCTTCAAGAACTCAGAGCTGGTGTCATGCAGTGCCTGGTAGGTTATGCAGAGAGCCTTAAACTTGCTGCAGTTCCTGACTGGCAACTAGTGTAGTTTGCGGATTGCTCGAGAGACCAATTTAAATTTGGGGATTCCTGAAAGAAGCCTGGCGGTGACATTTCGCAAGGTTTGTAATTTATTTAAGTGCGGTTGCTGCATGCTTAAATTCAAACCATTGCAAAATCGAGTTTTGAGAGGACCAGGGAAGTTATCTCTGTTTTTTGTGCATCAAGTGGGGTGTAAGGAAGATTTTTTTTTTATCATCCTCAAGTTATGGAACGAGGAGGAGATGTCTTAATTAACCTGGTTTCCAAAATTAAGTTTATCATCCATAAGGACTTCCAGGTTTTTTGATTTTCTCACTGCG
Organism: Triturus cristatus; assembly: GCF_964204655.1. NCBI lineage: Eukaryota > Metazoa > Chordata > Amphibia > Caudata > Salamandridae > Triturus > Triturus cristatus. Next base: position 656,032,645 of record NC_140594.1, read on the forward strand.
ATAGGGAGTAATCCCAATTCTTCTGGCCACCAGGATGGGGACCAGTATGAAGCATGGTTTCTGAAGAGGATAACCTCTGTCTTTCTGGAGATTAATTTTAGGCAGTTTTTGCTCATCCGGTTACTAATAGCTAGCATGCAGTCATGAAACTTAATGCCAATGTTGTTGTCATTGTTATATACTGACACCACAATTTGTGTGTCCTCAGCATGGAAGGCAAGGGTGAAGCCAAATGATTTGATCAGGACTGCAAATGCTTTAACATAGACGTTAAAAAGCGTTTAACTAAGCTAGGACCTTTGTAGGACCCTGCATGGCAGAGAGAAAGGTTTGGAAGCAAAGTGATAGAGTGCCACAGTTTGCTGTCGTCCAACGCAGCCTTTATCTCCTAAGTAGCTTTGATCACACCAGTCTCGAAGCTGTGGCCAGATCTGAACCCAAATTGGGTTGGGTCCAGAAGTTGGATGTCTTGTATAAATTGTGCCAGCTGTTGATTCATAGCCTTTTCAGCAATTATCGTGGGTAATGGAAAATAAGAAATAGGACTGTAATTGTTTGGTCTGTTGGACTATTTGGGGTGTACAAATGTTTGCCCAAAGTGTTTGTCCTCAATGTTGCCATTTTTTCAACTTTTGTGAAGTTTAGCAAAGATTGTGAAGTGTTGAAAAATATAGTGTTAAAAATCCTACCCTGCAAAATGTAGGTATTGTGGACATAAAGTTGCCGAAACCTAATTTAAGTAGGAGAATCTTCTTGCAACAAAAGTTTTTGACTGAAAATTTGAACACAAAAACATTTTTACAATAGATTACACCCACAGGTGGGGTTTTAAGAAGATGGCAAAGTTATAAAATTCACCACCCTAAGAGGTTTCTCAGGTTCAAAAACGTATAAAATTATAATTTCACATATTGCTAGTTAATGTTTGATTTTGGTGAAAAGAGGCATAGTGTAAGTAGACAACCTTGACTTGACACCTAATCAATTCTTTAAAGGATATTTTCTTGATGAACTACGCAAACTTGACCCAACATTTCACTGAATGTTTCCATTTATAGCATGGGTACTCATAAACTTTCTCTCGGGGGCCAAATTTACAGTGTGGTTTGTGGCCGAGGGCCACACCGGTGGGGGTGGGGTCAGTGGGGGAGGCGGGCGGGGCTAGAGCAAAAAAACCTGTGACCATAAGGTTGAACACAGGCCCCTGCAGCGGACGCCTTCGTCCACTGAGCCACCAGACCTGGCATACACACATCTTTCTCTCTCTCTCTCGCTCTCTCTCTCTCTCTCTCTCTCTCTCTCTGTCTCCCTCCCACCCTCTCTATCTCTCCCTCCCTCTCTCTGTCTCCCTCCCTCTCTCTCTCTCTCTCTCTCTCTCTCTCTCTCTCTCCCTCCGTCTCGCTCTCCCTCTGTCGCCCTCTGTCTCACTCACTCTGTCTCCCTCCCTCTCTCTCTCTCTCTGTCTCCCTCCCTCTCGCTCCCTCTGTCTCCCTCCCTCTGTCTCCCTCTATCTGTCTCGTTCCCTCTGTGTCCCTCCCTCTGTCACCCTCCTCCCTCTGTCTATCTCCCTCTGTCTGTCTCCCTCCCTCTCTCTACCTCTGTCTGTCTCCCTCTCCCTACCTCTGTCTCCCCCTGACTCCCTCCCTCTGTCTCCCTCTGCCTCCCTCTGTCTCCCTCCCTCTCTCTTTCTCGCTCTCTCTCTCTGTCTCCCTCCCTCTCTCCATCTCTCTCTCTCTCTCTCTCTCTCTCTCTCCCCCTCTCCTGCCCTCTCTCCCTCTCTCTCTGTCTCCCTCCCTCTCTCTCCCTCTGCCTCCCTCACTCTCTCTCCCGCTGTCTCCCTCCCTCTGTCTGTCTCCCTCTGTCTGTCTACCTCCCTCTGTCTCCCTCTATCTGTCTCGCTCCCTGTCTCCCTCCCTCTGTTGCCCTCCTCCCTGTGTCTGTCTCCCTCTGTCTCCATCTGTCTGTCTCCCTCCCTCTGTCTCCCTCCCTCTGTCTCCCTCTCTCTGCCTCCTTCTGTCTCCCTCCCTCTGTCTCCCTCTCTCTCCCTCTGTCTCCCTCTGTCTGTATTCCTCTGTCTCCCTCCCGCTGTCTCCCTCTGTCTGTCTCCCTCTGTCTCCCTCTCTCTCTGTCTCCCCCTGTCTCCCTCTGTTTCCCTCCCTCTGTCTTCCTGCCTCTGTCACCCTCCTCCCTCTGTCTGTCTCCCTCTGTCTCCCTCTGTCTGTCTCCCTCCCTCTGTCTGTCTCCCTCTGTCTACCTCTGTCTGTCTCCCTCTCCCTCCCTCTGTCTCCCCCTGACTCCCTCCATTTGTCTCCCTCTGCCTCCCTCTGTCTCCCTCCCTCTGTCGCCCTCCTCCCTCTGTCTGTCTACCTCAGTCTATCTCCCTCCCTCTGTCTCCCTCTGTCTACCTCTGTCTGTCTCCTCTCCCTCCCTCTATCTCCCCTGACTCCCTCCCTCTGCCTCCCTCTGCCTCCTCCCCTCTGTCTCCCTCTCTGTTTCCCTCTGTCTCCCTCTCTCTCTGTCTCCCTCCCTCTCCCTCCCTCTGTCACCCTCTGTCTCCCTCCCTCTGTCTCTCTCCCTCCCTCTTGCTCTCTACATCTGTCTCCCTCCATCTCCCTCTCTGTCTCTCTGCCTCTCTGTCTCTGTCTGTCTCAGTCTCTGCCTCTATCTGTCTGTCCCTGTCTCTGCCTCTATCTGTCTGTCTGTCCCTGTCTCTGTCTGTGTCTGTCTCTGTCTGTCCCTGTCTCCCTCCCTCTGTCTCCCTCTCCATCTCTCTGGCTCTGTCTGTCTCTGCCTCTATCTGTCTCTTTCTGTCCCTGTCTCCCTCCCTCTCTCTCTCTCTCTGTCCCCCTCGCTGTCTCTCTCTGTCTCCCTCTCTGTCTCCCTCTGTCTCCCTCCCTCTCTCCCTCTCTCTCTCTCTCTCTCTCTCTCTCTCTATCTATCTATCTATCTGTCTCTCTCTCTCTCGCTCTCTCTCACTCCCTCTCTCTCTCTCTGTTTCCCTATGTCCCCCTCTGTCTCACTCACTCTGTCTGTCTCCCTCTCTCTCTCTCTCTCTCTCTCTCTCTCTCTCTCTCTCTCTCTCTCTCTCTCTCTCTCTCTCTCTCTCTCTCTCTCTCTGTCTCCCTCTCTCCCTCTCTGTCTCCCTTTCTCTGTCTCCCTCCCTCTCTCTCTTTCCCTCTGTCTCCCTCCCTCTGTCTCCCTCTATCTGTCTCCCTCCCTCTGTCGCCCTCCTCCCTCTGTCTGTCTCTTTCTGTCTCCCTCTGTCTGTTTCCCTCCCTCTGTCTCCCTCTGTCTCCGTCCCTCTGTCTCCCTCTGTCTCCCTCCCTCTGTCTCTCTCCCTCTCTCTATCTCCCTCTCTCTCTGTCTCCCTCCCTCTGTCTCCCTCCCCCTGTCTCCCTCCCTCTATCTCCCTCTGTCTATCTCCCTCTGTCTGTCACCCCACCCCGCGTGTGTGGCAGCCCGGCCTGAGACAGCTTCCCGGGCAAACACATAGCCGCACCCGAGTACTTCACAGGTCTTTAAAAGACCATTTACTTGTTAATGAGGCTTTGTTGTATTTTTACCTCTTCTTAGCGCCCCTGCATCTCCACTCTGACTATCGCTGGAATCGCCGGCCCCCATAGAGCAGAGTGTCTCGGAGTCCGCGCTACTGCGGCGGTGTTTGCTGACACTCTTTATAAAAAAAAAAACACATGTACAATGTTTGCAAGGTCCGCGGACCGCCAAGGAAGGCTTCTTGGGCCGCTGGTGGCCCGCGGGACGTACAATGAGTACCCGTGATTTATAGACTTTATATTTATTTGGGTGTTTGTAACGAGCACCTTGCTCCATTTCAAAGCTACCCCTGAGCGATAGGTATACGAAAGACAATGACTATTAACAATAAGCAACACACACTGGATTAATCTCTAACCAGGAGTTCTTGAGTTGGGTGCTATTCTTTATAAAGCACCTTAACGCCTTGTCTGGGGTATTAAGCTATATATAAATGCAATTGCACTCCTAAATACAATATGGCCTGCATATGAATAGGGAGTATCCACAGCAGTATTCAGTGCATGCTACTACCTTGGTCTGTCATGATGGTGGTGAATGAGTAATAGTGGGTGAACCCACTGAAGATCACCCAGTACCCATTAGATAGTGGGAGCCAAGATCATTTGTAGGTAGAAGGAAGGTGGGACAACAAGCCAGGAAACATAAGTCAGGATGCTAAGTGGTGTGGGGAGAAAGGCAGGACCATCTTCTAGTCTTATGCAAATAGGAATGACTGGGTCTTCTGTCCCAATCAAAAAATTAAATTGGTCACCCAATGATAAATCGTTGCCACAGAAAGATCTTCGGATGAGTGGAACACACCCACCACATATTCTGCATCTGATGGCCCGTGCCAAAGCTGGGTACCAAAGCAGCACTGGCAAAAAATTGTATGCCTACTACCCCTGCAATGACCATCCAACATAGCAAGCCCGACACAAACATCAGCTAGTGAAGATTGGGGGTGCCCCTAAAAGTATTTGGGAAGGCTATGGAACCCAGAACCGTATTTCACGGCTTGTTCTTTCAAATATAGCTGGAAAAAGCTGTAATTTGCAGCCATATTTGAAGGAGAATTAATGAAATATTGCAATATTTTAGAGTTGGCAATTTATGGAGTAGTTTATCAATTCCTGAAATTATACTGGGGAAACACCACAAGTCTCTAGATGTACAGAAAAAAACGGGCAAATTAGGTGGTTACTCTTGTCATCAGTCAACTTGACACCTATCTGTTACAACCATGTGCCAGCGACAGCACATAGACGTGTGATATCCCGAATGTACATGTCCATGGACACTCATTGTACATTGACCTATGATGCCAGTTGTGCACTACCCTAAAGGCCAATGAAGTCCACAGCACTGTTCTGCTAACCTTCCACCACTCAGTGCTGCCCTCATGCACAACATCCAGTGCTGCACTTATGTACAACACACATTTTTCTTCCGATGTGCAACACTGGGGTTTCTTGTGAATCAGCTCATTCTTTGATCCTTTGAGATGCATCACTCAGTGCTTCCCAGAAGCATCTCATAGAATGATCCCTGAAATGTATTACTATATGCTGTCAGAAGTTTGTCAGTAGTGCTTCCCTGGATCATGTCACCAAGTGGTTCCCTGGTGCACACTATCCTTTGCTCTCCTGACGTGTATTACTGCATCCTCCCAATGCACATCACCCAGTTCACTCATCAGGTGCATCACTAGGGGTTCCCCTGGAGTGCATCAGAAATGCTTCCCAAGTTCACACACCCTGCTCTCTTATAGCGCTGGTGCACTTCAGGCAGCCTAGCGCCAATGTAGTCACCCTTGCACCATGGTGCAATGGTGCCTGCATTACAAGGAGAATAGTTTTTGTGAAGAAGGGGATACAGCCCCTCGCAAAAACAACCTGTTAAGGCATTTTACTCTTTCTATGTGTCTTGCAGATTGCATTATATATAGAAAGAAGAAATAACCAGGAGGAAAAAAGATTTTTCTTCTTGTTACGCCATCCTCTGGGAGGCGTAGTGGTTTCACGCAATCCCAGATTTGAAGACCTTTGAAAATCTGGTATTGCAAGTGTGGAAAAATGTTTTATTCCCTTTGGATCTATAACAAAAGTGTAGGTATGCTGTTCCTCTGAAGTCAGGAAATACAGAGTCAGAAAAGAAGGGAACCAACAGTATGCCCGGCGTGGGTCAGTGTTGTCAATTCATGTGTTGGATTTTAATGCCCTCACACACACTTGCAGGTGTCATGCTTCATCATCTGGGCTGCTCCTCGTTGGGTCGGCGGTGCAATACCAACGGGCACCCTAAAAAGGGGCACTTTAGCGGAGATCTTCTATCCAACAGCCGTGCGGTGAAGTGCAGGTGTGGGGCCAGGACAGTGTAGATGTGGTGAAGTGATTTAAAAAAGGATTGGGAGTACCTTAGAGAAGACTTTATTCTGGGGGTCTCCTATCCTACATAAAAACAATAAACAAGGCACTAGCCAGAGTAAAGTATCTCGCTCAGTGATGTCCTTGTTACAACTGTAGGTCAACATGTTTCTCGCTTATAGTTATCTGCACTAGCGATTCTTCAGGACTGGAAATATATGTGAACTATCTACACCTCGCATCAGTGGTATGCAGAGATATTCTCGTAAAAATATGGTAATTGATTAATGTACCTGTTAGAACCTGGATTTACCTGTTGAGGAAAGAGATAAGGCATCATTCAGGCTGAGGTCCAAAACAAACATTGATACGATTTAATCGGTGACGCTGACATCTGCAGATTAAAATCTGTGAAGTGAACGCGACTTGCATTGTGACGGCATCTTAAAAATGTAAGTAATAAAAACAACACATGGTGATTCTCCACAGTGAACTATGGTAACTAATTGTCCCTGTGGAAGAAACACGCAAGCAGCAGAAATGGGCAGGACTCACCCAATCGGTGTAATACCCAGGCTTCAACAGCGCCCGGTGAAACACGCATAAGGCTTTGCTCCTATGTATGTTGGACTGGATGGGAAACAATATAAAAACAAATAGCAAACACAATCATCTTAAATGGCAGAACTGTTTGTCCTCATCATGGTGAAGTTGTTCAATGCGAGGTATAAGAAAGTAATGGTGACCTGTACGTAAATGGTAGACCGTGATCTTATACAACCATATACTAGTCATGGTTGGCCAGGGAGTAAATGTGGGGTAACCTTAAATAGAGTTGGTAAACTAATAATATTAACCTCTGGTATTCATGCTCGTCCTCAAGGGGATTTGCGGTTATGTGCCTCAAGGGCAAGGTTGTTAACGTGTTAGTGTTTGGGCAACGTGTGATGAAGACCATCACGGAATGTAGTGTTGGCGGATGGAAACGCTGGATCAATGAAAAAACAAATAAGTAATTTTGAAACGTTAATATTTAAGTGGAGGGGGTCTCTACTGTAATGGCACTGTGGATAGTGAAAACAGGATAAGTTACAGATGCAGCGTTAGACATGGCAGTGCAGCGTGTGCTCGAAGGCATTAATGATAAATACCTTGTGACCGAGTGGGGCTGAGATCATCAAGGGATGCAAGGAGTGAAGACATTGTGTCTATTGACATTCTGTTGAGTGTGTAGGTCGGTAAAGACCACTTGGGGATCGTTAACGTATGTATGATGCTCCGTCTCAAAATGGCCAAAAATGTAAGTCGCTCGGGCTACTAGAGCAAGGTAAAGGCAAAGTTGTGCGCGGCGCTGGGGCAGTTTAAAAGCGGTGTGTTCATAAATACAGATCAGTAAAGACCGCTAGGGTATCGTTAACGTGTGTATTATACTCCGTCTCAAAAATGGCCAGAAATACAAGTCGCTCGGGTTACTAGAGCAAGGTATAAGCAAGGTTGGGCGCGGCGCTGGGACAGTATGAAAGCGGTGTGTTCATAAGTACCCGGTTGATACATTTAACTCACGGTTTGTGCTCGTTATGCTTTTTCCATGACCTGCCCTGTTCACCGTGTCCAGGAGGTGGCGGGAGCGTAACGCCAAGGAGATTAAAAGCCCGGAGGGAAATCACGTGAACGTGGGTGTGGTTAACTAAGTGAAAAAGTGGAGCTGAGAATGGTGGCCATCTTGGAATGGTCTTGAGTGTGATACCGTCAGGGACTCATATGTTAAGTAATATGTTGTAGGAAAGAATAAGCGAGCACATCCGCTATCACACGTGGTTTTTTAATTCTTGCAAAAAGAGTAGAATAGCATTATTGATTTGTTTAAATTGTAATGTCAAAAAGAAACGCCTTGTTAAGGTCGGAATCGGTAAATGTCGACCCAGACGGCGGCCATTGTTAAATGGTCAAGAAGTGATGATTGTGTTATCATAATGGCTGTCCCTCTTCCAAAATGTCACAAGTAGTAATGGGAGTGGAGGAAACAGAGGTTAAAAGGTTAAAGCTAAGTTCGGGTTGAATCCGGGCCCCTTGGAGAGGTTTAAATTCTAATGGTATATCTTCGTTGAGCCCGTTATCATGAGTGGATAATCGATGTATCCATCGTTGCTCTTTAGTGAATAAATTGGTCTTTGATATGTGTGGGGTTGCTTCCAAGATAACCCATCGCAAGGAATCTGGCGAATGGGCTTTTTCAAGATAGTGGGCACACATCTTGGTGTTGCTCTTGTGACACCGAAAGTTACTACGGTGTTCAGAAATGCGTAACTTGATCGGGCGGGTAGTCATAGAACATAGTATAGATTGCAAGGACATATGAGTAAATATATACAGTTGGCTGTGTTACAGTTTGTATGGGATCTCATCTCCCAAAGAAAATTGTTCAATCTAATGGTTTTGTATAAAAATGTAAAGGCACAAGCTGTACAAGTGTCACAAGGGTAGTGGCCAGTAACTGCTGGTAATTGCCAGAGTGTGCTCTGTCGATTTGTTGCTAATGACTTTGGTCTAGTGTGAATGAGCATATCCTTGAGGTTCTTAGAGCGTTTGAAGGCAAACCGTGGTTGATCTACCCTTAGGGTAAGCCAATAGCCAGGGAAGCATGCCATGCTTGAACCTTATCAACAAAAACAGATGAAATGGTTTGTTTATGTAGGTCAGGTATGGCTGGATCTCTCTGCCTATACTTAGCGTGACAAACCTCCTGACTGCCGGCTTTCCCAGTTCACCTCCTTCCCTCAGTAACATTGCTCTACTCAAGAACTGAGTCTTAAAGGCCTTTATCTCCACTTTACTCAACGCACTTGGTTTGTCAAACAATTCGAGGCAGCCAAGTGATTCCAAATTGATTTTAATATAACAAAACCATGGAATAGACATGGCTTTGTCAAGAGACAAGCAGTCTTGGATAATAAGTTGATTTAAATTCGGAGATTGCTGTGCCCAAATTCTCAACCAACCAACCTAATAATGGAGCCACAGAAATTTGATCAATAAGATTGCCTGCCCCCAGGTCTTCGTGTATATTAAAAATAGGAGCAGATGGGGGGAGTGACAACAATTTCTGAAAAAAGGCATTTTCTACTGTCTGGATTTCAGTCGTGGCCTTGTAACCCCAAACCTCGCTACCATATAGGGCCATAGGAACACACTTAGCACTATATATCTTCATAAGAGCGGGTAGGGGTTTACACCCCAAACGTTTTGCAAAGCCCAACAACGCTCCTGTCGCCCTAGCAAGAATATTCTTTTTCTGGGCGCGTTGCATGACCCACGATCTCCTGTCATCAAAGACAATCCCCAAATATGGGAAAGTCTGCACTTTTGTGAGCTCCTGCCCATTACAGTAGAATTTAGCCTTTTTCGCCCTCCCACAACCAATTGACATGGAATGTGATTTTTTTAAATTTATTATTAAGTCTAAAGAGACCATAAAATCATGAAATCCGTTTAAAAGGGCTTGTAGGCCTCTCGCGGTTCTTGCCAGCAGAACCGCATCGTCGGCATACAGTAATGCGGGAATCAAATTTGAGCCGGCTCTGGGAATATCCTTACTGGTCAAAATTAGAGCCACACCCAGATTATTAATGTAAAGCGAGAAAAGCAGGGGGGCAAGAATACACCCCTGCCTTACCCCTCGCTTTACCTGCCATGCTTCTGACAGACTCCCGTCTTCCTTGTAGCGGACGACTGCGGTAGTGTCCTCGTGAATAAGCGCCAGGAATGATATCAACACGGGATCAAGCCCCAATACCACTAGGGAGGCCCATAATTTTTGACGATTTACAAGATTGAAAGCAGTGGACAAATCCATAAAGGCTAGATGTAAATCCCCCTGCTTGGCGACCGTGTACTTCCCAATGATAAGATGTAAGTTGAGGCATTGACCCACTGTGCCCTTTCCTTGTCTAAACCCGTATTGTAAGTCGGAAATTATGAGTTTATCTTCCAACCAATTTGTTAGACGAACGAGAACTACTTTCCCCATTATCTTCATAGCAGAATCCAAGAGAGATATGGGCCGGTAACATGCCGGATCTTCTCTTGACCCTTTTTTAAATAATGGGACTATAACTGCTTTGCCCCATGACATAGGAGCACCCGCCTTTGATACTGCATTAAAAACAGAAGTTAAGATTTTTGCCCAGTACCGTGGATCTGCCCTGTAAAGGTCCGCGGGGACACCATCCGGACCTGGAGCTTTACCTCTTGCCATTGACATTATGGCCTCCAGAACTTCGTCATCCTTAAAATGAATTTTTGAGGCCTGTTTAGTATCCCCGTAATTTACTGGATTGAGTTGATGAATCTCAGAATAAAGGCCACTAAAGTGGCCCACCCATCTATCTGGCGGGATAAGCCAGTCTTTATTTGTGTTCTCCAACTCATCAAAAAGTGGACTATTGATCACTTTCCAGAATTGAATACTTTTTTCAAAACACTTGCCTCTGACAATTCATCCCATGCCATATTTCTTAACTGGGTTTTCCTTGCTTTTATTGCTTTTTTATAGGACCTTCTTGCCTCTACAATCTTGCCTAAGTCTTTTCCACTTTCTTTCAATGCCGACAGGAGTGCGGTATGAGCACTAGAGCAGGCATGATCAAACCAATTTTTTAGTTTCTTAGGCCTTGGTCTCCCGTGGCAGGTTAATTTACCCACTACCTGTTTAGTTATTCTCTCGAAAGCACCAAGGATTTCCGCTGGTTGTGACTCTGTCGACAAGCATAGAGTTAAATCCTCGTTATTACTGTTATACAAATTCTCGAGGAAATCATCCGGGGTAATATCATCCCATCTCAATCGTCTTCCCTGATTTTTAGAAACTAAATTTAAATTAGAAATCATGGGCAATTGATTATCCCTCATTAGAGCCTTAACTTTAATTTCCATAGTGAGAGGATTATGATCACTTAAGGCATTTTGAGTGACACAGAAGGCACCTATTAAGTCCTTCAAAAGACAAGACACAAAAATGTAGTTGATTGTACTATAATGGCCTTGTCCGGTGAACGTGGGGGCAGGAGACAAAGATTCTTGTACAGGGGAAAATAAGTGAAGGGCGGATACGATACTCTCTAGGTACATCCCACCCTTAGAGTGTTCAAAATGGGGGACCTCTTGAGGACAAAGATCATAATTAATATTTCCAAAACAATTGAGATGACATACATGAATATTAAAATCGCCAAAAAGTAAAAGAGAATAAGGTGTAACATTATTTGCATCATACTCGTCCAAGAATGTAAACAGTGCTTTTAGATGCTCCAGTTCATCAGTCCTAGTGAATGAGTTATAAAAATTCACCACCACTAATAATGACGGCAAGTTGGCACCTTCAAGTTTAACCGCCAAAATATTTGGAGAACTAGTCACTAACAACTCTGTACTATATAATAGCTTGAGACTGAATAATAACAAGAGACCCCCCCCGTGATCTCCCCATAGTGGAAGGCACTGCATATTTATTAAAAGACTGGTACCCATCCAAATAATAAGGGTCTTTATGCTCCCACGTTTCTTGGAGGGAAATTATATGGTGGGTGGAGAGAAAAGCCTTCCAATTTATATCGCCTCTTTTAGATCGCAAGCCAGCAATATTCCATGATAAAATCATAATTTTATTCGTTATTGGGGTTCCCCCACCATGCCCCAACTCTTGTGACCCAATATTCTCCAAATTCAATGAAAGGAGTTGAGAATCAACGTCCTCACTATTTACAGGTACCGTAACAGTCAAATTACTAGTGACGATAGGAGGAACTATATCACTCCCATCCACTTGAACCTCCTCAGTGGTCAACTGGCTAGTTCCTTTACCACAAGCTCTCTTTAGGGGTAAAATTCTGTCACTGAAGCCATTAAGGTCAATACTGTCTTTCACAGCCAACACCATGGGTAACAGAGATCCAGAGTCATTTGAAAAAAACACACTAAGTTTGTTATTATGTACCTGGACTCTATCAGCACTGAGTCAATCATTGACATCTAAAGTGCTAAGGGCCTCGAATCTATTTCTAAGAACCAATGTACTGCTTGCAGGGACAGACTGAGAGATATGCCCTCTGTTTCCAACAAACCCCGAATTATCAGGTGAATAAAAAAAAACCCAGCGGGAGAACATTTACATAGACCTGATGAATTCTGATCGACCCTGCCTGCCTCAAAATGTTGTCTACTAAGTCGGGAGAGTTAAAGCTCACAACAACGCAGTCACCCTTCAACGATTTGTTGGTCTTTCCCACCCATGGGACCCTTCTTACCATTTTAAAACTTTCAAAAAGGTGCCTCGAGAGGAGGAGCCTAGCGCGCATCCAAGATGGTCGCGTGAGCACAGGGCTCCCCGGACCCTTGCTGCTCCTCGGAATATATCCTGAGAATATCCTGATGTGGTTTATGGAATCTGGCAGATGAAGACCGGCTGAGCACGTATCTCTTTTCAGAACTCGAATCGGACCTGGGAATCCTGAGTTGTCGTTGTTCGAACTTTTGGGACCCACCCGACGGAGGTGCCCGGGGCGAAGGTGAACCGTGGAGCCGTGTCGTAATTGAACAACAGCGGCTGCAGTGCGGTGCCAGTGGCCGCTTTACCACTTTCAGTTTCACTTTCGGACTTCGGGGGGCTGGCCTGCGAATGCACTTGATGTGGCGGGGTGTTTCCTTGGCCTCTGCGCGAGGCCTTGTCTCCACCTGCCACTAGTGTGCCCATTGCCTTGGGTCCCCCCGCACCGCTATATTGTGGTCTCTGGTGAGGCGCTGGTCTGCGGTGCCGGTGCCCCTACGACTCTTGATCGGCGGTCCCCTTCGGTGTCCGTGACCACATGGGGGGCAAGGGGGGCCCCGAGGGGCGTAAGACTAAGGCCTCCCTCCGCGGGGGACCGGTCCAGGCCAACAACATGGACCGCTACACTCAGGGCAGAGGGTCCCCTGGAGCGACCGCCCCCCCCCCGGATGCCGTCGGTGGTGGCACGACCGTCTCTCCGGAGCTTTCCCTGCAGGACATCATGGGCGCCATTGATGGCATCAGGGAAACCATCGCCACGCAATACGAGGCCCTGGCCCGTAAAATCGACACGGCGGCAATTGATGTCACCCTAATTCGGGCAGATCTCTCCAAAACTAACGAGAGGGTCCAGGCTCTCGATGTGCGGACCTCCACCCTTGGTACGGATGTGTCGGACCTGCAGGCCGCGCTTGGTGACATTAAGGCGGTCAACGATCAGATGGCCCGGCGGCTGGAGGACTTCGAGGGACGGGCCCGACGCAACAACATCCGTGTCATAGGCGTACCGGAGTCCTCCGACAGCCGCCCGGTTGACCTCCTGGTCGAGGACCTCATCCTCCAACAGTTGGCCCCTGCAGGCCTAAGTAAGTTCTTTGCTGTGGAGCGGGCCCATCGAGTTCCGGGCGGTCGGCCACGGCCGGGGGCCCCCCCTAGGCCTATCGTGGCCAAACTGTTCCACTATAGAGACCGAGATGCGATTCTGCAGGCCTCACGGGTCCACGGCCCGGTTCGTCATGAGAACTCATCCATTAACTTTTATCCGGACTTTACCCAACTTGTCCAGAAACAGCGGATGGGATTCCAGGGGGTGAAGCGTCGTCTCCGTGAACTGGGCCTAAAGTACTCTATGCTCTACCCTGCAAAACTCCGAGTGGAACATGAGGATCGGACTGCCTTTTTTGACTCTCCTGTGGCCGTGAGTGACTGGCTGGACTCGCTGCCGGACAGAGGTGACCGTCCCGGGCCCTCTGCGGGCGCCGAAGGTGACGGGTCCCCTTTGGAGTGACTTTTGGTCCTTGATTTTGCCATTTTGCATTGTTCAGCTGGGTTTTACTTCTTTTGTTCATTTTGTCTCACTAGGACCTGTGTGGGGGGCGGGCGGGGACGGGTCCCTTTCCTCCTCCGGGGTCTTTTCGTAGAATGGGGTTAGTAGGGCGACAGGCACACTGCAAGTTGGGGGGGTTTTCTGGCCCGCAGGGGTGCAGGGTGGGGGGAGTTGGATTTGGGGGGGGGTTGGGGGGAGGGAGGGGTTGTTTTGCTGTGTGTTTTTTGTTCGCAGAGCGAGGTATTGATTTTTATCCAGATTCGGGAACTGTGCTACTGACTGGGGGGCCTTTGATCTATTGGAGGGGATGGGGGGGGACGGGTTGAGACTGATATCATGGAACGTCAATGGGTTGGGGGATCGTATCAAACGGGGGGTAGTACTGCAGTATTTGCGTCGTCTGACTCCTGATGTGGTGTTTATCCAGGAGACGCATCTGGTTGGCAATGTTTGTCATGCAATGAACAGGGGGGGATACCGCCTCGTGGCCCATTCTGGTTTCACAACTGGTTCCAGGGGGGCGGGCATTCTCCTGCGATCCTCACTTCCGTTGGATATCACTAGGGTAATCTCGGATGACAGAGGGCGCTATGTGTGTCTGACTGGGAGGTGGGAGGGGCAGCCCCTTTCCCTGGTCTCAGTTTACGTCCCCCCGGGCCTCCAGAACTCCACCTTCGCTGACTTGGGTCGAATGCTGCTTGAACTTCCGGAAGGTCTTTTGCTTATGGGCGGGGACTTTAATTCGGTGGTTTCGGGTGACCTGGATCGTCACCCACCCAGGGCCCTCCCCGCTGCCCAGGCATGGCTTGGTGGCCTGCTGGAGACCTTCGGCCTGGTGGATAGTTGGAGATTAATGCATCCGACCCAGTGTCAGTACACCTTTCACTCTGGGGCGCATGGGAGTCTTTCTAGGTTAGACTATTTCCTTATGCCCGCGGCACAGACTGGTCGGATTCGAGAGGTTAGGCACCTGGCGCGGGGTATTTCCGATCATTTCCCGCTGTGGCTGCTCTTTGACACCGAGCCGCGGTCTGCAGGGCGGATTGCTCCTATTAACCCGTGGTACCTGCGAGACCCTATGACTCGCGACAGCCTGGTTAAGGCTATGGACCAATACTTCCTTGAAAACGAGGGGTCGGTGTCATCCGCAATGTCCTTGTGGGAAGCCTTTAAAACCGTAATCCGCGGACACGCCCTCTCCCAGATAGTGGTGGCTAAGAAGCTCAAGAGTGAGGCAGTGGTGAAGTTGGAGACTGACATTTCGGGGCTGGAGTCGGCCTTGGAGACGGGTGTCACTCCGGACGGGCTCCATGCCCTCAGCCTGAAACAGTTTGAATACAGGTCTCTTGTCACTGACGCTGCCAAAACGAAGTATAGGGAGCAGCAGGGTCGATTGTATGAGGCCGGGGACAAGGCGGGAAAGTTGATTGCGTGGCTGGATAAGAAGGAGAGAGTGAATCGTGTGGTCCCGGTGCTGTGTGTCTCGGATGGAGTGTGTGTGACTGAGCCTGGTGAGATTGTGGAATGTTTCGCTGACCACCTCCGGGCCGTGTACTCCCCGGTGACTGATAGGGATGAAGAAGACTCTCGCCTTCTGCTTAGGGATATTGCTTTGCCCGGCCTGTCCGCCGAAGACCGTGAGCAGCTGGACGCCCCCTTGTCTGTAGATGAAATTGCAACTGCGATTCGGTCCCTTCGTTCGGGCAAGGCGATGGGTCCCAACGGGCTGCCTATTGAATTATATAAGTTGCGCCCGGATAAACTCGCGCCCTTCCTCCGTCGTATGGTTCAGGAGTCCCTTGAGGCAGGCTCCCTTCCTGACGACCAGCGTCTGGCTACGATAGTCGTGATCCCCAAGGACGGTAAGCCACGAGATCGCTGTGCCTCCTACAGGCCTATTTCACTGCTAAATGCAGAGCCTAAAATCCTGGCTAAAGTCCTTGCCAATCGTTTGTTGAGCGTCATCTGCGATTTGATTCATCCGGATCAATGCGGCTTCATCCCTCACCGTAACACCGCTCTTAACTTGCGGCGTCTTCACGGCGCCCTCGCCAGGGCGGAGTACCTCTCCGAACCAGCCGTGCTGGTTTCTTTAGACGCCACGATGGCCTTTGATACCATCGAGTGGCCATTCCTCTGGGCTGTCTTGACCAAATTCGGCTTTGGGGAGGGATTTCTTGGCTGGGTGAAGCTTCTTTACACGGGACCCATGGCTCAGGTGGTAGTTAATCGGCGGGTCTCTCGGCCCTTCGCTCTCGGTAGGGGTACGAGGCAGGGGTGCCCGTTGTCCCCTCTGCTCTTTGCTCTTGCCTTGGAGCCGCTCGCCGCTTGGCTCCGCTGGGAGCCCTCGATCAGAGGGATCCGGTGGGCCCCGGGCTTCGAGGATCGGGTCTCGTTGTATGCGGACGATATTCTCCTGTATCTCACCTCGCCGCGGCAGTCGCTTGATGTTCTCTTTGATGTTCTGACTTCCTTTGGGAGAAATTCGGGTCTAACGATCAACTGGTCTAAATCCTGTGTCTATCCTATCTCCGGTGACCCTCCTCTCTTGCCGCCTCGGCTTCCGATCCAATTATCTCTGTCCGGCTTTAAATACTTGGGAATATACGTCTCGATGGACCCGGTGGCTCGCTATGAGCAGAATCTCCTGCTTCCACTTCGGCGTCTGAGGGAGGACATGGCTCGGTGGTGTAAGCTGCCCTTGTCCCCGCTGGGTCGGGCAACACTGTTTAAAATGATGTCCCTTCCCAGATTTCTCTATGCACTTCAGAACTCCTTCGATGTTATTCCTGTGTCCTACTTTCGGGAGGTGGAGAGCCTGCAGAGAAGACTGGTGTGGGACGGACGGGCGCGTATCGCTCTGGCAAAGCTTACTCTCCCCTGGTACGACGGGGGCATCGCGCTTCCCGACATTCGCAGGTATTATTGGGCTTCACAGCTATCGGCCATTAACCATGCCACGTATGCGCCTGGCTTGAATCCGGCGTATGACATGGATAAATTCCTGCTTCCCGGCGGAAACTATAACAGGGCACTTTACTCCAGCTCGGCTGGACGGACCCTTACGGGCCCTACTAAGATTGCGGTACGGATCTGGAAGGCGGCCAATGTAGCCTTGGGCTGGAGTGAGCGATTAACATGTGCCACTCCTCTGTTTGCCTCCGACCGCCTGGGAAGCCTCTGGACAACGAAGGGGTTTGAACGTTGGGACACGATTGGTATTAGTAGAGTGGGAGACTTATGGATTAAGGGTGCGGTTAAAACATTCGCGGCGCTCCAGAGCGAATACGAACTTACGGAAAGGGAGTTCTTCCGCTACGCCCAGATTCGGCACGCCCTGCTCTCTGTTTTTGGGGAGGGGACCAAGATCCCGGCTTCTTCGCCCCTCGAGGACCGCATACTCGATGGTCATGTCCCCGACAGTACTATCTCATTAATTTATAAAAAACTTATCAATAATCGGGCTGACCTCTTGGTGCGCCTCCGGGAGGCGTGGACGGGGGATGGGGTGGAACTGGACGACGAGGACTGGCAGTCCGCACTGTCGTCCCCCAAGGAAGTGGCCATTCCAGCCCGTCTCCGCCTGGTCCAACTCAAGATTCTCCACCGGGTGTATGTGACGGGTCCCCGTTTGGTCTCGATGGGATTTTCTGAAGACGGGCTCTGTAAGCGGGGATGTGGACTCAGAGCCACCTTTCTCCATATCCTTTGGGAGTGTCGCGAGGTGGCGGAATACTGGCGCCGGGTTCACGTGGTCATGGGCCAAGTCACCGGGGTTGTGCTGCTGCCGGAGGTGCGTCGCTGTGTCCTGAATGTGTGGGAGCCCAATGATTATAACGCGGCTCAGACTCGGTGGGCGGCCCTGGGGAACATGATTGCCAAGAGAGATATAGCGCAGCTTTGGGGTTCCCAGCGGCCTCCCACCGTGTCCGTATGGAAGGAGAACATGGACTGGTGCATGTTCAGGGAGAAGACTGTGTATGTGGCTCGTGGTAAACCGGGGGCATGGGGTAGAATCTGGGGGCAATGGAACGCGTATCGTGGGGGTATCTGTACTCCCCCCCTAGTGGACACCGATATTGCTTTGTCCCCCTGACCCTTGATGGTTCCTTGCGACTTTTGGAATAACCGAATATAGACGTTCCTCTCCCGTGACCCCCCCCCCCGACCTATCAGTACTCCTTTCTCCTGATAGCTATTTGAAGGTCTGAAGTAGAGTCCCCCGGATGTAGCCTGACCCACATCTTTTGCCCTTACGCCTCGCCTTTTGTTTTTTATTTGTTATTTATGTTAAACCTATGTATCCTGCTTCCCTAGGACTATCCGGAGCCATGTACGGGGCTGGGCCCCGGGAGTCGACTACTGCCTTAACATCTGTATGATCCTGTCTGAATCTAGCGGCCGGCCCTGGTGGTTGTAGGCCCATGCTTGTAATTGATTTATTGTTCAATAAAATTTTCAAAAAAAAAAAAAAGGTGCCTCCCTAATACTGTCTTACCGGCTAAGTAGTGGAGGGCTTTATTTTTTAATGAGGACCAATGCTCTTCCCTACCATCACGAGTTTTCGGAACATTTGCCAAAATTACAGTATACGGACAGGCCTCCGGCGGCAAATGCAGAGGACATTCCCTTGAAGGAAACTCAACAAGAGGACTTAGTCTCCCTGTCGGGCCCCTAGGCCCCGAGCTATCACCACCATTAGTTCCTAAAGCAGGTGGAGGAGGATTTATAGGGCCTACGACAGGGGTCGTCATAGACTCAACCAACTCAGAAACTCTAGTTGCTACTACACTTTAAGGGTGCATCTCGGGAGGATTTTGCCTTGACATCGATGCATTCTGGCCTGCTATGTGACGTTCAATGTGAACAAGTCTGTTGTCAATCTTATTGAGTCTATCCATGACTGGCAATCTAATCGCTCTCAATCGCTCATCCATAGGCTTTAAAAGTTCGGCCATCCTAACCCCAGTAATATCTACTTCCCCCTGATCAGTACACTCATTACACCCGTGAGACTTATCAACCGTGGCCTGGACAACCCCACTACCTTCCTGTCTGTCCAACCCAAGTACGGAATCTTTGTTCCTGGCTTGTTTGGCTTGTTGCCGACATCCTTTGGGGGCGTTATTTGCTTTTCTTTTCCCCTTGGCTATTTTAGAAACAGCGACAGGCGGGGCATGTTGCTGCCTAGTACGTGTGACTGGCGGTGAAGGAGGGGGACTAGAGATATTTGTAGAAGCATTAGATATTACAAGGCTAGGCTCTAACACAGACCCAATGGAGAGATGACATACAGACTGCACGGCGCCTAACCCTAAGGTAGTATCACCCGATTGTTTTACAAGATTAATCTGGGTTAATGGCTCCAAAGATAACCTCTTTTCCACCATTTCAATTTCCCTGGAAACGACGGTTTCTGCTTTTTAAAAAAAAGCATCTAATGTCCCCGTACCCCCCATTACAGGGCACTTACTATTGTTTTTAGCCATGGAATATGAAGGGCAGGAGCAATTATCAGAACTCGTTATATAACGACTAGCAAAAAGACAGAGGCCTCCAAGAAACAACACACCTCCACTTCACACTAGTCCTAATTAAACTTATGTGTTAGAAGGCAGGCCCAGCCCAACCTCCTTCAGCCCCCGACGGCTACAGGTGTGGGCTTGAGCGCCTCCTAGCCTCCTGGCGCACAGCACCAACAACGTCCTGCCCCAAGGGCTCCTAGGGAATGCAGTTCTCGCTGGTCGGGCACTGGTCAACGCTCAGCAACTCAATGTCTTTCTTGAGGCGATAAGAGGGATGGCCCAGCCCTGCCTCTGACTGCCCCTGACGGCCACAGACGGCCCGCCCTTTGCCCGGGCTTAGCCCGCGCGCGGTCCCGCGACGCGGGAAGTGTAGTTGTTTTTAAAGCGCCTCCAGGCGTGAATGTCGGTGTGGCAGGTTCCGGGATTGGGGGCAAAGGATCCTGGGAGTTGTGGTCTTCCCTCCACACAGCGGCCGCGAGGACACTAGACGCAGCGGCGGGAGGGAGACCCACACTCCAGCAAGGACGTCGAGATAGGGGGGACCCAGGCAGGTAGGCAGGAAATTCTCAGTTCAGCCCCAGAGGGTATAGTTTGCCAGCACCCGCTCCACCGAAAGTGCAGTTGTTTTTAAAGCGCCTCCAGGCGCGAATGTCGGTATGGCAGGTTCTGGGATTGGGGGCAAAGGATCCTGGGAGTTGTGGTCTCCCCTCCACACAGCGGCCGTGAGGACACCAGACGCGGTGGCGGGAGGGAGACCCACACTGCAGCAAGGACGTCGAGATAGGGGGGACCCAGGCAGGTAGGCAGGAAATTCTCAGTTCAGCCCCAGAGGGTATAGTTTGCCAGCCAAAACAAATCAATAATGCTATTCTACTCTTTTTGCAAGAATTAAAAAACCACGTGTGATAGCGGATGTGCTCGCTTATTCTTTCCTACAACATATTACTTAACATACGAGTCCCTGACGGTATCACACTCGAGACCATTCCAAGATGGCCACCATTCTCAGCTCCACTTTTTCACTTAATTAACCACACCCACCTTCACGTGATTTCCCTCCAGGCTTTTAATCTCCTTGGTGTTACGCTCCCGCCACCTCCCGGACCCGGTGAACAGGGCAGGTCATGGAAAAAGCATAATGAGCACAAACCGTGAGTTAAATGTCTCAACCGGGTACTTATGAACACACCGCTTTCATACTGTCCCAGCGCCGCGCCCAACCTTGCTTATACCTTGCTCTAGTAGCCCGAGCAACTTGTATTTCTGGCCATTTTTGAGACGGAGTATAATACACACGTTACGATACCCTAGCGGTCTTTACCGATCTGTATTTATGAACACACCGATTTTAAACTGCCCCAGCGCCGCGCACAACTTTTCCTTTACCTTGCTCTAGTAGCCCGAGCGACTTACATTTTTGGCCATTTTGAGACGGAGTATCATACATACGTTAACGATACCCTAGTGGTCTTTACCGACCTACGCACCCAACAGAACGTCAATAGACATAATGTCTTCACTCCTTGCATCCCTTGATGACCTCAGCCCCACTCGGTCACAAGGTATTTATCATTAATGCCTTCGAGCACACGCTGCACTGCCATGTCTAACGCTGCATCTGTAACTTATCCCGTTTTCACTATCCACAGTGCCATTACAGTAGAGACCCCCTCCACTTAAATATTAACGTTTGGAAAGCACTTATTCGTTTTTTCATTGATCCAGCGTATCCACCTGCCAACACTACATTCCGTGATGGTCTTCATCACACGTTGCCCAAACACTAACACGTTAACAACCTTGCCCTTGAGGCACATAACCGCAAATCCACTTGAGTACGAGCATGAATACCAGAGGTAAATATTATTAGTTTACCAACTCTATTTAAGGTTACCCCACATGTACTCCCTGGCCAGCCATGACTAGTATATGGTTGTATAAGATCACGGTCTTCCATTTACGTACAGGTCACCATTAATTTCTTATACCTCGCATTGAACAACTTCACCATGATGAGGACAAAGAGTTCTGCCTTTTAAGATGATTGTGTTTGCTATTTGTTTTTATATTGTTTCCCATCCAGTCCAATATACATAGGAGCAAAGCCTCATGCGTGTTTCACCGGGCGCTGTTGAAGCCTGGGTATTACACCGATTGGGTGAGTCCTGCCCATTTCTGCTGCTTGCGTGTTTCTTCCACATGGACAATTAGTCACCATAGTTCAATGTTTGTTTTGGACCTCAGCCTGAATGATGCCTTATCTCTTTCCTCAACAGGTAGATCCAGGTACTAACAGGTACATTAATCAATTACCATATTTTTACGAGAATATCTCTGCATACCACTGATGCGAGGTGTAGATAGTTCACATATTTCCGGTCCTGAAGAATCGCTAGTGCAGATAACTATAAGCGAGAAACATGTTGACCTACACGTTGTAACAAGGACACCACTGAGCAAGATACTTTACTCTCGCTAGTGCCTTGTTTATTGTTTTTATGTAGGATAGGAGACCCCCAGAATAAAGTCTTCTCTAAGGTACTCCCAATCCTTTTTTAAGTCACTTCACCACATCTACACTGTCCTGGCCCCACACCCGCACTTCACCGCACGGCTGTTGGATAGAAGATCTCCGCTAAAGTGCCCCTTTTTAGGGTGCCCGTTGGTATTGCACCGCCAACCCAACAAGGAGCAGCCCAGATGATGAAGCATGACACCTGCAAGTGTGTGTGAGGGCATTACAATCCAACACATGAATTGCCAACACTGACCCACGCAGGGCATACTGTTGGTTCCCTTCTTTTCTGACTCTGTATTTCCTGACTTCAGAGGAACAGCATACCTGCACTTTTGATATAGATCGATTGGGGCCCCCCTTATATGCTGGACCTCCCACCCTTGCTCGAGTGGAAAAAAGGCCCCCATGTCCCTCCTTTTTGCATACAACTTATTCCCTTTGGAACTACTCTACATACCACACTCACAGAGATTCACCACACTCATTCAACTTATATACCAAATTAATCAGTTAATACTCCACTCCGGATGTTTTGGGCACTTATACATATATTTAATCGACAATATCACAATAATTCATTAAAGGTTATACACAAAATTGAAAGAGTTTAAAAATATGATTAGGGGGCATATGTATCAAATTCTCTATTTGCGATTCTCAAATAGCAATTTTTTGAGAATCGCTATTTGGGAATCGCAAACGAGATGTAAGTAAAAATTCGCAAATTGTTAGCTATTCCTTGGAATTCCTTAATTGCGATTAGCAAATTGCGATTCGCAATTAGAGAATCGCAAATTGAGAATAATTTCAAGGGTGCAAGGGTGTCATAAGGACACCCTGATGCACCCCTGAAATGAGCATGTGTGCACATGTGGCGCACGTACATGCCCTAAGGGCATGTATGTGCGCCACATGGCACTTGAACAATGCCAAAAAGTGCATCTTTCAAAGAAATCGCAAATTACCACCAACTTGAAGTTGGTGGTAATTTGAGATTTCTTAAGGCGAATCGCACAACTTGGGTGCTTGTTACATCACATTTAAGGAATCGCAATTTGCAATTTCTTAAATGCAATTGCAAAATAGAGAATCGCAAATTTGCGATTCTCTAATTTGCGATGGCCTTTTGGGATGATACATCCCAAAAGGCCTTTTCCCGTTCGCAAACGGGCCGATTCTGAGAATCGGCCCGCTTGCGAACGGGAAAAGGGCTTGATACATATGCCCCAAAATCACTCTATATCACAATTGAACAAATTCATTACAATTTTCAAAACCTAGAAAGGAATATAAGGAGACAGTTCTATTTGTCTTGTTGCTGTTAATTCGGATTTGATAGAAAGATTTGAAATATACTTATCGACATGTTTATGTATTTTTTTCACAATAGGTGTTTAAAGAGTCAATTGTATTTGTGTTGACATTTTTTCTTAGCATTTCAGAATCATTAAACAAAAACAAGAAAATTCAAATACAAGTAATAAGGGTAAGGATCATATGGTAGAAATTAAAAAGTAAATCCATATATAGAATAATCTTTAATATTATGCTATCAAGGACAATAAATATATATAACAATATATAAAGGAAAGAATGAAAAAGCATATACATTCAAGTTTTAAAAACTAAATGATAACAAATACAAACATGTTAAGAAAGTAAAAAAGGATTCCATATCTGTGAAAATAACTCTAGTTGATCTTGAATATTGTATACAATCCTTACATGCAAAGCATTTTGAATCATAGCAGATAACCAGGACTCTTGAGATGGTGGAGTGGAAGATTTCCATTGTCTTCATATACAGATTTTAGCAGTTGCAACGCAGTATGTAGGAAACGAGATTGTGGTTTAGAAAGAGTGGGAACATTTCTGAAATCATGTAATATAATATTAGCTGTGGAAAGGGGTAAATGCAGTGAGACGGACTTATGTAAGGTCTGACCTATCTAAGACCAATAATGTTTAACCAATGGACACATGCAAAGAATATGAACAATATCACATCCAGAAGCATTACATCTCCAACAGTTGGAATGCGGTAACAAGCCTGCCTTATATAATCTAACCGGAGACCAATGCCAGTCATGTAGAATTTTAAATAAGCAAAACTTTAAACGAGCTTCTCGAGCTCCCTTATCCAAACCATCTAGTATATTCATCCATTCCATATCTGAAAAAGAAGTCTGTAAACGTGTTTGCCATTTATGTCGGATATCCTAGATAATGGGTATGAAAATAATTGAGATGTAATTGTTTTGTAGAGACCTGAAATGACACCTTTCTGTTTGCCCCAAATTTGTAAATAAAACACTATTGGTGGTATAGATAATGACCAAGGTGTGGAAACAAGAGCTTTGAAAAGAGATTTTCTAAGTTGATCGTATTTGGCATGCTGCAGCGGGGGTAAGTTGAATTCATCCATTAACTGTGATAGAGGTTTAAGATCCCCGTCATGGAGAATTTGGTCTAGTGTGAGAATGCCTGCCAATTTCCATTGAGGCCATAGAAAGCTTCTACCTTTAATGTGTATTCTGGAGTTGTTCCATATAGGAGCCTTTACATGTAATCGAGAATTAATGCCCAAGATACGATGCGCTCTTTGCCATATCTTACGCATTGCAGACAATAGGGGGTTACGTGGATCTATTCGGCTTGAACCAGATCCATATAAAACTGCAAGACCATTTCTTGCAGAGAGAAGATGACGCTCAACATGGACCCAATGTGGTGTATTTAAATTATCTTGGAGCATGTATGAGAGCTGAGATAAATGCAAGGCAATGGTATAATGTTCAATGGAGGGAAGACTGAGACCACCATAGGAATGATGAACATTTAATTTATGTATAGCCAGACGAGGTTTAATAGTAGGGGTGGGCGGAATTTGCGGAATTAACCTTCGCAAATTATCGCGAGAATGTTTAAAATTATCGCAAACAAGCAGAAATATCGCGAAGATGCGGAAGTTTTTTTCCGGCATGTTCGCGAGATTTTCTGCATGGTTGCGGGTCGCCAACTTACCCATGTGGTTGCTTGCGGGCGCGGCCATCTTGTTTTGAGTTGTTCTCGCGGTGCATGATCGCGAGAAGAAAGACGTGATCGCGCGACGCATGACGTCACTGCGGGCGCGAACTGTCGCGAGACAGCGCAAATGGCTAAAAACAATACAACATCTCATGGAGAACGCGACCGGATCAAGAAAACTTGTCGGCGAACGCAGGGATTCAGGTAAGGCGATCGCGCGCGCGCAAGAATGTATCATTTTACAGTGCGAGCAAGAAACAAATTATCGCCAAGCTGCGGAAACCGGAATTTTTGACATTTTCGCGCTTTCCGCGGAACGCAAAAATGTCAAATTATCGCAATTTCCGCGAACGGAACGAAATTTTTGCCCAGGCCTATTTAATAGAACCCCATATGAAAAATGTAATTTTTGAATCTATAAGGCGCAATGTGGATAAGGGAACATGAAGAGGAAGCATACCAAGAATATAAAGAAAGCCCGGTAACATAACCATCTTCACCGTTTGAACTCTACCCCATAAAGACAGACCCAGCGCTTTCCATTTATCAAAATCTCGTTGCATCTGAATGATTAAAGGCCCTAAATTATCTGATACCATGGCGTCTAATCCCTTATTTACCAAGATACCTAAATATTTTAACCGAGAAGGTTGCCAATGAAATGGATATCCCTGTATCACATCCCTTGAGGTGCCATCTGAAATGGGAAGTGCTTCACTCTTATCCCAATTTATTTTATACCCAGAAAAAGAAGAAAATTCCTCTATAATTTGAAGTAATGATGGTAAAGATCTGTTTAAATCAGTAACAGTGAGCAGTATATCATCCACATATAGATAAAGTTTAGATTCACCCACCGGTAAGGAAATACCAACCACATTGGAAGATTGCCGAATAGCGGCCGCTAAAGGTTCAATGGCTACTAAAAATAAAAGCGGGGAGAGGGGGCATCCCTGGCGGGTGCCTCGACGTATAGTAAAAGTATCGGAAGTAAATCCTCCACAATTGACCAGTGCAGTGGATTGTTCATATAACAATTTAATCTTTCTTATAAATTGTTCTCTCAAACCAAATTCTTTCTAAGATTAGGAATAAATAATCCCACTCCACTCTATCAAATGCCTTTTCGGCGTCTAATGATAATGCCAAAGCATAATCCTGTAAAGATTTAGCAGTATGCAGAGTGTGAGTTAGGGAGCATAAATGATTTCTGGAAGATCGAGAGGGAATAACTCTGCGCAGACAAGAAGCAAGAATACTAGCTAAAATTTTAATGTCACAGTTAAGAAGTGAAATGGGACGATAACTGCTACAAAGAAGTGGATCTTTTCCTGATTTTGGTAAAACTGCTATTACTGCTTTATTAGATATATAACCTAAGGTGGAAGCATGTTCGGCTTCTTGAAATGCCGCATGCAAACAGTCTATAGTTTTATCTCCGGACCAGCGATAAAATTCTTCTGGAAAACCATCCTCTCCTGGTGCTTTGTGATAAGGAAGTTTAAGGATAGCGTGAGAAATCTCTTCTTTACTAATGTCTTCATCCAGTATGGATCTATCTTCATCAGAAAGAGATGGTAATTCTAATCCATTTAAAAAAGACAACATTTTACCCTGATCTATATGGGCATCTGGAGTGTATAAAGATTTATAGTATGTGGCAAATTCATTAGCAATATCCTGAGGACATGTTAACATGGAACCCTTAGAGGATTGTAAAGCAGGGATAGCCATAGCAATCTCTCTTTGCTTCAATTGTGCTGCTAGAAGTCTACCCACTTTTTCACCCTGTTCATAATGCCTCCCTTTCATTTTTTGTAAGGCATATTCCGCCTTAGAGGTGAAAAGAGAATTTAGTGCCATGCGTAATTGTTCCAGTAATTTTCGATTTTGTAAAGTAGGGCTTTTATAAAATAAATATATAAACGTGTAAAATTGGTAATGTCCTGTTCCAATTGATTTTGTTTAGCAATATTTTGTTTGTTGAACTGGGCTGCATCTCGCAAAAGTCTACCACAAATATCAGCTTTAGCAGCAGCCAATATGACCCTGTGAGAATCAACTGAATTTTGATTAAATGTGAGATAATCATGAAGATGTTCTTGCAATTGTTTTTTACCAAGGGGTATTTTATGACGTTGGATGTTCATTCTCCAGGGTTTACGACCTGGTTTGGGTGTCCCAGTCTGTAGACACAAGAGGACCGGAGAATGATCAGAGATGGATGCCTCCAAAATACAAGAATCTTGGATCGATTGGACCGTTCTCTGAGAAATTAAAAAGTAATCCAATCTCGATAAGGTGCCATGGGAGGGAGATGTGAATGTATATTCAACATCAGTTGGGTGTGATAAGCGCCACTGATCTATAAGGCCGTTGTCTGCAATGATATCATTCATAAGGGCTCTGTCCGCTGCATTATTCTGATCAAGAGGTCCAGTTTTGTCCAAAACTGGATCTCTCACCAGGTTCCAATCGCCTCCGATGATGTATTGTGAGGCACCAATCTCCGACAGCAAACGATTCAAACGTAGAAATAAATCTTTTTTAGCACCACTAGGAGCATAAACTGGACCCACACATATATGAATATTACCAATGCACATTTTTGAAAAAACATATCTGCCTTGTGAGTCTTCCCATGTTTTAAGTACACAAACTGGTAATGTTTTTCTGATAAGGATTGCTACCCCACATTTTCGAGTAGGGCCTGCTTCTGAAGAAGTCCCATTGCTGATACTACTGTGGATAACTTTACCCACCCAATCTCTGCAAAGTTTTTCAGACTCAAGTGTATTAAGATGAGTCTCTTGAAGAAGAGCCACATCCACCTTTTTAGATTGTAAATAGGAAAGAACCTTCTTCCGTTTGATATAGAGTGTTAATCCATTGACATTCCAGGATATAGCACATAAATCATGAGCAAGGACCAAGTTAGAAATAAAAATATATGAATACATTTTTTTTTACAAATAAATAAAAAATAAATAAATAAATACATTTAAAAAAAAGAGAGACTTGCAAAAAGATGTGATGGAAATGGGTATAGAAGAGGAAAGGAAAAAACCCACCAATAAGAATGATAAATAGAGATAAAGTATAGAAAGCAAATAAAGAAAGATTTATAGACTACAAAAGAATAATAGAAAGAGTATAATAGAATAACAATAAACTTTTAACCGCGGGTGTGGGCGCACTAGAGCACCGCTCTGGGCCGGGACTCCATTAATAAGGAAAATCCAGGGCTAGAACATTTAAATAGAGAAAAAAGAAGTAAAAAAAGCAATTTAAAGTGGCCAATAACATTGATATGAGAAGCTAGAAAAGAAAAACCCTGAAAGAATAAAATAAAGTAAAAATAGAAAATATGAACTAAGCTAGTAAGGAATATGAAGGGATATAAAATCTGCCTTTTAAAGGATAGCATATTAAGAGAGCATAACATTTATAATATAACATTCTGGAAATATATTAGAAGATTTAAGTTATAGTGAACTAAATATTGATAAAGATATAGGATTTGAAATATATAAATATCTAAGAATAGGTCAAATAGTCAACATCATAGATAAAATAACTATATTGCATGTGATAGATAAATCATGCACTAATAACCTATAAAGGACATCATCAAGAAATATAATAGTAGTGAATAATCAAAATCCATAGCCTAAATAATAGCCCTAATAAAAGATAGGCATGAAAAGTTAATACTGAGACATTTTGATGACTAATATATGTAAAATGCTACAGAGCTGTGACTATCTATTCATGAATACAGAAAAATAAATAGAACATTCCAAAAGGACAAGAGAATTTAACCAGTAAAACAGCACAGAGTTCATCTATATCTGTCAATTAGAGAGACATAAGCAAAAGTAGCTGCAACCTATGGCTTAATAAGTTATATAGGAGCCATGACATCAAAATTATTTCTCATTAGAGGCAGACTTTAGAGGAGAACGGGACTTATCTCGACGTTGTTCCTGAGTTAAGGTGGAGACAGTATTTAAGGCGGAAGATGTATCATCTTGACTGCGAATAGACCGTTCAAATTCTCTGCCTCTTTGACGGGATTCATGTAGATTGCGACGCATGTCATCCACAGATGTGGGAATAGCTTGAGGATTCCGAGAAGGAGCAGGGGTAGGAGCAGACTGCGTGTCCATGTCTTGAGATGTCATGTCAACCAAAAAACTTTGTAATTCATCTGGATTGTAGAAGTCTCTGGTGTCCCCATTCTTAGAAACTCGAAAGCGTGCTGGATTAAACAAACCATACTTAATGTCTAATTTCCTCAATTGAGGTCTCATGGAGAGAAACGCTTTCCGTCTTTCATTGGTGTCATGGGAAAAATCAGCTGCCAATTGTATTTCATAACCATCATAAGAGTAGGAACCCTGAGTACGTACTGCTATCAGTAGTTGTCGAACTTGCTCATGCCTTAGGAAACAAGCAATAAGGGGTCTTGGACGTGTACCTTTACCGTGCCGTGGAGGACCTAATCGATGTGCTCTCTGGATCTCAAGCGGTGGATCGAACTGAATGCCAACTAATTTAGGGAGTACATCACACAAAAAGGCTCTGGTATTCTGGCCTTCAATTTTTTCTGGAAATCCACAAAAACGAATATTGTCTCTCCTGCTGCGGTCTTCTAAATCCACTAACTTACTACGCAGAAATAGAAGTTCTTCATCTCCAGACGGCGTTGAAGCGATTTTATTTTCAACAATTGTCAAACGTTGATCAAGACCCTCCATTTTAGCATGGAATAGTGCTATGTCAGCTCGTATTGATTTCGTTTCTGAGGTAAGAGATTAAATGTTTATATCCATGTCTGTTAGCCGACAGCTGATTGTTGAAAT
This sequence comes from Triturus cristatus, assembly GCF_964204655.1. Taxonomy (NCBI): domain Eukaryota; kingdom Metazoa; phylum Chordata; class Amphibia; order Caudata; family Salamandridae; genus Triturus; species Triturus cristatus. Next base: position 656,062,351 of record NC_140594.1, read on the forward strand.
TTCTTGAAAAAGACGATCCATGGCAGCATTGGATACCGCCGACGAAGTATTATGTGCCTTATTAGAAGTTGATGCAGTGGAGTTTTTCCCAGACATCTTGCGTGGTTGTTTTAATACATCAGCAAATAAAAGTGAATGAGAAGGTTTGTTTCCACTCTTGTTATTAGACATTCACTTCTAACTTCAAATGTCGGGGAATATTTAAAACTGCAGACAAACAACCCTTCAAGTAGAGCGAATGTAAGGCACCAAGATGAGTAATCTTCAGTTGTGAATAAATAAATAATTATCAGAATATTAAATGAATTAGCACTTAAATGACATATGAGCCAGATTCCACAAAGCAAGATATAGTCAAGTGCTATTGGAGTCAAAAAGCATTGAGGAAAATATCACAGCAGTTTTATGTAGATTAGTAGAGTAAGCAACCAGTAAGCCTGCAGCTGAAAAATCTCCTTTTTTTAATGAAAATTATCATGAGAGAAATAGGTTGCGTATAAATATTGATGATATCATTTGAATATTGTGGTAGAGCATGAAAAACATGACCAACAAAAATGAGCTCTTAAGCTGATAGACATATGTCTAAATGAAATATTGTAAAGACTTAAGTTGTGAGGAGAAAAAGAAATGAGGAGTTTGCGCTATATGAATAGCATTGATGCATATTGATGTACATGCAGACAGCATTAAACCTTTCAGGGAATGCTGGAAAAATCACTGCAACAATGATTTCCCTCACTTTCTTTCAGTAACAATCCTCATGTGAGAGAAAAAATGCAGATTGCGCAGTTCTGCACTTTGATTATGTTAAGCCTCAAGTGAATTTGTCATTCATCATATTCATCAACTCACTTCCTTTTTTAACACATCTGTACACCGATTACTTTTAGCAAAAAGTAAAGCTGCCTTTTTTCATAAATAAAGATTGTTTCTTATATCCAGATTCACATTGTTCCATTCTTAGTCCATTTAGCAGAGGTGTCAGCAGGAATACAAGTCACACATGCTCCAGGGAACATAAATTATTACTGGGCCTGGCAGCCCTGTGTTGAAGCAATGTTTCTTATTTCACTGAAGCAGTTGAAAAAAGCTTAACTGTAACCCAGAGAACATAAATTACTGCTGGGCCTGGCAGAAGTGCATTGAAACAATGTTTCTTGCTTGAAAAGGAACTGTGGAAAAATGCTTAAAAGGGCAACTTAATAAAATGAGAGGAGTCTTGTATAATAAAAGGGAATTGTGACATGTTTTTTCCTCAGAATACAACACTTCAGTTATAGATGATTATAAAAAGGGCGGTTTACCTCATAAATAAAAAATGTTTTTGACCGAGAATGTTTCCTCCAGCCGGTGTCTTTGGAGTCACAGCCCAATTAGCAGTGAGGTCATCGGGAGTTCAGGTTATGCAAGCACCGGGGATCCTAGGATTCTGCTAGGCCCAGCAAGCCACAATGTATCCACACCTCAGAAAAGCCAGTTAGAGATGGTCTAGCAGGACGGAATTTTCACAGCTGACAGCTTCAATGTTCTGATTACTCAGAAATGCCAAAATAACATCCTTAGACACCTGCAAATAGATGTTCAATCCATATGAGTGCCGACCCAGAGCCGAGCCTCACAGTTAGGCGGCCATCTTCCTACGTGGCCAGACCATGCCCCCAGTCAATTGTATTTGGTTATTTTAAATCACAGAAAGGAGAGGAATTAATTAAAGTTTGGACCTGATGAAGGTGGTCTGATGGGGATTACTCCACCGACACATGTCGACGCTGAATGTTTGTTAAATTTGGCAAAGACAGTAGCAACATAAAGAACAGGAAATGTATTCCCCTGTAGGGTGCTGTCTATCAAATCCGAATAAACAGCTACAAGACAAATAGAACTGTCTCCTTATATTCCTTTCCAGGTTTTGAAAACAGTAATGAATTTGTTCAATTGTGATATATAGTGATTTTGTCATCTTTTTAATGTAACTTTTTTAACTCTTTCAATTTTGTGTATAACCTTTAATGAATTATTGTGATATTGTCGATTTAATATATGTATAAGTGCCCAAAACATCTGGAGTGGAGTATTAGCTGGATACATTTGGTATATAGGTTGAATGAGTTTGGTGAATCACTGTGTGTGTGGTATGTAGAGTGGTTGCAAAGGGAATAAACATTTTTTTTAATCCTGAGTTATTTGGTGCTCTGTCCCTTTGGATTGAGGAGCCCCTCTCCTTGTTTTTCAAAGAATTTGGTATTGCATTAAAAATCCATGGGTGGATGCATGGGAATGACCATGTTCAAACCGCAGAACGCCTCCCTGAATGAAATGTAACGCAATGTAGCGCAAGCTGCTACATTGCGTCACATTTTGTTCTTAATACAAAGTCACGCAAGGTGGTGCAAATCGACCCTAGTGTGGCTTTGTAAATAACTGCTGCATTTTGAACCATGGATGCTCCACAATTGTGGTGAAACTATGAGGTGAAACTATGACGCAAAATGTTAGTAAATCTGACCCCTGGTATCTGCAGGCTAGATTTTCCAGAAACTGGAGCAATCAACTGCAAGAGGCTCTAGGATTACCGTTTGGTTCGTATTATACCAAGATGGTTGGTATTTTTAGGTAAGGATGCTAAAAAAAGAAGAATCAGTAAAGCCTGAGATTTTCCCTTTTGAAATGCTCACAGAAAACAGCAAATGCAAGAAGAAAATAATGTTTCTGAGTTGTCTCATTTATTCCTAAATTATTACGAAGAAAGCCAAACGAGAACTGCCATGTAAAAAGCATGTGATTTTCACATCATCATAACAGCTCCTGAGCCTTTCAAAATCTTAAAAACAAGTAAACCTGAAAACATGGCAGTATTTTTCTCTGAGGAAGGCAGCAGCCCTAAAAGGCACATTTGGAAGAGATACTTGGCATCCCTTCCCACACATCCACCACTCTGTGGATACCCCAATACTGGCCAATCCACCATCGTCTGGAGAGTGCCATCTCCTTCGGTGTAATCTTCACTTCTTCTCTGACAGATAACGCTAGGCATGAGTTGAGCTGTCCAGAATCAGTCTTGGAGCTACCGCTAACATAGCTGCTTAGTCTGGGTAGTGGTTACATTCGGAGTTCCGACCACCCATGACATAAGACCAGTTCACAAAGTTAGCCAGGGTGTCCCAGGACTGATTCCTAGCAAAGCAAAACATGAGAAATTATCATTATCATTGGTAAAGCCAAAACATCTGGCTTTGGCTCCACAGCAATTGCCTTTGCCTGTTTCCTTTGTTAATTTTAATATTCCTCTATAGTACTAAGAAAGCAACTTGTTGGGAATTATTGAATGGTAAAGTAATGCAAAAAGTATTAGAGCTGACATCTTGGAAAGATTTTTTTAATGCTTTATGAAAAGCCATTTCAAGATGACCACCCATGCATACGAACCCATGCCAACGTGAGGGTGGCAATGCATTATCATTTTGCCATTCCAAGATGGCCGATGGCCAGAATGTGTGGGAGGCCACATACATTAAGATCAATGAGTGGCCTGATAGCAGTCTGCATGGAGCTGTTCATAGAGATATTTAAAATAATTAAATAGAAGTAATATTTGAACCAAGAGCTCTGGCACTAACATGCACTCCCTTATGTGGGGATGATCACATTGTGCACAGGCAAAATACTGTCACTTATAGTGATGGTAGCCAAATGATAACTTGGGCTGATTCATTGCCTATGCCATGTACTGTGGCGGGTGCAAGCAAAATGTGAATGACAATACAACAGACCCATAGATGGCAAAAATGAAACACCCTCTATGTAGGTTATGTATATGTGTGTATTTTTTGAGGAAAACAAAAGGCTCTGTCCCTGCCTTCCTGCCTCATGCCAGAACTGCAAAGCAAAGTAACCGAACGTCTTTATGTAACACATGAAAAGGGACATTGTCGATACTGCTGTTTACCATTGACATTCTAAGACCGAAGGTACTGTTCCCGTCTAATCGAAAGGTATCACTGCTTGCTTTTTGATTTAACTTATCACTTGGATTGTGCGAAATCCGCGTAAATTGATTTTGCACAATTACATATAATTTCAGCAAAATAAATGGAATTACACAAAATGCATGTCTGTCATTTTGTACTACATTTTAGTGTCAAATGCATCCTCACTGCAATTTTTGGTGCGAGGATGTTTTTAACAAAAGCAGAGCAAACAACATCCACTCGTGTTCCATTGTTGCAGTGCGTTTGCAGCAAATGTTTACCACAAATTGTGTTTTTGCTGTAAATTGTGACGTTTAATGGCACGTAACATGAAGCTGCATAATGGCATCATTTTGGGAAGTTTGCGTATTGGGAGTAACGCGAATTTCCCCAAATTGTATTGTGCCGGCATAATTTAAATTTCACCCAAGGTTGGTTTGGCCCCAGATAATGGTACTATATAAACAGTTAAATATCTAGTTTTGTGTTCATTTTAAATAATCTTTGTCCAGTAACACAATACACTGTGAAATTGTTAAGCAAACTATTCTATTCAACATATTCTAGGCATTCTTAGGTGAAACATCTTTTCTAGCCACCCCCACACATTTTTCCTCACACAAAAGCACTCCATAGACCCTGAAAGAGGGGAGAGACAATGCTACCTTCAGCAGGCATACAGTCAGCAGCGGGAATGATATACTACAATAAAAGATTTACATTAATGTTACTCATGCCTGCTGCAGCTGCTGCTGGGCTGATGTGCTGAGAAAGGGATGTATCAGTGCAGGCAAGTACACTCATCTGGCCACTAGTTTCTATAATTCCATTCAGAAAGGCTTTTTCTATGAGCAGGTGTGACTTATCGGGATGATCAAGGTTAGGTGAGGTGTAAATACCACCTTATATGAGTATATGAGCATGCATGCAGCAAACTATTTTTGACAACTTGTCTGCTGAAGGCGTTTTGAATTTGAAAAAACAACACAGCTAATAAAAATGGTGAAATAACCCCAACTCCATGCACCAATGGGAACTTCCCTTTACCTGTTAGACTGACACACCTGCGTTTTTTTTTCTGTCTCTATGCTTTGGCTATAAGTTCAGAACTGAAGATAGGTGACAGCAAATGTGTCTATAAAAAGACAGGGCATTTCATCACTATGATTACATCTGTTTTTTGGCAGTCAGCTGCAACAAAAGAGAAGTGGCACAAATCTATTGTCACTGGCATCAGTATAGTGCAGGCGCTGCCACAAAGTTAAGTAAAACACCAGTAGGTCGCACTAAATTACACTAGCGAGTAACCTTTTTATTAGGGATGCGCTCCATGCGATTTAACTGACGCATTGAGCATCCTCGCATCTTTCACGAATTGGCCTGAATGTGTTTGGCTCGCCACTCAGTAGGCATATTACATTTTGGTGCCATTGTCTCTGGTAGATATTTGTAACACCCTGTGCACTACTGCTGTGCCAGCTGGGCGGCAACTGCTGTTCAAGTCAGTGCAACTTCCGCTTCTGCCTGCGTCCTTGCTATTATATATTTTTAGGTCGAGCATTCGAGATCTCTGGTATATACTTAAGTATATACTTATATGTGTATGTACTTTGTGGGCTCTGGAGATCAGCTCTAGGACATGTCTGCTTCCATTTAGGAACCTTTTTTCTGTTCAATTGCCTCTATTTAGCTATCTTGAAAGAACACGACCAGCAGAGGTCAGTAAAATACCAGAATAACTTTAGCATTCCTTAGATTCCAGTCCATAGAAATTGTCTTCCACGAACACCCCACCCGTAGACAATAATCTTTTTTCAAATATTGTATTTTCAGTGATTTGACTACCGAAGGCACTTATTTTATATTAAAAACAGAGCTTTGGACTATTCCATTTCCCACTGAAAGGCAATATTTCTTTTCATGTGTTCCCATACCTGCCGTGTCACGCAGTTTGGTGCTTAATTTCCCTCCATGTTAAAGAGCAGTAGATGTTTCAGCACACAGGCTAATGTGCTACATAGCTAAATACATATAAGGTACCAAAGGTGAGACCAATTGCAATGCAAATGCTTGTTTTAATAACTTCCTATTTTGGCAAATTAAACAAGTATCATCAAACATTTGGATTTGGATTGGGGAAAGTGAGCAATCTTTAGCTAAGATAGAGGGCTTACTCACCGACCAGGTTCTGGATTCCATCACTCCTGTGTCCTTTATCATGCATTGTGCCCGGATCGCCATGAAGGAGAATTTCTTTCGGTTTGAGGAACAACTTTTTCTCCAGGTGTCCGGTACATCCATGGGCAGTGTTTTCGCTCCTAGTTTAGCGAACCTTTACGTCCATAGTTTTGAACAGGAACACGTTCTGTGCCCTCTCAATCCATACAGGCATCACATACGTGTTTGGAGACGGTACATTGATGATGTCTTTGTTGTGTGGACAGGGTCACTTTCTTCCATCAATGACTTTAGAGCTTGGCTTAACACCTGCAATGCCTATTTGAGGTTCACCTGTGATTTTAGCAAAGAGAGTTTGTCTTTTTTGGATGTTTTGATTTTCCCGGCTGATGGGGGTCTCCGCACCGAATTGTACAAGAAACCGATGGCGAAAAACTCATTGTTGCTTTATGACAGTTTCCACCCTAAAGCCTTACGCCAAAATTTACCTTTTGGCCAGTTTTTGCGCATTAGGAGGAACTGTTCTACGACGGACAAGTACTACGAACATGCGAAAGTACTGTCCAGTCAGTTGATGACTAGACACTATCCTAAGAGCCTGGTTAAACGTTCTTTGAAACGTGCAGCAAACAACAACAGGGCGGCATTACTTGAACCAAACTACCCCAAAGAAACCACTGACAGATTGACTTGTGTTCATACATTTTGTAGTTTCTCAAATCAAATCAAGAAAAGTATTTTGTCGAATTGGAAGATACTTAACATTGGAACTACTAAGTTACCTCGTCCTTTGTTTGCTTTCAGACGTAGTACCAACATCAAAGATAGTCTTGTACATACCCGTCCTCTTGAGCACAAGAAACACCATCAAGATACACTGTGGGGTTTACCGAGAGTTCGTGGGCATTTCCCTTGTGGGAATTGTGCAGCTTGTGCACATACTACACACACCACTGAAATTGACATTGGGACTCCTAAACCATGGATTTTGGTTAGTCATACGAACTGCAACAGCTACAACCTAATCTACCTCATTACGTGCCCTTGCTCACTCCGGTATGTTGGAATGACGACTCGGAGAGTGAAGGCACGTATACTGGAACATAAGAGCACCATCCGTTGCAGAAGGACCTCTACCAAACTAACTCAACATTTTTTGACGGCGGGACACAGTCCCCAAGATCTTAAATGGACTGTGTTAGAACAACCCTTTATTCCCACTCACTTGACAGATATTTCTACCTTTCTGTTCAAAAGAGAACAACGTTGGGTTTTTAAATTGGGCACTGACAAGTTTGGTCTGAATGATGACATCCCTTGGGTGTCACTCTAATACCACTGTTTTCTCTACAGGAACCTATACCTGTTTCACCAACATTGACCTTCTAGCTATATATGGGGTTAATCCTCATATGCAACCTCACGGTGCTCCAATATGAGTCACGTACTGTAATACGAATTTGGGGGTTGGTCCTTGTTATTGGGATCTGGGTTTCTTGGCGCCCACCATATGACTATGTTGCATCATCGAGTTTACTCTCTGTTGTTTCCACCACCCATTGTAGGCTTCATTCATCCTTAACCTCTTTCGAGGGTATACATGTGCTCATTGACCCTTGGTTTTTCTCACTCAGTGGTCTTATACCTACTATATGAATCCTGATGTCCTTATGAAGTTGTTATTACTTGGTAGATCACATATACTGTGTTTTGGCTTGGCACCTGTGGTTTCCTCTTTCACACTCGGAGGCTCTGTAATATTGTTAGCATGTGCCTTATGGGTCGTAAAGTGACTTCCATTTTCCGCCTGCACAGCCATTGTGCTTTGTCTAGATATTCTCTGCGCTCGCGCAAGAGAATGGTACAAGCATGAATCTCTGGAGACGGTGCTCTCCGTAAATACCCGCGATGGTGATTTTCTTTGATACTTACCTTATGGGTTTTAACGCGACTTCCCCTGTTACTACTATCTCATTTTCGATAGTGATAGCAAGACTCCTTCCTGATATTGACTTATTTCTCTAACACTGATTAGCAGCATTCTCTGGCTGTTCTAGTGATTTGCTCGCTGCGCTTGCGCATGGGATCGGTGGTATACTAAAGGGGTGTTGTTCTGGCATTGCGCATGCGACGCACTATCACTACATATCCTATCCACTGAGCATGCGCGATCTCGATACACTGACATTTCCACCTGATCGAGATTAGACATTGACGCCGGGGCTATTTAAGAGCACGGATTTAGAGTCATTTCCCCCTCCGGCAGCAGGCTCTTCTGGTCCAGTGGTACCGACGGTTAGGTGAGTGCTTGGCGATATTTTATTGACCCCGGCCAGCGTGGTAGTTTTACACTTTTCATGCTTGCAATTCTGGAGCTGAGCATCACACGCTATACTCTGGTCACCACCAGTTACTGCAGCGGTGGATACCACTCGCTCTACTCATGTAGTGGGATCGTTAGGCACAACGAATTGGTTTTTGTAAACTTGGGTTCCTTTAGCTGAGTGCTACACGCCCTAGTCTGGCTGCCACCAGCATATCTAGAGGTGGTTAGCCCCCCCCACACCCTTCTTTTACTCATCTAGTGAGTTTGATGGGCACATAATATCTAGTTTTCAAGCCCTATGGGTATATGTAGGTTTACTTTTGAATGGCTACTGTTTGCTTCTTTTATCTTCACTGTTGGCTTATGGTAACTCACGATCGATAGGTTAATCATTATGCCTTCCACACGATCGTTCGCTGAGATTTTGTCAACTCTTATTGCACCATACAACAACAGCAAACATTTTGGTCTGTTTGTAGAGCGGTGCTGCCTTCCTGAGCGGTTGCCAGGTGAGAGGTGTGACCTTGTACCCAGCTGTTGCGGGTTAGACACATATACCTTTTTCTAGCGTTTTTTCCACTGTTTACATATATGCAGATCTTGGCACAGTTATGATACACATTACATCTCCCTGACCTGTGATATCTCTCTTGTTTCAGGTACATGCAGGTTCAACGACAGGCTGATGACTAAGCATTAGCTTGATATCCTTTTCATTATAGTTTTTTCACTTTTTCTAATATTGCAGTAGCGTTGTTTTCAAGGTCCTGACGAAAGCCCGATCTATCTATTGGTCTTCGAGGGCTGAAACATGTTGACCACCTAAGACACACACCGTAGCGGTTTTAAATCCATACTGCAGGTGTACTGCGTTTTAATCCTGACAGTTGGCACCTCTTTATTAAAGTCTGTTTTGGTGCCTCCTAGCCAGTTTTAGCCTACTTCACTTATTCACCTTTCTTTGTTTTTTTGCACTGCACCCTTGCTCATACTCTTTGGCTCATCATATGTGGACGTAGCTTGTCCTTAATATCAAAAATAAAAACATCCCTGAGCTCCTCTCTCTCAGTGAGGGGGTTGTAGCCCCCAAGGGAACTAGGTTTTTCCCTTGGGAGGAGAGTCCCTATGATGAAGCATGTCACCATTGGTGAGTGAGGGAACTCGTCCTTAAAGGGATCTGCCCTTATATGTACAGTGCTCGTTTCCTTCAAGTTAGGTTTACTACCAGAAAGTTTTGATACTTAAAGGTATTCTGTAGACCCTAGGATTTTTGTGTTTATGACAATTTTCCTGGGCCCCACCTTCCAAGGGACTTCTGGTAAAGTGAGTTGGGCAGTAAACATTCCTGCTATAATGTAGTTGCTCATACAGAACAGCTTATTTTCTAATTTGATAGCTGAGCATGAATAATAGGAACTTAAGGCCAGCTTTGTTAAGGGTTTGAACTCTGGCAAAGTTGTGCAAGGCATTGCAAAGTCTTGCAAGATACTTCATGTTACATCCCAAAAGGTTTTTCCCTCTAGAAAGGCACCCTTTTGTCACAGCAAATAGTGTTGGGTGCTAATTTGCTCCAGTTTGTGCCACTTTGCATCAAGGGGGCATTACATGAGTTTCCCAATGGTAAATTAGTGCGAGCACCAATAGTTTTTGACGCAAGGCCCAATCTACTGAGATAGCCAAACTGGGCTTTGTGTAAAAAAAAATAACACCTCCTTGAAGCAGGCATTAACAGTGAGAAATGTCATAATTTCTCTGAACGGTCTTCTCATTGCATGTATGCTGCACTGGACAGCACACATCCAGTGTGTGAATGTTTCAGAATGTGTTTAATTGCTGGATTTTATACAGAAGGGGTATGCTTCCAGTCCAAATCCTATGCTAGACATGCGACATACAGAATCCTCTGCAACATGATGCAAGGGTTGTGCATGGGTCTATGCAGCCTGTTTGTAAGCTAACGCAGGATAGTGTGCAGCTGCAGCCCATGTATAATAAATATGGCTCCGCGCTGCTTTCTCCCCTTGGTACGGCACAGCGCAGCAAATTTGGTTTCTACTCCGCACTACATTAAAAAATAATAAATCTGCTCCTTATTATGCATGCTTGGCCTGCCGAGCCTTAACACTTTCACTCTCAGGTTGTCGGTGGCAATTAACTTGAAAAATAATCTTTACGTAATTTCTCTCTCCTTACTTCACTTCACCTGTTTTACCCTAATCCTCTCTCTTTAACTCTGCTTTACTATGTATCTTCATCCTCTCTGTACCTCACCTTGGTCTTTCTCAGCTTTCTCTCCCTCACTATATCCAAAATACCTCCCTTTTTTGGCTCTCTACCTATTTCTCATAGCCTTGCTTCTCTCCATCATTCTCTTCTCGTACATCTATATCAATCACTCTTGATACTCATTTTCTGCATCAACTGTCTCGCTACATCATCCCGCTGTCAGAGAGAACTTCACTTTTTCCATCTGACCTCCCTGTATATCGCCTCTATTGCTTTCACTTCTTACACAACATCATCTTTATATCACATCTCTGTCTTTCTCTACATGTCTTTGCTGCATTACCTCTTTCTCAGACCTTTCTCTACCTTACCTCTACCCTCACTGCGCTAGCTCTTTCCTTTCCCTACCTCAGATCTCCTTCACTATCTCATCTCTCTTGACCCCACCTCTGTCGATCCTCATCTAATCTCTCAATTTACCTCACAATTAGTTCACTATCAATCAATCAATAAATTTATAAAGCGCGCTACTCACCCGCGGGGTCTCAAGGCGCTGGGGGGGGGGGGGGGTCCGCTTCTGCTCGAAGAGCCAGGTCTTGAGCTGTTTCCTAAAGGAGAGATGGTTCTGGGTCAGACGTAGGCGGGTGGGGAGGGAGTTCCAAGTCTTCGCCGCCAGGTAGGAGAAGGATCTTCCTCTGGCAGTGGTCTTGCGGATGCGTGGGACGGTGTTGAGGGCGAGGCTGGCTGAGCGGAGCTGGCGGGTGGGCGTGTAGAATGTGAGGCGGTTGTTGAGGTATGTGGGGCCCATGTCGTGGAGGGCCTTGTGTGCGTGGGTGAGGAGCCTGAACGTGATCCTCTTGCTGATGGGGAGCCAGTGCAGGTCTCTCAGCTGGGAGAGATGTGGCTGAGGCGGGGGGTGTCCAGGATGAGTCGTGCAGAGGCGTTCTGTATGCGCTGGAGTCTTTTCTGTAGTTTGGCTGTGGTTCCGGCGTAGAGGGTGTGGCCGTAGTCCAGTCAGCTGGTGACGAGGGCCTGGGTGACCGTCTTCCTGGTGTCGGTGGGGATCCACCGGAAGATCTTTAGGCGCATGCGCAGGGTGTTGAAGTAGGATGATGAGATGGCGTTGACTTGCTTGGTCATCGTGAGGGAGGAGTCCAGGATGAAGCCCAGGTTGCGTGGATGGTCCGTGGGCTTTGGAGTGGGGCCCAGGGCGGGGGGCCACCAGGAGTCGTCCCAGGTGGAGGGGGATGTTCCCAGGATGAGGACTTCCGTCTTATCGGAGTTTAGTTTCAGCCGGCTGAGCTTCATCCATTCTGCGACGTCTTTCATTCCTTCCTGGAGGTTGGCTCTGGCGGTGGCGGGGTCTTTGGTGAGGGAGAGGATCAGCTGGGTGTCGTCGGCGTAGGAGATGATGTTAAGGCTGTGTTGGCGTGCGATTGCTGCGAGGGGGCTCATGTAGATGTTGAAGAGGGTGGGGCTGAGCGAGGATCCTTGCAGGACGCCGCAGATGACTTCGGTGGCCGAGGATCGGAACGGGGGAAGACGGACTCTCTGGGTTCTCCCGGTGAGGAACGAGGTCATCCACTCTAAGGCTTTACCTTGGATTCCGATGTAGCTGAGGCGCTGTATCAGGGTGCGATGACATACGGTGTCGAAGGCTGCCGAGAGGTCCAGGAGGATGAGGGCGGCTGTTTCCCCGTTGTCGAGCAGGGACCTGATGTCGTCGGTGGCTGCGATGAGGGCGGTCTCGGTCCTGTGGTTGGCTCGGAAGCCGGATTGCGAGGGGTCGAGAGATCCGTTGGTCTTGAGGAAGGCGGAGAGTTGCTTGTTGATGATCTTCTCGATGACTTTAGCCGGAAACGGGAGGAGCAAGATGGGTCGGAAGCTCTTGAGGTCCGTGGGGTCCGCGGTGGGTTTCTTCAGGAGGGCGCTGAGCTCGGCGTGTTTCCAGCTCTCTGGGAAGGTGGCGGATGCGAAGGAGTTGTTGATGATGTCCCGGAGTTGGGGTGCGATGACGGAGTCGGCTTTGTTGAAGATATGGTGTGGGCAGGGGTTAGTAGGGGAGCCAGAGTGGATGGTGTTCATCGTGCGGGTGGTATCTTCGGTGCTGACCGTCGTCCAGGTGCGGAGGGTGGCGGTGGGGGGCACCGGTTCGGTGGTAGGGTGCGCGGTCTGTGTGCCGAAGCTGTTGTGTATGTCGGCAATCTTGCGGTGAAAAAACGAGTCGCAGAGGTTCTGCGAGGGGGTGATGTCGTTGTTGCAGGCGCTGGGGCTGGAGAGCTCTTTGACGATGCTGAAGAGTTCCTTGCTGTTGTCCGAGTTGTTGTCCAGTCGTTCTTTGAATGTGGTCCTTTTGGTGGTGCGGATCAGTTGGTGGTGTTTGCGGGTGGCGTTCTTGAGGGCTGTCATGTTTTCTGTTGTTTGGTCATGGCGCCAGGCTTTCTCGAGGGTGCGGCAGGTTTTCTTGGAGTTTTTGGGGTCGTTGGTGAACCAGGAGGCTTTCTTGCTGCCGTGTCTGCTGGGAGGGTTCTTCAGTGGTGCGAGGTCGTCGGCGCAGTTAGTGAGCCATTGTGTCAGGTTGCGGGCTGCTTCATTGGGGTCCTTCGTGTTGTTGGGGGGGTTCTGGCTGAGGGAGGTGGTGAGCTGGTTGGCGGTGATCTTGCACCAGCTTCTGCAGGGAACCTGTTGAGGGTGGTGGTGCGTTGTGGTTCTCATGAAGTTGAAGTGGACGCAGCTGTGGTCTGTCCAGTGTAGTCCGGTGGAGTGGCTGAAGGAGATGTGCTTGCTGGAGGAGAAGATGGGGTCGAGCGTGTGGCCGGCGTAGTGGGTGGAGGTGTTCACCAGTTGCTTGAGTCCGAGGTTGGCGAGGTTGTCTAGGTGGAAGTTGAGGTCTCCTAGGAGGATGTAGTCTGAGGAGGTGAGGGCATGCGGGCTGACGAAGTCTGCGATGGCTTCGCTGAATTGTGTGCGTGGTCTCGGGGGTCTGTAGACGAGGGTGCCTCTGAGGGTGGTCTTGGGGTCGGTGTGTATCTGGAAGTGAAGGTGTTCGGCGCCGGTGAGGGTGTCTTCGGCGTTGGTCGTGATCCGGATGGTGTTCCTGTGGATGATGGCGATCCCTCCTCCGGCTTGGTTGATGCAGTCATTCCGGGCGATCTTGTAGCCATCCGGGATGGCTATGGCGATGTCGGGAGCTGAGGAGGCGTTTATCCATGTCTCTGTGAGGAAGGCGACATCTAGTGAGGTTGTTTCGAGCAGGTTTCAGAGTTCGATGGCGTGCCTGTGGACGGAGCGGGTGTTGAGCAGGATGCACTTGAGGTGATCGGTGCTGGAGTCTGGCTTGGCGGGTGGGGTGCAGGAATGGGTGCAGGTGAAGTTGCAGGCGTGGCAGGTGAATGCTCCGTGGGTGCGTTTCGGGGTGGCTTGGTAGCAGGCTGGCTGTCGGCCGGTTTTGAGTGCGTGGAGGGTGGTGGTGTTGTATCTCTGTCGGCTAGGCTGGCTCTGGCGAGGACCAGGGGTCCTGGCACTGGGCGCGGTCCAGGCGCGGACGGGCGCAGATGGGCTTGCCTTGCGCCAGCGGCGCACCCGCTGCGCGCGCCTGCTGCGCACGTCCGCTGTGCGGCCGCGCAGCGCTCGCCATAAGAGGGAGGGAGGGGAGGAGGGGTCAGCTGGGAGGCGGGAGGGAGGGTCCAATGGGTGCAGGGGGAGCGTTGCCGCACAGGAGGCAGCGGCGGGAAAGTCGGCGAAGAACCAAGAAACCAAACTAAAAACAGGAGAAAACCACTTACTCAATCCTCTCACACCAGGGATACAGAAAAGAGAAGGGGGGCGGGCAGGCACACGAGGCACAAAGCAGGTCACAGGCAATCCAGGCGGTGCTCGTGCAGGGCAGGAGAGCGCCGATCTGAAGGGGGAGAAGGAGTCAATCAGGCAGCAGAGAAGACAGGCTAGGCGGAGCTGCAGCGGTGGGGAAGTGACCTATCCGAGTGTCTAGGGTCACTGTCTCTGCCACGCAGCGCTCGCCATAAGAGGGAGGGAGGGGAGGAGGGGTCAGCTGGGAGGCAGGAGGGAGGGTCCAATGGGTGCAGGGGGGGCGGGGCCGCATGGGAGGCAGCAGCGGGAAAGTCGGTGAAGAACCAATAAACCAAACTAAAAACAGGAGAAAACCACTTACTCAATCCTCTCACACCAGGGATACAGAAAAGAGAAGGGGGGCGGGCAGGCACACGGGGCACAAAGCAGGTCACAGGCAATCCAGGCGGCGCTCGTGCAGGGCAGGAGAGCGCCGATCTGGAGGGGGGAGAAGGCGTCAATCAGGCGGCAGAGAAGACAGGCTAGGCGGAGCTGCAGCGGTGGGGAAGTGACCTACCCGAGGGCCTAGGGTCACTGTCTCTGCCGCGCAGCGCTCGCCATAAGAGGGAGGGAGGGGAGGAGGGGTCAGCTGGGAGGCGGGAGGGAGGGTCCAATGGGTGCAGGGGGGGCGGGGCCGCACGGGAGGCAGCGTCGGGAAAGTCGGTGAAGAACCAAGAAACCAAACTAAAAACAGGAGAAAACCACTTACTCAATCCTCTCACACCAGGGATACAGAAAAGAGAAGGGGGGTGGGCAGGCACACGGGGCACAAAGCAGGTCACAGGCAATCCAGGCGGCGCTCGTGCAGGGCAGGAGAGCGCCGATCTGGAGGGGGGAGAAGGCGTCAATCAGGCGGCAGAGAAGACAGGCTAGGTGTAGCTGCAGCGGTGGGGTAGTGACCTACCCGAGGGTCTAGGGTCACTCCCTCACCTCTCCACCTCCTGTTTTTCATATTCTCACTGTTACTTTTCCTTCACCTCTCTGAACATCTTACTCTTTTTTGGCTAACTCTATTTCACTTCCATGATCTATTTTCTCTATCATCAACACCTCTCTCTCTCTCTCTCTCTCGCTCTCTCTCATATTAACATATCTCTCTCTCTGGGCCACTGTCTTGATTTCAACTCACCCCTTCCACCTCAACTAGTTCTCTCAACCTCTACCGTTATACTTTTCTTTGCCTCACTATCTCTGCTTCTGTTTCTATCTCACAACTCTCTACTTTCACCCCTCTCTATCTGTTTTACATTTGCCTCTCAGCTTCCTCTTTTCACTCTACTTCACAGGTCTATTTCTACCCTTCACCCTTCTCTCTACCTTTCTCTCTTACCCAATACTCTCTTTACTTGACCCATTGTCAACACCTCTTCTCACTTTGCTGTCCCTTTACCTTGCATCTCTTTGTTTTTCTCTGAGTCTTTCTGTCTGCATCCACAGCTCACTGTCTTTAGCTCTCCCACATGTGTATCTTTTTATACATCACCTCTCTCTCTACCTTACACCTTGGAGTACTGTTCTCCTCTGCCTCTCTCTACATTTCCTTCTGTCCGTTTTAACTGTCTCTATCGTACTCCATAACCATAGATGTTTGTCTATCTCTCTTTTTCTACGTACATCTACCTCTTTCCACCTCTTCTGATCTTTCCTTCTGGCTACTTCACTTTTCTTTAATTACGTTACGTCTCTCTCGGCCAGGCATATCTTTCTACTTCATTTACTGCCTTCTCTCTACACCACACACCTAACTAAACATGTAACAAGATACCCATCAGCATGTGTTTCCAACATTGGGAGTAACAAGCTAGTTTGACACTGAATGCCACATAAAACGGAAATTCAGTAGGAGTTGCTTCAAACAGTGGGCCCCAGAACATATCTTACCAGGGGCTGCACCAATCCTTAAGACCTCACACTGCTTGAGTCAGCTTAGTCTGTGTCAAGCTTTATGTTCACTATTCAGCTTGAGCACACTTTGATATCCTACAGCTGTTCTGACGTCACTCTCAGGTACCACTAGATGACAAGAGCCTAGATGTGGCAGCTGTGAGTGTAGCAGCCTGCCATGTGGCAGCAGTAAACATTGAACTAGACTGTCAAGCATTGGAGACCTTGTGGCATAGGACAGGCATAGAGGCCAACTCCACACTAGAGCCGGACCTTAAAACATAGAAAACGGGCAATGCCCTGATGCCTTCTGTGAGGCAGAGTTTCAAAAGAGTCAGCCACATGTCAGGCTCACCTGAGGAGTGAGTGACTCAGTCCTAGCCTTACTTAAACTTGTCAGTAACTATGACTTTGTTAAATGGCATTCGGTTTATGTGTTGCCCTCTGACTCACTGGCTGTATTTTACGCATTGTCACACAGGTGCATTAATGCAATTGGTGCAGCAGGTGCAGTGGCACCGGGCCCGGAGACCTGATGGACCCAGTGAAACCTGATAAATGATTTATTTTGCTAGCCCTATTGCAATCAAAGTGGCCATTTGCCATGCTTGCACCAGGGCTCATGGTATCCGTGCTAGCTAGTGCTGGCACAAGTGAGGAATGCACCTGGATTGCGCCTCTCATCACATTGTAATAAGGAGCCCCAGGAACAGGACTCAGGCTCTCCACTTCTCTTGCAGTGCAGGAAAAGTGGCCCTGTCATCCATCTCTGGGTTTATGGATAAAGAGTAACTAACTGCTCCATGGAGACACTGACTCACACCAATCCACTGAGAACAGCTTTCAGGTATCGGCCGCCCACTCCTGTGACGGCTCAGCGGGATGCCTGTCTGCTGCTGTATAAGATAAATCTGGTGCAAGAGAGTTGGTTATTGCTGCCTGGCTGCAGCTATCCATTGCATTACTAAAATCCTTCTGCTGTGCTTTCAGCAGTAAATCCAGTCAGTGAGGAAAAGCATTCCCTGCCCCAATTCCCCAGTTGCAGTTTGGATGGCAGACCCAGCCCTGCCAAGTATCACACATCAGGTGTTAGTCTAACGCATTTCAGTGTGGTAGTCCCCATTACTGCACTGAAATGGGAAATCATGCTTCATAGCGCCTTCTCAGCTGTCAAGCGGAGAGCTGCATTACTGCATATCGATTTAGCTCCTGTTTCTCAGACTGAGCGCGGTGTGCTCTGATCCCGGCAGCCTAAGGAGGCTGGCTCAAGATCTGTTGAGTGCTTGCAGCTCTGCGAGTACTGTTACAATGTATCTAAGTTGTAATAAAAGAGACACCTCTCGGTCGACACACCTGCAAAACTTAAACGGATGTCAGTCAAGTGTTGCCCGAAGGCTTTACTATAGGAAATCAGTTAATTTAGAGATACAGTTTAATAGACTAGTGCCGGGGGGTTGGGGGGAGTCCTGCCGCCCATATTTAATTAAGTTAGTTTGGGCTGCTGCACTTCCTTTGGGCAAATAAAATGAGCAGTTCTAGTCTGACCTCGAAGCTTGCACCGTGAGGCGGACCGTGGGGATTGTGAGGTGATCAGATCGATTACTGCTAACGCCGGCCACGGGCGCCGTCTCTCTCCCAGTCGTCTCAGTGCTGGGCTGTTGATGTTCATGTGGCGATAGGGGCATGTAAATATGCCGCTGCAGTCCAGAAGTAAGGTAGCACAGGGAACGATCAGCAGTGCTTAATTTGTGGTTGTAGGTGGTGGGCATCCAAACACATTTTTTTTGGTCAAACTATAGGCCTGGTTTTAGCCAACAACTTATGTTTTTGATAACATGCATACTTACTTACAGGGGTTTCAATCTGCTCTCTCCATCCGTTGGTCTGCTGTGGTATCATTCACATTTTGCTTCTGCCCACCACAGCGTCCTGCATGGGGCATACGGTCAGCCCACTTCAGCTATTAGCGAACCTAATTGCAAATGAAAGCATTATATTTTTGCGTAACGTGCATATCCATACAATAAGTAATCCTCTGTGCTGCTAGAGACTACTGGTGCAATGTGTGCTTTTACATGAAAAGATATACATTTTAGCTTTTAGACCATGCTTAATTTCAATAAACGAATGCCTTCATGCAAAAAACATTAACAAGGAAAATAAGCATTAGCAAAGTCAAATTGTCAACAGTCAACTCCAGAGTTATAGGTTTTAGCAAAGCTTGATCATCAAACCTTGACTCAGAGCGTGTGAGAGGAAGGAGGAAAATGATACAGACAAATATAGGGAAACAGTGAAAAAGGGAGAAAGAATTGCTGAAAAAGAAACTGCAAGTGTGAGATAAAGCGACGGAAAGCATGGGGTGAGAAAGGCGAGAAGCAGGAGGTGGAATCGAATCCAGGCTAAGCAGCTTTGTTATTTGGTTATCTAGGCATTTGGCATCTCTGGCAGAAGGGTCCTAAAAAGTATTAGGGTTCAGGCACTTAATAACTTCCAAAGAATGGCTGCTGACCAGAATTGATGATTTCTGTTTGCTGACAGGTGGATTACACAGTTTCTGAGGGCTTTTGACCCAACATAAATGATAAAATGTTTAATATTAGTTGTGACGAGTAAAACAAGCTGAGAAGCATGGCCATGGCACACAGTTTTGCAAGATTATCATTTATATCTGTGGTAGAGTTAGTTGTTAGGATTATAATCAGGGCCACAGTAAATTTTTGATTCTGCATAATTATGCATTTGCCACATAATCCATCATCTGCTGCATAATTTGCAGCTTTTACCCCCTAGAAAGTTTTCTTTTTCATGTCACATAATATAGTAAACCCAGAGCAGGGTGGGCATTAGCCCAAATAGCATCACGGGTAAAACCAAATCTGTCCACTCAGTGTTCTACTCCATCAACCCTCTGCTTAGGTCACCCTTACATCCCGCTTCTTTCCCACGTCACCTGAATCACCCATTGATGTTTTCCTGCTGGGCACCAAATTGAAGGATGCTGGCCTTTTAGCAGCTTACTTCATTTCAGATGCACAGTGGACAGCTTTCTTTGTATCTACTTTCATCTACTTGTTGTACGTTTCATTGCTTTAGGGTGCAAATTCCTTCTCAGCCCTTGTAACCGCTGTTGATATATGAGGGGAGATAGAATGAGGAGATTAATATATGAGAGGAACAAGGGCCAGTGACTGCCTACAGAAACAATAATTAAACCTGTTATTTGTAGTCAGTCAGCCAGGTGAGAAGGAGACTGCACATCGGGGTGATTGCAGACTGGTTCCTGCTCCCCTTTGAGTGTCACTCTGAAGTATACAAAAAAGTGATGGATGGAATTCTTGAATTAATCTCTGCCACTGGTAATTAATTACTTGGGTGGCCTCCCAGTCCATCATTATTTTGTACATCATACCACCTCATTTTGGACCCCTTATCAAGGTCAAGACCCCCAGCCTGCGCCCAGTTTGGCCATGCTAAAACCTGAACAGAGCAGAACAAAATCCACAGGGCACTATGGCACTATCTTCCCACATAAAAATGTGTTATATTTCATGCGTGATTAGTTTGAACTTTTGGCACATCTCAGCCACTTTCATTCGCTGAAACATTGTACGTGAACTATGCAATAATGGCTGGACTTGGGACTCACAGGTTTTTAAATGTGAAGTTACTAGGTTCAGAATGGGCATTTCTGAGGGCAGAATACAGCCATGTGGAGCATCCATCACCCCATATCTGTGGTGGGATAGAATATGAAGGAAATCCTACCCATTACACCTTCAGGTAGAACGTTTCATCACCGCCTATTTACAACCTCAGGAGAGGGATTACTCCTGTAGTCCAGTAATAGAGAATTGGGCAGAAGTGTTGTATATTTGAGTGCAACATTTACTGCTCAGCACTTTCTGTGTGAGAAACCTAGAGGGCAGGGGAATGATTTTGTTCAGCAGCTAAGAGCTTTGTAAGTGCATAATACGAGTTATCATTTCAGCTCCCTGGTAGACTTCAAGACAGTGGAGGTGGGGGGCGGGGTGAGAGAAGCTGCTCATGTGGTTCTGATGATCTAGAGTTCAACTCTAGAATTATTAACTGGTAAAATAATTAGCAA
Source organism: Triturus cristatus (assembly GCF_964204655.1). NCBI lineage: Eukaryota > Metazoa > Chordata > Amphibia > Caudata > Salamandridae > Triturus > Triturus cristatus. Next base: position 656,082,893 of record NC_140594.1, read on the forward strand.
ATTAGCTGATTTTGTTAGTGGAGTTCTTTGTTAATATAGTGGAAGAAAAAAGAGAAGAGCAGCTCTGAAGCTTGAGGACAAAGGAGTAGCCAGAAAATGAAAATACCCACACTTTGGACCAAAGCTCTTATAGCACTAAGCAAGCAAAGCAGGTCATCGCCAACCTCGCAAGAAGAACTATCTTGTCTCTTATACCTAAGTATCCATCCGTTCATCTTTTCATCCTGCCATCCACCTGCTGATATTCACCATTTCACCTTTACATTCTGTATTCCATTAATTTTTTATCTTTCAGTCTTTCACCATTCTGTCTGTCTGCCCATCCATACCCAAACCTATTCATCTATCTCCAAACCTATCCATCCATTTATCTATCCATCCATCCATCCATTCGTCCATCCACCCTTTCACTAAATCTGTCCACCCTTTCAATCATTCATCCATTCACTCTATCCATCTAGTCTTTCACTCATTCATCCATGCACCCTTTCACTCAGAAGTCAATCCATTTACCCTCCCTCACATTCATTCATCCATTATTTCACTAATCCATCCATCCATTCTTTCATCCATCTCCCTCTCTTTCACCCATTGACTCGCTCATTCATCCATTTTTACATCCATCCTTTCACTTATCCATCCATCCTTTCACTCACCCACCCTTTCACTCTGTCCATCCATCCACGCGTTCACTTTCTCCATCTGTCTATCCTCCCTTTCACTCATCCATCTATTCATTTACTCATCCATCCTTGCATCCATCCTTTCAGCCATCCATCCATCCTTTCACTCAGCCACTCTTTTATTCTGTCAATCTATCCACCCTTTCACTCTGTCCATGAATCCAGCCATCGACCCTTTTAGTCATCCATTCTTACATCCATCCTTTCACTCATTCATCCATTCTTCTCCCCTTCCACTCACCATAATCCACCCTTTCTCTCACACATCAATCTCTTCACTCTGCCACCCATCCACCTTCCCTCCTTTTCATGCTAAGTCTGAAAGGAGAGGATCATCGAGACTTCCACCCCCGCTGTAGCTGCTAAGTGATTTGATAATTTCCCACTATTAGTGCAATTCATGAAACAAATGAATACTGGGGCATGCGCTAAGGTGAGGTATGGCCTGAAGGGCCAATGCACTGTGCCTTTCCCCGTGGAGAGGGGAGTGAGGCAGGGTTGTGTCCTGACCCCATTTTTGTTCTCCTTATATACCAACGCCCTAGAGGAGGAACTGATGGCCAGGATAAGAGATCCTCCACAATACAAAAATAAGTTGATCTTGTCCCTGCTTTACACGGATGACGCGGTGCTTATGGCCAGGACCAAGCTGGGTTTACAGAGCGCTCTTACAGCATATATTGATTTTATGGATGGTCGAGGGTTAAAACTTAATATTAAGAAAACCTTCGTAATGACATGTGGGAAGGGGAGGAACAAATGTAAAAGCTTGGTATTGGGGAACGATAGGATATACGCAACTGATACATTTTCCTATCTAGGTGTCTTATTGGAACGCACTGGCTCATGGCACCCAGCGATTAAAAGTAGGACTCTGCTCTTTAAGAGGTCAATTGGGGCCGTGATTACATTCGCCAAAAAACTGGGTAAAAGACCTCCCGGGATCTTACTCAAAATTTATCAGGCAAAATGTTTAAGCATTGCGATGTACGGGGCAGGAGTCTGGGGGCACCATGATGTATCTCCAATACAAATAGTGGAAAATATATTTTTAAGGTTCATTTTAGCAGTTCCTCAGAGCACTTCAGTTTTTAATTGCCACAATGAAATGGGAATCCCTTATATTTCTGACATGATTAGAATACAACCCCTACTATTATGGCATAGAGTATGGACGACAGCAAACACAGGGCTGAATAGGGAAATCATTGGAGACGCCATGAGTTTATGCTATGCAAATAAGATCCCCTGGTTGAATTTTATCAGAACATTTTTAAAAGATTTGGATAAACTTGACTTTTTTACTCACCCTGAAACTATGAGCACTATTTCCAGGAAGGATTTCAAATTGTTATGCCTGACGCACTTAGAATCCTTAAGAGTCGCAATGGAAATTAAGAAAAGTACTGTGACTTTACTTTGGTCTGGTGCATAGGAGGGTACGACAGGTATGTCCTTAGTAGACTAAGGTTTAATAATTTCCATCGGTTACTTAGCTTCCCCTTGGCAAATGACTGGACCAGAGATTTATGCCAATGTCCATGTGATGATAGGTCTACCCAATCAACAATACATGTGATTTTATTTTGTATATTTTATCATTGCGAAAGAATAAGATGGATTTTACCAGTGTTGAAAAGAGGGGGATGGAAGCAATGTCGCCCTGCTTTTTTATATTTACAAAAGTTGGAAAATGTCTACTGCGTGGGAATTATGGCCGGTTTTTTAAAAAGTGTATTGAGAAAAAGGAAAAGTATAACTGCCTAAAACTGGATGTTGGTCTGTTTTGCAGATTGGTAGGATTGTTATCTCTGTAACAGATGGAAATATTTATATATATATATATATATATATATGTATGAAAGTATTATCTTTTAACCATGTTACTTTTATGATTTTTAATGTGAAAAAAAAATCGAATAAAGTATATTTTGATTTGATTTGATTTGATAATTACTCATGCATCTTAAATTCCTAAGAATATCTTGGACTCTCAAGCCTGGTAATATTTTTTCACATCCCAATTTGGTGTGACGATGATGGATGGTTCCAAGAAGTCCTTGCCAAGCTTCCCACTGGGAGTGATAGAGTGTAAATTCGTATCCTACATGGGGTACCTGCTAAGAGAGAAATGTAACTACTTGTAGTACGCACTATATTATTCAGTGTTTTGGTAAAACTAGATGTTAGAGAAAATATGAATCAAGTAACGTGTCCTTGTGAAATTAACACAATTCAATGTGAAGCTTAACAAATGATTCATAGAATTGTATTGTAACGTATACACAATGTAATACACTTATGTAGAGCTTATTAGCTATGTGACACCTTGACATATTACATGTATTTTGAATGTTTCTTAGGCCAATGATATGGTTGAAATAGACGTATTAATATAGTTTAGTGAACGCTTCTACTGAACATGCTAATGCTTTTATGGAAATGCTAACCGTAAATAGCATGGTGCCTTCATTATTTTAGCCTAAGTTGTAGGCTTGAATTCACAATACATTTTGAATGTTCTCATTTCCTAAATTAATGCTTAGATTGCCACGCGAGTCTTTTAAAATATTATTTGTTTCCATGTTTTGCATTGCAGGTGGACAAAAACTTGTAGGTAAAGAGTAAGGATATTGTTTCTTCCATTAGATAGTTGAGGATTGAAGGAGTTACAGTGAGCTTGGCCTGGCGAAGGTATGGTGGAAGGACGAACTGTTGCAAAGGAGTGTACATGGAGGAGGCCATGAAAGGAATCAAAGTCATGGAAATTTCTGTGGCTGAACCTACTGTACAGTACGTGTGAGAAAAGCATTATGGGACATTTGTTGAATACAACTTCGGAGTATATGATGCATTGTAGAAAGAGACACATGCCCAATTTCCCTTCTGTCTCTGTGCCCGAGAGCACCTGAGTGCTAGCTTGCTTCTTTTTTACTTGTGACTTAATGCTGCAGACCTATATGATGGTGGAGTGACTTCTTAGAAAGACTCTAACTACTGACACCTTTTCTCTCTCGAACCTCTTACTTAAATGCTAATTTAGGGATGCCACGTTCAGAGTTAGAGTAGGGACAGATAGAAATAAATGCTTTACTCCATCAAAGTGCTGATGCAGGGGAACCTTAACTTTTCCTTTCTGATTGTATGTATAATAGTTATCGAACTTGTTGTTCTTTTCTTACTTCACCAAGTAAATCTCTTCAGGAGATTTGTATTTCTTCTGTTTCCTTTATATTTTTATACTCTCATGCTATGATTTGTATATGTCCAAGTATTTTTGAATTTGTAATACATTTTAACTAACCTTCATTTGGTTGTCAACCTGAGGTATTGTGTAGCTATATATTGAGTTACATGGTATACTAAATTGATTTATGAAATTTTGCTCCCCTTTACAATTTCATGCTGTGAAAAAGAGCCATCAAAGGATCGACAACAAAGAAGAACTGAGCAGATGGTCCCAGGCCCTTTCAGTTGGTAGCAGAGATGCGTGGTTTGCACATGAAGTAAGGGGAGAATCTAGAACCCAACCTACAATAGTCTGGAGCCCTAACCCAAAGGTCCCCAGGTAGAGCCTCAATGGTTGAGAACTGGAGAGGTCAGAGTTTGGCAATTTGCGGCGAGAACAACGGTGAGAGGAGGAGTGAGTATTATTAGGGTGTGCGTAGAGATTGTTAGATTGTGGTGATGATCTGATTGTGTGATGTCTTGTGGAGTTGTCGCGAGGGTGGAGTGAAGGTGATTGTTAAAGGTCTGCGAGGCATGTTTCGAGGGGATGAGGGTATCACTACTAGGGTGGGCGAAGAGGCTCCACCGGAAAATTCATCGGCTCATTATATGGCAACAAATATAGCACTTCATACTATTGTTTGGCTTCAAAAATGGTACAAGATCACTGAGAAAGATGGAGCATTGTCATTTCCATGCTATGGCATTTTCAAGTTGGAGGTACTTAATCAGTTGAGGAAAGTGATGTTTGAAGTGAAACCTTTATCTAGACCTACACAGTTTGAGGTGCTTGATGTATGGATGCATTGTTTTTTACAACAAGGGGACCCCAAAAATATTTGGTCAGGGACCTTTGGGTGTGGTAATTTTATATGAACAGTGGCCCCTAACTACAGAGATAGAGGTAAGGAATAATAGAGACGTACAATGAGGTCTATATAAATTTGGACATAACGTTTTTAAAAATGTTTTTATATTAAAGAAAAATCACACACAAGGAACATACAAGTGGAGACACATTTGTCATGAAAAATAAAAGAAAAAGAAGAAGGCTCAGGCATTTACAGGGGCTTGGATTTAAATGTACATTAGTCCACACAGATACAAAGAGCAACACCATAGCACAATACAATGAATAATTATGAAAGTGTCAAGGTGTACAGACTCAACGACGTTTTGATCCCATTTAACTGGATACCGGGCTCATCATCAGGACATAAGATTATATGCCTGAGACTAAAGCCTGTAGATAGGGTTACCCCATTGAGATTATCAATTGATCGGATAGAGGCATATGATCCTGATGAATTACTGTTTATGGTGAAAGATGTTACCAGGAGAGCAAGGCAGGCACATAAGCAGCTGACAGAATTGAATTTGAAATATGATGAAGATCTGACCCAAACAAAAATGTTGCAAGGGAATCACAGACTTGTTTACAGTGACCAGGAAACTGAAGACAAGAGAGTACCTGGATTAAAAACACACATTTGGGAATTTGTGATAGGAATGAGAGTATGAAGTATGTTAAACAAATGGGAGGAAAGGTGGTCAAAGAAGAAATGTGCAAAGAAGGTTACAGGGGAGCCACCTCCTCCAGGGGGGTGACAGGGGAATCAGAAGTAGAGGGATATCCGTTATGGGAAGTGCCTAGTGGGGGTGCCTTGTGCATGTACCTTGGAGTCGAGGTGATCTTGCTGCAATCACAAATGAATTCTGAAGTTGAGGGGAAAAGCCTGCCGAATGGTACAACCAGGTTGATCGATTTGTGAAGATTTCAAAGATGTTGTGGATTGATTTCAATACGTTGTTTGAGATTGTGCTCCCTAGTGCCTTGTGGTCTGCATGCAAGATAGCCGTAGAATGGCCTGGAAAGGAACCAGAGGGGGATCCAGTGACCCATGGTCCGTCGCCGTTGGCAATGAAGAAATATGATCAGGTAATCACATGATCATAATCTAAAATAGCCCCAAAAGATATTGCTTGCGTCAAAATTGATCGAATGACCCAAGATCCTAAAGAAACCATTCATACCTACTATGAAAGGCTGTTACAGGCCTTCAAACAGTACAGTGGACTAGACATCCTTGACCCCAAAGAAATGGGACAGTTTGTGTCCAAGTTTGTAACAGGATTAAGGCCTGAGATTAGTATCATGATACAACAGCATTTGATTTGTTGGCAGAACTAGTATGTTGATGAAATTCTGCATTATGGAAGGTATTGAACTGACAAAGTTGGCACAAGAGACTGAAAGAGAAAATGATGTTGGTACAAATGAGGGCTGCCTAAAAGGAAGGACAGACACACGCACCTGTTGGAAATGCATCTGGTGTGCAAAGAACTAACCCCGCTGGAGTTCAGATGCAGCCTAATGGAGGATTGTCAGGACAAAGAAGAGGTAGAGGAATCCCAATAGATCTCAAGACAGAAATAAATGTTGCTACGCTGAAGAAGTCAACATTGTGTTATTTTTGTAATAAGGTGGGGCATTGAAAGCGTGAATGTCATCTCAACCCTGCAGATCAAGAGCAAGGTGGAGGATTAAGTCAGGGAAAGAATGATGTGGCACAGATACAGACTGTGATGAGACCGAGATCACAGAATATGGGGGGGGGGGGCCTCAAGGTCACGTAATGCAAGTACCACAACCTCCGATGAAACGAACATACCACCAAATGCCTCTGATGGAATCCTTTGATGGATTTGGCCTAGATCCGTCCTTATGAAGGTGCCTAATAGGGTAGGAAGACTGTACACTTGCACAGTCTTAGAGGTAGACCAGAGAGGACTCTACATTGATGAAGATGTTGATGGTCAACCAATTACATTCTTGATTGATACTGGTGCTGCTCACTCTACTGTGAGTACAGCAGAAGCCCCAAACCTACCCCTCTTGGGAAAAGTGACCCAAGTTGTAGGAGTTGCAAACTAGAGAATGTCAAATCCTCTAACTGAGGAGATACCTGTGAAGCTTGGGTCCTTTGAGGACCGACATCAGTTTGTGGTGTGTGACTCAAGTCCTCTGTATCTGTTGGGTCATGACTTGCTGTGTAAACTGAATTGCACCAAAGGGACTTCAACTGTAGACAAATGATAAGGACATTTCTTTCAAATTGGCGAACCAGAATATGTATGTCACAATGTTTCCTCTGCTGACGGTGGAGGATATGCCATCAGACCTTAAGGATACAGTCTCAACGATGGTGTGGGACTTCAGAGGGGAAGAAATTGGACTCATAAAGGGAGTTGAACCAGTTTGCACACAGGTTAAGCCAAACGCTGAATTTCCGAGAACACCACAGTACATTTTGACACCTGAAACTGTGACAGGTATCACACCTGTGATTAACTCCATGATTGAACAGGGCATTCTGAAAGAGAATCTGGGGAGCCCATGCAATTCTCTTATTATGGGCTTGCAGGAGCCAAATGGTAAATACAGCATTGTGCAAAACCTTCGAAACATTAATAGTATGGTGGCTCCTCGTTGTCCAGTCGTACCAAATCCATCTGCAATGCTGTTCCAAATTCCCTACGAAGCTGAGTGGTTCATGGTCATTGATCTCTGCCAAACCTTTTTCTTGATCCCAAGGAGAGCCCATTTGTATTCTCTTTCCTTCTGGGAAATTGTGTTTTAACATGGTGTCGTATCCCACAAGTGTATACTGAACGCCCATCCATCTTTAACCAGATTTTGAAAAGAATCTCGAGTCCTTAGTCTTACCTCGCAACTCAGTTCTGGTCCAGGTCATTGATGATCTACTGACCGCATCAAATAAGAGGGAAGCTTGCCATGGGATAACAATTGTTTGCTTGTCTTCCTGGAGCTGAGAGTCTTTGTCGTGCTCCAACCTTAGGAATGTCTGATTATAACAAAGCGTTTTTGCTATTCTGTCAGGAACAAGATGGTTGTGTGTTCTCCGTACTCACTCAGTTACATGGAAGTGCCCATGGACGAGTGGCCTTTTTCTCTGCTATATTAGATCCTGTAGCTTGAGCATTGCCTGCATGTCTCAAATCCGTTGCTGCAACTCGTGTCAGTATTGAATACAGTATTGAACGATGTGAGAGCATCGTAATGAGTCACCCATTGACAGTGTATGTTCCACACTCGTGGAAATTCTGTTGACAAAAACAAAAACACAGCACTTGACCAATAACCGATTTACAAGGTACGAGCAATCGATTTTGGCTGCTGACAATGTCACCCTAAAGCGCTGTTCTATGTTAAACCCTGCTACCTTGTTACATGTTCCAAATTCTGAGGGGTAAGTAAAGACCAATACTGTCTCAATATCACTAAACTGTGCACCAAAACACATCCTAACATTGTGAATGATCCGCTGTCTAACCCTGATTATGTTTTGTTTGTGGATGGCTCATGCTTAAGAGACAATGAAGGAAATCAGAGAGCAGCTTTTGCTGTCTGTACTGTGTCTGGAGTGGTGGAAGCCAATTGGTTACAAGGAGTATACTCCACGCGGGTGGCTGAACTCATTGCCTTGACCCGTGCATACAGACAGTCAGTATGGGTTCTGTGTGGTTCATGACTTCAGACAGCTAAGCCCTCAACGTGGATTTATGACCTCATCTGGGTGTCGGATTAGAAATGGAGAGATTGTGAGACAATTGTTGGAGGCATTACAGCTGACGAAGGACATTTTAGTTGTAAAATGTTCTGCACACTGTAAGGGAACAGATTATGTTACTGTAGGATGTAGATACGCAGATGAAGTTGCATGTTACTGTGCTTTGATAGCATGTACTTTCAATGGAGAATACAGAAACGAGGACACAGTGGTGACCGATTTCAATATGATGTTGGCTGCTGCAGATACTTGGGATGAAGTAAGGCATCTGCAGGAGGAAGTTTCTGAAGAGTAACAGTCAGGCTGGATCAGGGCAGATTGTATGAAGAGAGAGTATGATATCTGGGTGTCAGCTGATGACAGAGCAGTTTTGCCAAACTGCTTATTGTACACAATGACAAGGCAGATTCATAGTCTGGCGCATGTAGGAAGAGATGCAATGGTGAGGTTGTTCAGGCAGACATGGTTCACCCCAAGATTTTGAGAGGTTGCAGAAGCATTGTGCCACCCATGTGTAACGTTGTGGTACTTTAAAATTTGGGACCGCGTAGGAGGCAGGGCCCTACCCTGCCTATTCTGGTATCAGCGAACCGCGAATGGCCAATGCAGTATGTACAAGTGCTTTGCATAACGTTTCATCGATAAATGCACTGTGCGTACGATATTACACATTGACTTCGTGGGTTCCATCTTGGAGCGGTGGCCATCTTATGGTTGCCCTCACATAGGCTACACATTAAGGACAAGTACAGGCCTTCAGAACACATGCGCCTACCATTTGACTTCTCTGTGACCTATGCGATTTGGCTCCACCGCCCCAGGTCAGTCCGGTCCCACGAGCTCCCCGTCCTACGGCCACCTGTGATTAGCATCAGGGTTTGACACACTATAAAGCCTTTTCATCCCACACAAGCCTCCGGCTAATCTCTTTCACACCTGACTCTTCCTGCTTTATGGCTTGTTTTACAAAAAGTAGGTGCCCTTGTTTATTGGGGTCTGCTGATATCTGATGTGGGATCTGAGCCCCGCTGGGTAAATAATTGTGGGCTGGCTAAACTGGAATGTGGGATGGTCATCATGACTCTGCCTTTTCGTTTGTAATGAATACCTATGAATGACCATATCGTAAAATGAGGAATGTGTGCCTGAAGCATGATATTTTGTATATAAGGAGAAGGCAGTTTCTGTAAGTTTAAGCAGTCTCCTGAGAACATACATTGTGTTGTACTTCTCGGATACCTGTAATTGGTCTGCAGTCAATAAACAAGATCTTTGACTTCACCTAGAAGACTCTGTGTTTCTGTGGGTCTGAAACAGGAAGAACTCGAAGTCGTAGGGTGTGTTCCCCTGCACCGCTGGGTTTTAAAAACCCAGTACTTCAGTTGGCGCCCAACGTAGGGCGATTTCAGCGGTACCGGTCCAAGCCAGAGGTTCGTGAGGAGCTTCGTGTGGAAATTCCGGAGGAAGGCCGCCACTTCATCGACCCCTGAATGTCGACGTGGTCCGAAAGTCTTTTCTGCGAGGTTCTCCACGTCCCGACGGCTACGAAGGACTGCTGCCCTGATTAATCGCCCTGTTTTGGACCCTTGACGATTTGGTAGAGTGAAACAATTGAGAGAGTCTTCTGGTGACGCCATCGATCATCGATATTCAGTTAAGTATAAGTGGAGCGTCTCCCAGTTTGTTTGGTATCCTTCGGGAATTTGGTATCCTTCGGGATCGCTTTGATTTGGAACTTGCAAGTGCCAAAGCCAGAGGACTCGTGTATTCACAAGACTATCGTATTCGATAATCCTTTGAAGTTTGAAACTAGACTAGTGAGCGAAGATGCCTGGTTCTAGTGTATTTGGAAGTTTGTTTTGTTTGGGTTGTAGAAGAGATTCCCAATTAGAGGATTCGTGTCCGGTTCCTCCAATTGGAACTCCAACTTATGAGCTTTATGTAAAACATGGCGTGGGCCCCATTGCATATAATGGAGTATGGATCCGATACACCAGAAAGGACGGTGTTTTAAAATGGCCCCAAAATGGTAGTTTCGATACCGATATCTTAGATAATTTGGAAGTTAAATTATTTAAAAAGAAAGCCCGGCCGGCGATGTTTGATTCTTTCCGCCCATGGCGAAAGGAAGCCAAACAGAAGGAAATTATGCTAGCAAAAAGGAATAAGAGAGAAAAAGGTATGTCAATGATGCAAGCAGCTGTGCAATTTAAAGAAAATGAGGAGGAACAAATGAATGAGCAGTTACATAGACAGCGCAAACTAGGGATCGATAAATGTTACCCAGTTTTGTCACCCCTTCCACAAGATGAAACGAAAGAGAAAGAGAAAGATTCCCTAATGTCCCATTTGCTAAGTTCGCCACCCCCGTATGCGCAAAATGCCACAGCGCCTCCACAGCTCGTAAATATGCAGCCTCCAGTTAATGTGCCGCAAGCCTTCCCACAGCCGCCAGCTCCCCCTCAGCTGGCTCCTATCCCTACAGTGCAGCCCTCTCAAGGGCCGCCAATTCCGTTACCTGTCTCCCCTGCGCTTCCTGCGACTTTGCCTAGTACATCAGCTGCCTCCCTTGGCGCTCTTCCTAACACTGCCCCTGTATCTGCATCTGCACCCGTTTTTCTTCCCTCTGTCTTTCCCCCCGTTTTTGCCTCAACTTCTCCTTCTGCACGACAACGAATAGCTAATGTAGTTACTAGTTTAATGTCGCTTCTCTTTGGGTCATCTAGTATGACCCCTGGTTTACAACGTAAGCAGTTGCGTAGTCAGCTGCCTAATCCTGAAGAGAAAGAGGTATTAGACCATATGGCACGTAGGTGGATTGTTTTTTCTTCACTATATGATGTGGAGTCAGTTGTTAACGTTTTTCACCAATGGGACGCCCCAAAACAGAGGTATGTGTTTGAAAAAATGTGTGAATTCCTCTGTGAGGAATTGGAAGATCATGGTTCAAACTCAAACCCGCAGGAGTTGTGTCGAGTGCGATTTGATTTTGGAACAGGTACAATTGTGGGTCCCGATGTAGATAAAGCAGTTGCGACTTTACTGTCCTTCAGGAATGATGATTGTCAACAATCATTGTTCGAACAGGAATTCCCTGTGGGGAAAAAGGTAAAAGCTCGCCAATATCCGATGCGTGAGGTTCCTCCAGTTTGGAGACTTGCTGATGCAAATGCTAATCCACCTGTTCCAGCTCATTTTCAGCGTGTTTGGGTACATGTCCCATGGAAGCGTTCTGAGGTGTTAGCGCTTAAGCAGACATTGCCTGACCCCCGTAAAAACCCTGCAGGATATTATAAGGAGTTATCACAGACTGCGGAATCGTGTGTCATGAATCTAGCTGACATAGATATGTTGTTCGGGAATGTGGTTCCACAGCCTTTATGGGGATCCATTCGTAATACAGATCATGCAGCAGAACTAGGGGGCACATGGGCTAATATCGTTGCTGCAGACACTAGACAAGATGGTGGTGCCAAGCCTGACCCTCTCGAAGCAGAACTCCCTGGTAGAATTATTACATACATGAAAACTTTAATGCCCGCGATGCGCGTGAATTGGGATAAACTATCCGCATGCAAGCAGAAGAAAGATGAAACAGTGTCCGATTTCTTCACTAGGTTTGAAGAAACGTTTATCGACCACAGTGGTCAAGACCTGAGTACTGAAGGTGGCCAACGGTTATTTGTTGATAAATTTGTGCAGAATCTACTTCTCGAGTTGTGTAAGAAATTAAAAGATTCAGAGAGTTCTTGGGCTGTTTCCTCTTCAGCGCAAATACTGGCTACTGCACAGTATTACGAAAATAGGGATAAAGACGAGAAGGATAGAACAGACAAGAAAACGAAAGAATTGAAAACGAAGGTCCTTTTACAGCAGGCTTATCCGCCACGTGGAGGTCAGAATAATTATAGGCAAACCCAAGGTATCTATCAGCAACCCCAACAGTTTCAGAATAACCAGCAAATGAATGGGTATTATCAACCACGTATCCCTATAGGTCCCGATCAATGTTCATATTGCAATGAAGAAGGTCATTTTAAGTATAATTGTCCTAGATTGTTGCAGCGTACTAATAATGCGTATGGCGCAAGAGGTAGAGGTGGTCCGCAAGCTCCTAGAGGTAGAGGGCGTGGAAATGTTCCCCAGAACGCGCGTCCTCTTCCGCCTCAAAATACGATAAATAGCTTTGATCAGCAAGCCAATGCAAATGGTAATACAGCTCAGTACTATAATAATGACTATTATGCAGAAGACGACAATGTGGAAGGTAATGATTACTAGGACAGCCATAGACAGAGAGAGGGAGTTGTTTCAGTACCAGTGGATCAGAGTGGACCGTATGTTAAGGTGACTACAGCGGGTGTAACAGAGCCCTTTCTGCTGGACACTGGTGCTGCAAAGAGTTCAATTATGCATTCAAAACTCCCTGGCGCGCCTTTGTCTGGCGAAATGAATGTTTCAGTAGGCTTTTCTGGCGCCCCAGTTAGGAACCCGATTTCTAGTCCTATGCCACTTTCTGTTGGACCTTGTGAGTTAAAAGCACCCCTCATCCTAACGACAGGTTGTGGTGAAAATCTGTTAGGGTTGGATTTGTTAAAAAGATTGCATGCAACACTATATTGTTCTCCCTCAGGAGTACAACTTACATTGGGTAAGGAAGTGATTTCCCCGATGTACTTGTCAAAGAATACATTGCCACCTGAATTGTCATCCCTTCCGGATGTCCTTTGGGCTACTGGTCCCAATGATGTGGGTCTCTTGGAAATACCGCCATATGTGGTCACTTTAAAAGCCAATGTCAGATTGCCATGCATTCCCCAGTACAAGATCTCCAATGAAGGTCAGAGAGCGTTGTTAGCAATTATCAGTGATTTGATTAAAAAAGGTGTAATTGAAGAGACAAGAGGCAACGTTTGCAATAGTCCTGTTTTACCTGTTTTAAAACGTACGGACCCTTCACAGCCACCTGTTTACAGATTTGTGATTGATCTTAGAGAGGTAAATAAGATTGTTGTGCCACAGTTTCCAGTTGTCCCTGATATAACTGCCTTGTTAACTATGATTCCAGCCTCCGCTGCATGGTTCTCAGTGATCGATTTAAAGAATGCTTTCTTTAGCATCCCAATTGCAGAGGAGAGCAGGGACATTTTTGGCTTCAGTTTAGGAGGTCAAAGCTTCCGTTTTAAACGCGCTCCACAGGGCTATTGTGAAAGTCCATCAATATACAGTCAGGCTTTAAAAGCGCAGCTTGATGCACTTGTTTTACCTAGTGGCGCTATCCTTATTCAGTACGTTGACGATTTACTAATCGCCGCGGATACTGAAAAGATTTGTAAAGAAGCTACATTGTCATTGTTGCGTCACTTGTCTGCCTTTCATCATAAAGTGTATCTCTCAAAACTGCAATATTGTCGACAAGAAGTGACCTACTTAGGTCATCTCTTATCGAAGGAGGGAAGGAAACTGACCCCAGAAAGAATTCAAGCCATTGCACAATTAAGTGTGCCAAGAACACAGAGAGAAGTGCGTGCTTTCTTGGGCATTACTTCATACTGTAGGCACTGGATACCAAATTTTTCTTTGCTGGCAAAACCTTTGTTAGCATTAACATGTAACAACACACCGAATCCTGTCCCATGGTCTGAAGAGTGTCAGAAAAGTTTTTTGGAATTGCGTAATGCATTATGTTCAGCTCCTGTGTTGGGTACCCCCGACTACAGTAAGCCTTTTACATTGTATGTTCATGAAAAGGACGGTTGCGCATTATCAGTGCTAACACAGCCTTTTGGAGACAGACCGCGTCCATGCGTGTATTTTTTGTCAACTTTGGACCCGGTAGCGAGGGCATTGCCAAGTTGTTTGAGAGCTACAGCCGCAGCAGCTATGTCTATTCGACAGTCTGCTGGATTGGTAATGGATAACACATTGATTGTAATGGTTCCACATGCTGTGGATACATTGTTAAACAGGACCAAGACACAGCATTTAACTAGTGCTCGATTGTCAGGGTATGAATTGACACTATTAGCAAACCATGTGCACATAAAGAGATGCAATACGTTGAATCCAGCTACATTATTGCCGATTCCAGCAGACATAGATGAGATTGAGCAGCATGATTGTCTGTTCAGAACAGAAGAAGAGACAAAAGGGAGAGTGGATCTTAAAGATACTCCCCTAACTGAGTGTGATGGTACCTTATGGGTGGATGGTTCGTGCTTCAAGCTTCCGAATGGTGATACGACTGCTGCATATGCTATCACGACTTTGCACACGATTGTTGAAACTGCACGTGTGCCACATAATTCGGCTCAAGCAGCAGAATTAATTGCCCTTACAAGAGCATGCGTGTTGTCTGAAGGAATGAAAGTGAACATATATACTGACAGTCAGTACGCCTTTGGCGTGGCCCATAGTTTTGGGCGATTATGGAAAGAACGCGGGTTCCTGACTTCGCATGGAGCTAAAATTCAGAATGGCAAGTTGGTGAATGATCTCCTTGAGTCACTGACCCTACCGTTACAAGTTGCGATTATGAAATGCAGTGCACACAAAAAGATCACTGATGATGTTGGTCGTGGTAATGCATTTGCTGATGAAATCGCGAAAGAAACAGCAAAAGATGTGAAGACTCAAATGTATGTTGCAGGCCCTGCAAGATGGGTTGGTGATGTTGGAAAGTGTGAAGACACGATAGAGAGTGTGAAGTCCCTTCAAGCTGAAGCCACAGAGAAAGAGTTGAGCAAGTGGAGAGAAAGTAAGGGTAAATTGGATGAGAATGGTTGTTGGATTGATTTGTCAGAACACCGGCGATGGTTGCTACCTGATGCATATGTGCTTCCAGTGGTTACTATGGCACATGGAATGGCACATATCAGTGTGAAAGGAATCTGTAAGTTGTTGGCTCCAGTATGGCAGAATACTGGAATTCCCAAGTGTGCGGAGAATGTGGTCAAGAATTGTATGGTATGTTTGAAATACAACCCTGGTAGGGGAACCCCAACTCCAGCTGGTCATTTTGCACCTCCATCATATCCATTTGAGGTTTTGCAGCTAGATTGTATCCACATGGAAAGGTGCAACAACTTGAAATATGTACTGGTTGTTGTTTGCGCTTTTTCAAAATGGATAGAAGCATATCCCCTAAGAGATAACACTGCTTTATCCACAGCCAAAGTCCTTGTGAAAGAATTTTTCCCTAGGTTTGGAATGCCAAGAATGGTGTGGAGTGATAATGGGAGTGAATTTGTGGGTCGAGTGATGAAGAATGTGTGTGAGGGACTGGGCATAAAGCAGAAGTTCCACGCTGCAAATCACCCCGAATCAGCTGGATTAGTAGAGTGCTACAATGGCACCCTGAAACTCAAACTGGCCAAAATCCAGGCGAGCTCCGGTCTTAAATGGCCTGACGCTCTACCTTTAGCACTCCTATCAACAAGAATGACTGTGCATTCACGAGTGGGACTTAGTCCGTATGAAGTGGTTTTTGGCCGCCCGGCCAATGTATGGGGTGTGCCAAGACCGACAAAATTCAGCGAAATCGAACATCCAGTACTGTTTGACTATCTGTATGAATTGACGGCTAAATTGCGTGTTTTACACCAACAGGTGCACGATACTCTGCCCCAGGCCTCTGAAGCTCCAGGACACCCTATCGACCCTGGCTCGTGGGTACTTGTGAAAAACTTTCAGCGAAAGAACAACGATGAGCCCCGTTGGATCGGCCCTCACCTCGTACTTCTATCGACAAGATCAGCGGTTCGAGTGAAAGGGAAAAAGAATTGGATACACGGCGCCCACTGCAAACGGATCCCTTTGCCCCTACCATATGACCGGTGGGTCCAGGAGGGTATCGCTGATTCTGAAACAGACACTGTACCTCGTTTTGTACCATTTAGTGATGCACGCGTAAGAGGCGCAACTTCAGAACAAGAAAGTGACGATATTTTGCAGGAAGCTGTGCCACCGTCAATTCGATTGGAGACCACAGAGCCTGAACTCTTGTTTCAAGACCAGACAGTACCTGGCAGAAACCACTATAACTTGAGACCAAGGCCTATGGACAAATAAAAATTCCTTTCCCTTACTATTTTTTGATATTATAGCTCTCCCATCTGAAGGACTTTTTTTTAAATTTTTTTTTTCGAACCACCCTCCGGGTTCAGCCGCAGGGTCGCGGTGCCAAGACTTTGGGGTACAGGCTGAAGACGTTAGGTCAACGGTTCTGGTTGGTCTAGGGCGTTCCCTGGACTGACAGGCGTACTCCTTAGCAGAAGATACTCACCCGCCGCGAGCGGCACGATTAGAGGATGGAGTTTTTCAAGATGGAGAGACCCGCTGAGGAAACGAACTTTAAAACGAAAATATGTAAAATAATGAAGAGCAAACGTTTTTGTTTATACTATGTAGTATGGTGGTGTTTACTGTAGGTTATGTATTCTTCTCCTCTCAAATACCATTTGCACCCACTGAACAGCCTATACCTCCTCTCACTGTCTCCTTACACTCTTTCCACCCTCTGCCTGAACACGAACAAGCTAGACGATCTGAGTTCGTAAACAACTCGTTTATTCAACTCCTGCACCAGCTAGTTATGAATACAACCAATTGCTGGGTGTGTGGTTTAATGCCACATACCATTAATAAGGGTATCCCATATCTAGTGCTGCCGTTCAGCTATAATGGATCGTCATGGGCATTCCAGACCATGTTTCTTTTTGCATTAGATGCCTACTCCCCGCGACAACCGCATTCCATCAGACCTAGCACAAATAATAAAGCCTTAATGAAAGGAGCTGCCGATATGAGCAGAGATATCGACGCGTACTCATCTATTCCCAAGGATGAATTGCGAGCTTATGTAGGTTGGAACGCGACGGGGTATAGCATTAGTCTGGGTGAAAGGCAGCGAAAAATCTCATCCCCAATTTGGGTCGTACCCCACATAGGTCGGTTCTGTTAACAAGGTAATGGTCAGAATCCAAGAGCTCAACTGGGGAAAAGTGACTGTACTGAAACGTACACTTTTCCATCACAGTTTTCCCCTGCGTTTTTGGCTGCCAAGGGTACATATTTTGTTTGCAATGACCGAGCATATACATGGTTGCCCCCTGATTTCTCGGGCACATGTTATATTGCAAACTTGCTACCGCCAACATTTACTGCTGCCTCTGATTATCACAAGACCAGAGTTGTGAGAGGCGTTGTTAGTCAGGAGGATACTGCCGGTCAGGAAGCGGGAGACTTCTTTTTGGGTTTCCTGCCGTTTTGGGGACCCATGGTCAATAGTAGGAACCTGAGACAACTGACTCGTGTGGTTGAATCCACTGTTAATGTAACGGCTGGTGCCCTTGGTAATTTGACGGCTGAGCTCCAAGCGGATCGCCTCATGACTTTGCAGAACCGTATGGTTCTAGACGTCATACTTGCAGACCGTGGTGGGGTATGTAAGGTCATCCAATCTAGCTGTTGCATTTTCATACCAGATAACGCTCCAACAGTTTATCAAGCCATCTCCAAACTGCATAAAATATCTGAATCTATTCACGTGGATAAAGGAGATTGGTCACTGATGGGGTGGTTCTGGGAACTGATATCTGCCTGGGGTTGGACGATTCTGATGGTCATTGGTATGATCTTAGCCATCCTTTTCCTGTTCTGTCTGTGTATACAGTGTGCTCCTGCGATATGTGGCCTCTGTGCTACATTATGTGTCAGGAAACCTGTATCGAGGGACGAGCTAAGTAATAGGATGATGCTACAGCAGCATCTCCATGACTTCATGAATATAGACCTGGACTCGGATTGATATAAGTATAGTTATTGCCTATGTAAGGGCAAAAGGAGGGTCTGTGGTACTTTAAAATTTGGGACCGCGTAGGAGGCAGGGCCCTACCCTGCCTATTCTGGTATCAGCGAACCGCAAATGGCCAATGCAGTATGTACAAGTGCTTTGCATAACGTTTCATCGATAAATGCACTGTGTATACGATATTACACATTGACTTCGTGGGTTCCATCTTGGAGCGGTGGCCATCTTATGGTTGCCCTCACATAGGCTACACATTAAGGACAAGTACAGGCCTTCAGAACACATGCGCCTACCATTTGACTTCTCTGTGACCTATGCGATTTGGCTCCACCGCCCCAGGTCAGTTCGGTCCCACGAGCTCCCCGTCCCACGGCCACCTGTGATTAGCATCAGGGTTTGACACACCATAAAGCCTTTTCATCCCACACAAGCCTCCGGCTAATCTCTTTCACACCTGACTCTTCCTGCTTTATGGCTTGTTTTACAAACAGGAGGTGCCCGTGTTTATTGGGGTCTGCTGATATCTGATGTGGGATCTGAGCCTCGCTGGGTAAATAATTGTGGGCTGGCTAAACTGGAATGTGGGATGGTCATCATGACTCTGCCTTTTCGTTTGTAATGAATAGATATGAATTACCATATCGTAAAACGAGGAATGTGTGCCTGAAGCATGATATTTTGTATATAAGGAGAAGGCCGTTTCTGTAAGTTTAAGCAGTCTCCTGAGAACATACATTGTGTTGTACTTCTCGGATACCTGTAATTGGTCTGCAGCCAATAAACAAGATCTTTGACTTCACCTAGAAGACTCTGTGTTTCTGTGGATCTGAAACAGGAAGAACTCGAAGTCTTAGGGTATGTTCCCCTGCACCGCTGGGTTTTAAAAACCCAGTACTTCAACGTGTCAGCAAATGAATGCAGAGAAAAGGACTGTTGTTACACTGAGTTACATAAGGAACTCAGGAGGATATCAATTCTATTACTCTTTATAAAATGAGCCAACCTTGTACGCTTCCTCCAGTCATTCAGCCCGCCTATATTTAGAGAGCAAACTCTAACGCAAACCATCTTGACCCAATATTAGAACAACATAATTATCCTGCCTTTCGGACTGCTTGTGCTTCCATATCATTGATGCCAGAATCTGACCACAAAAATAAACACGATAAAACAAACTGCATTTTAAACCCTTATTCTCCCCCTCATTAACCGCCAAACCCCCAACACCCTTCAACCCTCCCAAATCTCCCTCCCTTCCACAGAGGATCCCACCCCTTCTGCCGACCCACCCCCAAACCCTCCTAAGTGAAGCGCTCAGAATTAGTCTGAGCATGTGATGGTGCTGCAGTATGGGTATGTGAGGACGTTCACTAAGAAACAGAAACAATGAGCCCCTTATATGTCCTTACTTTGATAGTAGCTTCCTATTTTATTAAATCAGGACACACTAAAACCCAAGCCTCCGCCTAAGTATTTCTCCGACAAGCTCAGTCCAGCACCTAATCGACTTTCTTGTCCAAAGAAAGCAAAAACTCCTTTGCTTTAACTTCTGATGAGAAGAAAAAGGTTCTCCCATCAAATATCACCTTTAGCTGAGCCGGATTGATAAGATAGGCTTGAATCTTCTTCTCCTGAAATGGTTTAATCATTTCCCTCAAGCGCCACCTTCTTTCCACAGTCGTGTGGCAATAATCCGGGCGAACAAAGAAGGAGAATCCATTGCCACTCCGTCTAGCATCCGGTCTGGCTTTTTCTGCAATAGATTGCCTCAATATAAAGTTTCCAAAAAAAATTAATACTGCTCTGGGTTTGTCGCCTTCTTTAGCATTGGTCCGAGGCTTGAAAGGGGTGCGATGAGCTCTTTGAATCTCATTAGCCCAGTTCCAGCTTGAAAGTTCTGGGAATGCTTGTTCAAAGAGTTTGATGATGAATGTCTTTATATCCGACCCTTCCAAACCCTCAGGGACCCCCAGGACCCTCAGGTTATTCCTACGGAGCCTGTTCTCCATCTCCTCGACTTTCCACTGGAGATCCGTTACCTGAGAACATTGGGCATTGACTTTACACATTGCCTCAGCTGCCTCTGCCTCCGTAGATACCACCCTCTCCTCCAGATTCGAGACTCTGTCCGCCGTATTTGTACATGTCTTTGATAGTTTCCTTACTACACCCTGAATTTTCCTCATGGCGGCCTGTGCCTTACGGTTATCCTGGCGTGTTTCCTCCCTGTGGGCAAGAATCTCCTGGTGGATGGTTTCCAAGAGAGAGCGTTCAGAGCTATCCCCGGCAGGTCCTCCCTGTAAGGCTAAGTCAGGCGTATGATCCCAGGTCAGTTCTCTAGAAGAGTGACCTGTTTTCGAGGGCTGGCCCTTAGCCAAAGGTGGCTGCACACTGGTTGACGGGACGCCACCCTCGAGTTCAGATTCTGATTCTGAGCCTAAATAAGAGCTGGGTTCTTCTTCTTCGGACCACTCGGCCCCATCTGAGACAGAGAAATAATATTCGCTTGGCACTTTTTCCCTATCAGAGGAGGTTCCAATTGGCGGAGGCTCGGTACTCTCAGTTATTCCTGAACCTGGTTGATTATGGATAACACCAGCGCATTCTCCTCCTAAATCCGGGGGGGCTGAGGTGGCCTCCAGAGACGCAGAAGCCTTGAGAATAACTTCAATATCAGGAGGTGGTTTACTTAAAGTATTTACTTCCGGTGGACCAGTAGAGGTGGTGGGGATAGAATGCTCCTCTGAGATAGGGCCTGGAAGAGTGTCAACTAATAGGCTTACACCTGCCCCTGCTGCCTTAGACCCCCTCTCCTTTTCCTTCCCCACCTTAGAAAAAATATCTGCAATTGATGCTGCTGAAAGCCTGGTCCTTCCTGCCACTTGTTGTTTTTTTTTCCCCTGACCGGCAGAAATTTGGGGTCCTTGCGAATCATCAACCACCTCTGGCTCCTCTCTTTGTGATTTTTTCCTTTGAGGGACTGCTTTAGCACCAGCCGCTTTAGGCATGATCCACTGACTCGTCTGACAGCTGCCGTAGGATCTCTCCGGCCAGAAGCTGCGCGCCGGCGTGATCCTGCTGTGTACGTCCCGCCGCTGACTCGCCTGACAGCTGCCGTGAGATCTCTCCGGCCAGAAGCTGCGCGCCGGCGTGATCCCGCTGTGTACGTCCCGCCGCTGACTCGCCTGACAGCTGCCGTGAGATCTCTCTGGCCAGAAGCTGCGCGCCGTCTCTCCTCGGAGCCCCAGCAGCCTCGCTAGCTGACTCCGCCCCCTCACAACACCGCGGAACCCGTGGATCCCGCAGGCGGAGGAGAAAGCGGCAAACGCGGCCAGAGCAAAGCGGAGGACTCGCCCAGAGAGCCGACAACCGGTGAGCGCAGTCGGCATTACAGAGATCGGCAAGAGATCGGCAAGTACTGCACTGATGAAGCCGGGCCGCCGCCACCACCGCTGTGCTACAGGTTTGACCTCCTCGGGGCTAGAACATAGCCCTCACTACCCTGCTGCGTCGACCTCCGTTACGGGGCCGCCATCTTGCTTCCCGTCATATCCTCTGTCTCCAGGAGACCCACCTTCCTTGGTCAAAGAGGAATTTGCTGTTTCTCAGTGGATTCGAGTTAGCAGCCTGTTCTACTCAAACTTCAAATAATAGGGGGGTCGCGATCTTAACCAAAAGACATTTGGGAGGGGTTAGAAGGACCAAGTTGGATGGCTGTGGTAGATGGGTTTTGGTCGAATTAGTATGTGGTCCAACCCTCTGTGTAGTCTATGGGTCAAATGAAGACGATCCGGACCTCTTTGACTCAATGGAATTAGAACTAGCCTCCTGGCCTACCCCCATAATCATGTGTGGTGATTTTAATATTTCAGCTGACTGGAGTGATTTGGGGCTGTACCAGGGCCGAAAACCAAAGGTCTATAGGGCAATAAAAGCCCTTATTAATTCTCATGGCTTGATAGATGTCTGGGATACAAAGGAACCTCTAAAACCGGGCTACACTTACTTTTCAAATCCTTATCAGAAGTACACTAAGTTAGACTATTTCTTTATTTCAGCTAGTGAAAGTAGTAGGGTTGGAATAATAAAATTACCAAAAATATTGTCAGATCATAACCCGCTGATATTGTTATATGAAATGCCCGGTTTTGAACGGGTCTGGACTAGATGGACCTTTGAGAGACAATTACTGGGAGACTTGAGATATATAGAGCACATTTTGAATTGGGCAGATGGGTTTTTCGCTGCCAATAGATTTAGCGCATCCAGGAATATTGTCTGGGAGTCATTTAAAGCGGCCCTAAGGGGGGAAACGATAAGTTTTGGAGCAAGGATAAGGAAGGAGGATAAGAAGGAAGAAGAAAGATTAGTGGGTATTTTGTTTGACACAGAAGAACAGCATATGAGAGAGATAGTTGGGGGAGGGGACAGTAGGAAGAGCCAGTGTGAACTGTTAAAAAATAGAGCAGAAATACACAAGTTGATCTCCCAGAAAGCCTCAGGAGAGTACTTGACCACCAAGGCCAAGCGCTATGAGACAGGTGAGCTAGCTGGCAGAGTTCTAGCCTTACAAATAAGGCAGGAGAGGGCTAGGAATATCATCTCTAGGATTGAAGTAAATGGTCAGGAACTCACGCAGACGGAGGAGATCTTACAGGCTTTTAAAATTTTTTACCAACACCTGTATGACGAGGAAACACGGGATGGCAATCAGGGGGGTGAGGTTGTGGATATTGGCCCCCGTCTTAATTCCCTATAAAGGGAGGAACTGGATAGAGATATCAGCGGGGGAGAGATTATAGAGGCTTTGCATGAGCTAGCCTCCGGTAAAGCCGCCGGCCCTGATGGGATCCCCCTGGAGGTTTATAAATGTCTGGAATCAGTGGTTATACCATTATTAGTTGATCTGTTCAATGGAATAATGTTTACTGGAGTGGTCCCAGCCTCATGGCAGGAAACCAATATTGTGGTTTTTCATAAGAAGGGGAAACCCCTGGAGAAACTTGGCTCCTATCGCCCAATCTCGCTTATCAACGCGGACGCCAAGCTTTATTCAAAGGTCTGGGCTAAGAGGCTCGGCAGGATCATTGGTGGTCTCGTCTCCCCCTGGCAACATGGATTTATTCCGGGTCGTAGCACTACCGATCATATTAGAAGAGCTATAGCGTTATTCGACGCTCAGGTTGCAGGGGGGAGGGAGATGGCCATGATCCTGCTAGATGCGGAAAAAGCCTTTGATAGGGTTGTATGGAACTTCCTTTGGGGTCTATTGGAAGGTAGAGGATTTGGGGAGATAGTTATTAGAGCTCTCAAAGCAATGTATGTGAATCCGGTTGCAAGGGTGGTAGTTATGGGTGAGAGCTCGGAGAGGATAGATATCAGGAGAGGTACTCGGCAAGGCTGCCCCTGCTCCCCGATTCTCTTTGCCTTATACATTGACCCTCTAATCCAGAAAATTTTGGGGTCTTCCAGGATCAGTCCAGTGGTTTGTAATGGCCATACCAGTAAAATCTTGGCCTATGCCGATGATCTGGCAATTATTACAGTTAACCCCCAGCAAGCACTCATGGTCCTGGTTGAAATAGCAGAAGAGTTTGGTAAGCGGTCGGGCTATCTTTTAAATGAGTCCAAAACTCAAATAATCTGCACTAGGAATATAGCTAAAAGTGATCCGAGATATGTTGACTCCGCAACCTATCTGGGGATCAAGATCAATGCATCAGTTAAGGAAATAATAGTTGAAAATGACCCTCCTCTTATGAAATCTATAGTGAAAGAGTTAAAAAGGATAGATGTCCTGCATCTCTCCTTGATTGGGAGGGTAAATGTTTTAAAAATGTCTTTTTTTCCTCGAGTCCTTTACCTGTTTAGAGCTATACCATTATTTTTGGATGAATCTACAATTAAAGGATTGGAATCTATCTTCATAAAATTTATCTGGCAATATGGTAGGATTAGACGATCTACTAACCTTATGTCACTGCCTAGGGAAAGGGGAGGTTTGGCTCTCCCTAATCTGAGATTATATCATTGGTCATGTCTCATGACACAAATGTCTATTTTGTTTCAACAAGAGAGTGATTCTGGCGTCATTACTTCACCAGCTCAGGATTTACCGTCCATTTTTGAGGTGTTAATCGGGGAAAAGGCAAGGGGGTTGATGTGGCGGGAAGTGGACCGTAGGTATTATAAAAGGCCCCGCTTGAAGATTCTGGAAGGGGTCTGGGAGGTTTGGAAGGCTGCCTCCAAATTTTGCAAAATCCCAAAAGTCAACCGTTATCTCCACCTGTATAACTCAAGTTTACTTCCGTATGTCGGAGCCGACAGGAATTTATCGATCTGGAAGAATTATGGCATTAGGACCCTCGGGGATATATGGGGTGTTTACGAACCATTGAGTTTTGAAGCCATTCAACAAAGGTTTGGCATTCCGGTCACGCATTGGTTTTTGTATGGTCAAGTCGCTCGGTGCTTAAAGGCATTGAGACCAAAGCCTTTGTTAATGGAGGAGGCCCCATTATTAGAACTGTTATTGGCCGGGTGTATAAAAATTAAAGGGCTTTATAAGCAATTTGTATCGGAATTACAAGACGATCTAGAAAAAATGGAGGTAGGCCTAGCTCGGAAACTGGGAGATCCGGATGTTGATCTAGACCTAGCCATATCCCTGAATAAAGAAGTTTTTAGATCCACCAATTTGAGGGCCCAACATTATAAAACAGTATTCAATCTTTATTATTCCCCTGCAAAACTATTCGCATGGGGGGTTAGGGGGGACGATAGATGCCCCAGATGTAATGCTGGGCAAGCTGACCTGCTGCATATGTTTTTCTATTGCAGCTCATTGTCTCTAATACAGAGAGAAATCTGTAAGTTTTGGGAGGGGCTGCTAGGTCATAAGATCGATCTATCTCCTACCTTGATGTTACTGGGCTGTGATCATAAGCAGAAACTGGTTCAAAGTGAGGAAGCGCTGGTTTTTATTTCGGTGGCGGTTTTACGGATTTTAATCTCGTCAGGTTGGAAAGATACTTTGGCCCCCTCCTTCCAAATGTGGCTCGCAAGACTGCTGAGTATCCATAATATAGAGAGTCGTTTATATGAGCAGAAAGGCAAGAGAAAGAGAGATTTTGGTAGGAAATTGTGGGCCCCGATTACAACATGGAGGGAGATGACGGGTAGCTCTTCGAATTAGCTCTTCGAATTAGACTCATAAATCTTAAAAAATCTGCTTTTATAAGTCTTATTGGTTGGTATTTTATCCTTTTGTACTCTGTGCTGATTTCTTCATGTATTTTTTCATGTATATATGCTGATGCCTTTTCTATCGATGTATTCAAACTGCAAACAATAAAAATTATTTAAAAAAAAAAAAAAAAAAAAAAAGGAACTCAGGAGGGCCTTTCAATAGAATGCAGTTGAATTTTGTTGAGATGCCCATGTGCAATTGATTGAGGTACATTCTGGTTGTGGTGTGCATACTCCTCGGTTGGGTCAAAGCTTATCCAAGTAGGAGGTGTGACAGTCTCACAGTAACTAAGCTGTTGTTGAGGGAGCTCATTCCGAAGTTTGGATTTCCAACTACATTGAAGTCAGACTGAGGAACTCATTTTAATAATAAGGTCCTGAAATTGCTATGTGCAGCCTTGCGGGTGAACAGAGACTACATTGCAGTTACAGCAAAAGACACACAATTGATGGACGCAATGCAGAACAAATCAAGACATTCACCCTCAGTCAAGAGATCTGGGTTAAATCCATCATTCTTTTGCTCACCATGCCACCCCAGTTTAGACCTGCCCATATGCAAATCAGTCTTGGCCCTGTGCCTCATGGGAACAGTCCAGCCCGAACTGCCAAGCCAGGCCTCCCTGGACCGGAAACAAGCATCCTAGGACTGGTTTCGGGGGGGCCAGAAGCCTCAGGAATTGTTGAGCAGGACAAAGGCACCCCGTATCTGAAGTGGCCCAATGCATTGCCTCTTGTGCTGATGAGTCTACTCATTACGTTCTTATGGGGAGAGTGATGAGATTGCCTGCTGTGCCTGCCAACATGCTTGTGAATATCTCAGATGATTTAGTTCTAGACTACTGTAAAGGATTGGCTGATGTGGTTCGTTCTGTGTTTCATCAGGTTGAAGAAGTGTCTGAACCAACATCAAAAGATCTCTGCCACGACCGTAACCCAAGAGACTGGGTGCTAATAAAAAAGGCATGTGAGAAAGAATTGCCTTGAGCCCCATTGGCATGGACCCTTCCAAGTGATACTAGTGACTGCGACAGCTGTGAAATATGGCAGAGTACCGAACTAGGTACATGCCTCACACACTCGTAGAGTTCTGCGCCCCGCTGAAGAAACAGCTTCACTCCCAGAAGAATTTACAGAAGTGGCCTGAGGGTCACAAGAGAGGGTAACCCAAGCTGTAGAGGGGCCGGTGGAGGCTGAATGATGCCTAGAGCATCCCAAGGCACTAACATCAGCTCAGAACAAGAGAGAACAGTGGTAACTAAGCAAGAGTCTGACACCGACGAAGGAGCTAGGGAATTGAATAGACAAGTGCAGTTGAGACCGAGAGCAAATCTGAATTAGATATGGCCAGAAAGAGAACAGAGAAGAAACCTAAGACTCACATATGAAAGAGAGCTTGCACCAATAAGTGAAACTTCTGAATCTGAGCAAAGTGAGACTGAATGTGAGAGACTGAGCTCGAGAATGCCTAAAGGATTAGAGTGGCTTGTTGTTGGTACTCATCTCCTGAATGGACTTATCTGGCTGTCAATGCCAATGAGGGCGAGCTCCGGGACATCGGTGCTGATAATCGACGTCCTGCTAAAGATTCCGGGCTTGCTAAAGATTCTGGGGACTGAGTTGCATGCTCTTCTTTCATTGGCACTTCCTTACCCACCAAGGTTGAGTGTCCTGTGACCCTTGATATTGAATGACATCGTTTTCCCTCCTTTGGGTGTAGAACCATCACCGGCCGAAGTTGCAGAATTGAGAGCTGACCTATTTATTTATTTTATTTATTTATAAAGTTTTATATAGCGCGAACAAGATCCCAGGGGATATCAGAGCGCTTTACATTCAAACTAGAACAGGAAACAACCACAGGAAAAAAAAAAAAAAAAACCCCCACAAATTTACCATAAAGTGCACGAAAGTTCGCATTGAAGTTAAGTTAAACAAAGTACAGTGTAAGGACAGCAGAACAAAGAGTCAAAGAAAAAAGAAAAAAAAAAAAAAGTGTAGTAGATGTTGACACAATGGGGGAAGGAACAATGTCAATGGGCCAAGGTGGGTAGCCCAATTACTGAAGGAGTTTGTTCATCAGGAATCTTTTGACTTCCAGTTTGAACACCGTTGTACTGGTGATTCTGCGTAATTCTGGAGGAAGAGAGTTCCATATCCTTGGAGCCGCACCCGAGAAGGCTCTGTGAGAGGTTCTCTTTTTGTTAAAGATAGGTGGTTTCAAAAGTAAGGTAGTAGCGCTTCTAGAGACTCTTGCACCACCAGATAGCTCAAGTTTTTGCGCCAGATACCTGGGCGTCATGAGGTGGATTGCTTTGTGGGTCATCGTGGCAATTTTTTGCTGGATTCGTGCTTCAAAGGGGAGCCAATTTAGCGTTTTTAGGACTGGCGATATGCGCTCATTGCGTTTGGCGCCTGTAACCAATCTCGCAGCAGCATTCAGTGAAGCCCTTAGCGGAGCCAGGGTGTATTTGGGCAGGCCACAGAGGATAACACTGCCGTAATCTATTCTCGGTAGGACCAGCGATTGAACCACCTGCTTGAAATCCTTCAGTGGAAGGAAAGGTTTGATGTTTCTGAGTGTCCTAATCAAGTGGTTTGCTCATTTACATGTAGTGCTGATATGATTTTTCATATTCAGGTTATTATCCATGGTGACTCCTAGAGATTTGGCTGAGTTTACGATGAGCGGAGTACGGTTGAAAGCAGTGAGGTGGCTCATCCAGAGGTCAAGATTGGGGGTGTACTTCTGAGGGGAGACAAGCAAGAATTCTGTTTTTGAGGTGTTGAGCAGGAGATGGTTCTCAGTTAACCAGTTTTGAGTATAAGTTAAGATGGTGAACTTGACTCATACTTATCAGGGATGTTGAATTAATTTTTATGAACTTTATCAAAACTGTCCAAGGAAGATTGCTTAGGCCCGAGTGGATAAAGAATAAATGAAGGTGTTACATCTAGCAGAAGAAGGAGTAAGGTTAAGGAAGACTTATGAACTTGTGTAAATAGCTGAAAGAAATAAAAGAAAAAAGATGAGAGAGAAAATTGCTGGAAGCCCTGCTTAAGAGACTTTTATGCTTTCCTACTTTGTACATGTGGAGCCTAATGGAGAAGGGAGACTCTGTGACTGCTGTTTTTCCATTCAAAATTTGGTCTGAATCTGCTTTCGAATGGAATCTGGAGATCCAAACTGTAGACGTAAATGGATTATAGGTACACTTATAACCCCTGTAGTGGTAGTGGTAGTAGTACTAATTGTAGAATCAGATCCTCGGAGGAGGAGACACATAGGGATAGTATCCTTAAAGTGCTTACACTTACATTAGTGGTTTCAAGAAGAGGTACTCTAAGATCAGAGAGAGATTCAGTTGCTCAAGGAGAATAGCATCTCCATGTAGATTTGTCCAAGGGCGATTATACATTAAATGCTTATGCTAGGCTGTTATATGAATGCATAGACACTATAGAAGCTAGAGATTGTTATGTTTGCATGCAGCTACCCGCATCAGTAGAGGAAGGTATCAGATACCATTATTTACCTGTGACCCATTGTGATGTTCTGAACCACAGCTTCCAGGTTCTGGAATGTGGTGAAGGTTGCTTTGCATTGTTTAAACTTATAAGTCAGTTACTTTCAGCTTGCCGCTGTATGGGGTCTCTATGTTACTACGCAATTCAATAAAGATCCTTTAAACCAACCAACTTCGTCATTTACAGATGTTTTGTGAGGGATGTACTTCTACACCCATGGCATTAGTTGTAGTTTGCTTCTTAGCATGTTTTATAAAAAGGATCACTATGAGTATTATTTCTCCAACTATGACGTAGTACTCTCTGAAGTTCCAGTTTACAAACACCTGAATAAATATGGCACAAAAAATACAGTTGAAATGATAGGGAATTATTTTGTACCCACTGCTACGCTAGACACTGCTTATGCTTATAGACACAATTTAACCTGTACATTAACTGACATTGAGAAGAGATTCATAGATCAGGTAGAAGATAGATTTAGAGTTATAGTTAGTGAGGGAAATAAACCATGCAAATCTCCCCACTGGACAAAGGAAGAATTTGGTAATTGTGCTACTGGGAGTTCCGGACTACCGCTAGTTAACACAGGGGGAGAGTATGTTATAGTTGATATAGCTCTGTGTTTGTGGGAAAGAGTGAGTGTTATATTACTTTTCTGGTTCCTGGTCCTTGGAAGATGTATTTAGGCAACACCGCACATATTATACCAGTTTACTTTGTTTGTGGGAAGAAGGCATATTTGGGACCGCCGAGCAAATGGTTTAGTACATGTTGCTTACCTGTTTTGTTTCCCAAAATATATCACATGGAGGATTTGGAAGACCTTGGAGAGGAACTAAAAATTGGACCGAAATGTTGTTTGAGTGCGGGAGAAGTTGTGGGGTACATTTTTGGAGTTAATATACCAAGCTTAGGGACAGTGTTGAATGACATTATGATCAGGAAGCTATCTGCGATAGTTGATAAGATATCTGCCAATACTGGTAGATCTCTATTGCTTATAGATGATGAAATAGGTTCAATCAGGGTTATGGTGATGCAGAATCGACTTGGTGTAGATGTTTGACTCACAAAAGAAGGCGGAGTCTGTTGAATGCTGAACAGTGTAGTACTTATATTCCTGACGGGAGTAAAGATTTACAGAAGTATATTAGCAACTTTACTGGGTTACATCAGGAATTGAGAGATTTAGCTACTGAAGGTGTTTGGGCTAAAGTTGGACAAGGATAGGAGCAGTTGGAAAGTGGTTTGCAAACTTAGGAAGTGGAATGTTTGGTTATAATGTGCAACCAATATAGATTATTGTCATCTGTATCATTGCTTTGATTGGAATTGTGAGGAGACATAAGTGGTACAAAGCAAGGCAAAGGGAAAGAGTTCAGAGAGAAAAAGACAGGAAGATTGAGAAGCTGCAAGACAATTATTACAATAATCTGAAGTGTATGGAGGAGTTTAGACAAAGAAGAATGGTGACAACATCTGTTTAGATAAGTCCGTCTCATTAAGATTACCTAAATGATCCTCTGATCGGCTTATCTGATCAGCTAGTATAATTATTGTCATGACATCGTCATGCGAGGGGAGACTGATAGAGCAGAAATTCGTATCCTACATGGGGTACCTGCTAGGAGTGCAAAGTAACCGCTTGTAGTACGCACTTACATATTATTCAGTGTTTTTGGTGAAACTAGATGTTAGAGGAAATGTGAATCAAGTAAAGAGTCCTTGTGAAATTAACACAATTCAATGTGAAGCTCAAAAAATCATTAATAGAATTGCAGTGAAACGTCTAAACGGTGTAAGTACACTTATGTAGAGCTGATCAGTGATGTGACACATTGACATATTAAATGTATTTTGAATGTTTCTTAGGCAATTTATGTGGTTGAAATAAGCTTATTATGATAATTCAGTGAACGCTTCTAGTGAACATGCTAATGGTTTATGGAAATACTAAATGTAAATAACATGGTGCCTTCATTATTTTAGCCTAAGTTGTAGGCTGGAATCCACAGTCCATTTTGAATGTTCTCATTTCATGCATTAAAGCTCAGATTCCCATGCGAGTCTTGAGAAATGTTATTTGTTCCCTTGTTTTGCATTGCAGGTGGACAAACACTTGTTAGTAAAGAGTAAGGGTACTGATCCATTAGATAGTTGAGGAATAAAGGAGTTTTAGTGATCTTGGTCTTGCAAAGATAAGGAGGAGGGTGGTACGTTCACACAGGAGAAGTAGAAGAGACCAACGACGAACAGTTGCAGAGGTGTGTATATAGAGAAGGCGGTGGAAGGATCAGACAACATGGACATTTTCGTGGTTGAGCCTACTGTAGAGTACATATGAGAAAAGCATTATGAGACATTTGCTGAATACAACGTTGAGTATGTAATGTATTGTAGAGATGGACAGATGCCCATTTCCCTTCTGCCTCTCTGCCAGAGAACACCTTATGTTCTAGTTTGCTTCTTTTTCCTTTGTGGCGTAGTGCTGCTGACCCACTGATGGTGGAGTGATTTCTTAGGAGGACTCTAACCACTGAAACCTTTTCTCTCTCGAACCTCTTGTTTAAATGCTAATTTATGGATGCCACATTTAGAGTTAGAGTAGTGATAGATCGAAATAAATGCTTTACTCCAACAAAGTGCTGATTTAGGGGAACCTTAACTTTTGCTTTCTGGTTTAATGCATAATAGTTATAGAACTTGTTCTTTTCTTGCTGCACCGAGTAAATCTCTTCAGGATGTTTGGATGTCATCTGTTTCCTTTTAATTTGTAAGAAATTTTGAATGACCTTCATTTTGTTGTTAACCTGAGTTATTGTGTAGCTATATATTAAGTTACATGGTATACTAAATTGATTTATGCTTCCCTTTACACTTTCATGCTGCTAAAAAGAACAATTGAAGTATCAACATCGAATCATCATCGAAGAAGAACTGAGCAGATGGCCCCTGCTCTTTCAAAGTCAACAATGACAAAACTTAAGACTGGAAGACAAAGGTGTAAAAAATTAAACATAAAATGGATTACCCGAGGCTGGAGAAGGTTGTTTTTTTCCGACCCAGACTAAAAGGTAACAGAGTTACAAAAGTGTGAATGGAATACGGAATTTCCCACTCAACCCAAAGTACTATGTTAGACTACACAGAGATAGAACAGCATAAGTGAAGTCGATCACTCACTTGCCTGCATCACACACATTACCAGCTAAATAAGCATTTACAATGCAATAGTTCTTGCATTTGTGAGATTTAGAGCTATTGGGGTAGTAAATTGTAATGTTTTTACCTATGTGTTTTTGTTTGCAGTGGGGCAGATGTATCTGGTATGGAGTGGAGTGGGTTGGATTGGAATTGTTAGTTGTGGAATTGCGTGTGGTGGAATTGTGTGGTGTGGAGTGGATTTGTGTAGTGGAATTATGTGGCGTGGTGTGCTGTGGAATTATGTGGATAGTAATGATGTGGTGTAGGGTGTACTTGAATGATGTGGAGTGGGACTGTGTGTTATGGAGTGTAATTATGTGGAATAGTATTTGTGTTGTAGAGTGGTATGTAGTGGCTAAAGCTGCAGGTGTGGTGAGTCTGAAGAGCAGGCATTAGGTTGTACTTCTGCTTGTAAAACTTGAGGCATCTCACTTTGTATATGGCATGAATAAGTAGGCTGGAAAATATTAGGTAATGTTAAGCGCAGCGATATGGTTTCACAGAGTGAGGTGGGATTTATGAAATGACATGTGGTCAAGTTGAAGGAATCTCGCCTGTGTGAAAACCTTGACACAATCGTAAGGGAAATGCTAAAAAAAGTTAATGCTGTGAGTTCATGTGTACATGTGTGCGTGTACGCATGAGTGTAAAATTCCCATCATCCACCCGAAGTGGTTTGCTTCATCATCTGGGAATTGGGGACTCATTTAGAGAACCATCTTCTACTTGACAAGTCGTAGATATTGGTCTCTACTATGTCCCAGACTGGTAAGTGGTACTTTTGTTAGATGATGATTGGGTGTGATGGTCGCAGTGCTGGTGTGAGGTGATGGTGTATAAGTGCTGTTTAAAATATGTCTAGCAAGGCACTAAAAAACTTTATTGGGTAGCTACCTTGTTGACAAAGTCTAAAAACAGTGCTCTAACAGTTTCAAAATATAATAACTGTGTTGAAAAACGGTCTACATGTTTCTGCTAACGGATGTAAATCATCCAAGCTTTCGTCAGGACCTAGAAGCTACTGCGAAAAAACTGTGCAAATTAGTGAAGTAGTGTATACAACCTGGACCCCAATGGAGGGCCAAGAAACTCCGTAGGAGGTAGTTTACATTCACTGACCCTATACGTGATGGGTGTGCGCCTCACCTCACCTGGCTACTGCTCAGGTTTAAGGAGGCCCCGCTCTATCCGTCGGTACCTCTTGTCAGTGCTGAGCTCGTAGGGGAGGCCTCCCCTACGAGCTCAGCACTGACAAGAGGTACCGACGGATAGAGCGGGGCCTCCTTAAACCTGAGCAGTAGGGGTCACGTATAGGGTCAGTGAATGTAAACTACCTCCTACGGAGTTTCTTGGCCCTCCATTGGGGTCCAGGTTGTATACACTACTTCACTAATTTTCACCGTTTTTTCGCAGTAGCAGTGGGAATTTTACACTCATGCGTACACGCACACATGTACACATGAACTCACAGCATTAACTTTTTTTAGCATTTCCCTTACGATTGTGTCAAGGTTTTCACACAGGCGAGACTCATAGTTGTTTATGTTGATATAGTTCGTGGATCTGGGGATTACAACTATTTGAGTCTTTAAACTTTATCCCTTGGACCCCCACTCTTCTCTGAGATATCATTAATATAATACAAGTTGAAGGAATGCAATAATAGAGATTAAAGTAGACAGGCATGCGACCTAGAGTAGGTACTACTCAGAGAGAGGAATCTCAAAGAGGGTGGAAGAGAAGGACATGGTTAGTTGAAGGACAGAAAGGAGAGGTAGCAACTGAAAGTTTATTGATTAACTCATTATGCCCAGTCTCTGCCTTTATGTTGGAAGGATTTGTAATCCTATAGCATTTCTCCCATGCTGATGCTTTTAGTTCCTAGCAAAGAGCCACTGCATTGTGGAGCTGGAAAAGGGCTGCTTCTGCAAGATGGGGTAGTAAACAAAAAGAATCTCAGCAGATGTTGTGAATGTGAATGTAATAATACGCATGAATAGGGCCTTTTCGTCAGAGAGTGGAACTTCAGCTTGAAAAAAACCTCACATAGGCTTTCAAATCAAATCAAAATCAGCTTTATTCGGTGTAACAAATCTCACCATAAAAGCATATTATAAAAAGACATTCATGAATGTACATTATTATTCCAAATAATTTTAAAAACAGACAAAAGGAAAGGATAAAAACTATTTAAAGCACATATGTGTCCCCATGACCCTCATTTGGTCTTATAAGTTTATAGAGGGCTAAGGATTTGCGAGCTAGTCAGGAGTTAATACATACAGACAAGGGAGATAAAGTGCTGGTGCGAGAAGTACATAATGTGACCCAGGACAAAAGATAAACATTTTAGTGATATATATTTAATCAAAACAAGACAATATTTAAAAATAATCATCCAAGATTTTCATACAGCAATGCATCAAGATGTGAATAATCTTTTCGTTTCCTGATCGCAAGCTGTATAAAGCGAATTACAGTACTTATCATTTTCATATTTTCTAAACTACATACAAAGTTAAATGCATGATTATAATTAAAAAGCATATTTGATAAAAATAACGGTTTTAAAACAGATTTCCGGATTTCCTTGTAAAAACTACAAAAGAGAATAAAGTGCATCGTCGATTGCTTGGATTTTCCGTCACAAGGACATTTCGGTAGTATCTGACACCATTTTTTCAGTCTAGGGAAAGCAACTAAATAGAGTAACGTACTCATTCTTAGCCTAGTAAGATAAAATCTCTGTTGTAGATTTTTCACCAATACTAGGTGCGGCTGTAGGCCCCTCACAAAAGGTCGTTCACAATATGATATGACAGTGTGTTTCTGACCAGCAGACCGATCTCTTTCATTTTCCTTTAGTCTTAAATATTTATACTTAAGATCCTGTTTACTAAGTTCCAGTATAAGAAGTGGGTCACTTCTGTCCATGTCAGAATTGGAGTATTTTAAACTATTGTGAATATACTCCAGCAAAGGGATCTTCCTGCTATGATCAAGTGCTAAGCAGTCCATGTCTTTTGTGAGTTTTTTTTCATCCTTAGACCAGATGCCGTACCAAAAAGTGAGACCTGCAATATTTATTGTGTCACTAATATATGGAGCTGATAGTTCTGTATGAATTATATAATTTGCAGTCCCATGGGGGACTGCCAATAGTCTTTTTAAAAATGTATTTTCTTGTTTCTGAAGGGAGGCAATATTAGACCTACCCCAGATAGAAGCTCCATAACAGGCCCCTGAAATGCATTTGCTACGATAAAGTGATAACATTTCACGTATAGGTTTATTTCCTATCTTCGCCGAAAATCTAGAAATGCTCTCTATTGATCTTAAGACTTTCATATTACATAGATCAATATGGGAGTTCCATGTACCATTCTTGTTAAAAAGCAACCCCAGATAAGAGAAAGAGGATTCTCTATTAATTAAAACTCCTCCTACATCGTGTTGTTTCTTTTTTGGAGTTTTGCCCCCGCATGTCATTACGAAAGTTTTCTTTAGGTTTATTTTCAGATCTTTGCTTGTCATGAATAGAGTACATAGGCTTTCAAGATTTTTGTTTGGAGATAGGGAAAATGTTGTAGTTATTTTGTATGTAGTCTCATTTTCTTGTGAGCGTTCTCACATGTTGTCAACACAAAGAAACACAAAGTAAGTATGGTGCCTCCTACCAGTGCATACTGCCATCTGAGATTTCATGTCAGTCAAGCAAATTATATATACTGGATATTAATAATGGCCCTTCATTTGCTTTTTAAATCTCTGAATTTTGTCAGCAAAAATGCCTGTTTACATTTAAGATATAGGCTAAAAACACAGCTTTGAAGTGGTATACATTCTTGCTTTTAACTTTTATGGCATTTGTCAGCTTTTCAGATCATATGCAGAAATTATTTAGCACTAACTTCTAAAGTACAATCTACACAATTAAATTGCATATGCTGCCATACGCCTGCAGCCTTCGCGGTGCACTGATAAACACATCTTTCGGAGGAAATGTCTTTGTCATTGTGGCTTATAGGACTTTATGCAAATACTCGCATATAATAATCCTACATAGGAAGAAAACATTTTAAATAATGCATGCTACAGCCATTTCATTTTTTAAGCCATCCTGGACTCCCTCATATTTCCAAATAAATGCATGCACTCAAAATATTTTCGCAGGCACACGGTAATCCTCAAACGTTGCAGGTTTTTAGAGTTCATTTAACAAATGTGAACATCTATTACTGTGGGCATTAGTTGCTAGGGACTTTTCTACGACAGAGACATTAAAAAGCAGCACCATTTCCAAAGGACTATTAAATCTCACATCTACCTAAAAAAAAAATTATACATCAGTAGGGTGACATCAGTTTCAGTAGTGATAAAAATCAAACATTTTCGACAGCTCTTATTGTATTAAATGTTAATGGAGTTCATTTTTTACAATTTGATCGATGAGCATTATGTGCCCATAAATTACTTATAGGAAATGCGATTCTCTTAGCACTCGGCGTGCTTTGCATCATTTGCCAGTGTTTGGGTTTCAATGGGAAAAAATGTATTTGCTTATTTTTTTGTGTGTGCCTCTTTTAAGCAATCTGTAGCAGAGGCAATAAAAGTTGCACTTCTGTGGAGCTCTAAGTTTTTAAAAATGGCCCGCCTCTGTCAAATTTGAAGATCCGTCTGTGCCTTGGGAAATCATTACCGAATGACATACTTTTTTAATTACATAATTAGGAAATGAAGACACTTATGCAAATGCGCATTAATATGACAGTAACAAAGAGCAACATTCGCGTACTTTGCTTATGCTAATTTTCTAATAGTTCCTCGGTTCATCACCGCGTTTTGTTACTTTCTGTGGCGGAGCCCTTCCATGCATTTAGGGAATGAAGCAAAGGAGGCAAACATGGCCGTAATCAATACCGCTTTTTATTTTGCGTCTAATGTGCTGCTTTTTTCTTTCTTTTCTTCGTGCAGGAGTCCAAAAAAGAATCCTTACGTTACTGCCATAAAATGTAATTCTTCAGCAGAAACAGAGATAGTAATGCTCTCTGCTTCTAGGCGTATTGCATATTCGAATGCCATTTGGCTAAATTGAGTATGGGTTTAACATTAAAGACTGCATGAATTTTTCAAATAATATATTTAAGTCAATATTTCAAGTAAAAGATATTTAAATTTAACTGCATACAAAACAATAAAAAAAAGTTTACCTGGCAGGGCTAGACGCGGCTGTTGCAGCATTAGTTCACTCAGGAAATTATTTTTTTCTAAGAAGATCAAACACGTGGTTCTGATATGGCGGTGAAACCGAATAAATTGCCTTACTCAATAAAGGGCTTCTGTAACTTATCTGAAGTAGACTGGTGCTGAATAATTATCAAGGTTGGAGTAGTTCCTCATTGGCCAGGATGTCACAAGGAGTTGAACCACATGGCTGCTACTAATGTGGCAGTGAGACCTGAAGGTCAGATTGTGATACCCTCACACACCTGTTAGAGCGAAAGAAGTGAGTGATGTCTAAAACAGGCTCTGGTATCCTCAAAAAAACAATTTATTGGAGGAGGGTACCAGGACTGAGTAAAAACAGTGGTGCTATTGTGTGGGTTCAAAGTGCTAGGATAGCTATTAACAAAGCAAAGTCAACATGTTTCGTGCCTGGTAAGCCCAAAGGTCGGGTAGCACTTTGTCAGGACCAGAAAATAGAGAAAAGATGCCCCAATCAGGGGCTTGAGACCTCCTTTCTAATAAAGGATGGTCGTTCAAAGGTCAAGAACCTGCACCTCGATGGCTGCAGGCCAACAGTTCCACCCCAAGAAGAGCAGAGAAATGCTCCTTAGCCAAGAAGGAGGGTACTGGGCAAGCTGTGGGACACTTGGTCTGCGCTCAGAACACTGCAGTACGACCTACCCACCTCCGTTCGGCCTGGAACTGAAGATTGGAGCCACCATTTATGTTAACGGTATCCAACTGTCTTTTTGGGACTCAGTAGATTAGCATATGGATTTGCATTCCCATTAGGCATAGTCTTCATAACCCAGCAGCGGGTGTGGGATGAGTTTAGAATAGGCAGGATGTTTTTGGTGGTGTGAGGAAGGGCACCCCCACATGGAGTGCAGCACTTGTGAAATGGGCGCAGCTCTCAGAGTTAAAGTTGAGAGTTTTTAAAAAAGATGGAGGTGGGCGAGCCTCAATAAATAGAACAAAAGAAAGGCGTGGCTGCTATACATAAAGATAAAGTGTGGCTGAAGTATGCAGCATTTCACCCTGTAACCTCCTCTCCCTCACTTACTCTCGGACACGGCAGGAGTTTTTATTTGCTTGCAGGAGCAGCTCCGCCTTTCAAAGTTAAATCTAAGCAGGAAGGCATTTCCCTGTTCCACAACTGCTACACCAGAACCAGTGCTGAGCAAATAAAGAATGCGTCATCCATGTGTTCTGCTTGGCAGGCATCATGTGATGTTTCTAATCTGAAAGCGGGTGCTGTGCTGAAACAAAGTGCGGCACCCATATACATAAAAATTATATCTGTTCGTCCCCGTGAAGCAGGTGCCATGGTAATAAATAAGTACACTATAAACACCTACAATGTAAAGAAACTGTAGTTAGCCAGTGCTCCTGGCCTAAAAACGAAAATTATGTATCGGGTGCACCAACCAATAAGAAGCAGGAAATAGAGTGAGCCAGGAGTGAACCAATGGCAAGCAGTAGACGGGATTACATTCCCTATAGTTTTTACAGCAGGTCTTGCTGACAGCACATGAGCACTGCCTAGGCTCGACCTAAAAACTGATGTGCAGTTTTTAGGGCCAGACTGGCCAGTCTGCCATGCTTGAGTAGCACTAAGTGGATCATACCTAGTGTCCCCACATTGCACTCCTTGGGGTTCAACGACCCTTGCCGTAAAGTTCAAAACAGTTCAAAACTATTTTTTCGAAATGTTAGAATACATTTCTTCTTTATTATTTTCTTCTTTTAGATCACTTTGTTATTAATCACATGTGAATATTCTCTTATTGTTCATTTAAACAGTTCCATAATGAAAGCTATTTTACATGGCATTTCCATAATCCCAATGCATTTTGGGTGAAAACCATTTGTCAGGGGAATCTTTCACTGCAAAAAATGAATCAAAGATTCAAGGGCTAGAAGCCTCCAACACCATTATTTAAATAATTTAATCTCAGGGAGTATATAGCACGGGATAAGTAACTGGTTGTAGTAAGAAAGAGTGGAACAAGATGTAAAAAAAGTGAAAAGCTTTAGTGATAGTGCTCATACGTGGAAAATATATCGTAAATATCCTGGTGGGGAAATGTGAATTGGTGTAATCTTAATATGTGTGACAATGAACGTGGAGCAGTATGTAACCGTGCTGCTAAAAAATGAATTAACCCCGCGTCTCGCGTATCAGTGAGTGTTCGATCGGTGTGATCACCAGCACGCACGTTGCTGATGGAAATGAACCTGTGAAGTGGTGATATAAGTGTACCCGGGGGGGGAAAAGGTAGCAAAAAACAAGGATTTACCAATAGCCAAGACAACATGAAGTCAACGTTGATCATCAACATCTCCAATACCACACTAAGAAAACTTCAGATGGACACACTACAAAAAGGTACATCCTTTGTGCCTACGCACCACTGTAATGAATTATAAACAGAAATTGCGGTGTTTAAATTCACTAGAAATTTGCGTTTGAAGCATTTTTTCCAGAACATGGTTACCACCCAAACACCGGTGAGTCAAGACACATCAAAGGGTTTAAAGAAGAAAAGCACCTACATGGCACCAATGAGCCATCAAATCCTTCACTCCTATGAAACCATTATATTTCAAGAACTGAAAGAAATACACAAAAAACCAAATCCCAAAGTCTCAAATCTAACTACCAAGGAAAGACAGGCTATTATTAACATAGCTAACAACACCAATATAACATGCTGCAAAGCGGACAAGGGAGGAGCCCTCGTGATCTTGGATACCACTTTCTACCGACAAAGTGTTAATGAACACGTACAAGACGAATCCATCTACATGAAGTTACCCAACAATCCCACAGAAGAATTCCCAAAAACCTTACAAATGACCATTGGAAGAACCTGTGATATGGGAACAATCACGAACAATGACAAGAAATACCTGTTTACTGAACACCCAAAAAGCCCTACCTTATATATGCTTTCCAAGGTACACCAAAACCTACAAAAACCTCCATTCCGGCCGATTGTGTCTACAAAAAATACAATCCATGAACCTACAGGAAGTATCTAGACAGACACCTGCAACCCTTAGTCCAAAATATGTCTACCTATTTACAGGACACCACTGACTTCTTGAATAAAATCACCACCATTCAGTTTGAGGAAGATAGCCTCATTACATTGTGTACCATCAATGTATGCGTGCTGTACACTTCTATTCCTCACCACCAGGGCATTGACGTGGTGGAATCTTTCCTGTTGAATTATCAGATAGACGAAGATCTGAAAATATTTCTCTTGGAACTACTTTAATTTACGCTGTTTCACAGCTATTTTGGAAGGGAAGATGAATATTACCAACAACTGTCTGGGACTTCTATGGGCATTTGCGCAGCACCTTGCTATGCAATTCTTTACATGCACAGATTTGAAATCGACAACATATTATCCAATTCGAGGGACAACCTACTGGCATATTGGAGCTACATCTATTATATAATCTTGATATGGAAAGGGCAAATGCCTGAACTGTTACAGTGTTTAAACCATCTGAATATCATTGATGGCCATATTAAATTCACAAACACTACAGATTTGCATCAAATAGCATTCTTGGATGTACTAATTACTAGACAGGGCAATAAATTGGAAACAAACATCTATGTCTAAAAAAAACTGATAGGAACACCTTACACTTCAACAGCTGCCACCAAATTTCTTTAAAAAACACATTTGCCGTACTCGCAGATTTTGAGAGTCAAAAGAATTTCATCCAACAACACAACCTTTGAAGAAAATAAAAATAAGATGATTACCAAATTTAAAGAAAGACAATATCCAACTGCTGTATTGGAAAGTGCCATAAAAAGAGCTGAGTGTGTTGACAGAAACCAATTGCTAAGTGGCCAAAAAAGAGCTGACACTAACAACAGACCAGTATTCGTATCTACGTTTTCATTCAAAAGGTATAAAATCCAAAAAATAATGTTAAAATATTTGCCAATGATACGCAATGAGAATGATTTTAATGGGATCTTTGACTCAGAACCATTATTTGCTTACCAACGCACCAAGAACTTGAAGGAATTGTTAACGAAACCATATAATCCGACCAGAAGTACACACATAGGAACTATAACGTGTTTAAATTGTGGATACTGTAACAATATCATCAAAGGTGTCGCGTCCACAGGAACTCCTCAGAATCCGGGTGATGCTCAAAGGGGTCCACCTCTCGACTTCCTCAAATCTAACATAAAACGTACAGAGTATTGATGTGATCAAGTGAGAGAAAGGAATTAGGGTAGTAACAGCGGGGAAAGGGATGCCTGAAAACAGAAAACACAATGATTAATGCAGTTCAACTTCCTAGCTACTCTCATATGATGTCACTAAGGGTCAAGTACCTGTCAATCAAGTTCCACCTGCAGCTGTGTTCCGCTATCCAACTCACTACTCAGTGAGGACACTTCTCACACTTGAGGAGGATATACCTACAACATAGAACACACTGGTTAATACCGCACACAGCCCACCTTCACTCATTAAGCTACCTCCCTTACTCATACGTACCCTTGTGTTTGTCTTTCCCTTCAAGAGGAAACTAAGAGCAAAGATAAAGGCAGTAAGGAAGAGACTCCACGCTAGAAGGTAGGTAGTACGGAGCCCTTAGCCAAAGTTCTGTTCTTTGCTCCCAGGAGCTTTCTTCAGAATAAGAAATTATAATTAACAAGCTTTAGTCAATATAGTTTTTCTCGAGACCATGAATCAATGAACCGCCCATACTCTTCCATAAGATAATACAAATGCTCCTTGGTAAAAATAACTAAAGGAAAACAAAAATAGGACACACCGGCATTTTACTTTCGAACCCCGGATAAAACAATCCCAAAGTTAACTGTAGATCCTAGAGCGCCCGGCACAGTACCTTCACGGGCAGTATCGCTCTGAAAATCATGTTGTGTCCAGCACTGAGTTCCCCACAATCGAGCGGCCACACAAGCCAGTGTGGAAATCAAGAACAGCTAGGCACCGATGAGTCTCGCATGACGAGAACGCCTCACTAGGTACACGGTGCGGAGATCTCTCCCCCAGACTCTGGTTTGAGAAACACCTCAAGTCGGAAACAGGACAAAGAATGGCATGCCCTGCGAACCAGCAGATGGCCGTGGGAAAGGACACCTGAAGGAATCGTTCTTCCTTCCAATACGGAAGAACGGCGGATCTTGTAGCCGCGAGGAAACACCGTTCCTCACAATTGGAAATTACACACTTCGGCTGATGTGCGACTCCGCCTGAAATACTAGGAGGCCTCTCCTCCCTAGACATCCTGGGAACTGTAGTTCATGGCACATTATCACGCAACTGAATACGGCAGGCGCAAGGGTCAGACCCTGACAGTACACCCTCCTCCCATGCGCCTCCTAGGACCCGGCTTTGCCAGGGTAGCAGGTGTGAAAACAGCGAACCGCACGAGGAGCGTGGACATTGCTGCTTGGTTCCCATGAATCGTCTTCTGCGGAGTATCCCTTCCAGGAGATGAGGTACCACAGTTGCCCCTGGCGGTACCTGGAATCCAGACCCCGACGCACCTCATACTCCAACTGCCCGTCCCGAAGCACTGGAGGAGCCGCTCTGCGTTGGGCCCCCCTCGCTGGTTTCAACAAGCTGACATGGAACACGGGATGAATCCGCAGCAACGCGGGCAGTCTGAGCTTATATGTGACTGGGTTGATTTTGCGCAGCACAGTATACGGGTCTATGAATCTAGGCTGGAATATACTGCGAACGCTAAATCGGATATTCTTTGTGGACAACCACACTCTATCACCTGGCTGATAGCACGGTTCCTCTTGTCAGTGTCTGTCTTCCCATTTCTTATAGGTTTGTTTGTCTCTCTTCAAATTGGCCTGGACCTGTTTGTGTGCGGTTTGTAGTCTTTTGACATGCTGCATCACTGTAGGCTGAGTAACCACATCACTCAGAACGGTCAACGGTAATACTTTAGCATGGTACCCATTGTTGGCTCTAAAGGGCGTTTCTTTGATAGAACAGTGCCACATGTTGTTGTATGACAGTTCAGCCAACCATAGTAATGAAACCCATTAGTCACTTTCTTCCCTGGAATAGCAACGGAGGTATTGCTTGAGTGTTTGGTTTAACCTCTCTGTCTGCCCATCAGTCTGTGGATGGAAGCTGGTAGATAGGGCTGCTTTGACATGCAGAGCCTTACACCACATACGCCAAAAACGGCCAATGAATTAAGGTTCTCTGTCGGACACAATAACCCTTGGGAGCCCATGTATCCGAACCACATGGGTCAACAAAAGCTGAGCAGTCTGCCCTGCTGTAGGTAGGTTTTTGCACGGAATGAAATGGCTGTCCACCACGACTAGTTTGGCGTCGTACCCCTGATCCTTAGGTAGGCGAAGGACGAAATCCATGCTGATGTTTTGCCAGGGCTGTGATGGTGTGGGCATAGGTATCAGTTTTCCTTTGTTCTTGACCGGATCCCTCTTGTAACGGGCACATGTCTCACACTGTGACACCCATTGGGCTATGTCTTGAGCCATTCCTTCCCACCAAAATTGTCGTTTTTACTAGGTGTAATGTTTTGGTGAATCCTGTGTGGCCTGCCAGGACTGAGTTGTGGCACCAATTGAACGCCTTTAACTTGTGTTCTGGTCCTGGTAGAAACAGTTTATTCCTGTAGAATGGCAATCCATGCTTGAGGGTACGATGAGAGTCCTGATTAGCCCATCTTTGCCACCAAGCCAGGGATCTGTGTCTTGCAATTTCTTCCAAGAAATGTTCTAATGTCACCGCACATAACACCTTACTGGGACTTACTATCGCTTCGGTGATGCCTTTTCGGGGTCCAGACTCCTCGTCCTGATGAGACAATGCATCCGCCTTTCGGTTTTCTGACCCAGGACGAAAGGTTACTACAAAATCATAGTCCGCAAAGAATAACATCCAACGCATTTGTCTCTGCGTGAGTTGCCTGGCTGTTTTCATGTACTGTAGGTTTCGGTGGTCTGTATATACAGTAACTGGGAATTGAACCCCCCACAAGTAATGTCTCCACTCCTGGAATGCCTTCTTGATGGCCAGCAACTCCTTTTCTGCAACCGTGTAGTTGAGTTCTGCCACAGTCAACTTCCTGGACAGAAAGGCCACCGGATGTAACTGTCCTGTGTGTTTGTCACGTTGGGACAACACCGCCCCAACCGCTACATCAGAAGCATTTGCCTCCACGATAAACGGGATCTCGGTTTGTGGGTGTCTCAGTATAGGGGCCGTGGTGAAAGCCTTTTTTAGGAATGAGAATGCTTCCATGGCCTCCGTGCTCCAGAAAAAAGGCATTCCCTTTCGTAACAGACGAGTGATTGGAGAGACCAGATGGAAGAAATGAGAGATAAACCTACAATAGTAGTTGGCAAACCCCAAGAAGCACTGCATCTCTCTCACATACCTCAG
Organism: Triturus cristatus; assembly: GCF_964204655.1. Taxonomy (NCBI): domain Eukaryota; kingdom Metazoa; phylum Chordata; class Amphibia; order Caudata; family Salamandridae; genus Triturus; species Triturus cristatus. The sequence continues at coordinate 656,127,870 of NC_140594.1, forward strand.
GATAGGCCATTCTTGCACCGCTTCCACTTTCCTCTCAGCCATGCCCAACCCGGATGGGCTCAATACAACCCCCAAAAACTCCACCTCAGACACATAAAAGACACACTTGCTCAGCTTACAGAACAAATTATGTTTCTGGAGTCTCTGAAGCACCTGAGAAACGTGTTTCACATGTATATCCTGATCCTGTGAGTAAATCAGGATGTCATCTATGTAGCCGACCACGAACCTATCTACACAGTCCTTGAGCACATTGTCTAAAAAGAACTGAAAAGCTGCCGGGGCGTTACACAACCCAAAGGGAATGACTGAGTACTCAAACAACCCATACCGCGTCTTGAAGGCCGTCTTCCCCTCATCTACCTCACGGATACGGACCAGGTGATAAGCCCCCCTGAGATCGAGTCGAGTGTAGACATTAGCCTCTTTCCCCTGATCTAACAGAACCGAGATGAGTGAAGAGGGTATCGATTCCATACTGTGTTCTTATTGAGCATGCGGTAATCGATACATGTCCTCAGATCTCCATTGGCTTTGGAAATGAAGAAAAGGGGCAAAGCCGAGGGTGAGCGAGAGGGCCTTATGAAGCCGATGTCGACATAATGGTTTAAGTATTCTCTTAGGTGCTTTGTTTCTGGCTCTGACAGTGCATATACACGAGAAAAAGGGATGGTAGCTCCAGCAATCAGATCTATCTGACATTCATAAGTGCAATGTGGGGGGAGGTTTTCTGCCTTTTCTTCGGTAAACACCTCCCTGTAGGTCGCATACTCCAGGGGAAGTACTGTGTCTTGTTCTGCAGCGGTAGCTATATGGTACCTCTGCGTAAGAGCCAGAAAATGTGAACCTGGAGTATGCAAACAGTTCCTCCTACACTCCTCTGACTGGAACGCCACTGTCTTCTTTTTCCAGTCCACACAGGGATTGTGTTGCCATAACCACTGCATTCCCAGTATAACCTCATATTGTGGCACTTTGGTGATGTTCAAAGTTATATTATCTACGTGGTCTTGTCTTCAGGATCAACCCTAATCTCTCTGTTTGTTCAGTGATGGGACCTGACTTGATGGGTTTGCCGTCCACAGCCAAGACCTTTTCCGGTATCTCTCTAAGGATGCGCCTTAGGTCCAAACGTTCCACTAAGCCCAGATCGATAAAGTTCCCTGTGGCACCTGAATCGATCATCACCCACACATGGTGAACTTGGTGACCTGCCGTAAGCGTCATGGAAAGCACCATATGAGATTCAGTGTCTTTGGGCAGCATCAAATCCTGTTTCTGTTGTGCATCCAACTCTCCTCCTTCCTTGGAGGTAACTTCAGTAATGCTAGCCTGGATAGCAGTGAGTGCCACTTTCTTGTTTGACCGAAAAGGTCCCGACCCCTTGGGTTTATGAGGACATTCCCAAACAAAATGGCCCTTCTTCCCGCAGTACATGCAGAGGCCCTGCACTCTACGGCTCTCCCTCTCTGCTTTGTATAAAGGTAACCTAATTGCTCCCACATCAATAGGTTCCGGTTCTGGTTCACTAGAGGTGTTCAGCGGTCGGTTCCCCCTCTCTACAGGGCCGTATGACCTGTCTCCTCTGCTGCGCTCGCCTCCCCTTTCTGCTAACTGGTGATCCAGACATAAGGTAAGGTTCACTAAGTCACTGCAATTAGTGGGTTGGGGATCTATATGGGCTAACACGTCCTTCATATCTTCCTGCAATCCCTTATAGTAGAGCGACATACGCTTCTCCTCAGGCCATGCAGTTTCCGCTACCAACCAATTAAACAATGTTAAATAAGTAATCAGACCCTGCCTTCCTTGCTTCAACTCCAGCAATTCCCTGTCTGCGCTGAACGTGGTAGCAAGTCGGTCAAACACTCTTTCAAATTCCCTAAGAAAAGCATTCCAATCCGATACCATTGGATCTTCAAGCTTCACCAGAGGGACCGCCCAATTGGCAGCGTCACCTGTCAAATATGATATGGCAAATGCCACCCTTGAGTGGTTGTTGGGGAAAGAAGCAGGCTTACACGAAAAGTGCAACATGATCTGTGTTAAGAAGGTCTGAATCTTCAGGGGATCCCCTGAATATCTTTCTGGACATGCCAAAGGTATGGGTGGAGGGACATGAACTTGTATCTGTGAGGTGGAAGCTTCAAACAGGTTCCTGGCTTGTCTATCGATCTGTTCCCTAAGGGCCACTGTTTCTGCTCTAGAGCTCTAGATGCTACCAACTCCTGCTGAACAGCAACCAATGCCTGCATGCCTTCGTCCAAAGAAGCCATCTTTGAGAATCGCCTAGACTGGGAGGAGTAAATATTGTGGGTGTGTAATTCTGTCGCGTCCACAGGAACTCCTCAGAATCCGGGCAATGCTCAAAAGGGTCAAGCTCTCGACTTCCTCAACTCTAACATATAACGTACAGAGTATTGAGGTGATCAAGTGAGGGAAATGAATTGGGGTAGGAACAGCAGGGAAAGGGATACCTGAAAACAGATAACACAATGATTAATACAGTTCAACTTCCTAGCTACTCTCATATGATCTCACTAAGCGGTCTAGTACCTGTCAACCAAGTTCCACCTGCAGCTGTGTCTTGCTATCCAACTCACTACTCAGTGATGATACTTCTCACACTTGAGGAGGATATACCTACAACATAGAACACACTGGTTAATACCGCACACAGCCCACCTCCACTCATTAAGCTGCCTCCCCTACTCATACGTACCCTTGTGTTTGTCTTTGCCTTCAAGAGGAAACCAAGAGCAAAGATAAAGGCAGAAAGGAAGAGACTCCAGGCTAGAAGGTAGGTAGGACGGAGCCCGGAGCCAAAGTGCTATTCCTTGCTCCCAGGAACTTTCTTCAGAACAAGAAATTATAATGACAGGCTTTAGTCAATATAGTTTTTTTCGAGTCCATGAATCAATAAACTGCCCATACTCTTCCATGAGATAATACAAATGCTCCTTGGTAAAAATAACTAAAGGGTAACAAAAATAGGACACACCAGTATTTTGCTTTCAAACCCCGGATAAAACAATCCCAAAGTTAGATCCTAGAGCGCCCGCCACAGTACCTTCACGGGCAGCGTCGCTCTGAAAATCATGTCGTGTCCAGCGCTGAGTTCCCCACAATCGAGCGGCCACATGAGCCCGTGCAGCTTCAGGACTCCAACGGCCGTTGGAGCCAACCTTTGCGGAAATCAAGAACAGCTAGGCACTGATACATCTCGCATGACGAGAACGCCTCTCCAGGTGCACGGTGCGGAGATCTCTCCCCCTGACTCCGGTTTGAGAACCACCGCAAGTCAGAAACTGGATGAAGAATGGCACGCCTTGTTAAAGGAAACCTGAAGGAATCGTTCTTCCTTCCAATACGGAAGAATGACGGATCTTGGCCCATTTGCCTTGAGTTCTCCTCTAGCTCATTGAGTCCCTCCATTACAGTATTAAGGGAATGGATCCACCTTCGTTCCTTGAAGTTGAGGGCCAATGAAACAGACCCTCCTCTTGGATGGGGACACAGTTTCTCAATTACCCACCATTGTATGCTCTATGGGGGATGGTTATGTGTCACAAAGTGATCGACTAAAGGGGCTCCCTGTACCTTGCACCTTACTCTACTCATGTGTTGTAGTATTCTTGCCTTTACTTTCTGGGTAGTCTGCCCCACATAAAGTAGATCACATGGACAACGGATGGTGTATATCACGTTAGTGCTGTTGCAATTGGAAAAATGCGGCAACTTTTGTGTTCTTTTGTTGTGTGTGAAGGTGGATCCTTCAATGGTCAGGGGGCACGCTTTACATTGGCCACATTTATGACGTCCAGTTATTGGCGGTAGACCCAGATGGCTCCTGAGATCCAGTGGTTTAGGGGGTTCAAGGCATGCTTTGACCACGTTGTCTTTGATATTCCTTCCCCTCTTAAAGACAAAGATGGGATCTTCGGTTGTATTGAGTTCGCTAGCAACCAGATTCCAATATTTTTTCACATTCTTTTTTATATCATTGCTTTTAGTATTGAATGTTGTCACACAAACGATGTTTTCAGTCCGTTTTGGTGTTTGTTTTACCTGAAGGCCCGTTTCAGCAATCCTGTCGGATACCCTCTCTCTTTCAGACGAATAGTGAGGGTTTCCATTTCTTTGAAGAAGTCTGTCCTTTGTGTGCAATTCCTCCTGAGCCTGAGGTACTGGCCATATCATTCAATTGCTGGAGGGTCAACCGTACGATATCCAAATTCAACGACTCGTTACTCTTGACATGTCCTCACTTTATACGTCCATCGCTCAGGATAAGGCACTAGACGTGGTCATAGTCATATTGGACAAACGCCCCAGACCACATTGGATACCAACTGGCAGGATTGCTGAAACGGGCCCGCAAACATGCTTGGTACTGTCCTCGTGACCAGCTACTGCAGGTGAAACAAAAACCAAAAAGGACTGAAAACATCGTTTGTGTGACAACATTCAATACCAAAAGCAATGATATAAAAAAGATTGTGAAAAAATATTGGAATCTGGTTGCTAGCGAACTCAATACTACCGAAGATCCTATCTTTGCCTTTAAGAGGGGCAGGAATATCAAAGACAACATGGTCAAAGCATAACTTGAACCCCTAAACCACTGGATCTCAGGAGCCATCTGGGCCTACCGCCAATAACTGGACATCATAAATGTGGCCAATGTAAAGCGTGCCCCCTGACCATTGAAGGATCCACCTTCACACACAACAATAGAACACACAAGTTGCCGCATTTTTCCAATTGCAACAGCACTAACGTGATATACACCATCTGTTGCCCATGTGATCTACTTTATGTGGGGCAGACAACCCAGAAAGTAAGGCAAGAATACTACAACACATGAGTAGAGTAAGGTGCAAGGTACAGGGAGCCCTTTTAGTCGATCACTTTATGACACATAACCATCCCCCATAGAGCATACGATGGGTAATTGAGAAAATTTGTACCCATCCGAGAGGAGGGTCCGTATCATTAGCCCTCAACTTCAAGGAATGTAGGTGTATCCATTGCCTTAATACTATAATGGAGGGACTTTGGGTTGAAACGTCGACGATATCTCTTGGTCCAGATCAAGGCTTTGCGTGCAAAAGATTAATTTGTTTAAGCAGCAAAGTGATTGGTTTGCGGCTATATTCTGGCCTTCCTCTCCTTTTCCCTTGTACATATTTTAGTCACTTTGTACATAATATGCACCAAATTTATCACTGAGCACAATAAGTCACTTGAACACATATCACCTTAAAATTTCACCTTGTGTTTGACAGCTTTTATAATTGTTTGGGTATATATAAATGATGCAATTTATATAAAATAACAGAATACCCATGAACCTGTGTTGCTTTTGTGTTTTTGTGTGCTCCTTAAGTCAAAACAGCCTTCTTGTTGTTGACGTGTTTCTGCTTGTTTGTGCCTTTCGCATTATTGCTGGAGTTCTGGTTTTCTGCCATTGTCCTCCTCCGCTCTCAGGCCGCATTCATCTTGTTCTAGATGGCCTGCCATGTATAATGTTTTGTTGCCAATGGGTTTGGTGGGGTTGTCTGCTGGCTCGGGTTGCCTCCATTGTGGTTGGCTGTTGTTTTCTGTTTGGTCTGTCTTACTTTTTCAGGCTTTTGTTGTGCTTATTCCCGCCTGCCGTGTTTTTTGCGGTCCTGGCGGTGCTTATCCCTGCTTTCCTCATCGCGGATGGGCTCATCGCAAGTTTTCTGGTGTTGTGGTTTGTGTTTTTATCTCCGTCGGGGTGGTTGTATCGCGGGCATTGGCCGCATTTTCGGCGGACTATCGCATGCTACTGCAGTGTTGTGAATTCCACATTAACACGGGGTTATTTTCCTGCGATGGGCTGCGATGTTGAGAGTTGTGTTAAGCTACTCTTGCGGTAGTTATCGCACGTTCTTGTGAATATATCCCATAGTTTTTAAACATGGCTGTATAACCTTTACTGCCCCTGTCTCCACACTGCTAACAGTGCCATTAGTGAACTAAGAGGCAAGACAGTTGTTATATGAACCTTATATGCATCCCAGATCATTATTGAGGAACATTGTGGTCTATTAAATCAAACACAGTAGGTTTTTATAGAGCTTGTATCCTGAATCATGTTTTTGAAAATACTTTTATATGTAATTATTAATTTAATATGAGTTTAAGTGAAAGGAAATATATAGTTAAGATCACACATTTTAAGTAGGGAAGCCATAATTGATCTATGCTTTCTGGTTTCACGTTGTATTTTTCTCCTTTTATGTTAAGGCTTTTTTTTTTAGTTCCCTGATTTTTCTGAAGTTTTTATATAGCGCAACCCGACCAAAAGCCAATGGAGTACTTCACATAAGCATCAAATAAAGTACACATGGTAACATTTTTTGGCACGTGTAAGTTAAGTGATTTGCCCAGAATCACAAAATGTTATGCCAATGTTGATACATGAACCTGGTTAACCAGTTCCAAAATCGACAGCTCTAGCCATAACGCCACAGCCTGGGCTGAGCGGAGGATAGCAGGCAAAACCATTTAAAAGCTCAGATTGTTATGGGTTAAAGGTACCAACAGGACCTGCAGCTGAGCCAGAGCCAAGCTTCAGGTGTGAGCCTGCCTGGAGCTTTCTGTGACTTACTCACCTCTTATTCAACCTACAAGTTGCATTGTGGCACTTGTAGGCTTTAATTTTAACCAGTGCGGATGTGTAAAAAATGACTAAAGGATCCCATAAATTGGGGCTGACATTGTGGCAGATGATTGGGCTGGCGGAGCTCTGACAAGTTTCCCATGTCCCCAGTCCAGGTTTTTTCTTTAAATTCTCGGACTTGTAGTCTTGTTTATTCTATTACAAAAGAGAACTACAAATCTGGGAATTTAAAGAAAAACCTGGACTGGAGCAGCAGATCTGGAATTCTTGGCAGCAATGCTTGAGTCACAAGGGGCAGAGATAAGAGGAGCAGGGGTTGATATTCAACATATATATATATATATTTGTAAAATTGGATTCAAAGAAATTGACATATTACAGTAAATGTTTACTTGGGTACTTTTATGATCACAAGCAGTCTACATTTTAAATTACTTCACAATAAGGCACTTGCTGTGGAGATCATTGTGTAGGCACATTTCCAGGCATAACATTGATGAGATAACTATGAACGTTAATGTATTTGCTGAACAGATTTATGTACAGTTTCTTTCATCATAAAAAAGCATCAATGCTTCATCAGATCTTGCCCCCCACACTACCAGTAGAGCACATGGCTCCCAAAAGCTGTTTACACCTTGATAAGTATGTTGTATTGTATACCCAATTGTGACTCAGATGCATTATTGTGTATTCATTGTATTGTTTAGGTTAAATAAACAATAAAATAAAAAAATAGCTTTAACGGTTAATATGCCTGTTGCAAAGCACAGTGCTTAACATGCAATTATGTATGCTTGTGTGACAGATGTGTATTTTATGTAGAGAGCTCAGTGGGTTTCTATTTTGTTGCGATAATCCTTGTATTAATAAGTGTGTCCTAATAATGAGTCAGACAGATGCATCTGAAATTCTTATAAAGCCTACATATGTCTTGGTTTGGAAACATCAAACATTTACCCCCAAATGGTAGATGGGTTAAACATCTACCCCATCTACCATCAAACTTCTATGCCTAGTTTACCTCTTGAAGTGACAAACTCTGTTATACCTGTCAGCTGTTAGGTGGTCTCCCCCCAAACCTTTTGCCTTCCTGATCCATTTTTGCTGATCTCGTTTTTACTGACATTAGGACTCTGCACACTTTATCACTGCTAACCAGTGCTAACGTGCATGTGCTCACTCCTTAAAATATGGTTACATTGGCTTATCCAGAATTGGCATATTTAATTTACTTATAAGTCCCTAGTAAAGTAATACTACCTGTGCCAAGGGTCTGTAAATTAATCAGGTTCAGGGAAGACATGGCTTGGCAGTTCGGGCTGGACTGTTCCCATGAGGCACAGGGTGAACACTGATTTGCATATAGCTTGGTCTGAACTGATGTGGCGAAGTGAGCTAAAGAACGATGATGGATTCAACCCAGATCTGTGACTGGGGGTGAGCGTCTGAAAGCTTTCAGTGCTCCATCCAGCCTCTCCTAGTGTTTACTAGTAAGCCTGCAGCATTGATTGTGACACCCACTTAAGTAGCCTTTTGAATATGTCTAAGGCCTGTCATTGCAGCCTTTGTGTGCTGTTTTAACATGCCATTTCAACCTGGCAAAATAAACCTTGTTTCAGGCCCAAACCTTCCTTTTTGATACATATAAGACACCCCTAGGGTAGGTCCAGGACTGCCCAGAGGGCATGGTGCAGTGAATTTAAAAAGTTGGACATTTACTTTAAAGTTTTACATTTCTCGGTAGTGAAAAACTCTTGAAATTAATTTTTCACTACAGTAAGGCATACCTCTACCAAAGAATAACATTAGAGTTACTTTATAACATTTCATAAGCTGTCATTTCCAAATGGGAGCAGGTAAGCAGTTCGTGTTTAGTGTCTTTGGAATTGTAAGGAAAAATCCCAACTTGGGATGGTCAGATTTTGAGTTACAATTTTGAAAATGTCATTTTTAGAAAGCTGCCATATTCCTGCATTAGATGTTTTGTGCCTGTAACATGTCTCTGGGTCATACGACTGGGTGTAGCTGACAGATGGGTTTGTGTGTTCCTCCTAGACATACATACATAATAGAGAGCTTGGGTGTACCTGGATTATGCATCACTGGCAGGATAGAAGGGCAAAGCTGGACCCAGCCCTACTTACAATTGAATAGGCTATGTTCTGGCTCCAAACAAAGGTTTCCATACCCCCTGTAGTTAGTCTGGAGCCAGAGCACGGGGGGCAGTATACCTGGGGACTTCGAAGGGAAACCTCTAGAAGCTCCTCCTTACTTCAAAGGAACAAATGGATATAAATACTGGAACTCAGACAATAACTCTTCAGTCCACTTCTCGACCTCTGGATACTCTGACAGGAAGAAGGACTACTGCCTGCTCTGCTGACCTCCTGCATGCTGCCCTCTTGCCTGGGTGAGAAGGACTGGATATGCATTTGTTGAACTCAGGACCCTGGAGAGACTCCAACTACTTGGCTGGCCTTCTGACTTGAGCGTCAGGGACAGAAGGCTCTAGTAATCTTGAACTCAGCACCTGGACTGCAACATCTTCTGAGTCTACCCTGCCAAGTGGTGCCACCCCAGTCCTGGACCTTTGGAAGTTGGCCTAAGGTGCCTTGTCAGTCTCAGTGGATCCAGTGGAACTGATGCATCTCTGTTGCCGAACGGTGCAACTCAGAGCATAAAAGATGTTTCACCACTGCTTGGTGAATCAGTACTGCTGCAAAGACCCGCATTGCATCTCAGCCCATTGTCACTTTAGAACTGCCAATGTGTGATGCATCCTTGCTGAAGGGCTTCGCATCGCTCATCGACAGAAGCCTCAAATAAGACGCCAAACTCAGTATTGCAGCCTCTTAGCTCCACAAAACAGATGCACCGCCTCGACTGTGTGACGCATCCTCGAAGCTGACCTTTGCATTGGAAGCGTCTGTTGATAGGATTGTGGATGATGCCGCAGGACTTCGCATCGCAGCCTTACCGCACCTCATAGCCGACGCATTGCTTCAGCTGGGCGACATATCTTCGACTTGGAACTGCGCAAGACTGCGCAAACCAGGGTTTATGGTACTTTGGTCAGCGGGCCTAACTGGGTCCCTGTAGCCAGCCCACATTCCATGACTTCGTCCAATTCCAGCGCAACCAGATATCCACACTTGGCGCTTTTTGGTTTTTGATGCTATTTTTACTGAAATCCTAAAACCTGAAGATCTCTATTGGTTATATTTTTATTTATTAAGCATTACTCTATGTTTCTAATCTGGTGTGGGATCCTTTTGTGGAGTGTTTTTACTCTGCTACTGTTAGATGTGTTGCACAACAATTTACACAATGTCTCTAAGGTAAGCTTGACTGCTGTGTACCATCCACCCAAGGGTTGAGTACAGGTTAATTTAAGGTTTGCTTGTGTCTTGACCCTTAAAAGAATTAGGGTTGCTGCTTCAGAAATGTTCACCCCCCCGCCCTCCCCCCATCCAGTAACCCAATGTCTTACAAGCTCCTTCTAAGGTGCTCTGCAATCAACTGAACACCTGGATAAAAAAATCAATGGCATCATAAGTGGGTTTGAAAAGGATGTTTTTTAAAGTGGTTTCAAGTCTTGATCTGCCCTATATTACATTATTATCAGAATTTCATCCAGTTGCTATTGAGACTTGAATAAATAACTTTATTCGTCTGATAGTACCTCCATAAAAGTGTAACATGCATGTACAGTATCAATTACGAAACAGTGAGGCGCATCCACAGATTGATAGTATGAAAAGGTGAAAAACATGCAGTAAAATCCAAAACGCCATTTAAATAAGGTGCCTTATACCTCGTAATCATACAGCAGCCTAGAGGAATCAATCAGCAGCAATAATCATGAAAAAGTCAAAAACATACAATAAAAAATTGAGCCCAGTTTAAATGAAATGCATAGTGCCTCAAGAACGTGTAGCAAACTGAAGAAATCTGCTTACAACAGTATAAGTCTCTTTATCTGAGAGTCGCTGAAGAAAGTGATAAGCTGGGACTATCAGGCACATGCATCATCATAGGGTTTTGCGATTCCTTAATAGCGATTATTAAGGAATCGCAATTAAGGAATAGCAAAACCCTATGCATGTAGGAATCGCTAAAGAAATAGCGATTCCCACAGATTCCTTAATTGCGACTAGCAAATTGCGAGTCGCAATTAAGGAATGTCTTCCCATTCATTCCTATGGGCCTCCAGGCCCATAGGAATGAATTAGAGATTGCGGGAGCAATTTGCGAGTACCAGTAGGTACTCGCAAATTGCTCCCGCAATTTCGATGGTGCAAGGGTGTCAAAATGACACCCTATTGCACCCATGTATGTTCACTCTGCACAAATGTTGCATACACACATGCTCTAAGGGCATGTGTGTGGGCAACATGAAACTTAAAAAATCCAAATAAGTGCATTTTTCTAAGTTTTCGCAAATTACCATGAGGTCCAGCCTCATGGTAATCTGCTCACGCTAATAGCGAAATCGCTATTTTTTAAACTGTAATGCATTGCATTTAAGGAATCTCAATTAGGGATTCCTTAAATGCAATAGCTATTTAAGGAATCCCAATTTTGAGATTCCTTAAATGGCGATTTTTGCATTTGGGATGATGCATCCCAAATGCAAAAATACCGGGAGCAAAGGGTCAGATTCTGAGAATCTGCCCGTTTGCGACCGGTATTTTGCTTGATGCATGTGCCTGAGTTCCTTATTCTCAGAAAAGGGACCACAGCACTTTTAATATATAATTCATAAAACTTACAGAAGAACAGAAAATGAACCATTGATTGATTAGCTGCATTATTACATTGGCAAGCTGTGCTGCCAAGCTGGGGGCTGATTTTGTTGCGGTGGGGGCCGATTTCGTTGATGGGGACCTGCGTGTGCTTTTAAATAAACAAAGCAAAACAAATGGTTTTAAGCACACGCAGGTCCCCATCAACAAAATCAGCCACCAGCTTGGCAGCACACCAAAAATGCCCAGTAGCTAGTCCGGCCCTGAGTAATATAATCCTTTTGTGCTTCGAGCAACATGTGTTTACTTGCAGACATCCTCACAAATCAAAGTTTTGGACAAACGTTTAGAAACACTCACGCTGACCCCCATTCATTCAGTTTACTGGAGCAACTGCACGACACAGCGCGTTGGGACGCGCGCAACGTAGCGGCCGCTTTTGGGTGTGACATGGCAATAAAATGCCACACCCAAGTTCTAGAAGGCGCTTCGCCTTCCGGTTTTCGACTTGGCAACAGCTGTGCTTCGATGCTCGGCTTACCTGAGGACGACGAAACCTTCAGTTTTCTTCAATCGGATCTTCATCACCGGAGCAACAATTCCTGAAAAGCAGTGGTTAATTTGTAAAATAAAAAGGGCTGGGGCTCTGCTCGGGTGGCAGCGCTAACAGGAGAAATGTGCTGGTAAAAACTGCCTCCTCACTAGAGCCCTAGCACTTATCGTTCCATAGAGGACTTGGCATAATGGCTAGAGCTGCCAATTTTGGAGCTGGGGAACGGGGTTTGAGTCTCGGCGTGGCGCAACATCCTGTGATACAGTGGAAAATAAAGTGCCTTCCAAATGAGTGTCCCCTTAACTGGTGCTATAAGCACCGGTGCTGAGAATCAGGTGCCGGTGCTGAGCACCGGAAAGCACCTGCTCAAATTAAGCACTGCTGAAAAGAAAGAAAGAAATCTGAGTGCATATTTCTTTAATCTAAAGGCGTCCAACACAGGAAAGCAGCAAATAGAAGCGCAGCAGTTAGAATTTGGAGACAATTTTTGCAAAGACTTTTCTGATTCAAGAAAAGATATGTAAATGTAAATGTAAATGTAAATGTGCAGATATTTATATAGCGCAAATCACCAACCGGTCTCTAAGCGCTTGCTTAGGGAACCCGTCCTGGTATTCCCCTGTGAGATACCCCAGCAGGGCATCCACAAGGTGAAAGCCAGGCATCCCGCCACGAGGGGCCATTGTGGAGATTAAGCAAGCTATTGCCCAGAGTCGCAGAGTGTGAACCCATGAATCGAGTATGCACTGGAGCGAGAATTATCGAGTCCATGGACAATTTATGGACTCAAGACCCAGCCGAGCCGGGAATTGAACCCTGGTCCCGGGCTGACCTCTGCTTCCAGGTCTGCCTATGTAAAACAATAAGAGACCTCAGCAACAAAAGACAATCATTCATAACCTATGTTTTGATCATTTTTTGTTTCACTTTCTTTTATCTTAAAACAGCATGCCGTGAAGCAATCAATAAAAGGGGGAAATTGGAGTAAGTGACTATTAGAATGTAGTCCTAGAATTGAAGGTATACTAAGAGCACCTTTAGACTAAAGGAATAGAAATACTTATCTTATGTTTCTTATTCACAGTGAAGACTCATCATCATCTAGAAAGCCAACCACTATATCACTTCACCGACCAAGCCCTCAGAAGACAACACCCTGACTCATGATTTTTACTCACGACGACTCCAAGGACGCAATGCCCATTCCTGTAGTTCGCAGGTAGGACAATTATGCTAAATCTGTTCCCGAATTAAAGTAGGAATTATAGTGCTATTAAGAGACGTAAAGCTAGTAGTTTAAAAAGGTTAATAACATTGTTCATAGAACCACGCTCTAAAAATACTTCTTGTTGCCTCGCAGGTCGACAACAGGAATTCCACAAGTGTCCGAAACCAGCCCTCCTCCCTGAGTTCTATCAAAAGGCCATAGTGTATCATAAAATCACTGGTTATTGGATAGGGATCCTGGGAGGTTGGCCCATAGCGTCTCTGCGAAACCCTGCCAAGCACCTTACGGAGAGTACAGTACCTTTCAGGTAAGAGTGCATTTGGGAACCTGACAGGATGATGCTGGGGCAGCCAGAATTCTCCTACAGAAGATGTTTTCCTCCCTCTGTATGGGCGATACCCCAACCACCCTCAACGTAGAAAGCCGTTGGAGCACATTGTGCAGTGTAAATTTGTAGCACTGGGGCCAAAGACCACTCACTGGTAGGGCGGGGTAGAGTAAGAAGTGATCCTGTTGAACTAGACAGCTTAGCCCTACAATGCAGGATGTGCTGTGCCCAGGAGCCCATCACACTAAAAGTAACACCTAAATAGGAAAAGGATTTGGTGCTTAATAGGGTGTTTGAGCTGACTAAAATTTTGGAAACCTGAGTTCTCTTAGGGCCGCAGGTCATTATAAATGACTTCGCAAAATTTGTTGCTAGATCCAGTTTGGCCATAAAATTCACAAAGGTATGAACTAGCATACGCAGAGCCTTGGGAGTGCGGACCATCAGGACATTGAGACTCTAACCAAATTGGTTTTGACAATCAAATCTGGTTTCCTGCTAGACCTTTGCCTTTCAGTATTGAGAAAGCATTTATGGTTAGTCACCTAATAAATTTACTGAAGTCCTCTCACAATCAAGGTACCTGTTGGACCTGATCCTCTCGGCATGGTTACTCCCAAACTTTTTGCTTTTACCCCTTATGTTGCCCTAATTCATTTTTGTGGGCATTAGGGCTCTGTGCACTTTACTACTGCCACTGTACTTGTGCTTGCTCCTTAAAACATGATACCATTGACTTACAACTGATTGGTACATTAAATTTAAATGTAAGTCCGTAGTAAATGTTACTATATGTTCCTAGGACCTGTAAATTAAGAGGCATAGTTATCAAAGGTTTTGCGGCGTCCTTGCACCACTTAAGGGGACACAGGGTGACACTAAATCTAGAATGAGCTTTACGAAGCCACGCCCATTATCCTGCACCTTTTGAAGTGATGTTAGAGGCGCTGTGACCGTCTACCCTTAAATCTTGGGACTTCAGAACATTTCACCAAAAAGTGCTAAAGGAACCAACAGAAGACTAGGACCTATCTGCCAGTCGATCTGTCTGAGGTTCATTGCCAGTTGGTCTGAGACTTTTTTTTCTTTTCTTTTTTCCCAGAGTTTTATATAGCGCAAACTTGACCCGAAGGTATCATAGCGCTTTACATGAGCTCCAGTTAAGTAACAGATGAAAACATTAATTTTTGTTATGCACGAGGAGATGAAGTGATTTGCCAGAATCACAGGATGATGAGCGTCCTTGCCGAGACTCAAACCTGGTTCCCCAGCATCGAAGTTGACCGCTCGAGCGATAAGGCCACACCCTCTCCCCTTTGCAGTAGCTTCCGCTAAGTTCTGCACCACAACAGCAAATCCTGTTTACTGGGACCTCTCAGTGACGGCATCTGGCCTTGTGGAGCCCTCTTCAGCTACAGCTTGAAGCTCTGTCCCACTGGAGGTTTTCTACTTTCAAAACATTGGAAGGTAAAAGTATTCACTGGGCTCGATGTCGACCGGCTCCCCATCAACAATGACAAACTCCTCAGCCTGGAAATCCAACTTCTTCTCCTCAGAGTTTTTTCCTGCCATAGGCAATTGCTTCACCAAGACATCGTCGAGCACTCCCCGGAGAAGGCTACTCTTTGGACAAAGCCTGCTGCCTTGTCCCGTTGAACTCTACCTTCTCCTCGACTTTTCTCCAAAATGTCTTCTCAGTCCCAAGGTAAGCCGAGACCGGGCTCAATCTACCTTGTTTATCTGACTTGTGCTCCATCACGGTCAACCTTAACTTTTGACTTTGTACCGGTCTTGCGCAACCAAATACCCATAGTTAGCAATTTGATCCTTTAGGCGTAAGATAGATATAGGATAAGATATGTCATATTATTTATTAAAATGTATCTTATTTTTCTAAATTGAGTTGTGATTTTTCTTGCGTTGTATTTCACTTTATTACTGTTTGTATGCTGCATAATACTTTACACATTGCCTCTAAGTTAAGCCTACCTGCTTTTGTGTCAATCTACTCGAGGTCTAAGAACAGATTACTTTACTAACTGTTAAGGTTCACCCTGACAGGTTTTGTGACTGTTGTTTTAGAAGAGCTCACAACACCCCTAACCAACATCCCAATTTCCCACCACAGCCTTGCCCTATAACTTACATCTTGTACATACACTGCATCAAGTTCTGGGATGGGGCTGTGGTCCGTCTCACCAGGGAAAGCAGATCACCATCTTTTACAAACCAGAGCAAAACATCATAGAAAGGAGTGACCAGGAGAAGGAACAGGATAGAAAGAAGGCACTGCTGAGAAGAGAGTGGCCAAGGAGAGAGAAGGGATGAAAGAAAGTAATATTGAGAACAGAGCAGGCAGGGGAAGGGAGAGAGCATGCACTCCTGCGGAGAGAGGGGCCAAAGAGAGTAAAGGGATGAGAGCAGGAGGTTTGTAGGCAAGACGTCTGGGAGGAAGAGGGTGAGCAATGACTGCTGAGGAAAGGATGTCCAGGCAAGAAGGCAATGGAGAGAGTGAGAGCAAGCACAGCTGGGAAGAGAGGGACTAGAGTTTGGGAGGCTGAGAAAGCAGGCATTGCTGGGAGAGGCTGGAACTCAGTCAGGGCCTGACTCTCTCACTGGAGCATGCACCGCACTTTCCCTGCCCTTTGATTTCTCATCTTGGGATATCAAAAGAGAGAATCATCAAACTATTTAATATAAAACAGCTTTCACTTTGTTTCATTGTCTTTTCTTTTCTGTGTTGAACTGTGCAATTGGTACTCCCTAAAATATACATCATCACAACTTTCATTTATGCACACCAGCCATTTGAGAAAATAGTTTCTATTCACCAAGTGCTCGAGTAGTTCTTTCCTTAGTATTATAACTAGTCACATTCTTCCAGCAGTAAACTCACTAAAGATATCCAGGTGCTGCCTGACCCCTCTGCCATCAACCATAAAGTGCAGTTGTAGTTTAAAATCATTTTATATTCGAGCCAAAACAAACCTACCTCTGTGAAAAAGCATGTAGGCTTCTATGCAAATCATTAAACTGAAACCTTATATCAGAAAGCCAAAGACAAAACGAATGTGTGAAACAAAACCCTTGATATGATGCTCATACATGAAAACATCATGTGCCTGTAGGAATTCCAATGTATTGTGTTGATAATTAAGTTACAGCCAGTCATCAATCAATGATATTGCACAGTTGTAAACAGTTTCCTACTCGTATTGTTTTACATTTTTATTTTGGCAGTTTTATGTAGTGCAAACTCCACCCGAAGGCATTCAAGTCCTTGACATGCGCACTAGCTGCATTATACAAGGACATATATATTTGTTTTGCAAGGGAAGATTAAGCGATTTGGCCAGAATCACAGGATGGTGAGCCGCAACGCTGAGACTCAAAGAAGGTCCCCCCGGTCCAAAGTCAACGCTCTGATGAAATGCCAGATCCTCTTCCTTTGCACTATGTTTTCATTAAAAAGGAAATACTTAGTGATCAAAAGTCACTTCAAATTTCAAATAATTCACAGTATGACATCATAATAAGTTTAACAGTAATACGTTTAACAGACTTCTTTGTGAGTGATATCCTCAGTTCTAATCCAGACTTTTCACTTTACTAAACACTTTAATCCTGTGCACACACTCATTCATTGTCGAACACACCAGGACAGCCTCACTCAACGGCCAACCCCCTGGAGATCATCATTTCCCCCGGTCAGAACCGTTTCCTATGAACAATTCTTGCTCCGGCGGCTTCGTGGAGCTTCATTCACATCAGAGACTTTGTATGTATAACGCTAAAAATAGATTCTAAATACCCCAGTCCAACTTTAGAATTACAGTGCAGCATGAAAAAGGGACACCTGGACAACTTTGTTACCATGGTTCATGACTTGAAGACACGTCCCTTGCAGGTGTGATCTACTGAGAGTGGTTGGCAGCTCCGTGAGTTGTCCAGTTGCATGACAAAATGTTGCTTTAATAGACATGCTGTAAAGGCTAGTTTTGGTGCCTGTGCTAGAAAAGAGTCGGCTGCTCTAGTATGAAGTCTTGGATGTGTCTGGCTTTATAAGCTATACAAATAGGCCAACTTTAATGCATATTTAAAGATGTTTTAAAAGATAATAAATACAAACATACCAGAAACAAGTCACTGACAGACACTACCAATGGCAAGTACACTTTGTTAATGTCAGGCTAGGGTAGGAGGATACACACATACCCACCCACCCCAAAGAATCTGCAAAGCACACGGACATAGAATCAGCGAATTACACACACCCAGGCACACACCCACACACATCCACACACTCCCCCCCACACACACACAGTATCTATCCACCCAAGAGCTAGCTTCTGATGCCTAAGCATTCTGTACTTCACCCCCTTTTCACTTCAATGTAATGCTGAGTCACAGTGTCAAAACGGGATGAGAGAACTTCGCTAGCTCACACATAGAACATTGAAATGCCACCCGTGTAAATTACATACTCCGCCATCTAATGGATTTCCATGGATGGAATATATGCTACTTGTCCGTAAATAACTTTCATTACCTAACCACGATTAGGAAGTGTTACATGAATACACACCACCAATCTGATTTCACTTGGGTTTAGAGTGATTCTTTAATAAGAATAAACCAATGAACTTTGTCCTGTAAATTGTTAAATATATTTTTATACAGCACTTCATTCCACACTTCTTAGAGTTGTAAATGACAGATATGGTTGTTACCTAACCTCAGAAGAATGATTCTGCCTCACCACATTCAAGCTGGTGATTTACAGAAGACCAAAATTATCATGGTGGGTATTCATAGCAGAGTTATATATCAATGGGGTAACCTGTAGGACCACTGGACCCGGGTACAATGTGGTACATAAAATATGTCACAGGGTATTCATAGCAGGGTAGCTAGTGTGTCGTGCTCTGGTGCAAAGAAGTAAATGAGCCCCCTGTCTGCTGTTTGAATGATAAAATACAGCAATATTCAGGATGCAGAGGGCCCCTCAGGCCTCTGTGCCCGGTGCCACTACACCTGCTGAACAGTGGACACTATGCCCCTGAATATCCAGTTCAGTGAGGCGAGCATTCAGCTTCCAGTTTACCTCTGTACCCCCTGTCAATACTGCAATGTAATATTGTGAACAGATGAAGCAATGGTTATCGTAGGGTCTGACCTGAGGCTCCTACTTTAAGTTTGGTCAAAAACATGAATTCTGGTTGCATTAACTCCCAGAATGTTCACAGCTCTGCTTTGAATCATATAGGGCAGATACGGATGGTGGAGTTTCTCTGGAGTTAGTGTTGTGTGTTTTGGGAATAGCAAATAAAATGCAAAGTCCCGGAAAACCGTTTTTTGTAGTTCACTCACTCGCCCCAGCAAACTTTCCGCATGAAATCTGAGTGATTTGTGTGCTTTCGTAAATCCATCAGATTTTCCGAATCTTCCAAATCTGCACAGAAGAGCTGGGGATTCTGGAGTCTCGTTTAAAAAAGCACTGCAGAAAGTATCTGTCACAGAGAGTGGAAGTCGGGGACTCGGAGTATAAGGGGTAGAGGTTATCAACATGTTTTTAGCTCATCTTGTGCCCCCTTCACACACACAAGCACAACACCTCCATATTAATCCTGGAGAGCAGCCACACACAAACACCACTGCCCCTCACAATGTTGGGCGTACACACAGCTGCTCAGGAAAACAATTGGATAACAAAGCAAAAAAAAAAAAAGAGTCATTCTCACGAACCATTAACTAAGTTTGTTTCTAAGCACAGGGTTTGAGGAAGCTTGGAGTGGTGTTGCTATGATGCTTACATCTGGTTACCATGGAAGCCCACGTGGCCTTGCCACTGTGCCATCATCACAGAATCTGTCAGAGCCATTCTGTGCTCTAGAATGTGGCATCTCTGGTCATTTCTTGGCTTGGAGTCAGTGAGGCACCAGCTGAGACGAGGTTGGAGTCTGCCTATTGCAATACTCTGTGTTTCACAATCGGTGGAACATACATTTTGTTATAGTCAGTGTTTTACACACACCGAGGTACTGTTAAAGTCTTCATGGGTCTTCAGGAGGACTGCTTCTATTTCCTGGTGGTGGTGCTACATTTTGCACATCTGGCATTCCACTGGAACCGTGAGAGTAAGAAACGTAAGGTAGGAGATCCCCTTAAACATATTATAAAAGCAAAAGAGTTGTACAACTATTTAGGTTTCAGGTCACTGTCAACCCTGTTGCCAACCCTCTTCTCACACTTTATTTTTTATATCACCTTTTAAGCCCCAATCAACGACTGTCTCACAGTTACCTTTTTTTAAGCATTGACATTTTATCAAATATCAGAGAATATATTTCCCAGTTCTTTATTGAAAATGTGTGTCATACTTCACTACTCAGTCTTGTCACCTGTCAGCTTATTCACCCATCAGGAAGTTGGAATTCTAATGAGTGATAGATTTAGATGCACTTTACTGAAAGGAGGCAAAATGCTCACCTAACAGGGCCCTGAGGTTGACCGAAGGCAAAGAGTGAAGTTGTTCTACAATTATTTTTGGAATCAAAATCTACATGTCTTTGTCCAATGTTGTCTCTGATTTGACTCCCAGATATATTTAAGTCCCTTTGCTCTAGCGTGTAATCTTGCTTACTGTATTCTCGCTCACTAGATTGTACAATCCACACCTCAAGACACCTCGTATATCCCTGTCCCACAACAAACACACAAATCACTCTGAGATATAACCCAGCACATTACACGGACTCATTCCCAACACAAAAGTCCCAACACATTCACAGCTATGCCACTATTTCTCACCACCAACAAAACACTATACGTAATACAGCAAGTACTCTACTCAAACTACTCTGCAAATCCAGGGGCAGATTTACAAGGAATTGACGCATCTCCCTAGATGTGTCACGTTGTATATTGGCCGCATTGCTTGAGCCGCCGTTGCGTCAAAAAAAGTAATGCAATGGCGGCGCAAGGATGCGCAAGGGGCTTTGAAATCTGCCCCCCTCTGCTTAATTTGCAAAAATAACATAAACACAGCTTTTCGTAGGAGTCTGCTGAGGCTGCTGAACTTTAAGGATGCTTCTTCTGGACTCCACCTCATGCATGTATCTTCTACCCTTAAATTTCCTGTTTCTTTTCCTCCACTCCTCCACTTTTATTTTCTTTATTTCATTCCTGCTATTACTTTTTCAACCCTGCTTTCACCATTTGTTACTGCTTTCCTATGTTTCTCTTTCTCCTTCTTTCTACTTTTTCTGACTTTATTTCTCTTGCTATGGAGCAACACAAGTGTCAAAATACAAAATGAGTGAGGATGTCCTAATACCGGCAACACTGTCTCAAATTACTCACTAAGTGATTTACTTCATGGATAACTGTTTGTTCTTGGAAGAGCATCATACTTGCCTATCTCAACCAGCCCTGACACTCCAGCTGCTTGCCCATGAGTCTTTCATGTCAGCATCATTTCCTCTCGGACCACCACCACTTCCATATTCCTTCACTTTTTCACAACATTCCACACTTGACTTTCCAGTTTTAAACATATCTCATATTAGCTTATTGGTATGTCTACCTATAAATCTAGAATCTTGAGCAGTGGAATGTGATGAGGTATTATAGAATGTAGGGGGAGCTCTCTGTGAGGAAGTTTGGGCAGACTGGGAGTGGAGATGGTTGTTGATGTACCTGGCTTCTCCTTTAGAAAAGAAACTGTGTGGTGTGGTTCAACATAACACTCATTCTGCAGCCTCTCATATTTACCCTGCAACTTAAATATTCTCTTATTTTTCCTACTGGCAACCTCCACCTGGGTCCACATTGTCAGACGTAACAATCCACAATCTCTTTTAGCTTTTACCAAGTTCTACTTTGTTGTGAATCCTTCTTAGAAATATGAAGCACTACATACTTTACTTTCTATTGATGATACTTTAATTTCTCTTCCATCCAACTGAATTTCAATTTCCCAAAGTGGCCATTTAGTACATACATTTCTTTTATACTCACTTGTAACACATCGATTCATGGAATAATTAAACTCCCAATGAATTTGCATGACCAAAATGCATTCCTTTCAAGTATTTTGCACTATTCATCATAATGAACGTTTTCAGATGCTTCTTACAATTATTTAACGCCAACTTGTTGTTCACAGTGGTCAGCACATGTGTTTTAAACATTGTATCAGTGCCAATGTGTATTAAACGCTGTATCAGTGCCAATTTTGACCTCATCTCAAGTAGAAGCTGTAGCTGGTGGCTACGTCTCAATACTTTCACATTCACATCATCAACACATGAATGGGAATCTCTGTAGCAACATATTTTTTGTTATAACACCTTTTTTCTGTAGTTGTTTCCTTGGGATTTTTCTGTAGCAATTTTCTATGAAGGGTTTTTTCTGTAAATGTTCTTACCTGTAAATTTATTTTTTGAATCACACAGGTCTCTTTTAAAGATGTTAAGTAGGCATACAGCAAGGAAAGAGCTCCAAGATTTCTAAAATCCCCAAAGTTCTTCCATTCAAAAACTGTTCTGAACTCTACAAATTTTTGTTCTGACAAACCATTTTCAATCGTCATTATTCATAGTGATTCAACTTGTTTATCCTCTGTACCTATCCAGAAGCAAGTCACTGTGTGCTATTTCCTATTTCCACTCCCTTTGCCTACTTCTTTCATGAAAAATTCCTTTTCTCCTTTTGTTTACCCCTATGCTTGTGACTATCTGTTCCATTCTTAATCCCAATTAGGGCCTGCTTTACCTTTCCATAATCCCCTCAATCTTTCCACTTTTTTATTTTTGAACTATGGGAGGCTCCTTTCTATGTTGGCTCTATACACAAGTTTATATCTTTGAGATTAGGTTGTCATAATCCCTTATAAACATTTAGAACTCATTATATGAGCCATTTAAATAGCACTCTTTCATCTCTTAAATACTGGGCCCCTCTACCAGCTGTGTAACCCATTTTTAACATTTGAAAAAGTATGAATTTAGACTTTTATAACAGTTTTTCCACAGATTATAGCCACAAAAAAGTCATCTTCTTGTGTCAACTTGTTAGAGATGATAAAGACTACCAGGGTTTAGAATTTACCTGGGGGCCTGTCAAAATAGCCAATGTGTAGCAACATTTTGCTTTTTTTTCAAACAGATAGAAAAGTATGCTGTGTAATGGGGTGCTATGCCCTAAAAATGTAATCAACAAAAGACTTTCTGCGCTACCAAAATCCTCTTACCTCCTTCAGAAATGAACAGTGAGGTACATTTGTTTTCACAATTTTTGCTCTTTTTATACAGTGTTGATCAACATTTACTATTTATGTCCTTGCTGCCTATTTATAATTTGAGCGGGAAACAGTAAAGAAACCTATGGATGAAACCAAAATGGTATACACGTCTGAAAATTAGACACATTTCTGAATTCAACTGGGCTCATGAAAAGTTTTCTCAAGATTTTTCCCCCCAAAAAACGATTGCTACTTAGAATAAATAGAGATGGAAATGCAATAAAGAGAAACAACCAACAAGTGTTTCATCTCTATTTGCATCAGAAGCTCTGGCCGTTGCCTTGTTGAAAAGCTTACACTCGGTGCAGGAGGCCGCAGCGGGCTATGATGATATGGTTCACTACGAAACAATATTTCTCTTGCCATTGGTCTGATCTGTTTAAATTTGAAAAGTTATGATGAGCACATTAAGCCTTACATAATAATTGGGAAAATCACATGTTAAAATAAATAGGCATTTAAGTGTGGATTGTTATTTCTCTGTATTAAAGCCTAATGATAGGTATTTTGTTTCATGAAATGCTTCAAATTACCCTTCTAGGGTATGATTTTGGTGTTGGCTACTACCTCTGACAACACGTAGGAGGAGAAGATTTTAACTATAATAATTCTTGATGGAATCTCGTCTTAGTTTTCTACCAGAATCATGTAATACAAATATGAATTAATATAAGCATCCAAATATATAAATATAGATTCATATTGATACATAGAGGGCCTTTGGGTTATCTCTGTGCTTTCACAGGTCTGTCCTAGTATCATTGACACTTTGCTTCTATTCATGACAGCAAACTATAAGGTAACGGTTCAGTCTGCATCAGTTATTGGCCCTTTTACCCTGTAAATGACAGCATTTCTGATCACACCTGTAGATGCACCTGAAAATGAGTGTGCTTTACTGCCAGGGCTAGCTGGCCAGTCCTTTAGTTATGAATTTTCTCCCTTTTTAGTTCTTCTTTCATTTCTTTGCTTCTTCTCATTTTATTTTCATGTTTCTTAGGAGGACACTACAGTTCTCCAGGCAGTCATAACAGGTTGCTTGCTTGCCTCCCATTTCATCATCAGTGCCCTGCATTCCACACGGTCACTGTCTCTAAACCAGGAGACTATTATGCAATGCCATTGTCAATAATGTAGCATTCTTTTCCAAGACAGCCAGCACATTGGTCCTAAATGGGGTGTCCATGCTTAAACTTTAAAACAATGATCAACTATTTTCAAAACCTTTGCAAGACGGACACCCTGTGGCATGTTAAGTTTAGTTTTTGAAATCATTTGTCCTCTGTGCTTAGATGGAAGCATGTTTTTTTTATAAGTCATATTGCATATGCTGCTGAGTTTATGTGTGTTTTATTGTGGTTGTGTGAGAAGGTGAATTCAAGAGTAGTTCAGTGGATTGATGAATGGATGCATGAATGCCTGTATGATGACTTTTTGAGTGTCTAAACTCATCAGTGGCACAAAAGGCACTTTGATTCTTATGCTAGAGTAATTGCCATTGACAATGCTTTCCCATTGTGTACTAAACATACACAATGAGCAATAGACCATAAAAAATGAAATGGCTAAAAAAGGGGTAATGCGTTTGAAATAGAAAAATACTGAGCTGACTTTTACGCTGGTGGTGCCTGGTGCGACAGTCTTTATTGACGCTTCTTCGTTGACCTTCTTCTTCAAGGATTCCCTCATTACCTCCCTGCAGCAATGCCCCATATATATCCACATCCCTTCTCTCACATGTATTTCATGTCTTCTATAGCACTACTCCTAATAGTGTATGGTGTTAGAGGACTTTACATCACACACACATTGTGCAGAGACAATTAATCATTTGTTCATAGGATGGATATGTTACATAAAACAGTGAGGATTACAAGGTGTAGGAATCACATTTCATGTATCATAGTGTTTGGGTTTGGCTCCACTAATAAGAATGTATTTCCACCCAAACAAACCCTTTTTGCATAAATTTAGGATAATAAAAGACGGGGAAACAAATCACCTTCTAAGCTATACCGTGCATTTTGTGTGCAACTCTTTGATGACAGTTCATAGGTAACTGAGCTATATAACGATTCTAGCTTATGAACTACAAATAACAAAAGGATCTTTGTGACAAAAGCTATAATCCACTAGGCTAGCTACATAAAATATAGTTGTGTGGATTACATGGTACACATTCTTTGCAGCAGGCACATTAACTGTGTCTCTGAGGTCAGCGTCAGGTGCAGCTGCACTGGTCACACTGCCCTAGAGCAGGCTTGGAAAAACATTAAATTCAATATTTTTCTTGTATCCAATCTGCTGATTGTCAAACCTAGAAAAGATAAGTTGCCGCAGCCAATGCTGGTAATAATCTAAAGTCTTGTGACTAGTTGTAAAAATATTTTAAAAAATTGCTTTCAATTGTTTAACCACTCGTTTCCACAAAATGTTAGTAATAGTCAAGGTTTTCTATAACTACCATTTACTTCATTTGCGTCTTTGAATAAGTAACAAATGATCAATTGGAGGAAATGAGTGTGACCCTCTCATGTGTGACAGGAAAGATAATTTTTTAAAGAGAGATATATTTCGAGTTTTTCTTTGGATTCACTGAATTTTAAGAAAAGTCTGCCTTTCCTAGAAAATCTGTGTCAAGCTGCTGACTAACATCACAACTAAGATACTAGTGGGAGAGCCATCCAAAACTAGTAGCAGAAATAACCTTTTAATGCCATTACTACATCTGCCAAGCATCCAGGTACAGAAACCACCAATCCTGGGGCCAGGAATATATTGACATAAAGTTATTGCCAACAATGAAGTTCTCTTTTTTAATAAAAACTCTATTTGCACTGCTCATTTACTAGAAGCAAGATTACTATTTTAGTTCCATATTAGTTTTCAACACTTTGAAAGAGAACAAACGGTTTGTTGCGCTAAAGTAACCATCTTCCCTGCTTTCACAAGCATGCAGAAGTGAATTTAAAAAGAAAAAAAAATGTACCAGAGTTTTGTAATTTTTCAAAGAGGTAGCATGTTTGTGGTTGAAACCTGTATAGATCTTTCTGAAAAGTAGACAAAATTCCAAATCCAGCAATCTGTCATATGTGTAGATCGCTCAAGAAACAAACTTTTGAAATAAATAAAAATTGAAAGGAGGTGGAAAAAAAGCCAATTTTGACAATGTTGTCATCTGTAACTTTTTGTCATGATGGCCGATTTACGAAAGCAATTTACCTTTAAGTTCACTCAATCTGTTTTGTTGTGAGGATATATATGGTTGTAGGTTTTCCAAGAATCGGGAAAGCAAGATGGCGGCTGCTTGATTCGGCCGTAGGCGGTCTCCAACACAGTGGCAGGAAAGAAGCAATGTAAGGGCTCTTAAAACAAGATTATGATGAAGCCCCAACTGATCAGGTGAACAACGGAGCCCAGTCACATCTTACCTTGGGTTCTACCTGTTGCTCAGCAGGCAGAGCTGCTGTTCTTCCACTGCAGGTGGCTGGAGAGGGAGCTGCTTTCAACGTCGGGATTCCCGGTTGCAGGAGTAGTAGGAGGAGTATTACCAGCAGCACTGGCAATGAGGCCAAAAGCGGCAAGAGGCGTGGAGCAGTTCAGCATATGGCGTCTGGGACATCCCTTCAGTCAGCCCAGCAGACTCCAGCAGCAGACGCTGCCTCCGGATTACCTGTGACAGGACGCCGGCAGAAAAAATGGATGGAATCCAGCCAAGAGGGGAAGGGAAAGAGCGCGCAGCCCCAGCCGCCATGGACCGGTCCCTCTGTGATTGAACTGCTCCGGAGTACCGGGAATGGAGCCATGTCAGCGTGCGGTGCAGGAAAGGGCCCTGCCTCTGGTCAGGTAGGTGGCTAGAGGGCCGTGCAGGTACTGGTTACAACAGGAGGTGGGGACATTGACACATCTGGGGAGTTTGTGACACTGGAGGTGCAGAAGTTGTGGCCTGGGGAGAGCGCATTGAGTGCACCAAGTACTGGAGAGCCTTTGGAGGGAGAGGAAGCCATTACTTAAGCTGTCAGGTGCCCGGAGCAAGGGACTGAGCGTAACACAGCAGTAACCCCGAGGTAACTGGTGAGAGTGAAAGGGGCAGTGGAGGATCCACAGGTACCATGGCTCAGCTCACCTCCCAACCACTGCAGCCGGGGCACGGGGCCCCTCAAACCCCTCCAACCCAAAGTAGAGGTGATCCATCTCTACATCCGATCCTCGATGCTGGACATAAGGGCTCTAGTAAAACACATACTGGACGAACCAGTGGGCTCGTGCCTGCCCCTTCTGAGGCGGATGTACATTCAGGCCTAAAGCAGCATAGGTCACTAAGGTAAAAAAAACAGGGGCTGAAAGGGAATGCGAGCCAGACTCAGAGGCCAATGATTTGTTCTTTTCTCTATCAGATGCCACCTGGTCAGTTGTGGGCTTGGCTTCAGGGACCAATTCAGATCCAAGCGACTCTGAGAGTCTTCCTGGTACCAGTGGTAGGGACTCTATAGCCACTACTCGGAAGGGTCTTAACAAAGGGAGCAGAATGGACGGTCATAGATACCTGCAATTCCATCTGTGATCGGCTGACAGAACTTGAGACCAGAACAGCTGCCCTCGAGTCAGATATCGCTGGGGCAAAGGGTCAAACATAAGCTCATGACTCGCAACTTATCGACATTCAGTGGAAGCTCGAAGATCACGAAAATCGACAAAGGTGGAATAATTTACGTTTTTTAGTAATCCCTGAAGAGAGAGAAGGATCCGGTGCCCGGATGTATATGGTCAGTTACTGCAGAAATCATTTCCAGAACTAGAAGGGTGGAACTAGCCTCAAGAAATACAAAGAGCGCATTACGTCCCATTTTCTCTTTGGCAGCCTGTCAACCCTGATGCCAAGCCGCGTGCACTTTTGGTGTACTTTGGCAACTTTTTGCTACGCCAGAACATTTTTGAAAAAGCGAGACCAGAAGCTCAGCGGGCCGGGGATGGTTTTTCATTTTTGACCAGACCAGATTTTTGCCATGTCGCCGTGAACGCCGGTGGCGATTGCACCAAATGATTAGACCCTTCCAGGAAAAAGGGGCACAGGCCTTCTTACTAAATCCGGCCTGGCTGAAAGTAATCTGGGGAAACAGTACTAGATTCTTTACTTCTGAAATTAAGGCAAAAGAGTTCTTGTCCTCAGGCGGAAAATAAATGTCCCTTGATTTTCTCTTGTAGAAATATCGAGGGGAAAAATAGCTAAGCAAGGGGGAAAACCAAAATGAGCAATGATGAGGGCCACGAGGCCAGGAGGCAAAACCACATAAATGAGGTTTTCTCTCTTAAGGTTATTGATGGGGTATATTGTCACTAGGTATGCTCTTTTATCTTTGTATGCACGATATGCCACTAGTTGGAGAAGGCACCGCTGTCCATCACTCACAGACCAGCTCAGGTCTGTTTTCCCCCTGTTGGGGGGGCATGCTGGTGGCAGGGGGGAGGGGGGTTGGGGGAGCAGGGTTCAGGGTGGAGGTGGGGGTATGAAAAACCAGAAAAGCAGAAGGAAGCCTATTTTCGCAGGAACGAGATCTGTTACAGTATTTCGCTAGAAATGTATTGTACTCGACTTAGTTGTACAGTTGTCCTTAGTAATGGGTAAGGTAACTATTTGCTCAATTAATGTTGGGGGATTGAACGACAGGGGGGAGAGGGTTAGAGTAAATGAGGTACTTAGGTCGTTAGGGGCAGATGTAATCTGCCAACAAGAAACCCATATCCCCTAGCAGAAAAGAGCGCTAAACCTAATCCCAGGCTATATTCAGACGATCTGCTCTACCCAAATTACCACTACTAGAGGGGCCGCAATTCATATTTCCAATCGATTACCACCGGCAAAACGCATGTTATTATACAAATGGGGGCGATGGTCTATAGCCTTGTTATCAGATGGTCCTACGGTATGCACCGTCTATGGTCCAAATCTAGATGACCCAGGGATGTTGGAGGAACTGGAGTTAGAACTAGCCGCTTGGCCTTCCCCCCTTATCATGTGTGGGGATTTTAACATACACTTGGAGGCAAGCGGTCCTTTCACTAAAGATTACCATGGGAGAAAGCCCCAGGTGTACAAAGCATTAGTGGCTCTGACCACCAGCCATGGGCTGGTCGATATCTGGGCTGCTAGGAAGCCAAGGGATCTAGGCTATACCTATTTTTCGTGCCCCCATCAAAAATATGTTAGGCTCGACTATTTTTTTGCCTCTTCTGTCCTTTTGGATGGCCCAAACATAAGGAAGATGCTGAAGGTTCTGTCAGGTCATAACGCTTTGATTTTGGATATTATGGTCCAGGGTCTCCAACGTAACATAATGAAGTGGACCTTCGACAGTAAACTATTGGTTACAGAGGGGTTTGTGGAACACATCAAGGGGGTGGACACAACAGTATTTTGATATCAATAGGTTTAGCGCCTCCAGGGAAATAGTATGGGATGCATTCCAGGCTGGCTTAAGGGGGGAGATTATCAGCTTTGTTGGCAAGCTTAGCAATAGTCAACGGGAGGAGGTATGTCGATTAATGGATCAGCTGACTAAATGTGAGGAGAAGCATACTGCAGCCATCGCCCAAAACAATTGGACTTACAAGGTCAATTATAATTAGACGTTATAAAGGTAAAGGCTGAGATAAACGGATTTTATAATAAAGCTTTGGCTGAAGCCTACCAAACTCAAGCTAGAGACAACTATGAATATGGAGAAAATACTGGCAAACATTTAGCACTTCGTCTTAGACAAAAGGCTGCTACAAACAGTATTACTAGGGTAAAAAGAAAGGATGGGACTCCGGCATTAAATACACAAGAAATATTAAGTGTATTCGTGGATTTCTATAGGGACCTCTATAAATCTGAGGATAAATATTTAGAAACCATCATGTTGGCAGGGGATAGTAACCCCCTATTCTGGCAGAATTGGAGGCAGATATTACGATCAGTAAGGTTATGGATGCCTTACAAGCCATGGCAGCTGGTAAAGCAGCAGGTCCTGACCACCTCCCAATAGAATTGTATAAAGTACTACAACCAGAGCTATCTCCCCTGCTCCTAGATTTGTTCTTAGCCGTACAGCAGAAAGGGCTCCCACCGGAATCCTGGAAAGGCACAGACAAAGTTGCGTTTTTGAAGAAAGGTAAACTCGCTGAGGATCTAGCCTAGTACAGCCCCATCCCCTTGATCAATGTTGACGAGAAGCTATATTCGAAGATTCTTGCACTCCGCTTAGGTAAGTCATTACCTCAATGGTGAGCCCATGGCAACATGGCTTCATTCCAGCGAGAGATACCATGGATCATGTGCGTCGGGTAATCTCCCTGTCGAATTAGCGGACCGCTCAGGAGAACAGATGGCTTTGATCCTTTTAGATGCCCAAAAAGACTTTGACTGGGTTGAGTGGTCATACCTTTGGGACAATATATATCAAAAAAGGTGGATATGCTACCTCGACCTGCACATCTACATAATTATAGGGTGCTCATATGGTGCCAAATACTTACCCACCTTGAGTATTACACTTTTAGATCTACAGTAGTAGTCCAAATCCAATCTAATCTTACAAACACCAAAGCACACCAAAGAGAAGTAATTATAGAGTTCCTTGATAAATTAAACATTGTCTGCAAAAAAAGGTTCCAAATTATTTAGTATAATTTCATATGTGCTATCTGAACACACAGTCCACAAAAAATAGTCCGCATCCGGGAAAAGTGTTCCGTTATCACTTTTTTATTCCATACACAAACGGCAGCCGACGCGCGTTTCGCCCAGCAGGGCTTCCTCAAGGTTTATTTCTACTTTATATGTGTATTACGTTGTCAAGGCCAGTCACTTTCTTAAAAATATAGTACGTTTCTAGAGTAATCCCTTTTGGTCTAATAGATCGCGGTCGTAGTAATATATATTAGGATTGAAAGATCAAGCTGGTTTGTTCCAGTATTCTAAAACGAAGTCAGTCCATAAGAAAAGGAACCATGTTAAGTCCTTTCGAATGGGTTTCACAGTCCCAAAAGCGTCTTTCCGTGGTGCGCTCCCCTGACCCAATGGAAGCAATGGTTAGAATTGAGGTTTTGGCTAAAGAGTTTGATGGGAATTCGGGATATCGCTTGAATGCTGATAAAACTTGGATTGTCTGCACAAACAATATTACTTGGCAGGATCCCCGAAGGACTGAGACTGCCACCTATCTAGGGATTGACATCTCTGCAGATGTTGGCTCTATCTGGACAACAAATCTGGTTCCCCTTACTGATAGAATTAGATCTTAAAAGAATCGATAAATTGTATATGTCTATAGTAGGCAGGTGTAATGTACTTAAAATGACCATGTTTCCAAAAATATTATACCTACTTCGTTGTATCCCGCTGGAGCCAGAACCGGCGTTTTTTTAAAAACTGGACGGAATCTTTTCTCAATTTATCTGGCAATATCAGAAGGTCAGACGATCACTGAAACTCTTGACTCTACCCCAAGACTGTGGGCATTGGGTGGTCCCCAATTTATTATTCTATTATTGGGCCATCACACTACAGCAATCGGCTATCTTGTTTAAAGCTATTATGGGTCCAGCTAACAGTTTTGGTACACAGGAATATGAGACTCCCACTCAATTTTTGAGTTGGCTTTAGGTGGAGCTGCATCCGGGGTTTTACTTAGACAACTGGAGGCCAGGTATTATAAAAAAACACGGTTCAAGCCCCTCAAAATTTTAAGTTCTAAGACCATATGTCAGGGGTGTGCTAAGACTGGGCTGCCAGCAAGAGAGGTGGCAAAAGCATTCAGAGTGAGAGCCCAGAGGGAAGTTCTGGCTCCGGGCCCAACCCCAGAGTGTCTTAGTCCAGTCATGATGAGTGAAGGAATGATGACCCCAGAAACAGTTATAGAAAAATAACATCATAATTAAAACAACAATTCGAAAAACTCTATTAATAATGGTGTTCAACATAGTTGACTATGCCCGGAGTGGAGAAACTAGGAATGGGTCTCTGAGATAGTAGATGCCTCCCACCACCCGAGGCCACCTTCAACGCTGTAGAAATGCCAGAAAGGTATCATAGCAGGCAAAGAGTAATGAGTGAGGGGCATTGCCAGGTGGATTTGCCCCCCTTGCCCGTGGCGAGTTTATCTGGGCCATCCTGACACCTCAGGGCAGGGAGTGGGTGCAGCCGGAGCTGCTCTATTGTCTGCCTTGCCCATGGTCACATAGGAGAGATATGGGGGAAACCCATAGTAGCAGGGGACATGCTCTCAACTGGGAGGCCCAGGATCTGCCGTGCCTCTTTCAATGATCGCAGCTGATGGAGCTGACCCTCCCAGCAGAGGCATAGTCTGAAGAGGTACCCACAACCATAGGACACATCTTTGGAGCATAGGAAATCAGTCACAGGCTTGAACTCCCTACGGCGATGGAGGGTAAGGACAGAGACATCCTGGACGAGGCTTATGTTGTGACCTCTGAAACTGATGGGTTGTTTAGTTCTGGTGGCTTTCAGAATATCTTCTTTTATCTGAAAGATGTGAATACATGCTAGTATGTCTGATTACTTTGATGCTATGCTCCCAGGCCAGCTGACCCACTGGACCCTATGGAGGCACAGGTAAGTGCTGTCTTCCCATTCAAGAATGGAGCGAAAGGGTGCCTGGGTATATTCTCTTATGTCGGAGCCCTGCAGCCCCAACAAGACGCCCCTGAAACAAATATTGTTTCGAAGGTACCTGTTCCCAAGATCCACTGGGCCCTGAAATCATCATGTATTTCATACAGGTGTATTATTTCTTGTCGTAGTATCTCTACCTCTTCTCTCTTCAAGGTCTCTTTGCCCTCCAGTATAGAAAAACGATCTTCGAGTGAGGACAGGTCTTGACACATTTACTGAATTTCTTGCTAGAGGTCATTATTCAGGGCTTGGAGGTCTGTCTTCAAGGAGCCAATGAGAGAGGCCAGGAAGGTCCGAGTCCCCGGGGCTTGATCTGCATCTAGTTGTCACTCTGATTCAGAATGAGTAGCAGGCTGAGAACTTGGCGCTGAGTCTTTGGCGGGACAGGGGTGGAGCGGGTGAGCATTTTTCTGACCTATTGGTCCCATTTGCCTTTTGAAGATGTCAGTGTGCAGCGAGCTGTGGGCAGGTTGCACCTTGAGTTAGATCTAGGTGACCACAAGGGTGAATGCCCTGCTCCTTCGGTGGGGGGGCAGAAGCTGCTGGAGAGTAGAGGCACTCTGATAAGTAAAGCTGTGTGCCACCCCTGAGCCTTCTTATGGCAGTTCACCCCTGCTTTTCTTCAGTGGACAGATCAGGATAGGTCTCTGCCATGGAAAACACCTCGGGCCCACATGCCTGGAAGTGTCCGACGTGGGGATGGGCAGCAAGTTTAAGTCCCAAGAGCCAAAGGGGGCCCGGGCCACCTTTTGTGGGTGCGAGCACAGCAGGGTACAGTCACAGCCCTGAGGTAGGCCCGGTAACTGAACGCCAAGCGCAGAGAAGCAGTTGTTGTAGGACAAAGCGATGAGGGTTTTACCAGTTCCCGTGCAGGAGCAGTCTGCTGCAGCATCGGCCAACCCCAGGGTCAGGTACTTTTTGTTGCATGCTGCCTGAGCCTCATGGAGCTGGGTCTGCATTGCGTTAGGGCCTGTAATCTTTATTCACCCATGGGAGCCCTAAGGGCAGCCGAGTGCTAAGGGCCTGATATGCTGTTCCCCGGCTGCTCCCCCTGCAAGTCTTTAGTTTGCCGAGCAGCCCAGGTGCTGGTCGAATACCCCCAGTGGCTCCGGAGTAGGCGCAATGCGTGCTAGGCTGGGAGCCAGGGTGAGCTCCATTCTGAGGTGACTGGGTAAACCGTAGAAGAGCTGCTCTGGAGATCCCGGCGCTCAGTGTTCTGGCAGCAGGAGGCTGGGTCACGGCCACTGGGTCCATCCTGACTGCTCCGGCATTGTGCGGTGCATTGTGCTGCAAGACTCCATTCATGATTCCCTGACCCCCACCGCAAGCAGATCTGTCTGATGTGTGGTGAGGAAGGCGAAAGTTCTGCACCAGTGTGTCTCCAAACATTCGAGCCAGCAAAGCCAGAGAGAGTGAAGTACACAGCAGAGACCTCAGTGGCCGCCATCTTGGTGCTCCTGGTTTCTGCACGCTCTGAGGATTCAAGAGCCATTACCGAAGCTAGGAAGCAAATTCGCCCTCCAGGTCATCAGATTGTCACATTGGCAGAATCGGCCCGTTGGATTGCTGGGTGATGCGGGCCAGGGGGCCCTTGTGGCGCTGATGCAGCGAGATCAACAGCGGAGAGTCGGGATCCACAACCTACTCCACCACCATCATGGCCACCGCCTCCAAAATACCTTTTTTAAACACCATTGTGATCAATGTGGCCCAACAGCAGCCACCTCATTTGGGGCCTTATGTAGGTGGGCTGGCATTTACCACTTCATAAATACCGAATCATACCGATTCGGTATTTATGAAGTGGTAAATGCAATGTAGGTAATGAGTCGGTAAATATTACCGAATCGTAAAAATTCGGTAATTACCGAATCGGTATTTACCGATTCGGTAATGAGGCATACCTTCCCATTGATGGGAAGGTATGCCTCATTACCGAATCGGTAAATACCGATTCGGTAATGGGGGAGCACATGCAAGGGTGGCAGGGTGTCACATTGACACCCTGTTGCACCCCTGATTCGGCCATGTGTGCACATGTGGCGCACATACATGCCCTAAGGGCATGTATGTCTGCCACATTGCACACTTAAACGTGCACAAAAATGCTTTTTTTCACCTAATCGTCATTTACCACCAACCTTTAGTTGGTGGTAAATAACGAATCCCCACACCCACCACACACTCCCCCTACATCTCATTTCAAAATCGGTAAAATTACCGAATCTGTAAATTTACCGATTTGGTAAATACCGAATCATGAAATTCTCCCCCTACATCTCAAAAGCCAAAATACCGGTCGTTAA
The DNA here is from genome assembly GCF_964204655.1 of Triturus cristatus. NCBI lineage: Eukaryota > Metazoa > Chordata > Amphibia > Caudata > Salamandridae > Triturus > Triturus cristatus. Next base: position 656,162,662 of record NC_140594.1, read on the forward strand.
CGGTATAATTACCGAAAATCGGCTGTTACCGACCGGTATTTGGCTTCCTACATGAGGCCCTTGGTGAGCTACTGGTATCATTTTATTTACACAAAAACATATCTTGGTTTTATAACCTCTTGAAAATTCATTACAAATACATTTTATTTGTAATGGTGTGTGGCTAAATGTATAATTCTCAATTTATAAAGTTTGATTTCAAAATGATTCTCACATTTAAATTCTGTTCAAAGGTCACCAAAACTGGCATATCTTTCGACTAGATACCTTTTTACATTCATAAAATGTTAGTTGTAAATGGATCAGCTAGCTTATTTAGTGCCTTATTTACTCATCATGTATCCATTGTACAAATTGGCCCATGTTAAATTGGAATATGAGATATGAATATGGCTTTATTTATATTGTTTTAAATGTTGCAGCCTCTGAAAGAAAAAGACCCAAATGAACCAATTAAAATAGGTGGCAAAGCTGATCATACTTTAAGATTGATCAAATCCTCAGCCCAAAAGGTGCGGAAGCTGACTATAGCTCAAGATTGATGAAATCCTCATCCCAAAAGTTATATTATGATTATATGGGAGAGATAATTCCATTTTTAATAGCCCTTCTGGTTATGGCTTTATTTATATTGTTTCAAATGTTAAACCCTCTGAGCAAGACAGACACAAATAAACCACTTAAAATGGGTGACAAAGCTGACCATCCTGATCCCAAAAGTTATATCACAGTTAGACGGGAGAGGTATTTCTGTTTTAACAGCCCTTTTTTATTGTGTGCTATGCAACGGCATTAGCTACAATCACATTGCAAAGCAGTTCAGGAACACGTCTCTGAAGAGGCAGAAAGTGCTTTGATAATATTTGGAACAACATAGCAGGAGTTCCTTGCTGTGCCTGTGAATTTGAATGAATGGGGGCAACCAGTGAAGAGGAAAAACAGTTATCTTTACATAGCCCTGCATCACTTACAATCACTATCCATAAGCATTGTAGAATGTTGCATTTTTTATGACATATCTGACTAGGTCTTGAGATATATCGCTAAACATTCAACGGATATCCCCTTTAAGGATGACACTTACATCTCATCAGAGATGTGTATACCGTGAACTAAACATCCAACACTCCCGAGTGGCAGTCATCACATTTCTGAGATGAATCCACCGCACTCTAAACACATTACCATCCTCATAGCCATTAGTCCTGATTTCAGACCCACGATATCAAGAAAGATGTGCATTGAACTTTGATGAGGTGTGACAGAGTTGTAAAGAATTATTTATGCTTTGGAACAGATATTTTAGCCACAATACTCACATCTGTCTGGATGATATTAGAGATATAATACCGATTGACTTACAATGCACTTACACCTGATGTGGTCTCCATACACTGATGATTCAAAGATGCGGCTAGAAAAAGTGGTCCTGATTTCATAGTTTAAATATCACAAGACAAATATGACCTGGAAGTTGCTTCCAGATTATGGGTGTTTGGCCTGCAAACTGACGATTACTTTTAAAAGGAATACAAATCCTTGGGTTATGCAGACACAATCACTCTTGGAACTGCAGCGGGTGCTTCAGTGATCTTCCAAATATCAAGGCAGATGTGTATTGATCTTTGAAGATGTAGACAGATTTTGTAGAGAATTCCTTATGCTTTGGCACAGATATTTTAGGCACAATCCTCATATCTGTCTAGATGATATTAGAGATTTATTTTGCTAACAGGCAGACAAAAAACATAGGTAGAAACGTTGGTGTTTATCATGTCAGAAAGAAAAATCAACAAAATGTTGCTTTTGACATCCTTCAGTTTTCTACTCATGAGAAAGAAAATCTGTAAAAGGTCAAAAAGACCATCATAACTATCACTGATTACCTTCCGGTAAATCAACTGGTGCCTGACCAGGAAGCAACACCACAAGAAAAAATAGTTCTGAGGAAACCTATTACAGGATGTGACTGTGCAAATGTGATCATGGGACCCATTTTTATTTTTTTGCATAGTTTATTGAAATCATTACAAATCCAACCAATTATAGGAAAACACAAAAACATAACAAAATTGCTGGTGAAGGTATATTTATTCAACGGGACTTAAAAAGGGAAACAATACTAGTGTCGCACTTACCACACATGTGGGAGGTATGGAGTATTTTCTCAGTTTAACATTGCATGGCTAGCCACAGATTTAATAGGTCCTCCATTTTGTTTTGTCAAAATATTAATCAAAACCACAATCATTAAGATTTTTTCAATAATAAACTCATGTGAAAGAAATGTTTACTAGTTGCAGGCAAACGATGGAATGGAAGTAAATTGACTTGGCATTCTGCACCTGTTTGTGTAATAACGTTAAAATCTCTTGTAGAACTTAAGTAAAAATGAAACTTAAATATGTGGGTACTAAGCAAGATATATGTGACCCAATTCATCCATTTTGAGGGTACCATTCAGAAGGAAATTCCCCATTGAAATGTGAACATGGTGATGGCGTTGTGGTGCTGGGGTTCAAAATATTCTAGATCACCTTGGCTGTGCATGTTGTAAGCGTGCACATTACATTTTTGTAAGTTGAGATTTTATCCAATACATTTCTACCTTCAAAAACAAACTCAACTATAACCTTTGCCACTTATTTCCTAAGCTGCCAAGTGAGTTATGCATATTTGACAGGTGACTCTTTAGAAGCCAATAATCTTCGCTTGTTTCTTTGAATTCTGGGCAGTTTTAATGTGCGGGTATGGCGATCCATTGACAAACTTGTAGAGAAGCTCATCTCAGTTGCCTTTCCTTCAAATGCACCATCAAGAAATGTAATGACACAGACGCATCTTAAATATTATAGTGGTTTGTGGTGTTCAGGTGATTTCGTGCTGCAGACGTGAAATAAACAAAATCAGACTGCAGCAAGCCTCGAAGGTCTAACCTGAAACCCTGACATTGATACTTAGATACCTGCAAAAGAGTCCTTGCAAGATCACCATTGAGGCAAAGGCAGCCTATCTCAATTCACATAAGAGATAGTGTATTAGATAAGCTTATCTTTACGATCATCAAGTAGCTGGCATGACCCATTATACGTGCCACTCCAGGGACTGTATTATGGAAAGTGACCGGGGGGAATAACGGAAATGTGGGCCCGCTTTGGGCGCTGCCAGGGCACTTGGTATTACAGAAAGGGCTGCAGACGCTTGTGCGGCCCTCTCTGTAATACAGATAGCGCTGGTGCACATATTGTGCTGTTTTATAGATGCAGGTGCAGAGGCAAAGAAGATGTCAGGTTGCGCACAGTCAGTGCCCCCCTGATGGCAGCCCTCAGGAGGGTGGAAAGAGAGTCCTATTGAACCCCCAGGCAGCTCCTTGCAGGCAGATGCAGTCACTCACTGCACCCGCCTGCAAGTGGATCGCTCTTTCCTCTTAAAAGTGCAGGTGGGCCACCACCTGCACAGTGAAGCATAGAGCGGCTGCCTCAAAGCTGCTCTGTTTTTCACTTGAATGCGCTGCACCCAGGGCAGCATGACTTCGTGGTTGAGGTGGGTAGAACATTCAATGTAATAAGGCACACTTTCCCTGTTTGCGCCCAGCACACCTGTTTTATGGTGTGCTGTGGCACAAAAAGGGAAAGTTTGCCCTATGTGTAATAGGGCCCCAAGTGTGTTGTAAAAATGACTTGTGCCTATTTCACTGTCATTCAGATCTGGTATTCCAATAAGAAATCTGAGATATCTTGCTTGGTTAGGTTGTGCAATCCATCAGGGGAAAAGATCATCATAAACATGTCAGTGAAATTTACTTTAATTAATATCACATGTGGGACTGTATTACAGAAAGTGCCCCAGGGGCGCAACGGGCATGTGCTCCCACTTTGTGTTCCCATGGGGCACTTTGGGATTACAGAAAGAGCCGCAGAGGCTTGTTCAACCCTTTCTGTAATACAGATAGCACTGGTGCACAAATAAAGCCAGCGCTATCACCAGAGGTTGTTCCCTCATTTACTTGGGGGCGTGGCCCCATGCAAATGAGGGAATCACTTTGCCTCTGTGCCTGCACCATATGATTAGATGCAGGCGCACAGGCAAAGAAGTTGTCAGGAGGCGCACTGACTGTGCGCCATCTTAGTGCATCCCCTGACTGCAGCCCTATGGAGGCGGGGAAAAGGGGTCATAGGGACCCCCAGACAACCCCTTGAAGGCAGGTGCAGTCACTCTCTGTACCCGCCTGTAAGTGGATCTCTGATCCCCCTTAAAAATGCAGGTGCATTTAATATAAAATGGTGCACTCTCCTTGTTGGGGCAAGGTGCACCTTTTGAAAGGTTTGCCCTGTGCAAACAAATAGAGCACAGCATGTTCTGTAATATGGCCCCTGGAGGTTTCTGATAACCTGAGTTTGGGCGCCTAAAGTTCTGAGTGGGAAAAAACTTGAAATCTGTAGCCAGTGAGATTGTGCTATTAGGTGACTTGCCTGCCTTTGCCCACTGCTACCCTCACATTCTCTTTTTTTAAGCCCCTTGTCAACCAGGCAGGGCAAGGCAGAGCATGGCTTAACAAGACCAGATTTGTCACATTCATGTTTCCACGAAAGCCTTTGATATCATCACCAAATGTACTGAACATGACAAACATGAAATTCATGGCCCTCTCCTCACTGGGGACACCTTGCCGTGTCCCTCCCTATGTTCAGATTTAGCCACTTTTTGGGGCCTCAAAATCCTCAAGTAGAGCAAGAACTGGAGTGGCAACCAAACAGTGCTCCACTTGGAGAGATATATTCTGAATGAGTTCCCTCTGATTTTTTTTTCTGGACACAAGTGTAGAGAATGACAAATCAGGAATTCCGAGTTTGCACATTTACCAGGTGTTCTTGGCATTTTATACTTGTTCTCTGTAGGTTCAAATAACGTTTTAAGTACTAATTGCGCTGGATACCTTCATCCTGGCCATTCCTGAAGCTCCCAGACTGCCAGAGACATCTTCTAGGGTTCTACGGCACAGACAGCAGTGGGAGACAGGCTCATTCACTTATTGTATAGCAAGAGCCTTACCAAAGTCCACTCTCAACGGGTCAGCTGGCTCTTTCGCAAAGATTCCCTTCTGTCTCCTATATTTCCCTGGAATGATAATATGCCAGCTTGTCTTATCGTTGCGCAGCACTTCTAAAATTTGGATATAAGCTGAATCTGCAAATATGAGATAGTGCAACTCATGCTATTACCAGTGTATAGCAAATCAATGGAAACATCTTTCTTGTACTTTTGCAAAAAAGAAAATGGGGTTAACAATGCAAAATGATTATCTGATAGTGGGGATCTATTAATCATTGATGCCACCTTTAATATAATTCTGGCACTAGCATGATGAGAGTAAGTCTTGTTTCTTTCTAAATGAGGAAATATATGGCATGAAAATGACCAACATGGTAATATTAATCCAACAATAAACAGTAATTCTGGTAATATTGTGGGCAACTAGAAAATATAAATTCCCATATCTTGTCTGATGGGGTACTGATTTAAAAGCGGTAATTCTTTCCATATAGTGGGCATCCATAGCATGAGATAGTTGTAGGAAAGTAGGATCTGCCTCATAAACAAAGTGGGATCAGACCACGTCAAATATCTGTACACACACTTGTGAAATATACTAAGCACATATTGATTACCTGTAGGAAAGTAGGATCTGCTTCTTATGGTTACCCCTACTTTTGGCTTGATGTTTCATTGTTTTTGACTAGTCTGACTGGGATGCTGCTAATCAGGACCCCAGTCTATCCCCTTTCTCCCTTAAATTGTCATGCATGTACTTTGGTACACTTCAGATTGGATACTGGGGTCTCCTTATACGTCCCTAGTATATGGTACCATGGTACCCTGGGCATAGGTACCCCAGAGGCCTCCTATGGGCTGAAGCATGTATTATGCCACCCTTGAGAGGCAATGCAATATGGAACTACAGGTCTGGTACTGCAACCTGTGTAAGCTGGTGCTTGCACCACTTACTTAGATTTAGGTTAACTATATCTATTGGTCACTCCATTAAAACTTATAAGTCACCCCTATAGCAGGGCTTAACAATCCTGAAGGCAGGGTGCTGGGTTTTATGTGAGGGTGCCTCTGCATGAGCAGAGCCTCTCTGCAGCCTTCGGAGACCATTGTCCTGGGTTGTCTGTGACCGGATAGGTAGGTAGAGGTGCATTATAACCTCGCAGTAAATGCTATCTCGAAAATGGCTACATAGAAACATATCGTGTTTGGTATCATACACCTTGGAATCATACCTCCACACCAGTAACTGGGTTGGGAGGTATGATTCCACCCTACAGAAGTGAGGTTCGTGGGGTCACTGGTCTAACCGGTGCCAGCCTTCTCGAACCGTACAGCACAAAATGGATGCTGCCAACCAGAGACACATTTCTACCCTTCTGCTGCTGAGCCAAGCTTGAGCAGAGGAAGGCAACACAATAGGCATCCTGTCACAGGGAGATGTGACCACCTCCCAAACAGGATTTCGCATATTGGGGCTGGATGGGTGCACTCTGAGAGTGCCTGAAAGTCTGCACTGGGGGCACATTCATGCATTGTCCAGCTAAAACCAGTTCTGGGAGCCATTGGCTCCTGCTCTGGCATGAAACTGGACAAAGGACATGAGTGTAACCACCCCTCTGTCCTGCCTCTTCCCTAGGAGGGTCCCCTGAATCTGTCCAACCCTCTCCCGTGGGTACAAAAGGGCTTAGCTGGCTGTAAGAGTTTAGATTTTATGTGGGCAAGTTTCTACAAGAGAAACCACTGACCATTGACCGTCTGGACACTCTGGACTTTGCTGGGCCTCGACTTCATCCCCCTTTCCGTCCTAAGCTTAATTTGTGCCTTTGCTCCATACAGGTTCTGTGCAGGACCTGTGGTGCTCTTAAGACAACTGAAGAATTTCCCTTGGAGTGAAGGAGTCCCTCCCCTGCAACTGCAGGTACCGTAATGCAACTGACCGGTCTGCTGCTCCTGAGGTCCTGTAGACTCTGAAGATTTCAGCAACACAGGCGGTGGGTTTTCAAAGGTCCCTGAGGTCGATCTGCCGTCTCACAGAGTTGAGGCATGTATCTCTTGTGGGGACTGCATAACCCGAACCCCTGAACAACACGTCCATTTGCAAGTGCATATGCTTGTTGGCAATTCCCGAGCTTGTGCATTGGACTCTGTGTAGCCTTGACCTTGAGCAATATTTGCACCAAAGAACTCCAGCCCCCTCGCACCGAGTGCTCCGTGGGCTGGTACTTTGCAATCTTGCTCGAGGTCCCCTTGCGACTCCTGGTCCTTCGGCCTGTGGGTCCCCCTGATGCCATCTTGATTTCTGTTGGGCTTCCCTGGTTGCTCCAGACGTACCCTAACTTCCCATTGCTTGGTGCGTCTCCTAGACCTTGCTAGTCCACACCGTAACCTGCTTGACCTTTCTGCATGGGTTGCTTTTGCCAAGGCTTGTTGGTGCTCTCGCTGGACACCGACCCCTCAGGCCTCAACATCCTTTGTGGGACAGCTCACCTCTGGTTCCTGGTCATCCTCGACATCTCCTGGTCCTCGTGGCTGCACACTCAAGCATCCCTTCTTCGTATCTGAAGCACCCGACATCTGTGGGCATTCGTCTCCCAAGCCCCTGGTCACTCTGAAGTGACCCAGACTCTGTCCCTCTGCTTTCAGGTTCCTTCCTTCCCGAATTCAGGCTTGGATTCCACCGGATCCTTCTCCCCTTCACGGCAGCAGTACTTCTTCACAGCCCTCCATTGAGAACAACGGGAGTTTCCGACGCCACTTCAGACCTATGCACCCGGCTCCTCTGAGATAGGTAACTCAGGTACTACGGTATCCACAGGTGGGGTGGCTCTTCAAACTCTTAAGTTCAAAAGGGTTCGCTAGAAGTCCTCCTAGAAGGGTTCATAAACTTTAAAACTGTAACCGCTACTTTCCCATAGAATTTTACGGAGCCCACGGTCAAGTTAGCATCCTGCACCCGTCCTCCATGGGGTCCCTATCCACTCACCTTGGGTGGTTCCCTGGGGTCCCAGTGATTCTACGGGTTCTAGACTGTGTCTTGACTCAAGTAGTGATTGTTACACCACTATTTCAGTATATGGTTTGATCTCCCCCTGGAGCCCACTGTGTATTGTACTACTTACAACTGTTCTATTGATCTTGTATTGTGTGCTTTGTGTTCTATCCTACTGTAGAGGATAGTAGAGTGTTATATTAATAAATACATATTTTTATATAACTACTGTGTGGTTCTCCTTCATTTAGTAATTCAGGAGATGATATTCTGGTTAAACAAGCTGCTTTAAATTCCTTCAATATTAAGCCTGAAGGCTGCTCTTCACAGCTACCACTAGGATAGCTTTCTAAAGGTTACCTTTGACCTCATACATCATAAGGGTAATTTGGACTGGTATGTAAGGCAAGATCTCTTCATGTGTGTCAGTAGTACATGTAAATATTTGATTAAAATTACAAACTGATGTTTGGTCACAAAATGTATCATTAGTAAAAAGTTAAAACTTTTTTTTCAGGACAAAACATTCACATTAAAGACAAATATATGCCTTTTGTTTGGGGGAAATGAGTTTGGTTGAAATTTAAAAAAACCCTTCTTAGCCACCCCAAGGAGACAACGGAGAGGCAGGTGCTGGCGCGGTGTCAGCCTAAAATGGCTCCACCCATGTGCTTCCTGTTTCGTGCTCTCAGTTGTGCTACTCTGAGGGACATGCTGCATCTGTTGTGCATTGAATCACCAACAGGTGCTGGGTGGAGTTGCAGTGATTGGTGAGGACATAGTGGCAGAGGCCTCTGGTTCTTCTCCTGGGTAGGTGGGATCCCCACAAGAGCTTCGATTGCTAGCTAAAGCTTGGGAAATGTGGTCACTGGACCAATGTCACTGTGCTTGCTGGTGTTTTCCTCATCCTTGATACAGACTGAAGTTCAGGTGCCTTCCTGGTATGAGACCACATCGCTGACTATCTTTACCCCTGATAGCATAGGTAAGCTGGTTGCCGTCACCCTATTCTTTACTGTTAATTTCACAACCCCACCTAATTTTATCTTTTGATGGTGCAGTAATGTCTGGTGGTCTGGGGCACTTGTGGTGCATCAAGATTTGGAAATATGAGGCCTGAGATACTTAGATCCTGATCTGATTCACCTACCAGATCATGATTGGCGGTTCCCTTTGCTCCCATTTGACATCTTGCACACTTCTTCATCCTCTGTCCTGTTTCGGGCTGTAATACTGTGTGCTTTTTATGGGCTGGCTTGACAGTGCTCCACCCGCAATCTGGGAGCCAGGAGTACCATATTTAATCGGGCAATATTAGTGTACTTCCACTGAAAGTGCTTGCTGCCTTCATATTGACATATAAGGGTGTGTGTGCTTGCCTACATGGCTTCCATATTGAAACGTGATGACTGGGAGCTTGTATGGCAGTCTTATTAGATGAAGATAGCTTCCCCTTTAATTAACATGGCCAGCACATGCAAGCATTTGAAAGAAAGGAGTCCAGGAGAGGATTTCCGCTTTTTTGAGCTGCACATAGTGCTTCTTCAGTACTCTACACTATGTCCTCCAGCACCCAAGTGCTCTCTGCCGGGAGTGTGAGACGCCACTGGTTATTTAGTTTGCATTTGCTGCCCCCTCCGATATGACCAAAGTGCCACACCCGACTGAGATGTGTGTGCTGGGTGCCTGTGGCTCCAGATCACCTAACTCGTCTCTTAATTTCTTCAGGAGTTTGCAGTGCAAAGAGAGCATCACGTTTCTAAACGAGATGTAATCCCACGGTAATATTCACTCTTGCTGTTTGGCCTCCTTCTGAGAACACTGGCTTCACTACACTGGTTTTGAAAATGGGAAAAACTGGGCCTGGGTGCATCAGGTGGGTGACGTTTTCTGGGTGGCACCGAGGGGGCTGCAATTGGAGTGTCTTTTGACGTATCGCAAGCATGCTTACGGCATTGTTATTCTTCATTCTAAGCCAGTTAGCTCCAACAGACTCAATAGATAATTGATGACAGTGCTCATGTAGCATGTATTGGTGGTTCAGTGACTAAATATCGAGGGACAAAATATCGACTACACAAAATATCGACTCCAAAATATAGAAGGACAGAATATCGACTCCCTATCTACAAACAGGTAAGTACTAAAATATCGATTCCAAAATATAGAATGTTAAAATATAGTTAGCCAAAATATCGATTTTTTTTAAATGTATTAAAAATAATATAAAATTAATTAAATATTAAAAACAATTAAATAAAACATACATAATATAATACAAAAAAGCTTAAAATGTAAACATAATAAAAATAAAGTAAAAAAAAGTAGAGATTTTGTTGGATAGTGAGAGCGTAAAAATTACTATTCCCACTCCAGTAATTGCAACAGTAGGGAAAACGTTGGATAGCGTAGGGGTAAAAATTACTATTCCCACTCCAAAGAGTGCAACAGTAGGGAAAGCGTTGGATAGCGGGAGAGTAAAAATTACTATTCCCACTCCAGAGAGTGCAACAGTAGGGAAATCGTTGGATAGCAGGAAGGGAAAAATTACTATTCCCACTCCAGTGACTCCAACAGTAGGGAAATCATTGGATAGCGTAGGGGTAAAAATTACTATTCCCACTCCAGAGAGTGCAACAGTACGTAAAGCATTGTATAACGGGAAGAGAAAGATTACAATTCCCACTCCAATGAGTGCAACAGTATAAAAAGAGTTGGATAGCGAAGGGATAAAAATTACTATTCCCACTCCAGTGAGTGCAACAGTAGGGAAAACGTTGGATAGCGTAGGGGTAAAAATTACTATTCCCACTCCAAAGTGTGCAACAGTAGGCAAAGCGTTGGATAGCAGGAGGGTAAACATTACTATTCCCACTCCAGACAGTGCAACAGAAGGGAAAACGTTGGATAGTGTAGGTGGAAAAATTACTATTCCCACTCCAAAGAGTGTAACAGTAGGGAAAGCTTTGTATAGCGGAAGGGTAAAAATTACTATTCCCACTCGAATGAGTGCAACAGTAGGGAAAGCGTTGGATAGCGGGAGAGTAAAAATTATTATTCCCACTACAGTGAGTGCAACAGTAGGGAAAGCGTTGGATAGCGGTAGGGTAAAAGTTACTATTCCCACTCCAGAGAGTGCAACAGTAGGGAAAGCATTGGATAGCGGGAAGGTAAAAATTACTATTCTCACTCCAGTGAGTGCAACAGTAGGGAAAGTGAGGGATAGCGGGAGGGTAAAAATTACTATTCCCACTCCAGTGACTGCAACAGTAGGGAAAGAGTTGGATAGCGGGAGGATACAAAATACAATTCCCACTCCTCAGAGTGCAACAGCAGGGAAAACATTGGATAGCGTAGGGGTAAAAATTACTATTCCCACTCCAAAGAGTGCAACAGTAGGAAAAGCGTTGGATAGCGGGAGGGTAAAAGTTACTATTCCCACTCCAGAGAATGCTACAGTAGGGAAAGCATTGGATAGCGGGAATGTAAAAATTACTATTCTCACTCCAGTGAGTGCAACAGTAAGGAAAGTGTTGGATAGCGGGAGGGTCAAAATTACTATTCCCACTCCAGTGACTGCAACAGTAGGGAAAGAGTTGGGTAGCGGGAGAGTAAAAAATACTATTCCCACTCCTAAGAGTGCAACAGTAGGGAAAAAGTTGGATAGCGTAGGGGTAAAAATTACTATTCTAACTCCAAAGAGTGCAATAGTAGGAAAAGCATTGGATAGCGGGAGGGTAAAAATTACTATTCCCACTCCAGAGAGTGCAACAGTAGGGAAAGTGTTGGATAGCAGGAGGCTAAAAATTACTATTCCCACTCCAGTGACTGCAACAGTAGGGAAAGAGTTGGATAGAGGGAGGGTAAAAAAACGATTCCCACTCCTGAGAGTGCAACAGTAGGGAAAGTAATGCTTTAATTTTAAAATAAGATGACATTAATTATCAATACCAATAAAAAGTTAATTAAAATTAATTACAATTATTAAAAATTAATTACCATTATTAAAAAACATAATTACCAATTAATAAAAATTAATTACAATTAATAATTAATTATCAATTAATTATCAATACACATAAATTAAAAAAAATAATATTTACTTTATTACAATTAATTTACTTCCCACCCAATTCCCCTATAAACCCACAACCCACTCACAATACTAAAAAATACAATAAACCTTATTATCAATTAATGAATTAATAAATATCATTTAGCAATTAATAAAAATTCATTAGCAATTCATACAAAGTATTTACCCATTAACACAAATTAATTACCAATTAATAATTAATTATCAATTAATTATCAATACACATAAATTAAATCATTAATATTTACATTATTACAATTAAATTACTTCCCACCCAATTCCCCTATAAACCCACAACCCACTCCCAATATTACAAAATACAATTAACATTATTATCAATTAATCAATTAATAAAAATCATTTAGCAATTAATAAAAATTCATTATCAATTCATACAAATTAATTACCCATTAACACAAATTAATTACCAATTAATAATTAATTATCGATGAATTATCAATACACTTAAATTAAATAATGAATATTTACTTTATTACAATTAAATTACTTCCCACCCAATTCCCCTATAAACCCACAACCCGCTGCTAATAATCCAAATTAAAATTAACATAATTATCAATTAATCAATTAATATCAATTAATTATCAATTAATAAAAATTAATGACCAATTAATAATTAATTGTCAATCAATTAATTATCAAAACATCTAAATATAATTAATATTTAATTTACCATAATTAAATTACTTCCCACCCTATTCCCCTATAAACCCACAACCCGCTACGGAATTAAATTACGCAAAAATAAAATTACATAACATTCATTAGTTTAAAAAAATTAAACATACATTACAAAAATAATACATAATTTTAACACATATACTACCATACATAACACTAAAAAAAAATCGATATTATGGGATTCTATATTTTTAAAGTCGATATTATGGAATTCTATATTTTTATATTCTATATTATGGAAATCGATATTTTGTACCCCAATTTCGATATTCTGACCTATGTATATTTTGATTTTTGATATTCTGTCCATTCTATATTTTGGAGTCGATATTCTGTCCATTGTATATTTTGGAATCAATATTTAGGTCATTCACCTGTATGGGTAATACCATTAAGCACTTGCACAGTTTTATCACCATTTAATTCTATTCACAGCACTTTTAGGAAGTTGAAATGTTTCAAGGTTGTTAAAGGTGTTTTACTGGGGCAGGCAGGCGAGAAAAAAGCAATAACAGATAGCAAATATGAGGGTTTTTTCCTCCCAAAATATTCGGGTCGGTTGAATTAATGCAAGTAATTCAAGATCTCTTGTGGGATTCTTTGCCAAATTTTAAGCCTGCACCGAGGTGTCACCATCGAGTACGGGCCATTTCTGAGTATCTTTTTTCTATGCTGCTAGTGCTAAAAAGCTGCTGGTACTTTGCAGGTGCAAAGCCTTTCTTTGTTGTGCATATTTAATCGCAGGTGTTGGTTCTTACCCTTATTGCAGGGTTATCCCCAAACCTTTTGCCTTCCTCCTGTATTGTTTTGTGTGACCTGTTTTTGTTGGTTTTATGACTCCGGGCACTTTACACTGCTGATCAGTGCTAAAGTTCATATGCTCTCTCCTGTAAAGTTGGTGAGATTAGTTTACATATGTTTGGCATATTTAATTTTCCTGAAAGTCCCTTGAACAGTGGTATTCCATATACTCAGGGCCTTTAAATTAAATGCTTCTAGTGGGCCTGCAAGCAAAATACACACAATTAATGGACGGAATGCAGAACAAATCAAAACATTCACCCCCAGTCAAGAGATCTGGGTTAAATCCATCATTCTTTTGCTCACCATGCCACCCCAGTTTAGACCTGGACATATGCAAATCAGTCTTGACCCTGTGCCTCATGGGAACAGTCCAGTCCGAACTGCCCAACCAGGTTTTCCCTGGACTGTACACAAGCATCCTAGGACCGGTTTCAGGGTTTCACCCCTCATCAGCCAGGATAGCTTTAATCCAGTGGCACAGTGAGCCCACGTCTGGGCATACCCGGCGCACTTAGGGCGAGGAAGCAAAAGACACACAATTGATGGACGGAATACAGAAATGGGCCTGCAGCGCTGCTTGCACCACCCACAGAAGTAGCCTTTCAAACCTGTCTCAGGCCTCTGCCACTGCAGTGCCTACATGCGCAGTTTACTGCCACAGTGACTTGGCATTTAAGGACCTTGTCAAGCGCTAATCAGCTGTTTGCAAACACAAACAAATGTTCTTCTGATGCAGCAAACCCTAGTTTGCGATTCCGTAACCTGTTACCGACTCGCAAAATGGGTTTGCGATTCGCTATTGGGAAGGGGTGTGTTTGGGGCGTCCCTTCCTAATACCGAATTGCATCAGTATGCATGAATGTTTTGCATCCCAAATGCGGTCACAAAACATTCGCATTTTAACACCTACTTCAAGTAGGTGGTAACCAATTCACAAATGGGAAGGGGTCCCCAAGGGACCCCTTCCCCTTTGTGAATGGCTGCAAATACATTTTCTGAGAGCAGGCAGTGGTCCCACGGACCACGGCCTGCTCTTAGAAAATGAGAGGAAAATTTCTCATTTTCTCTTTCTTTGGTAAAGCATCCCGTTTTCCTTTAAGGAAAATGGGCTGATTTACAAAAAAAAAGGTTGCACTGACTGTGATGATTGAGACAATTGCCAAATTGGCAAAGTGATTTATGGTTCATGTGATTGTGGTCTATGTTTCATATACAATATATGAGATATTTTTATATACTACTGTGTGGAGTCTCTTTTGTGGTATAGTTATTGTGTCACTAGGTTGTGTGTTATGCAAATGCTTTACACATTACTTCCGGGATAAGCCTGACTGCTCTGCCAATCTACCAAGGTGGTGAGCAGGGCTTATATTCAATGTGTAACTACCTTACCCTTACTAGAGTGGTGGATTCTGCCTGGCTTAGGTGCATACCCTAGCCAACCAGAAATACCTTTTCTAACAGCGGGTAAAAAAGCCTTCTTACAAGAGGTTGAAGACAATGACCTGATGTGTCAAGCATAATTTTGAAACCGCTCCACTGGTTTCCGCAAATGGAGAGGCGTATGTAATGTCATTGCGTAGAAAGTTCACAGAGGCTTCTTGGAACATTTTTTTAGAGTGGAATAGAAAACATATCAATGTGCTAATCATCCATATAAAAGTGTGAGCCAACGTTAGTGAGTTTAAAACTGAATGTGATGATTAAAGTATAACTGTTAGTGGCATGCATCTAATAAATACTGCTGGAAGGGCACCAGTTAAGGGAATTAGGTGAATGTGGATTTATTTATTAAGTAATGTGAGGTGTTTTGTTGTGAAGGCGCACAAACAGCTGGCATCAAACAACTAAAACAGTCATGCTTAAAATTGTGCAGGTAAGACACCTTTTAAAGGGCAAGATCGGGTTGTCTGTGAATAAGGACCCTGTCACGTTTGTCGTGCCCTCCAGATAAACAGATAAAGCTGGAGGATTCAGCATCTGCCTGCATTGGGTTGTGTGCTATGTTGGGGCAGGTGCTGCTGTTGACCGGGGTGGAATTTCAGGGCTTACATGGATGCGGGTAAAGTGCAAGGAATCAGAGACTGCCCTAAAGTGTGACTGGGCACTTGGAATCCATGGGCTGCTTCCCCAAGCCCTTTGTACATCTGCAAAGTGGTCTTAGACTCCTATGTGGGGAAGTGTAAACAAGCAAGAGGGGACCCTGTACCGTAGAGGGAAACTAAGAAATGAAGGAACCTGCTCTCAGGACCCCTAACCTCTCCCTGGATTTTTGCATATCTGTAATGTGGTCTGAGGCTTGTTAGCAGGTAAAGTGCAGAAGTACAGTGGGGCCCTCAACATTCTGTGGTATGTTGTGTCCGGCCCCTACCCCCTCAAGCATTTATAAATCTGAAAGGTCGTCCCTGCCGCACCTTGCCTAGATCCATGGTAGGACCATTTATCTGCCAGCACTGCCTCTTCTCCATACACGGAGACCACAATTACTCCAAATCTACTCCACTGCCTCCTGCTCAATGCTCGAGCAATCTGTAAGCTTGCCACAGAGAAGTGGGATACCTCACCCGAACGTCATCTTCCTCACCAAGACTTGGCTCAACCTCGCATCCACACCAACATCACCTCAGCAGCACCAGACAGCTACAACATTGCACACCAAGTCTGCATCAACACACACGAGGTGGAATCACCATCATCCCCAAGGAAACCATCCTTTGCACCACCACTGTGGATGATGCGACTCCGATCATGGAACACCTCAACTTCCAACCCCAAACCAATGGGAAAACCACCATCAGAGGTACCCTCACCGACAGACCTCCTGGACCTCGCCCCAGCTTCTGTGACACCACACCCAAATTCCTTCCCAGCTTATCATTGACTCCAAACACTAACAACACCAACACCGCAAACCTCCTCGAAAGCCTGAACAACATCAGCTTCACCTAGCTAGTCACCAACCCCACACACATCGCACGGCACAGTCTCATCTTCACAACCAGTGACAGAGTCAAGTATAGACATGTCACTGAGCTCACCTGGACAGACCATGCCATCGGCCACTTCACCTTCACAGAATCCTCTGGCTCCGCCACCACCAGAACTGGAACAAAGTATCTCAGAGAAAGTGGGTCGAAGCCCTCCACATCCTCCCACCATGACACCTCAACCAACCTAAAACAAGCTGTCAAGAACCTTTCCACCTGGATCACCGACTTGGCAGACAGAGTTGCCCCCGTCAAACCCACTAAACTCAAGAAACCCCCCAAACAAGCCAGCTGGTACACCGTGGACCTCAGAACCACAAAACAAAGCTGCAAGCGTCTTGAAAGGAGATGGTGCACCAGCAAGGAGCCCACGGACTATGTCACTTTTAACACATCCCTCAACCAATACCACCATCTCCTGAAAAAGACAAAATGAGTGCCCTCGCGGACCGCATCCAAGCCAGCTTCACCCACAGAAAAGAACTCTTTAACATTGTCAGAGAGTTCTCCAATGCCTCAGCCACTGAAAACATCATCATCCCTTCCCAGGAACTCTGCAACATCCTGGCAAACTTCTTCCATGACAAGATCTCCACCATCTACAAATAGTTTGAACCCCAACTCACTGCTGCTGACCCCCTCAGTGACACCCTCAAACTCCTGTCTCCCACAAATGCAAACTCCGAGCACCTGCTCACCACCTGGGAACAAGCCCACCACCAAAACACCACCGCCATCATGAACTTCATCTACTCTAGAGCACCCACTGACCTCTTCCCCCACCACATCTTCACCTCAGGAGCAAGATAATCAGCAATGGGCTCACAGCCATCCTCAATGCATCCATCACCACGGCCACCTTCCCCGAAGAATGGAAACACGCAGAAGTCAAACCCCTTCTCAAGAAACTTCCACCGACCCCAGTGATCTCCAGAATTACCATCCCATCTCTCTGCTTCCCTTTCCTGCCAAAGTCCTTGAAAAGGCCATCAACTGCCAACTCACGAAACACCTGGAGAACAGCAGTCTTCTGGACAACTCCCAATCCGGATTCTGCACCAACCTCAGCACTGAAACCAACCTGATCACTGCTAGCAATGACATAAGAACCCTCCTAACTGGGGAGAAGTGGCAGCCCTAATCCTCCGCGACCTCTCAGCTACCTTTGACTGGGTGTCCCACCACACCCTTATCAAGAGACTTCACCACATCGGAATCCAAGGAAACTCCTTCAAAATGATCCTCATCTTCCCCATCGGAACAACACAGAGAGTCGGCCCACCTCCTTCCACCTCAGAACCCAAGAACATCATCTTGAGCATCCCTCAAGGGTTGTCCTCAGCTCTATACTGTTCGATAACTACATGACCTCCTTGACCAACATCGTCAGAACCCATGGAGTCAACCTTATATCCTACACCGATGACATCCAACTCATCCTCTCGCTTTCCAAGATCCCTGCACCACTATGGCCAACTTTCACAGATACATGACAAGTATCCCGACTGGATGAAAGACAAAATGGAATCGCTGATCTTTGGGAACCATAACTCCCCATGGGACGACTCCTTGTGACCCTCATGAACTCCAATGGACCATGCCTGCAACTTCGACATCATCCCGGACAGCAATCTCACCACGAAAAACCAGATCAGCGCAGTCTCCTCTTGCTTTGTCGCCCTTCTCATGCTCTGTAAATCTTCAAATGGCTCCTTGTCAAAACAAGATGAACCATCACTCAAACCCTAGTCACCAGCCGGTTAAACTACGGCAATGTACTCTACACCGCACACCTCCTGAAAAGTCTGCAGACCATACAGAATTCAGCTGAAAAACTCATTCTTGACCTCTGGGGAGGTCATCATCTCCCACAAATCTGCACTGGCTGCCCATTCAAAAGAGATTTCAATGCAAGATGCTGATCCACATCTTCAAAGCCCTGCACAAACAAGGACCAGTATATATAACCCACCAGCTGAACTTCCACCAACCCACCAGCAGGGGTGTGGAATTTAATAAAATATCTACTTGTCCATGGGGCAGGTTGCTTCATAAATCTACTTGTCCTGTAACAAAATCCACTTGCCCCTTTGGTGCCATGAGTGCAGCAACATATTATGGTAGCTATCTCATTACATAAGAGCTCTGATATAGCCTCTCCTTTTATACCAGGGCTCATACCATAGTAGTTTGAATACTTGCAATCCCCTTATGTTGCCACCTTTCTGCTGATCTACATGCTGGGGCTGAAGGTAGTGGTAAGCAATAGTTCGAAGGTTAGAATGCCCTTTTGAGTCTGTGCAAACCTTCTAACTTGCATGTTTTAAGGGTTTTCAACAACTCTTCTCTAATCTTTTCCATACTGAGAAATGTTGGAAATTTACCCCTGACAATGGCAGATGTAAATCTTATTCCAGAGTGGGAAAAAAAAGTGGTTGGCGGGAAAGTGAACTTGCAAATACTCAGTTTCGCACGAGCACATCCACACATGCATATTTGCTCATGCTAAAATGCAGTTCACAAATATTTTCTAGGGATACTATTTCTTGTCCTACTTCTGTAAATTCTTGGGAATTCACGAAAGCCATATAGCTGCACTTAATGCAAGGACATAGACCAAGGATGCACTTTTGAGACTTTCTTTAATAATTGGGCCCCTAATTTGGTCTGGCATTGACCATGACTTTTGCGTTCATTAAAATTCTGTCCCTCTCTCTCTCTGCATCGTCTGGCTTCACTGTGAGTGACAGCATTCTGCTCTTTCCCAAGGAGCATATCGGCACACAAAGTAGTTTTGTTCAGTGCCAGTAACTACTGTGGCAGCGTATGCTTTCTGAGACTAAAGACAATTTTTGCTTTTGCCAATGTTTGTTATAATGGTGAGGGCCCTGCAGCTCCCACACTAGTAAGGTTTTAGAAAAAACTTACTGTGTGGAGTCTCTTTTGTGGTATAGTTATTGTGTCAGTAGGTTGTGTGTTATGCAAATGCTTTACACATTACTTCCGGGATAAGCCTGACTGCTCTGCCAATCTACCAAGGTGGTGAGCAGGGCTTATATTCAATGTGTAACTACCTTACCCTTACTAGAGTGGTGGATTCTGCCTGGCTTAGGTGCATACCTTAGCCAACCAGAAATACAATTTCTAACAGCGGGTAAAAAAGCCTTCTTACAAGAGGTTGAAGACAATGACCTGATGTGTAAAGCATAATTTTGAAACCGCTCCACTGGTTTCCGCAAATGGAGAGGCCTATGTAATGTCATTGCGTAGAAAGTTCACAGAGGCTTCTTGGAACATTTTTTTAGAGTGGAATAGAAAACATAACAATGTGCTAATCATCCATATAAAAGTGTGAGCCAACGTTAGTGAGTTTAAAACTGAATGTGATGATTAAAGTATAACTGTTAGTGGCATGCATCTAATAAATACTGCTGGAAGGGCACCAGTTAAGGGAATTAGGTGAATGTGGATTTATTTATTAACCTCTTGAGTGCCCATGACGAGATGGTCTCGTCATGGGCCGTGGTTGCGCTGTGCCCATGACGAGACTATCTCGTCATGAGCCCCGCCCGCTAATGAAACGCCCGGCACAGGGCGTGGAAAGGGCGGGGCACTCAAGGGGTTAAGTAATGTGAGGTGTTTTGTTGTGAAGGCGCACAAACAGCTGGCATCAAACAACTAAAACAGTCATGCTTAAAATTGTGCAGGTAAGACACCTTTTAAAGGGCAAGATCGGGTTGTCTGTGAATAAGGACCCTGTCACGTTTGTGGTGCCCTCCAGATAAACAGGTAAAGCTGGAGGATTCAGCATCTGCCTGCATTGGGATTGTGGGCTATGTTGGGGCAGGTGCTGCTGTTGACCGGGGTGGAATTTCAGGGCTTACATGGATGCGGGTAGAGTGCAAGGAATCAGAGACTGCCCTAAAGTGTGACTGGGCACTTGGAATCCATGGGCTGCTTCCCCAAGCCCTTTGTACACCTGCAAAGTGGTCTTAGACTCCTATGTGGGGAAGTGTAAACAAGCAAGAGGGGACCCTGTACCATAGAGGGAAACTAAGAAATGAAGGAACCTGCTCTCAGGACCCCTATTCTCCACCTCTCCCTGGATTTTTGCATATCTGTAATGTGGTCTGAGGCTTGTTAGCAGGTAAAGTGCAGAAGTACAGTGGGGCCCTCAACATTCTGTGGTATGTTGTCTCCGGCCCCTACCCCCTCAAGCATTTATAAATCTGAAAGGTCGTCCCTGCCGCACCTTGCCTAGATCCATGGTAGGACCATTTATCTGCCAGCACTGCCTCTTCTCCATACACTGAGACCACAATTACTCCAAATCTACTCCACTGCCTCCTGCTCAATGCTCGAGCAATCTGTAAGCTTGCCACAGAGAAGTGGGATACCTCACCCGAACGTCATCTTCCTCACCAAGACTTGGCTCAACCTCGCATCCACACCAACATCACCTCAGCAGCACCAGACAGCTACAACATTGCACACCAAGGTGCCGATCACAATCCGGTAAAAAATTCCCCCGTGCGACTCGTATCGGGTCTTTTTACCGTACGAATCGTACAAGTGCCGTACGAACTGGCAATCACGATTCGCATGGTAAAAAGTCCATACGAACCGCACTGGGAATCATTCCCCACACGTCCTCGGGTCGGAAAATGTGTCCGACACGTCCTCGGACGATTTACCTTACAAACGTGAAAAGCCAAGTCCGACCGAGGAATCACGATCCATCCCGTGCGTCCGAGCGTACAACCGTATGGAAAAAACACCGTCCGCACCGAACACCCATAGCAACCATGGAGACATGTGCCCGCATACGCGCCCAACACTCCCCCCAGCCCCCGTACGTCCGACACGTACCCCCGTGTATGTATACCCCCACCCGTCTAGGTACACCCCAGTACGTTCCAGTCGAACCCCCACCCCAGTACGTGTCATACCCCCGTCAATGTACACCCCCCCACCCCTGTACGTGTCGTACCCCCGTGTACCCCCACCCCAGTACGTTCCAGTCGTACCCCCACCCCTGGACGTGTCGTACCCCCCGTGTACCTACACCCAAGTACGTTCCAGTCGTACCCCCACCCCAGGACGTGTCGTACCACCGTCAATGTACACCCCCCCACCCCTGTACGTGTCGTACCACCGTCTATGTACACCCCAGTACATTCCAGTCGTACCCCCACCCCAGTACGTGTCATACCCCCCGTGTACCTACACCCCAGTACGTTCCAGTCGTACCCCCACCCCAGTACGTGTCGTACCACTGTCAATGTACACCCCCCACCCCTGTACGTGTCGTACCCCCCGTGTACCTACACCCCAGTACGTTCCAGTCGTACCCCCACCCCAGTACGTGTCGTACCACCGTCAATGTACACCCCCCCACCCCAGTACGTGTCGTACCCCCCGTGTACCCCCACCCCAGTACGTTCCAGTCGTACCCCCACCCCTGGACGTGTCGTACCCCCCGTGTACCTACACCCAAGTACGTTCCAGTCGTACCCCCACCCCTGGACGTGTCGTACCCCCCGTGTACCTACACCCAAGTACGTTCCAGTCGTACCCCCACCCCAGGACGTGTCGTACCACCGTCAATGTACACCCCCCACCCCAGTACGTGTCGTACCCCCCGTGTACCTACACCCAAGTACGTTCGAGTCGTACCCCCACCCCAGGACGTGTCGTACCCCCCGTGTACCTACACCCAAGTACGTTCCAGTCGTACCCCCACCCCTGGACGTGTCGTACCCCCCGTGTACCTACACCCAAGTACGTTCGAGTCGTACCCCCACCCCAGGACGTGTCGTACCCCCCGTGTACCTACACCCCAGTACGTTCCAGTCGTACCCCCACCCCAGTACGTGTCGTACCCCCCGTGTACCTACACCCCAGTACGTTCCAGTCGTACCCCCACCCCAGTACGTGTCATACCCCCCGTGTACCTACACCCCAGTACGTTCCAGTCGTACCCCCACCCCAGTACGTGTCGTACCCCCGTGTACCTACACCCCAGTACGTTCCAGTCGTACCCCCACCCCAGTACGTGTCGTACCACCGTCAATGTACACCCCCCCACCCCAGTACGTGTCGTACCCCCCGTGTACCTACACCCAAGTACGTTCCAGTCGTACCCCCACCCCAGGACGTGTCGTACCCCCCGTGTACCTACACCCAAGTACGTTCCAGTCGTACCCCCACCCCTGGACGTGTCGTACCCCCCGTGTACCTACACCCAAGTACGTTCGAGTCGTACCCCCACCCCAGGACGTGTCATACCCCCCGTGTACCTACACCCCAGTACGTTCCAGTCGTACCCCCACCCCAGTACGTGTCGTACCCCCGTGTACCTACACCCCAGTACGTTCCAGTCGTACCCCCACCCCAGTACGTGTCGTACCACCGTCAATGTACACCCCCCCACCCCAGTACGTGTCGTACCCCCCGTGTACCTACACCCGAGTACGTTCGAGTCGTACCCCCACCCCAGGACGTGTCGTACCCCCCCGTGTACCTACACCCCAGTACGTTCCAGTCGTACCCCCACCCCAGTACGTGTCGTACCACCGTCAATGTACACCCCCCACCCCTGCACGTGTCGTACCCCCCGTGTACCTACACCCCAGTACGTTCCAGTCGTACCCCCACCCCAGTACGTGTCGTACCACCGTCAATGTACACCCCCCACCCCTGCACGTGTCGTACCCCCCGTGTACCTACACCCCAGTACGTTCCAGTCGTACCCCCACCCCAGTACGTGTCGTACCACCGTCAATGTACACCCCCCACCCCTGTACGTGTCGTACCCCCCGTGTACCTACACCCAAGTACGTTCCAGTCGTACCCCCACCCCAGTACGTTCCTGGCGCACCCCCAACACAACCTCCTAAGTACGGAGCGCACCCCATGCCCCAACATCACAACCGCATGTACGAGTCTTACAAAGCCACACACAAGGACAAAATCGTACAACCAAATGGCCCATGTACACACCGTACACACGCTCAAAACGCACGTACACAACCAGGACAAAATAAAACAACACAAGAATACACCAGTCGAAAGGCACACAGCCACTAAACATGGCCAACAACCACTTAAATAACACAATCACTGACCTGCAACTGCCAAAAACAAACAGAGGCCCAATACACCACCACTCCTTATAACACACCCACCCAAAATTCAAAAACTGCCACACCCACCCATGGACCAATAAAAAGGGCCCACACACACAAACCATGAGCCTTTCCAACAGACTCACTGCTGCCAGACACCACAGAACCAGACTACAAGCTACACCACACCTTACACTTGCACACCTTCAAACGACCACCCTCACAAACACCCTCTCATCACATTCACACACACACACAACCATCCACACCCCCCCCCAACATCCACACCCCCCCCCACACCCACACCATCCCCACCCACACCCCTCACCATGCCCACTACCAAGAATCCAAAGTTCAGTCACCGAGAGTTGGAGGTCCTTGTTGATCAAATCCTCAGAGTCGAGCCACAGATCTTTGGAACATTGGTCAGAAGCACCAGCCAGGCAGCCAAAACAGCCATGTGGCAGACCATCGTCGATGCTGTGAATGCTGTTGCGGACACCAGGAGGACCAAGCAGGATTGCCAGAACAGGTGGTACGATCTGCGGAGGAGGGTCAGAGCCAAGAGGCAGGAGGAACACGACCAGGCCAACGCCACCGGAGGAGGGCCCTCCCGCAGAGCCGTACAGTACCATCCCTGGGAGGAGAGGGTGATGGCCATACTGCCGGTGGAGGCAGTTGAAGGAGTAGAAGGACTCCGAGACCCGG
Source organism: Triturus cristatus (assembly GCF_964204655.1). Lineage (NCBI taxonomy): Eukaryota > Metazoa > Chordata > Amphibia > Caudata > Salamandridae > Triturus > Triturus cristatus. The sequence goes on from NC_140594.1 coordinate 656,187,127, forward strand.
GTGAGTACACAAACAACGCACCTCACATGGGGGGAACTGCAACCACAACCAAAATCAATAACAGGCACGCAACCACCACAAGCCATCGCATTACTCAACCACACTCCATGAGCAGGCACATGCCACTGCTGCCACCATGCCCCATGCACCCAGCTGGACAATGTCAAGTCACAGGCCACAGAAGACAACAACACATGACACGGTAACCCGGATGGCGGGAGGCTGGGCACCAAGAATCACATAGTGCGACTCCAAAGCAGACAACAATGCCCTCTGCCCATATGGCCTAGGTCACAGCCAGACAAACACTGTGTCCCAACACAGGAATGACTTGCCAGCAAATGGCGGACGCCTTGCATCAACACATGGGGGTGAAGGCACTGTTTTGCACATGCCAGCAGCTAATGAACAGCCAACAGTGTGAAAGAGTGGCAGCACACACCACCACAGCAGCAGCGCACAGACACACAGCAGACAAAATGGGTGCCTGGAGATCAGAAACAAACTCACATCAACAGGCCAAGGGCCACTCAAAGATCTGCTAACAGTGTGTGCCCAGGAAGCTGGGCCAAGGTGACAGAGGGTGACACACGGAGGGAGGGAGAGGGGGACACAGAGGGAGGGAGAGGGGGACAGAGAGGGAGGGAGAGGGGGACTGAGAGGGAGGGAGACGGACAGAGGGAGGAGGCTGACACACGGAGGGAGGGAGAGGGGGACACAGAGGGTGGGAGAGGGGGACTGAGAGGGAGGGAGAGGGGGACAGAGGGAGGAGGCTGACACACGGAGGGAGGGAGAGGGGGACACAGAGGGAGGGAGAGGGGGACAGAGAGGGAGGGAGAGGGGGACTGAGAGGGAGGGAGACGGACAGAGGGAGGAGGCTGACACACGGAGGGAGGGAGAGGGGGACAGAGAGGGAGGGAGAGGGGGACAGAGAAGGAGGGAGACACAGGGAGAGCAAATCAGTCCTTTGGTGTGTGGGAATGTCTGCTCGTCAGCAGGTGGACTGCGTGCATGTAGACAAGGGTGCCCAGTTCCAGAACCCCCCCTCTTCATCATGGCAAAACGCAGGGCCATGTTACAACCTGTACACGAGCACAAGGACAGCCACCTGCATCATATGAGTGTGTGGATCCACTCCATGTGCACATGTACAGTGCTACAAGGAAGGCGCAAACGCATAGCTCGGCACACATGCACACTCCACTGCTGACTGCAGTCACACTTGACGCAGCAAGTAAGACTGTGCCACACATAGTTAAAGGGGCCAAATTGGTGCCCAAGGGACACACACATGCACAAGTGCACTGTGAGTGGAATGCAAGACAGATCCTAATTCCAAGAGGAAATGTGCCAACTTTGTAACGGATGAAACATGGATGTTGCATGGAACAAAATTAACATTGTCTCTCTCACACACAGGTCAACGTCGTGCTGCACCCCCCAACACTGGGGGGGAACACTCACAGGACCCGGATCTGCAGGAGACCGATCCCACCGGCAGCGACCACTCTCACCACTCTGCGGACGACCCCGACCGACCTGGCCCCTCTGGTGTCCAACCACCTGCAGCACCTGCGTCAGGTACAACCGTGCCAACCACCACCCCCACTCCTGCCACATCCCAGGAGACACCCAGGATCCCTGCCCCAACACCACAATGCAGCCAGGCTCGCCAGGAGGGACACGGTGTCCCGGGCACCCAGGAGGAGGCAGGCGACAACGCCAATGCCACCCCTCAGGGGTCCCGGAGACCCCATGTGCCCACAAGTGCAGGCCAGACGCAAGTGGGCAGGGGTGGTGGGAGTGGAGAGCGGCGGAGGCGCGAGCCTGACCAGTTGGCTGGGGATCCGGTATTTTCCCATGTCCGTAACATCCTGGACTCATACCGGCAGGACACCACGGGCATGGCCCAGGTTGTGTCCGTCCTCGAGGGGATCAAGGTCCAGCAGGCCCAGCAACATGCGGAGCTAATAGCCTGTCTACAGCTACACCAACGGAGGATGGAGGACAGACAGGCTCAGCAAGTGACGGCGTCCCAGGGGATTCACGCTGAACTCCGTCGGATGGCCGACACCATGGCCGACCCTCCCTGTGCCAGAAGGCGGAGAACATCACCACCCACAGGGAGGGATCATGAGGAGGAGGAGGAAACATCCGACGGAGCATCCCAGACGTCGTCACGGCCTGCTGCTGAGGTTCCCCGCAGGAAGCCGGGTCGTCCACGGAAAGGACCGTGAGGGTGGCTGCTACATCACCATCTCCCAGGACACCTGGCCTGGCACCTGGCCCACTGGAGCAACAGCATCACAGCATCAAGAGACATTCTCTGCCACATGGCCCTGCTGGTCACTGGCTGACCAATGTTGACAAAGACTGTGGCATGGACTCTGAGGATTTCCAATGGCAAGGACACCAACTCCCCTACTGAACTTTGGATTCCCTAATCCCGGAAAGGCCCTCACTTGGCCCCCCCCCCCCAATAATAAATCACACTATTAAGAGTAGATGCCTGCTGGTAGCATTATTACCTAACATGTGTCTTGTACAGTCTAAACATGCCTGAGTCATCTGTTCACTTCAACCATCCACACCCTGGGGCCTGAGTCTGGCACAGGACACATGGGTCACAGTTTTCTAGGCAAGACAGACATGGAGCACCATACACACCCGTGATGGTCAGAACCAGCTGAGGGGGTGGCCGAACAACCGTGCTGACAGACACATTGAGTACAGCAACACTCATGCGCAGAGGTCAGGGATCCTGGCCCGTGTCCTGGGGGGCACCCAGGTACGTGTAGACAGGTGGCAGAACCATGTCCTGCAAGCTTGAGTCCGGTGGATGCAGAGAATGGGGTCATGGACAACGTTGGATGCATGGGGATGGCACATGTCACAATACCCACACAGTCATGGACATCATGCCCATTACACAGTCTCAGCACACACACACAGCTTGCATCTTGCCACTCGACACATTGACACATAGCCACAATCAGGGAATACCATGCCAGACATGCAGGATGCACCGTGCCAACACACCAGCATTGACTGAGAAGAGGCACCTTGGAGGCATAGGGACACCTTTAATAGTCATGTGTTTGGGATTGCAGAGGCAACTTGAAGTACACATGAACACATCATGTGGAGTAACATGTGGCTCCAACACTGGCACCCCCCTTCTGCAGCACAAATGCGTGATAGCCATGGAACTGGCACACAAGTGTCGGATAATAGCTAAATACCCACAGCTGCTCACGGAGAGCCTGCCATACACCATACATCCGCTGATGTGGAAGTCCCACGCCATGTCAAGACAATGTTAACCGTATGTGTCCGAGGGCAGTGTCACACACATTGATGCCTTCATCACAATCCACCATCCCATCACTGATGACTGACAACCAGGCAGCCCATCTATTCAGGTGTACCCAGCTGCATGTCGTGTCCCATGGGGATGCCACATGTCTGCAGAGGACCCAAACCCCGACCGGGGCAGTGTGCACACATCGTGAACAACTGCCACACCCAATACACCCCAGATGCATCCCTTACCCCATGGAGACTTCCAAACGTGTCCGTGCCTGTAACGCTGAGTCAGCCCACGATGCCATGTCCATGAGGAATAGCAGTGCCACAACAATGCAACCAGCAAACGGCATGCGCAGGTACCTGGGGAAGAGAGACACACAAGAAGTCAGCCACAAGAAGCACAGCCACTTGCATGTGCATTTACTCGACACATGTATGTATGACAACATGCTAGGTCACAATTATGCCTGGGGAAATACTACCATCACTGCCACCATCACTCCAGTGACACACCCACACACACCTCTGACCCACGTGCCATACATGCAGGTGGAGACACACATCACAACGCATGCCACACGGGGACCAATGCGTGCACACTCAGACCCTGGTACTCACCACTAAGCAAAGAAGTCGCGTATGAGCCGAGTCCGGATGTCCTCTTGCGGCTCCACATCCTCCACATCACTAGCCCCATTGCCAAGCCCTTCGTCCTCCACGGGTGGATGGTCCTCGTCATCTTGATCCAGGATGAGGGGCACAGCTCTTTCAACTGCCATGTTGTGCAGCATGCAGCAGACCATGAAGATCTTGCAGACCTTCGCCGGGGCATATGGGAGTGCGCCGCCGGTCTTGTGGAGGCACCGGAATCGGCTCTTCAGCATGCCAAACGTCCTCTCTATCACTCGCCTTGTCCGGCCATGGGCGGTGTTGTAGCGGAGCTGGGCCGGCGTGATGGGGTTGCGGAGAGGTGTCAGCAGCCAAGGCATGTTGGGATAGCCAGCGTCCCCTAAATGGAAAGCACATGGATATCGTTAGAACTGGCGAAGCGGTAGTGCTGCTCGGCCAAACAGAATACAGGACAGACAGACTGTACCCACCAACAACACATGCACGTGCGTTGCGCAGCTGCATCATCATATCAGGCATCCCGCTACGCCTCATGATGTAGGCATCGTGTGCTGATCCTGGAAAACGAGCACAGACATGTGAAATCACCATGTTGGACAGACACACCACAAGGGCATTGATGGAGTGGTAGTGCTTCCGATTGCGGTACGCCACCTCCCGTGCGTGTGGTGGTACCAAACCTACATGTGTCCCATCTATGGACCCAATGACATGGGGCATCCCTCCCAGGGCATAGAAACCACGCTTGACCTCAGTCATCTGTTCAGGGGTTGGGAACTTGATGAAGTCATCCAGGTGAATCAACATGGCCTCCAAGAAATCATGCAGCACACCGCTGAACATGCTCTGGGACATGCCACCAACTTGAGCTATGGTATATTGGAAGGTACCCGTGGCAAGGAAATGTAGGGCAGCCATTACCTTCAGCTGGGGTGTCAGTGCCGTAGGATACCTGTGCTGCGGTTGCAGGTGTGGTGCCAGTCTCGCCGTCAGCTCCAGAATCAACGGTTGGGTGAAGCGGTAGAGCCGGATCCTGTCATTCTCCTGCATGGTGGCCAAGTCTGGAATTCTTCGGGCAACAGGAGGCGCTCTGCAGTAATTTGGAAGTGACAAGGAAGAGTGAGTGCACTACGAGAACAACTCATGTCTACTGAGCACATGTAAATCTGCCAATACACACATGCCACATAGGGAGTCAGGCATGTGCTACATGCCCAGGACACGTATGGATGCAAGGTGACACTCCTTCCAAGACCCAGCTACACACGGTGATTGAGAACCTCCCCATGCCACGCCATGGGAATAGCTGTGTCCCAGTGCAAGTGCACTGCCCGACGCAAGACAGGAGTGACATACACCCACACATCAGCAGAAGTGTGATGCTGATTGCAGAGACTGGCAGCGGAACACTTGAGCCACAGGTCACATGACATTACACTAGTCCAGCCCACACACCTTGCCATGAAGGTGCACATGTCATGACTCCCCACACATTCCTTGTGAGTTTGCTGACATGGCCTTGTCACGCTACTCCGTGTCCCTTGCATACATGTGCACCTCACATCCGGTAACACATGTGGCATGGTGTTGGGAACAGTGTGCAATGACAATCTACACACAGCCACATGTTGGTTGCTGCAACGGCTGCAGCTTTTGAGGGTGCAACAACATCAACCCGATGTAAATCCCGGACACATATATGGCATAGTCACATTGTGCACTGTGGGTAGTGATGAGTCATGTGTCATGACCCCTGTACCGGGCATCATGGGACACTTCCGTGTGTTGGTGTCCGTGCCATGCCAGTGACGCTCACCCCAAGTGCGCAGTCCCACATGCACACATGTCAAAGGAGTCAAGGGCATGCCTGGCACACATTGCACCCTCACACAGTACACATGTACACATCTCATCATACATCTGGTGCCTTCTCCACTCAGGAGGCATGTTCCACATCACAGCCTGTGACACCTGTGCCCAACACATGTGGTAATGCACAGACGATGCCTTGGTGTCCATTCCTGGACAAGTATGTCCATCCATGGACAAGTATGTCCGCCCATTCCGACATGTGTGTCGCCTATCACCACAGTGATGTGTAAAATCCGCCGTACTGCTGCTGAGAGGGCCTGTGCATGTTCCCAAATCACTGTGGGAGTGCTGCCGTATGTGTACCCATCGTGATGGCGAGCGTAGATGCGAGTGTACGGTCCGTACCACTACGGGTACGCATACGCGTGCAGACCCATAGTGATAGTGAGCGTAGATGCGAGTGTACGGTCCGTACCACTACGGGTACGCATACGCGTGCAGACCCATAGTGATAGTGAGCGTAGATGCGAGTGTACGGTCCGTACCACTACGGGTACGCATACGCGTGCAGACCCATAGTGATAGTGAGCGTAGATGCGAGTGTACGGTCCGGAGGATTGCACGGCTCCTGCTGGGGGACTCACCTGAGAGCCACAAGAACCGCGGCCGCCGCCGTCTGAGCCACCTCCACAGGCGTGTGCTGCCGGTGGTCTTTCCAGACCTGGAGAGGCGCTTACAGGCGATGCAGCAGCCGGAAGGGGGTAGGTACATGTGTGTTTGTTGTGTGTCACCGGCATTTGTAAGGGCACAGTAGCATGAATCCACTGGCAGGGTTTAAAGGTGCTGTGCAGATCCTGTTTGGCCCAGTATAGCGCTGTGCCCCTGCCACCCTTCCCCTCCTTGCAATGTGTTCCCTGGTCTGTGTGTAGTCACTCCTTCCCAGGGTAATGTAGGCTGGCGCTTTGTCCACGGGAACAATGTCTGTAGCATCATGTGTGGGGGTGGTGTGTAACAGGTTGTGGGACCTTGCCTGTGCACTGTCAAGTTCACTGCATGTGGGTTCCATGTCAGTTGGCACTGATGCTGACTCCAGACATGGGAGTTGGTCTCTCATGTGTCATGCCTTACAGCGAGCATGTCCTATGTAGTGGCCTGTGACATGATGTGCATGACTGTGCGATACACATAGTGCAGGGATGGTGACGTGTGTTGCTGTCATTACCATTCAGTAGCATGTAGTTGCGTATGTATGTATGTATGTATAGATATACTTGTATAGCGCAATGACTGTCACCCAAAGGGCATCCTGGCGCTTAGACTGATGGAGAAAGAAGCCTGCATGAAAAGAAACGATCCACTGTATAAGAAAAATTACGCCGCTCTTGGGAAAAGGTGAGTTTTCAGGGCTTTTTGAAGGAGGGGAAATCGCCCGTACTCCTCAGTGCAAACGGCTGAGAGTTCCACAGCCTTGCTGCTGCGAATCGAAAGGACCTGCCTCCCAAACGAGTCCTTAAGATTTTTGGAACTACAACCAGACATGCCGTGGCGGAGCGGAGAGACCTACGCGGGACATACCACGAGAACATTTTCTGTAAGGGAAAAGGGCCTTGTTCATGAAGAGCTTTAAACACCAAGCAGAGGGCTTTAAATTCAATCCGCTGAGGGACAGGTAACCAATGGAGGTCCCTGAGCGCAGTAGTGGAGGAGTCCGCGCGCTGGCGTGACAGAGCCAGTTTAGCCGCCAGATTCTGCACGCGTTGAAGTTTACCCACCAGGGTCACCGGGGCTCCCAGAAGTAGTGCGTTACAGTAGTCAAGTCTACTTAGGATGGTACTCCGCACTACCTCTGGTCTTGCCTGCGCTGGGAGAAAAGGCAAGATTTTCCTTAACGTGCGAAGCAAGGCCATGCATGTGGCCACTGTTTTATTAACAGAAACATCCAGTTGAAGGTTGGAGCCAAAATAGACTCCCAAGTTCCGCACACAATTCGTTGGTAAACTGGTGCCCTGGAAGGATGAAGGCCAGAAGTTCGATGGAAAAGGCCTCGGGGTGCTGCCAGATGGGCAGTATAGGACCTCAGTTTTAGAGCTATTAAATTGCAGAGAGTTGTGGCACAGCCAGTCTGCCGTAGAGGTCATGCAGCGATGGAAGGTCTCTTGTGACACCGCCTCCTTACCCTCAAACGAGAAGATAAGTTGGGTGTCGTCCGCATAGTTAGTAACTGCAATGCCGAAAGATTTTATCAGCTTAATCAGGGGGCGGAGGTACTACTGTCCCCTGGGGCACCTTTTCCTCAGTGGTGTATGTGTCATCATGAACGTGGCCACTGTCAGTGTCTACAGCGTAAGTTGTGCTCTGTGCCATTGTCCCCTGTCACCATGTATATAGACGTGCTAATTTGTACAGGTGTCCACTGTGCAGCCTGACCTGATTGTCCTTCTTCATACTCACAGTTGCCAGTGCCTGTGTGTCTTGTTATACTCATCTGAGGATGGGCACTGGTACCTCATTATTTGTACAGGCGCACCTTGGCTGTTTGGCGTCCAATCTTGCTTTTTGCCTGCCCCTGTGTGTATCACCCAGACCATGAGATGTTGGTGCCACCTGTGTCTCCACAATTTGCCTCGTGTAGGGTCTTGTTGGGGCGGGCAATGCCTATGTGTTAAATCCTGATTACCACTTGCTGGGTCTGGGCAGTGTGTGATGTGCCTGGACACACACGCAATGTGCAGTGACCGAGTCATGTTGTGCATGTTTTCAGCATTACCTATGCAGCATGTGTCTCAAGTTCATGGATATGGTCCCTGGTCATCGGTATTTTCGCAAACGCTGTGTGGTGCAGATGCAGTGCTGGATTGTCCCCAGGACCTGGGTGCTATGTCAGACTCCTTTTCCTGTGTTTCGCTATTGTCTCATGCTCTCCATGGTATTTCAGTGGCATGGTGGCTCAACCAACTGTGTGTTGCATGCCCTACATCGGTACCCTGTTCAGTAGATGTTAGGGATCTTCCTTTTCAGGCCATGCAATGTTACCTATGTAGATTGGACTCATGTGACAGATGTGTACAGGTGTCTGAATAATTTCTGTCTCTCCACCCTGCCCACAGCATCGTCGGGGGACACAGAGGGAGACATGGACACAGACCAGGCGGAGGGACCGAGCACCAGTGCCAGCCGTGACATCGGGGCTGGCACATCGAGTGGGACAGAGGCGGAGGAGAGTGTGGCCGAGGACCTGTCGACTGGCACATCAGACTACGAAGCTGACAGGTCCGGGGACGATGTCTCCGAGTGGGCGGAGGCTGCACCAGCAGCTGACAGCGGAACAACACCTCGCACCGCCCCCTCAGTTTCCACCAGCCGCCTCCCACTTGCTCGTGTCCCTTCCCAGCGTGCCCGGTCACAGCATGTCTCCTTCCTGCCAGGCACCGCGCCCCCTGCCCCTGTCTCCACTGCTGCCGCCAATGCAGAGTCTGTGGACATCCAGCGGCAACTGCAGGTTGGTCAGGCTGCGATCCTTAATGTCCTCCATGCCCACGGCAAAACCCTCACCAACATCGAGGCTTTCTTGGAGGGCATTCATTCATCGCAGGCTGACCAACGCAACTTGCTGAGGTCCATCGACTCCACACTGACTGCAGCAGTGGGTCTCCTGCAGCGCGACCTCCCCCCACCTACACCCAGACGTCGGCATGCACCCACATCAACGGACACGGGCACCACACCAGCAGGGAAGGTCCACCGCACTCCTCCTGACACGCACACACAGGGTGAGGTAGGCACACCCACTGGGTCGGGGGGCAAACGTGTGACACGCAGCCATAGTGGGAGTCCGCATTCCACCCAGTCCACTCCCTCCAAATCCCCTCCCCTCAGCTCTCCTGGCCACATCTCCCCCAAGGACTCCTTCATGGCCGCTCTGTCCCTGAGCCCCACAGTTACACCACCACGCAAGCGGTCACGGAGGTCCCCGGTCAGGGTGGTTGAGTCTCCCCCCCTGTCTCCACCCTCCCCCGGTGGCGCTGCGACCCATCCCTCTGACCCCCCCCCCTCCTTGGGGCCTGAGGTCCCTTCGGGTGCAGGGGACTCCCTGGATGACCTTGCAAAGGTGTGTAGTGCCATCCTGGCCTCCGCCTTTGGCACTGACCCACCCCCTGTGGTGGACTCCTCCATCCCTGCACCCACAACGCCGCCCCTTTGCCCTGATGTCCCTGCGGTGCCTGTTGCTCCCCCCCCCCCCTGATGCCCTCACCAGTGTGGAAGACGATGCCATTTGACTGTGCAGGCAAGGTAGGGGACACGCATCCCACTGTGTCCCCCATCCAGCTGAGAATCATTGACTGCCCTATGGGCTTTGTGAAGATTGAACTGCCTGCGATCCACGGACATTGTGCTCCTGCAGAATAAAGCTTAATTTTGTTTTCATTATCACACTACTGCTATGCTGGTATTGGTGTTGGTGGGGCTGCTACATGGTTTTGGGTGGTGTGTAAGGGTTTGGGTGTGTGGGATATGTAGTAGTGTACTGCTCATTGGTGGGACCCTGTGATCTGTGTGCCATCACAAGGTGTTGGCTAACTTTCTTTGTTCATGTAGGCAGTTACTGCATGGTGCACTTGTCCAAGGGTGTATTCCTTCCTCTGTGTACCCAGCTTTCTTCCCTGCAGGGTGTTCCCAATGTTTAGCGCAGAGCTGTGTCTACATGAGCTGTGTGTGTGACGGAGCCCTTCTACTTTGGCCATGCATGCAGGGCCATGTCTCCACCTGCGACAATCGTGGCATCCTTGGTGATCACTGTACTTGTGTGTGGAGTCTGTTGACATGAGTTCATGGGGACATGTTCCCTTGTAGCCAGTATGCATGTGGATAATTCTGGCCTCACACACATGTGTTACACCCCTCCAGTCTCAGGGCACTGCTGGGAGGACTCTGCACCCACCCCTCCTGTCTCAGGGCACTGCTGGGAGGACTCCACACCCACCCCTCCTGTGTCAGGGCACTGCTGGGAGGACTCTGCACCCACCCCTCCTGTGTCAGGGCACTGCTGGGAGGACTCTGCACCCACCCCTCCTGTGTCAGGGCACTGCTGGGAGGACTCTGCACACACCCCTCCTGTCTCTGGGCACTGCTGGGAGTGATGGGCACCCACCCCTCCTGTCTCAGGGCACTGCTGGGAGGACTCCACACCCACCACTCCTGTCTCAGGGCACTGCTGGGTGGACTCTGCACACACACCTCCGATTTCTGGATATGTGCGCTTGGCACATACACGGTGGGGTTACGCACACTGCATTAGAGGTGAGGGTACGAGTCTACTGACACTGGTGTGGTGGGGGTACGCTCCGTACGTCCGCGGGTGTGGGTACGGGTCGTACTTACACTGTTGGGCAGGGGGGTACGCTCCTTGCATTCGCCGGTGGGGGTACGGGTCGTACTTACACTGTTGGGCAGGGGGGTACGCTCCTTGCATTCGCGGGTGGGGGTACGGGTCGTACTTACACTGTTGGGCTGGGGGTACGCTCCGTACGTCCGCGGGTGGGGGTACGGGTCGTACTTACACTGTTGGGCTGGGGGTACGCTCCGTACGTCCGCGGGTGGGGGTACGGGTCGTACTTACACTGTTGGGCTGGGGGTACGCTCCGTACGTCCGCGGGTGTGGGTACGGGTCGTACTTACACTGTTGGGCAGGGGGGTACGCTCCTTGCATTCGCGGGTGGGGGTACGGGTCGTACTTACACTGTTGGGGTGGGGGGTACGCTCCTTGCATTCGCGGGTGGGGGTACGGGTCGTACTTACACTGTTGGGGTGGGGGGTACGCTCCTTGCATTCGTCGGTGGGGGTACGGGTCGTACTTACACTGTTGGGCAGGGGGGTACGCTCCTTGCATTCGCGGGTGGGGGTACGGGTCGTACTTACACTGTTGGGCTGGGGGTACGCTCCGTACGTCCGCGGGTGGGGGTACGGGTCGTACTTACACTGTTGGGCTGGGGGTACGCTCCGTACGTCCGCGGGTGGGGGTACGGGTCGTACTTACACTGTTGGGCTGGGGGTACGCTCCGTACGTCCGCGGGTGTGGGTACGGGTCGTACTTACACTGTTGGGCAGGGGGGTATGCTCCTTGCATTCGCGGGTGGGGGTACGGGTCGTACTTACACTGTTGGGGTGGGGGGTACGCTCCTTGCATTCGTGGGTGGGGGTACGGGTCGTACTTACACTGTTGGGCTGGGGGGTACGCTCCTTGCATTCGTGGGTGGGGGTTCGAGTCGTACTTACACTGTTGGCATGGGGGGTACGCTCCATGCATTCGTGGGTGGGGGTACGGGTCGTACTTACACTGTTGGGCAGGGGGGTACGCTCCTTGCATACGCGGGTGGGGGTACGGGTCGTACTTTCACTGTTGGGGTGGGGGGTACGCTCCTTGCATACGGGGTGGGGGTAGGGTCCGTACATATCCGTCCCCACGCTATGTGATGTTTGTGCGGCCCGTACCCAGGCCTTTGCCACGTGGGTGCGATCCGTCCCGCCATTGTTGGGGTGACGTGTGTGGGCGTGGTCCGACTCGTACCCACGCTCTTCAGGCGTGGGTACGGGACGTACCTGTCTGGTTGTGTTGCCGGTTCGCGTGGTGACGGACTTCCGTTGTGGCGGTCGCTGGATTATCAGGACACGCCCCCACCCCCTCGTGGTGACCAGGGCATGGGAGTCAGGTATGTCCAGGCCATGTGTAGTGTGTCACTCATGTGGTTGTTTTGTGGCCTGCCCTGGTAGTGCCACCCCCACCCCACCCCACTTTCCCCCCTCCCTTAGTTATTCTGACCTTCTGCGGCGTCTGCGTCGTAACCTGTAGAGGAGGTGGACTGCTATGAGGGCAGGGATGACTCGTAGGTTCGGGTCCATGTCTGTCCGTCACGTACTGGTCCTCCTTGTTCGCGTCGTCGTCTGTCCGTCGCGTACTGGTGGTCCTTGTTCGCGTCGTCCTGATTTCCCGGCAGTTTTTGGCTGCCGCAAAATATTCACCGTGCGGGGTGACGTCGGTGCGAATCGTGATTCCTGGGTCGTGAATGGCTGGCTGCGTGCGTCCCGACGTCAGGTCGGCGCTTTCCCGGATCGCATTGGTAGGTGTTTTTTGTTCGGTCGGTCTTTTTTACGATTCGTACGGTAATGGTGTACCCGTGCGAATCGTAATTCCATGTTTGTATATTTTGACGACCGGGTACGCGTCGGACGGAGAATATGCTCCGTCCGACGGTTCGTACCCGGTTTTTACCGGATTGTGATCGGCACCCAAGTCTGCATCAACACACACGAGGTGGACTCGCCATCATCCCCAAGGAAACCATCCTTTGCACCACCACTGTGAATGATACGACTCCGATCATGGAACACCTCAATTTCCAACTCCAAACCAATGGGAAAACCACCATCAGAGGTACCCTCACCGACAGACCTCCTGGACCTCGCCCCAGCTTCTGTGACACCACACCCAAATTCCTTCCCAGCTTATCATTGACTCCAAACACTAACAACACCAACACCGCAAACCTCCTCGAAAGCCTGAACAACATCAGCTTCACCTAGCTAGTCACCAACCCCACACACATCGCACGGCACAGTCTCATCTTCACAACCAGTGACAGAGTCAAGTATAGACATGTCACTGAGCTCACCTGGACAGACCATGCCATCGGCCACTTCACCTTCACAGAATCCTCTGACTCCGCCACCACCAGAACTGGAACAAAGTATCTCAGAGAAAGTGGGTCGAAGCCCTCCAAATCCTCCCACCATGACACCTCAACCAACCTAAAACAAGCTGTCAAGAGCCTCTCCACCTGGATCACCGACTCGGCAGACAGAGTTGCCCCGTCAAACCCACTAAACTCAAGAAACCCCCCAAACAAGCCAGCTGGTACACCGTGGACCTCAGAACCACAAAACAAAGCGGCAAGCGTCTTGAAAGGAGATGGTGCACCAGCAAGGAGCCCACGGACTATGTCACTTTTAACACATCCCTCAACCAATACCACCATCTCCTGAAAAAGACAAAAAGGAGTGCCCTCGCGGACCGCATCCAAGCCAGCTTCACCCACAGAAAATAACTCTTTAACATTGTCAGAGAGTTCTCCAATGCCTCAGCCACTGAAAACATCATCATCCCTTCCCAGGAACTCTGCAACATCCTGGCAAACTTCTTCCATGACAAGATCTCCACCATCTACAAATAGTTTGAACCCCAACTCACTGCCGCTGACCCCCTCAAACTCCTGTCTCCCACAAATGCAAACTCCGAGCACCTGCTCACCACCTGGGAACAAGCCCACCACCAAAACACCACGGCCATCATGAACTTCATCTACTCTAGAGCACCCACTGTCCTCTTCCCCCACCACATCTTCACCTCAGGAGCAAGATAATCAGCAATGGGCTCACAGCCATCCTCAATGCATCCATCACCACGGCCACCTTCCCCGAAGAATGGAAACACGCAGAAGTCAAACCCTTTCTCAAGAAACATCCACCGACCCCAGTGATCTCCAGAATTACCATCCCATCTCTCTGCTTCCCTTTCCTGCCAAAGTCCTTGAAAAGGCCATCAACTGCCAACTCACGAAACACCTGGAGAACAGCAGTCTTCTGGACAACTCCCAATCCGGATTCTGCACCAACCTCAGGACTGAAACCAACCTGATCACTGCTAGCAATGACATAAGAACCCTCCTAACTGGGGACAAGTGGCAGCCCTAATCCTCCTCGACCTCTCAGCTACCTTTGACTGGGTGTCCCACCACACCATTATCAAGAGACTTCACCACATCGGAATCCAAGGAAACTCCTTCAAAATGATCCTCATCTTCCCCATCGGAACAACACAGAGAGTCGGCCCACCTCCTTCCACCTCGGAACCCAAGAACATCATCTTGAGCATCCCTCAAGGGTTGTCCTCAGCTCTATACTGTTCGACACCTACATGACCTCCTTGACCAACATCGTCAGAACCCATGGAGTCAACCTTATATCCCACACCGATGACACCCAACTCATCCTCTCGCTTTCCAAGATCCCTGCACCACTATGGCCAACTTTCACAGATACATGACAAGTATCCCCGACTGGATGAAAGACAAAATGGAATCGCTGATCTTTGGGAACCATAACTCCCCATGGGACGACTCCTGGTGACCCTCATGAACTCCGACGGACCATGCGTGCAACTTCGACATCATCCTGGATAGCAAGCTCACCACGAAAAACCAGATCAGCGCAGTCTCCTCTTGCTTTGTCGCCCTTCTCATGCTCTGTAAAATCTTCAAATGGCTCCTTGTCAAAACAAGATGAACCATCACTCAAACCCTAGTCACCAGCCGGCTAAACTACGGCAATGTACTCTACACCGCACACCTCCTGAAAAGTCTGCAGACCATACAGAATTCAGCTGCAAAACTCATTCTTGACCTCTGGGGAGGTCATCATCTCCCACAAATCTGCACTGGCTGCCCATTCAAAAGAGATTTCAATGCAAGATGCTGATCCACATCTTCAAAGCCCTGCACAAACAAGGACCAGTATATATAACCCACCAGCTGAACTTCCACCAACCCACCAGCAGGGGTGTGGAATTTAATAAAATATCTACTTGTCCATGGGGCAGGTTGGTTCATAAATCTACTTGTCCTGTTACAAAATCCACTTGCCCCTTTGGTGCCATGAGTGCAGCAACATATTATGGTAGCTATCTCATTATATAAGAACTCTGATATAGCCTCTCCGATTATACCAGGGCTCATACCATAGTAGTTTGAATACTTGCAATCCCCTTATGTTGCCACCTTTCTGCTGATCTACATACTGGGGCTGAAGGTAGTGGTAAGCAATAGTTCGAGGGTTAGAATGCCCTTTTGAGTCTGTGCAAACCTTCTAACTTGCATGTTTTAAGGGTTTTCAACAACTCTTCTCTAATCTTTTCCCATTCTGAGAAATGTTGGAAATTTACCCCGGACAATGGCAGATGTAAATCTTATTCCAGAGTGGGAAAAAAAAGTGGTTGGCGGGAAAGTGAACTTGCAAATACTCAGTTTCGCACGAGCACATCTACACATGCATATTTGCTCATGCTAAAATGCAGTTCACAAATATTTTCTAGGGATACTATTTCTTGTCCTACGTCTGTAAATTCTTGGGAATTCACGAAAGCCATATAAGCTGCACTTAATGCAAGGACATAGACCAAGGATGCACTTTTGAGACTTTCTTTAATAATTGGGCCCCTAATTTGGTCTGGCATTGACCATGACTTTTGCGTTTATTAAAATTCTGTCTCTCTCTCTCTCTCTGCATCGTCTGGCTTCACTGTGAGTGACAGCATTCTGCTCTTTCACAAGGAGCATATCGGCAAACAAAGTAGTTTTGTTCAGTGCCAGTAACTACTGTGGCAGCGTATGCTTTCTGAGACCAAACACAATTTTTGCTTTTGCCAATGTTTTTTTTAATGGTGAGGGCCCTGCAGCTCCCACACTAGTAAGGTTTTAGAAAAAACATGCCAAAACAATTCACACATTGACAAAACTAAAAAGCTGACCACCAATTTCACACCCACTGGCTTTGCCAATGCTTGTTTATATTTGTTTCCCAAAATCTTATTGAAACTGGTTACACTGATTTTCCATTATGAATTGTTTTTTGTGAAATACTAGCATGGGTCAACACATGTTACTAAATTATGCTGCAAAGAAATGGTACCCGAAATTTTACAGTGGTTTATCAAACTGTTTTTTCCTGCTTTCATTTTTTTATGAACAGTTTATTTTGAAACCAAAGAATCATCAATCTTGCTTTCAAGCTTCTGAAAATATTTGCATCAAATCAGAGAGCTTTCTGGGAGCATTATACATAGCCTCATATTGCTAAACTTTGAACACGTGTGTACACATTTTTATACTGGAACCACCGTCAGGAGTGCAGTCAGAGCTTACAACATTTACTT
This sequence comes from Triturus cristatus, assembly GCF_964204655.1. Taxonomy (NCBI): domain Eukaryota; kingdom Metazoa; phylum Chordata; class Amphibia; order Caudata; family Salamandridae; genus Triturus; species Triturus cristatus. The sequence continues at coordinate 656,203,859 of NC_140594.1, forward strand.
AGAGCGCTCACCCTAATAATAAAGGCTTTCAATTAATGAACCATAAATACAAGTTTGAACAGCCTTAACATATGGACAAAAATATTACCTTATCTGCAGACAGTGCACTTTCCTGATCCATAATGTGGTACTGCAAATTGGCAGCCAAAGGGTTTGTGCAGCAGGGGGTTGGGCCTACTTGTCCCAAGGACAAAATATGCATGAAAACTTGTTGCCCTTGACCCCAAACAATATGTTCTGAGAGTTGGGCTATAGGAATTCCACATCCCTGCACCAGACATCTGCCCTCTGCCTCCCTATCCCTTGATTACACCTCCCGCATCAGATGAAGCAAAAGTGGAGTGATCTCTTTCTCCTGCCTCGCTGCCAAGTTCTGGAACGACCTCACCTTCGTAACTCATCCTCTCTGCTGTAATTCAGGAAAGGACTCAAGACCTGCCTTTCCAACTGAACCACCCTCTGCTGCAGGGTTTGCAGCACTTGGAAACCCTCACAGGTGATTAGCCGCACTTAACAAGTCCGAATTTATTGATTGATTGAGACTCCTGAGACATGGGTGCAAGAGTGATCATCAGCATCAAGAGGGTATGCTCCCTGAAAGATCTTTGTGTATCTGTGAGCTGGGTTTAGACTATATGGGAAAAATCCAGAGGGCATCAGAATCCATGGTTACTCTCCCACGAGGTCTACGTTTAACTGCGAGGTGCTCGTTGTTCAGCTCTGTCATTGGAGGGCGAAGGACAGTTATACAGCTGTCCTTGGGATTTCTTGAAACATTTTCATGCCCCCCTAATTTATTCTTCCACTGTTAAAATTCTCTTTGACTTTCTTTTGGAGCAATGGCCTCTCGAACTGCGGTGCTTGCTTCAAGGCCATTCAAAGTGGCAAAAGTGCTCATCGCTGTGCTTAACCTTCATGTTTTTCAGTTGCAATGTTTAGTAACTCAGCTATTCATGTCCTAAATTGAATGTGCTTTGAAGTAGAGAAGAGAGATCTAGTCTAGAGAACCCTAAGATAATGCTGACTTTGTGTTAAGGTTTTTAATGTTTATTTTGTACTGAGCAACAGAGAAACTGTGGTTAGACATCTCTGTATGTTCACAATCCATGACTTGACTCTGATACATTTGAGAAACTCTAACTTCCCCCGTTGCTGATGATATAGCATGTCACTGAGAAGGGTACTTTGTGCTGAAATAACAAATGTTTGTTGGCCAACTCATTGGTATTCATTGTATTGACCTCAGAGAGAAGAAAGGCTGGTTGACCTTCCAGAAGTCAGATCTATAACCATGGCTGGGGGAGGGTGGTCGGTCGCAGGAGAAGTAAATGAAACACCAGCAGGATTCAAGCTGTAAGACACCTTGAACAGCCTGGAGGGTGGCCATCTTCACTCTTTAAGCCATTACGAGCTGTAAAGAAGTGCCAAACATGTGTTACATTGTGGTTAGAAATGCAGCATTAAGCACAGGCCTACAAAATGCAGCCTCACTAATACATTTGACTTGAGAGACGCTAATACAAAAAGTGTGTGAAACATATGATTGCTGGTGGCCTGGCTTAGATGTTTACTTCTTTAACTCTGTTTCAATGTGCTCACCTATTGTAGTATTAGGAAACAGAGACAAAGGTAGAGTATCATTTGCCCAATATTTACTCAATTGGTGTAGTAGGAGAAGAGATATTTCAACTCAGTTCTGTGTGCTAAAAAGGGTGTACATTTACCACCATGTAGGTGCTATACAAATGATGAGTGTCTGGTGTGAATGCAGTATGTATGATTGCAGAAAGGGGTCCGAGTATACAGTGAGTTGTGCCTGCATGAATGCTGGGTGACATCGAGTTTCTGATTTGAGTGCAGGCTGAGTGAAATATCGGTGTGACCTCACAGTGAGTGTTGTGCCTATGTCTGTGTAAGAAGGGAGTGAGACACCTGTCAGTATATTTTTAGAGTGAAATGTGTGCCTGTGTGAGTTGAGACTGCAGATCATTAAAGCTAGACCATTTGGCATTGCCAATGCTTGTTTAAAAAGAATGGACTCCTCCGTGGCTGCGTTTAATCACCATGTACTTACTTTGGCCAGGACTGCTGTGCCCTTTTTCTATTGCCACTGATGTCCAATGGCTGTGGGAAGTTTTTTGATGACAGGGCACCCAGCTTTGTGTTCTCTACCATTTTTCCCGCCCATTATTCTAGGATAGTAACGAGATTGCATTTTATTATTTAAGGAACGTGATTATTACAACAGCTAATCATTGCATTTTATTCCCTCCTTGGAATCTTAGTTTTCTTTCCATTTCTGCTTTCTTGCATTATCACTCTTTGTTATCATTACATTGATTCTTCCACCATCTCTTTGATTCAAATAGCACTTTGTATTAATGCATTTTAGTAAATCAAATTAAAAAAACAAAAATGACATAACAAAATGTGACAATTTTGAAGGGCTGACTAAAATTATATTAGGTGACAAATTATTTGACTGACTGACTCATACCTGATGGGGTCTGATAATACAAAGCTGTGGCTATAAAAAGTGGGTCCTGATCAGGTAGTCAAATATTACATGACTTGAGAGCTGTTTCTAATTAGGGCAGCTCGTACTGCAAACTGATCATTACTTTTGCACGTAAACTTAAACTTTGGGTTACATAGAAACAATCACTCTTGGAACTGCAGAGGGTCCTTCAGTGATCTTCCCAATCTATCAAGACAGATGTGTGTTGAACTTTCATGAGGTGCAACAGATTTTGTAAGGAATTCCTTATGCTTTGGTACAGATATTTTATCCTCAATGTTCCCATCTGTCTAGATTATATTAGACCCATATTTCATTAGCATGTTTGCAAAAAGCGTAGGTAGAACATTTGATATCTTCATCATATCAGAATGATCAAGCAACAACCTTTTTTTTGGCATCTTGCAGTTTTCTAGTGATGTGAAAGAAAATCAGAAAAAGAGGAAGGTTAAAAAGACCATCCCAACTATTACAGTTTATCTCCAACCAACCCAAATGATGTCTGGTGAGGAAAAACACACCACAGAAAAAGCACTTCTAGGGAACCTATAACAGAATTTGAAGCTGCAAATATCCAAGTGAGTACAAGATCCATTTTTATTTTTTGCATAGTTTATTGAAACTGTTACAAATTCAAAAAAATATAGGAAAACACAAAAAACTATAAAATTCCAGTTAAACGTATGTTTATGGAACTGACCTTAAAAAGGGAAATAATGCAAGTGTTACATTTTCTACACATGGGGGAGCTCTGGATTATTTTCTCAATTTAACATTGCATGACGAGACGCCAATTTCATAGGTCCGCCGACCTGTTTTGAAATAAATAAATTCTGCTATCTTTATGAGAATAGTGCCGTACCTTACCAGTATGATGAAAATGTTTGTTGGCAAGAACAAGAAGAACTAATTATGCACAATTTCCTCAGCATGTTTACTGCATTAGGTTGGAGTAAGGAAAGAAGTTCAAGAGTACTACGGCCTATCTGAGATAGTCACAAATGACCAGAATTACCTGAATAAATTAATTCTTATACTTCCACATACATCTTTGGGATGAGAAATGGTGAATACTGATAATCTTGTGAGTTTGTGTGAGTTCACTAAATATAGTAAAGGAATACATAGTGGATCCCTCAAAGACCCGCTGCTAAGAACAGTTCGCTCCCACGGAAATTCTGCCACGTAGGCTACATTTAAGTTTTTAGAAAACCCCATATGAGAGAGCAATATCCAACAACTCCTGATTCTGGATACTACTACTGAATATTAACACTAAAAATATTGACATATAACAATATAGGAGTCAAAACATAGACACTAATAATATCGACAACCCTGTACTTATAATTAAAACAACAAAAATAGCAAATACAAAATATTGATTCACAAAAATATCTGAAGTAAAAAAATCTCTTAACCAAAAATACAGATAGCAAAAATATTTACTTTTTAAATTAGCATAAACATAACACAAATATTGAAAACTTTAATATAGGCAAAAAAATACAGGGGCTTAGTTATGAGCTCCTGCGTCACTTTTGCGCCACCGTTGCATCACTTTTTGTGACACAGGGGTGGCGTAAAATTTGTGCCAAGTTGCGCCTTATTTACAAAGTGATGCATCTAGGCAGATGCGTCACTTTTTAAACCCCTGCACTACATTATACCTGCTTCAGGTATAATGTATGAAGGGTGTGCGTTACCCCGCATCAAAGCCTCGTTGAAGTGGCGCATTGAAATTTATAAGGTTTCAGTGCACCACTGGTAGGACGCCATTGCGTGGAAAACTTACGCCTGCCTCATGGTAGGCAAAGACTGACACAGGCCCTTTCACATGGGGCTTGCCCCATGTGAGAAGAGGAACATTGCTGGAGTTGTGTCACGCTTCGGACACAACTCCAACAATTTGTCAGTTTTGTGCTGACAGATATGTCAGTAATACTGACGTATCTGTCTTTCCTTGCGACATGATGCATCATACAGTAAATATGACGCATCGATGGTGTTCGCAGGAGGGCGCACTGAGAAGTGTTGCATCGCTGCTTTGTCTCAGCGATGCACCACTTCTCATAAATAAGGCACATAGCATTTTAAGAGATGACACATATTTATTTAACATCATTTTTAAACTTCAAAAATTTACAAATGTTTTCAGAAAATATATTATTATATCATTAAAATAAATTAGTGGGGCATGGCCTGGATGACTGACGCAAGTCTATGAGCTCCAGGTCGTGTAGCTCCCAAGATCCCTTTTTGCTGGTGCTGACATGCTGTACCCGGGGCAGGTGGCTGGCGTTACCCCCCTTGGAATAACAGCGACCGCTATCTGGTGCAATTTGTTGAATTGGGCATAACCCCACTGCTGCTGAAACACCGGGCCTGAGGCCTGCCGACTCCAACAGGGTGGCCCAAAACTGGATGCGATCCCACTACCGGAATGCGGTGAGTAATGTGACTGCGTTTGTGAGGCAGGGCTTCTCCTGAGCCTGCTGCCCAGGTGAGGGCCCCTCCTGCGAGGGCTTGCTGGATTCATTGGGACTCATGACAACCGCGTAGGCCTGCTCTACTGACAGAACTGCCAGCTCTCATTGCGACCCGCTAGAATAAGCGTGGGGCTGCAAGCTCCTTTCCGTTGGTACTGAAACCTTTCTAAATCTGCTGGGGGCCCACCTACTTGGGGGACCGAAGGCTGCTGAAGTGGTGCCCCCCCTATGTCATTAACCCTATACAACTGTGGGGGTAGGGTCCTGCAAGGGGTCCATCGAACAAGGTGATGTGTGCAGGCTGTCCGTCCTGTGGTGGTCCTTCCCTGATGTGCTGCATGGCCTCCTGGAATTGCGGCCTCGACCAGGCAAGGTCCTGCTCACCTTACTAAGGCTCTTCGCATCTTCGCCACCCACAATCTGCATCACAAGGTGACCTATGTGCTTTGGTTGCTGGGTCTGAGGGGACATTCCCTGTGTGAGTGGGTGCGGATCCACTCTGGAGGGCCCACTAACTACCTAGGGCCCTGCCCATGACGTTTTCCATCCCAAAGAGGTGACATCTGTGACTGCTTGTACTGCTGCCCAGAGCTTAGGGGCTGTCTTCCTTGGACTACGAGGTGGGGTATCTACAATGCCATTGGAGCTGTGACTGGGAGCTGGCACTGACTGCTCATGCTTCTCAGGCTGCACACCTGGTGCATGCGGGTTGGTTGCATCTCTTGGCATTGTCTACCTGCACATTCTGCGCCCCCACAGCTGCATCCAGGGTGAGCTAGTGTCATATTGCTAGTTTCCCCATACCTTGGACATGAGTCACCTGGCTCTTTCAACATAGGATGGGCAAGAACAAGGGTCAACCAGACCAGGCTAAGGTCGATAAGAACATGGCCCTCCTTGGGAACAACAGGGGTTTCTCGGGGACTGGATCAGAGGCCCCTCGATTTGAAAACAGCATGTCCCTCTTCCTACAAGTCATTAAGAACTCTAAGACACTCACGGAAACCAAAATTGTGGAAGTGTCGACCAACTTTTCCCTGCTGCAACAGGATCTTCGTAAATCCGTTGAAAGGGTCTCGGAGGCAGAAACAAGGACCTCCATCCTAGAGAACACTGCCAAACAACTCTTCTCAGAAATAACAAGACTTTCTAGCGATGCAAAACTCTTCCAAGACTGCATGGAAGATGACAAAAATGGAGCATGGCACAACAATCTACGCTTTATTGGTTTTCCCGACGGGTCTGAGGGCCAGTCCCCCGAAAGATTCCTCGAACAATGGATCCGCACCTCATTACAACCTGAGGAACTCTCCATCAGTTTTGTTCTTAAGCCAGCTCATTGCTCCCTGCCCACTAAACCCCCTCCTAGTAGGAAACCAAAGAATCAAGGCCAGAGGAAATGGTCGTGCCACTGTTCAACAGGTCATTTGGACATAGATGTTACTGCAGACTCTGAAGGGGAGAGGAGCCAATGTCCGAGGGATGCTCCGCTTGTGGGACATGCAATTCCTGATCCCACTACTAATGCACACTCTGGTTGACCAGTCTGCATCCTGCTGTACTTTTGTTTACGTGCCAAGACCGCTGTATCCTATACAACTACTGTTAATTGTGGTCAAGGGGTCACCGGACGGGAAACTCTTTGGTCCATTTAGTATCATCTCCCCCCAAAAATTATTTTTTGTTTCATGTTGGTAATGGGGGATAGATGCTTCTTTTGCGTGGGAAGTATAGGGTAGGGGATGATGGAGGGATTGGGAATTGTTTACCACATTTCGATTAAGTTTCTATTGTGGTTTCCTCTTGCCTTAAATGTATCTTGGATGATTGCAGATTTCGGAATCCCTCAGAAAAAATTCTAATAGTTGGTCTTTGCCCCGCATTTCCCTTCCACTGCCTTCACTGCTTCTACCTCATCCCACATGAGCGAACTGACCCCTATTTTCCTACAACTTGCCATGACTCACACATTCACGGTTTTAACTTGGAACGTCAATGGCCTCTTAGACATTAAGAGAGGGTCAGTATTTCAGTTCCTCTACCACCATTACCCACACGTGGCCTCTCCAGGGCACCAACTGTCAATTTTTGGCCCATAAGGAATATGACAAGGTATTCCATGCTGGGTATGTGAGGGGCTCCAGAGGGTTCGCCACAGATCCCTTCAGATGGCTATTACTAACATCACATGAGACCCTCAAGGTAGATACATACTGTTAGAGGGTAGGGCACCCAATATAATATTTTATGCATCTACATTCTCCCCATCATGCACCAATCCACATTGAGGGCCCTCCAGGACTTAGTGGCCACCCCTCTGAGGAAATATGAATTTTGTGATCAGTTATGTCCCCTATCGTAGACCCCAACGGCTCCATGTGCATGCTATAAGTACATGTATGTTCCCTCCTGCTCCAGTTTTGAAGACGCAAATATATGTGCGTCCACCGTCAACATGTCCTCTTTCAGATCCGCCATGAATGGGTCAGATATTCCATTCTTAAGTATGAAAGGCCACCGACTTTATGTGGTTCACTTTCCACATTTCACAGATTCAGGCGAGTAGGCCCGAATTCTGTCATCAAGCCTTTTCCTGCCTTCTGCCTCTGAAAGCTCCAGTCTGAGCCTGCATCTGTGACCATGAACTTTGTCCTACTCCCTGCGCGGCTAACGGTGCCTGATCCAGCCTGTCGCCTGCCAAAAACTGTATTTCACCTTCGAGATTATCTCCTTCGCTCCTCATCCGATGCATTCCTGTCTAGTAGTTTAGGTAAACATTCCTCCAGCTACCGTGCAAAGGGGCCAGGCCTCGCTGTCCTCCTGCAAGTAATTCATAGCCCCGTTACCATGGAATATTCCTACCCCCTCGCATCTAGTGTAGACACTTAGACGCTTGTACACGCACTAACAGTCAGTATAGTCAGTATAGAATAAGATTCTATCCTAAGAGACCTCTCCTTTTGGATAACACAGTTCTTTAAACATAGGATATTAGATATGATTTGGGATTAGGTTGACATAACCCCAGACTTCTGTCTCCACATGTAGAGCTAAATGTCAAGTCTCCTTCACCCTCTAGTTGCACGTCAATCACACGTCATGCGGCTGCGCGCGCATCTTTGCCAAACATTTCTGCTGACATTGCAGGATTCTTTTATGGATCCACCCACTTGTGACATCATGTTTAATGACGTTTCTTAAATTACGCCCTCTATTAGCTACGTATGCACCTTTTATCAGCTGTTACGCCTCTTGCATCTGTTTCACTGTAATGTATTTTCTATAAAACTGCCTATCTGTCAATAATATATGCTCCCTTCCTTCCTGAACTTTCGTGGTGATGGAATAGAAGGCCCACAATTCGAATTGTCTTCCTTTTTATAGGAATAAAGCATTTTAAAACCTCTAATACCACGGATTCTGCTTCTTATATTTACTGAGTTATTCTTGATAGACTTTACCGCATAAAAAATAGTACCGGTAACAAAATATTTACCACATAAATTGGCGCCCGAACAGGGACACTTTCTCATCTCACGCGCCGGCGGTGCGTTGCAGGCCCGGTCTCCTGCCACAGCTGAACGGACAAAAACACGTACCTGCAGGATTTCCTGTGTCTCCTTCCGGCCAAGCGGGGACGACTGAGGCTGCGATCAACACCCAGACGAGGCGGTGAGAAGTGCGAAGTATCCCGACCAGAGCCTAGCTGAGAGAGCAAGATCCGAGGTATACAGAGTCCCGCCAGGTTCCGAAGTTCCGAGTCCAGTCGAGTCGAGTCCAGTCCGGTTCAGTTTCAGTCCCGTTCCGAGGCCTTCCGTTCCGAGCTACCCGGTGAGTACCGTTACCGGGGAGGCATTTTACGTGCACATAGTCTGTGCCGGTCAAGACGGGTTTGGGTACACAAATCCGGTCTGCACTGTTTTAGCAGTGTATCTGTACTGTTTAGCAGTATATATAGTATGTTTTGCATATAAATAAATATTATCTAGTGTCGGTATAATGTCAGTAACTAGTTTTCTATTATTTATCATTGTTCGTTAAAACTGTTAAATGTTAAAATGTTTTAATACGTTCTATATATCGTGGTGTGAATGACTGTTCATTATTGTGTTTTTTTGTATAAAGTGTGTTCTAGTAATAAGGTCTAAAAATGCCGCTCTTTTCGAAACTAAGACAGATCAAAACTAGAAAAGGGGTACTCGAAGAAGCTGTTCCCATCCCACCTAGGGACACTCCAGGGTACTTTATGTATCATAAGCATGGCCTAGATGCCGTATTATTTCTTGATTTATGGGTGGATTACACCAAAGAATTACCAGAGAGTCAGAGATGGCCCGCAGCGGGGACCTGGGATGCAGATTGCATCATGAGAGTAGAAGAAGAATTATGGAAAAAGAAAGCCAGACAGTCACAGAAAGATGCCATTGAATTATGGCGTAAAGAATCATATAGACGTACAGAAAAAGCACTCAGACAGGAAGATAAGGGTAAGGAGAATTCAAATAAAGTCCGAGAGAATCTGTTAATTGAGGAAGGTACCCGAGTAAAATCAGAACAAGTAGATAGACAAAGAAACGCCCTTATGAATGGTATGTATCCACTTCTGGCCGAAGGGTTACCTAAGGCTACTCCGGAAATACCAAAAGACTTGCCACCTCCATTGTTTCCGATAAAAGCACATCCCAAATCACATCCCAAAACAGCAAAGGACGTTTTTCTTTCCTCCTATTTAGATGACGCAGCTCCCGAGTATGCTAATGCCATACCACCCACACCGCTTGCCGATGGTGTTCAACACCAAGAGCATTCGTCTGTACCCCCTCAACTACAAACTCCTACACAAGTTCCAACAGACCCGTCCGTCTCTACAGTTTTTCCCGCATCTACAATCTCTATCCTACGCCCAACGAATCCTTTCGTGCCTAGCACCTCAGATGGTAATACAGGAGGTACGACAGATATGTTTGCCACACCGCCGAGAAATAAACAGACCCTTAGAGAATTAGCACACCAACGTACGCCCAAACTAGCAACGCCCGACATGCTTAAGGAACTTCTAGTAGATTGTAGATATGATCCTGTGCCCGGTAAACGGGACGAAATGTTGCTGTCATCATTACGTATTCGACGAGCTGCAATATATTTAACGAAGCTACCAGGAATGACTACACATTTAGAAAATATGTATCACTTTGTCCAGTCAGGGCGAGGTCCTGAAAGTATTAGCAGAGCCATGGAGTACCAGAAAGCGGAGGTACAGGGACAACTGTTACGTTTCCTCATAAACTGTGTAATCAGAAATCAAGACCGGCCTGGGGTAAATCCGGAAGAAATGCAAAAACTTGTCACTTGGGGCCAGAATATATCAGAAGGGAGACATGATAAACAGTTATGTATAGTCGCTATGTACCGAAAGATCCGCAAAGAAGTAGAACGAATACACGAAGAAAGATTAGAGGTAGACGCCGCTGACCTAAACAGAGAAGAGGAGGAGCAAGAGTCAGAGCAAGTAGAAACGATAGCTTATGTAGGTAGAGGAAGACCCCATAATAATACCAGAGGTTTTAATGATCCGGTACGTCCAATACGTCCAGAATATAATAGACATTTTCCAAACCCTATGCTAAATACAAAATCCCCCGAACACTTATTTCAAGCCGCTGATAAATTACTCCGAGATCGAAGAGGGTACCATATGCTCGATTCCATGGACGAACAAGAATTAGCTAGGTCAGCAGTACAATGGGCTGACAGTCCCAGCGACTACAATGATGATGTACTTGCACACACGTTTCTGAATCTTGACCCGTACGAACAGCGTTTAGCTAGTATATACATGATTCAACACCTCCTTATATTATATAAAAGCCAACACTCCGATCCAGGACCCTTACCTGACATATTGACAGAACTACTCACGAACATATGGAGAGGGTCAGGTACTGATTTGATTAAAGAAATACTAGAATCCCGAAACCAATATTTAAATTTCGTATGCCCAGAACACGTTCCAGTTCCCATCATGGGAAGAAAAATGTATCACATAGATAGACAGAACCCGTTACGCGAAGTGCACCCAATAAGAGGTGCCGGTGATAATTTTACACGCGTGTTTGTGTACACGCCTATAACTAAATTAGAATTATTAGAAATGAAGAAAGTAGTACCCAGCCATGACAAGGACCCAGCAGGTTTCCACCGTGAAATAAAGGACATGTTACTCATGGGAGAGTATACCTATCCCGACATTATGAAAATATTAAAAGTCCTATTACCCGCCGGTGTTTATGAGAAACTCAAAGAAAAGGAATGGGAGGTGGGAGACCAAAAGATAGATTGGACAGCGTTAGAGAACGAAGAAAAGGCCCGAGCTGCAGGAGCAGGGCTTGGGGAAAAGACTACAGCACTAACAGGATTACTAATACAGGTACTGCCACGTTTATTAACTACGAAAAAGGAAGACTGGGGTGCAATCTCAGCCTGTAAACAAAAACCAGATGAAGACACTAGCGATTTCTATTCCCGATTTGAAAAATGTTTTAGTATAAATAGTGGCATAAAAGCAAGTAGCGAGTCATATCCACATCTGTTTGTGACAAAATTAGTTGAAAATTCTCTGCTACAAGTCAAGAATAGAGTATTGAAATTCGAAAGTACCTGGCAAGGTAATACCCCATCACAGATGCTACAGATGTTACAATATCATCACAATAGAATTAGAGAAGAACAAGAACACGAACAAAGACGTATGAAAGATACAAAAATGAAAATGCTTGTTGCACAGTCAGTTCCAGCCGATAGTCATCAAAAGGGTGATTCCGCAGGCCCTGCGAAAGGGACATGCAACTATTGTAAACAACCAGGTCATTATATACACGATTGTCCAGTCCTGAAACATAATATTGCTACAGGTAGAACTCAGGAGAGACCACGTCCACCTAGACAGGATCAGAATCAACAACAAATCCCTCAGCATGCACAACGTAGGTTAGCTCCGCAACAACTAGCTCCGCAACAGGCAGCTCCACAACAGACCGTAGCACCACCACAAGCGCAGCCTATTGCTGCAACACAAGCGACAACACAACAGATGTATCAGTATGCACAAGCAGATTATCCCGATTATCAGCGATACTCATGAGATAGCCTAGAGAGGGAAGTTGGCTTACCCCTTATTGAGGTTCCTGTAGACCAAGAGGGACCTTATGTACATAGCGAATTATTAGGGGAAGACAGAAAGTTTTTACTTGATACAGGGGCAAGCAGAACAACTATAAGACGTAGTGAAGTTCCAGGGGCACCCCTCTCAGGCTCACAGAATATTTCCCTTGGATTCTCAGGAAAACCTATAATAAATGACGTGACACAACCTCTTCCACTTACGATTGGTCCATTGACACGTACTACAGATTTATTGCTTACTAAATCATGTCCAGAAAACTTGTTAGGTATAAAAACATTGAAAGCTCTAGGAGCTATAATATGTTGTTCTCCGGAAGGAGTACGACTATTTTTACGTGACTTTAAAGGTCACTACGTATCCAGAGACATGGATCACCGACTGCAGAATTTACCTACACATTTATGGGCACAAGGCCCCACTGATGTTGGTTGCATGAACATTACACCATATCGAGTTACACTGAAATCAGGAATAGTACTACCACGAATGCGACAATACAAGTTACCATCAGATGCTGTAGTGGCTTTACTGCAAATCATTGACGAGCTCATTGCACAAGGAGTGGTTGTTGAAACTGACTCCAACGTATGTAATTCTCCGATAATTCCGATTCTTAAAAGAACGGATCCAAAAGCACCACCAGTATATCGATTAGTTATTGATCTGCGCGAATTAAATAAATGTATTGTACCACAATACCCTGTGGTCCCAGATATCTCTTCATTACTCACAGCTATTGACTCAGAAGCAACGTTTTTCACTGTAATTGATCTCAAGAATGCTTTCTTTAGTGTTCCAATCGATCCGGAAAGTCAATATTTGTTCGGATTCAGTTTAAATGGACGAAGTTTTAAATTCACACGCGCACCTCAAGGATTTACAGAAAGCCCCAGCATCTATAGCCAAGCACTGAAACGAGAACTTGACAGTATCCACATGCCAGTTAACACTGCCTTGCTTCAATATGTCGATGATCTGCTGATCACCGCTCGAAGCGAACATGAATGTGAAAAAGCGTCACTGACGGTTTTGAAATTTCTGGCCGACAAGGGGCACAAGGTGTCCCCTTCTAAGCTGCAATTCTGTGTCCAGCGAGTTGTTTACCTTGGGCACTCGCTGTCCAAGGAGGGAAGGCAGCTTACACCCAACCGCATCCAGTTAATCGCTAACATGCCACCACCCAAGACACAAAAGGAGGTACGGGCTTTTATAGGCCTCACTTCATACTGTAGGCAGTGGATCCCTCAATATGCATTTTTAGCAAAACCACTCATCCAGTTGACAACACAGGAGGCAGCCACATCGACTGTCCTCCCTTGGACTCAAGAACATACACACGCCTTTGAAAGTTTAAAGAAAGCTTTATGCCAAGCACCTGTTTTAGCAACACCATGTTACAGCAAACAGTTTACACTCTTTGTTACAGAACGCGAAGGTACTGCCTTGTCAGTACTCACTCAGGAACAAGCAGGATCACACAAACCATGTGCTTATTTCTCTAGTACATTAGATCCAGTAGCTCAGGCTCTTCCTGCGTGCCTGAAATCGGTGGCAGCAACAGCTTTAGCAATCAGACAAAGCGATGCCATAGTGTTAGGACATCAATTGACAGTACAAGTACCACACGCAGTAGAGGTTCTCTTGAACCGCACACAAACACAACACTTGACTATAGCGAGACTCACCGGTTACGAACTGACATTGTTTCAGCCACACATAGAAATCAGACGTTGCAATACGTTAAATCCTGCCACACTGTTACCAGTGGGCGGAACAGATCCATTGGCACATGATTGTGTCGAAGTTATTACTATCACGACGAAACCCAGACAAGACTTGACAGATATCCCTTTGTCAGATCCAGACTTGACATTGTATGTAGATGGGTCATGTATGAGAACAAGTACAGGAGAGTTAGTGGCTGCTTACGCAGTCACAACAGACACTGAAGTCATTGAAACAAATCGTATTAACACTTTGTCAGCTCAAGCAGCAGAGCTCATCGCTCTGACACAAGCCTGTATTCAAGCCAAAAATAAGAAAGTCAACATATACACAGATTCACGTTATGCATTCGGAGTCGTCCATGACTTCGGCGTACTGTGGCGAGAGAGAGGTTATTTAACTTCTCACGGTGCCCACATCCAGCACGGACCCCTCATTCAAGCCCTATTAGACGCGATTCATCTACCCACTGAAATATCGATTATGAAATGCAAAGCCCATACAAAAGTTACCGATATTATTTCTCAGGGTAATGACCTAGCTGACAGAACAGCTAAACAGACTGCTCAGAATCAGACTATCACAACTGACATGACAAAGACAATAGTTCCGACACTAACACATTGCATGACAGTTAAGGATCCCGCCCTTGATGTAATTGACATACAGACACATGCTACACCAGAAGAAATAAAGAAATGGACTGAATTAGGAGGGATCCAAACGGATCAAGGATGGATGACGAAAGAAAAATCTATATGGTTTCTTCCCGACTCAATGGTCCAAGTCATCATTAACACAATACATAGTCCAGCACACCTAGGAGAAAAAGCTATGCTAGACAGCATTCAACACATTTGGTTCAACAAGCACTTGCGAGCAGCAGCTAAACAAAAAGTTCGTACCTGTATGATATGTTGTCAGTTTAATCCAGGTAAAAGCATCCCCGTAGAGCAGGGTGGATTTCAAACTCCCGATCATGCTTTTGAAGTCCTCCAGATGGATTATATCCAGATGGAACGATGTCGAGGATTCAAATATGTTCTCGTAGTTGTCTGTGCTCTTTCCCGTTGGACAGAAGCATACCCGGTTTCAGATTACACTGCCCCGACTACTGCCAAACAGTTAGTTCGAGAATTCTTCCCACGGTACGGTTTACCACGTGTTGTCTACTCAGATAACGGCCAGCCGTTCTCATCCGAACTAATGAAACATGTTTCCCTTCTATTAGGCTATCAATGGAAATTTCACTGTGTCCGACATCCCGAGGCAGCAGGTCTCGTAGAACGCCATAATCAAACTCTGAAAATTAGATTGTCCAAAATATGTAGAGAAAAAGGAGTTGATTGGATAGTAGCCTTACCAGTTGCGCTCTTTTACATGAGAATGGTAGCACATTCCCGAACAGGGCTATCCCCGTATGAGGTGATCTTCGGTAGACCACCAAATATGTGGGGGACGCCTATACCTCGCAAAATCACTGACGTTGACTGTAATATACTGACAGATTACCTGGCTTCCTTGATGTCTGCACTACAATCTTGTCGTTCACAGGTATCCGCAGCTTTTCCCGACAATACTGAGGTGAAGCCCCATGACGTGGTTCCTGGTGACCTGGTGCTGGTCAGGAATTTTGACCGGAAGACCCAACTGGATCCTAGGTGGAAGTCACCGAAGTTGGTTCTACTCACCACAAGGACAGCCGTGAAAATCGAGGGAAGGAAAGGGTGGTTGCACTCGAGTCATATCAAGAAATTTTATGGACTACCATCCAACGTAGATACTCAACCCTGTATTCCCTCACAGACAGACTCAAAGCTCCCCTTGGTTGAGCAATCGAACTCAGAAATTTATAAACTAAAATTGAGGTCTAGTAAGTCAGACAATTTGATTGTTTAAGTCCTCTCCAAGGTGAATCGGTTGAATTTGTCCCTGACATGTATCCTCTAGACCGGAATAGAGAAAGAAATCATCAGATGCAGCTCAAAAAGCATGCGTATTGTAAATCATTTCGTAGTCACTGCACAGTAACATTATTAATTTTGTTTTTTCTAAGTCTTCTGATCATCATTGTCAGCATCCTATTGCACATGTATTACCCTATTCTTAAACATGCTTACAATATAACTGCAGAACATTCTTTTAGCGAATTACCTCCGCATGAGTTGTCATATAGATTTGCGCTGCGCAACAACACATTCATTAGTATGTTACATCATTCCCATCAAACCAGCAATGCCACAAATTGTTGGATATGTGGCCGACTCCCTCCCTATCAGAACTATAAGGGAGTTTTGCCCCTCTTTCCATATCCGTTCACACACAATGGCTCCTGTGGAGCATGGTTTAGTTTGATTAATTCCCTAGATTCAAATTCCGCAGTTTATCAAGACAACTGGGTTTGGGGAAACCTGAACCTAGTCTTACTTAAAGTCTGCTACCCTAACAAGGAGGGACTCCCCAAAAGAACAGGAACTGATCTAGAAAATGAAGTATATGGATTAGGTAATTTTACACTTAACCTCATGATCCTGAACGTTGAATCTGAAGCTACACCAATCTTGCCCGCCATGTCAGTATTCCCAGTAAAAGGGGAATTATGTATAAGAAAGAATGGTTCCATACACATGGGCCACAGTAAATGCACCACTGTAATAAAATTCAGTGATCAAGGCAAGTCTACATTTAGAGCTTCCCATCATTCCTACTTCATATGTGGCCAGACCGCATATATATGTCTACCTTTAGATTGGGATGGTACCTGTTACATAGCATTCCTTCTGCCACCTGTTTTCCTAGCCCCTCCTGATTATCATAGAAATAACCATTTAGTACACAATAGACAGCAGAGAGATCTCCCAATTGTCGATTACACTGAAACAGCATGGGAAAAATACACAGATTTCAATAAAGGATTCTTTCCCTATATAGGTACAGTCACTAATAGTAAGTTAATACGTAGATTAACCAGAACCCTTGAAGCAGTAGTGAACGAAACTATTTCCGCCTTAGGCAATTTAACAGAAGAGCAGTCTGCTATGCGGATTGTTGTGCTTCAAAATCGTCTTGTCCTTGACGTCATCCTGGCCGATAGGGGCGGAGCTTGTAGGGTCATCGGATCAAGTTGCTGCATTTTCATCCCAGAAAATTCGCCGTCAGTATATAAAGCCATAACTCGCCTTCATAAGATTGTAAGCCAGATACACCAGAGTCCAGGCACCTGGACTTGGTCCGGTTGGTTCTGGGGCGTGTTGTCAGCCTGGGGATGGAGAATCCTATCCTTCCTAGGTATTGGCTTTCTCATACTATTCAGTTGCTGCTTATGTCTACAATGTGGGCCAGCGATTTGTGGTCTGTGTGCCACCTCGGGTATCCCACATCCAAGTTTTCGTTCGAGATCCCGGAAGAAGAAAGAAGAACAAATGATGCTATATGAACAGATCGATGGATTGATGAAGATCGATATCTCCTGAGGGTCCGAAGGGGACAAGGAGGGAATGAGGAAATATGAATTTTGTGATCAGTTATGTCCCCTATCGTAGACCCCAACGGCTCCATGTGCATGCTATAAGTACATGTATGTTCCCTCCTGCTCCAGTTTTGAAGACGCAAATATATGTGCGTCCACCGTCAACATGTCCTCTTTCAGATCCGCCATGAATGGGTCAGATATTCCATTCTTAAGTATGAAAGGCCACCGACTTTATGTGGTTCACTTTCCACATTTCACAGATTCAGGCGAGTAGGCCCGAATTCTGTCATCAAGCCTTTTCCTGCCTTCTGCCTCTGAAAGCTCCAGTCTGAGCCTGCATCTGTGACCATGAACTTTGTCCTACTCCCTGCGCGGCTAACGGTGCCTGATCCAGCCTGTCGCCTGCCAAAAACTGTATTTCACCTTCGAGATTATCTCCTTCGCTCCTCATCCGATGCATTCCTGTCTAGTAGTTTAGGTAAACATTCCTCCAGCTACCGTGCAAAGGGGCCAGGCCTCGCTGTCCTCATGCAAGTAATTCATAGCCCCGTTACCATGGAATATTCCTACCCCCTCGCATCTAGTGTAGACACTTAGACGCTTGTACACGCACTAACAGTCAGTATAGTCAGTATAGAATAAGATTCTATCCTAAGAGACCTCTCCTTTTGGATAACACAGTTCTTTAAACATAGGATATTAGATATGATTTGGGATTAGGTTGACATAACCCCAGACTTCTGTCTCCACATGTAGAGCTAAATGTCAAGTCTCCTTCACCCTCTAGTTGCACGTCAATCACACGTCATGCGGCTGCGCGCGCATCTTTGCCAAACATTTCTGCTGACATTGCAGGATTCTTTTATGGATCCACCCACTTGTGACATCATGTTTAATGACGTTTCTTAAATTACGCCCTCTATTAGCTACGTATGCACCTTTTATCAGCTGTTACGCCTCTTGCATCTGTTTCACTGTAATGTATTTTCTATAAAACTGCCTATCTGTCAATAATATATGCTCCCTTCCTTCCTGAACTTTCGTGGTGATGGAATAGAAGGCCCACAATTCGAATTGTCTTCCTTTTTATAGGAATAAAGCATTTTAAAACCTCTAATACCACGGATTCTGCTTCTTATATTTACTGAGTTATTCTTGATAGACTTTACCGCATAAAAAATAGTACCGGTAACGAAATATTTACCACACCTCCCCAGGCAACAATGATACTAGCGGATGACTTTAATGACATAATGGACACATGACTTGAATAGGCCTGAGAGTCTGATTCCCCGATGTAGCTGGGGTTTGAAGGACTGAACAAGGGGACTAGGCCTCATAAAAAACAAGACTCTTTTGCAGCGGTCATATCTACACACAAAGGCTTGGGTCCATCAAATAAGTGATGGTTTGAGGTGGCCCAAAATCTTTCTATAGATGCTAACTGCTGTTCACTTTAGGTGTCAGGAACTATGCAGGGAGGATCACTATGTAGCTCATATCTATACTTCTCATGCTTTTACTACACTTGTTGAGCACAGAGAATATCTGATCCACAACCAGAGAACTTGGTATAAAGAACAGAATGATGCAATGAAAAAGGTCAACATTTTACCAGGTGTTTGCTGTTTTAAAGACAAATTTCAAATGTGAATACCTGCTCTTCTCTAAAATGTTGACTGTGGTTATAAAGGTCCAATTGAAAGTCAAGTTCATAAAGATTTATTTGATTGTTACAAATTTACAACCATAAAAGCACAATTTTAAAAAACATTTTACAATCAATCAAGTAAAATTACAATTGAAAGTCAATAGAGGCGCAAGCACCTTCTGTGCTGCTGACTCCTTGTCTGGATAGGTTGTATAAAGCCTGTCCACTGAAATGTGGCAACATGCTTTTGTCAGGCCAAGTGGGGAAGAGTGTCAAAAGAATTTTTAAAGTGGTCTGACTAATCTCCTGTTGAAGACTTTCAGCATAACCTAACAGAGAAAAAGAGCTCATCAGAGTATCAGTGTCTCATTCTTGCTTCAAATGGGTCATGTTTAATACATATTCTCAGAGGCTGCTGGAAAGTGTGTGGATCCACAACTCAAAATGGAATACATTGAAATAAAGAGTTTAATGGAAGAAAAACTTATGAACAGTATAGATCATTGAGTTAATAGAGCGAATCACACTTGTGGAAGTCTATTCGAATCAATATTACCCCACCGCTATATATCCTTAGGATTTTTGGGATCATAGACCCAGTGATCATAGATTTAGGGCTTGATTTTAGTTTTCACAGACAGTTTGATCCTTCACGAAAGTGACGAATATTCCGCCTGGCAAAATATAAATCCCATAGGATGTAATGGGATTTATCTTTCAGTGGACAGGATATCAATCACTGTTGTGATCTCCCAAGATCTAAATCAGGCCCTTAGTTATGAACATGGTGAACTTGAATACTCTTAAAACTTGCTTAAGAGGATTTGAGAAGCTTCAGTTTTTTGTAGTAGAAGAAACCCAATCAGTAATGTCACCAGCCCTAAGTACACTATCTTAGACAGGGGTGCAATGTTTATGATGACTCGAAGCATAGTCATAACTTCTTAAACCCAGAGTTCATGCACTGGCCATATACAAATACTACAGCATAAATGAGAACCAAGATTTAGAGGAGTCAACAGCTTCAAGTGGTCTTCTGAGACAAGTAAATTGAGTCAAGATTCTCATCCTATCCTCACTATTGTTGCTAGTACAAGCAGCCACATAAATGTAGCAATGGAGATCATGCTATTCTTATTTATTTATAAAATCTGTTTATTGGCATTTCTTATAACAGGATAAACAGATCGCCCTGAAGTCAGAGCGTCTCACATTTGTAATAGGTTAAGTGGCATGCATCTAGCCAGTTGCATATTGACTGATAGGGGCGGGACATCTTCCAGTTTCGTAGCAATATTGAGAGCCTCCCACCAGCAGCCACATCCACAGAATCCCCCTAAACGTCACGCCACTGGGAGGCCTCCCCAAGATGAGACGTTAACATGTCCCCCCCTCACATCCTGCATGTTTCCCATAAGCAGTGAGCGAACTATGTAACAGTAAGGCAGAACATCAAATGCCTAGATGAGACAACAACAGCAAACTCTGACCCATAATATACCAACTTCTCAATCCTTCCCCCCGCTCCAGCTCCCCACCCCAGTGTCCCGTGTGGATGTCATTCGAGCCATATGACCTCCTTCGCAATATGTGCCCCCCAACCAACCGTACACGCCAGTACGCTCCCTCAGGTCTCGTCTCCGGGCGGCCCCGCCCCCGGCCCCTCCCGGTGGACGTCCCCATCGTGTTCCCAGCTAGTCACTGCGCCTTCCCGATCTAGTCGCACCAGGGCCTGTACCATTCCCGCCCATTGACTCGCTATTGGTGTCTTCCTAAGGCCTAGGGTTCGTTCCCGTAGGAGTGCGGTGCCCTCCGCCTTTGCCCATACCAACATGGAGCCTCGCCACGCCCGCACATGGGGCACATCAGTCGCTTTCCAGCGCTTATTAAGCAGCCGTTTTGCCACCAACAGCCCCAGATCGATGAACCGAGAAGCGACTTTCGTGGAGGGAGTCCTGTGAAAGAGGTGTAACAAGTAAACTGGCCACTCAAACGGTAGTCGACAAGTCGTGCACGTGCGGAGCGCCCCATGTACCATCTGCCAGTACAAGGCCAGTATGGGACAACTCCACAGCATGTGGACCAGGCCAACATCGAGCTCCCCACAGCGGGGACAGCCCGCGTCCAGACGATGAAAATACCTGTTGACGGATTCAGGCGTAAGATACGCTCTGTGCAGAATAAAGAGTTGTATTTGGCAGAAACGCATGTTCCGGGGGACCCTCGTTGGGCTCCGCAGCACTTTACCCCACTCCCCGTCAGTCATGGGTCGCGTCAAGTCGACCTCCCATTTACGACGCAGCGGCTCTAAACTAATCGCCGCGCGCGTACGCAAGGAGGCGGCAAACCACCGAGTCATGTGTCGCCCGCACCCCATAACGTGGAGGTATTGCATCGTGAGGTGTTGCTCCGGCTCCCCTCTGAGGTCACCCCAACGGCTTGTCAGTGTTGCCACCAACGACCGATGACGAAGGAAGTGGCCAGGCGGCAACCCCGACTCTTCCACCAACGTGGTGAATGGGAGGAGGGCACCATCGCGGTATAAATCCCCCAGCGTGTGGATATCTGCTGCCCGCCAGTCTGCAAGCTCAGTCGAACTCAGTACCCTCCGCCCACTAGGAGAGCCTTCTATCAGAATAGCTGGGGTGTACGGCGTATGGGCTCGGGTGAGGTAGAGGGAGCGACGAAAGCATTTATAGGCCACCGACACCAAGAGGGGTACCGGTTTCGACACCTTCGCGGCCGGATGAAATAATGTGGTGACGTCAGCCAGAGATAAGGGCGGCGCCGTAGTCGCCGTGTCGTCTCGCCCCCTGTCAGCCAGCCACCGGGCCACCCACTGCAACTGCGCCGCCAGATAATAATGCGCAAAGCACGGCACCGCAAGCCCCCCCTGGCCAGTAGGAAGGTACAACTTGGGCAGCGCTACTCTATGGCGCGCACTACCCCATATAAAGTCCCGCAGCGACCGCTCAAAGATGGAGAAAAAGGATGCTGGTATATAAATGGGCATGTTAGCGAAGTAGTACAGCAGCCGGGGGAGAACCACTATTTTGCCCAAGGCGACTCGCCCCGTGACCGAGAGTGGGAGCGTGCCCCAGAACCGCATCTGTGCCCTGATGGCCGCCACTGCCCTGCCTAGGTTACCTTCCATGAGGTCCGCCAGCTGCCGATAGATCTGGATGCCCAGATAACGGAAGGTGTCCGGTCGCCATTGCACCGGTACGCCCCCGAGATGATAGTGCGGGTCTTGTGTTTCAGCCCGGAACGCATAAAGGCAGGACTTGGCAGCATTCACGCGGAGACCAGAAAGAGTAGCGAATTCCGACAGAGTGCGCTCTAGTTCCACCGGAATGTGCGCCACATCTCTAACAAAGACCAGGAGGACATCTGCATAAAGCGACACCCGGTGCGTCGCATCGCCCAAAGGGATGCCCTCCGTCAATACCCTGCGAAGCGTGGCAGCCAGTGGCTCCATGGCGAGCGCGAACAGGAGGGGCAAAAGTGGGCACCCCTGTCGAGTTCCCCAGCCGATCGGGATCGCTTCGGAAATATACGGCCCGGTTCTCACCCTCACCACAGGGTTCTTATAAAGGAGGGCCGCCAACTGGAGGAACCCGAGGCCTAACCCATAGTGCGACAGCGCCGCTACCAACTACCCCCATTCCAGGCAGTCAAAGGCCTTTTCAAGGTCTAGGACCAGACAGCCCGCCCTAGGCCAGCGCTGCGCCCCATCGGTGGCCACACTGAAAAATCGCCGCAGGTTGAGAGAGGTGCTGCGTTTTGGTACAAAACCATTTTGGTCGCCGTGCACCAACTCCGACACCGTTGGGGCCAGTCGCTCTGCCAAGACCTTAGCCAGGATTTTATAGTCTGCATTGAGCAGAGCAAGGGGGCGGTATGAGCCCAGACTGGTAGGGTCTCGCCCGGGCTTGAGTAGGGAGACCAAATAGGCTTCTCGCATGGAATCGGGCAGTGTGCCTTCGTCAAGGGCCGCAAGATAGAGCTCATGTAGCTTGGGCACCAGTGTTTCCCGATATGCCTTGTAGTACTCTGCCGGGAGTCCATCTGGCCCCGGCGCCTTTCCAGAGGCCAAAGAGGCCACCGCATCGCCTACTTCCTCCCCAGTAAGAGGGCCCTCGAGGGCGTCCTGGTGCGCAGCTGGGACCGCGGGTAGGAGGGTGGCCTCCAAGAACCCATCCAGGTCTTGCGCCTGCCGGCGCCCCGTCGACCGGTATAGGGCCGTGTAGTGCACCGTCAACACCCGATGTATTTCCCGTTGGGTATACACCAGCGTCCCGTCTGGCCCACAGATAGAATCTATCGGGGTGCGCGTCTCCTCCTGCCGGAGCAGCCAGGCCAGCAACCGCCCTGCTCTGTCCGATGTAGCGTGAACCCGAGCCGAGTGAGCCGCGTAGTTGTGACATCTCTGGCGTTCAAGCAAATCAGCGTGACGTGCCCGGAGCCGCGCCAACCGGATCGAGTCCCAGCCTCCGCCCTCTCCATGCCGCTCATACCGAAGGAGACGGGACTCCAAACTAGCCAGCGACAGTGCAAGATGTCTACAGATATTCCCCGACGCGCCCAAGCAGTGTCCCCTTATGGTGGACTTATGGGCGTCCCATTCCGTCAGCGCGCTATCCGTCGACCCCTCATTCAGTTCGAAGAACTGTTCAAGCGCTGTACCCACAGAGGCACGGAATTCAGCATCTTCCAGAGCTGCCGGTTGAAGCCTCCACGTGGGGATCGGGGGCCGGCCGGGATCCCATCGGAGACGCAGCCGGAGAGGATTATGATCCGAGTGGGTCCTGCCCAAATACTCTGCCTGGGATATCAGGGGAGTCAGTGAGTGAGAGCCCACTACCCTGTCAAGTCGGACATGGAGGTCATGCACCGCTGAGTAGAACGAGTAGATGCGGTCTCCGGGATGCAGAGTGCGCCACAGGTCAAAAAGCGCCCAGCGCGTCAGCCAATCCGTAAGGTTCCTCGCGTTCGAGACTGCCTGCGTGCTCCGGAGGGGCGGGTAAGACCTATTTAGGTGCGTATCGAGGACTGAGTTAAAGTCCCCCCCCAGCAGCCAGGGGAGACCCGCGTACGGCGCCAGCACCACGGACAAGTGATCCAGAAACGACGATTGCTCAACATTTGGGGCATACAAAGAGCCTAGCAGTATGTGCTGGCCATTAAGCCTCCCACGGACCAATGTGTATCGCCCAGCAGGGTCAATCACCGTCTCCGTACACGTAAACGGTGTACCCGCCCGCACCCAGACCAGCGTGCCACGGGCATGCGCGGAGTATGTGGTCCCAAAAAGTTGACCTCTCCAGCGGGCACGCAGGCGACCGAGCTCAGGCTGTGTCATGTGGGTCTCCTAAAGCAGGGCGACGGCCGCTTTATGTCGTTGCAGATAGGCGAAAACAGAGTAACGGCGCGCCGGCGAGTGTATGCCCCGTATATTCCATGTGACTACGTCGGTGTCAGCCATCTAATGCGATCAGGGTACGAACAGGTCTCGGGGCCAGGGTCGGGCCGGTCAGAGGGAAGTCCCCGATCATGTTTGCTGTGCTGGTATGGTGCAACAAAAAATCTAACAAACAAACCTTGGCGCGCTGTTGGGCGCATCTGAGAACAATCAACGTCAAGAACAGTGTAACTATCAGGGCAAATCCCAACGTGGGTGTTCGTCCAAACCACAGGCCAAGTGCCTATGAGTGAAACGGAGCCAGATGTAGGCTAGCGGGTGCGCGGTGCGGTTGAAACCTACGCAGGTGGCTGTATCACTACATTGCCCCAGCATGTGTCATGTGTGCCTCCTATGATGTGGATAATATTGAGCCGGCGTGCGTGGCCTAACCGGGGCTGCCCGCCCCCCACCCGCTGCTGCTGCCTTCGTGCGTCTAGTGTGTGTCCCCTCGGTATCGCGCTTCCAGACACCCCTCTCACCCAGGGCCTCACGGTTGGTATGTATGTGTCGGCGCGAGGACCTACCGTTCATGTGACAGGAGGGCCAGGAGGACCCGCAAACCCCGCGGCATCTGGACCCACTCCTGCTACCTCATGCGGCAATGTCCCCCTCAGCCCCTCGACCCACAATTCACATGATTTGATCGGCAGTTTGGGGTGTCACCACTGGCAACACTTGATCGTCTGAGAGTATGAGAGACGGGGAGGACGATCTGCTTGTCGCAGGCTCGCTGTCTTCTCGGATCGCCACTTCTCCCTGACTGCTCACTGATCCCAGGGTGGCCACTGCCTCCAGGGCCTCCCGGCACTCCAGCCGCATTCTCTCAGGGCTGGGCGCCACAGCAGGGCCCAACCCCACCGCTCTGCGAGTCTCCTTGCGCCGCCGCCGTCTCGGCCTTCTCTCCTGTTGTCCACTGGTTCCCGGGTCTGGCGGCCTCTGGCCCCTAGACAGGCCCGCTTCCTCCAACCAGTCCCAGACATCCGACGGGGCATCAAAGAAACGGGTCCCATCTTTTGTGATCACCCTGAGGCGTGACGGAAACAGCAGTGAGTATGGGATCTGCAGCTCACGCAGCTGACGCTTCACTGCCAGGTAGTTGCTTCCCGCTTCTGAACCGTGGCCGTGTAGTCCGGGAAAAACATCACTGGGCTACCACCTACCAGGATGGCCTCCAACTTCCGAGTCTCGCGGAGTACCACGTCCCTGTCCCGGTAGTTGAGAAGTCGGAAGAGGAAGGGGCGCGGTCGGGCCCCGGGGACAGGTCTCCGTGCCGGCACCCTGTGTGCTCGCTCCACTACAAATTGTGGGGAGAGTACCCCCTGCGGGAGAATGTCCCTCAGCCAGCCTTCTACAAATTGCTCAGGGTGCTGCCCCTCCTCGCCCTCCGGAAGACCCACCACACGGACGTTGTGGCGCAGAGAGCGACCTTCTGCATCCTCGGCGCGATCCTCCAGGGTATGAACGCGGTCGATCAAATCCTGCAAGGCCATGGTGTGACTGCGCACCACAGGCTGGACTTCCTGGAGTTCCTGGCGCTGCTGTGCAACTGAATCCACTAACTTGCGATGATCCGCATGCAGGAGGGTAAAGTCCACCGTGACTTTGTCTATGCGAGACTCCAGTGAGGCCCTGGTCAGTTCCAGGGTGGTACCCAATCGGTCCACCGCCGCGAGCATAGCGTCCATTTTGGTCTCGAGTGTTGTTGCCTGTGGGTCCACGCCAGCTCCAGTGCGTCCTGCTGTCGGACCGGGCCCCTCTCCCCGCATTAGCCTCATTTGCTTTGTTCCGCAGCCGACCCATGGCCAACTGCTGTGCCGACGGCATTCGTTGTCCACTTGTCAGGCTATCCTAGTCCCTGGCTCAGCACCTTCAGGGCGCCGCGGAGATTGTCTCGCACCCCCACCACCAACGTTGAAGGGGGGAAGCAGCCAGCCCCCCGCGGCGTCTCCTCAGGGATTGTCGTTGCCGCCACCGGGCAGATGCCTACGGGTCAATGCCTCCAAATCTCCGAAGCCGGCAGGGCCGCCGCGCAGCAGCTTCACAGCCCGTCCGTGTTCCCCGACAGGCGGCCGCCCTCCGCTCCCAACTGCATGCCGCACCTCAGCCTTAATCGGCACCGCACAGCTCCTGCCACGGACTACACCGCGCCCGGGCTCGCCTCTCCGCTGCAAACAGGCAGGACCTCTGTCGCAACCAGCGTTCCCGCCAGCTCGTCACCGTCGACTCCCCACGGGTAGCGCGGGGCCCCCGCACCTCCTCGGGCCCGTGGCAGATGCCCGGGGGACCGGGCTCCACCGCGCCAAGTCGGGACCTTCAATGCCTCTGTCGCCTCCAGGCACTGTCACCCCCGCTGTGCAGTAGCAGCCCGCCTCTCCACGAGTGCCGCCTGCTGCCAAGTCGTCTGCGGGCCTTTGGGCCCACTATCGGTCGACGGGCCACTCCAAGAACTCCGGGATGGTCACAACAGCAGCCGGGCAGTCCGTCGCCGCCTGTCAGTACCCACAGCCAGGGCCACCACTGCGCCCCAGGGTGCGAGAGAGACCGCTGTGCCTCTCGGGTCTCCTCACCACCGCCCCTGGACTTCACCAATCGCCAATTGTGGACTCCGTGGGACGGGCCCCCACGGTGGCGAAGGCCAGCACACCGGTTCGCACCCGAGACCGGCCTCGACCAGTGTGTCCGTCTTCTCCTCGGGGAGTCGCCCCGGCCACTACGTCCAATTAGAGTTCTCGCCCCTCCAGGATTCCCCCACCGTGTAATGGCGGCATCAGAGGCTGGACCCCAGGTGCAGCATGTCCGCGAACAGCCAGCACATTGGTGAAGGCGGGGTAGAGGGCCTGCTCCTTCCGTGCTCCAGCGACGGCTAGGGCCCAAGATGACGGTCCGACACACCAAGCTGTCGTGGGGTCATCCCTTGGGGCGCGCGGCGCCTCCCGCGGGTAGCTGGCAGCGCCGCCACGACAGCCCCACACTCAGCACGGCCCCCACTCGATGCTTCAGGCCAGCCAGCCACCGGCCCCGCTGCTCCTTACCGGTGTCACCTGCTAGCTCCGGGTCCCCAGCAGGCCGCCGCCGGATCGCCTCCGCATCGAGGCCCGCAGTGCATGCGGCCCAGTCCCCGCGTGGTGAGCCGCGGACCAGAGTGCCGCACGCAGCCGGCCGCAGTCCGCCGGCAGCTTCGCACCTCTCACCGGCGCCGACCACCGGAGGGTTTAGAAGGAGCCACGAGCCGCCCCCGGCTCCAGTCTTCACCGTGCGGCTGCAGAATGCATTCACGCAGCGAGTGGTGGTATCCTTGGCCCCACCTAACACCGCTACCAGGATAAACGGCAGGATGATGGCACCAGGTTGCTGGAGCTTCAAGCTCTGGCGACCATCTTGTTAGTGCGCCCCCTAGCGCCCCCGAGATCATGCTATTCTTATACAGCTGGCAGTGGTAGCCAGAGCAAAATATGCCATATGCATGAAAATGAGCATTAAATATAGAAACACATTTAAGGGATTACGTTATTTAAATTGAACCTTTTTTGCTACTATGCAGCTGACCAAAACGGCCCATACAATAAACCATTTACCAAAAGGGTGAGGTTATGTTTCCTGAGGAGAGACATTGCATTGCCTTCCTTAATGATAGCACACCCCACTGGCAGACAGTCTGCATATCTCTCAGTTGCATGACTTCCTTTTAGGGTGTTTTACAAGCTTCCTATTTTAATCTGTTATGGGAAGCATCACAATTCTATTGATTCAATCCAAAATATAAAGTACATTTATGAAATGTTATTCTGAAAGCACATATCTGGTGAAATATTTTAAAACAGATATAGTAATGAAACTGAAATGTGGATTAACCAGATTATCAGTCCTTCCTTCACTTCCCATCTAGTTACAATTGGCGTGCATGTGAAGAAATAAATGTAATTACGTAAAACGGAAATAGT
This sequence comes from Triturus cristatus, assembly GCF_964204655.1. Lineage (NCBI taxonomy): Eukaryota > Metazoa > Chordata > Amphibia > Caudata > Salamandridae > Triturus > Triturus cristatus. Next base: position 656,232,302 of record NC_140594.1, read on the forward strand.
TTTATATGTTTCAAATTCTGCAGGTTTTCAAACCAGAGACTCATTCCAGCTGCATGAAATCACTAGATGAGAGGTCCACTCAAAGAAACAGTTGAGAAGAGTGTCCTTCAAACCAGATGATTCTCTTGTTACAAGATACACTTATTTTAATTAACGTTAATTGTTTGTTGTAGTATGTTTTTTTCCACTAAATAAAATCTGCGTTTTTTGCAAAAGTGTCATTTGCTTCAACTCTTCAGAAATCTTTTTGAAAATATCTTTTTGAACTTTGGAAATGTTGAGGTTGATGGTTAATGTATAGATTGTGTTGCTATCTTATTCTCTATTCTAATTTTGCTTTGTTTGACAAATGGTCTCTACAGGGGACCATATTGGAACAAATTACCTTACCTTGTCTGAAAAATTCCGCATAGGAAGCAAATGCATTTTGCATCCTAGTTTCCTGAACAAAAAACTTCAACATTATCCAGTCCTTTAACATATTGAATGCCTTTCTAAAAGCATTCAACTATCCGTTCTCTGGTAGGCGGTCAGCCAGGGGTGCTCAAACAATTTTCACTGTGGGGGTTACTGGCCATCAATGTCAGCTCTTAAAAACATAAGAGTTTTGCACAATCCTGTTGTTACTTTAAAAAATATATATTTTTATTAACATTTTTAAAAAGCCATTCTTTTTACAATCCAGGCAAACTCACAATTGCACATTCTCACAGCATTGCATAGTTACACCATCATCTGGATCCTGCCCCAAAAAAAGAGACTTCTTTCATTTCATCACAATTTAACCTGTTCTACTGTATCTTCAGTAACTTCTTGGAGTTTGTGGGTGACTGATTAAAAATAATTTCCATGTCTTTCTTGCACACTAGTAACACATTTAAGCTGTAATTAATCCCCTGACCTTCCCCCAACAACTTTGCATTTCAATAACAGTACTGATTTTCTATGTATTGTTTCCCTGAGCCAATCAATCTAGTCTACAATAACTTGAAATACTTGTGGACATATATTTAAAGATGGGCTTGTGTCAGTTTTGGCTTTCATTACCAATAAAATGACGTCCAACTCATCCTTTAAGGGGCCCTTGGGGTTTCTCCTATGTATGACTGTTAGCGCCATCACTTCTGCTCTTGTCCACTGAATCACATTCCTCAGCCACTTATCCATATTTGGAGCTCTTTTCGCCTTTCAATCCATAGCTATACTTCTTTTTGCCAACACCAAAGCCAAATCAACTAATTTACCTCTCTGTCTATGGAATGTTTTATTTGTCCTAAGAGACAGTTCACTGGATCGAGTGGCACCATCTGCCTACACGTCTCTTTTATAGTGGTCCCGCTTTGCCCCAGAAATCCCTAATATACAAGTGTTGGAAATGACCATCTTTTGCTTGGTATTCTCCAGGACTTTTGCTTTGAATGTTTTGTTGTCCGTAGAACTCTGCCTTTTAGCCCTTCTAACCAGTGGTATTGTGCCTGTGCTCACCCTTTAAACATGATAAAAGTGGTATACTCATGACTGCCATATTTATCTTACCTGTTAGTCCCTAATATATGGTACAAATTGTACCCAAGACCGTATGTTAAATGCCACTAGTGGGCCACAGCACCAATTTTGCCACAAACTACAATGGCAGTACAAGTATGACTGCGGCCCATTGGTACTATTCGTAGTCTGCAGTTTTAAATTGCAAATTAGACCTGTCAAAATAACACAATTTTATTGATCAAAACCTTCATTTGAAATATTTATAAGTCACCTATTAGTAGGCCTCATTGCCCACAAGGCATGGTTCATCGTATTTGAAGGTAGGACATATAAAAGTTTAGTGTTACACATTTTCTCAAGGTGACAAAGCCCTAAGAGCTATTTGTCCGCAGCAAGAATGGCTGCTCCTTAGTGAAATTATTTACAAAGACAGCTGTGGCACATATTTCACTGCTCTACCTTATTAGTGTTCAATTGCCATAGGATTTAGGTGCTACACTCCTAGGCATTTTCTGTCTACAACCCATTTATTTTTGCAAGCAAATACATCTAATGTTATCATATGGCCGGGAGAAGCACTCTAATGTCCAGTGTTCACTTGCTGTCCAGATAGGAGTCCAATTTGTAATCTTATTTCCAAAAGTACAGCAGTCCAAACTCATAAAGAAGAGAGATTCACGACACATGATTTTATTGTATTCAAAAACCTTTTTTCTTTCAATAATCCAATAGATAAACTTCAGCCAGCCAAAGCAGGACAGGCAGAGAACTCTGCACAAAAAAAAAATAGGCCTGTCCTAACTCCACGGACAGGGGTGGAGAACTCCACACATAAAATTATATGTCTGTTCTTTCTTTTCATATGTGAAGTTATCCGCCCCGACTGCAGAGTGTCCGCACTCATAAACTTACTACTGAATTGCAGTTATGAGAATACTGAATAAGAGTAAACTTACACCAACGTGTAAGTTGGCGTTTGTGAATCAGGCCCTCAGAGTCTGACACTATGGGTAGATACACAAATGCACAGGGGATACTTGGCAATAAGCATGTCACGCTCATTAAGGTGTATGCCCTCAACATTGAAAACCCGGACTTTTTCAACACCCTGTTATGTTATGTTCTGTTTTGTTGTCTTATGTTATGTTACATTATGCTATGCTATAGCGATTTTTAAAGAGAATGGCTGCCTCACAGGGCTTCCCACCACTAGCATAACAGAACAAAGCAAAAATGGGTGAGTTAAAATAGCCAGGTATTTAATTACTTGTGGAAACTCTCTAGAAAAGTACAAAGCCTTAACGGAGAAGGGGGGGGGGGCGGTGTACCTACACATTGCTCAGTTTAGGCCCAAGGTATTTGAAGGAGCAACCTCTTTGTTGTATCAAATGTACTAGTGGGATCAAAGCTAAGTTTGGATTATACAGGCATAGCAGACATTTGGGGAGATACTGATACACTAAATTCGTTAAATGTTGGGGGGCCGATCAGAGTATTGGCTTTGCACATAAAGCTTAACACTTTAAACTTGATGTGCATGTTGACAGTAAGCCAATTGAAGTTCATATGCTGGATGGAGACGGAGACATGCCTTGAAGCATGACAGAGGAGACGAACTGCTGCATTCTGAAGACTTAGAGGCCTCCAAGTAGAGCACATTGCCATAATGTAGGCGAGAGATGATAAGTCCATGGACTTCTGTCCTCTGGGTGGAAGTGGGGAGAAGCCAAAGAATCTTCCTCAGGCATCCCAGAAGGCTGAAACAGCTAGCAGAGACCACATTAATTTCATAGTCCCTACAGATTCTGAGAACTTTGACAGACTGTTTTTGACTAGGAAGGGGCTCCAACCCATCCGGCCCCCATTGCATTCCCCAGAGATGCATCTGGTTCCCCAACCAGAACTTCAGTTTGTTCTGCCTGATAGAAATGGGGTCTCTGAGTGGCAGAGGTATGCAAACCTTTTTGACTGCTATTCTGGGCAGCCATGGATCACGAGGTAGCCCAGATTTAGTCAGTTAACCCTAACATCTCCACAGAGTCTTGAGCTCCACTTCCTTCTAGGTAGTGTGCTGAAGGCCAGTACCAAGAAAACAGTCCACAGGCATGGTGGGGCTCAAAGCAGCCTTCACAATACCTGAAACTCCCCCTATCCCCCGACTCAAATAGAGCAAGGACCACTGTTGTCAGCCACCACAACTTGGTGGAATGCATTGGGAATCACCTGCTGTGGGGCCCCCAGCTGACTCCTTTCCATAGTCATGCTGGTACCTGTAGCCCTCAGAACCTCAACACTATGCATATTGATGGTGACCCATTGCTTATACTTTGTAGTATTGAAGGGCATATGGATCTTAGGAACCATCTCACAGTCACCCAGGGACATTAGGGTAATCCCACCAAACCCTTCCCCATTAACTGGGACAAACTTCTTCCCCAGCACTATACTAACCACTCATGGAATCTTTCCTCCAGTGGGAGGTGTAGCACTTTTTGGGCACTTAGGATCTTCTTTTGTAGTGTCCATACTCAAAGCACTCATAGCACTTGGGAGACTTGGGCTACTGACTTTTGACAACACAGATTTTCTTCTGTCGGCCAGATTTGGAAAGAGAACCAGACCCCTTCTCTTGTGAGTTGTTTTGTGGGCCTTTAGAGAACTTTGTCTTGTTATCTCCCCCCTTCTTCTGGTGGGGACCCTGACCATGCATTTGACAGTCCACCCTGAAGCCTTCTTGAACACTCTGGTGCTGACCCAGATGTTCACCTCCTTGGCAAGGTTCCTCAGGTTAGTTAACTTGCTATCAACCAGTTTTTGGCACAACTCTGGATAACACATATCAAGCATGTGTTCCTTTAAACTTAAGTTGTACAGCCCTGAATAATCTTCAACCTAGTTGCCCCTCACCCAGCCCTTCAGTGCCTTGTTGGCATAATCCAAGAAATCCACCCAGGTTTTTGATGAGATTTTGTGGCTTTCCCTGAATCTGAGCCTATACCTCTCAAGGCTCAGTCCAAACCTACTGACTATGATGGCCTTCATAGCAGTGTAGCATTTCTGGTCCTCTACATCTAGTGTAAGGAGTGTGTCTATTCCCACTGTGGACATATACCTCTGTAGACTACCACCCCAGAACTCCTCTGGGACCATATGCACTCTGAAAGCCACTTTATAGGCTGTAAACCCTTTGTCTATGTCATTCCCTACCACATAACTGGGTGCCAAATCCATGGGTATTCAGAATCTGGACTCATCAGTGGGCAATGCACGTATGTTGCCACCATTGCTGTCGCTGGACCCCACTTGTAGGGCTCTTATGTTTAGCTCTCCCATGCTGTGCTTATGGGCTATTTTTCTCTCTTCCATGGCCAGCTTTTTCTCCACTAGAGTTGCTCTTTCTCCATTTTAGCAAGGTCTTGCTCCTTCAGTAGCTTGGCACGGGCCTGTTCCTTCTCCAATTTCAATTGTGCAAGCTCTAGTTTCAGCTTTCCCTCCCCCCACCTCTTCTTCAGCTCCTCTGGGGACAGGTTCCTTGAGGACACACTGCTGCCTGGTCTGTTACCACCCCCCCCCCCACATCAGTAGGGTACATGAAAAGCCTTGCAGACTGGTCCTGCTCCAATTCCTCCTCAGACTCTGATCCCTCCTCCCCATCCTCTGTGTTGGACTGGTGGACTACTGCCTATGCTTTTAAGGCTTTTTGAAGCTCTGACGTCTTCGCATTCCCCTTAGTGAACACACTTCTTGCCTTGCAGAATCCCTTGAGCTGGGCCTCCAGATTGGCCACCTCGGCTTCCATATTGCCAGATAAGGCAACAGACATTGCAGGGAAAAAAAGCATTGGACAAAAGACTTTTGGAAAAATCAAAGATGCCAATTTAGGGAGAATTGAAAAAAGGTTTGAATTGGCCTTAGCATAGAGTTGTAGGGAACAATGAGTTACTATATGGTATTGCATGAACACAAGTCCTATTCTCACCGCTAATCACCAATGTTAGAAATGGGGTTTCTGGTTGGCATAAGTATTCACCCTGTCCAAGCTGGAATCACAACTCTAGTCAGGGTAAGCTTGATACACACTAAAAGATAACCTGTGCACACCCTCTGGTAACTTGGCACAGAGGAGTCAAGCTTATCTAAAGAGGCATGCGTAAAGTATTTGTGCAACACAGATACACACACGCACACACACACACACACACACATAGGTAAAAGAATATACTTATCTGGGGTGAATATTCACTCAATCATTGCTAAACTCTCCTCACCTGCAGCACTTGAGTCGTAAAGCAGACATTCACGTGGGGGCGCTTCAACAATTATATTCTTCTTCCGGGCAAAGGCACTTCTTTTCCTTACTACGGGTTTACAGCTCTAAGATTCCCCCTATCCTATCGTATGCTCTGGAGTACATTCCAATTACCCAGTGGCATCAAATACAAACTAAAGAAGGGAAAATCCTCCGCAAATTGGCTAAGGTCCAACAAGCTGTCCCTGCACAAGCACTGCGTTTGGAATGTTCCTTAGTTAGCTCCTTCGCCAGAGCCATCACCAATATATTAAGATAGGCTTACAATCTTTAACATGCAGATCAAGACACCTTAAGACTTTTAAATGGAGACATTCGTGCCTGAATCCACAAAATATACTTTAAGTCAGAATCTGATTATTGCTTTTAAATTATCAAAATGCACAACTGTACTCTTGAAATCATGGACTCCCGCCCAATTGAAGCTTTTCCTCAAACATCTGATGCAGAGGATCAGCTTCGAACTGGACATTTTGCACTGTTCTAAATTGCACCATTATGAATTTTATGCAGAATCAATTGCATACAAACAGGTTCATCAATATATTCGTTTTTCCTTAAGGCATGGAATCCGGCGTTGTATAATTTTATTGAGGCTTGGGTTACTCCCTTTTAATTCATTGACTTTTAAATGGACTCATAAAGAAAATGCTACCAGTATTTGCAATTGTTGCAACGGTGGAGTGCAAGATCTGAAGCATGTATTGTCGGTATGTCTGAATTCGAAACTGGTCGAGGCTAGAAGGCGCTACTTAAAAACAGTCCTATTTAGATATAACAGCGCATCTGTGCAGAGTCTGATCTCGCTTTTTAAATCTCCCCCAGACGAACTTGTGTGCCATAACTTGTCTACATTTTTAAAAACTTTTTAAAATCTGTATTGAATGTTTTTACGTATATTGTTATGACAAATGTTTTGTTTGAAATTTTTTGTTCGCAGAGGAGAACTAAATCAAATAAATTAAACTTGAAACTACAGGGTCACAACAAGATACAAGAGGCATTTTCCTGCAAATGTCCAGCTAAGTATTTCCCACAAGACTGCCCTGGACCCTGCTGTAGTCTCAGCTGCATTGAGCCCTGACCCCCAAGTGCAGTCCCTGGATCACTTGTCTGTGTCTTGCTAGCCTTTTACTGCAAACATGAAATTCCAGGTTGTAGAAACGTTTATATTTCGGGACCACAGGAGGACCAGGACAAATCTACTTAGCTGACCTGCTCAAGATGCATTAACACTGAGATAAACATTTAGGTGTGTCGTACTCGGAGCTTATTCGCAGGCAGCAAATCTGGTTCAGCGAGACCTTGCGAAGAAGATATCTAGCCTTGTGAAACTCTCTTCTGCTACATCTGCAACCGTGCTCCGCTAAAGGTTTACGAGCTCTGAAAAAGTGGCCAAGTACATACATAGAAATCTTGACTGGGCAAAGGTGCTAAAACTATCTGGCCAGCCAGAGCACTTCCATGGGCGTAAAATTCAACTGCTCACAATGTTTCCTGCCAAAATTAATGGCTTCACTGGGACCACGTCCAACGCCTATATGACCTCATGGAGCACACCTGGGCTGCAGTCTGCTGCCGTGCCCCACTGCTCCACCCAAGGTAAAACCTCTGAGAGGGTCAAACCTTGTTTCTGTATATGACACTTGCTCCATTGCGGTCAGCCTCAAATCGTGACTAGGTGCAGTCTACTGTGCCCACTTGACTGTCATTGACACTAAATACTTTTTTATAGCTATTTTTGTTTAAACTTTTAAAAATACATATCTCAGGCTCCCCTTATTGGGATTTTAATATTTTGGTGTCCTTTCATGTATTAAAATTGATTTTTATTGTATTGTGTTCTGACTTTAGTACTGTTTTGGTACTGCAGAAAGGCTTTACACAATGTCCGAAGTTAACCCTTTCTCTTCTGTAGAATTGCTACCAGGTAGTTTAGCTCAGGTTAATTTAGTGACTTTGTGCATTGGCCCTGACATGAGTTGCGATTATTATTTGAGGAGGGTAGTGACTGCCCTCAACTACTACCCTGATTTCTTACTGCTATGTATGATAGACAAGGGCTGGTTGTATAAAGGCCCTATGGTTTGCTCCTCTGCAGTTCCTAGGTAGATCTCCAAAGCATAGTTGTTATATGATACCCATTAATGCGCCACTAATGTGTGGACTCCTAAAATATAGTTTAAAAAAGTATACACCTACCGAGGGTAGTACATTTTACCTCAGGGCTCGTTCTGTTTCATACTCAAAGTAGTTTAACTACTAATTTGTGCCCATGAAATGACCTTGTCTATTCTCACATTTCTTCCAGACAAATGCGAATGGTCATTCGTTTGTTTGCAGCAGCACGATTTGAACAGCCTCTGCCTTATCACATCACACCAAAACTCACCCTTCATAGGTCACAGTGCATGTACGCGTGCGCACACACACACACGCACACACACATACACGCTCACACGCACACACACACATATACAGACACTCTCTACCCGCACACATTTAGGAGATTATTTTCTCCTTACTCTCAGCTGCCTGCACCAGTCCACATCAGGTTCTCAGCTGCTGGGTGCTCCAGGCGGGCCCCGGGGGAAGTGAAGGTCGCAGACCAGTCTTCCCCCGGGGAATTCGCGCAACGACCGGAAGGACATGGTGGGGGTGGGATCATAGGAAGGAGAGGGGCGGGAGTTGGGAGGGTATATAGGTGTCAGGAGAGGAGTATCCGGCCTCTTCCTGACACCTGAGCACCACCGGGGAGGGAAAAGTTTGTGGAGATTATTGTAGGGTTAGGCCATCTGCCGCTTTGTCGATCGGCGGGGGGGCTGACACTGGGGGGACCGTGAAGTTTTCCACAACTGTCTTGACGGCATGGTGATTTCGGTGCGGCGGACGTTGGAGCGGCATGGAGGGTTGGCTGGGCCGGCCGGGCGGATACTGTACGTCCTGGGGCGGCGTGGCTGGCGGAGGCGACCGTTCGCTTCAGGTAGGGGGGGAGGGGGGGCTGCCCGATTGCGGTGTCCGGGATGCGGGGTGGCGGGGGAGGGCCCTGCATGCGGGCGCGCCTGTCGTCTGCGCGTGCGTGCTTTGCGGCCCATGCGGGAGGGGGTTTGGGGGCTGGGACGGCTCGCTCGGCTGCGCGACCTGGTCAGGCGGCGCATGGCGGGACTGAGGCGCGGGACGGCGGGGTATGCGTGTGTCGCCCGGCGCGCGGTCCTCTTGGGTTCGAGCCTCGCGGTCGCGACCCCCCCCCCCCTGCTTAGCACTTGCCGACTTCACATAGAGCGCTTTGACGCAGGTCCCATCAGGCAGAAGCTGTCTATCCATAACCGGGGTCAGCATGAGCATATAAGGCATCGATTGAAGCTCATCAGGACGTTGCCGTCACTGCCCTCGGTACTCTGTCGGGAGCAGGTCCGGACTACGCGTCCCAGGCACTGTTCCCAATACGGCGCGCGGGCCCCAATGTCCCCACAAGCAAGTGGGGGCCCAATTTTAGCGCGCACATACCACACAAAGCGCATTGAGACCGTTCGCGCCGCCGTTTTTAAAAGGTGAGCGGCGCGAAAAACGGTCATTTCAAGTGGCTCCTTTACTTGCTCCAATTCTTTTTCTTCTAGTGGGCGGTTGCGGCGCTGCTACTTGCTGGCCTTTGGAAGAGTATTCTGTTAGTTACATTGCCTGTGTGGGGCGCTGCAATTCACACCCACAGCTAGGCAGGGTTCGGCACTGGTTCCGGGGGGGGGGAGGCGGGGGCAGGGGCAGTGGAGGCGCAGTGAGGCAGGGTGTTGCGTAGGTGCTGCAGCGGGGGTAGGCGGTGCAAGGGGAGGCAGGGAGCAGCAGGCAGTGGTGGCGGGGGTCATCGAAGTCCAGATGAGGGACTGCCAGGACGGCATGAGACCCGGTGGTGCTGGGGACCCATTCAGTTTAGCAACCGAGTGGGGGGGGGATCCAGGACCGGCGGAGAAGGCCGGCAGATGAGGGGTGTTGCCAGCGGGGCGCACAACGGCTCTGAGACGCTGGCCAGAAGCAGTAGGGGGGTCCGCGGCGGCCTGCCCTCCTTCGAGGGATTCGCGCATTGAGCATCGCAATTTTGTGAATACTACCGAGTTCCGATTATGTGCGGTGTGATGGGTGGTATGACTGGGGCTGGGGGTGCGGATGGAAGCCTGTGACGGAGTGCGACGGTAGAGGTGTTGGTGTGCCGGATGCAGTGCGATGGGCAGGGTGTCCTATGGCGTGGCGTTATATTGTGAGGTTTAGGTGATTCACGCCCTGGTGGGCACCGGGTGCTAATGTTTAGGTCGGTGCAAGGAGCGACTGGCGTCTCCAATGGGGTTTTGGAGAGGGGGATTGCCAGGGGCGGGGGGGGGGGGGAGGGAGTGCAGGTAACCGGTCCATTGTGTTATTTGTTTCAGGCGATTGCGGCCTCAGACGGCGCAGGGACAAGGAGCTCCGGTCTGGAAGAGGAGGTCCTGGACGGACGCTCAGGTACATGACTGTGGGGGGGGGGGTTTTAAATCTTGGTGTCGTACTTTGCCGATACCGGTCCATGCCCTGGTTGTCACCGGGTGCTCAATTTCTGAGTTATGCAATCAGTGGTGATACCTGCAAGGATTGGTACGTCGCCAATGGGGCCTTGGAGTGGGGAATTGCTCTGGAGGGAGGGGGGAGCAAGGTAACCAGTCCATTTATTTGTTTCAGGCGAGTGTGGCCTTTCGACGGCGCAGGGGCAAGGAGCTCCGGTCTGGAAGGGGAGGTCCTGGAGGGACGCTCAGGTAAATGACTGGGGGGGGTTTTCAGCCTTGGTGTCGTACTTGGCCGATACCGTGTCTACGCCCTGGTTGGCACCGGGTGCTCCATTTCTCAGTTTATGCAATGGTATTTCCTACAATGAGGTAAGGACAATGCTGGAGGCCTGGGGAACCCAGGGCCCACGTGACGCACAGCTGGTCAGCGGGGGAGTTCGGTGGTGATGCATACAAGGATTGGTACGGCGCCAATGGGGCCTGGGAGCGGGGGATTGCCCTGGAGGGGGGGGGGGTGTGCAGGTAACCAGTCCATTCTGTTGTTTGTTTCAGGCGAATGCGGCCTCGGATGGGGCGGGGGCAAGGAGCCCCGGGCTGGAGGTGGAGGTCCTGGACGGACGCTCAGGTAAATGTCTGGGGGGGGTTTTCAGCCTTGGTGTCGTACTTGGCCGATACCGTGTCCACGCCCTGGTTGGCACCGGGTGCTCCATTTCTCAGGTTACGCAATGGTATTTCCTACAATGAGGTAAGGACAATGCTGGAGGCCTGGGGAACCCGGGGCCCACGTGACTCATAGCTGGTCCGCAGGGATGGTCGGGGGTGATACATGCAAGGGTTGGTATGTCGCCAATGGACCGTGGAGTGGGGGATTGCCCTGAAAGGGGGGGGGGGGTGTGGGCAGGTAACCAGTCCATTTTGTTGTTTGTTTCAGGCGAGTGCGGCCGCAGTAGGAGCGGGGGGCAAGGAGATCCAAAGGCGTCTCCGTTTTGGCGAAGGAGGTCCTGGACGGATGCTCAGGTAAATGAATTGGGTGGTTGAAGGTCTTGGAGTTGCACTTGGAAGCTTAGGTTTCACGCCCTGGTTGGCACCGGGTGCTCATTCCTCAGGGTCTGCAAGGGTAGTCCTTCGGTAAGGTGGGGACGATGCTGGGGGCCTGGTGAACTCGGGGCCCGACTGACGCGCAGCGGAGGCGGCAGGGGAGTTCGGGGGTGATACATGCGGGGTTAGACAGGGGCCTGAGGGCCTCAGTATCTGGCGCGCGAGCGTCGCGAGGCGTGACGAGGGCAGTGTTCTGCGGATGGGGACTTGCAGGGGGACTGGTGGAGGTAGTTGTGGTGATGATACAATCAAAGTAGGGAAAAAGAAGCTGTGATCCAAACGGCTTCCAGCTAGTCATAAATAATCAAGGGAGAATGGATCACTTTTTGCTGGCACCAGGGTTCAGGGGTTGTATCTGATATAGGTAAAAAACCCTCACTCACGTCAAGATATGTATGGGCGGTATATCTTGGTTCTCCGCCTTTAAATACGTGATAGCATCATCCTTGGGTTTATTCCATGCATCCTCCAACCCGGAGGGAACCACTGAATTCTCCAGTAGTGATCGGGGAAAAAATGATAAAATAAAAAAGTGAGGAGTGCTCAAGTGAGTGGTTAAAAAAGAAGTGTTCCTCATGCTGCCTATAAAATAGTCTTTATTCTGATAGGTGCTGGGGAAGCGTTGAAAAGGTCAACTTGCAGATAGGATGTGTAATGAATCCTCTGCGATATTAAACATAGTGATCGGTCGACATGTTTCAGCTCTTGTAAGGCCCAGAGGAGGGTCAGGGAGCTTTCTTCAGGACCTCAGGTGAATAAAGAAAATTAAAAAAAAAAAAAAAAAAAAAAAAAAAAATCAATTACATGTAGAAGTTCCAATGTCAATTCAGATGGACTTCGTCAGGATTAGTACCTGATATTTTCACAGTGCGAGCTCCGTACGAGGACTGGGGCCGAGGGGAAGTGGCTCCTTTGCGGAGTGGCACGAATCTTACGCCTGTTGAGGGAATAGAAGGGTTTGGGCGAGGGTTTTGGAGAGTTTGGGGATGGAAAGGACAGGAACATGATACTGCGGGACTAATTATTCTTTTTCTACTGCAGGTGGGGGGAGTGGCCTGGGAGCCAGTGTGGTCGCATGGACAGGCGGACACTCTCCCGAACGTTGGGCAGCAACAGAGGCGACATGGCGGGTGTACGGATGTCATCTGGCAGGGGAAATGTAGTCATTTGGGATGTATGTTGCTTGTGGGGGAACGGGGGGATTGACTCGGGGTGAGCGTGGCGGCCAGTGGGTGACTGTGCCATACGATATGGGGAGTGACTCCACTACAAGCGAAAAACATTGGGGAGAGGGTTCTTCGGAACAGGGCAGGTCTGATTTATTCCAAGAGATTTGGCATGGGAAATGGTTCGATGACGAGGAACTTGGGAAGCGGGTTAGGAAGCAGCACTGCGCAGTGCAATGAAGGGTCTCTGGGGGACGTCGAGCATGATTCCAAGGAGTCAGGCTGCAATGGATGAGGCTGTCTGGGGGACGCTGGTGGCCTGGTGGGGAGGGGGGCCCCTTTCATGGATGGGGAGGCTCCTGGACATGTTTCTGGGTTTACGAGGGACACTGGAGTAAGGGTGGATGGGCATCCACCGATGGTGCATTGTAGAGGAGCAACTTTTGTGGGGGCGGTTTAAACATGCTTTACGGCTACTAGCCCACTGGTCAGGGGGACTGTTTGAGGGGACGGTTGGTTTTTGGGATGGAGCATTTGTTATGGCTGGATTGCCATGGAAATGTACCTTGTCAGAAAGTTGCGCTGGCTGTATGGGTGCATGGTAGGCCACCGAGGGTGCCTGGCAGAGGACGGATTTTGAGGGCTGTCGAAATTGCTTACGGGGGTACGGCCCGCAGGTAATGGGACTATTGGACGAGGCACAGGCGGTCTTGTTGGGGGCTGGGATGCTCTTCAGGGTTGGGGGGCTTGGCGGGAAGGTTACTGGATTACAACGGATATTGGCTGTACGGGTGGATGGTCATCCACCGACGGGGCCTTGCCAAGAAGGGAGTTAGGGGGCGTTGGACCAGGATTACAGGGGGACGGTCCACGGTTAAGGAGCCGGAGGGAAAACAGCGAGGTGGTTGTTTGCGATGGTACGATTTGCACGGGCGGGGTTTCGTGTTGAAAGGCTGCTGGAGGCCGCAGGACATAGTTTCAGGGATGGATGGGCATCCACCTGCTGTCTGGAGCGTTAAGTTGGGCAACCTGGGGGGACCGGTGGTCCTACTTCGACCAGGTGCGCCTTTCGCATTCTGGGGTGTCCTGGCGAGAGAGAATGTTGGACAGGATGTAGGTTTTAGGGGATGGGGGGTCATCCACGGGGTGCCGCACGGTAGACGGGATGGAGGCGAAAGGCGCACTAGAGCTGGGGGTGGGGCAGGGAACCGCCCTCCGGGGGTTTCCCTGGTTGGCGGTACTTTGGAGGGGTGGGTAGTCACATACGGGCGGATCCACCCCTCGGGAGGGGAGAACGGTACACAGGTGACTGATAGCGGGCGCGGGAAGCAATGACCAATGAAGGAAATTACACTGAGGATGCTTGGAGGGCAAGTGATGGGGAGAGGAAGGAGGTCACCGAGTGAATGGGGGAAGAGTCTAACAGGTGAGATGGTTTTGAGAGTGGATGAAAGGAGAATGAGTCGGTATGGGTTGGGGAAAGGATATTTATTGCATTTATGTACTGTCGAATAAAGTCTAAATGATTGCAACCATGTCCTAATAAAATGGCCTTTTACGCTTCAAGTAACAGCGTGGAGTGTGGTTCTTGCGCGAGGCGGGCCCCGGGGGAAGTGAAGGTCGCAGACCAGTCTTCCCCCGGGGAATTCGCGCAACGACCGGAAGGACATGGTGGGGGTGGGATCATAGGAAGGAGAGGGGCGGGAGTTGGGAGGGTATATAGGTGTCAGGAGAGGAGTATCCGGCCTCTTCCTGACACCTGAGCACCACCGGGGAGGGAAAAGTTTGTCCGCCCACCCACCCTACAGACATTAGGCGAAGGGTGGGGATAGATTTTGGGCTGAGCGTGCTAGTTTAGGGCAGGGTTGCAGAGTAGAGGCGTCACGGTACTTTGGAGGGGTGGGTAGTCACATACGGGCGGATCCACCCCTCGGGAGGGGAGAACGGTACACAGGTGACTGATAGCAGGCGCGGGAAGCAATGACCAATGAAGGAAATTACACTGAGGATGCTTGGAGGGCAAGTGATGGGGAGAGGAAGGAGGTCACCGAGTGAATGGGGGAAGAGTCTAACAGGTGAGATGGTTTTGAGAGTGGATGAAAGGAGAATGAGTCGGTATGGGTTGGGGAAAGGATATTTATTGCATTTATGTACTGTCGAATAAAGTCTAAATGATTGCAACCATGTCCTAATAAAATGGCCTTTTACGCTTCAAGTAACAGCGTGGAGTGTGGTTCTTGCGCGATACGCCCTTGGCGCAGGCATACAGCGCACACTGATTCATGTACAACAGCAGGAAACTGAAAGCTGGAGTCTGCGCAGTGCACTCACGATACTGACGCACTGCTCAGTCTCCAGCTTTCAGATTGCTGTCCGGCAGCTGCTTCCTTTTTCACCTCACCCTCTCCCAACTTGTCATAGGGAGAGGTGGGGTACGGCACTTCAATTAACCCCCCCTACCCTGTGACATCGTGAAGTAACAGCCTGATGGAATGTAGCCCTTGGCACTACAGGGCTGAAGCATGAAGTACCTGGCGCTGCTCTCACAGGTAGTGCTGCAACATCTCACCCATGGCATGACAACTGTGTGTGTCAGGCCCCTAATGCCAGGGTTGTGTCTTTGCCATCCCTGGAATACACATTCCCCGCCACACACTGCTGATCGCACCTCGCTCGCGAGGACAGTATGCATTTTTATACTGATAGTGAATAATAGCTTAATGATATAGTAAAAAGAGGGGCAGAAATCAGGAATGCTGCGCCCCATTTCCGATCAGAGAAACAATCGCTGCCTAACTCGTGTCTATCTGGATTAGTGTTTTCCCGCCTGCATCTGTCATTTTGACCTTTCAACTAACTCCTGACCACATAAAACCAACCACCAGGTATACCACACCCAGGAAGCCAGTATCTACCTATAGGACCTGTACCCACTACCTTTAAATTATATAGCCGTTCCCATACCGCTGGCCTTTCTGGCCAGAAGCTATCCCATCTGACTGCGACCTTTCCTGCATCCTGTCTTCCAGAATTACACTAACATTAACCCTCTCTGCTTCTAAAGACTAGATCCAGAGGCGGAAAGGTACTCAGGGATACCTCTTCAGGAGCACAAAGGGTGCTGAGGCCGAATATCCCCAGGAAGTCTGTGCGGTGAACCCTGGGGTGCGACGGCGCCCCATCTTTCCTACGGGCGGTTGGAAACCTGTACAACCAGGGGTCGCTTGAACGCTCCGGCCCTCGTAGGGGGGGGGGCGTGAGTTATATGGTGGACCAATGGTTCACCGGAAGTGGGAGGGGCTATCCCCTCACCACAACTGCTAAGCACCGATTGGCTAAGGCCACAATGCAATTTGGCCCCTCAGGTGGTAGGCCGCGAGGGGCGGCTTGCCTTTGGATCGTCTGTAAAATAACCCACCATGTTGGCATATTTGGCATGCTAATAAACCTGCAGCAATTTTCTCTACCAAAAAGTTGTCTTGCCTGCTTATTTATTCTACTTGTACGTTGCTGCGGGAGGGCTGGTGAGTGTGGCCGATATTGGCACTATAGAACAAATGGTTGTTCTATTGTCTGGACAGAGTTTGTTCCTCGCAGGGTTTGGAGAGGGGCGGTTAACCTGGGTGTGGTGGACAAGGCCAGGCGTAAGTTGAACACGGAAATGGTGAGATTTTGTCGGCAGTCGGGGATTTGCAGGTTTGCGCATAAAGATATTAGGTATGACACGCCGGAATTTTTCAGAGATGACGGGGTCCATTTATCCCGGCTGGGTATGGACTTGTACCTATTGGAGTTGAGAGAGGTGTTGGCCAGGTAACTGGGTGTTTATAGGCGTTGAGAAGGGAGTTGGGGTGTTGTTGTGGGGGGCAGAAAAAGGGGGAGGCGGCATATCCGCCTACACTCCCGCCTTTTTCTGGGTGGCGGGGTGGTTAACAGTTGGCCGGGATTGGCTGTAGTTTTTTGTTATATGTTGGTAGTTTGTGAGCAGGAGCAGGGAAAGGGTAACCATGTAGGATACGTTTAGATTAGAGGTTGGTTAGTTACAGTAGCACAAAGGCAGGTAGGGATTAGGGTAAAGGGAGTTTAGGATTTGGAAATGCTACATTGTGTAGGATTGGGTAAGATTATGGTTATGGAATGTTATGTTGTATTTCGTGGGGTGGGGGATCTGATGTGGGGATCGTAGGGGTGGGGGGAGGAACAAGGGGTCAGGAAATTCTTGTATAGTGAGGTTCTTAGTTTGGAAGGCAGTTGCCAAGGGTTGAAAATTGTGATATGCACCTGTTTCAATAAAGCGGCCTTTTCCACACACAGAAGGTGGTTTCGTGTCGGCTTGCTCCCCCCCTTTACCTCCCAATGGGGGCTTGGGGGGCAGCCGAGCACGCCGAGGTCTGCCCTCCGGGCAGATTGGGAAGGGGGGGGTGACCGACGAGTGGCCATTTTGTATGTTTTTTGGGCTACATTGGGACTAGCCCAATTGTAGCCCAATATTGGGATATGTAGCCCAAGGGGTATTTTTTGCATTTTCGCGCCACCCCAGCCACCATTTTAGGTTTGGTTACCTGGTGGCTGGGAGCGCTGACATAGTTAGGTTTTTGTCCCCTCCCTCCCTCCCCAGTTTTTAGGTATTTGGGGGGGCGTTTTTTATGGTTTTCTAATTGGTCATTTGGGTTTTTGTTGGCGGCATTTGTTGGAACAGGTACATAGGGGTTGTTATATATGGTATGTGTCGCTTGGAACAGGTGCAGGCGGGGTGGTTGACAGTTGGCCGGGATTGGCTGTAGTTTTTTGTTATATGTTGGTAGTTTGTGAGCAGGAGCAGGGAAAGGGTAACCAGGTAGGATAAATTTAGATTAGAGGTTGGTTAGTTACAGTAGCACAAAGGCAGGTAGGGATTAGGGTAAGGGGAGTTTAGGATCAAGAACCTCACTATACAAGAATTTCCTGACCCCTTGTTCCTCCCCCCACCCCAACGAACCCCACATCAGATCCCCCCACCCCACAAAATACAACATACCATTCCATAACCATAATCTTACCCAATCCTACACAATGTAGCATTTCCAAATCCTAAACTCCCCTTACCCTAATCCCTACCTGCCTTTGTGCTACATATGTCAGCGCTCCCAGCCACCAGCTCACCAAACCTAAAATGGTGGCTGGGGAGGCGCGGAAATGCAATAAATACCCCTTGGGCTACATATCCCAATATTGGGCTACAATTGGGCTAGTCCCAATGTAGCCCAAAAAACATACAAAATGGTCGCTCGCCGGCCACTCCCCCCCTTCCCAATCTGCCCGGGGGGGCAGACCTCGCCGTGCTCGGCTGCCCCCCAAGCCCCCAATCTGCTCACGCAGCCGCATCTGTTTTCAGGCTCTCTGCAACACCCTTGCTTATACACAATGCACTGAGCTCACCGAGCACCATCACGCAATCAAACAAATCCAATACAACAGAATGCAATCTGGGTAAATCAGCCCCGACCCACTGAAACTGTTCACATGCCCTGCCGGTTACGTTTTAGTGACTTGAACAAAGTTGGTTAATACCTTTATTTGCTTCTTTATTTGTCTGTTATGGTCCAATCCTTTTTGTGTTTTTACACGCAGTTTTGCTCAATAGGTTTCCCACGTTTGCTTGACTCATGTTGGGTAAGAGTTTGAAAAGCCGGGAAACTCCTAGTTGTACGAGTACGTAATTCTTTGAACGCTTCAAGTGAGCTATATTTAAATATATTATTTTGTTACAAAAAGGTCTAAAACAAATAAAACATATAAATAAAAATGGTGCTATAATTCAACGGTGGGTTGTTTTACAAATGTTCTTCTTGTCTGTGTGTTTTCCTTGTTTTGGGGGATTTTTTTGTTTGACAGTCATAGGCCTTCTGTTTGCAAAGCTGCTTTAAGTGCAGTGTAAACTTTAAGGGTAATCCTAGCAGGTGAGTGATGCCTGGGAGCTATATCCTTTCCCCGAGTACTTTCTGTTCTTAAGCGTCACATAGCAAACATATTTACTAAGGTCTTTACTGGCTCTGGGCCCGATGAGAGTCAGTAGAAGTCTATGGCTGTGCCATGTCATTCCACACAAAGGACTAGACCGCAATGTAATCACGCCCTGCAAAAAAGCAATGTATTTATATACTGTGCACTTTGTCCAAATATAAGACTGATTTTTCTGCTATGCACTAGATAAATAGTGGGGTTTCTGCAAAAAGAGTTGTCAAATTCTAGAGTAGGATATCATGGTTGCTACAATTAGTCCTTCAACTGTGAGTAAATAACTTGGTGCCTCTAGGGGAGTTTTGTTAATTGGTGAGTGCGCCTCATATAAATGAGGAGAGTGCTGGAGTTAAGGCTGGGGGGAGGGGGCGGGGGGGCAGTGCCTTAGGTCCCTGATCCGTGACGTTTCCTTCATTCAAGGAACTAGATTTACCTATCCTACTGCAAGAAAACATAAGTATAAACGATTTATATCTGGCCTCTCTGCATGACTTCTTCCCTTCCTGCCTGCCATAAGTAGGGACCAGGTACAGGACACTTTCTGTTTTTTCATTTGTATGTAAAATATTAGCAAAACTAACAAGCATTGGTAAATGCATTAGGATTCGCCTATGTGATTCATAATAAGGCTGTTTTTTTGTTGTAACTTGTAGCTTGCTGAGTAGTTGTACAATATAAGTTACAGAAAGTCCGTTAAAGTGTTATGACTTTTTTACGCACAAAAAGACAATATGTTGTGTTGTTACTAGTGGTATAGTATGAGTAAGTAATAACATTTTGAAAAATGAATTGAAAGAGAGAAATATATACTTAATTGATTTAATAGCAATATTATGTGTTTAGAGGAGTCCTGACAACTTTTAGGCCCGGTGCCACTGCAGCTGCTGCACCTTTCAAATCATGCCCCTAGTGTCTGCATGATTGCATTTTTTTTTTAAACATTTTTTTTCAATTTGAAACAAAGACAGCAATAGACAATTACATAGTCGATGTATCTACGTTAGTTCCTACCATTTCCACCCTCCCTCCATGCACCTCTAACACACAGCAATTATGAATACATAGGTGTATCTGTCACCAGCCGCCCCCGTCTACAAACCCCTGTCTGTCACCGAGTCAGGAGTCGCCACATCACCCGCGCCACCCTAGTCACTACTTACCCCCACAGATAACTGCATTTTTGACTGCCTGCTTAGTAGTAAAATATTGAAATTTTTGGTGTTTAGAGAGGTTCATAGAGCTTCAGGCCCCGGTGTCACTACACCGGCTGCACCATTGAAATCATGACCCTCGTGCTTGCAAGATAACTGCACTTGTGACTGCCTGTTTAGTTTAATATTTTAGCAATAATCTGGGTTTAGTGGGGGTCCCTAGAGGTTTTGGCCCTGGTGCCACTCAACCTGCTGCACCATTCAAACCAAGTCCCTTTTAACTGCAAGGTGACTGCAATTGTGACTGCCTATTTAATAGTCAAATATAGCAATATTAAGGGCCCGATTATGACTGATGGTGGTGCGAGGGAAGGCAGCTTGCCACTTCCATGCCCCGCACCACCAATAGTTGCCACTACCCACCTGCCAGATAACAAGATTTTTGTAGTCTGGCTGGCAGGCGGCGTGGCGGTCCCGCAGTGGTGCTGTTTAAAAAGCTCATGTGAGCCTGAAACAGCAGCGCCACGGGACCAGTATGCACGTTCCTGCTCTGTAAGAAATGTACCATGTCATGCAACTCTTCCTGTGCAGGAACTGGGGGTCCAGAAATACAGGGGGGCACAACATGTGGACCCTACATGCACCCCCATGTACAGTGGCAAGGCCCCCTTTCTTTCCTCACTGCCATTCTTTTCGTGAAGGCAGAACCTCAATGACAGCGCTGGCAGTGAGGAAAGGTTTCATATGCTTGGCAGTTCCTCAGGGCACCAACAAGCATATTGCAAACCTCAGACTGACGCAGGACTGCCAGGTAATGGTGGCTCCCTGGCGGATGCAGCGGTGCAATGGCAGTCTGACTGCCAAAGTCCTAATAGGGCGGTTGGACCGCCAGTGCGGCGGTGGCTGGACTGCTGCGACCCGTGAGTCTGGTGGTCCATGGACTGCCAGACTCGTAATTAGGGCCTATGTATTTGGAGGAGTTCTCACAAATTGTGGGCCTGGTGCTACTGCACCTGCTGCACCTTTCAAATGATAACCCTGTAGTCTTCAAAGTAACTGCTTTTGTTTTATTTAGTAGTAAAATACAGCAATAAAAGTGTTTTTAGTAGGGTGCCTAGAGCTTTTGGTCCTGGTGTCACTGCACCTGCTGCACCATTGAAATTATGACCTTATCGCCTGCTGGATAACTGCACTTGTGACTGTCTTGTTTAGTAATCTGTGTTTAGTGGTGGTCCCTAGAACTTTGACCCCAAGGCCACTGCACCTGCTGCACCATTCAGGTTATGACCCCTAACTGCAATTGTGGCTGCCTGTTTAGTAGTAAAATATAGCAATATTAGGTGTTTAGAGCAAGTCTGACAACTTTTGTGCCCGATGCCACTGCACCTGCTGCATCATTCAAATCATGATCCTAGTGCCTGAAAGATAACTGCACTTGTTTGTGACTGCCTGTTCAGTGGTAAAATATAGCAATAATCGGTGGTTAGTGGGGTGCCTGGAGCTTGTGGTCCTGGTGTCACTGCACCTGCTATACCATTGACATCATGACCCTGTTGTCTGCAAGGTAACTGCACTTGTGACTGCCTGTTTAATTTTCAATTTTAGCAATAATCTGGGTTTAGTGGGGTCCCTGGAGCTTTTGGCTCCAGTGCCACTGCACCTGCTGCACCATTCAAATTAAGTCCATTTTAACTGCAAGGTGACTGCAATTGTGACTGCCTGTTTAGTAGTCAAATATAGCAATATTATGTGTTTAGAGGAGTTCTGACAACTTTTGGGCCCAGTGCTACTGCAGCTGCTGCATCATTCAAATCATGACCCTAGTGTCTGCAAGATGGCTGCATTTGTGACTGCTTGTTTAGTAGTAAAATACAGCGATAATCGGTGTTTAGTGAGGTGACTAGAGCTTCTGGTCCCAGTGGCAAGGCACTTGATGCACTATTGAAATCAGGGCCCTAGTGAAGGAACAGCCTGCAATCACCAAACTTGAGGAATAATTTTAGAACAGACATATGACTGTGTTTACAATCCAAGACTCTGCGTTATTTGTTTGGTGCTGTAATATAGCCTTAGAGCCCGCCGTAGTGGGCTCTAACGGTCATTAAAGACCCGCTCCAGCATTAGAGGCCTGAGCTGAAGGCGAGGGTCTTTAACAAAGGAGCGGGCCTTTAATGGCTGGCTCTAAGGCTATTAGAACATTCCACCCCCAGAGGGCAGAATGTTCTAATTTGTTAAACAAAGGCCTCACGGGACCCGAGGGGGTTGAAATCCTCTCAGGCTCGGTGAGGCATTTGTTAAAGATTGGATTGTTGATGCTCCGTGCTTCTACCAGCCATTAGAAGCCAGGAGCACTCCATTGTTTTCAATGGAGAGCTCAACTGTCCAATGTTTTAGTGTTAAATAGAGACTATCCCAAAGGATAAAGGAGGTTAAACTTCCCTTTAGAGCACCACGTAGAATGCTCATGTAAGGCACTGCAAGCATTTAGTTCAGGTTTATTTATATTGACTTTATTTTTAATGTGCCATGTTTATTACAACATTTAGAAGTCAATCACAATGACCCAATGGATTAAATTGTCAATATCGATCCAATAATGCCTACAAAGAGCAGAGAAAGGTACAGAGGCATGAATAGGAAATGCCACAAACGTTCTAATGCTAAAGCATCTGCTTTACACAACAAAGTAAAAAAAAAGTAAGCATTCCCACATATTGTTAGAAGCTGTCTGCCTTTTCTGTGGGGAGAGATCTTCACTTATCAATATAAATCTTTATTTCAGCACATAGCCATAAAAGAATGAATAGGAATATGATACAATAGATACATGAATAAAACAATTTACACAACATACCAATTCATAAGTTAATCCATCCATTTTTTCCCAAAACACTATACCTACACAAATTCATACTGCCCATAAACAATTATACATAAAGTACAAGATACAGATTAAAATCAGTGAAATCTTAAAAACCTTAAAACACCAAGCTCATGAAAATTAAAAGCAAAGACACCACCTAGCTAGATAGATGTTTCTGCCTGAACTTCCACATGTGCATCAACAATTGGGAGACAGGAAACACAATGCATTGACTGGTGTTACTTCTTGAAATCCTAAATGCCATCCTGAAATTCCTTCTCCCCACGTTACGACAAACCAGTAAAATCCACTTGTTTTTAATTACTTGGTAACCTGGTCTAAAAAAATATGACACACTCAGTCAACACCTCAACCTGAGGGCAAAATCGATAGGAGATATCACCCTCACTTAAGGAGTGGTTCCATTTGGCAGTGAAAGTGCATAGGGGAAGAGTTCATAAGTGAAATTTAACATTAAGGGCCCGATTCTGATCTCGGTTGGAAGGGCTTCGAATCGGATTTGGTTTTACCTAAACCGATCCGGAGTCCTTGTTTCCGACCGACTCGTTCCCAATTGCGAAATACCAAGTACGATGCCTGGAAACCCTTAGCGCTGACCTAATCAGTTCCGGAAGGCATACAGAGAGATACAGTCCTCCGGAGCCGAATCGTACAACTCTATTGAGTAGGTTTTCCTAGCGAGCAAGTACGATAAACGATTCAGACAGCCTTTACAATTTATTGTGCCCGGATCAAAAAGGCTGCTGGAATCAGTCTTTGGGAACCCATAGCAGGCCCCCCTTCACCCAGGGCCCAGAATCGTAGCCGTGGGGGTACCCATGGGTCCCCCCTTTCAGACCATGCACAGTGTGGCAGGCACCAAGGGGTGCCTGCCACAGGGTGCACGATTTTCCCAGTCACCCCATCTCTTCAATGCGAGCCTGTGTACGCGTTCAGTACACAGGCTCCCATTGAAGTCAAAATGGAGTCCGACCTAATTGTATCTGGATGCATTCAAACGCATCGTACTTGTTCGGTCGGACTCCCCTGACACAAATCGTATGGAAAGCATTCTGGACACGAGTCATTCAGTTTGCTTTTCGAATGAGATCGGAATCAGGCCCATAGGGTCTTTCACAGTGGAGGTCCGACCTCATTCAGATATGTTTCCATACAGTTATCAGTTTCGAAGCCTAAGTCATCAGTAAGCAAACCTGCCCTAACAGAAGATCCTATCCTATAGTTTAACAGTACCTGAAGTCTCAACAGTGTATGGGGTTTAAACAACTGTGCAGCCTTGACGTAAGAAAATAAGTTCCACCCACTAAAGCGTATTGGAATAAGTACTTGAGCCTCGGGATACTGATAAGAGAAGCCCCCTTTAAGATATACAACAAACAATAGATTTCCCAAGCACAGCGCAAGCACTGTGCAGGTGAAACCTAATAAGGGATGCAGAGTTCAGTCTCTGGACAGAGAGAGGGGACATGTAACATAATCATTGCTCTCTTGCTTAACAGCACTGTTGTGGTGTGCTCATGGACCTGCATTAGTCCCTTAGAGAGGGACTGTGTAATACTTTATATATTTAAAAATTATTATCATTTATATGATAGCTATATTTGTTAAACTAATTTAAAGCTACCTTTCCTGTACCTGGTTTAGTTTTTGCAGTGCATGTGTTCGATTGCTAGTTCACAAAAGATCACACGGTGTCCAACACACACAACAGTGGGCAATGGCCTGTGGCGTTTTGGCCTTGAACTAGTCTGTACAAAACTACAAAGACAAATTTATATTTGTATTAACACAGAGGAGTACGCAAAATTTGAGTTATATGCAGCTACTTGTTACAGAAGTGCATTTTCTGTACAAGGAAGCTGTTCTCTCTCAGCCTCCTGCTTTAACATTATATCACGTCCCCCTTTCATTACCATACCCTATAGTGGTGAATAGCCTTTGTGCTCATATAGAGCCAGGCAGGTGCATTAATATTGGACGTGTTTAGCAAAAAAGTGAAAAATTAAAGATTAACAGATTCGCGGAGAAAGCATCTCCAAAACTTGGTTTCCAGAAGGATCTTTTTCAATATATTCACATGTAAGTGATCACGCCCTATCCCTCACTCAAATGAACTTTCCCACGTTCCCACACACGCATGCATAGGCCCTCATGTTTACAGGCACACTACATACACATTGCGTGTGTACACACTCGTGATTCACATTCATGCTCATTCATATCCACGAAAACAAACTAAAAAAAGTACCCCCAAGCGTACGTCAAACACACACACAGTTCACCTACCATGCACATTGAAAACAGACACAAGCACACACACAAAGGCAAGTACATGCAAAGCAAAATAATGGCGAACAGTTTGTATCAATCTGGTTAACAATATTGCGTAGCATAGGTGCATGGCCTTACAATGTCGTTTTTGTGTATTTTATGAGGATGTTTTGAACTCTGGGCAGTAGCGGCTAGCAGAGGGAGTGCTACGGGGCGGTGGGCGGGGTGGTGGAGGGGCAGGGTGGGGTGTAGTGGAGTTGAACATATGACGGCCAGGAGTAAAATAAGTAAATGAATAAATAAAACTATTTACCATGTGCTCACTGCATCGTCGAGTTGGCACTGCAGTGAGCGCAAGGTAAATAGTTTTGTTTACTAATTTACTTACTTTACTCCTGGCCATCGTATGTCTGACTCCACTACCCCCACCCTGCCCCTCACCCGCCATGTCTCACCACCCCGCAGCACTCACTCTGCTAGCCGCCACTGATACCGGACAGAACGACCTTTTTAATCTCATGGCGACTGGCACTCCAGTGCATAGTATGGCATTATACACTCAGGCTTGGGACTTGCGAAGAGAGTCTCGTGAGTGCCTGCTGCTGTTAGGAAGGCAAATCTGCCTCCATTTTGTTTCATTGTAGACCTTTCTGGCGATCTCCTGATAACTCGCTGTGAACAGTCATGAATAACGAAAATTAAGTAACAATTTCCTAGGAGTATTAGTCAAACATCTTGACTAAATTACAGAACTCATTAATTGAAAATGTAAACAAGAGTGCTGGGTCACTTGAAACCAGGATGAGCCTAAAAAAAATTAAAGAATGATGGATGTCTCTCTGGTGGCGCCACTGCATGCAAAACCCAGGGGCGGGGCTCAGGGCTGAAAGCGAGGCTTGGAGAATGATGCATTTCAAGTCTCACAAAGCAGATTAAAACAGTACTTGGGCCATGGGTGACTGATTAGGGAAACACACAGAGGAAAAACAGGAACTAGTGTGCTACAGCTAATAGGAACGGAGGAACAGCAAGTAGCAAGCACACCAACCAATGAAAAGTGAGGGTGGGATGTAAGCCCCTTTTAAGATTTATATTAAATACAATAGATTTCACAAATGTGCAGGCGAGACCTAGAAAACCATTTAGCATCTCCAGCACCTTGAAAACCTCACAGGTGATTTGCCACTCTTTATAAATCCTTGATTGATTGATTGATTGGTTAGGAACCTCAGAGTGCCTCTAGACCTCTTGTATAGGAGAAATGGGAGACATCAGAGCTGTACTGGTAGACAAAAGCTCTAGTACATAATATAGAGAGTATTACATCCAAGAAAGGTGTCCTTGTAGGAGATGGGAGGTACACAAAAGACAGGGGGGAACAAGACACCTCTGAAAAGAGGAGACTTTGCAAATTAAAGGTGTTAAGAATCATTTGAGGGTGAGAGAAGCTGTTCTTGAGAGGATCCTGAATGAAAATGGCTGGGGACACTCAACTGGAGAGTGGTTATATAGATGAAGTCATGAAGATGACTAACTGGAGTTGCGTTTCAGGAACTATATTCTTAACTTGGAGTAAATACTACCTTAATAGAGGGGCTCCTCTGACCTCTATTGGGAAAACAAAAACCTCCAAAAGATAACTTCAGTGGACTCTACAAAACACCTACTAAGGTTGTGGGAAGAGAGCACTAACAGCAGATTTTGACAAATCTAAAATGGACAACATGAAAGGAAGAGGGAGACAGGCCACATTCAATAAATATATGTTGCAGCAATGTGGAGAGAGTAGGGTAAAAAACAAATCAGGAGCAAGACACAAAGAGTATGGACGATGACCTGTATGACACACAGATCAATCCTGAGAAGGATGACAAATAGATCGCCAGGAGCTCAATGACTGATTTGGGAGCTTGTTTTTGGGGAAAAAAATGAAAAAATGTGATGGCCAACCATTGTTTTTGACGGAGTGGGCCGTCAAACTTTTCCTACATTTATGAGAACCAACATGACGTTTAGAAATGTCTACGGGCCGGTGGACATGTCTAAATTTAGTGGATGAATAAAGGCATGGTGGCGGACGTAAAGTCCTCTGCCACCCTGTCTGCCTTTACTCCATTTGCCAGTTGCCAAACATTAATTCTGTCCCTCTGTCTAGATCCACGCAGTGGATGAAAAATGATGGGTTGGAATTCTACCATGATCCTATTTGTAAGCACTCATCCCATCACCGCTAGGGTGTTTGATTGCTAGTAGTGTGGCTGGAAACCTGAGACTGGCGCAGCTTTCCAAGCCTACTACTGCCAATATTTGTGAATTCTTAAAAGTAGTTATATATATGTGAGCAAGGCCGCAGGTCAGCGGCTGAAACACGTCATATGGACCATGTCGCTTGAATAAATCTACTTCACGCAATCTGGAGTCTGTATCCGTATTTTGACATTCTGATGAACCAGGATCTTTCATTTTTATATATATATATATAGTGGTGATTTGGTAAATCAGTCACTATATCATTTACGATCCGTTCCAAAATTTTAACAAGTTAAAACCTCTGAATGAGGAGGTAAACTGGCACAGACATAGCAGGCTGTACTAAGGGCCCCCAAACCCAACTACTTAGTCAAGAATGCATTTATTTGAGACTTGTCACACCCCAAACATTCTCCCTAAAGCTACGCCCCTGATTGCAGTTCAGGCTGGACTGTTCCCATTGGGCACAGGGTCAAGACTGATTTGCATATGGCTGGGTTCAAATTGGAATGGCATGGGGAGCAAAAAAACGATGGATTTAGGCCCAGATCTCTGTACTGGGGTGAATGTATGACATTGTTCTGCATTCTGTCCATCAATTGTTCTTTTTGAACCTGATTGCACAATCAGCATCAAGTTTTGAACATCCACATGGGGGGCTGTACATATCTACTAGGCCACTTAGAAGAAGAGATGGGGCAAAAGACAGCTTACATTAGAGACTCTGACATCCGGCATTCCCATGGCAAGGTGGGGAGGGAGGAGGGCGCTTTTGGCATAAGTAGCGCCACCATCCTATTATATGTTTTACACCATCAAGGCTTCAGCTCTCATTTAGATTGGAATACACTTATTAAAATGATGACCATCCATAAGTTGAATAATAAATAGATGAATCCTTTATTAGCAGCACATTCAATATGCATCCAAACGCTCCAGTAACCAGCTTCTTTTACCCTCTCAACTGTTATTTTCTAATGAAGCTCTACCACCTAGAATGTAGAACCCCGGTGAAAACATAATATGTTGCATGCAATGGCATGCGACCCAGAACATAACTTAAAGGTACATACACTATAACATTTAATGCATGTAACATATCTCCCTTATTTAACAATAGAAACACAAAAGGAATACAGAAAAACATAAAAGCAAAACATAATAACAATTACATGAAATTTGCATATCTTTTAGGAACCTTAATTTCTTGTTTACAGTCTTTAACTCTGTGAGCAACAGAATCACTCTTATTGTGATTGTCATACATGTTAAGTGAAATATCTTTCGTGGCATCAAGTTTAATACACTTTGCCAATTTTCCCACATTCCAAATTCTGCCATCTTGTGTCATAACACTATTTTCAAAAACCCTTTTTACTTGAACATGATCACTAAACTTATTATCACCTTTACAAATGAACCCATGCTTTAGTATTCTTACCCAATCTCCTTCTTGAAACTCATGAGGCCTTGCCTTCCATTTATCATCATACCACCTTTTAGTTTTCAACTGTTTAGCTTCCACACGTTTAGCAACTTCTTCCAAATTCTCTCTTCCCGAATCAAAATAAAGAGACTTTTCCCTTAACCACCAAGGTAATACCTGTGAGGCCGGATCCCTTCCTTTAAAGAGTTTAAAAGGACTAACCTCGGTTGTAGTATGTGGTGTGATTCTATAAGTCCATAATCGTTCTCTTAAGGCACCTACCCAGTTTGCTCCAAACTTTTCCGCTTCAGTGACAAACCCTTTCAAAACTCGATTAAATCGTTCTACCTGTCCCTTCTCATGTGGTTCATATAAAGAAGTAAATCTATGAGTAATACTGCATTTTTTTAAGACCTCACACATTTCTCCCGAGGTTAACTGAACTCCATTATCAGTGACCAAGCATGAAGGACAACCTTCTCTGGCAAAGATGTCTTTGAAAAACCCAATGACAGCACTAGTGGTAGCTTTCTGGACAAATTTCACTTCAGGCCACTTAGAATGATAATCGACTATCACTAAAGCATAACGTGAAGATTCTGGAAGCATGTGGAAAGGACCCGAAATATCGAATGCTATTTTTTCCCAAGGTTCAGACGGCCATTTAACCATTTTAAGCGGAGGAGTATGAACCTAAAGCATTCTTTCACTAGATACACACTCAGGACATTCCCTGACTATTCTATCGATACATTTATCAAAGCCTGGCCACCAGAAATACAATCTAATTAAGCGCTTCATTGATGATATGCCAGGATGAGTCTTGTGGGCAATTCCAAGTATCACCTCATACATCCCTTCTGGGGGAATACACTTCCCTGACTTAAAGATAAAATCACCATCTTGCTATAATTCCTCTAGTACCCTAAAAAAGGTAAAAGTTCTGGACTTATTCTATCCTTTCTAGGCCAGCCATGTTTGATGTAGTCTTTTAACATCAACCACTTAGCATCCTTCTGTTCACAATCATTCCAATGAACTTCAGATATGTCCTGAAATTTTCCTTGAAGGACATCTTCAATGGTCATCACAACATCAACGTCAACCACAGAGTTTATCATACTTTGTTTGCATGGTAGGCGTGACAAGCAGTCTGCAGTGACATTCTTCTTACCAGGGACATATACTGTCATAAAGTTATATTCCTGCAATTTTGACATTAACCTGGCAATTCTGGCCGTGGAATTCCAACCTCCACTATCCGGTAAAATGTTTACCAAAGGTTTGTGATCTGTTCTTAAAATGAATTTAGAGCCCCACACATATAACCAGAAATGCTCAATCGCCCACACACAAGCTAGCAACTCCCTCTCAATGACGGAATATTTGCGTTCACATTCATTGAGAGTCCTTGAGGCAAAAGCTACATTCCATTCCTCATTCTTCTCCTTTTGCGACAACACCGCACCCAAACCATATAAGCTTGCATCAACAGTGATGACACATTCTCTGTTAATGCGAAATGGTTTGAGTGTGGGTGCATTAATAATGTCATGTTTGATCTCTTCAAAAGATCGTTGTTCTGACTCACCCCAAGCATACTTAACTCCCTGCCTAAGAAGTTTCCTCAAGGGCTCCATCTTAGTGGCAAAATTTACTACAAATTTTCTGTAATACTCACACATTCCAGCAAATGAAAGTAATTGATCCTTATTCTCTGGGGACGGGGCTTTGGAAATAGCTTCAACATTAGATTTTTTGGGAACAACACCCTCACCATAAAGTGTATGCCCTAAATATTCAACAGAATCTCTGAATAACTTGCATTTGTGTGCTTTAGGAGTCAAACCATTGTGTTCCAGCCTTCTACACACTTCATGTAAATGTATTTGATGCTCATGTGTATCTTTTGAGAAGTCCAAAATATCATCTTGGAAACATTTAACGTAGGAATCAATATCCTTAAAAATATGAAACATAATCCTTTGGAATACGGAAGCTGCGGATGCCAAACCAAAAGGCATGCGGGTGTATGCCTACTGCCTACTGGATTTCAGGAAAGGCCTTAAAACCTGGCTGTTTACCCAGTAGCCTATTTTCTCCTGGATGTATTTGTCTGGCATTTGGTCCTTTTGTCCTTTTAACGTTGTTATGTTATTGTGTTGCAGCCCTCCTTTTCCAAAAGCGCCGGGACACTCTTTTTGAGTAGCCGTGCGCTATACAAAAGAATAAATAACATAACATAACATAACATAACATAACAAACCTTGTGGAGTGATGAACGCTGTGTATTTCCTAGAATCTTTAGTTAGTTCTATCTGATGGTATGCCGATCTGAGATCAAGGGTAGAAAATATTTTTGCACCATGCAAAAATGATACAAGTTCATTTATGTTTGGCAAAGGGTGGCAATCAATGATAATATTAGAATTTAACACTCTTAAATCCACACACACCCTCAACTTTTTGTCAGGTTTTCGTACCAAAACTATGGGAAAAACCCATTCCGATGACTCTATGGGTTCAATGATACCCTCCTTAAGCAATTCATCCAACATTTCCCTGAGTTCGTCCCTGATGTTAATGGGAACATTTCTAAGTTTCTGTACAACAAGAATAGTACTACTCTTAAGTACAATTCTATGTGAAAAATCTTTGAGCTTACCCAATTTGTCAATAAAAACCTTTCCAAAACTTCTAATGAGTTTTTCTGAATAGTCCTTATCTATTGTATTTGTTTCATCAACATGCAAATTCTTTACTGCCGATACTGTGTTCATGAGATAATCATCACATAATGACACTTGTTCTATGGATCTAGGGTTTAGTATGATACCTAATTTCCATTGATCCAACCATCCCAACACATTCACACCTTTTTGTGAAATATACAACTTGACACTAGCCATTCTGTGTTTAAAATGTAAACAAACTGAAAAAAAACCAATCATGTCAATCCTCGTCCCACAAAAACTCTCAGCAACTATGTCAGGTTCTTCCAATTTGTCTAAAGGAATGGAGTCTGCCAAAACTGAAATATAATATTCATGAGATATAATAGTCCAAGGGGAACCTGAATCCACCATAAGGAATAGATCAACTCCACAGACTTGGAAAACACATTTAGGAGAACTGATATGTTTTTGAATGTGATCGCCCACTACAGAAACAACAAAACCATGCTCTTTGTCTGTATTGATAATGGTATTGTCTTCCTCCGAAACCGATGATATAGATCCCTGCTTGTGGAATTGTGCACGTCTGTCTCTACACATATTACTGAAATGTCCAATCCTATTGCAGATTTTACATTCTCTCTTCACGGCTGGACATCCTGGAAATGAGGCATTGTGATTTTTGTTACCACACCTAAAACACATTCCTTGGTTGTTAGTTCCTTCAAAATGTTTTTGATAGTGTTGCTTTGGTCGATTAAAATTTTGCTTACCAAAGTTTTGTGTTGCGTTTTGCTCTGTTGTAAATTTATGACCAACCGCACATATTTCATCATCTGTTATTTTTTTTTCAGTATTCTTATTTATAGTGTCCATCCATAGATCAGATTGTTCTTGCGCCTTAGCCGTGGCAATAGTCTCATTTAAATTTGGGTCACCCATTACCCATAACTTATCCTGAATTTGTTTACATTTAACATGAACTATAATCTGATCACGTATAATTTCGTCAGACATGTTTCCGAAATTGCAGTGCATGCTCAATGACCTTAAAGATGTCAAGAAATCGTCAAATGATTCCTCCTCTTTTTGTTCCCTGGTGTAAAATTTGAAACGATTTAAAGCTATGCTAATGTTTGGTTTGAATCTTTTTTCTAATCTTGCCAAGGCTTCTGTATAAACGTTCATTGAATCACCACTTGCATTTTGCATAATAATTTGAGGAAGTGGTGTGAAAATAACTTGACCTTCTGAGCCTAAGCAATGTAGTAATATACTTTTTTTCCTTTCTGAAACCCATCCTTTCGCCATCAATCGCCTTCATGTAATTTAAAAATTCCTCTTTCCATCTCGGCCATGGCATGGATGGATCTCCTTTAACTTGTAAGAATTTGGCAGGTGGATCAAATTGCATTGTTCCCAAACTGTTGCCAGTATATACTTTTTTTAAAAAAACTTGTATCGTTGTTTTATTTGAGACTGTTTAATTGCAGCATAAATGAATAAATAAGATTTTGACCAACTTTGTATTATATATATAAGTGCATATTTTACATTTGCCTTCTAATTGTATGTCCTTACAAAGTTGTTTTCCAATTATATATATATTATTGATCACAAAATAACAATCACCGTTTTGTACCCTAAACGTTTTGTGAAACTGTCTTTTGCTCTTTTCCCCTTTAAAATAGCAAAGTACTTACTTCACACGCTTTAAACACGTTGAACGCGTTGCACTAGCGTTGGAAAATTGTTGTAGCTGTTACCTTGGAAACGTAAAAAAAATGACTTCCGTGCGTGTGATCTCATGCGCACGTAAGCGTCATTTGTTGTAGCTGTTACCCTGGAAACCAAACAATTACTTCCGTGCGTGTGAACTCATGCGCACGTACTCGTCAACTCCTTGCATGACGAAAAGGCAAAAGAAGATGGAAGGTTGAGGGAACCGTTGTTTGCTACGTAAGTTTAAACATTGCACAAGTTGTTGGCTTTATTCAAGCATCAGGTCTATCCTAACCAGAGATCGCTATCTTTGGCTGGAACGAACATTAAAATACTCAAAGTACTAGTATACGGTGAAATTAGCGCTGTGGTTCCGCAAACTTTACCTCCTTCTTCCCAATTACGGACACAACGATCATTCAAAAACAATAAAAAAAAATATCTTGTGCTCCGCTGTACGATTCAAATATTATCCACAAGTTCAATTGTAGAGCTCACCAACATCGGGGAATCTTGTGCGTTATCTCGGTTTCCGTTTTTTCTTTCCTAAACCAAAACGTACAAAGCTCAAACTAATTAATTCCGATCAGCCGCAGGTGCCATCATGTCACAAACTCTTTTTCAGCCGCAGGTACTATCAACGTACATAAAATGACAATGTTCCTCCCCAATGAATTGAGTTCGCCGAGTAAAACAAATTTGAAGAAAAAGGTTCTACCACTGAATTACTTTGTGCTGCCCAGTGGTTTCCCGTCGTCGCCAATATTAAAATGATGACCATCCATAAGTTGAATAATAAATAGATGAATCCTTTATTGGCAGCACATTCAATATGCATCCAAACGCTCCAGTAACCAGCTTCTTTTACCCTCTCAACTGTTATTTTCTAATGAAGCTCTACCACCTAGAATGTAGAACCCCGGTGAAAACATAATATGTTGCATGCAATGGCATGCGACCCAGAACATAACTTAAAGGTACATACACTATAACATTTAATGCATGTAACAACACTTAAGTCCTATAAGATATGTAATATATACTACAAACAGTGTCATTGTAGATGTTGGGGACAATATGTTACTAAGTATTGAAGATATTAGGAAAGGTTAAGTGTTTAGTTTCTGGTTCAAGTTTGGGGGGCGCTAAAAGGGTGTGTGAGTGCAGGGAGGGAGTAGTGGATTTCTGCACCTAGATAACAGCTGGTTACGCACGCAGGGATATCCCAGTAGGGAAGAAGGCCATCAGAAGAAATTCACCAGCAGACAATGACAACCGCAGACTCACTTAAAATGTAACAGCATAGAAAAGGATGCTGATGCAAACGACATCAGTAACCTCACGAATTGGAAAGGGCTCGAACTGCTTTTGCCTGCAGCTGAGAGCTCACCTCCTCCTGTGGAGATAAGGTATGCTTTGTTCTAGGTTCTTTCAAGAACGGGCTGGGTCTTTTTTAACACACAAAGTAGCATGAATGGGCATATTACTGTCAAGATGGGCAGATTGAATGTTCCAACATAGTCACATAGATAAAGATGTCCACCGGATAATGATGCACTCTGGAAACAGCTGTTTTTTAGCGTCACTTTACATACAAACATACATTTCCATGTGTTGTTTGTTTCAGATCATTTGTGTAGTCTCGTGAGGCTGGTTGGGAGGAGAACTAGAGTGTTTATTGTGGGGGAGGGCACTACAGGTGGGGAATTCCGATGGAGGAGGGGCAGATGTGCTTGACCCCATGCTGGCAGTGCGTGCTGGATGTCACCAGCACCTCTGGTTGGAAACAAAATGTTGTTTCACCCTCCAGCTCTATAAATCGGTAAACTGTTCAGCTACAAAAGGGGCCGAGTTCAGATGTACTGGGTGTTTTTTGTTAGGGTAATGACATTTAATAAGTAAGCAAACAAGAAACTGAGTCATTTTTTCAGCAGTCTGGGAAGAATTAAACAGTTTTAGAAACATAGTTTAATGCAGGACTTGATTGAAACGTTCAGCACAGAGGAAAGGGGATGCCGAGATGGGCAGAGACACACCTATGTTGCTGAAATGGTTTACATTTGTTCTTTTGAATGCATTGATATAAAACATTTAAAGTCTTTAATTTCCCTTGTTTAGAACTAGAAATCTATTTGTGTCTTAGGGCCATATGTATGAAGCTGTTTTGCGATCGCAAACACTGTGAATCGCAAAACAGTGTCTCCCCATGTAATAAAGGGATCCGTCGCGCAAATATGGTAATCGCAAATTTTGCGATTACCAATTCTGCGAATCAAGGATTCTGCAAATAAATATGCGAACCCGCAATCTGCGAGTCGTTATTTGCGATAGTTGCAAATAACCTTCTCGCAATTTGAGAATTCTCAAAACAAAATGCACAAAAAAAATCGCTATTTTGCTCATCGCAATTACCACCAACTCAGAGCAGATGGTAACCAGGTGCAACCCATAAAAACTGGCCCACAATGCTACAGGGGGTTCCACAATAGCTGGGCTGTATGTGATAGCCAGGAGGCTACGAATCAGAGCTGCTGCACAGAGAAGGAGACGCCAGGAAAGGATCTTCAGAGCGCGCATTACCCTGTTCCAGCCGACAGAGGAGGATATCCATGTGAACTACAGGCTGGACGCAGACAGCATCCTGGACTTAATAGAGGAGCTCAAACCCATACTAGAACACCCCACACGCAGGGCACACACCATTCCCACCCATGTACAGGTCCTTTGCTCACTGCACTTACTGGTATCATGGAGTTTTCAGGGGGTGATAGCCACAGCAGGAGGGGTCTCACAAAGTGCACTGTCGCTCTTCTTCCACGCTTTCCTTGATGCAATGGTACAGAGGTTGTATCACCACATTCAATTCCCCAGCACACCACAGGCACTAGATCAGACCAAACAGGAATTCTACCAGATAGCCCAATTCCCCCACGTAATTGGCTGCATAGATGGGACCTATGTCGCAATCTCCCCACCCTCACATAATGAGTATGTGTTCATGAACCGCAAGTCCTATCATTCCCTGAACATACAGGTAGTGTGCAATGCAAACATATAATCACTGATATAGTTGCAAAATACCCAGGCAGCACACACGACTCATTCATCTTTCGCCACAGTGGAATAAACCGCCTACTCACAGCTGGTGAGTTTGGTGAGGGCTACCTGCTAGGTAAATGCATGGCTTCCAAACACACAATCAGTAAAGGTCAGGAGTGTCTGGACAGTGTGTAACATAATTCTTGTCACCCTGCAGGTGACAGTGCATATGCTGTACTGGACTACATCCTGACTCCATACCTGAATCCAGCCACTGCAGGGGAGCAGAGGTATAACAGCGCCCACAGAGCCACACGCTGTACCATTGAGAGAACATTCTGAATCCTTAAGAGCCATTTCCGCTGCCTCAATAAGAGTAGAGGTGCGCTACAGTACAGCCCAAGACATGCTGCAAAATCGTGGTTGCCTGAGCCATGCTACACAACAACGCAACCAAGGAAGGCACCCCAGTGGACCTCACAGATACAGAGCCATCAGATGAGGAGGGACCAGCTCCACGTCGCAAGATAGCAGGTGGTGCCGGGTGGCTGCCGGGCACCACAGACGAGATGAGATCACACAGAGCTTTTTCGAGGTGGGTAATGAGGACACATTGCTACAGATTGGTGCTAAACTGTGTTATTTATTTCCTTGGGTGCAGGAATATATCTGTCACACAGCCTGACTTTATTACAATTGCTTGCACATGTTCGTGTCCCAGTGCAAGGATGTCCGTCATCCAATCAGTCAAGATACAATGTGTTGCTTCACACATTGCCAAAGGCCCCTGAAGTCACTTCACCTCCTGCGTGCACGGCCTGTTGCCCCTCGCTCAGGGTGCCCACTGCCCTCCATGGAGTCATCAGCTAGTCTACCCTTCCGCACACTACTGTGTCTGTCCGCTGGAATTGGTGGAGTGATGCTGCTGCTGCTGGACTGATCATCAGTGTCCAAAGTGCTCAGAGGTCCTATGCCACCTGTGGCAGATGCCCGCATCTGGTCCACGGCATGTGTGACCAGCACCAGGCCCCTGGCCACATCCTGGCAGCAGTGGGCCATTTCATTCTGCATACTCACACACCAACGTGCCAGCAGGAACGCGGCAGTCGACAGGCGGTTCACTGCTCTGGTGTACAAGTCCAGCTGGCTGTGGAGACGCTGTCTCTCACTACGCCTGGCTGCCCGGTCTCTCCTTATCTCTCTGCACAGTCCTTCCAGTGCACCTGTCATGCCCATTACACCATCCCGCATCTCAGTCATGTTGTTATTGTGTGCTGCAAACTGGCGCTGGATTTACTTCAATGCTTTCGTCTGCAGGCGCTGGACATTGAGCACGCTGCCTTCGAGCCCGGAGAACATAGTGTCCTCGCCGACTGAAGCAGTGCTGGTGGACGGCCGCGCCCTGCGTCTCGACCCACTCCCTTCACTGGGATGGACAGGGGACTGTGATGTGTGCTGACCTGCACGCTGGCTCTGGACTGGCTGTGCCTCTCCTACTGTGTCTGTTGGCCCTGGCTCATGCAGTTGTAGTGGTGGCACTATGAGGCACAGTCTGCCTGACATAGGGATTTCTGGGCCCCCTAGAGCAAGTTGTTGTAACGACTTGCATTTTAATGGTACTGCGATGTAACAATGCGGTCGTTGTGACGACCGTGTTGTGATTGCATGCGATGTGATGGCTTTTTCCCAAACTGGAATATAGCCCTTTACATCGCATGCATTTACAAAGCATGCGATTACAATGCGTTGTTCCAACGACCGTATTGTTACATCGCAGTACCTTTACAATGCAAGTTGCTAGAACAACTTGCTCTAGGGGGCAAGCTGGACTTAGGAATAGTATGATTTACTATTCTAACTCCAGTGTGTGCAACAGTAGGGAAGGTGTTGGAATGGTAAATAATACTATTCCTTAGTTTAGAGTGCCCCCTAGAGCAAGTCGTTGTAACGACTTGTGTTGTAATGGTACTGCGATGTAACGAATATAGCCCTTTACATCGCATGCGTTTACAAAGCATGGGATTACAACTCAGTCATTACAACGACTGCGTTGTAACATTGCAGTACAATTACAAGGCAAGACGTTACAATGAGTTGCTCTAGGTAAGAGAAGGTGTTGGAATAGTAAATTATACTATTCCTTAGTTTAGAGCGCCCCCTAGACCAAGTAGTGGTAACAACTTGAGTTGTAATGGTACTGAGATGTAACAACGCGGTCGATGTAACAACCTTGTTGTTAGAAATGGGATTTTTGATCGGCTAGGGCATGTGCCAAAGTCAGGCAGAAACCACCACTCTAGTCAGGATAAGGGAGTTACACTCCTAAAACAACCCCTGCTCACCTCCTTGGTAGCTTGGCATGAGCAGTCAGGCTTATCTTAAAGGCAGTGTGTAAAGCATTTGCACATAACCAACAGTAATACAGTGTAAAAGGGCACCACACCAGTTTAGAATAATATCCAATAGTTTTAAATATTTAAGACAAGACCAAAAATGATAAAAATCCACAATACAATACGTAAAATTCTTCAATTATCAAAATATGCTTGAAAAATAGTTCCTTGATGTCAACAGCTCCGTCCAAGGCTATCATGGCGTTGTAAGCAACAAATCCAAACAGTTCTGGCTGACCGCGATGTCGCGGGCCAGCTACGGTGTCGGGAAGACCCGCAAACAGTACCTTTTAGAAATGCAGGGCGTTGGCTACCTCTCGTTGAGCTTCTGAGAGCACGGCATCCACAGGTGTCAGTTCCGGAGGTCGGTGCAGGAGTCATCGGGCCCTTGAAGTCACACGTGTTGCAGATCGAACTCCCTTCTGTTGAAGTCAGAAGCGCTGGCGTCGGCAGGCGTCGGGTGCTGCGGTGCGAAGTGCAGCAGTGCGGCGTGCGGTGCCCCCAGGTCGTGGTGCAATCAGCGGCTCAGTGGCTGCGTCAGATGGCGTTGTCCGTGAGACCAGGGTCGCGGTACGAGGTGAAGGCGGTGCTCATCGCTGTGCTGGCAGGTCACAGTGCAAGCAGCGGTGTTGTCATGGCAGAAGCACTGTCGTCGGCTGACGAACTGGAGTCAATAGTGCTGTCGTCGGCTGACGAACTGGAGTCGATGGTGCCGGCGTCAGTAGGTCAAGGCTGCGGTGCGGGATGAGGGCGGTGCGTCGTGTAAACTTTACGAGCGGTGCCCTCGAACCACGGTTAAAGCAGCGGCATAGATTTCGGCATGGAGCGGCGGCGATCCCAAGGCATCGTCGTGAAGCGAGGTGGTGCAGAGTGCAGTGCCCACAGGTCACAGTGCAAATAGCGGCTTGGTGGCGGCGTCAGCAGGCGTCATCGGTTAGACCAGGGTCACAGTGCGGCGGTGCGGCGGTGCCCTCTGCTGTGCCTTCAGGACATGGAGTCAACCGCGGTATCTTAGATGGCATCGGGTTGCTTTTTCCTCTGTTGCAGCTAAAACCACCCAGTCCCCAGTGCTGAGGGCCGAAGAGCTTGAGGTCTTTGCTGTTCTTGAGACTTCTTGAACGGGGGAAAGCTCTACCTCAAGCCCTTGGAGAAACTCAGGAAAGTAGATTGAAGAAAGTTCAGTCCAGTCCTTTCACTGCCCAAGACAGAAGCAGCCACTGCAGTCCAACAAAGCAAAGCACACAGCAAAGTGGTAGTTCCTCCACACAGCTTCTCCAGCTATTCTTCTTGTCAGTATTCTTGATCCAAAAGAGTTCTAAAAGTCAGGGGTCTGGGCCCCAATATTTATATCCCAAAATCCTTTGATCTCTTAGGCAGAGAGTGTCTGTGCCCAGCCAGAACCAGTTCTGCCTTCTCTCGTGTGACTTCCTGGCAGGAGGTGGAGAAGGCATGGTCAGAAGCAGACC
Source organism: Triturus cristatus (assembly GCF_964204655.1). Lineage (NCBI taxonomy): Eukaryota > Metazoa > Chordata > Amphibia > Caudata > Salamandridae > Triturus > Triturus cristatus. The sequence goes on from NC_140594.1 coordinate 656,272,166, forward strand.
AGGTCCGTTGAGGTGCAAGGAAATCTCCTGCCCCTTCCCCAATTGCAGCCTAGGTCTATTCAGCCCTTACCTGACCCACCTCGACTATCTGGAGCCACTCCTGCTCCCCAGCCTTCTGTCATCCAAAACCCAGACAGGCAATCCACATTCCAGCAGAGGCACACGGGATGACTGAGCAAGAAAATACCTACTTTCTAAAAGTGGTATTTTCAAACACATATTGTAAAAATCACCTTCACTAAAAGATGCATTTTTAGATTCTGAATTCAGGCATACTAAACTTTATTTTCCTACTTAATTCCCCGGGCCAGTTATGTTTATAAGAGGTTATAAACAAACTCCCCATTCTATTCTATAGGGAACAGGTAGCCTTGCAATAGCGAAAAAAGAAATTGTCCGTAGTTCACTATCAGGACATGCCACACACACCAGGGCATGTCCTACCTTTCACATACACTGCACCCGGCCCACAGGGGTACCATGGGCCTACCTTAGGGGTGGCTGACATGTTTGAAAAGGGAAGGTGAGGGACTGGCAAGTGTGTGCACTGGCCAAGTCGACATGGCAGTTACAAATTGCGCGCAAACTCCTCAATGGCAGGTCTGAGTTACCTTTTTCGGGCCGTTCGTGTGGGTGGCACAATCCCGTGCTGCAGCCCACCAACGGCATTTGATTCACAGGCCCTGGCACATGCAGTGCACTTTACTAGGGACTGACACATAAATCAAACAGGCCAATCATGGAAACACCAATCCATAACACATTTTACCACCAGAGCACTTGCACTTTACCACTGATTAGCAGTGAGAAAAGTACGCAGAAACACTAAGCCATCACAAACAGAGGCAGAACCGGGAGGTCAGAAAGCAAAAAACTCAGGGGAAACACGCCAAAAGATGTCAAGGTTAACACATGTCCCCTCCAGCTGAAAGTAGCGAGAACTACCCACCCTCTTGGGAGTTTTCTACACTAAGGTGGAAGAACCTGGACAGACCATCTGCATTGGCGTGCTCTATGCCAGGAAGGTCTCCACCATAAAGTCCATTCCCTGTAGGGAGATGAACCACCTCAGCAATTTGGATTCTCACCCCTCATTTGCATTAACCATCTGTGGGGCCTGTGGTCTGTCTGAACCCGGAAGTGAGTCCCAAACAGGTAGGGCCTAAGCTTCTTCAGTGCCCAGACCACAGCGAAAGCCTCCCTTTCAATGGCACTCCACCTCTGTTCCCTGGGGAGTAGTCTCCTGCTAAAGAAGAATACAGGCTGGTCTAGGCCCTCTTTGTTCAGTTGTGAGAGCACTGCTCCCACACCATGCTCTGAAGCGTCAGTCTGCACGACGTATTCCTTGGAGAAGTGGGGTGCCTTGAGCACGAGTGCCGTGCACAAGGCGGCCTTCAGGGCATCAAATGGCTTCTGGCAGGACTCAGTCCAGATCACCTTCTTGGGCTGCTTCCTGGAAGTCAGCTCTGTCAAGGGGGCAACAATGGTGCCATAGCCCTTAATAAACCTCCTGTAGTACCCAGTGAGACCTAAGAAGGCTCTCACCTCTGTCTGGGTCTTGGGGGCCTCCTAAGCCAGGATGGTGTCGATCTGGGTTGTAGGGGCGCCACCTGGCCGCTTCCTACCTGGTGTCCGAAGTACACCACAGAACCCTGCCCGATCTGACACTTGCTAGCCTTGTTCGTGAGGCCTGCCCTTTGCATAGCTCTCAACACTTCACAGAGGTGTTGCAAGTGCTCTGCCCAGCTGGAACTGAACACTGCGATGTCATTCAGGTAGGCAGCACTGAAATCCTCCAGTCCAGCAAACACCTGGTTGACCAACCTCTGAAAGGTGTCAAGGGCATTCTTCAACCCAAAGGGCACTACCCGAAACTGGTAATGTCCTTCGGGGGTTGAGAATGCTGACCTCTCCTTGGCCCCCTTGGTTAGGGCTATCTGCCAGTACCCAGATGTTACATTGAACGTGCTGAGGAACTTGGCAGCTCCCAACCAATCAATGAACTCATCAGCTCTGGGAATGGGGTATGCATCAGTCCTGTGATGGCATTGAACCTCTTGTAGTCCAGACAAAACCGCAGTTCTGGTGTGGCACCGGGTGCAGCCGGCTTTGGAACCAAGACCACTGGGCTGGCCCAAGGACTGCTGGAAGGCTCGATCACCCCTAACGCCAGCATCTTAGAGACCTCCTCTTTGATGCTAGCCTTGACCCGGTCAGTCAAACTGTAAATCTTGTGCTTCACAGGAGGGCTGTCACCGGTGTCCACGTCATGGGTACACCAGTGAGTAACACCTGGGGTCAGAGAGAACAGTGGGGCAAACTGACCCAACACTGAGGACAGTCGCTCTGCTGCTCCAGGGTCAGGGTAGGGGAGAGGATCACACCTTCCACAGACCCATCATGCTCCTTGGCAGACAGGAGGTCAGGGAGAGGTTCACTCTAATCTTCCACCCCATCATCTGTCGCTAAGAGCTTGCTCACTTCGGACCTCTCGAAGTGGGGCTTGAGGCGGTTCACATGGAGGACCCTCAAAGGGTTCCTTGGAGCCTCCAAATCCACCAGGTAGGTGACATCACTTTTGCGCTCCACCACCTCAAATGGCCCAGTCCACTTGTCCTGCAAGGCACAAGGTACCACTGGGGCCATAACCCACACTTTCTGCCCAGGTTGAAATTCTGGTCATACCACTTCTTCATTTCTTCCTGGCTAGGTTCTAGGTTCCCCTGAGCGAGTTTCCTGAAGCGGGCGGTTTGGTTTCTGAAGGCCAGCATGTAACTAAACACATCCTGGGGAGTTTTCCTGGGAACTGCCTCACAGCTTTCCTTCACCAAACTCAGAAGTCCTCTCATAGGGTGACCATACAGAAGCTCAAAGGGACTGAACCCAAGAGACTTCTGTAGCCCCTCCCTGTATGCAAAGAGAAGGCATGGCAAGAGAACGTCCCACTTATGCCTTATGGGTTCAGTTAGACCCTTAATCATGCCCTTCAAGGTCTGGTTGAATCTCTCCACCAAACCATTACCTTGTGGGTGATAAGGCGTGGTGAACTTGTAGGTTACACCACACTCCTTCCACAGGGGTGTCATATACTTGGATATGAAATTGTCCCTCTGTCAGAAACCACCTCTCTAAGCAACCCCACGCGGGAAAATATCCCCATTAATGCCCAGCCCACCACTGGCGCCGTCGTTGTTCTGAGAGGGATTGCATCCGGGTACTGGGTGGTATGGTCCACAAAGACCAGGTTGTACCTGTTGCCCATGGCTGTCTTGGGATCCAGTGGCCCCACAATGTCCATCCCTACCCTTTCAAAGGGTGTTCCAACGACTGGAAAAGGCTGGAGAGGAGCTTTGACCTTCCTCCCACTCTTACCACTTACCTGGCAAGTTTGGCAAGACCTTCAATGTCCATCTGACTGCCTTCGCATTTGGGGCCAGAAGAAGTGGGTGGACAAGCCTGTCAAAGGTCTTGTCCTGCCCCAAATGTCCTGCCAAAGGCACGTCATGAGCCAGACCCAGTAGGAAGGTCCTGAAACGCTGGGGAACCACCAGCACATGGTCTGACCCAGGCTCAGCGACCTTAGGCTCACTATACAGGAGATCATTCTCCCAGTAGATCCAATGAGATCTGGACTGATCACCAGCTGCCTGTTCTGCAGCCTGCCGCCACAGACCCTCCAAAGAAGGGCACTCTTTCTGCTCCTTGCAGAAGTCCTCCCTGGTGGAACCCCCTTCTTGCTGCCAATGGGTCACCTCCAGGATGTCCCCCAGTTCATCTACCTGCTCCCCTGTAGGCACCGGGGCGTCCTCCTCGAGGTCTACCTCCTCCCAGTCCATGAGAACATCAGGGGCCGGTTTCCCGTGCCCCTGGCCCTTTCTCTTGGCCAGGACTTGGGCCACTGTTTCCGGCTCCAAGTCCTCTTCATCACCCTCTCTGGCCACCATTGACCGAGTGGACACGCATGCCCAATCTGGCAACCCAAGCATCTCCAAGTGAGACCTGAGCTCAACATCCTTCCATAAGGACTGCTCCAAGTCGTTACCTATCAGACAATATACAGGCATGGAAGGGCTCACAACCACCCTCAAGGGACTTGAGAACCCCCCCCACACTCGAAGGGAACCTGCGTCACCAGACACTGGCGCTCTGAATTGTCCGCAGCAATTACTTGGTAGAATGCCCCAGGGACTACCTGCTTCTCAGAGACCAGGTGATACCGGACTGAGGTCACACTGGCTCCAGTATCTCTGAGAGCCTCTACTCTACCCTTTCACTATTGATGGTCACCCAGGTGCTGTATTTCTTTGTGTTAGGGGGCACCTGGTTTCCTGGGACAATCTCACTGTCCTCTAGTGAGACGAGGATCATTTCTGCGGGATCCTCACCCTCTTGTGGGTACTCTTCCACCCAAGGTGCTACACTAGCCAACACCTTGTACTGCCCACCGGTGGGTGACTGTGTCTCCTTAGGGCACTTGGGGTCCCCCTTCATGTGGCCCACCAGGTCACATGAAAAACACTTGCGGGGGCCGGTCTCAGCAGGCTTTCCTGAAGAGACCCCTTGCTTCTTATCTCCGGGGGGATGGGTACCTTTAACCTGGGTGTTAGTTTGGGGCCCTTTAGAGAACTTCTGTGTTTTACCCTTGTTCCCCCCACTTTTCTGCTGGGGACCCTGCCCACCTTTGGCTGAGTCTCCCCCAAACGCTTTCTTGTGGACCTGGGTACTCACCCAGCGGTCCGCCTCCATAGCAAGCTTCCTGGGGTCAGTAAGCTTACTATCGACTAGGTGCTGGCACAGATCTGCAAAACATAGTCTAGACAAGTGCTCCCATGCAATCAAATTATAGAGCCCCTGAAAATCTGTCACATTACTGCCCTTCACCCAGCCATCCAGTGACCTACAAAACATATCTACACATTCCAACCAAGTGTTGGCATCAGACTTCTTATTGGACCTGAACTGATCTCTGTATTTTTCAGGAGTGAGATCATATCTAGTGAGAAGGGCCTCCTTCATGTCAGCATAGGTGATGTTATACACCTTACCCAAGGCTACTAAAGTATCCCTTGCTTCTTCTGGAAACAGAGGCCACAATCCTGCTCCCCAATTCTCCTCAGGGACCCCATTCATGTGTATCACTGCCTTGTAACCCTGACACCACCTTTGTATGTCTTCCCCTTCTTGAATTCCTTGCCTACATTCTTAGGGATGTGCACAATTCTGTCGGCCTGTCTTGACGAGTTTCTGCCACCATCTGAGCTCGCTATATTCATTAGCTCGAGCTCCTTAAGACTTCGCTCATGATCTAAGATCATCTTCCTTTCCTCCATGGCTATTCTTTTTTCTTCCCTTTCACTTTCTATCCTAAGTTTCTCCAAATCGAACTTCCATGCTTCCCGCCTGTCCTCCAGCTCCTCTGGGGACAGGCCACGGCTACCTGGCCTGGAGGGATCCCCCCCTCCCAAAAGCACATCTACCCTAAGAGTAGGCTCCTCCGCCTCCCCACTGAGATCACCAGACTGCTCTCTGACATATCTGGCTGCTACCCAGGCCCTCAGCATCTTTTGTAGCTCCTCCTTCCTAGTGAGGCCTCTGACTTGGACTTTTAGGTTTTTGCAAATTGATTTCAATTTCCTAACATTGTAGGATTCCAACCTATTCTCCTCAAAGGCAATTTCCAGGGATGCAACAGATGATGCTCTTGATTGTTGTTAGAAATGGGATTTTTGGTCGGCTAGGGCATGTGCCAAAGTCAGGCAGAAACCACCACTCTAGTCAGGATAAGGGAGTTACACTCCTAAAACAACCCCTGCTCACCTCCTTGGTAGCTTGGCACGAGCAGTCAGGCTTATCTTAAAGGCAGTGTGTAAAGCATTTGCACATAACCAACAGTAATACAGTGTAAGCACTACAAAAGGACATCACACCAGTTTAGAATAAAATCCAATAGTTTTAAATATTTAAGACAAGACCAAAAATGATAAAAATCCACAATACAGTACGTAAAATTCTTCAATTATCAAAATATGCTTGAAAAATAGTTCCTTGATGCCAACAGCTCCATCTGGGGCTATCATGGCGTTGTAAGCAACAAATCCAAACAGTTCTGGCTGACCGCGGCATCGCGGACCAGCTACGGTGTTGGGAAGACCCGCAAACAGTACCTTTTAGAAATGCAGGGCATCGGCAACCTCTCGTTGAGCTTCCAAGAGCAAGGTGTTTGCAGGCGTCGGTTCCGGAGGTCAGTGCAGGAGTCGTTGGGGCCCTTCAAGTCACACACCTTGCAGGTCAAACTCCTATCTGCTGAAGTCAGGAGCGCTGGCGTCGGCAGACGTCGGGTGCTGCGTTGCGAAGTACAGCGGTGCGGCGTGCGGAGCCCACAGGTCGTGGTGCGAGCAGCAGGTTGGTGGCGGCGTCAGATGGCATCGTCGGTGAGACCGGGGTCACGGTGGAAGGTGAAGGTAGTGCTCGTCGCGGTGCTGGCAGGTCACGGTGCAAGCAGCAGCGTCGTCATGGCTGAAGTGCTGTCGTCGGCGACGAACTGAAGTCGATGGTGCCGGCGTTGGTAGGCTGCGGTGCGGGATGAGGGCGGTGCGCCGTCTTTACGAACGATGCCCTCGAACCACGGTGCAAGCAGCGGCATAGATTTTGGCATGGAGCGGCGTCGCCGGGGATACCAAGGCATTGTTTTGAAGCAAGGCGGTGTTGAGTGCGGTGCCCACAGGTCGCGGTGCGAGCAGCAGCTCGGAGGCGGCATCAGCAGGCGTCGTCGGTGCAACCAGGGTCGCGTTGCGGCATTGCGGTGGTACCATCTGTGGTGCCTCCAGGACACGGAGTCAGCAGTGGCGTCGTAGACGGCGTCGGGTTGCTTTTTCCTCTGTTGCAGCACAAAACGCGCAGTCCCCAGTGCTGAGGGCAGAAAAGCTTGAAGTCATTGCTGTTCCTGAGACTTCTTGAACAGGGGGCAAGCTCTACCTCAAGCCCTTGGAGAAACTCACAAAAGTAGATTGCAGAAAGTTCAGTCCAGTCCTTTCACTGCCCAAGACAGAAGCAGCCACTGCAGGCCAACACAGCAAAGCACACAGCAAAGTGGTAGTTCCTCATCACAGCTTCTCCAGCTCTTCTTCTTGGCATTCTTCTTGATCCAAAAGAGTTCTGAAAGTCAGGGGTCTGGGCCCCAATATTTATATTCCAAAATCCTTTGATCTCTTAGGCAGAGAGTGTCTGTGCCCAGACAGAACCAGTTCTGCCTTCTCTGGTGTGACTTTCTGGCAGGAGGTGGAGACGGCATGGTCAGAGGCAGACCAGGCCCTTTGAGGTGCAAGGAAATCTCCTGCCCCTTCCCCAATTGCAGACCAGGTTTATTCAGCCCTTTCCTGACCCACCTAGACTATCTGGAACCACTCCTGCTCCCCAGCCTTCTGTCATCCAAAACCCAGACAGGCAATCCACATTCCAGCAGAGGCACATGGGATGACTGAGCAAGAAAATACCTACTTTCTAAAAGTGGTATTTTCAAACACAGAATGTAAAAATCACCTTCAATAAAAGATGCATCTTTAGATTCTGAGTTCAGGCATACTAAACTTTATTTTCCTACCTAATTCCCCGTGCCAGTTATGTTTATAAGAGGTTATAAACAAACTCCCCATTCTTTCCTATGGGGAACAGGTAGCCTTGCAATAGCGAAAAACGAAATTGTCCGTAGTTCACTATCAAGACATGCCATACACACCAGGGCATGTCCTACCTTTCACATACACTGCACCCGGCCCACAGGGGTACCTTGGGCCTACATTAGGGGTGGCTGACATGTAAGAAAAGGGAAGGTGAGGGACTTACAAGGTCTGAGTTACCTTTTATGGGCCGTTTGTGTGGGTGGCACAATCCCGTGCTGCAGCCCACCAACGGCATTTGATTCACAGGCCCTGGCACACGCAGTGCACTTTACTAGGGACTGACACATAAATTAAACAGGCCAATCATGGAAACACCAATCCATAACACATTTTACCACAGGAGCACTTGCACTTTACCACTGATTAGCAGTGAGAAAAGTGTGCAGAAACACTAAGCCAGCACAAACGGAGTCAGAACCGGGAGGTCAGAAAGCAAAAAACGCAGGGGAAACACACCAAAAGATGCCAAGTCTAACACTCGTTGTAATCACATGCGTTGCGACGCATGCGATGTGATGGCTGTTTCCCGAACTGGAGTGGATCTGTGTTACTTCCGTCCAGATACTCTGTGCGCAGACAATCCTGAGGCATCATGCGTCAGTTGTGCAGCTGCGTGCACACACACATAGATGGCACAAGGGCTCAGATATACAAGGCTCAGTAAACACTCAGTTAAACTGACAAATTTACCGTTAGGCTTTATAACCATATCTCTGTTTTGCCATCAAAATGTAAAGCACTTGACTGAGAGTTGATACACAAAGTTGCCAAATGACTCGATGCCACTAATGATGCACAGCCCCAGCCCTTCATTATCGCGTAACAACCAAATGCACTCAGGGACTTGTAGTCCTAGTTCACTTCAAATGAGCTAATAACTTTACATATCTGAAAGCAAAGTGAGGGATGGAACATTGAATCTTGGATGACATGGAGTCTCCTGTAGCCTTATTTTTACTGCATGCAGTACTTCCAGATTGTGATCTGCCTTGGCCCTTTAAATAACTAGTGTGCTTATTACACAACGTAATAGCACTAAGGAAGGGCTAGGACAGCACTGTAGGAACTCACAGTGGCGTCACTAGGGTTGGTGTCACCCGGTGCGGGTAACTCATGGTGGCACCCCCTCACAACTTACCGCATGGACCTCCTCCGCCCCGCGTCCGCCAGTGGACACAGTTGGCAAATAACGGGACCATACAGAATCCTTAGTAACGTTTGTAAATGTAGGTCCTATATTTACAAAATGTGCCTGTTAACAACAGTGTGATAATGATTCATTAATCAGGTTGTACAGTGGGCTACCTGCTAGTCAACAGTTTATTGGAATTTATAATATCATAGGTATGGTACTTTTTACTGGTGTGGTGTTCCCACTATCCAGCAACACGATATATCAGTGGTCGAAGTGGGGGAAAAAAAGTAGGGGAACTGTGGGCGGAGAATCAGAGGGCGGGAAAAACCCAAGGATTGGATCAGTGGGCAGAGCCAGAGGCGTGGCCAGAATGCGCAAACATCCCAATTTTTTGTATTTGGTTTCACTGCCCAGTTTTATCAACCAATGGATACACATGATTATTTAAGGTTATAATGAGTTAATGACAGTAAAATGTGTTCACAAAGTGGGATATGCTTCTAATCACAGAATGTCCCCAAATACGATAAAATGTGGAAGCACAATCCATTTGTCTCCGAGCCATGGAGTTTATTTCATCAGCAATTCTCCCTTTTCCAAAACAGCAGTTCAAACATGAATGGCTAAAAATCCTAGTTTGCAAAGGTTTTCTAAATCATAATGGCTTTGCCATATTTGCCTCATAATGCAAGATCTGCAGCATGATCTGACCATTTAAACTAATAAATTGTTTGTAGCTCAAACGTATCAAAAGTTAATAAAAAATGTGACTTGTGTTGCCACGGAGTAGATGACAGTTAATAGCTCACTGTTCTATGTTAGGATTTTAACTTATAAACTGCAAGTAACAAAAGGATCTCTCTGACAAAAGCAGTTACCCACTGGCCTATTTACATTATGAGCACTTTGTGATCTGCATGGTACATGTTCTTTGCAGCAGGTACATTAACCCTCTGAGCTACCTTTCCATGAGTCAAATCTTCCATTAGACAAAATTCCGATCTCTCTCTAGGAAGAACATTAATCACCAGAGTCATCATGACATTTTTATTGTTACCGAAAATTACTGGAGGCCAGGAAGGAGGCAGCAAGCGCTTTTAGAACCATAATATACTTGCAAAAATGATGCCTCCACCTAAAGTGAGCACCTGGTGCGGTCACACCGGTTGCACCGCCATAGAGCTGGCCCTTCTCAAGGGCCCTGTGATCTCAGTGGCAGGGTCACTGTTCTAGGGTGTACTGCCTCATAGGCCTGCCCGCAAGACTGGAGGTGAACTTCAGTATGAATAGTGGTGGATAATCCTTGAAGGTTAACCTACACTTGTCATGCTAGGGTCCACCTGCTGGTGCTACGACACCGGGGCTTCTAATGGCTTGCGAAGCCTTCTAAGGTCTAGCAAGAGATAGTGCTCTCTCAGGAGAGTGGTCTGGCGGACTGGTTATTAAGGCTGAACCTGGTTCCCCAGTTCCAAATTCAGCAGCTCTGGCCATAGTGCCACATCCTCTCGCCCACTGAACACCATACTGCCCCACTGAGAAAAACTCAGACTGCCTTCAACTACAACCCAATTGTTGCCAGCTATAAACACCTGGATGCGGCTCAATTTAAATTACGCACTGGGCAAGAGCAATATGTGGCCTACAAAAAAAAGTGACAGCATCCTGGAAAAAGCAAACAATCATAGGGAATGCAAAATTTTGCAAACCATGTGAAATGTAAGCAGGAACAACATGGTTACCTTAACACTTTTACACTCACTGTTCTGAAATCAGTGAGTGCTTTTGCCTGAAAAGTTAAGGACATGACAACAGGGCCCTGAATGGACCCATTTCAATGACCATTGCTTATATCCTTACAAAACGTAAGCAGTATGGTAAAAAAAGACAACATCCCTAGATACAGAGCAGCAGTTCAAATTTTGTTTTTCAATCCTCACATTGCAGTACCTCCAGGATTGGTGCACTAGTTCCAAGCCCAGGGAAAACAAAGCCAAGACAACAAAAATAGCGCTTCACTGGCAAACTCTGTAAAAGTGGCGCTAATGTGTTTGGGTGTAAATAAAATCAATCTGGACAGTTTGCTACCACTCTGTCTTACTTTATTTAGTTATTTATTTTTCATATTTTTAAACTTTTATTCCCGATGCTGAATTTTGGAATTAAATGTCAGAAATATACGACATTGATTTCCAGCAAAAGTGATTTTCTTTTTTGGATCCATTTCACAGGGAAGCAAATAAAAGAAAGGAGAGGAGACAGTGCGCACTGCGCACAGGCCCCTCCTCCTCCTAAAAGGTTAGGTTGCTCTGCGCACACCGGCCCTGTTGGTGTCACCCCATGTGAGGGTGTCACCCGGTGCGGTTCCCACCCCCATAGTGACGCCGCTGGGAACTCAGACCCGTGCCCTGAAAGTTAGCAACACAACACTGCAGGAGGCACGTTACCCACCGAGCTGTATTCCTGACAATGCTTCTAGTGCTGTAGAAAAGCAATCCACGTCCACGTCTGGCCGAACTGGCCCTCTGTGATGCTTGATTCTACGACAGCTGATGTGTGTGATTTGCCCACATGCAGCTCCCTGATTAATTAGAGTTAGGTCTTTGGGTCCCTGTCAGTTCCGTTTGCTGATTTAAGGAACATGGTTGGCTGTTGGTGCAGCACACAACAACCAGTGTACATCACGTCTTCGGAAGGTGAATTTTTGTGCCTCAGTTTTTTTTGCCATTCCTTGTTGCTCTTTTTGCATCATGTTGCTAATATTCTGGGAGGCCACGTTGTTCATTTGTGTGTTTCACATACTATGCACTTCCTGTACAAGATCCGTAATTTATTCAAGAATACAGCTCTATGCTGCACGCTAGGACAAGCGTTTGGATATGTTACTCCTTAAAGTAAATTGACATCAAAAAGAGGAAACAAAAGAAAACAGGAGTTTCCTGTTTTTTGCCTGTTCTATATATAAGCACCTGTTACTTAAGCATTAAAAAAATATAAGAGGCTCCTTCGAATGAGAAAATATGGCGTCTAGCGCCATCTCGTGTCTGGTTTCTGAAGCTGTCTCATTATTGTTGTAGATGTAGACCAAATCACAAGCAGTCAGCATTTTTCTTAAATCGACGATATAAACATCCTTAAGAATGCATGAAACTGCGTACCAAGTTTGTATCCTAAAATATGTATGAATATGGACTCAATAGGCAACACTGTCACTGGTAAATGTGTTATACTCTGGTACAAATACCCATATACTTGGCTGTTATAATAGCATCCAGCTCGTGGAGTCAAAGGGACCCTCAGTGAAAAAATCTCCTTAATTTCCTTAATTTTCTTTACTTTTGTCTTATTGTATTGTTTTAATGCTGAGCTCTGAATATTGCTTTCTCAATTTTGTAAGTTACTTACTGTTGTTGTAGAATCTACAGGTCATATCACCTGATCCCACGTATGTATCCTGCATACTATGTATCCTGCTATGCTATCATTTAGGTGTCGCCTTTGTGTGGTTTAGTTCGGTTTTGAAAAACCCAATAAAATCTTTGTGAAATTAAAAGAATGCGTGAAACGAAAAATTAAATGCCAAATACGTACGCTGGTGTCATGCGTATGTATGTTTACTCAGACATACAAACAAGTGCTGTGCAGGGGAGGACGTTGGACAAAACGAAAGAAGTAGGCAAACACGCTCCTAGCGGATGCACACAGTACTTTGCTGATGGGAAACTGATAAGAGAAGACACACAGAAAGACAGGAAATAGAACGCCTACAACCAATAGAAACGAGTAAAAGTAAAGTGACAAGCACAATGACCAATAAGAAGTGAAGGCTGAATGTAAGTCTCTTCTAAGATGTATTTAATACAATAGATTTCACAAGCACAGCGCGAGCGCTGTCAGGAGAAACCTAAAAAGTAGATTTTAAAGAAGTAGAGGTAAAATGTAGAAGTAAAAAAGTTGTTACTAACATGTATGGCGATGTAAAATACAAAAATGCCTAGAAAAGCCTCATTTTGTATCACTACAGAGACATACGTCAACCACAAACCTATCCCCAAAGTGTCTCTTCTGTTTTCAGCTTAATCCTAAACTTTTTTCCTTAATCCCATGTTGACTCGCACATTTTTCAAGGTGATCACCCTGTACCATTTCCCATGCTACACTTGTGGCACTCCTGTATTTTCTTTTTTTATGACATACCTTACTCCATCACTTACACTTTTGATTTACTCTAACCCTAACCTAGCCACTAAACCTAACCTAACTCTTACCCTCATATCTTAACTTAACCCAAACACTTACCAATTCTAACACTATCCCTTACGCAAACCAACTGTGACTATAACACCTTCTCTTAAACCTTGATGTACACCATCCCCCACTCTAATTTTCAACCAAACCAAAACATTTTCCCATCAATAACCTACAACTCATTCCTAATGCTAGTGCTTACCCTTGCCTCAGTCACAACATATATAACTTTCTTTGCATTATCCCTCAAACTATTTCTTGCACTAGCTACAACCCCTAAATGTAACCTAAACCTATCACCAAACTTCCTCTATCCCCATCCCTTACCCCAAACCGTGTAATTCTTCACAACTTTTTTGAATAATCTACTTTTTTGTGAGCTTTGTAGGAAATGTTGACAGTGGTTGGGGCTACTTGGAGCCCAGTGAACTTGTTCTGGAAATGCTAACAAGAATATGCACTTGCAAAAGTATGCGGTGCTCAGGGGTATGGGTATTTCAGCCCACACAAGGGATTCTGACCTCCAACTTGGTAAGAGGGCAGCTCAGACCTCGAGGGACTTGGGAATCTACCTCCTGTGTTGCTGGAGCCTTCGGAGCGTAGGAGCTCAGGAGCAGCAGACAAGTCAGTTGAGATGTGGTGCCTACGGTTGCAGGGGAGTGACTCCTTCACTCCAAGGGAGATATCCTCAGTTGTTCATGATGCTCCACAGATCCTACACAGAGAACGGGCACAGACAATGCTTTAGACAGAGAGGGAGACAATTTCGGGCCCAAACGAAGTCCAGCGAAGTCCAGAGTGTCCAGACAGTCGAAGGTCTGTGGTTTCATAATCAGAATCTTGTCCTCATCAAATCTAGGGTCCTACAGCCAGGTAAGCCCTTTTGTAACAACGGGAGAGGGTTGGACAGATGGAGGGATCCTCCCAGGGGAGGGTCGGAACAGTGGGGAGGTTACTACCATGTCCTTTGTCCAGTTTTACGCCAGCGCAGGAGCCAACGGCTCCCAGGACTGGTTTGAACTGGACTATGCACATGGACACCAAATTTTCCCCTCATGCAGACTTTTGGTCGCTGGCAAGCACACCCACCCAGGCCTAATACACTAAATCCTGTCTGGGAGGTTGTCACACCTCCCTGTTACAGGATGCCTATTGTTCTGCCTTCCCCTGCTTGAGCTTGGCTCAGCAGCAGGAGGGCAGAAATGCTTCCCTGGTCAGCAGCAACCCTTTTGGGCTGCCTGGCACTAGAAGGCTGGTCCTGGGAACACCAGGGACCTCACAAAGGTTGTTTCTGGGGGCTGGAATCATACCTCCCACACCAGTTACCAGTGTGGGGGTATGATTCCACAATGTTTGACACCAAACACGATAGGGTTACATTCAGCCATTTTAGAGTTGGTCATCACGCGGTTGCATAATGCCACTCTATATGTCGTAAATGGCCGAGACACTGACAACACGGGAGAATGGACTTCGTAGGCTGCAGGGTTGTCCTGCTCATACAGTGGCACCCTCTCACTTAGAAACAAGCACCCTGCTTTCAACATCCTTAAGGCCTGGGGGTGTGGCTTGGCACCAGCCGAAGATGGCCACTGCCTGAGGAGGCTCCGTGGCGGTGCGGGAGAAGTGCAGGCTCTCCGGCGGACCTCTTCTTCTTTGCTTATCCTTGCAGATTTGAAAATAACATGTGATGTCTTCTGCCACTATTTGCGACCTGTTTGCAATCTCGGTGAGCAGTTTTCAATGATAAACGCGTACATTGCGTTTTTCTTCACCTCGCGGCCACAATTTTGAGACGCATGACGCCCGTTTTCCTCAGCACGTTTCAGCGAGGAATACTTTTCAATGGCCTTTATTTTGGTATTTAACCCTGCGCTTTTTGAGAAACACACTAGTACTACTCACTAATTGAAATTGTATGGGGAGAAGGAAATCTCGACGGAATGTAGTTGGTCCTCCTATCCCTTTTTCCTCTTTAGCGGACCATAATCCCTACTCTATTCTCTCAACAAATATGGACAAAATTGAAATTCTTCCCTCATCACCCCATGTGGAGGCTCTGGCATTCTCTGCTAATACTTCACTTTCCTCAACCACTCTTGCTCCGAAATTACCTACCACTACTAGTAAGCAAGTTAAAATAAACCCTCCGTTGCCTACTGCTTCTCCTACACCAGACACTATGGAGGTGTTGCTTGAGGAGATACGGGCTCTGCGTCCATATATGGAAGAGACATACAGGGGCCTTCAATCCTTAGATGATAAATGGTCTACTATGGACAATAGAATTGTGCTAATGGAACGACAAATAGATTCTGTCCAAGATGTAGTCCATCAAATGCCTGCTGTACAATCTGATGTTCTCTCTCTCCAGAAGCAGGTGGAAAATTTGGAAAACCGCAGTCGTCACAATAATCTGCGCATTTATGGCCTGGCAAAAGATTTGGAGGGTTCAGATCTTATCTCCTTCTTTAAAACATTTCTTCCACAACTCCTTGGTCTCCCTTTGTCTCCTGCTTTGAATATCCACCGTTTGGGTCGGAATCCAACTACAGCATCCTCTTCATCCAAACCTAGAGGAGTCATCATCTATTGTTTGGAATATACTGACCTATTAAAGATCTTACAAACTGCTAAATCCAAGGATTGTATCACTTGGCAAAACTCCACCCTCTACTTTGCTCAAGACTATGTCAAGACAACAGCAGAACGTCGGGAACAATTTCTTGCTATGCGACCCGCTCTCCGTACTCTCAATGCTCGTTACGGACTTTTCCACCCCTGCCTCTTTAAAGTTACATACCAAAATAAAACGACGACCTACGAAGACCCTGCTCTGCTCCAGAGATTCTTGGACCAATGCCATGAAAACGATATGGACACATCTCGTTTTGTCCCTCTCTGATTATTGTCCTTTCATGTCTTTTTGTGCTTTTCATATCTAAACATGTTTTGATATTTAATCTCCTAATTGTAGTTCATGTTGTGTTAATTTATCACATTAAGGTGCCGATTACGATCCGGTAAAAAAATTCCCCGTACGACTCGTATCCGGTCTTTTTACCGTACGAATCGTACAAGTGCCGTACAAACTGCCAATTACGATTCGCATGGGAAAAAGACCATACGAATCGCATCGGGAAGTATTCCCCACACGTCCTCGGGTCGGAAAATGTGTCCGACACGTCCTCGGACGATTTACCGTACAAATGTGAAAAGTGAAGTCCGACCGAGGAATCACGATCCATCCCGTGCGTCCGAAGTTACAACCGTATGGAAAAAACACCGTCCGCACCGAACACCCATAGCAACCATGGAGACATGTGCCCGCATATGCGCCCAACACTCCCCCCAGCCCCCTAATGTCCGAGACGTACCCCCCGTGTATGTACACCCCTGTACGTGTCGTACCCCCGTGTATGTACACCCCTGTACGTGTCTTACCCCCCGTGTATGTACACCCGTGTACGTGTCCTACCCCCCTGCATGTACACCCGTGTACGTGTCCTACCCCCGTGTATGTACACCCGTGTACGTGTCGTACCCCCGTGTATGTACACCCCTGTACGTGTCGTACCCCCCCTGTATGTACACCCATGTACGTGTCATACCCCCGTGTATGTACACCCCTGTACGTGTCGTACCCCCCGTATATGTACACCCCTGTACGTGTCGTACCCCCCCTGTATGTACACCCGTGTACGTGTCGTACCCCCGTGTATGTACACCCCTGTACGTGTCGTACCCCCCGTGTATGTACACCCCTGTACGTGTCATACCCCCCTGTATGTACACCCGTGTACGTGTCGTACCCCAGTGTATGTACACCCCTGTACGTGTCGTACCCCCGTGTATGTACACCCCTGTACGTGTCGTACCCCCGTGTATAAACACCCCTGTACGTGTCGTACTCCCCCCTGTATGTACACCCGTGTACGTGTCGTACCCCCGTGTATGTACACCCGTGTACGTGTCGTACCCCCCATGTATGTACACCCCTGTACGTGTCGTACCCCCCCTGTATGTACACCCGTGTACATGTCGTACTCCCCCTGTATGTACACCCGTGTACGTGTCGTACCCCCGTGTATGTACACCCCTGTACGTGTCGTACCCCCCGTGTATGTACACCCGTGTATGTGTCCTACCCCCCCTGTATGTACACCCGTGTACGTGTCGTACCCCCCGTGTATGTACACCCGTGTATGTGTCGTACCCCCGTGTATGTACACCCCTGTACGTGTCGTACCCTCCCTGTATGTACACCCGTGTATGTGTCGTACCCCCCCTGTATGTACACCCGTGTACGTGTCGTACCCCCGTGTATGTACACCCCTGTACGTGTCGTACCCCCGTGTATATACACCCGTGTACGTGTCCTACCCCCCCTGTATGTACACCCATGTACGTGTCGTACCCCCCCGTGTATGTAAACCCATGTACGTGTCGTACCCCCCGTGTATGTACACCCCTGTACGTGTCGTACCCCCCCCTGTATGTACACCCGTGTACGTGTCATACCCCCCCTGTAAGTACACCCGTGTACGTGTCGTACCCCCGTGTATGTACACCCCTGTACATGTCGTACCCCCCCGTATGTACACCCGTGTACGTGTCGTACCCCCGTGTATGTACACCCCTGTACGTGTCGTACCCCCCTGTATGTACACCCGTGTACGTGTCGTACCCCCGTGTATGTACACCCCTGTATGTGTCGTACCCCCGTGTATGTACACCCCTGTACGTGTCGTACCCCCCGTATGTACACCCGTGTACATGTCGTACCCCCGTGTATGTACACCCCTGTACGTGTCCTACCCTCCCTGCATGTACACCCGTGTACGTGTCCTACCCCCGTGTATGTACACCCGTGTACGTGTCGTACCGCCCCCGTGTATGTACACCCGTGTACGTGTCGTACCCCCGTGTATGTACACCCCTGTACGTGTCGTACCCCCCCTGTATGTACACCCGTGTACGTGTCGTACCCCCCCTGTATGTACACCAGTGTACGTGTCGTACCCCCGTGTATGTACACCCCTGTACGTGTCGTACCCCCCCTGTATGTACACCCGTGTACGTGTCGTACCCCCGTGTATGTACACCCCTGTACGTGTCATACCCCCACCCATGTATGTGCACCCCTGTACATCAGAGTCGTACCCCCACCCGTGAATGTACACCCGTGTACGTCAGAGTCGCACCCCCACCACAACCTCCTAAGTACGGAGCGCACCCAGGCCCCAACATCACAACCGCATGTACGAGTCGTACCAAGCCACACACAAGGACAGCACTGTACAACAAAATGGCCCATGTACACCCCGTACACACGCTAAAAACGCCCGTACACAACCAGGACAAAATAAAACAACACAAGAATACACCATTCGAATGGCACAAAGCCACTAAACATGTCCAACAACCACTAAAACAACACATTCACTGACCTGCAACTGCCAAAAACAAACAGAGGTCCAAAACACCACCACTCCTTATAACACACACACCCAAACTTCAAACACAGCCACACCCACCAATGGACCAATAAAAAGGGCCCACACACACAAACCATGAGCCTTTGCACCAGACTCACTGCTGCCAGACCCCATAGACAACCTACAGCACCATACTACAAGCTTTACCACACCTTACACTTGCACACCTTCACACAACCACCTTCACAAACACCCCTTATCACATTCACACACACACACACCTGCACAACCACACCCACACACCCACAACCATCCACACACCCCCCCCATCCACCCCCACACCCCTCACCATGCCCTCTAACAAGAATCCAAAGTTCAGTAACCGAGAGTTGGAGGTCCTTGTCGATGAAATCCTCAGAGTCGAGCCACACCTCTTTGGAACATTGGTCAGACAGACCAGCATGTCAGAAAAAACAGCCATGTGGCAGACCATCGTCGATGCTGTGAATGCTGTTGCGGACACCAGAAGGAACAAGCAGGAATGCCAAGCCAGGTGGTACGATCTGCGGAGGAGGGTCCGAGCCAAGATGACGGACGAACACAACCAGGCCAACGTCACTGGAGGAGGGCCGTCCCGCAGACCCGTACACTACCATCCCTGGGAGGAGAGGGTGATGGCCATACTGCCGGTGGACGTTTATAAGGAACAAGGAGACCCTAGGAGTCAGAAGGGACCAAGGGTGTAAATATTATTATAAAGGAACAGTGGTCCCATTCAATTCGAGTAAATTAAAGTGCCACAATTAGTTCAATGAAAAATTGGGTTTTATGTTTAAAGACAATGCAAAAATAACTAAAAAATTACTGTAATAGTGAGAAAATTAATAAAACAGTGAGTGAGTTGGTGGCAGGGTAATAGGAAATCAGCCGATTTCCGGTACCCAGGCAAGTGATTTTAAAAGGTGACTTTTTGGTGCTCAAAGGTAATTGTTATCAAAAAGTCAATAAAACATTTCATACTCCGACATTTCAATTTTGTAATACACTGGAGTTTAGAAATGATTGTCGACGACGTTTCGATCCCTTAACACGTAGTGGGATCTCTTCAGGACAAGAAAATGATAAATAATTGCCTGGGAGAAAGCAGTGAGAGGATGACCCAATCAATTAGTAACTGTTGCGCAGCCGCGCCAGCCAAAACTAGACGATCCTAGTGTTGTAGTCCGGAATGAGGTATAGGCAAGAAATAGAGCCAGCGATAAAAAGCGGGAAACAATTAGGATGAAGCGCCCCGTCAAAAACCGTCACAACCTGGGCTTAACGGATGTCAAAATTCCGTGTGGGCTGATAGGTGAGCCAGGGGAGCGGCGAAAATTAGGAAGGGTTGGTCCAAAAGGGCGAGTCAGGTCTGTGTTGTACACGATAGGAATTCCGAGGCAGCCCGGTCGGGCTTGTCGATGGGTTCGAAAACCTACATTCGTGGGGCGGAAGTCCGGGAAATAAGCGAAGGAATTGGTTAAATAGTTACGATGCAAGCCGCATAACCCACGAGGACCTGGGGAGCTCGCGAGGATCAAGCTAAGCGACCTGGGGAGCCCGCACCCTGACGCTTAGCTTGATCCTCGCGAGCTCCCCAGGTCCTCGTGGGTTATGCGGCTTGCATCGTAACTATTTAACCAATTCCTTCGCTTATTTCCCGGACTTCCGCCCCACGAATGTAGGTTTTCGAACCCATCGACAAGCCCGACCGGGCTGCCTCGGAATTCCTATCGTGTACAACACAGACCTGACTCGCCCTTTTGGACCAACCCTTCCTAATTTTCGCCGCTCCCCTGGCTCACCTATCAGCCCACACGGAATTTTGACATCCGTTAAGCCCAGGTTGTGACGGTTTTTGACGGGGCGCTTCATCCTAATTGTTTCCCGCTTTTTATCGTTGGCTCTATTTCTTGCCTATACCTCATTCCGGACTACAACACTAGGATCGTCTAGTTTTGGCTGGCGCGGCTGCGCAACAGTTACTAATTGATTGGGTCATCCTCTCACTGCTTTCTCCCAGGCAATTATTTATCATTTTCTTGTCCTGAAGAGATCCCACTACGTGTTAAGGGATCGAAACGTCGTCGACAATCATTTCTAAACTCCAGTGTATTACAAAATTGAAATGTCGGAGTATGAAATGTTTTATTGACTTTTTGATAACAATTACCTTTGAGCACCAAAAAGTCACCTTTTAAAATCACTTGCCTGGGTACCGGAAATCGGCTGATTTCCTATTACCCTGCCACCAACTCACTCACTGTCTTATTAATTTTCTCACTATTTACAGTAATTTTTTAGTTATTTTTGCATTGTCTTTAAACATAAAACCCAATTTTTAATTGAACTAATTGTGGCACTTTAATTTACTCGAATTGAATGGGACCACTGTTCCTTTATAATAATACTGCCGGTGGAGGCAGTCGAAGGATTAGGAGGACTCCGAGACCCGGGTGAGTACACAAACAACGCACCTCACATGGGGGGAACGTCATCCACAACCAAACTCACAAACAGGCACGCAACCACCCCAAGCTATCGCATGACTCAACCACACTCCATGAACACGCACGTGCCACTGGCGCCACCATGCCCCATGCACCCAGCTGGACAATGTCAAGTCACAGGCCACAGAAGACACCAACACATGACACGATAAGCCAGATGGCGGGAGGGTGGGCCCCAAAAATCACATAGTGCAACTCAGAAGCAGACAACAATGCCCTCTGCCCATATGGCCTAGGTCACAGCCAGACAAACACTGTGTCCCCACACAGGAAAGACTCGCCAGCAAATGGCGGACGCCTTGCATTAAGACATGGGGGTGAAGGCACGTTTTTGCACATGACAGCAGCTAATGAACAGCCAACACTGTGAAAGAGTGGCAGCACACACCACCACAGCAGCAGCGCTGACACAGACACTACACCCAATGGGTGACTGGAGATCAGGAACAAATTCACATCAACAAGCCAAGGGCCATTCAAAGATCTGCTAACAGTGTGTGCCCAGGAAGCTGGGCTTAGGTGACAGAGGGTGACACACAGAGGGAGGGAGAGGGGGACACAGAGGGAGGGAGACACAGGAAGACGGACAGAGGGAGGAGGCTGACACACAGAGGGAGGGACAGGGGGGCAGAGAGGGAGGGAGAGGGGGACAGAGAGGGAGGGAGACACAGGGAGACGGACAGAGGGAGGAGGCTGACACACAGAGGGAGGGAGAGGGGGACACAGAGGGAGGGAGACACGGGAAGATGGACAGAGGGAGGAGGCTGACACACAGAGGGAGGGACAGGGGGACAGAGAGGGAGGGAGAGGGGGACAGAGAGGGAGGGAGACACGGGAAGACGGACAGAGGGAGGAGGCTGACACACAGAGGGAGGGAGAGGGGGACAGAGAGGGAGGGAGACACAGGGAGACGGACAGAGGGAGGAGGCTGACACACAGAGGGAGGGAGAGGGGGACACAGAGGGAGGGAGACACGGGAAGACAGACAGAGGGAGGAGGCTGACACACAGAGGGAGGGACAGGGGGACAGAGAGGGAGGGAGAGGGGGACAGAGAGGGAGGGAGACACAGGGAGACGGACAGAGGGAGGAGGCTGACACACAGAGGGAGGGAGAGGGGGACAGAGAGGGAGGGAGAGGGGGACAGAGAGGGAGGGAGACACAGGGAGACGGACAGAGGGAGGAGGCTGACACACAGAGGGAGGGAGAGGGGGACACAGAGGGAGGGAGACACGGGAAGACGGACAGAGGGAGGAGGCTGACACAGAGAGGGAGGGACAGGGGGACAGAGAGGGAGGGAGAGGGGGACAGAGAGGGAGGGAGACGGACAGAGGGAGGAGGCTGACACACAGAGGGAGGGAGAGGGGGACAGAGAGGGAGGGAGAGGGGGACAGAGAGGGAAGGAGAGGGGGACAGAGAGGGAGGGAGACACAGGGAGACGGACAGAGGGAGGAGGCTGACACACAGAGGGAGGGAGAGGGGGACAGAGAGGGAGGGAGAGGGGGACAGAGAGGGAGGGAGACACAGGGAGACGGACAGAGGGAGGAGGCTGACACACAGAGGGAGGGAGAGGGGGACAGAGAGGGAGGGAGAGGGGGACAGAGAGGGAGGGAGACACAGGGAGATGGACAGAGGGAGGAGGCTGACACACAGAGGGAGGGAGAGGGGGACACAGAGGGAGGGAGAGGGGGACACAGAGGGAGGGAGACACAGGGAGAGCAAATCAGCCTTGTGGTGTGTGGGAATGTCTGGTCGTTAGCAGGTGGACTGCGTGCATGTAGACAAGGGTGGCCAGTGCCAGCACCCCCCCTCTCCTCCATGGCAAAACACAGGGCCATGTCACAACCTGTGCACGAGCACAACGACAGCTACCTGCATTATCTAAGTGTGTGGAACCACTCCATATGCCCACGTACAGTGCAACACGGAAGGCGCCAATGCATGGCTCGCCACACCTGCCCACTCCACTGCTGACTGCAGTCACACTTGACGCAGCAAGTAAGACTGTGCCACACATAGTTAAAGGCGCCAAAGTGGTGCCCAAGGGACACACCCATGCACAAGTGCACTGTGAGTGGAATGCAAGACAGATCCTAATTCCCAGAGGCAATGTTCCAACTTTGAAACTGATGAAACATGGATGTTGCATGGACCAAAATTAACATTGTCTCTCTCACACACAGGTCAACCTCGTGGTTCACCCCCCAACACTGGGGGGGGAAGACTCACAGGACCCGGCTCTGCGGGAGGCCGATCCCACCGGCAGCGACGACTCTCACCACTCTGTGGACGACCCCGACCAACCTGGCCCCTCTGGTGTCCAACGACCTGCAGCACCTGCGTCAGGTACAATGGGGCCAACCACCACCCCCACTCCTGCCACATCCCAGGAGACACCCAGGATCCCTGCCCCACCACCACAAAGCAGCCAGGCTGGCCAGGAGGGACACGGTGTCCCGGGCACCCAGGAGGAGGCAGACGACAACGCCAATGCCACCCCTCAGGGGTCCCGGAGACCCGATGTGCCCACAAGGGCAGGCCAGGTGCTAGTGGGCAGGGGTGGTGGGAGTGGAGGACGGCGGAGGCGCCAGCCTGACCAGTTGGCTGGGGATCCGGTATATTCCCATGTCCGAAACATCCTGGACACATACCGGCAGGACACCACGGGCATGGCCCAGGTTGTGTCCGTCCTCGAGGGGATCAAGACCCAGCAGGCCCAGCAACATGCGGAGCTACATGCCTGTCTACTGCAACACCAACGGAGGATGGAGGACGGACAGGCTGAGCTCGTGACGGTGTACACGGGAATTCACAATACACTCCGTCGGATGGCCGACAACATGGGCAACCCTCCCTGTGCCAGAAGGCGTAGAACATCACCACCCACAGGGAGGGACCAGGAGGAGGAGGAAACATCCGATGGAGCATCCCAAACATCGTCACGGCCTGCTTCTGAGGGTCCCCGCAGGAGGCCGGGTCGTCCACGGAAAGGACCGTGAGGGTCGGCGCTACATCAGCATCTCCCAGGACACCTGGCCTGGCACCTGGTCCACTGGAGTAACAGCATTACAGCATCAAGAGACATTCTCTGCCACATGGCCTTGCTGGTCACTGTCTGACCAATGTTGACAAAGACTGTGGCATGGACTCTGAGGATTTCCAATGGCAAGGACACCAACTCCCCTACTGAACTTTGGATTCCAAACTCCCGGAAAGCCCCTCACGTCATACTCCCCCCCACCCCCCCACAAAAATAAAAAGTCACACCATGAAGAGAAGATGCCTGCTGGTTGCATTATTACCTTACATGTGTCTTGTAAAGTCTAAACATGCCTGAGTTCTCTTTTGACTTCAACCATCCACACCCTGGGGCCTGAGTCTGGCACAGGACACACGGGTCACAGTGTATTAGGCAAGACAGACATGGAGCACCATACACACCCGTGATGGGCCCAACCAGCTGAGGGGGTGGCCGCACAACCGTGCTGACAGACACATTGAGTACAGCAACAGTCATGCGCAGAGGTCAGGGATCCTGTCCAGTGTCCTGGGGGGCACCCAGGTATGTGTAGACAGGTGGCAGAGCCATGTCCTGCAAGCTTGACTCCGGTGGATGCAGAGAATGGGGGCCTGGCCAACGTTGGATGCATGGGGATGGCACATGTCACAATACCCACACAGTCATGGACATCATGCACAATACACACTCTCATCCCACACACACAGCTTGCATCTTGCTACTCGACACACAGACACATAGCCACTATCAGGGAACACCATGCCAGACATGCTGGATGCACCGTGGCAACACACCAGCAATGACTGAGAAGAGGCACCTTGGAGGCATAGGGACACCTTTATTAGTCATGTTTTCGGGATTGCAGAGGCAACTTGAAGTACACATGAACACTTCATGTGGAGTAACATGTGGGTCCAACACTGGCACCCCCCTTCTGCAGCACAAATGCGTGATAGCCATGGAACTGGCACACAATTGTCGGCTAACAGCTAAACACCCACAGCTGCTCACGGAGAGACTGCCATACACCATTGATCCGCTGATGTAGAAGTCCCACACCATGTCAAGCCAATGCAAACCGTATGTGTCCGAGGGCAGTGTTACACACATTGATGCCATCATCACAATCCACTATCCCATCACTGATGACTGTCAACAAGTCAGACCATCTATTCAGGTGTACACAGCAGCATGTCATGTGTACCATGGTGATGCAACATGTCGGCAGAGGAACCAAACATCCACAGGGGCAGTGTGCATACATCATGAACAACTGCCACACCCAATACACCCCTGATGCATCCCTTACCCTAAGGAGACTTCCAAATGTGTCCGTGCCTGTAACGCTGAGTCAGCACACGATGATGTGGCCATGAGGAATAGCAGTGCCACAACAATGCAAGCAGCAGACGGCATGCGCAAGTACCTGGGGAAGAGAGACACACAAGAAGTCAGCCACAAAAAGCACAGCCACTTGCATGTGCATTTACTCGACACATGTATGGATGACAACATGCTAGGTCACAATTATGACTGGGGAAATACAACCATCACTGGCACCATCACTCCAGTGACACACCCACACACACCTCTGACTCACGTGCCATACATGCATGTGGAGACACACATCACAACACATGCCACACGGGGACCAATGCGTGCACACTCAGACACTGGTACTCACCACTAAGCAAAGAAGTCGCGTATGAGCCGAGTCCGGATGTCCTCTTGCGGCTCCACATCCTCCACATCACTAGCCCCATTGCCAAGCCCTTCGTCCTCCACGGGTGGATGGTCCTCGTCATCTTGATCCAGGATGAGTGGCACAGCTTTCTCAACTGCCATGTTGTGCAGCATGCAGCAGACCATGAAGATTTTGCAGACCTTCGCAGGGGCATATGGGAGGGCGCCGCCGGTCTTGTGTAGGCACCTGAATCGGCTCTTCAGCAGGCCAAATGTCCTCTCTATCACTCGCCTTGTCCGGCCATGGGCGGTGTTGTAGCGGAGCTGGGCCGGCGTGATGGGGTTGCGGAGAGGTGTGATCAGCCATGGCATGTTGGGATAGCCAGCGTCCCCTACATGGGAAGCACATGGACATCGTTAGAACTGGAGAAGCGGTCGTGCCGGTAGTCTACGCAAAATACAGGACAGACAGACTGTACCCACCAACAACACATGCTCGTTCGTTGCGCAGCTGCGTCATCATTTCAGGCACCCTGCTACGCCTCATGATGTAGGCATCGTGTGCTGATCCTGGAAAACGAGCACAGACATGTGAAATCACCATGTTGGACAGACACACCACAAGGGCATTGATGGAGTGGTATTGCTTGCGATTCCGGTACGCTACCTCCTGTGCCTGTGGTGGTACCAAAGCAACATGTGTCCCATCTATGGACCCAATTACACGGGGCATCCCTCCCAGGGCATAGAATCCACGCTTGACCCCAGTCAACATTTCAGGGGTAGGAAAATGGATGAAGTCATCCAGGTGAATCAACATGGCCTCTAAGAAATCATGCAGCACACAGCAGAACATGCTCAGGGACATGCCACCAACATGAGCTATGGTATTTTGAAAGGTACCCGTGGCTAGAAAATGTAGGGCTGCCATTACCTTCAGCTTGGGTGTCAGTGCCGTAGGATACCTGTGCAGCGGTTGCAGGTGTGGTGCCAGTCTCGCCGTCAACTCCAGAATCAACCGTTGGGGGAAGCGGTAGCACCGGATACGATCATTCTCCCGCATGGCAGCCAAGTCCGGAATTGCTCGGGGAAGAGGCGGCGCTCTGCAGTAATTTGGAAGTGACAAGGAAGAGTGAGTGCACCACAACAACAAATAATTTGTACTGAGCACATGTTAATCTGTCTATACACATATGCTACATACGGAGTCAGGTATGTGCCACATGCCCTGGACACGTATGGCTGCCAGGTGACACTCCTACCAAGAGCCAGCTACACACGGAGATTGAGAACCTCCACATGCCATGGCATGGGAATAGCTGTGTCCCAGTGCAAGTGAACAGCCAGACGCAAGACAGGAGTGACATACACCCACACATCAGCAGAAGTAGGATGCCGATTGCAGAGACTGGTAGCAGAACACTAGAGCCACAGGTCACATGACATTACACTAGGACAGCCCACACACCTTGCCATGAAGGTGCACATGTCATGACTCACCACACATTCATAGAGAGGATGCAGACATGTCCTAGTTACGCTACTCCATGTCCCATGCATACATACGCACCTCACATCCGATACCACATGTGGCATGGTGTGCGGAACAGTGTGCAATGTCAATCTACACACAGACACATGTTGGTTGCTGCAACAGCTGCAGCTTTTGAGGGTGCTCCAACATCAACCTAATGGGAAACCCCCACACATACATGACATAGTCACATCGTGCACCGTGTGTAGTGACAAGTCAGGTGTGGTAACCCCTGTACCGGGCATCAGGGGACACTTCCGTGTGTTGGTGTCCGTGCCATGCCAGTGTCGGTCATCCCAAGTGTGCAGTACGACATGCACACATGTCCAAGGAGTCAAGGGCATGCCTGGCACACATTGCACCGTCACACATTACATCTGTACACATATCATCAGACATCTGGTGCCTTCTCGACTCAGGAGTAATGTGCCACATCACAGCCTGTCACACCTGTGCCTCACACATGTAGTACTGCCCAGACAATGCCTTGATGTCCATCCATGGACAAGTATGTCAGCCCTATTCCTTCCTGTGTGCTGCCTGTCACCAATGTGATGTGTGAAAACCGCCGTACTGCTGCTAAGAGGGCCTGTGTACGTTCCCATATCACTATGGGAGTGCTGCCGTATGTGTACCCAATATGATGGTGAGCGTACAGGCATGTGTACGGTCAGTAAGTACGCATACGCGAGAACACCCATAGTGGTACGGCCCGTACACACGCCTGTACGTTCACTATCACTATGGGTGTCCTCGCGTATGCGTACTCGTAGGGATAGTGAACGTACAGGCGTGTGTACGGGCCGTACCAGTACGAGTACGCATACGCAAGAACACCCATAGTGGTACGGCCCGTACACACGCCTGTACGTTCACTATCACTATGGGTGTCCTCGCGTATGCATACTCGTAGTGATAGTGAGCGTACAGGCGTGTGTACGGGCCGTACCACTATGGGTGTCCTCGCGTATGCGTACTCGTAGAGATAGTGAGCGTACAGGCGTGTGTACGGGCCGTACCAGTACGAGTACGCATACGCGAGGACACCCATAGTGGCACGGCCCATACACACGCCTGTACGCTCACTATCACTACGAGTACGCATACGCGAGGACACCCATAGTGATAGTGAACGTACAGGCGTGTGTACGGGCCGTACCAGTACGAGTACGCATACGCGAGGACACCCATTTATTTTATTTATTTATTTATTTATTTATTTGTAGGTTTATATAGCGCTAGAATCGACTCCAACTGGAGTATCTCTGCGCTTTATGGAGCCAGTAAAACAGAGGAATAGAGGAGCTAGATCTCATTTCTGAACAACACAGTTTTCAGGAGTTTTCTGAAAGTGAGATGTTCTTTACACTGTCTCAGATAAAGGGGAAGTCTATTCCACAGGGTGGGGCCTACGATTGATAGTGCTTTACTACCGTGTCTAGATTTTTTTGCACGGGAAGTCACCAAAAGAAGATAGTTACTGGATCTAAGTGAACGAATAGGGACATAAGGAACAAATTTGTTCTGAAGATAAAGAGGCCCTTGTCCATTTAAGCATTTATGAATCAAGCAGCATATCTTGAACTTAGATCTCTGGCGAATAGAAAGCCAGTGCAATTTCTCCAGAAGAGGTTTGGACGCCGTTCTCGGAGGAGCATTAAGGACAAGACGAGCCGCAGTGTTTTGAATGACCTGAAGCTTGGCCAACACGTGTTTGTTGGCAGAAAGCAACAGGCCATTACAATAGTCAATACGACTCATAACCAGTGTTTGAACCAGAGTTCTCCTAAAAGAGTCCGGTAGTAAGGGAAAAACTCTGCGTAGCAGGCCAATAGTATGGAAACAAATTCCAACAGAGTGGTGGACATGCTGTCCAAATAACAGGTCTTGATCCAGACGAATCCCTAAACTCTTCACAACCTGTTTGGGTTCCGGAGCTATTCCCAAATCGGGAGGCCACCAATCAGGGGTCCACAATAGTTTGGCTTCTCCAAACAGCATTAGCTCCGTCTTGCTGACATTACACTGAAGGAAGTTGGAAGACATCCAATGAGCCACCGCCTTCATGCCCGCAGAAAAGGAGTTTTTAACCTCGGTGGACATGGTCTTAAAAGGGAAGAGGAGCTGAGTATCATCAGCATATGATACTGGGATGAATCCATAACTGCGCATCACTCTTGCCAGGGGTGCCACATAGATGTTAAATAAGGTAGGGCTTAAACAAGAGCCCTGTGGCACCCCTTTAGATATCTCCATCTCCGCTGATCGGTACGTGTCCATGATAACTCTCTGGGAACGCCCGGATAGGAAGCTCTTTAGCCAATCAATGGCTTTATCCTCAATACCAGCGTTCGACAACCGGTCAATAAGAATGGTATGTGACACGGTGTCGAACGCTGCTGAAAGATCTAAAAGAACTAGGATTACTGAGAAGCCCTTATCCTGATACATATGTAAGTCATCCATAACAGACAGCAGGGTAGACTCCGTGCTGTGTTTCGGCCTGAACCCTGACTGTGAGTAGTCCAGGCCGCCAACAAGTTCAATGTGATTGGACAGATGACAGTTAACATATTTTTCGATCAGTTTCCCTAAGAATGGTAATAGGGATATGGGCCTGAGATTTGTTAAATCGGACCATGGGATAGCAGTATTCTTCCTAATAGGCCTGATAAGAGCACGTTTCCACTCTCTTGGGACCGTGCCTGAGCCCAGAGAGAGATTCACCAACCTTTGGATCATGGGGCATAGCTGTTCAGTCAGGACAGGCATAATCCTGGCTGGGATGATATCATCAGGACTGCCACTTTTAATCCGGGATATTAGTGCAGATGTCTCTTGTAAAGAAATGGGTGGAAAAGAGCTTAACGTATATTTATGCAATTTGGGGTCAGAATCTATTTCCAGAGGTGCCATATCTGTGGTCAGTTTATTATTGGTGCAAACTATTTTGTCATAGATTGTATCTATTTTATTCATGAAAAAGCAAGAGATGTCGTCACACAGCTGTTGGGAGGCAAGTTCCGAGGATTCACATGCTGCCGGTTTAACAAAGGATTGTAAAACTTGATACAAAATCCTTGAAGAGTTCCCTGCAGCTGTAATTTGCGATGCAATGTAAGTTTTACGGGCGACGCGAATGGCTTTATGGTAAGTAGATAGTGAGTCCCAATATTTATTTTTATCCTCGATCAACTGAGAGGTTCTCCATCTCTTTTCTAGTTTCCTGGCATGTAATTTTAACGTCCTAAGTTGATCAGTAAACCAAATTTCTTGTTTCTTTGTTGGTCTGGGTTTGAATTGTTTAAGAGGGGCAATCTTGTCAATAGTTTCCATAATAGCTTTTTCACAATTTTTAACGGCCATATCAATATTTTCCTGAGGAACAAAAAGTGGGCAATAAAAATTATTTTTAAAAATAGTATCGGTAATTTTGTTCGACTGTCTACGTATCCTCGGTAATTGCTTGGGTCGTGAGGAGATATGTTTAGGGTAGGGAGTAAGGAATTCCACAACATAGTGGTCTGTCCAGTTAACCTGCCTTGCGGGCGGACAGGAGACCAGCATAAAATTAGAAAATATCACGTCAAGGGTATGACCTGCCTGATGTGTGGGCCCAGAGTTACGTTTCATAAGGCCTAATGTGGACAGGTCGAGTACTAAGGATTGAGCCTCGCAACAATCCGACTTATCACAGTGCACATTAAAATCTCCGACTAAAATAAAATCGCTATCACCATTGACATATGGGGCAAGTAGCTCAATCAATAAGCTAGAGAAGTTATTGCACGGTCCAGGGGGTCGATATACTAATGCACCCTTTTGATTATCATTTGAGGGCAGTATTATTTTAAAAATTAGTAATTCAATATCTGGAGAACTTATTTCGTCTAAAACAGATATATTAATTTCCTGTTTATGTACAATAGCAATCCCACCACCAGTCTTGGTGGGGCGATCCAGTCTAACTATTTTATAGTCACTAGGGACTCCCAAGGTTATGGCAGGAGTGGAATGTGGTTTCAACCACGTTTCTGTGAGGTAGCATAGATCGGGTTGTTTGGAAGAGATTAAGTCCCAAACTTCAGCACTGTGTTTCGAGAGCGACCTAATGTTACACAGGATGTTCTTCCTCCCAAGTAGGGTATGGTTACTTCCTGAAGCCAAACTGATCTCTGGGTCGACTATAATGGAACGATCAATATCAGTCGGATCTCGTTAGAAAATGGTGCTCTCAGTGCGTCGTTGTGTGCATGGAAAAGGCCCTTCTATCGGGGTATTCGATTGCCCTGCCACCCTTTAACGAATGTAAGTTATATCCCTTCAATACCTGTGAACTATAAGTGAGCCTCACCGGTGGATGCCTTTGTGTGTAGGTCTTGACAGTCCCCATGGCCCCTGGCCCCGTCCTGTCGCGGACGGGAGCAGACGGGCCCATGGTGATAGTGAACGTACGCACGCGTGTACGGGCCGTTGCTATGCATTTGGGGTGCCCTAGGGGCCCGGAACGCACCGTACCTGTGGGTGAAGCTCAATTTTACATAGGGGACTGTTATAACCTGTTGTGTTGTGTGCATCTTCCTTATTACTATTCTGTCCCTTGCTGCTCAGCCATGTGTGATGTCACTTAGAATGTTGGGTGTGAGGGACTGGTGGAGTTGGCAGTTGGAAGAGATGGGCTGAGCAGCAGGGAGGCTGCTCCTGGTGGGGTTTTACCTGGGGCTCCACTGGAGATCTGAGGCCTTACTTATGATCTTTATATGGACTTTGTTACTTGTCAAATAAACCTACAACTTGTTCTAAGCGGCCTGTCTACGGGGCATCCTTCATTATTACACTGGCGACGATTGGAAAAAAATCTACGTGTGTGCTACTTCTATGGATTATGGACTTTGAACTTAATGGATTTACAAGTGGAAAAGAACTTCAAGAGAGCTTTCAAGCTGGTTGCTGAGAGAAATTGTACTGAAACAGGGAGTGAATAGAGATTACAAGCTACGTTTTTGCTGAAGGAAACTGTGATTGAAACTTATGAACTGGAACTTGAAAAGTGATTACAAGTGAAATTTGGTAAGCTGACACTCAAGAGCCCCACCAGTGACCTATCCATCGGTCGCCCTACAATGTGAGTGTCAGTTTCTTTCTTCTGTACCGTGTTGTACCATGTACTAAAGGAATTGAGAAAAGCTTGAGGAATGAGACTGTGTTTAAAAGAGCTAAGAACTAAAGAGGTAACTGGAAAAAACGAATCGGAAGCGCTCCACCAGTGACCACAACTCAAGTGTGCCAGTTTCTATTTGACTGCCTGCTGCCTACATGTGCCGCGATTTGGCAGTTTGTGTGTGCATCCAGCCACGCTTTAATATTGAGAAGTCATGCTACATGTTTGAGTAAAGTTATTCACTTAAATCGGAACTGTATTGGTTGATATCCGTGCTGCACAGATTTGTTTGAGTCTTCAGAAGAGTTTTTTTTTTACTCAGTATGTTGATGAGATAACTGAAGCGACATCGACATTACAAGCTGCATGTTATGATTTAAATTCTAGCAAGAGCGTTTCTCAACTGATTTTACCAATTTAAATATGAACTTGAGACAAGCGGTAAATAATTCGTGAGGCACCTGAATGTGAGAGAATTCGACATTGGCACAATACGAAGTGAGAAGTGAAGCGTGTCCTTCAGTATAATGTATCAAACCCCTAATTACCGTTGCTGTCTGGAGATCCTTCCCTGGGTGCTGTCTTCCTCCTACTGATGACGTGTTGGAATCTCCGTAGGTGTTGGCGAAGAGACAGTGCACCGTCATGGTGAAGTTATTCTTTCCGTGTACGTCATCGCGCAGCTTTTCTCAACGTGAATTTGCCGTTGCCGTGAACTTGTTCCTATGGTTACCTGAACACATGGTAATGCCGCCGGCATGGAGATGGGTTTACTAACGCACCACGGGCTTTTACATATGTAAACTTTCCAAGAAATAATTTGTGACACTCATGAGTGGATAAGGTGAGCGTTGTCAGTCAGTTTCTTCACTCGCTGTTGTGCTGGTCGATGATCTCGTTGCTGTAAAACGAGCAAGTTTTAGATACATCTTTCTGACAACAGCGCCACCTTGTGAACTTTTAAAGTAATTTATTTGCAGTTCATAGCATAAAGCTAGAATTGAGGCACTGCTGGTTTTGTTGGTGATGTGCAAAAGTACATAAATAGTAACGTCTCTGAAAAAGCGTTGAAGGAGTACCGTATGGACATATTTGGGAAAACTTGTTAAGCACCTACTGTGCATCATTCCTGAGGCACTGTATTGAATTACAACTACATTGGATTTTATGGACAAGGACTTCACTTTGGGTGAGGACTTCGGGTGAGAGATCGCTCACCGGTGTATGAGATTTCCTTTTTCTTTATTTTCGTTGTTACAATACTGTTTTGTGGGGTGTGAGTGTGTGCCTCTATCTTGTGGGGGTAGTGTGTGTTCTGATTTAGTTGAGGTTGTGGGGTGGTGTGTACCCCAATTTTTGTTCCATAGGGATGTTTGTACCCTGGTTATTGGGTGGTGTTTGAGGAGTTTTGTAGCTGAATGTCCAGTTTTGAGACGTTTTGGGAGTTATGTGCTCCGGTTCATTTCAGTTCACAGGGGTTGGTTCCCTATTACTATGTGTTGAGTTTAAGGGAGGTGTTTTTCCCCTATAGGGTGACGTTGTTCCCCTATTTCTGTGATTTGTATCATAGGGAGGTTTATTTTCCCTATTTCGGAGTCTTTTGGGAGGTGTTTTTCCCCTATAGGGTGACGTAGTTCCCCTATTTCTGAGTTTAAGGGAGGTGTTTTTCCCATATAGGGTGACGTTGTTCCCCTATTTCTGTGATTTGTATCATAGGGAGGTTTTTTTTTTTTCCCTATTTCCGAGTTTTTGGGAGGTGTTTTCCCCTTTTACGGTGTTCCAAGTTTCTTAGGGTGGTGAGTTCCCCTTTTGCAATTACAATGTTCTGTGTGTCTAAGGGAGGTGTATTCCCCTATAGGGAGGTGTAATTCCCCTATTACGCTGTTTTGGATTCTAAGGGAGGTGTTTTCCCCTATGGGGTGGTGTGTTTACCCCATTGCTGTTCATTTGTTGGTGGTGTTTTCCCATCTAATTAGTTCCCTAGGGAGGGGGATGGGGTTCATTATTGATTTTCAGTATTTTCTGATTTGTTGTATGTTTTCTTGCATAATGAATTTTCTGTTTATGTATGCGATGGTATTTTGGTGATATTTTGATTTTATGCATTTGTATCTTTATGCTTTGTTTTTGTAAGGAAGGGAGATGTGTTATAACCTGTTGTGTTGTGTGCATCTTCCTTATTACTATTCTGTCCCTTGCTGCTCAGCCATGTGTGATGTCACTTAGAATGTTGGGTGTGAGGGACTGGTGGAGTTGGCAGTTGGAAGAGATGGGCTGAGCAGCAGGGAGGCTGCTCCTGGTGGGGTTTTACCTGGGGCTCCACTGGAGATCTGAGGCCTTACTTATGATCTTTATATGGACTTTGTTACTTGTCAAATAAACCTACAACTTGTTCTAAGCGGCCTGTCTACGGGGCATCCTTCATTATTACAGGGACACATGAGGGGCAAGTATTAAGGCCTACATGCATGCTGGTTGTCATGGAGCCCAAGTTTAAAGTTTGAATTTGTTCTGGAAGGTGCACAGCAGAAGTCAGTTCGAATGAATCTACTTTGTTGCAATGTGTTTGTGGGGTTGACATCATGCTGAAGAAAAAAACACAATAAGAACCCACTGACTGTGCTAGGTTTGAAGGGATTGGAGGAAACATAGGATGCAAATGTGAGTGACCAATCACTCTGTACTCCTGTGCATGAAACAGGCCAGCAAGGCAGATATAAGGCAGCGAGGTCCCATGAGGGATCACTTGCCTGCACATATTTCCTATCTAACACACTGCTGCTGCTCCTGATTCCCTGGAACCGTGAGGGGTGCGGATGGTCGGAGGCGGAGCCTGTCCCAGGTGAGGAAACGCTGGCAGGATATCCGGTGCTGGATGCGGAGGATCGCACGGGTCCTGCTGGGGGACTCACCTGAGAGCCATAAGAACCGCGGGCGCCGCCGTCTCTCCCACATCCACAAGCGTGTGCTGGCGGTGGTATTTCCAGACTTGGACAGGCGCTTACAGGAGATGCAGCAGCAGGAAGGGGGTAGGTACATGTGTGTTTGTTGTGTTTCACCAGCATTTGTAAGTGCACTGTTCCATGGATGCACTGCCAGGGTTTAATGGTGCTGTGCAGATCCTGTTACCCACAGTATTGCAGTGCTCTCCTGCCTCCCTTCCTCTCCTTGCAATGTGTTCCCTGGTCTGTGTGACGTCACTCCGTCACAAGGTTATGTAGCCTGGCACCTTCTCCACGTGTACAATGCCTGCAGCATCATGTGTGGGGGTGGTGTGTAACATGTTTTGGGATCTTGCCTGTGCCCTGTCCAGTTCTGGTCTTGTGGGTTCCATGTCAGTTGGCACTAATGCTGAGTCCAGATATGGGAGTTAGTCTCTCAAGTGTGAGGCCTTACAGCACGCATGTCCTATGTGGTGGCCTGTGACATGATGTGCATGAGTGTGTGGTACGCATACTGCGGGGATGGTAGCGTGTGTTGCAGTCATTCCCATTCAGGAGCATGGAGTTGTGTGGCCACCACTGTCCCCAGGGGCATATTTTCCTAGGTATCATGTGTGTAATCTGAATATGTTGACAATCTCTGTGTCTACAGCATAGGTTGTGCTCTGTGCCATTGTCCCCTGGCCAAATGTATATTGACGTGAAATGTAGTACAAGTGTCCACTGTACAGACTGACCTGATTTTCCTTGTTCATACTCACGGTGGACATTGCCTGTGTGTCTTGTTACAATCATCTGATGATGCCCGTTTGTACATGATTATTTGGACAGGCGCACCTTGGGTATTTTGTGTGCAACCTTGATTTGTTGCATCCCATGTGTATTTCACCCAGACTAAGGGATGTAAGTGCTTCCTGTGTCTCCAAATAATTGTCTCATGTAGGGGGTGGGTGGTGCGGGCATGGCCTTCATGTCACAACCTGATATCTCCTTGCTAGGACTGGCCAGTGTGTGATGTTGGTCTGGACATGCACTCAAGGTGCAGTGGGCCAGTCATGGTGGGCATGTTTTCAGTTTAACCTATGCTGCATGTGCCTCTTGTTCCTGGATATGGTCCCTGCTCATCCCTATTTCCTGCCACGCTGTGTGGTGCAGATGCAGTGCTGGATTTTCCCCAGGGCCGTGCTCCTCAGTCAAAATTCCATTCCATCTCATTTGCTATTGTGTCATGCTCTCCATAGGACAGAGAGGGAGGGAGAGGGGGACAGAGAGGGAGGGAGACACAGGGAGACGGACAGAGGGAGGAGGCTGACACACAGAGGGAGGGAGAGGGGGACACAGAGGGAGGGAGACACAGGGAGACGGACAGAGGGAGGAGGCTGACACACAGAGGGAGGGAGAGGGGGACAGAGAGGGAGGGAGAGGGGGACAGAGAGGGAGGGAGAGGGGGACAGAGAGGGAGGGAGACACAGGGAGATGGACAGAGGGAGGAGGCTGACACACAGAGGGAGGGAGAGGGGGACAGAGAGGGAGGGAGAGGGGGACAGAGAGGGAGGGAGACACAGGGAGACGGACAGAGGGAGGAGGCTGACACACAGAGGGAGGGAGAGGGGGACACAGAGGGAGGGAGAGGGGGACACAGAGGGAGGGAGACACAGGGAGAGCAAATCAGCCTTGTGGTGTGTGGGAATGTCTGGTCGTTAGCAGGTGGACTGCGTGCATGTAGACAAGGGTGGCCAGTGCCAGAACCCCCCCTCTCCTCCATGGCAAAACACAGGGCCATGTCACAACCTGTGCACGAGCACAACGACAGCTACCTGCATTATCTAAGTGTGTGGAACCACTCCATATGCCCACGTACAGTGCAACACGGAAGGCGCCAATGCATGGCTCGCCACACCTGCCCACTCCACTGCTGACTGCAGTCACACTTGACGCAGCAAGTAAGACTGTGCCACACATAGTTAAAGGCGCCAAAGTGGTGCCCAAGGGACACCCCCATGCACAAGTGCACTGTGAGTGGAATGCAAGACAGATCCTAATTCCCAGAGGCAATGTTCCAACTTTGAAACTGATGAAACATGGATGTTGCATGGACCAAAATTAACATTGTCTCTCTCACACACAGGCAACCTCGTGGTTCACCCCCCAACACTGGGGGGGAAGACTCACAGGACCCGGCTCTGCGGGAGGCCGATCCCACCGGCAGCGACGACTCTCACCACTCTGTGGACGACCCCGACCAACCTGGCCCCTCTGGTGTCCAACGACCTGCAGCACCTGCGTCAGGTACAACGGGGCCAACCACCACCCCCACTCCTGCCACATCCCAGGAGACACCCAGGATCCCTGCCCCACCACCACAAAGCAGCCAGGCTGGCCAGGAGGGACACGGTGTCCCGGGCACCCAGGAGGAGGCAGGCGACAACGCCAATGCCACCCCTCAGGGGTCCCGGAGACCCGATGTGCCCACAAGGGCAGGCCAGGTGCTAGTGGGCAGGGGTGGTGGGAGTGGAGGACGGCGGAGGCGCCAGCCTGACCAGTTGGCTGGGGATCCGGTATATTCCCATGTCCGAAACATCCTGGACACATACCGGCAGGACACCACGGGCATGGCCCAGGTTGTGTCCGTCCTCGAGGGGATCAAGACCCAGCAGGCCCAGCAACATGCGGAGCTAGATGCCTGTCTACTGCAACACCAACGGAGGATGGAGGACGGACAGGCTGAGCTCGTGACGGTGTACACGGGAATTCACAATACACTCCGTCGGATGGCCGACAACATGGGCAACCCTCCCTGTGCCAGAAGGCGTAGAACATCACCACCCACAGGGAGGGACCAGGAGGAGGAGGAAACATCCGATGGAGCATCCCAAACATCGTCACGGCCTGCTTCTGAGGGTCCCCGCAGGAGGCCGGGTCGTCCACGGAAAGGACCGTGAGGGTCGGCGCTACATCACCATCTCCCAGGACACCTGGCCTGGCACCTGGTCCACTGGAGCAACAGCATCACAGCATCAAGAGACATTCTCTGCCACATGGCCTTGCTGGTCACTGTCTGACCAATGTTGACAAAGACTGTGGCATGGACTCTGAGGATTTCCAATGGCAAGGACACCAACTCCCCTACTGAACTTTGGATTCCAAACTCCCGGAAAGCCCCTCACGTCATACCCCCCCCCCCACCCCCCCACAAAAATAAAAAGTCACACCATGAAGAGAAGATGCCTGCTGGTTGCATTATTACCTTACATGTGTCTTGTAAAGTCGAAACATGCCTGAGTTCTCTTTTGACTTCAACCATCCACACCCTGGGGCCTGAGTCTGGCACAGGACACACGGGTCACAGTGTATTAGGCAAGACAGACATGGAGCACCATACACACCCGTGATGGGCCCAACCAGCTGAGGGGGTGGCCGCACAACCGTGCTGACAGACACATTGAGTACAGCAACAGTCATGCGCAGAGGTCAGGGATCCTGTCCAGTGTCCTGGGGGGCACCCAGGTATGTGTAGACAGGTGGCAGAGCCATGTCCTGCAAGCTTGAGTCCGGTGGATGCAGAGAATGGGGGCCTGGCCAACGTTGGATGCATGGGGATGGCACATGTCACAATACCCACACAGTCATGGACATCATGCACAATACACACTCTCATCCCACACACACAGCTTGCATCTTGCTACTCGACACACAGACACATAGCCACTATCAGGGAACACCATGCCAGACATGCTGGATGCACCGTGGCAACACACCAGCATTGACTGAGAAGAGGCACCTTGGAGGCATAGGGACACCTTTATTAGTCATGTTTTCGGGATTGCAGAGGCAACTTGAAGTACACATGAACACTTCATGTGGAGTAACATGTGGGCCCAACACTGGCACCCCCCTTCTGCAGCACAAATGCGTGATAGCCATGGAACTGGCACACAATTGTCGGCTAACAGCTAAACACCCACAGCTGCTCACGGAGAGACTGCCATACACCATTGATCCGCTGATGTAGAAGTCCCACACCATGTCAAGCCAATGCAAACCGTATGTGTCCGAGGGCAGTGTTACACACATTGATGCCATCATCACAATCCACTATCCCATCACTGATGACTGTCAACAAGTCAGACCATCTATTCAGGTGTACACAGCTGCATGTCACGTGTACCATGGTGATGCAACATGTCGGCAGAGGAACCAAACATCCACAGGGGCAGTGTGCATACATCGTGAACAACTGCCCCACCCAATACACCCCTGATGCATCCCTTACCCTAAGGAGACTTCCAAATGTGTCCGTGCCTGTAACGCTGAGTCAGCACACGATGACGTGGCCATGAGGAATAGCAGTGCCACAACAATGCAAGCAGCAGACGGCATGCGCAAGTACCTGGGGAAGAGAGACACACAAGAAGTCAGCCACAAGAAGCACAGCCACTTGCATGTGCATTTACTCGACACATGTATGGATGACAACATGCTAGGTCACAATTATGACTGGGGAAATACAACCATCACTGGCACCATCACTCCAGTGACACACCCACACACACCTCTGACTCACGTGCCATACATGCATGTGGAGACACACATCACAACACATGCCACACGGGGAACAATGCGTGCACACTCAGACACTGGTACTCACCACTAAGCAAAGAAGTCGCGTATGAGCCGAGTCTGGATGTCCTCTTGCGGCTCCACATCCTCCACATCACTAGCCCCATTGCCAAGCCCTTCATCCTCCACGGGTGGATGGTCCTCGTCATCTTGATCCAGGATGAGTGGCACAGCTTTCTCAACTGCCATGTTGTGCAGCATGCAGCAGACCATGAAGATTTTGCAGACCTTCGCAGGGGCATATGGGAGGGCGCCGCCGGTCTTGTGTAGGCACCTGAATCGGCTCTTCAGCAGGCCAAATGTCCTCTCTATCACTCGCCTTGTCCGGCCATGGGCGGTGTTGTAGCGGAGCTGGGCCGGCGTGATGGGGTTGCGGAGAGGTGTGATCAGCCATGGCATGTTGGGATAGCCAGCGTCCCCTACATGGGAAGCACATGGACATCGTTAGAACTGGAGAAGCGGTCGTGCCGGTAGTCTACGCAAAATACAGGACAGACAGACTGTACCCACCAACAACACATGCTCGTTCGTTGCGCAGCTGTGTCATCATTTCAGGCACCCTGCTACGCCTCATGATGTAGGCATCGTGTGCTGATCCTGGAAAACGAGCACAGACATGTGAAATCACCATGTTGGACAGACACACCACAAGGGCATTGATGGAGTGGTAGTGCTTGCGATTCCGGTACGCTACCTCCTGTGCCTGTGGTGGTACCAAAGCAACATGTGTCCCATCTATGGACCCAATTACACGGGGCATCCCTCCCAGGGCATAGAATCCACGCTTGACCCCAGTCAACATTTCAGGGGTAGGAAAATGGATGAAGTCATCCAGGTGAATCAACATGGCCTCTAAGAAATCATGCAGCACACGGCAGAACATGCTCTGGGACATGCCACCAACATGAGCTATGGTATTTTGAAAGGTACCCGTGGCTAGAAAATGTAGGGCTGCCATTACCTTCAGCTTGGGTGTCAGTGCCGTAGGATACCTGTGCAGCGGTTGCAGGTGTGGTGCCGGTCTCGCTGTCAACTCCAGAATCAACCGTTGGGGGAAGCGGTAGCACCGGATACGATCATTCTCCCGCATGGCAGCCAAGTCCGGAATTGCTCGGGGAAGAGGCGGCGCTCTGCAGTAATTTGGAAGTGACAAGGAAGAGTGAGTGCACCACAACAACAAATAATTTGTACTGAGCACATGTTAATCTGTCTATACACATATGCTACATACGGAGTCAGGTATGTGCCACATGCCCTGGACACGTATGGCTGCCAGGTGACACTCCTACCAAGAGCCAGCTACACACGGAGATTGAGAACCTCCACATGCCATGGCATGGGAATAGCTGTGTCCCAGTGCAAGTGAACAGCCAGACGCAAGACAGGAGTGACATACACCCACACATCAGCAGAAGTAGGATGCCGATTGCAGAGACTGGTAGCGGAACACTAGAGCCACAGGTCACATGACATTCCACTAGGACAGCCCACACACCTTGCCATGAAGGTGCACATGTCATGACTCACCACACATTCATAGAGAGGATGCAGACATGTCCTAGTTACGCTACTCCATGTCCCATGCATACATACGCACCTCACATCCGATACCACATGTGGCATGGTGTGCGGAACAGTGTGCAATGTCAATCTACACACAGACACATGTTGGTTGCTGCAACAGCTGCAGCTTTTGAGGGTGCTCCAACATCAACCTAATGGGAAACCCCCACACATACATGACATAGTCACATCGTGCACCGTGTGTAGTGACAAGTCAGGTGTGGTAACCCCTGTACCGGGCTTCTGTGTGTTGGTGTCCGTGCCATGCCAGTGTCGGTCATCCCAAGTGTGCAGTACGACATGCACACATGTCCAAGGAGTCAAGGGCATGCCTGGCACACATTGCACCGTCACACATTACATCTGTACACATATCATCAGACATCTGGTGCCTTCTCGACTCAGGAGTAATGTGCCACATCACAGCCTGTCACACCTGTGCCTCACACATGTAGTACTGCCCAGACAATGCCTTGATGTCCATCCATGGACAAGTATGTCCGCCCTATTCCTTCCTGTGTGCTACCTGTCACCACTGTGATGTGTGAAAACCGCCGTACTGCTGCTAAGAGGGCCTGTGTACGTTCCCATATCACTATGGGAGTGCTGCCGTATGTGTACCCATAGTGATGGTGAGCGTACAGGCATGTGTACGGTCAGTAAGTACGCATACGCGAGAACACCCATAGTGGTACGGCCCGTACACACGCCTGTACGTTCACTATCACTATGGGTGTCCTCGCGTATGCGTACTCGTAGTGATAGTGAATGTACAGGCGTGTGTATGGGCCGTACCAGTACGAGTACGCATACGCAAGAACACCCATAGTGGTACGGCCCGTACACACGCCTGTACGTTCACTATCACTATGGGTGTCCTCGCGTATGCGTACTCGTAGTGATAGTGAGCGTACAGGCGTGTGTACGGGCCGTACCACTATGGGTGTCCTCGCGTATGCGTACTCGTACTGGTACGGCCCGTACACACGCCTGTACGTTCACTATCACTATGGGTGTCCTCGCGTATGCGTACTCGTAGTGATAGTGAGCGTACAGGCGTGTGTACGGGCCGTACCACTATGGGTGTCCTCGCGTATGCGTACTCGTACTGGTACGGCCCGTACA
This sequence comes from Triturus cristatus, assembly GCF_964204655.1. NCBI lineage: Eukaryota > Metazoa > Chordata > Amphibia > Caudata > Salamandridae > Triturus > Triturus cristatus. Next base: position 656,314,854 of record NC_140594.1, read on the forward strand.
CACGCCTGTACGTTCACTATCACTATGTGTGTCCTCGCGTATGCGTACTCGTAGAGATAGTGAGCGTACAGGCGTGTGTACGGGCCGTACCAGTACGAGTACGCATACGCGAGGACACCCATAGTGGTACGGCCCGTACACACGCCTGTACGCTCACTATCACTATGAGTACGCATACGCGAGGACACCCATAGTGATAGTGAACGTACAGGCGTGTGTACGGGCCGTACCAGTACGAGTACGCATACGCGAGGACACCCATTTATTTTATTTATTTATTTATTTGTAGGTTTATATAGCGCTAGAATCGACTGCAACTGGAGTATCTCTGCGCTTTATGGAGCCGGTAAAACAGAGGAATAGAGGAGCTAGATCTCATTTCTGAACAACACAGTTTTCAGGAGTTTTCTGAAAGTGAGATGTTCTTTACACTGTCTCAGATAAAGGGGAAGTCTATTCCACAGGGTGGGGCCTACGATTGATAGTGCTTTACTACCGTGTCTAGATTTTTTTGCACGGGGAGTCACCAAAAGAAGATAGTTACTGGATCTAAGTGAACGAATAGGGACATAAGGAACAAATTTGTTCTGAAGATAAATAGGCCCTTGTCCATTTAAGCATTTATGAATCAAGCAGAATATCTTGAACTTAGATCTCTGGCGAATAGAAAGCCAGTGCAATTTCTCCAGAAGAGGTTTGGACGCCGTTCTCGGAGGAGCATTAAGGACAAGACGAGCCGCAGTGTTTTGAATGACCTGAAGCTTGGCCAACACGTGTTCGTTGGCAGAAAGCAACAGGCCATTACAATAGTCAATACGACTCATAACCAGTGTTTGAACCAGAGTTCTCCTAAAAGAGTCCGGTAGTAAGTGAAAAACTCTGCGTAGCAGGCGAATAGTATGGAACCAAATTCCAACAGTGTGGTTGACATGCTGTCCAAATAACAGGTCTTGATCCAGACGAATCCCTAAACTCTTCACAACCTGTTTGGGTTCCGGAGCTATTCCCAAATCGGGAGGCCACCAATCAGGGGTCCACAATAGTTTGGCTTCTCCAAACAGCATTAGCTCCGTCTTGCTGACATTACACTGAAGGAAGTTGGAAGACATCCAATAAGCCAGCGCCTTCATGCCCGCAGAAAAGGAGTTTTTAACCTCGGTGGACATGGTCTTAAAAGGGAAGAGGAGCTGAGTATCATCAGCATATGATACTGGGATGAATCCATAACTGCGCATCACTCTTGCCAGGGGTGCCACATAGATGTTAAATAAGGTAGGGCTTAAACAAGAGCCCTGTGGCACCCCTTTAGATATCTCCATCTCCGCTGATCGGTACGTGTCCATGATAACTCTCTGGGAACGCCCGGATAGGAAGCTCTTTAGCCAATCAATGGCTTTATCCTCAATACCAGCGTTCGACAACCGGTCAATAAGAATGGTATGTGACACGGTGTCGAACGCTGCTGAAAGATCTAAAAGAACTAGGATTACTGAGAAGCCCTTATCCTGATACATATGTAAGTCATCCATAACAGACAGCAGGGTAGACTCCGTGCTGTGTTTCGGCCTGAACCCTGACTGTGAGTAGTCCAGGCCGCCAACAAGTTCAATGTGATTGGACAGATGACAGTTAACATATTTTTCGATCAGTTTCCCTAAGAATGGTAATAGGGATATGGGCCTGAGATTTGTTAAATCGGACCATGGGATAGCAGTATTCTTCCTAATAGGCCTGATAAGAGCACGTTTCCACTCTCTTGGGACCGTGCCTGAGCCCAGAGAGAGATTCACCAACCTTTGGATCATGGGGCATAGCTGTTCAGTCAGGACAGGCATAATCCTGGCTGGGATGATATCATCAGGACTGCCACTTTTAATCCGGGATATTAGTGCAGATGTCTCTTGTAAAGAAATGGGTGGAAAAGAGCTTAACGTATATTTATGCAATTTGGGGTCAGAATCTATTTCCAGAGGTGCCATATCTGTGGTCAGTTTATTATTGGTGCAAACTATTTTGTCATAGATTGTATCTATTTTATTCATGAAAAAGCAAGAGATGTCGTCACACAGTTGTTGGGAGGCAAGTTCCGAGGATTCACATGCTGCCGGTTTAACAAAGGATTGTAAAACTTGATACAAAATCCTTGAAGAGTTCCCTGCAGCTGTAATTTGCGATGCAATGTAAGTTTTACGGGCGACGCGAATGGCTTTATGGTAAGTAGATAGTGAGTCCCAATATTTATTTTTATCCTCGATCAACTGAGAGGTTCTCCATCTCTTTTCTAGTTTCCTGGAATGTAATTTTAACGTCCTAAGTTGATCAGTAAACCAAATTTCTTGTTTCTTTGTTGGTCTGGGTTTGAATTGTTTAAGAGGGGCAATCTTGTCAATAGTTTCCATAATAACTTTTTCACAATTTTTAACGGCCATGTCAATATTTTCCTGAGGAACAAAAAGTGGGCAAAAAAAATTATTTTTAAAAATAGTATCGGTAATTTTGTGCCACTGTCTACGTATCCTCGGTAATTGCTTGGGTCGTGAGGAGATATGTTTAGGGTAGGGAGTAAGGAATTCCACAACATAGTGGTCTGTCCAGTTAACCTGCCTTGCGGGCGGACAGGAGACCAGCATAAAATTAGAAAATATCACGTCAAGGGAATGACCTGCCTGATGTGTGGGCCCAGAGTTACGTTTCATAAGGCCTAATGTGGACAGGTCGAGTAATAAGGATTGAGCCTCGCAACAATCCGACTTATCACAGTGCACATTAAAATCTCTGACTAAAATAAAATCGCTATCACCATTGACATATGGGGCAAGTAGCTCAATCAATAAGCTAGAGAAGTTATTGCACGGTCCAGGGGGTCGATATACTAATGCACCCTTTTGATTATCATTTGAGGGCAGTATTATTTTAAAAATTAGTAATTCAATATCTGGAGAACTTATTTCGTCTAAAACAGATATATTAATTTCCTGTTTATGTACAATAGCAATCCCACCACCAGTCTTGGTGGGGCGATCCAGTCTAACTATTTTATAGTCACTAGGGACTCCCAAGGTTATGGCAGGAGTGGAATGTGGTTTCAACCACGTTTCTGTGAGGTAGCATAGATCGGGTTGTTTGGAAGAGATTAAGTCCCAAACTTCAGCACTGTGTTTCGAGAGCGACCTAATGTTACACAGGATGTTCTTCCTCCCAAGTAGGGTATGGTTACTTCCTGAAGCCAAACTGATCTCTGGGTCGACTATAATGGAACGATCAATATCAGTCGGATCTCGTTAGAAAATGGTGCTCTCAGTGCGTCGTTGTGTGCATGGAAAAGGCCCTTCTATATCGGGGTATTCGATTGCCCTGCCACCCTTTAACGAATGTAAGTTATATCCCTTCAATACCTGTGAACTATAAGTGAGCCTCACCGGTGGATGCCTTTGTGTGTAGGTCTTGACAGTCCCCATGGCCCCTGGCCCCGTCCTGTCGCGGACGGGAGCAGACGGGCCCATGGTGATAGTGAACGTACGCACGCGTGTACGGGCCGTTGCTATGCATTTGGGGTGCCCTAGGGGCCCGGAACGCACCGTACCTGTGGGTGAAGCTCAATTTTACATAGGGGACTGTTATAACCTGTTGTGTTGTGTGCATCTTCCTTATTACTATTCTGTCCCTTGCTGCTCAGCCATGTGTGATGTCACTTAGAATGTTGGGTGTGAGGGACTGGTGGAGTTGGCAGTTGGAAGAGATGGGCTGAGCAGCAGGGAGGCTGCTCCTGGTGGGGTTTTACCTGGGGCTCCACTGGAGATCTGAGGCCTTACTTATGATCTTTATATGGACTTTGTTACTTGTCAAATAAACCTACAACTTGTTCTAAGCGGCCTGTCTACGGGGCATCCTTCATTATTACACTGGCGACGATTGGAAAAGAATCTACGTGTGTGCTACTTCTATGGATTATGGACTTTGAACTTAATGGATTTACAAGTGGAAAAGAACTTCAAGAGAGCTTTCAAGCTGGTTGCTGAGAGAAATTGTACTGAAACAGGGAGTGAATAGAGATTACAAGCTACGTTTTTGCTGAAGGAAACTGTGATTGAAACTTATGAACTGGAACTTGAAAAGTGATTACAAGTGAAATTTGGTAAGCTGACACTCAAGAGCCCCACCAGTGACCTATCCATCGGTCGCCCTACAATGTGAGTGTCAGTTTCTTTCTTCTGTACCGTGTTGTACCATGTACTAAAGGAATTGAGAAAAGCTTGAGGAATGAGACTGTGTTTAAAAGAGCTAAGAACTAAAGAGGTAACTAGAAAAAACGAATCGGAAGCGCTCCACCAGTGACCACAACTCAAGTGTGCCAGTTTCTATTTGACTGCCTGCTGCCTACATGTGCCGCGATTTGGCAGTTTGTGTGTGCATCCAGCCACGCTTTAATATTGAGAAGTCATGCTACATGTTTGAGTAAAGTTATTCACTTAAATCGGAACTGTATTGGTTGATATCCGTGCTGCACAGATTTGTTTGAGTCTTCAGAAGAGTTTTTTTTTTACTCAGTATGTTGATGAGATAACTGAAGCGACATCGACATTACAAGCTGCATGTTATGATTTAAATTCTAGCAAGAGCGTTTCTCAACTGATTTTACCAATTTAAATATGAACTTGAGACAAGCGGTAAATAATTCGTGAGGCACCTGAATGTGAGAAAATTCGACATTGGCACAATACGAAGTGAGAAGTGAAGCGTGTCCTTCAGTATAATGTATCAAACCCCTAATTACCGTTGCTGTCTGGAGATCCTTCCCTGGGTGCTGTCTTCCTCCTACTGATGACGTGTTGGAATCTCCGTAGGTGTTGGCGAAGAGACAGTGCACCGTCATGGTGAAGTTATTCTTTCCGTGTACGTCATCGCGCAGCTTTTCTCAACGTGAATTTGCCGTTGCCGTGAACTTGTTCCTATGGTTACCTGAACACATGGTAATGCCGCCGGCATGGAGATGGGTTTACTAACGCACCACGGGCTTTTACATATGTAAACTTTCCAAGAAATAATTTGTGACACTCATGAGTGGATAAGGTGAGCGTTGTCAGTCAGTTTCTTCACTCGCTGTTGTGCTGGTCGATGATCTCGTTGCTGTAAAACGAGCAAGTTTTAGATACATCTTTCTGACAACAGCGCCACCTTGTGAACTTTTAAAGTAATTTATTTGCAGTTCATAGCATAAAGCTAGAATTGAGGCACTGCTGGTTTTGTTGGTGATGTGCAAAAGTACATAAATAGTAACGTCTCTGAATAAGCGTTGAAGGAGTACCGTATGGACATATTTGGGAAAACTTGTTAAGCACCTACTGTGCATCATTCCTGAGGCACTGTATTGAATTACAACTACATTGGATTTTATGGACAAGGACTTCACTTTGGGTGAGGACTTCGGGTGAGAGATCGCTCACCGGTGTATGAGATTTCCTTTTTCTTTATTTTCGTTGTTACAATACTGTTTTGTGGGGTGTGAGTGTGTGCCTCTATCTTGTGGGGGTAGTGTGTGTTCTGATTTAGTTGAGGTTGTGGGGTGGTGTGTACCCCAATTTTTGTTCCATAGGGATGTTTGTACCCTGGTTATTGGGTGGTGTTTGAGGAGTTTTGTAGCTGAATGTCCAGTTTTGAGACGTTTTGGGAGTTATGTGCTCCGGTTCATTTCAGTTCACAGGGGTTGGTTCCCTATTACTATGTGTTGAGTTTAAGGGAGGTGTGTTTCCCCTATAGGGTGACGTTGTTCCCCTATTTCTGTGATTTGTATCATAGGGAGGTTTATTTTCCCTATTTCGGAGTCTTTTGGGAGGTGTTTTTCCCCTATAGGGTGACGTAGTTCCCCTATTTCTGAGTTTAAGGGAGGTGTTTTTCCCCTATAGGGTGACGTTGTTCCCCTATTTCTGTGATTTGTATCATAGGGAGGTTTTTTTTTTTTCCCTATTTCCGAGTTTTTGGGAGGTGTTTTCCCCTTTTACGGTGTTCCAAGTTTCTTAGGGTGGTGAGTTCCCCTTTTGCAATTACAATGTTCTGTGTGTCTAAGGGAGGTGTATTCCCCTATAGGGAGGTGTAATTCCCCTATTACGCTGTTTTGGATTCTAAGGGAGGTGTTTTCCCCTATGGGGTGGTGTGTTTACCCCATTGCTGTTCATTTGTTGGTGGTGTTTTCCCATCTAATTAGTTCCCTAGGGAGGGGGATGGGGTTCATTATTGATTTTCAGTATTTTCTGATTTGTTGTATGTTTTCTTGCATAATGAATTTTCTGTTTATGTATGCGATGGTATTTTGGCGATATTTTGATTTTATGCATTTGTATCTTTATGCTTTGTTTTTGTAAGGAAGGGAGATGTGTTATAACCTGTTGTGTTGTGTGCATCTTCCTTATTACTATTCTGTCCCTTGCTGCTCAGCCATGTGTGATGTCACTTAGAATGTTGGGTGTGAGGGACTGGTGGAGTTGGCAGTTGGAAGAGATGGGCTGAGCAGCAGGGAGGCTGCTCCTGGTGGGGTTTTACCTGGGGCTCCACTGGAGATCTGAGGCCTTACTTATGATCTTTATATGGACTTTGTTACTTGTCAAATAAACCTACAACTTGTTCTAAGCGGCCTGTCTACGGGGCATCCTTCATTATTACAGGGACACATGAGGGGCAAGTATTAAGGCCTACATGCATGCTGGTTGTCATGAAGCCCAAGTTTAAAGTTTGAATTTGTTCTGGAAGGTGCACAGCAGAAGTCAGTTCGAATGAATCTACTTTGTTGCAATGTGTTTGTGGGGTTGACATCATGCTGAAGAAAAAAACACAATAAGAACCCACTGACTGTGCTAGGTTTGAAGGGATTGGAGGAAACATAGGATGCAAATGTGAGTGACCAATCACTCTGTACTCCTGTGCATGAAACAGGCCAGCAAGGCAGATATAAGGCAGCGAGGTCCCATGAGGGATCACTTGCCTGCACATATTTCCTATCTAACACACTGCTGCTGCTCCTGATTCCCTGGAACCATGTCAAGGTCTGTGGAGAGGTCACAGCCATTCACCCTGGAGGAGAACCTGGCATTGCTGGATGTGATCCTCCCACAGTACCCCCTGCTGTATGGGCGACCAGGGTATCAGGTGAGTGCAGAGCTACTAGCACAGACTGTGTCCCTTTGTTTGTGACTGTGACTTCTGCCATTGTGTCCAGGTGTGACACACATGCTATGTACTGTAGGGGGGGGTCCCAGGGGGGGGGGAATGCCTGATGTCTCCCAGCAGTGCCCAGACACAGGAGGGGTGTGTGCAGAGGCCTCCCAGCAGTGCCCAGAGACAGGAGGGGTGTGTGCCTATCACTCCCAGCAGTGCCCAGAGACAGGAGGGGTGTGTGCAGAGTCCTCCCAGCAGTGCCAAGACATAGGAGGGGTGTGTGCAGAGTCCTCCCAGCAGTGCCCAGACACAGGAGGGGTGGGTGCCTATCACCCCCAGCAGTGCCCAGACATAGGAGGGGTGGGTGCCTATCACTCCCAGCAGTGGCCAGAGGCAGGAGGGGTGGGTGCCTATCACTCCCAGCAGTGCCCAGAGACAGGAGGGGTGGGTGCAGAGTCCTCCCAGCAGTGCCAAGACATAGGAGGGGTGTGTGCAGAGTCCTCCCAGCAGTGCCCAGACACAGGAGGGGTGGGTGCCTATCACCCCCAGCAGTGCCCAGAGACAGGAGGGGTGGGTGTGATGCACAGTGTGAGCCTTGATAATTGATTGTGTCTTTGCCCTCATTCCACCTGTGTACTTTCACTGGCACGTACTGCTTTTGCCCTTCCCCAGAGGAGTATGTCCCTATGGCAAAGGTGCCATGCGTTGGCTGCATGACATGCCTTGTTGTAACCAGCTAATTTGTTCCCATATGTGTCTCTGTGACATGTTGCAGGTGTATTGATGTAGTGTCACTTGTTCATCCTCACAGGTAGGCGCCTCTGCCAAGGAGCAGATCTGGCTGACCGCCGTCAGTGCCGTGAGGGGTGCGGATGGTTGGAGGCGGAGCCTGTCCCAGGTGAGGAAACGCTGGCAGGATATCCGGTGCTGGATGCGGAGGATCGCACGGGTCCTGCTGGGGGACTCACCTGAGAGCCATAAGAACCGCGGGCGCCGCCGTCTCTCCCACATCCACAAGCGTGTGCTGGCGGTGGTATTTCCAGACTTGGACAGGCGCTTACAGGAGATGCAGCAGCAGGAAGGGGGTAGGTACATGTGTGTTTGTTGTGTTTCACCAGCATTTGTAAGTGCACTGTTCCATGGATGCACTGCCAGGGTTTAATGGTGCTGTGCAGATCCTGTTACCCACAGTATTGCAGTGCTCTCCTGCCTCCCTTCCCCTCCTTGCAATGTGTTCCCTGGTCTGTGTGACGTCACTCCGTCACAAGGTTATGTAGCCTGGCACCTTCTCCACGTGTACAATGCCTGCAGCATCATGTGTGGGGGTGGTGTGTAACATGTTTTGGGATCTTGCCTGTGCCCTGTCCAGTTCTGGTCTTGTGGGTTCCATGTCAGTTGGCACTAATGCTGAGTCCAGATATGGGAGTTAGTCTCTCAAGTGTGAGGCCTTACAGCACGCATGTCCTATGTGGTGGCCTGTGACATGATGTGCATGAGTGTGCGGTACGCATACTGCGGGGATGGTAGCGTGTGTTGCAGTCATTCCCATTCAGGAGCATGGAGTTGTGTGGCCACCACTGTCCCCAGGGGCATATTTTCCTAGGTATCATGTGTGTAATCTGAATATGTTGACAATCTCTGTGTCTACAGCATAGGTTGTGCTCTGTGCCATTGTCCCCTGGCCAAATGTATATTGACGTGAAATGTAGTACAAGTGTCCACTGTACAGACTGACCTGATTTTCCTTGTTCATACTCACGGTGGACATTGCCTGTGTGTCTTGTTACAATCATCTGATGATGCCCGTTTGTACATGATTATTTGGACAGGCGCACCTTGGGTATTTTGTGTGCAACCTTGATTTGTTGCATCCCATGTGTATTTCACCCAGACTAAGGGATGTAAGTGCTTCCTGTGTCTCCAAATAATTGTCTCATGTAGGGGGTGGGTGGTGCGGGCATGGCCTTCATGTCACAACCTGATATCTCCTTGCTAGGACTGGCCAGTGTGTGATGTTGGTCTGGACATGCACTCAAGGTGCAGTGGGCCAGTCATAGTGGGCATGTTTTCAGTTTAACCTATGCTGCATGTGCCTCTTGTTCCTGGATATGGTCCCTGCTCATCCCTATTTCCTGCCACGCTGTGTGGTGCAGATGCAGTGCTGGATTTTCCCCAGGGCCGTGCTCCTCAGTCAAAATTCCATTCCATCTCATTTGCTATTGTGTCATGCTCTCCATAGGACAGAGAGGGAGGGAGAGGGGGACAGAGAGGGAGGGAGACACAGGGAGATGGACAGAGGGAGGAGGCTGACACACAGAGGGAGGGAGAGGGGGACACAGAGGGAGGGAGACACAGGGAGACGGACAGAGGGAGGAGGCTGACACACAGAGGGAGGGAGAGGGGGACAGAGAGGGAGGGAGAGGGGGACAGAGAGGGAGGGAGAGGGGACAGAGAGGGAGGGAGACACAGGGAGACGGACAGAGGGAGGAGGCTGACACACAGAGGGAGGGAGAGGGGGACAGAGAGGGAGGGAGAGGGGGACAGAGAGGGAGGGAGACACAGGGAGACGGACAGAGGGAGGAGGCTGACACACAGAGGGAGGGAGAGGGGGACACAGAGGGAGGGAGAGGAGGACACAGAGGGAGGGAGACACAGGGAGAGCAAATCAGCCTTGTGGTGTGTGGGAATGTCTGGTCGTTAGCAGGTGGACTGCGTGCATGTAGACAAGGGTGGCCAGTGCCAGAACCCCCCCTCTCCTCCATGGCAAAACACAGGGCCATGTCACAACCTGTGCACGAGCACGACAGCTACCTGCATTATCTAAGTGTGTGGAACCACTCCATATGCCCATGTACAGTGCAACACGGAAGGCGCCAATGCATGGCTCGCCACACCTGCCCACTCCACTGCTGACTGCAGTCACACTTGACGCAGCAAGGGACACACTCATGCACAAGTGCACTGTGAGTGGAATGCAAGACAGATCCTAATTCCCAGAGGCAATGTTCCAACTTTGAAACTGATGAAACATTGATGTTGCATGGACCAAAATTAACATTGTCTCTCTCACACACAGGCAACCTCGTGGTTCACCCCCCAACACTGGGGGGGAAGACTCACAGGACCCGGCTCTGCGGGAGGCCGATCCCACCGGCAGCGACGACTCTCACCACTCTGTGGACGACCCCGACCAACCTGGCCCCTCTGGTGTCCAACGACCTGCAGCACCTGCGTCAGGTACAACGGGGCCAACCACCACCCCCACTCCTGCCACATCCCAGGAGACACCCAGGATCCCTGCCCCACCACCACAAAGCAGCCAGGCTGGCCAGGAGGGACACGGTGTCCCGGGCACCCAGGAGGAGGCAGGCGACAACGCCAATGCCACCCCTCAGGGGTCCCGGAGACCCGATTTGCCCACAAGGGCAGGCCAGGTGCTAGTGGGCAGGGGTGGTGGGAGTGGAGGACGGCGGAGGCGCCAGCCTGACCAGTTGGCTGGGGATCCGGTATATTCCCATGTCCGAAACATCCTGGACACATACCGGCAGGACACCACGGGCATGGCCCAGGTTGTGTCCGTCCTCGAGGGGATCAAGACCCAGCAGGCCCAGCAACATGCGGAGCTAGATGCCTGTCTACTGCAACACCAACGGAGGATGGAGGACGGACAGGCTGAGCTCGTGACGGTGTACACGGGAATTCACAATACACTCCGTCGGATGGCCGACAACATGGGCAACCCTCCCTGTGCCAGAAGGCGTAGAACATCACCACCCACAGGGAGGGACCAGGAGGAGGAGGAAACATCCGATGGAGCATCCCAAACATCGTCACGGCCTGCTTCTGAGGGTCCCCGCAGGAGGCCGGGTCGTCCACGGAAAGGACCGTGAGGGTCGGCGCTACATCACCATCTCCCAGGACACCTGGCCTGGCACCTGGTCCACTGGAGCAACAGCATCACAGCATCAAGAGACATTCTCTGCCACATGGCCTTGCTGGTCACTGTCTGACCAATGTTGACAAAGACTGTGGCATGGACTCTGAGGATTTCCAATGGCAAGGACACCAACTCCCCTACTGAACTTTGGATTCCAAACTCCCGGAAAGCCCCTCACGTCATACCCCCCCCCCCCCCCACCCCCCCACAAAAATAAAAAGTCACACCATGAAGAGAAGATGCCTGCTGGTTGCATTATTACCTTACATGTGTCTTGTAAAGTCTAAACATGCCTGAGTTCTCTTTTGACTTCAACCATCCACACCCTGGGGCCTGAGTCTGGCACAGGACACACAGGTCACAGTGTATTAGGCAAGACAGACATGGAGCACCATACACACCCGTGATGGGCCCAACCAGCTGAGGGGGTGGCCGCACAACCGTGCTGACAGACACATTGAGTACAGCAACAGTCATGCGCAGAGGTCAGGGATCCTGTCCAGTGTCCTGGGGGGCACCCAGGTATGTGTAGACAGGTGGCAGAGCCATGTCCTGCAAGCTTGAGTCCGGTGGATGCAGAGAATGGGGGCCTGGCCAACGTTGGATGCATGGGGATGGCACATGTCACAATACCCACACAGTCATGGACATCATGCACAATACACACTCTCATCCCACACACACAGCTTGCATCTTGCTACTCGACACACAGACACATAGCCACTATCAGGGAACACCATGCCAGACATGCTGGATGCACCGTGGCAACACACCAGCATTGACTGAGAAGAGGCACCTTGGAGGCATAGGGACACCTTTATTAGTCATGTTTTTGGGATTGCAGAGGCAACTTGAAGTACACATGAACACTTCATGTGGAGTAACATGTGGGTCCAACACTGGCACCCCCCTTCTGCAGCACAAATGCGTGATAGCCATGGAACTGGCACACAATTGCCGGCTAACAGCTAAACACCCACAGCTGCTCACGGAGAGACTGCCATACACCATTGATCCGCTGATGTAGAAGTCCCACACCATGTCAAGCCAATGCAAACCGTATGTGTCCGAGGGCAGTGTTACACACATTGATGCCATCATCACAATCCACTATCCCATCACTGATGACTGTCAACAAGTCAGACCATCTATTCAGGTGTACACAGCTGCATGTCACGTGTACCATGGTGATGCAACATGTCGGCAGAGGAACCAAACATCCACAGGGGCAGTGTGCATACATCGTGAACAACTGCCACACCCAATACACCCCTGATGCATCCCTTACCCTAAGGAGACTTCCAAATGTGTCCGTGCCTGTAACGCTGAGTCAGCACACGATGACGTGGCCATGAGGAATAGCAGTGCCACAACAATGCAAGCAGCAGACGGCATGCGCAAGTACCTGGGGAAGAGAGACACACAAGAAGGTAGCCACAAGAAGCACAGCCACTTGCATGTGCATTTACTCGACACATGTATGGATGACAACATGCTAGGTCACAATTATGACTGGGGAAATACAACCATCACTGGCACCATCACTCCAGTGACACACCCACACACACCTCTGACTCACGTGCCATACATGCATGTGGAGACACACATCACAACACATGCCACACGGGAACCAATGCGTGCACACTGAGACACTGGTACTCACCACTAAGCAAAGAAGTCGCGTATGAGCCGAGTCTGGATGTCCTCTTGCGGCTCCACATCCTCCACATCACTAGCCCCATTGCCAAGCCCTTCGTCCTCCACGGGTGGATGGTCCTCGTCATCTTGATCCAGGATGAGTGACACAGCTTTCTCAACTGCCATGTTGTGCAGCATGCAGCAGACCATGAAGATTTTGCAGACCTTCGCAGGGGCATATGGGAGGGCGCCGCCGGTCTTGTGTAGGCACCTGAATCGGCTCTTCAGCAGGCCAAATGTCCTCTCTATCACTCGCCTTGTCCGGCCATGGGCGGTGTTGTAGCGGAGCTGGGCCGGCGTGATGGGGTTGCGGAGAGGTGTGATCAGCCATGGCATTTTGGGATAGCCAGCGTCCCCTACATGGGAAGCACATGGACATCGTTAGAACTGGAGAAGCGGTCGTGCCGGTAGTCTACGCAAAATACAGGACAGACAGACTGTACCCACCAACAACACATGCTCGTTCGTTGCGCAGCTGCGTCATCATTTCAGGCACCCTGCTACGCCTCATGATGTAGGCATCGTGTGCTGATCCTGGAAAACGAGCACAGACATGTGAAATCACCATGTTGGACAGACACACCACAAGGGCATTGATGGAGTGGTAGTGCTTGCGATTCCGGTACGCTACCTCCTGTGCCTGTGGTGGTACCAAAGCAACATGTGTCCCATCTATGGACCCAATTACACGGGGCATCCCTCCCAGGGCATCGAATCCACGCTTGACCCCAGTCAACATTTCAGGGGTAGGAAAATGGATGAAGTCATCCAGGTGAATCAACATGGCCTCTAAGAAATCATGCAGCACACGGCAGAACATGCTCTGGGACATGCCACCAACATGAGCTATGGTATTTTGAAAGGTACCCGTGGCTAGAAAATGTAGGGCTGCCATTACCTTCAGCTTGGGTGTCAGTGCCGTAGGATACCTGTGTAGCGGTTGCAGGTGTGGTGCCAGTCTCGCCGTCAACTCCAGAATCAACCGTTGGGGGAAGCGGTAGCACCGGATACGATCATTCTCCCGCATGGCAGCCAAGTCCGGAATTGCTCGGGGAAGAGGCGGCGCTCTGCAGTAATTTGGAAGTGACAAGGAAGAGTGAGTGCACCACAACAACAAATAATTTGTACTGAGCACATGTTAATCTGTCTATACACATATGCTACATACGGAGTCAGGTATGTGCCACATGCCCTGGACACGTATGGCTGCCAGGTGACACTCCTACCAAGAGCCAGCTACACACGGAGATTGAGAACCTCCACATGCCATGGCATGGGAATAGCTGTGTCCCAGTGCAAGTGAACAGCCAGACGCAAGACAGGAGTGACATACACCCACACATCAGCAGAAGTAGGATGCCGATTGCAGAGACTGGTAGCGGAACACTAGAGCCACAGGTCACATGACATTACACTAGGACAGCCCACACACCTTACCATGAAGGTGCACATGTCATGACTCACCACACATTCATAGAGAGGATGCAGACATGTCCTAGTTACGCTACTCCGTGTCCCATGCATACATACGCACCTCACATCCGATACCACATGTGGCATGGTGTGCGGAACAGTGTGCAATGTCAATCTACACACAGACACATGTTGGTTGCTGCAACAGCTGCAGCTTTTGAGGGTGCTCCAACATCAACCTAATGGGAAACCCCCACACATACATGACATAGTCACATCGTGCACCGTGTGTAGTGACAAGTCAGGTGTGGTAACCCCTGTACCGGGCATCAGGGGACACTTCCGTGTGTTGGTGTCCGTGCCATGCCAGTGTCGGTCATCCCAAGTGTGCAGTACGACATGCACACATGTCCAAGGAGTCAAGGGCATGCCTGGCACACATTGCACCGTCACACATTACATCTGTACACATATCATCAGACATCTGGTGCCTTCTCGACTCAGGAGTAATGTGCCACATCACAGCCTGTCACACCTGTGCCTCACACATGTAGTACTGCCCAGACAATGCCTTGATGTCCATCCATGGACAAGTATGTCCGCCCTATTCCTTCCTGTGTGCTGCCTGTCACCACTGTGATGTGTGAAAACCGCCGTACTGCTGCTAAGAGGGTCTGTGTACGTTCCCATATCACTATGGGAGTGCTGCCGTATGTGTACCCATAGTGATGGTGAGCGTACAGGCATGTGTACGGTCAGTAAGTACGCATACGCGAGAACACCCATAGTGGTACGGCCCGTACACACGCCTGTACGTTCACTATCACTATGGGTGTACTCGCGTATGCGTACTCGTAGTGATAGTGAACGTACAGGCGTGTGTACGGGCCGTACCAGTACGAGTACGCATACGCAAGAACACCCATAGTGGTACGGCCCGTACACACGCCTGTACGTTTACTATCACTATGGGTGTCCTCGCGTATGCGTACTCGTAGTGATAGTGAGCGTACAGGCGTGTGTACGGGCCGTACCACTATGGGTGTCCTCGCGTATGCGTACTCGTACTGGTACGGCCCGTACACACGCCTGTATGTTCACTATCACTATGGGTGTCCTCGCGTATGCGTACTCGTAGTGATAGTGAGCGTACAGGCGTGTGTACGGGCCGTACCACTATGGGTGTCCTCGCGTATGCGTACTCGTACTGGTACGGCCCGTACACACGCCTGTACGTTCACTATCACTATGGGTGTCCTCGCGTATGCGTACTCGTAGAGATAGTGAGCGTACAGGCGTGTGTACGGGCCGTACCAGTACGAGTACGCATACGCGAGGACACCCATAGTGGTACGGCCCGTACACACGCCTGTACGCTCACTATCACTACGAGTACGCATACGCGAGGACACCCATAGTGATAGTGAACGTACAGGCGTGTGTACGGGCCGTACCAGTACGAGTACGCATACGCGAGGACACCCATTTATTTTATTTATTTATTTATTTGTAGGTTTATATAGCGCTAGAATCGACTCCAACTGGAGTATCTCTGCGCTTTATGGAGCCGGTAAAACAGAGGAATAGAGGAGCTAGATCTCATTTCTGAACAACACAGTTTTCAGGAGTTTTCTGAAAGTGAGATGTTCTTTACATTGTCTCAGATAAAGGGGAAGTCTATTCCACAGGGTGGGGCCTATGATTGATAGTGCTTTACTACCGTGTCTAGATTTTTTTGCACGGGGAGTCACCAAAAGAAGATAGTTACTGGATCTAAGTGAACGAATAGGGACATAAGGAACAAATTTGTTCTGAAGATAAATAGGCCCTTGTCCATTTAAGCATTTATGAATCAAGCAGCATATCTTGAACTTAGATCTCTGGCGAATAGAAAGCCAGTACAATTTCTCCAGAAGAGGTTTGGATGCCGTTCTCGGAGGAGCATTAAGGACAAGACGAGCCGCAGTGTTTTGAATGACCTGAAGCTTGGCCAACACGTGTTCGTTGGCAGAAAGCAACAGGCCATTACAATAGTCAATACGACTCATAACCAGTGTTTGAACCAGAGTTCTCCTAAAAGAGTCCGGTAGTAAGGGAAAAACTCTGCGTAGCAGGCCAATAGTATGGAAACAAATTCCAACAGTGTGGTTGACATGCTGTCCAAATAACAGGTCTTGATCCAGACGAATCCCTAAACTCTTCACAACCTGTTTGGGTTCCGGAGCTATTCCCAAATCGGGAGGCCACCAATCAGGGGTCCACAATAGTTTGGCTTCTCCAAACAGCATTAGCTCCGTCTTGCTGACATTACACTGAAGGAAGTTGGAAGACATCCAATAAGCCAGCGCCTTCATGCCCGCAGAAAAGGAGTTTTTAACCTCGGTGGACATGGTCTTAAAAGGGAAGAGGAGCTGAGTATCATCAGCATATGATACTGGGATGAATCCATAACTGCGCATCACTCTTGCCAGGGGTGCCACATAGATGTTAAATAAGGTAGGGCTTAAACAAGAGCCGTGTGGCACCCCTTCAGATATCTCCATCTCCGCTGATCGGTACGTGTCCATGATAACTCTCTGGGAACGCCCGGATAGGAAGCTCTTTAGCCAGTCAATGGCTTTATCCTCAATACCAGCGTTCGACAACCGGTCAATAAGAATGGTATGTGACACGGTGTCGAACGCTGCTGAAAGATCTAAAAGAACTAGGATTACTGAGAAGCCCTTATCCTGATACATATGTAAGTCATCCATAACAGACAGCAGGGTAGACTCCGTGCTGTGTTTCGGCCTGAACCCTGACTGTGAGTAGTCCAGGCCGCCAACAAGTTCAATGTGATTGGACAGATTACAGTTAACATATTTTTCGATCAGTTTCCCTAAGAATGGTAATAGGGATATGGGCCTGAGATTTGTTAAATCGGACCATGGGATAGCAGTATTCTTCCTAATAGGCCTGATAAGAGCACGTTTCCACTCTCTTGGGACCGTGCCTGTGCCCAGAGAGAGATTCACCAACCTTTGGATCATGGGACATAGCTGTTCAGTCAGGACAGGCATAATCCTGGCTGGGATGATATCATCAGGACTGCCACTTTTAATCCGGGATATTAGTGCAGATGTCTCTTGTAAAGAAATGGGTGGAAAAGAGCTTAACGTATATTTATGCAATTTGGGGTCAGAATCTATTTCCAGAGGTGCCATATCTGTGGTCAGTTTATTATTGGTGCAAACTATTTTGTCATAGATTGTATCTATTTTATTCATGAAAAAGCAAGAGATGTCGTCACACAGCTGTTGGGAGGCAAGTTCCGAGGATTCACATGCTGCCGGTTTAACAAAGGATTGTAAAACTTGATACAAAATCCTTGAAGAGTTCCCTGCAGCTGTAATTTGCGATGCAATGTAAGTTTTACGGGCGACGCGAATGGCTTTATGGTAAGTAGATAGTGAGTCCCAATATTTATTTTTATCCTCGATCAACTGAGAGGTTCTCCATCTCTTTTCTAGTTTCCTGGAATGTAATTTTAACGTCCTAAGTTGATCAGTAAACCAAATTTCTTGTTTCTTTGTTGGTCTGGGTTTGAATTGTTTAAGAGGGGCAATCTTGTCAATAGTTTCCATAATAGCTTTTTCACAATTTTTAACGGCCATATCAATATTTTCCTGAGGAACAAAAAGTGGGCAATAAAAATTATTTTTAAAAATAGTATCGGTAATTTTGTGCCACTGTCTACGTATCCTCGGTAATTGCTTGGGTCGTGAGGAGATATGTTTAGGGTAGGGAGTAAGGAATTCCACAACATAGTGGTCTGTCCAGTTAACATGCCTTGCGGGCGGACAGGAGACCAGCATAAAATTAGAAAATATCACGTCAAGGGTATGACCTGCCTGATGTGTGGGCCCAGAGTTACGTTTCATAAGGCCTAATGTGGACAGGTCGAGTAATAAGGATTGAGCCTCGCAACAATCCGACTTATCACAGTGCACATTAAAATCTCCGACTAAAATAAAATCGCTATCACCATTGACATATGGGGCAAGTAGCTCAATCAATAAGCTAGAGAAGTTATTGCACGGTCCAGGGGGTCGATATACTAATGCACCCTTTTGATTATCATTTGAGGGCAGTATTATTTTAAAAATTAGTAATTCAATATCTGGAGAACTTATTTCGTCTAAAACAGATATATTAATTTCCTGTTTATGTACAATAGCAATCCCACCACCAGTCTTGGTGGGGCGATCCAGTCTAACTATTTTATAGTCACTAGGGACTCCCAAGGTTATGGCAGGAGTGGAATGTGGTTTCAACCACGTTTCTGTGAGGTAGCATAGATCGGGTTGTTTGGAAGAGATTAAGTCCCAAACTTCAGCACTGTGTTTCGAGAGCGACCTAATGTTACACAGGATGTTCTTCCTC
The DNA here is from genome assembly GCF_964204655.1 of Triturus cristatus. Classification (NCBI taxonomy): domain Eukaryota; kingdom Metazoa; phylum Chordata; class Amphibia; order Caudata; family Salamandridae; genus Triturus; species Triturus cristatus. Next base: position 656,333,473 of record NC_140594.1, read on the forward strand.
CCAAGTAGGGTATGGTTACTTCCTGAAGCCAAACTGATCTCTGGGTCGACTATAATGGAACGATCAATATCAGTCGGATCTCGTAAGAAAATGGTGCTCTCAGTGCGTCGTTGTGTGCATGGAAAAGGCCCTTCTATATCGGGGTATTCGATTGCCCTGCCACCCTTTAACGAATGTAAGTTATATCCCTTCAATACCTGTGAACTATAAGTGAGCCTCACCGGTGGATGCCTTTGTGTGTAGGTCTTGACAGTCCCCATGGCCCCTGGCCCCGTCCTGTCGCGGACGGGAGCAGACGGGCCCATGGTGATAGTGAACGTACGCACGCGTGTACGGGCCGTTGCTATGCATTTGAGGTGCCCTAGGGGCCCGGAACGCACCGTACCTGTGGGTGAAGCTCAATTTTACATAGGGGACACATGAGGGGCAAGTATTAAGGCCTACATGCATGCTGGTTGTCATGGAGCCCAAGTTTAAAGTTTGAATTTGTTCTGGAAGGTGCACAGCAGAAGTCAGTTCGAATGAATCTACTTTGTTGCAATGTGTTTGTGGGGTTGACATCATGCTGAAGAAAAAAACACAATAAGAACCCACTGACTGTGCTAGGTTTGAAGGGATTGGAGGAAACATAGGATGGAAATGTGAGTGACCAATCACTCTGTACTCCTGTGCATGAAACAGGCCAGCAAGGCAGATATAAGGCAGCGAGGTCCCATGAGGGATCACTTGCCTGCACATATTTCCTATCTAACACACTGCTGCTGCTCCTGATTCCCTGGAACCATGTCAAGGTCTGTGGAGAGGTTACAGCCATTCACCCTGGAGGAGAACCTGGCATTGCTGGATGTGATCCTCCCACAGTACCCCCTGCTGTATGGGCGACCAGGGTATCAGGTGAGTGCAGAGCTACTAGCACAGACTGTGTCCCTTTTTTTGTGACTGTGACTTCTGCCATTGTGTCCAGGTGTGACACACATGCTATGTACTGTAGGGGGGGTCCCAGGGGGGGGAATGCCTGATGTCTCCCAGCAGTGCCCAGACACAGGAGGGGTGTGTGCAGAGGCCTCCCAGCAGTGCCCAGAGACAGGAGGGGTGTGTGCCTATCACTCCCAGCAGTGCCCAGAGACAGGAGGGGTGGGTGCCTCTCACTCCCAGCAGTGCCCAGACACAGGAGGGGTGGGTGCAGAGTCCTCCCAGCAGTGCCCAGACATAGGAGGGGTGGGTGCCTATCACTCCCAGCAGTGCCCAGACATAGGAGGGGTGGGTGCCTATCACTCCCAGCAGTGCCCAGACATAGGAGGGGTGGGTGCCTATCACTCCCAGCAGTGCCCAGAGACAGGAGGGGTGGGTGCCTATCACTCCCAGCAGTGCCCAGAGACAGGAGGGGTGTGTGCAGAGTCCTCCCAGCAGTGCCAAGACATAGGAGGGGTGTGTGCAGAGTCCTCCCAGCAGTGCCCAGACACAGGAGGGGTGGGTGCCTATCACCCCCAGCAGTGCCCAGACATAGGAGGGGTGGGTGCCTATTACTCCCAGCAGTGCCCAGAGACAGGAGGGGTGGGTGCAGAGTCCTCCCAGCAGTGCCAAGACATAGGAGGGGTGTGTGCAGAGTCCTCCCAGCAGTGCCCAGACACAGGAGGGGTGGGTGCCTATCACCCCCAGCAGCGCCCAGAGACAGGAGGGGTGGGTGTGATGCACAGTGTGAGCCTTGATAATTGATTGTGTCTTTGCCCTCATTCCACCTGTGTACTTTCACTGGCACGTACTGCTTTTGCCCTTCCCCAGAGGAGTATGTCCCTATGGCAAAGGTGCCATGCGTTGGCTGCATGACATGCCTTGTTGTAACCAGCTAATTTGTTCCCATATGTGTCTCTGTGACATGTTGCAGGTGTATTGATGTAGTGTCACTTGTTCATCCTCACAGGTAGGCGCCTCTGCCAAGGAGCAGATCTGGCTGACCGCCGTCAGTGCCGTGAGGGGTGCGGATGGTCGGAGGCGGAGCCTGTCCCAGGTGAGGAAACGCTGGCAGGATATCCGGTGCTGGACGCGGAGGATCACACGGGTCCTGCTGGGCGATTCACCTGAGAGCCATAAGAACCGCGGGCGCCGCCGTCTCTCCCACATCCACAAGCGTGTGCTGGCGGTGGTATTTCCAGACTTGGACAGGCGCTTACAGGAGATGCAGCAGCAGGAAGGGGGTAGGTACATGTGTGTTTGTTGTGTTTCACCAGCATTTGTAAGTGCACTGTTCCATGGATGCACTGCCAGGGTTTAATGGTGCTGTGCAGATCCTGTTACCCACAGTATTGCAGTGCTCTCCTGCCTCCCTTCCCCTCCTTGCAATGTGTTCCCTGGTCTGTGTGACGTCACTCCGTCACAAGGTTATGTAGCCTGGCACCTTCTCCACGTGTACAATGCCTGCAGCATCATGTGTGGGGGTGGTGTGTAACATGTTTTGGGATCTTGCCTGTGCCCTGTCCAGTTCTGGTCTTGTGGGTTCCATGTCAGTTGGCACTAATGCTGAGTCCAGACATGGGAGTTAGTCTCTCAAGTGTGAGGCCTTTCAGCACGCATGTCCTATGTGGTGGCCTGTGACATGATGTGCATGAGTGTGCGGTACGCATACTGCGGGGATGGTAGCGTGTGTTGCAGTCATTCCCATTCAGGAGCATGGAGTTGTGTGGCCACCACTGTCCCCAGGGGCATATTTTCCTAGGTATCATGTGTGTAATCTGAATATGTTGACAATCTCTGTGTCTACAGCATAGGTTGTGCTCTGTGCCATTGTCCCCTGGCCAAATGTATATTGACGTGAAATGTAGTACAAGTGTCCACTGTACAGACTGACCTGATTTTCCTTGTTCATACTCACGGTGGACATTGCCTGTGTGTCTTGTTACAATCATCTGATGATGCCCATTTGTACATGATTATTTGGACAGGCGCACCTTGGGTATTTTGTGTGCAACCTTGATTTGTTGCATCCCATGTGTATTTCACCCAGACTAAGGGATGTAAGTGCTTCCTGTGTCTCCAAATAATTGTCTCATGTAGGGGGTGGGTGGTGCGGACATGGCCTTCATGTCACAACCTGATATCTCCTTGCTAGGACTGGCCAGTGTGTGATGTTGGTCTGGACATGCACTCAAGGTGCAGTGGGCCAGTCATGGTGGGCATGTTTTCAGTTTAACCTATGCTGCATGTGCCTCTTGTTCCTGGATATGGTCCCTGCTCATCCCTATTTCCTGCCACGCTGTGTGGTGCAGATGCAGTGCTGGATTGTCCCCAGGGCCGTGCTCCTCAGTCAAAATTCCATTCCATCTCATTTGCTATTGTGTCATGCTCTCCATAGTTTTTCGGTGGCATGGTGGGTAAAAAAACTGTGTCTTGCATGCCCTACATATGTACCTTGTTTTGTAGATGTAACTCTTCTTTTGTTTCAGGCTATGCACTGTGACCTATGTAGATTGGACTCATGTGACATATGTATACAGGTGTATGATTAATTTCTGTCTCTTCACCCTGCCCACAGCATCGTCGGGGGACACGGAGGGAGACATGGGCACAGACGGAGCAGAGGGACCGAGCACCAGTGCCAGCGGTGACATCGGGGCTGGCACATCAAGTGGGACTGAGGCAGAGGAGAGTGAACCCGGGGACCTGTCGACTGGCACAACAGAGTATGAAGCTGACGGGTCCGAGGATGATCTCTCCGAGTGGGCGGCGGCTGCACCAGCAGCTGACAGCGGCACTACATCTCGCCCCGCCCCCTCCATTGCCATCAGCCGCCTCCCACTTGCTCGTGTCCCTTCCCAGCGTGCCCGGTCACCACATGTCTCCTTCCTGCCAGGCACCGCACCCCCTGCCCCTGTCTCCACTGCTGCCGCCAATGCCGAGTCTGTGGACATCCAGCGGCAGTTGCAGGTTGGTCAGGCTGCGATCCTTAATGTCCTCCATGGCCACAGCCAGGTCCTCAACAACATGGAGGCATACTTGGAGGGCATTCATTCATCGCAGGCTGACCAACGCAGCTTGCTGAGGTCGATAGACTCGACACTGACTGCAGCAGTGGGTCTCCTGCAGCGCTACGTCCCACCCCCTACCCCTGCCCCATCCACACTTCCCACTCCCATGCCTGTCCCACGTACACCCAGACGTCAGCATGCGCCCACCACAACACACACAGGCACCACACCAGCAGGGAAGGTCCACCGCACACCTCCTGACACGCACACACAGGGTGAAGTAGGCACACCCACTGGGTCGGGGGCAAACGTGTGACACGCAGCCAGAGTGGGAGTCCACATTCCACCCAATCCACTCCCTCCAAATCCCCTCCCCTCAGCTCTCCTGGCCCCATCTCCCCCAAAGACTCCTTCATGGCCGCTCTGTCCCTGAGCCCCACAGTGACACCACCACGCAAGCGGTCAAGGAAGTCCTCGGTCAGGGTGGTTGATTCCCCCCCCCTGTCTACACCCTCCCCCAGTGGCGCTGCGACCCATCCCTCTGACCCCCCCCCTCCTTGGGTCCTGTGGTTCCTTCGGGTGCAGGGGATTCCCTGGAGGACCTTGCAAAGGTGTGCAGCGAGATCCTGGCCTCCGCCTTTGGCCCTGCCCCACCCCCTGTGGTGGAGTCCTCCATCCCTGCACCCACGATGCCTACCCTTCACCCTCCTGTCCCTGCGGTGCCTGTTTCTTCCCCCCCACATGATGCCCTCACCCCTGTGGAAGACGACGGAATGTAACTGTGCAGGCAAGCTAGGGGACACGCATCCCACTGTGTCCCCCATCCAGCTGTGACTTCTGGACTGCCCAATGGGCTTTGTAAATATTGAACCTTATACGAACTTACAATTTTTGATCATGCTGATTAAAGCCATTTTTGTTTCCTTTGAACACTACTGCTTTTCTGATATTGCTGTTGGTGGGGCTGCTCCATGATTTTGGGTGGTGATCATGTGTTGGTTGTGTGGGAAATGTAGTAGTGTGCTGGTCATAGGGGGGACCCTGGGATCTGTGTGCCATCACACGGTGTTAGCTAGGTTTCTGTGTTCATGTAAGCAGTTGCTGCATGGTGAAATTGTCCAAAGGTGTATTCCTTGCTCTGTGTACCCTGCCATCTTCCCTGCAGGGTGTTCCCAATATTTAGCGCAGAGCTGTGTGTACATTAGCTGGGTGTGTGACGGACTCCTTCTACTTTGCACATGCATGCTGAGCGATGTCTCCACCTGCATCATTCGTGGCATTCTTGGTAGTCATTGTACTTGTGTATGTGGACTATTGACATGACTTCATGTGTACATGTTTTCTTTTCTGCGCTATGCATGCGTATACTCCCAGCCTCGCACACATGTGGTACATGTACTGCAGGGTCTTTGTGCACCTGACTGAAATTTGTGGGCATGGTATCTGTGGCTACTCCACCCTTTGCGTTTCATGGGCACTGCTGTGAGTGTTCGGCACACACCCCTCCTGTCTCTGGGCACTGCTGGGAGGACTCTGCACACACCCCTCCTGTCTCTGGGCACTGCTGGGAGTGATAGGCACCCACCCCTCCTGTGTCTGGGCACTGCTGGGAGGACTCTGCACCCACCCCTCCTGTCTCTGGGCACTGCTGGGAGTGATAGGCACCCACCCCTCTTGCCTCTGGCCACTGCTGGGAGTGATAGGCACCCACCCCTCCTGTCTCTGGGCACTGCTGGGAGTGATAGGCACCCACCCCTCCTGCCTCTGGCCACTGCTGGGAGTGATGGGCACCCACCCCTCCTGTCTCTGGGCACTGCTGGGAGGACTCTGCACCCACCCCTCCTGACTCTGGGCACTGCTGGGGGTGATAGGCACACACCCCTCCTGTGTCTGGGCACTGCTGGGAGGACTCTGCATCCACCCCTCCTGACTCTGGGCACTGCTGGGAGTGATAGGCACCCACCCCTCCTGTGTCTGGGCACTGCTGGGAGGACTCTGCACCCACCCCTCCTGTCTCTGGGCACTGCTGGGAGGACTCTGCACCCACCCCTCCTGCCTCTGGCCACTGCTGGGAGGACTCTGCACACACCCCTCCTGTCTCTGGGCACTGCTGGGAGGACTCTGCACCCACCCCTCCTGTCTCTGGGCACTGCTGGGAGTGATAGGCACCCAACCCTCCTGCCTCTGGCTACTGCTGGGAGTGATGGGCACCCACCCCTCCTGTCTCTGGGCACTGCTGGGAGTGATAGGCACCCACCCCTCCTGTGTCTGGGCACTGCTGGGAGGACTCTGCACCCACCCCTCCTGTCTCTGGGCACTGCTGGGAGGCCTCTGCACACACCCCTCCTGTCTCTGGGCACTGCTGGGAGGACTCTGCACACACCCCTCCTGTCTCTGGGAACTGCTGGGAGTGATAGGCACCCACCCCTCCTGTGTCTGGGCACTGCTGGGAGGACTCTGCACCCACCCCTCCTGTCTCTGGGCACTGCTGGGAGTGATAGGCACCCACCCCTCCTGCCTCTGGCCACTGCTGGGAGTGATAGGCACCCACCCCTCCTGTCTCTGGGCACTGCTGGGAGTGATAGGCACCCACCCCTCCTGCCTCTGGCCATTGCTGGGAGTGATAGGCACCCACCCCTCCTGTCTCTGGGCACTGCTGGGAGGACTCTGCACCCACCCCTCCTGACTCTGGGCACTGCTGGGAGTGATTGGCACCCACCCCTCCTGTGTCTGGGCACTGCTGGGAGGACTTTGCACACACCCCTCCTATGTCTTGGCACTGCTGGGAGGACTCTGCACACACCCCTCCTGTCTCTGGGCACTGCTGGGAGTGATAGGCACACACCCCTCCTATTTAACAATATGTACGCTTTGTCCATACACGTGTGTGGGTTCGCTCCATGGGGGTACAGGTCGTACTTACACTGTTGGGGTGGGGGGTGCACTCCATACGTACGCGGGTGAGGGTACGGGTCGTACATACACGGTTGGGGTGGGGTTACGGGTCGTACTTACACTGTTGGGTTGGGGGGTACGCTCCACATGTCCGCGGGTGAGGGTACGGGTCGTACTTATACTGTTGGGGTGGGGGTACGCTCCATACGTACGCGGGTGAGGGTACGGGTCATACTTACACTGTTGGGGTGGGGGTAGGCTCCATACGTACGCGGGTGAGGGTACGGGTCGTACTTACACTGTTGGGGTGGGGGCTACGCTCAATGCATACGCGGGTGGGGGAACGTGTCGTACTTACACTGTTGGGGTGGGGGGTACGCTCCATGCATACGCGGGTGGGGGTACATGTCGTACTTACACTGTTGGGGTGGGGGGTACGCTCCATGCATACGCGGGTGGGGGGACGTGTCGTACGTACAATGTTGGCATGGGGGGTACGCTCCTTGCATACGCGGGTGGGGGTACGTGTCGTACTTACACTGTTGGGGTGGGGGGTACGCTCCTTGCATACGCGGGTGGGGGTACGTGTCGTACTTACACTGTTGGCATGGGGGGTACGCTCCTTGCATACGCGGGTGGGGGTACTTGTCGTACTTACACTGTTGGGGTGGGGGGTACGCTCCATGCATACGGGGTGGGGGTACGGTCCGTACATATCCGTCCCCACGCCATGTGATGCTTGTGTGGCCCGTACCCAGGCCTTTGCCACGTGGGTACGAGCCGTCCCGCCATTGTTGGCGTGACGTAGGTGTGGGCGTGGTACGACTCGTACCCACGCTCTTAAGGCGTGGGTACGGGACGTACCTGTCTGGTTGTGTTGCCGGTTCGCGTCGTCAAGAACTTCCGTTGTGGCGGACGCTGGCTTTGCTGGACACGCCCCCACCCCCTCCTAGTGACCAGGGCATGGGGGTCAGGTATGTCCAGGGCATGTGTGCTGTGTGACATTGGTGGTGGTTTTGTGGCCTGCCCCTGGACCTGCCCCCCCTTTCCCCCCCTTTCCCCCCCTCCCTTATTTGTTTTGACCTTCTACGGCGTCTGTGTCGGAACCTGTAGAGGAGGTCGACTGCTATGAGGGCCGGGATGACACGTAGGTTCGGGTCCATGTCTGTCCGTCGCGTACAGGTACTCCTTGTTCGCGTCGTCCTGATTTCCCGGCAGTTTTTGGCAGCCGGAAAATATTCACCGTGCGGGATGACGTCGGTGCGAATCGTAATTCCTGGTTCGTGAATGGCAGGCTGCGTGCGTCCCGACGTCACGTCGGCACTTTCCCGGATCGCATTTGTAGGTTTATTTTCATCGGTCGGGGTTTTGTACAATTCGTACGGAAATGGTGTTTCCATGCGAATCGTAATTCCATGTTGGTATATTTTGACGACCGGGTACGCGTCGGACGGAGAATTTGCTCCGTCCGACGGTTCGTACCCGGTTTTTACAGGATCGAGATCGGCACCGTTCTTTCTCATTTGTTCATCTTCTCTATCTCTTTTACCCGCCAGGTCCAGTAATCCTGCATATGTGATCTATGTCCTCCCTGGTCTGTTCTGGACAATGTCCTCTTTCCCTGTTCCGCCCAGAGTCGCCCGGTTGGCTGTGCCATTTTCCCTTTGTGGCTTCACCACCCTCATCTTTTTATGTTATTTATAGTAAGTCAGTATGCTTTTGAATCTTCTTCCACACTTTTTTTCTTCAATGTTCTTATCTTTCTTTCTTTACTAAATTCTCTTCATACTTCTTCTCAGACTTCTGAATCTCCTTGTTTCTTATTGATGCCTACTTTTTCACTTTCCTCTTTCCTCCCTTTCTTTAATTCTCTTCTTTCTTTTCTTTTCTCCTTTTTCTCTCTTCCTTTTTCTGTCAGTCTTCTTTTTTCCTTCATTTCCATGTTCCCTTTCATAACTACATTACTTTTTCTTTTATTGAGTAATTTAATACTATTTGATTTAAATGCATTTTTACTGTATTATTCATTGATATTTTTCACTGTTTCTTCAAATTTCAATTGTTATATTGATTTTTATGCAACGTTTATATTGTTCCATTTCTTGTGAATGGCGTTGAAAGTTGTTTCATGGAACGTTAAAGGTTTAGGTTCCCCGATCAAACGTCAGAGGGTTCTTTCTCATCTATCTAATTTGAATTGTGATATAACTTTATTACAAGAGACTCGTTGTAGAGAAAGAAATTTCTAAATCTAAAAGATTATGGGTAGGTAACATTTTTGCATCCCCAGGCACAGGTCATCAAAATGGCGTTATCATTTTGTGTCATAAGCGTCTTGACTTACGGATTATTACTCAAGAATCAGATTCCTCAGGTAGATGGGTTTCTGTCTCCCTTTTATTAAATAACATTCCCATGACCCTTTTTAAACTTTATGCTCCTACTGCTCCAGGTGTCACGTTTTGGCCTACTATTTTATCCAAACAATGTCCTTTCAAGGTTATGGATCCAAATATTGATCGCAAATCCAACTCTAAATTCATCCCGTCCACTATGTTCTCCCAGTTTACCTCTACTATTCAACAACGGTCCTTAGTTGACTCATGGCGCTTATGTAATCCCACTCTTTTAAAATATACTTTCTTTTCCTTAGCACACTCTTCACATTCTCGCATTGACTACCTTTTTACCTCACAATCACTCACTCAACATATCCTACAATCTGACATTGGTTCTATTTTAATTTCTGATCATGCACCAATTATTTTAAGTCTAGATATCTCTTCTCCTACACAAGGCACCAGAAGGTGGAGATTTAATAACTCTCTTCTTCTAGACCCTAATTTTACCCAACAATTTGAATCATTTATTACTACTTTCTTGAAATGTGTCCCCTTCTATGTCTCCTCAAATTGTTAGGGATTCCTTTAAAGCAGCCTCCAGAGATTTTATTATCTCTTTTATATCCCATCGCAAGAAAGCTTCTCTCTCTAAATTACAACATCTTCTGACACAAATTAAACATTTGGAATCTTCTTTCGCCGTCTCTAACTCTAAATTCTGCTTGGATGAACTTGTTTGAGCTAAATTTCAGTCCAACAAACTTTCCATAGAAAATGCCAACTCATTTCTACTCAAATCCTCAGCCAAATACAATGGAGGCCAGAATAAAGCAGGGAAACTTCTAGCCAATTATTTAAAGATTAAGAAAGAACGTACCAAGATTAGTTCTATCCTTGAGTCCAATAATCATATGCTTTATAAAAATGAAGAAATGTTGTCGGAATTCACCCATTTCTTTCACTCTCTCTACACTCCTGACGTTCCTATTTTTTCAGATATAATTTCTCAATATCTTTCTTCCATTACCCCTCCTTCTTCTCCACATCTAGATTTCTCTGTGTTAAATGACGATATTACAGAAATTGATATCAGTAATGCTATTCGTACTATTAAACGAGGTAAAGCCCCAGACCCTGATGGTTTCACCATCGAATTTTATTCTCATTTTTCTCGCCTCCTTATTCCCAAACTATTTCAACTATTTCACTACTTTATTTCTACTAAAAAGTCTGGAGGAATTTTCAAGAAGCTCTAATATGTTTAATACCTAAGGCAGGTAAAGATCATAATTTGTGTAAAAATTATCACCCTATTTCTTTAATTAATCTTGATTATAAAATGTTTGCTAAAATCCTTGCATTTTATTTAGAGAAATTTCTTCCCTTGTTAACTGGTCATGAACAATGTGGCTTTATTAAAGGTAGGCACCTTTCTGATAATACCAGACTCTTTTTTAATGTTCTCTCTGAAACTAGACCATATACAGATTCATTGGCAGCCATTTCTCTAGATGCTGAGAAAGCCTTTGATAGAGTGGGATGGCCTTTTATTTTCTCTGCCCTATCCTGGTTTGGTTTTGGTCCTACTTTTATAAATTATGTTTCCTTACTCTACTCCACCCCAGTCTCTTCTGTTCTCACAAATGGTCTTCTTTCACCTAATTTTCAACTACATGGTGGTGTATGACAAAGTTGTCCCCTTTCTCCACTTCTATTCATTCTTGCCTTGGAACCTTTCTTAATGAAGATTCGCTTAAATTCCCAAATCACAGGTTTTAAATATGGCTGTAATCAATTGAAATTATCGGTTTATGCAGATGACATTTTACTTTTTTTATCCCAAACGCAATCATCTCTCTCGACTTTTCTATCAAAAGTACAATCTTTCGCCTCTGTATCTGGTTACAAGTTAAATATTGACAAATGTGAAATTCTTCCATTAAACAAATTGTGCTTTTCTGCAGACTATACTACATCAGGTTTCAACTGGAACGCTGATAAAATTAAATATCTGGGTTTATGGTTTAAATCCTCTATTAAAGAATCTATTTTAACTCATTTAAAAGAACTCCAATCCTTTTTGAAGTCTGCTACATCAAAATGAAATCCTTTATTTGGTAAACACCCAAAATATCGATTCCAAAATATCGACTGCCCAGAATATCGAAGTTAAAATATAGAGTGGACAGAATATCGACTCTACAAAATATAGATAGGTCAGAATATCGAAATTGGGGTACAAAATATCGATTACCAAAATATAGACCTTAAAAATATCGAATACCATAATATCGAATTTTAAAATATAGATTACCATAATATCGATTTTTTTTTTGTGTTATGTATGGTAGTATATGTGTTAAAATGATGTATTATTGTTGTAATGTCTGTTTAATTTATTTAAACAAATGAATGTTATGTAATTTAATTATTGCGTAATTTAATTCCGTAGCGGGTTGTGGGTTTATAGGGGAATAGGGTGGGAAGTAATTTAATTATGGTTAATTAAATGTTAATTATATTTATATGTTTTGATAATTAATTAATTGATAATTAATTATTAATTGGTAATTTATTTTTATTAATTGGTAATTAATTTATATTAATTGATTAATTGATAATTATGCTAATTGTATTTGTTATTAATAGGAGCGGGTTGTGGGTTTGTAGGGGAATTGGGTGGGAAGTAAATTAATTGTAATAAAGTAAATAATTATTTTTTTATTTATGTGTATTGATAATTAATTGATAATTAATTAATAATTGGTAATACATTTGTATTAATAGGTAAATAATTTGTATGAATTGCTAAATAATTTTTATTATTTGCAGAAATATTTTTATTAATTGATTAATTGATAATAATGTGAATTGTATTTTTTATTATTGGGAGTGGGTTGTGGGTTTGTGGGGGAATTGGGTGGGGAGTAAATTAATTGTAATAAAGTAAATATTAATTTTTTTATTTATGTGTATTGATAATTGATAATTAGTTTGTAATTGGTAATTAATTATTATTAATTGGTAATACATTTTTATCAATTGATAATTAATATTTTTAAATGGTAATTAATTGTTATTAATTGGTAATTATTTTTAATTAACTTTTTATCAGTATTGATAATTAATGTCATCTTATATTTAATTTAAATCATTCATTTCCCTACTTTTGCACTCTCTGGAGTGGGAATAGTAATTTTTACCTCTACGCTATTCAACGCTTTCCCTACTGTTGCACTCACTGGAGTAGGAATAGTAATTTTTACTGCTACGCTATCCAACGCTTTCCCTACTGTTGCACTCTCTGGAGTGGGAATAGTAATTTTTACCCCTACGCTATCCAACCCTTTCCCTGCTGTTGCACTCTCTGCAGTGGGAATAGTAATTGTTACCCTCCCGCTATCCAACACTTTCCCTACTGTTGCACTCTCTGGAGTGGGAATAGTAATTGTTACCCTCCCACTATCCAACGCTTTCCCTTCTGTTGCACTCACTGGAGTTGGAATAGTAATTTTTACCCCTACGCTATCCAACGTTTTCCCTACTGTTGCACTCACTGGAGTGGGAATAGTAATTTTTACCCCTACGCTATCCAACGCTTTCCCTACTGTTGCACTCTCTGGAGTGGGAATAGTAATTTTTACCCCTACGCTATCCAACCCTTTCCCTGCTGTTGCACTCTCTGCAGTGGGAATAGTAATTGTTACCCTCCCGCTATCCAACATTTTCCCTACTGTTGTACTCTCTGGAGTGGGAATAGTAATTGTTACCCTCCCGCTATCCAACGCTTTCACTACTGTTGCACTCTCTGGAGTGGGAATAGTAATTTTTACCTCTACGCTATCCAACGCTTTCCCTACTGTTGCACTGTTTGGAGTTGGAATAGTAATTTTTACCCCTACGCTATCCAACGTTTTCCCTACTGTTGCACTCACTGGAGTGGTAATAGTAATTTTTACCCCTACGCTATCCAACGCTTTCCCTACTGTTGCACTCACTGGAGTGGGAATAGTAATTTTTACGCTCTCAGTATCCAACAAAATCTCGACTTTTTTAAATTACTTAAATTATGTTTACATTTTAAGCTATTTTATATTATATTATGTATGTTTTATTTAATTGTTTTTAATAGTTAATTAATTTTATATTATTTTTAATACATTTAAAAAATTCGATATTTTGGCTAACTATATTTTGACAGTCTATATTTTGGAATCGATATTTTAGTACTTACCTGTTTGTAGATAGGGAGTCGATATTCTGTCCCTCGATATTTCAGTGTCGATTTTTTGTACAGTCGATATTTTGTCGCTCGATATTTAGTCACTGAACCCCTTTATTTTTATCATGGTGGGGTCGCCTTGACACAATCAAAATGACGTTAGTCCCTGTTGTTCTTTTTTTATCTTTCCAATATTCCTATAAGTATTGCCCATTCCCATTTTAAAACTATGTACTCTATATTATCTAAATTTCTATGGAATAACAAAACACCCCGCATCTCCTTACATAAACATAAACACCCTAACTTTTTAGGAGGTGTTAACTTCCCAGACTTCCGAATGTTCCACTGTATAGTCCAACCCTTGTAGGGCAATGGACCACCTCAAAAGTTTGGGATTTTCACCCTTCATCTGTTTTAGCCATAGGAGGGGCTTATGGTCTGTCTGAACAATGAAGTGAGTGCCAAACAAGTATGTCCTCAGCTTCTTCAGGGCCCAGACCACAGCAAAGGCTTCCCTCTCAGTAGCTGACCAATGTTTCTCTGGGGGTCAACCTCCTGCTAATAAAAGCTACTGGTTGATCCTGACCCTCTGCATTAAGTTGTGACAACACAGCCCCTACCCCCAACTCAGATACATCTGGATGGACAATAATTTGCTTGGATTAGGCAGGACTCTGCAGAATGGGAGCAGTGCATATTGCCTGCATGAGCTCATCAAATGCCTTCTGACAGCTAACTGTCCACTGAACCTTCTTGGGCATTCTTTTTGATGTAAGATACTTCAAGGGAGTCACTATAGACCCATACCCTTTCATAAATCTTCTGTAGTATCCAGTCATGCCCAAGAAAGCTCTGACCTGAGTCTGGGTAGTTGGAGCAACCCAGTCCATTGTGGTCTGGATTTTTCTCTGTAATGGTTGAACCTGGCCTCCACCCACAAGGCGGCCCAGGTACACAACCTTGCTCTGCCCTATCTGGCACTTAGTAGCCTCGATAGTGAGGCCTGCGTTCTGCAGAGCCTCCAAAACATTCTTCAGGTGGACCAGGTGATCCTCCCAGGTGGAGCTAAAGACAGCTATATCATCAAGATATGCTGTACTATAGGCTTCCAGGCCTGTAAGGACTTTATTCACCAGCCTTTGGAATGTGGCAGATGCATTCTTCAAACCAAAGGGCATTACAGTAAATTGATAATGCCCAATAGGGGTTGAAATGCTGTTTTTGGTTTGGCATCCTCAGCTAGTCTGATTTGCCAATAGCCAGCAGTGAGGTCAATTGTACTTAGATACTTGGCTGAGGCCAGAGTATCAATAAGCTAATCTGCCTGAGGAAAGGGGTGAGCATCAGTCATAGTGATTGTATTGAGTCCCTGGTAGTCCACACAAAACCTCATCTCTCTCTTACCACCCTGGGTGTGAGGTTTAGGTACAAGGACTACTGGGCCAGTCCAAAGGCTATCTGAGGGCTCAATTACTCCCAATTCCAGCATCTTTTGGACCTCTGTCCTGATGCAATCTCTGTCATGGTCAGGCTGACTGTAGACTTTATTCTTGACAGATAGACTCTCACCTGTGTCCACTTCTTGGGTACACCAGGTGGTTTGACTGGGGTTCAGAGAAAACAAGTGCCTGTATTGATTGAGGACTTTCCTACAATCAATCTGCTGTTGACCAGTGAGGCTGTCTGCGAAGACTACACCATAAACTGATCCTTCATCAGAGTTCTGTGAGAGGAGGTCAGGGAGTAGGTCACTCTCTCCCTCCTGTCCCTTAACAGTTGCCATGAGCAAGCCCATGTCAGCCCTGTCAATGTATGGCTTGAGCCTATTCACATGGAGCACCCTGTGGGGGCTCCTGGGAGTACCAAGGTCCACCAGGTAGGTGACCCCTCCCTTATGCCCAAGAATGGTATGGGGTTCACTTCACTTATCTTGGAGGACTTCTAGGACCAGAGGCTCCAACACCCAAACCTTCTGTCCTGGCTGATAAACAGTCAAGACAACCTTTTGGTCATGCCAAGCTTTTTGCAATTCTTGACTGGCCTTCTTCATGTACTCAGCCATCCTGGAGCGGAAACCAAGTACATAGTCCACTGTGTCTTTTTGAGGAGGGTTGAGAGGTAACTCCCATCCCTCCTTCACCAAACATAAGGGACCCCTAACTGGATGCCCAAACAGAAGTTCAAAGGGCTGTAGCCAACCCCCTTCTGTGGGACCTCTCTGTAGGCAGAGAAGGCAGGGCAACTGGACATCCCATTTTCGCCTAAGTTTTTCTGGAAGGCCCATGATCATGCCCTTCAGGTTTTTTTAAACTTTCCACTAACCCATTGCATTGTGGGTGATAGGGTGTGGTGAACTTGTAGTTTACTCCACACTCCTTCCACATTGCAGTAATGTAAATGGACATGAAGTTTGTACCTCTGTCAGTTAAGACCTCCTTAGGGAAACCCACTCTGGGAAAAATTCCCAGGAGGGCCCTGGACACCACAGGAGTTGTGGTGGTTCTAAGGGGTATTGCCTCTGGATACCTAGTGGCATGGTCCACCACCACTAGAATGTAACTGTCTCCAGATGCTATTAGAGGGCCATGGTATCAATTATATCAATCCCAACCCTCTCAAAGGGAACGCCCACTACAGTTAGTGGTATGAGTGGGGGCCTTCGTGGTACCACCTGATTTACCACTGGCTTGACAGGTGGTACAGGAATGACAAAACTCCTTTGTGTCTTCAGACATGTGAGGCCAGTGAAAGTGAGGAACAAGCCTGTCCCAAGTCTTACTTTGGCCTAGGTGTCCTGCTAAGGAAACGTTATGTGCCAAGGTTAGTAGGAAGCCCCTAAACTTCAGAGGTATGACCAACCTCCTGGTGGCACCAGGCTTGGGGTCTCTACCCTCTGAGGACAGGAGTCCCTCATCCCTAAAGATCCTGTGGAATCCATGGACACTCCCAGCAGCCTCAGCAGCAGCTTGTTGTGTGAGGGGTTCAAGAGAGGGGCGGGGTTTCTGCTCCAAACTCAAGTCTGCCCTGTAAGGGCCCCCCGTCCCCAAGAACTAAACTTGATCAAGTCCCAGGTCCTCTGAGACAGTTCCTTCACAGGGACTGAGATCATTTCCCTCAAGAGATTGATCCTCACACTGAGTCTTGGGGAAGACACAGCCTTAACCCTCCTTCTGTTGGAAGGCCCTTGGTTCATTGTTCCAGGACCCAGGGCCTGTTCAGTGTTAGCCAGTTTGGCCTGTGACCTGTTCACAGCAAAGACATCTGTAGTGATGTCCAGCATTGCTGCATGAGCCCTTAACTCTACTTCATCCCAGGCTGAAGTTTCCAAATCATTGCCAAACAAACACTCCACTGGAAGGTCCGAGCCAACGACAGCTTTCTTGGGGCCAGTTACCCCTCCCCAACTGAAATTAACAACTGCCAAGGAATGATCAGTCATGACATTGTTAGCATTGGTCACTTGGTACATTTCTCCAAGTATGATTTCGTCAGGGCCTACAAGATTCTCTGTCACCATAGTGACACTTGCACCTGTATCCCTGTATGCCATCGCCTCCTTACCATTGATCAAAGGCTGCTGTCTGTATTTGTCCAGGTTACTTGGAGTGGCAAATAAGGTGGCAAGATTCATGCCACCATCACAGACAAGCACAGCCTGAGCTGGAGTTCTGACTAAGCCAGAACCCATCTCAGAGCCCAAGGTTAACCCTACCAATCCCTTGTGCCCTGTACCACCACCTGTACTAGTGCTAGGGGGAGCAGTTGCCTTAGGTGCAGTGGTGGTAGGAGGATTTTCCCTGGTTTTTGGACAATCAGCATCTCTTGTCCAATGTGTCTTCTGTTTACAGAGATAACACCAAGGTTTCTTTTAGCCATTACCTTTGTCGGATTGTGACCCGACCTCCCCAGATGCAGGTTTTTTGGGGCCCTGATGAAGACTTTTGATGTTTACCATTATCCCCACCCTTATCTGGAGTTTTAAAATCTTGCTTCTTTTGGTCACCACCATTGTTCTGGTTTTTCTACTTCATCCTGGTTCTCACCAACTTATCTGCCTTCTGTCCCAATTCTTGGGGAGAAGTCAGAGTCAACCAGGTACTGATGCAATAATTGATTTTGGCAATTATTAAGAATCTTCTCCCTCATAATCAAATTGTACAATCCCTTGAAATCATTCACTTTGCTGCCAAGCAACCAGCCTTCGAGAGCTTCAATGGCACTGTCCACAAAGTCTCCTTAATCCTGATTCTGTGTCTTCTGAGTGTCTCTGAACTTAATCTTATACTGTTCAGTGGTTAAGCCAAACCCAACAATGAGAGCACTCTTCAAGATTGGGCAGTTGTCAGCATCCTCTCCTCTAACAGTGAGGAGCTTATCTCTACATTTGTCAGCAAAGGAGAGCCACAAGAGAGCTGCCCACTGCTCTTGAGGGACCCTCTGAACTTTACAGACCCTTCCTAAAGCGGTTATCTATCTATGGATGCCATCCCCAACATGATAGGGAGGGACAATCTTGCTCAGGCTCTTATTGTCAAAGGAATGTTCCTTAATTCTAGGGACACTGTTGCTGCCACCATGGGACTCTAGTCCCATCTTTTTGCTAGCAATCTGGACTTCTAGGGACTCTTTATCAAGGGCCAATTGCTCTTGCCTAAGACTAGCTTTCTCAACTTCACGAAATTGGTATTTCCTATCAAAAGAGTGGTCCTTATTGCTAGATACAGAGGTCCCTACAGACTGTCATGGGTGATTAGACTCTGCAGAGGGAGATCTAGATTTCCTTAGTAAGCTCTGCCAGGAGGGGTGAAGAGGGGGCCATCATGGCCTTCTCCACTGCCTTATAGAAGATCTTAAATATCCAGGTGGGACCCATCTTGGTCCCCCTGGTCAGGGTTAGAGTCCAGGTCATAAAAGGTGTCCCCTTCTGACCTGTCTTTATCCCTGTCCCACCCACTCTGTCCTGTTCATCTGACTAAGGAGTCTTCCTTAGATCATCTAACAGTAACATCACTATTAGACGTTGAGTGTTGACACGTCTCCCTGTATTCAGCTTTCTAGAGGCACACAGGGCGTTCAATTCTTGGAATGAAAGCTCACTGTATCTAGCGGGCAGATAGCCACTGGCATCTCCTTTAGTAGACATACTAGAGGGCCGATTCCGGCCACAAATCTTACCGACCGACACGGACACGGACCCGGAACGGATACCGACCGACACGGACCGGCGCAGTACGACCCGTGTATTACGATGCAACGCGTGTGAAATACAACAGACACGTACGGAATACAAGCCGTACGACCGAGCCGTTTGAAAAACAGTGATTCGGCCAGAAAACCGACGCTAGTTGCACCGACCGACACGTACCCGGAATGAACCTGACCTACACATACCCGCAATGTCCAATCTGCGCAGTACGATGCAATGCGTGTAAACCCAGACTGACTCGCATGGAGCCCAAGCCGCATGACCGACACGCTCAGAAAACAGGGAGCCCAAGCAATAGAGATCTCCGCGGCTGACGCGTATGAAACTCAGAAGAAAGTCAGCGTGAACGAGCCGGAGAAGCCCGCACGAGCCAACATCAGCGTCCATCTCGGTCAGAAGAACGTCTCCTTCATGCCTAGAAAACCCAAAGGAAAAAATACAAAAAAAGGACCAAACAAGCAATGACAAAGCCAATAAATATAACAAAAAAAAAATCACAGTGAAGCAGAGTCAAGATGAAGGAAGTATGGGCATGCTGGGAAGGGGGGTGTAGCCAAGAGTATGATGGGAGTTGCAGTCACAGACAATCCCCACCCACCCACATGGCCCAGCAAGCTCAAACTGAACCATGATCGCCTCACAGGGAGTGGGAATGGACTGACAAGATGTCAGACACTGGGCCTGAGAAATGATGTGGCTGAAAATCACACATATGCACTGGGCAAACAAAACCCGGTCGCACACACAGCCATTGCAACCATATGTTCAAAATCATTGTCTGGGGTTGCAGTGCCCAGGGGTGCCCCCTGGCCGGGCTGGGGAGGTGTGTCTTGCAGATGACAAATGTGGAGATTCATATATGGTACATTGCACAAAACACACAGGAACTCACATATACATCATTGACAGGGGACATCTGACAGTGAATGGAATGGACACACCTATATAGCCGACATCATAGCATGTTCGCCTTCACACTCGGTGCTGTTGTGAGCTGCATTCCACTCCTACATCGTGCTGAAACATATGAATCCTTCACACAACACACCACTCACTGACGTAGACACAAGGTCAAACCTGGACTGCATTGGAGAAGACATGCTACTCACAGCAGCCAAACTGCAACACACACACCAACCACCCTCACTGTCATGAGCATTGAAAAGCCAGAGTGCTACCTTGCCTAATCCATGTCACCATAGAGAACATTGACAAGTCAAATCACATATGCACATACAAAACTCAGCACCAGACTCATTAACGATGGTGACTTCATCACTTGTATGAAATGAGATGGGAACTAGGAACACTGTAAAAAAACACTTCCTCCAAAGAGATCACAGGCATACCAGACTGTGACCATGTCGTACCAATACACCAATGTGGCACACAAAGACTAGCAAACTCTGCTACCACACATGCCCCAATAGTACAACATATCCTCAGTGGAATAGCACGTATGTCCTTATTAAAGGTCACATGTTTACAGGGATGACACACCTGTGTCAGCAACGTGATGGCCCTTGAGTAGTAATGGTCATGTACAGACAAATCTATCCATGAGCTGGGCATGCACACACTTCGACATGCACATTCAAATGTTTCTTTTTGGCTGGGCAATGTGCAACAACAATATCAATCTCTGTCCGTGACATCCCTGGACAAAGCAGTGTACAGGCAGGCATCCGTTCGTACAGTAGAAAATGTCATGTTTGTGAACCATTGATGCCTGAAAAACCTAACTTACATTGTGTGTCTCTTCCAAACACAGGGGGTGCTGGGGGCACAGCAACAAATGAAGAAGAGTCCCATACTCTGGTGGACACTCAGCTCTCTGGTTTGAATCTGTCTCTGTCCTCTTCGGATGACGACGAACAACCTGGCACCTCCGGTGTGAGTCATCATACAGCACCAGCAGCACTAACATCTGCACCCCCTGTACCCACGCCTCCAGCATCTGGAAACAGACAGGGCACCCCCGCCAATACGGACAGACGAAGGCCACAGAACACCGACAGCACAGGGACACAGGACCCCCGGAAGCTACAGACAACACCACCAGCATCACCACCCAAGGGGTCCCAGTGTCACCTGTGCGTGCCGCCGCTGGTTCTGCCTGTGTGGATAGGGGCATTGGGAGGGGTGGGAAGCAGAGGGCGCACCTTGCAGAGGGGTCTGGACTGTATGATGACCCCCAACTGGCACGCATCATAGATGCGTACAAGGATAGCACCGGAGGATTTGGCCAGGTAGTGGGGATCCTCAAGGACATACAACAGGAGCAGGCTGCCCACCATGCCCGCATGGAGGCAAAGTGGAATGCACTTACTGCGGTGCACCGGGACATACTCCAATGCCTCCGCCAGATCAGCACAAACATGTCCACACCTCCCTGTGTGGCCACACCATCTGCCAGTGCCACAGGGAGGGAGGAGGACTCTGGCGGAGAGTCCCCTGCACTGCAGAGGCCTGCACCTGAGGATTCCCCCCCCCCCAAGAAGAAGAGGGGTCGTCCGAAGAAGGACATGTGAGACGCAGATGTCCCTGCACATCCCTCAGGGCCTCTAAACCTGTTCTGGACAATGTTCTTTGTGCGCAACCCGTTCAGCTTGTCGGATCGGACACAACTCGCCTACATGACATGGAGGGTTCATGTTGGTCCAATGTAGCAGATGACTGTGGACTTTACTCTGGCCATTTCATCTACCAACACTTCCAACTCTACTGTGAACTTTGGACTCAAAACCCAATGTACAGCACCCACCATCCTGTGCACTATTCTCACACATGTTCGTAAATAAACTCACCAGTACACCATACTTGCCTCTGTTGTGATTACAACTTGTCATGTGTCATGGAGATGTTGATCTGCTAAACAACATAGTGCATACCAAATACTACAGCAATGTGACCACCGTTATGTGAGTCATGGTGATGTGACACATGTGAGAGAGACACACCACTATGGCACCACAACACATACTCACCATGGCCATGTTACTCATCCCACACAATGATGTTGACCTGAAACACATTGGTATGCACAGACACAACACCTATCCACAGTCAGTGGTAACAAGTCCACAGGTGAGGTAAGCAAATGTCACTCAGCTGTGGGAAGACAGAAAACGCAGCTAACAAAGCATAGCACAGGTTCATTACACATCAGCAACATGTTTATTCTAAAATATTTGCAAGGCAAGTGTACGTTACAGTGGACACACGGTCACAAAGTGTCTGAGAGTTGAATTCCAGGGGTGTGTGGCACATCACTTGATGGGAATTGACTACTCCCACACTGGTGTCAGATTCTGGGTGTTGGGGGTCAGTGTTGACCAAACAACAGGCAAAGTACCCTGTGAAGGACAGACACAAGACACAGTCAAAAGCACAGCAGAACAGGAGAGAAATGCAATACACATGCACAAAACATGTCACAAGAAACCTACACAGAAAAAAGTTAGCAGTACTACACTATTGTGGAGTACAGACCACCTGAATTGACACATCACTGCACGCATCCAGTCAAGTGTCACACAGACACACTCAGACAGCAACAGAGCAGCCACGACACATTTCAGGCTAACTCCATACATTGACATAATAACCCTGTAAACTCACATTCAGGTGAAGAAGTTGTTGATGAGCTGTGTGCGGACGTCACCCTCATCATCATCACTGGCATCATGTCCCAGGCCTGGATCCTCCACAGGTGGCGGAGGTCGGTCATCGCCATCCTGGATGAGAGGCAATTTCTTCCGCACTGCCATGTTGTGTAGCATGCAGCATACAAGGATAATTTTGCATACCTTTGCAGGGTCATATGGGAGGGCCCCTCCGGTCTTGTCCAGGCAGCAGACGCGGCTTTTCAGAAGACCAGATGTCCACTCAATCACCCTCCTGCTCCGACCATGTGCCTCATTGTAGCGCATCTTGGCTGATGTCACAGGGTTCCTGAGGGGTGTCAGCAACCACAGCATGTTGGAGTATCCGGAGTCACCTACACACAAACAATTGAACAATTAGCAGAGTTTTGAAGGAGGGCGGAATACAAAATTGCCAAACACACACAATGGTAAACAGTCAGTACACACTG
The DNA here is from genome assembly GCF_964204655.1 of Triturus cristatus. NCBI lineage: Eukaryota > Metazoa > Chordata > Amphibia > Caudata > Salamandridae > Triturus > Triturus cristatus. The sequence goes on from NC_140594.1 coordinate 656,356,199, forward strand.
ACAAGCCAGGCACGCTGGTCTGACATCTGTGACATCAGCGTTGCAATGCGACTACTCATGATGTAGGCATTGCGCACAGGACCGGGGAAGCGTGCACACACATGTGTGATACACATGTCTGCAAGACATACCACCAGAGCATTGATGGAGTGGAAATGTTTCCTGTTCCGGTATGCCTGCTCATGTGCCTGTGGTGGTATCAGGCCCGCATGTGTACCATCAATAGATCCGATGACGTTCGGCATCCTCCCCAGTGTATAAAAAGCATCCTTTATTTCAGGGAGTTGATCTGGGCTAGGGAACTTGATGTACAGGTCAAGGAAATGCAACATCCCCTCCAAGATATTGCGTAGCACACAACTAAACATAGTTTGCGACATAACACCAGCAGTAGACACAGTGTACTGGAAGGTACCAGTAGCAAAGAAGTGCATGGCTGCGATCATCTTCACCTCTGGGGTCAGTGCTGTACGGTATGTCCGGCCAGGTAGCAGATGTGGTGCCAACTGCTCCGCCAACTCCTCAATCAGTGGCCTGGTGAAGCAGTACCGTCGGATGCAGTCGCGTTCCTGCATGGTTTCAAGGTCTGGGAACGGTCTATGGACAGCTGGTGCCCTGCAGAACAGAGATGCACAAAAGACGATTGTCGGTTCACCCACCCATGTGGCTAGGACCAAGCAAAATATCACATGATACATCATGACAATACACAATGTACTGAGGTGTGTGCTATTGGGCATGGACACATATGTCACCTACATGGCCATCACCTCACATCTCAAGTCCGCATGTCCACATAAGATCCATGTAGTGCAATGGCCAATCATTGGGCTGTGTCACCCTACCTATGTACTGCTGTGACGTTACAAACACACACCACAGTGACAAGTGAGGCCTGATGTCTCCCAGGCATCACAGATCTTTCCCATGCAGATACCCAGGGTCCCTGTATTGCCACATCGACACTGGCATGACATGGCGTATCATGTACACGCCACAAGGCAACCATTAGTCCCACGGGTAGTGGCCATTGTTGTCTCTGCAGGCCCTACATGTACGTCTCTTAGACACACACACCACATCAAGGTTGATGCACAAACCACATGGATGTGGAGACTGTCCTCCATTGGGCACATTTGATCAGCCACATCTGAGACACAACATGCACATAGACTGTGGGTGTACATCAGAATTGTGGCTACAGGTCTCACTGTGACGTACATGCCATCACCCCCAGGACTCAGGGTGTATGTGACATGTTCGAAACATATCCAACCTGCAACTGTGTCCATGACTCATGCCCATAACTGTACAGTTGCACATCACAGTGGTAATGTGCACAACAGAAAGGATTCTGCCCCCATGAACACGTGCACAGCCTGGGAGTGGCTGAACAAGAGTGCCACACAACAAACCAAATGTTGCCCCCCCCCAACACACAGGGAATGCAGCCTTACATGCCACGGGACACTGTGTGGCCAATGCAGTAGTGTGGAAGGTGTGCACCTGAGTCCCTGGCAAGTAATTGTGTGTTGAAGCCTTCAAATAGTCACACCAATGAGGTCCGACGTGGGTGACTATCATGCATGCGCGTCGGGCAGGCATGGTCCGAGACAGGCGTACGCCTTGGCCATTGAATCGTATGGAGACGGGTGCATGTGTATTTTCAAAATACGTGTTGTACAGTCAGTTGACCGAGCCAGGTGCACCCATTGGCTCTGGACTGTCATGGAGACGGCTGCAGATTCAAAACTTGTACGAGTTGTGCGCTGGAAATTCAGTTAGATGCTGTAGTAATGTAGTCCAGACAGGTTGAGGTATTTCAAGAGGATTTATTGTTAGATGATAAGTATCCTGGAATAAGCCCCACCAGGAGCAGCCAGCAGGCAGCTCAGCCCATCATAACTGTGGCTTATCTTCAACCAGCACCCAACATTCCATAGTGCATCACAGTGCAGAGGCATTCCAATAGAAGGGCATGAAATGGGTAAAGACATACATAGGAATATACAATAGGCAGGATACAACATACCTCCTTTTCTTCCACAAAAGAACAATGAACATAGAAGCATAGAAACTAAAAGAAGGAGAAAGCATACCGATCATTACCTGCTGACACACCCACTGGCCAGACAGATGTGACAGGAGGCACTGCATAGCATGAGGGGTAGAAGATACAGAAAAGGAATAAACGAATAAAGATCAGGCACATTCCTTCTCTGTAAACACAAAGCAATGCAAAATGCATGAAGTAAAACAATTAGACTTGAGAAGTAAAACACAAACTATAAACTTGCAAAAGATTTGAATCCATTTGAAAATAGATTTGAAAATGGATTTAGATAGAGATGCGCAAACCCAACAGGGAAAACTGCATGCACCCATGAACAAGAGATAATTGTGTAACAGAACTTTGCAATCCTTGCTAGGCAATACTGCATAAATTGAAATTTAGTAATGTTGCTCAAATAGAAAATGTCGAAAAAAGAAAAAAAAAAAAAATAATAGAACTTTTGAAAACATGCAACTTTGAAAATGTGCACCCTGGTCAATCTCAAGCAGAGGTCACTTGAGAAAAGTGTAACTAATGACCAACATGTACACCATGGAGATAGATTGAAATTGCACATACATAAACCTGCAAAAGATAACAATTGAGAAACTGTAACACCAAAAGCAAAATGTATATAAAAAAACAGGCATAAGAATTTGATTTGAAGAGATAACCACGTATGAAAATCACCATAAATCTGACACACACTTGAAGAGAAAATGGAAATAATCCCCATCCCCAAAATTGTACAAAACATCCAAGTAGACTCTGAAGGGATTTAAAACCATAAACTAACTGGTTCTGTCGATGGAGATGTTGCAATGCACTAAAGATAACAAGCACCCCTTAAATAAGGTAAACAGAACACTGGATACCTCCAGAGTGTCGAAGTCGATTTCGAGTCAAGGCTTCCCTTTACTGGAGAGCATCCAACTAAGCGCCAAGAACTACAACCAGGGGCAGGCACATGCACTTGAAATGGAGTTCACAGTTCTTGGCAGCTGCCCAATGAAAACCGGAAGACACCAGGACTGGCAGAAAAAATACTTGGTAGTAAAACTCACCCAAGAATAAAAGTCAAGGTCCGATGTCCCAGCGAAGAACAACTCACTGCCCAAACATCGAGACTGTAAAGGCAGACCAAGAGGGACAATATGACCATTTCGTAGAGAGTGAAAATGAAAAATCCATGCAGGGAGAGGAGATTCGCACATCTCAAGGCTGCTGAGGACTTCCATTTCGCAATAAACTTTATTTAAACAACAAAACGTGGTTGGATAGAAACAGATAGAAAACGTACATCATTGATGATGAAAGCTGACAGGAATTGCTGGATCCGCCAACCCCAAGATGGCGGCACGCTTCCTGACGCTGCGCTGGGAGGCTTGCACTGAAAGCATGCAGCAAGCCATTGCACAGGCCGTGGCATAAAGAGTAATGATGTCACAATAAATCCTTGACAGGCAGAGGGTATGTGTGAGATGTGTTGCGCGAGCAGAATTTATTTGAAAGCGCAGCGCAACTGTTTTTCCTTGTATATTGACCTCACTGTAAAAAAATAATAAATCGCTAGTAAATTTCCACATTACCGCCCAATATTGCAGCAGGCAGGAGACACAGCGGTTGGCTTGACAAGGTGACAAAATAAACGTGCCTTCCCAAATCCAATTTTATAACAAAGAAAGTCCCGCAGATGAAGGATAACACAAGCGTGCCCTCATTAACATCCTGAAAAGACACATGCGCGCTCACACATCAATCAAACGTCGAGATAGAGGCAGAACCAAAAGAAAACTCCCACCTCTTTGAAAAAAAAAGTCTTTAAGCAGGATGGAAGCACACCCAAAGTAGGTTAGAAGGTCAGCAGTATTTCTCTTGTGCACACAGAGTAGCACACGATGATCTTGAACCCAAATGCCAATAGCCAAACAAAACATTTAACCCTCACTGGGGCAGAAACACAGGCAGTCACAGATTAACTTTCTTGTAGAGGCACTGTATATAATATATGTTGCTCCTTAGACGTTTGTTTAGGCTCATTATCCACATAAAAGGAACGGGAATGTAGAAATAATGTAGACAACTTTGAATATAGAGCAATAGAATGCAGCAGGAAATATACTGAGCAAATGAAAGTGATAAAACCTATTTCGACACGACCTTGTAAAAGGTCACATATTGAAAACATGAGGAAAGTAAACCCACAACTTAGTAAAGGTTACATAGAAGTACCATTGAAAAATTGAGAGGGATAAACCCCATATCGACAACCTAAAAGGTCAAACATTGAAAAACATTGAAATGTTAAGAGGCAGTAACAAAAAGTTGACAACCTCATAAAGGTCACAAATTAAAAAACAATGAAAAATTGAGTAATAGAACTGTTGAGAGTGACCATTTGAAAAGTGAGTACCGTGGATAAACCCCATAAGGAGCGCAAAAATATTGAAAATTTGAAAGGGATAAAACCCATATAGAGACGACCTCGTAAAAGGCCACACATTGAAAATAGAGGAGTGCGACTCGACAACTTAGTGAAGGTTAGATAGAAGTTCCATTGAAAAATTGAGAGGGGTAATCCCTAAATTGACAACCCGAAAAAGTCAAACATTGAAAAACATTGAAATGTTGAGAGATAGCAACACAAATTGACAACCTCACAAAGGTCACAAATTGAAAAACACTGAAAATTTTAACTATTGAGAGTGACCTTTTGAAAACGTGAGTACAGTAGTAAGTACCACACAAAGTAATTCCAACTAGGAAATACAACTGGAACGCATGTAACTTGATAAATAAATTGAGATACACAATTCCTACCAAGAAATACTGCAGGCATGCATGTACATTGAAATAATTGTGTAAATAAGTTGATATGTGCAATCCCTACAGAGAATACTGCACGCATGTAAATGTCCACTATGCAAACCTAAGCAAAAGTAACTTGACATGCAAGAAATTGAAAAATAGAGGAAGATTGAAAAATAGAATTTTTGAAAACATGCAACCTGTAAAACACAAAGATGTAAAACAGTGCGTTTAAATGTCACAGTAAACTTGCAAGTACATTGATAATTGCATAATTGAAATCTTGAGAACAAAGCAATGTAATGCTTAACCTTAACTGCCATCCTTAAAGAGCACTGGACAAACTGTGCACAAGCAAAAAAAATGAGCATATTTAACTAGATGAAAGAGAACACACCGAAGCTTGATATCAGACATAGTGCTAGAAACGTAAGCAACAGCAAGTCCAGTAAGAACATCATTGTCATACCTAGAAGACATCTTAATTGGAAAACCCATGAAATTGAATTCTTGAAAGGGTATCAACATATACATGTAACCAGGGATATAAAACCCCATAACCAGGTTCAACAAATATAATAGAGGTAAATTGAAATTTCCATCACCGAAACTTGTGGACGCTAGATGAAATAAAAACATGGTAAAATACAATAATAGTATAGTAGTGTTTGTCGAAATAAGTATCATGCAATTAAACCATGAAGAAACTGACTCCCTCGTAGGCAACAGAAATACACAACGGGTGTGAAATTTGAGTCATCAGAACACTTGAAAAAAAAAAAAAAAAATGTTTCACTTAATGTCTGAAGCGATCTGGCAGGAAAAAACCACACCACTCACCAACCAAACTTGAACAGGTTCCCACAGTCCACTATAGACATCGTTGTCGATAAGAGTCAGAAAACACACCTTGTAAAATCTGGAACGACATCCCAATGAGAGGAACATGTTCTGCGTTCTAAGCGCCTCACATTGCACATCCGTGCAAGCGCATAGATCGAGATTGCCAAAGTAGTGTGGTTGGCAAAAGAAATACGAGCACCACAGAGGACTTAAAATGGCGCCACGCTGTGAACGTCATGCTGGGTGGCTACCGGCGCGACAGTGCACCCAAGCGTCACACAGCAGTCAAAGATCTCACTGTCGAAAAGACGAATCCATGGAGTAGAGACGTCACAACGGATCCAAGAAACGCTGCTCCTGGAAACCAACAGGTAGGACCATACGCGCAGCAGCTTGAATGAGGCATTTTCAAATAAAGTGCACGTGAATGGCGCGTGTCAAAATATTGAAACAGGTAGTTGAACTGGCAAATGTGGAGAGTATGGCTGGGCCACATTTAAAAAAAAAAAAAAAAAAAAAACTCACCGCAGAGGTGTTTTGGTTGGTTGAGAGACGCCCATCACACTCGACCACTGTAAAAACAGGCTGAAGACTGGATGAAGTCTGTTAGAGTGTCAAGTAAATGGTGAAACATCGCCCTGTTGTTGAAAACGAACTCTTGCCCATGCCGCTCCAGAACTGCACTTGACCCCTGACTACACATAGTCCTGACATCCAAAGTGTAACACAGGTCATAAATTCAAATTGAATTGAAGGGCAGCAGGAACTAGTAGGCAGCATGGAGGCGCTGGCAGGAAGAACTGGCCAATTTTGAATATGGTTAAGGTTGAAATGCACAGAACTTAACACCATGGCCATACGCACAGCAGCAGGAACTAGTAGGCAGCAGAAACTGGAAGGTAGCAGGAAATAAAGTCAGAAGGAACTAGGACAAATATATAAATTGCCATTTCCACAGCTCACCTAATGAAGTTATAATGTTGAAAACATCCACAGCAGTTCGAATAAAAAACACCGTAGATTGTAGAAATGAATACCTGCCTTTAACTTCCCTCTTGAGATACTGTACGAGCAGTGGGCACTAGGAGGCAGCAGGAACTGGAAAGCAGCAAGGGGGCGCAGGCAGGAAGAACTGGCCAATTTTGACTATGCTATGAAATAGTTGGATAGTTGAAAAAGTGAAAATATTCTTTGAAATTGAAGTTGTTGATGAAATATTGAAAAAGAATCTGGCATGCGCAGGTTGGGGCGACCGGTGTGATGGTCACTGGTGGGGCTCTGAAGCCAGAGTCTTTGCTTGGTATTTGATGAGGTTTGAATCTCTTGTCTTCTTGAAACTTGACTTCTTTAGTTGCCTTCTTGAAACTTGAATTCCATTAGTTGCCAACGTAGGTAAGATCAACTCGTCGCCAAAAAGATGTAGTAATGTAGTCCAGACAGGTTGAGGTATTTCAAGAGGATTTATTGTTAGATGATAAGTATCCTGGAATAAGCCCCACCAGGAGCAGCCAGCAGGCAGCTCAGCCCATCATAACTGTGGCTTATCTTCAACCAGCACCCAACATTCCATAGTGCATCACAGTGCAGAGGCATTCCAATAGAAGGGCATGAAATGGGTAAAGACATACATAGGAATATACAATAGGCAGGATACAACAGATGCCTATAACAATGTTGCAATTTCTAGGGTTTTATGAAGGTGAAGATTTGAACGATGCGGAAGACGTGTACGAGTTGTACATTTCCATGGATTGGCCAGATTCATAGAATGCAACCGTGTTGGACCTATCACTGGGGACACATGGCACAGAGTCTGCCTCTGCAGCACAGATATAAGGCTGGCTGACCCCAGGGAGCTCACTTGCCTGCACTACATGCTACTGGACCACATCCCTGCTACCACTGCTGCTGTCTCTGCATCCTCTGGCTACTGCTATGGCACGTACTCTGGAGAGGGCCCCAGCCTTCACTGAGGAGGAGAAGCAGGCCCTGCTGGACGGGCTCCTTCCACAGTACAGCAAGCTGTATGGGAAACCAGGGGAGCAGGTGAGTGTGCAGTCCACTGCCTTCCTAATTGTGCATGTTGTCTACTAGCAGTGTGTACACCAGTGGCAAGCATACTCACTCAGTACTTTCATCCCCCAAAGTGTGTAGGTACATGTAATGAACAGGTGTTCTGCAGCTAAAGTGCATTTGTGCAAGCTTGAACTTCCCTGGCATTGTTAACATGTCAGACATGCAGGGCATTTGTCCTTTTCCATGGGTGCACTAACTGTGTCACTCATTTTCCTTTGCGATGATGACATGTATATCCAACTGTGTGCAGCACAACTATGGGGCATGTATGTTAATGGACTTTTAACTTTGTCAACCTCACAGGTTTATGCCCACCAGAAGCAGGAGATATGGCTGACCATCGCCCGGGCAGTTCGATCGGTGGGGGTCTACAAGCGCCGGATCCGCAACTGCCAGAAGAGGTGGCAGGACCTTTGGGGCTGGACCCGGAGGATCACAAGGGTCCAGCTGAAGCTGTCGCCTCCTCGCAGGAGGGGCAGACACCGGACCCTGACCCCCCACACGCTCCGGATACTGGCGGTGGTCTTCCCGGACCTGGATGGGCAGATAAAGGCCAGACAGCAGCAAGGAGGGGGTACGTCCATGCCTAATCTGTGTACTATGTCTGACAGGCTAATTGCAGTCTTTTGGCCTGGTCACACTTCCACATTACGTAGGTCTTGTAGTCCAATACTCATGTCCCTCAATTGTGTGATGCACCCTACTCGTCTGATCCACAGGTGTGGCCCATACAGTCTGTTGCTTGTGTCACTAGGACACTGTGTCCCTGCAGTCAGCTATGCTTCAGCTTCCGGACAGCATCTGTTCCCGTGACTCTGTTGTGTGTTTCATGGGTGGGTTAATTGTTTACACAATGTCTGAGATCTGACATGTGATCTGTGCGTGCCCTTGATATGTGTTCCAATTGCTGGTCTGACTCGCCACATGTGGCTGGGGTATTTCAAACAAACTCATGCAGCAGGGGACTCCAATTTGTGTGCCTCAGGAGTATGTATATTAAGCGTGTCACACTTGCTTAGCCACCTGACTACTGTCCAGGGCTAAACACTGTTTCACGTAGACCTGGGCAGTCATGCCTACTTAAGGGCATTTAGAAACACTCTGTAATCCCACTCCTGTGTATCAACTTACAGGTTGTGCTTAGTGACATGTGCCTTCAGGTGTCAGCCTCTGTGTCATTGTGGTGTGGCTTCCTGTTACGTACAACTGGGGTGTTCATCAGTTTGAGGGTCAGCAGGACATCTGAGATGTGACCATGAGAGACAAGACCTGTGTGACATATAGGTGTGATCATTTGACAGTGCACAATGGTGTATGCAACTGTGCACTTCAGGCAGCTGGGTTACATGCACAGCAGACTGTGATGTGCTAATGTACAGGGAGTTGTGTTCGCAGAGACTCATATGTCTGATTTGTATGATGTGGGGTTTTCTAGGTCCGGGATATGTTGTTTGCAGGGGATGGGCAAGTGCACTTGTCAGCTGCAGAGTTAGCTTTAACCCTGAGCTATGATTGTGACACAGTGCATACTGTTGTTGTCTGGATGCCCTGCCCCTGTGACAGGAGACAGTGTTGACTGACTTTCCAGGCATGCCAGTGCCATGGCATCTAACTTGCTATGAGTGATCCTGCATTGTGTTCATGTGTGCTCCATGCACCCCATTGTGGCATTGACTATCAGGACATGAGAACATCATAGTGTGTGTTGCTGGCATGCATCACAAGCATATGAAATGAGTCTCTGCCCATCCCTTCATCCTGACACCTGTACTGAGTCAGTGGCAAGAGATGTGCTGTGTGTATAGTGACATACTCCTACATGTAAATGTATATGTGTTTGTATTTGCAAAGCGCACTGCTACCCAATTAGGGTCTCCTGGTGCTGTAACTCATACCACTGTGGAACCCCTCCTGGCTTTTCCCTGTGAAATGTCCACTCCTGGGCACCCCCAAGGTGAAGCCAGGCATCCCAGCGCTATTGGGGCCGTTGTGGAGATTAAGCAAGCTATTGCCCAGAGTTGCAGAGTGGGACCCATGATTAGAATAGGTACCGAGGCGAGAATTAACAGGTCCGAGGAATTGAGCCCAAGACCCGCCGAGACGGGCATTGAACCCTGGTCCTAGGCCAGACCTCTGCATCAGGGTCTGCCGCTCTAACCATTGAGCCACACTTCTCCACATGTTCACTTGCATGTCCAACAAATGTGTGGGTGGTGCATGTTGGCACATTGGGGTATTAGCATCCAACATGCAACAGACATATGGGTGCAAGTCCAGGAGGGATATGAGTGCCATGGTTGATGGTGAGACTGACCATTGGCTTATTCTAAACAGTGTGAGCACTTTGAGCAGTGTCCAGCTGATGATGCCAGGGCTTGCCCTGTGATGTGATGTACTCACTGTGGTGTGTACAATCAGTGCAGGTGACTGATGTTGTTCTCTTTTTTCCTAATTCTATCCAGATACATCCACGGCCACAGGAGTAGACAGCTCCACGGACCAGGAGGAGCCACAGAGCCTGACTGGGACAGAATGCGAGGAGTTGGAGGGACCCAGTGGCACGGAGGGCGAGTGGAGCCACACCGAGGAGTCCTCAGCACCATCTACCCCAGCTGAAGGCCACAGCAGCTCGGAGGATGACTCCCTTGTGGAGGCGGGTGTCAGCAGCCACCAAACCCCAGCTAGTGAGGCTGTCCCCGCCACCGCCCCCACAACCACCATCACCACCCTCCCATCGGCTCCCACCCCAGAGGTCCGTGGAGGCTCCCGAGTTCGTGAGCATGTCTCCTTTGTGCCAGGCACTGCTCCCCCTGCCCCTGTGTCCCCTGCTGCCCTGAGTGAGGAGTCTGTGGACTTGCTTAGACAGGTCCATGTAGGGCAGACATCAATGCTGAGTGTCCTCCATGCACCCACCAGTCTGTTGACACAACTGGTGTCGTTCATGGAGGGCATTTCATCGGGTATGTCTGCCCTACAGAGGACCAATCAGTCCGTGGCCTCGTCCCTGACGGCAGCAGTCTCCCTCCTCCAACAGTCCCGCACCCCTCCTACCCCTACACCACCCACGATTCCTAGCACCCTACCTGTCCCAAGCATACACCCACCTGCACATTCTCACAAATCCACAGACACGGGCAGCACACAAACACCCAAACCAAGGGCTAGACGTGCACACAAGCAAGCGCAGGGGACTGATGCCGCACTCACAGGGGATGGTTTGCAGACACACACACAGTCATCTAAAACCACTCCGCAGTCCTCCGATACATCTCCCTACCAGCCCCATTCCCTTGCCTCACCTGCAACCCCATATCCACAGAAGCTCTTCCTCTGTGACCTTGGCCTCTTCCCCACCGACCCAGCAGATCCATCTTAGAAGGGGAAGAGGAAGTCCCCTCACACAGAGGGGTGTGGCCCTCACACCTGGACATCCTCCCCCAGGCGCAGTCAGACTGAGGCCCCCACCCGCAAGTCCCCCCCGGAGCTGGATGAGCAAGAACCCACCCCCGCCACGCAGCTCTATGGCAAAGTCTCCATCCTCCATCCCCCAGGCCACCACTCCAGAGGTTCCCCCGCCACACCCTGCCCCAGGTACCCCCACCCACAGATACACCATCTCCAAAATGCTGAGGACCCCCTCCCACCACTTGCTCTTCCACCCCCGGTCAGACAGTTTAGTGCCACTGATGTGGGGACTGTGCCCCCCCCCCTGTCCTGCCGACCTCACCTGAACCCCATTCCGCTCACATTGAGTTAGGCACTGCAGTGGAGTCCATGACCACCCTGTCTGACGTGAGCACTGCAGTGGGGACCCAGTCCACGCCATCTGACCTGCCCATTGCAGTTGTGCCGGCATACACCCCATCTGACTTGTGCCCCACAGTTGTGACTGCACACACTACTTCAGTCAGCTCCACTGCAGTTGCCAGTGACTCTCCTGCATCTACCACCCCTTCACTGCCTCCTTCTGCTGCGCCCTGATCCTGTCCCTGTGGTGCCTGGCCTGCCCCCATGTATGCTTCTCCGAGGGGATGTCCCCTGTCCTTACCAGTGCAGGCAAGCAACGGGTGACAGTTTTCACTCAAGTTAACTTCCTGTCATTTGGATATGGACTGGCCATTGGCTTTTGTTTTGAACAGACTTTTAATTTTTCACATGCTGAATAAAGCTTTTTTCTTTATCCTTGTGAATTTGATTTAGCTGTACATTATGTTGATGATGTTTAGCATGACCTCGCAGTTGTAATGCCGTATTTCAAATGTTGAATACTGAGGTGATGATGTGAGGTACTCCATGTGGTCCATGAGATATGTATCCTATTCTGGTCGTTATCCATATCATCCTTTGAAGCTAAATGGGTGTGTCATGATTAACAATTAGTGGGCACTCTGTAAACATTTCATTTGCATGGTCACATCTGTGGCTTGCACACATGCACATATGATGTGCTTCCCATTGTCCAATTTGTCTATTTCCCTGACTGTGGGCGCATCTCCACTGAACATGTAAGTGTGGGAACCATTGGTGTAGGAGCAACTGGGTCCTCTGTGCAACTTGCTGGACATATGTATTGAGTATGTGCAGATGACTTAAGGGACACTGCCGTACCCAGGCTGTTGTGACCAGAGCCTTCATTGTGTGGTAACTGATGGCTGACTGACCAAGTGTTCTGCTGACATGACTGAGACCTGCTGGGGCTATGTTTGGCACAGCTCAGCTTCCACAGGAGTTGAGTCCCCTCAAGTAAGGGTGTTGTTCCGTGACATTGCCTGGGCCCATGTTCTGTGTTGTGTGGGCATGTGTGTGTCCACATCCCTTTTCATACACAGGCAGTGTTCACTTGATATGTTCCTGTTGTTGATGCTTGCTGAGTGGTACTGTGTTCATCCCACAACTTTGCCATGGACTACCAGATGTGTGGGTGCATGACACACTACTGTTAATTGGTGTTTCATCATTGGGATTTGTCAGTTCTGAGTGGTGATGATGTTGTCAGACTCAGATGGGACACAGTCAGGGGTCCCCAAGGCACTTGTTTGTTCGCAATATCATGTTGTTGTCTCTAGGTGGTATCTTTCAGTGATTGAGACATGTGTATGTGGGTGTGACTGCTCCCACTTGTCCGGTTCAGGGCTGCAATGTTTGCAGGTGTCAGCATGTGTGCCTTGTGGTTCTCCTTGGCTTCTGCATTGTCCTGGGACTCTGGCAGGTATTCAGCAGATTACGGGAGCTTTGACGTCATGGCCATGTACCGCATACGGTGCAGTATGTCTGTCATTCACCAGGGTTGTAAACTGTCCTTGTGTGATGAGTCTGTGCACCTTAGTTCCTCCCAACATTACTGTGTTTGTCAAGGGTGCATGTGCAATGTCACCTGTCCATGTGGGCTTCACAGACGCACATTGGTGCAGTTCAGGGTGTGTGGTGTTGAGGGTGGACTGATGTAAATGTTTGCATGTATGGGCCCCTAGCTCCCGTTTGTCCATGGATGACGGACCATGCTGAGTAATTTGTGTTTGTGTATGTGTGATATGTGTGGTACAGGACACATGTCTGGGTTTCACAGTTTGTACGACATCTACCTTTGTCAACACAGTGGAGGTGTCATGCATGCGTGTGTCACCCCAATGTCTGGTACCTGGGGGTAGTGCTGTTGTGTGTCAGTCTCTTGCTAGGTTAGTTGCTGATCATTCCAGCTTGTGTCACATGTGTCTGTTGTGCTCCCTCTCATCTCACAATGCCTGATTGCCCACTAAGGGGGGCCGATTGATGGTTTACTGTTGTATGGCACTGTGTCCACATCTGTGTCACTGTGGTTCAGCCCCCCTCATGTGTTGTGTAGTTGCCTGGGGATACTGAGACACACACACACACATGCTGTGTCAGATGTGCAGTGTGAGGTTGCCTGTTTGTGTTTGTGCATCTGCACCAGTGCATTGGTATTGCTGTTATGGGCCATTGTCTGGATGTTGTTTTTGTGATTTTCCCTGCTGTCCCTGTGAGTCATAGCACATCATTCTGCACATTCATCCTGGTTGTTAGGTGCCATTGCTGGCATGGAATGGGAGTTTGTGACCTGACACCTACAGTCTACACAGGTTGTTTTGATTTGTGTGTCTATTTTCGAGATGTGTGTATGCTTTGTGATGGTCACTTCTGCTTTTGTGTCATTGTACACTATATGCATTGTCAGCCCCCATGGGTGGTGCTTGTCTGCACATGGCCGAGAGCATGTTAGGTGTTCACAGCACTGTTAGCCTCACCACATCTCTGTGGGTATGGGACACTACCACTACTTTGGCCCAAAAGTGGTTCATGTGTTGGGACCAGAAATCATACATGCTGTTTGGCATTTGCAGCTTTGTCCATGATGACACTTACCTTTTGGTCACTGTGGTTAGGGGGGTTTTGGACCCCATCACCACAATGCTCAACATCTGCTGATGTTTGGAAGCACACAGTTAACTTTTGTTCTACACAGTGAGGGGGTGTTATTTTTACATTGCCACAGTGCTATTGATGCTTGCCTTGTGTAGGCCACACTCAGTTTTTGGTCACACATGTGATGGTAGTTACATTGTATGTTCGAAGTCATGATCACTGTTGTGGGCATTTGTCACAGACTACACACTGTTGTCATGATGTTAGGGGGGATGTATTTTGCTGACATACCTAATGTTGGTGTATGATGGATGTGTGGCGCATCACCCATCCTATGAGCGGGGGTGGCATTAGTGATGGGCAACATAGTCCCTATGGGTGGGGGTGGCAGTAGTGCTGGGCATCATAAGCCCTATGAGTGGGGGTGGCAGAAGTGATGGGCAACAGGTCCCCTATGAGTGGGGGTGGCAGGAGTGATGAGCAACAGGTCTCCTATGGGTGGGGGTGGCAGTAGTGATGGGCAACATATGCACTATGAGTGGGGGTGGCAGAAGTGATGGGCAACAGGTCCCCTATGAGTGGGGGTAGCAGGAGTGATGGGCAACAGGTCCCCTATGGGTGGGGGTGGCAGAAGTGATGGGCAACGTAAGCCCTATGAGTGGGGGTGGCAGTAGTGATGGGCAACAGGTCCCCTATGAGTGGGGATGGCAGCAGTGCTGGGCAACAGGTCCCCTATGGGTGGGGGTGGCAGTAGTGCTGGGCAACATAAGCCCTATGAGTGGGGGTGGCAGTAGTGATGGGCAACACAAGCCCTATGGGTGCGGGTGGCAGTAGTGCTGGGCAACAGGTCCCCTATGGGTGGGGGTGGCAGTAGTGATGGGCAACTTAAGCCCTATGAGTGGGGGTGGCAGGAGTGATGGGCAACAGGTCCCCTATGAGTGGGGGTGGCAGGAGTGATGGGCAACAGGGCCCCAATGGGTGGGGTGGCAGTAGTGATGGGCAACATAAGCCCTATGAGTGGGTGTGGCAGAAGTGATGGGCAACAGGTCCCCTATGAGTGGGGGTGGCAGGAGAGATGGGCAACATAAGCCCTATGAGTGAGGGTGGCAGTAGTGATGGGCAACAGGTCCCCTATGAGTGGGGGTGGCAGGAGTGATGGGCAACAGGTCCCCTATGAGTAGGGGTGGCAGGAGTGCTGGGCAACAGGTCCCCTATGGGTGGGGGTGGCAGTAGGGATGGGCAACATAAGCCCTATGAGTGGGGGTGGCAGTACTGATGGGCAACAGGTCCCCTATGAGTGGGGGTGGCAGGTGTGATGGGCAACAGGTCCCCTATAGGTGGGGGTGGCAGTAGTGATGGGCAACATAAGCCCTATGAATGGGGGTGGCGGTAGTGATGGGCAACAGGTCCCCCATGAGTGGGGGTGGCAGTAGTGCTGGGCAACAGGTCCCCTATGGGTGGGGGTGGCAGTAGTGATGAGCAACATAAGCCCTATGAGTGGGGGTGGCAGTAGTGATGGGCAACAGGTCCCCTATGAGTGGGGGTGGCAGGCGTGATGGGCAACAGGTCCCCTATGAGTGGGGGTGGCAGGAGTGCTGGACAACAGGTCCCCTATGGGTGGGGGTGGCAGTAGTGATGGGCAACATAAGCCCTATGAGTGGGGGTGGCAGTAGTGATGGGCAACAGGTCACCTATGAGTGGGGGTGGCAGGAGTGATGGGCAACAGGTCCCCTATGGGTGGGGTGGTAGGGGTGCTGGCCATGCAACCCTTATGGTGGCCTGTTGTTAGTGGCCAGGATATGGATCCCTTGTGTGTGTGTAACAATTTGCGGGTACGTATCGTTTGTTTGTGTGGTGGGTGTCTGACTTACCGTCTGCGCCGTTCGCGTCTGTTCCTGATCCGGTCATAGATGTAGAGTACTGGTATGACCTGCGTGATGGGATTCATAATGTGTTCGTCTCGTACACGCTGCTTGTTGCTCCGTCTCGTACCCGTTGCAAGCTGGTCCGTCTCGTAGCCGTGGATTGAGTTCTGGCGCGAATCGTACCTGATATGCTTCTTTTCCGAATGCTGTGACTTGCCATACGTGGCGACCAGTCCGGTGCGTAGGAAGTACGCATCGTACTTGTCCAGGCGGAAACTGCTATGGATACTGCTTCCGGGTGACTGGGTTCGGTGTTAGGAGTTACGGCTCGGGCGGAGAATGGAGCTTGAATCACAGCCTACGTGTCGGTCGGATTTTTGGCAGTGATGCGCATCGTACTTCATCAACAGGACAGACCGGCGTCGGGTACGGGTCGGTCGCAAGGTAAGGCTACGAACAGCTCTTGGAGAGCTGTCCGACCCGGATCGGAATCGACCCCTAAGTGTGGTGAGGTGCTGTACCTACCTAACTTAGTGGGGACTACATTTCTAAGCTAGTATTATATGTATCTAGTACTTAGTGGTTTTCAGTTAGTCAATACAAAGATTTAGAATACAAAGATTTATGTGGTAAAACAATGCAGGCTTGAATCCCAACCGCTGACACCAATGTGAGAAGTTGGCCTGGTATATGATGTCCACTAATTAAAGTGATGTTGTTTGTGAATTAAGACTGGTGACATAATGTTTGTATAATTTGTTGTTTTGTATCACTTGTTCATGCATTATTTTTTTACATCATACGACTTCACCACGAAGTTTGTATGTTTTTTTGTGATCGGTGGCATATTTAAGTGTAATTTGTTCTTGACTGAAATGTATCTAACTTCTCTGATCCATGATTCAAATGTGGAGTAAATGAGCAGCAAATATATGCCTTAAGCCAATATCAATTGAATTGTTGGTTCATAGTCTGTTAAATTAATGTAGCAGCATTTGAAAGGTGACGGCTAGGACACTTCTTGCTCTTACACTAATTAAAGTGGGCACCTTGCACCTGTCCAAACAACCCATATGGTGATTTAAGAGGTTAAAGATAACTTTAGAAAGCTATCCAAGTGGTAACTGTGGTGAGCAGCCTTCAGGCTTAGTCTTGAAGGAATGTTAAGCAGCTTGTTTTACCAGAATGCACACTTATGGTATTGGTTAAATGAAAGGAGAACCACACATTAGTTATAAAATATTGATTTATTAATATAACACACTCTAAGTACAACACAGTATCTTCTACACAAAGATACTCACAAAGTACACAATATTGTAACACAGAAACAATAGTAAATTGCACTAATACACAGTGGGCTCCAGGGGTAGACCAAACCATATACTAAAATAGTGGTATAAGAACTGCAACTCGAGTCAACAGTGTCTAAAGGATTTAGAAAGCTGGGACCCCAAGGAACCACCCAAGATGAGTAAGAAGGGACCCCACGGGTGCAGTGTGGGAACACGACCATGTGTGCCGAACAATTCTATGGGAGAGTCGCGGTTGAAGTTTTAAAGGTTAAGGATCCTTATAAGTCGACTTTGAAGAAACCCCATGGAACTTAGGAGGTTGGAGAGCCACCCCACCCGTGGATACCGCAGGGTATGTATATTTAGTAATAAAATATTGCCTAAAAATTTGTTTCCACAATCATGGAAAAATCCCCAAATGGATATGGTGATGTTATGTTGTATTAATGTCACTGACACTGAAAGTTATGATAAGTAGTTAGGGGGGTATAAAAATAAAAATGTTTTATATCTATAATTTACAATGTTTAAATAAATGGAGTCAGCAACAGATGAGAACAATTACAATAATACAATACTTTTGTTGTTTAGAAAACTGTCCTGAAGAATGTGAACGATCAGGCATCCACCGAAACGCAGCATCGACTTTTCTGTTTTCTCGTAATAATGTACATGTATTTTAATATGAAATGTTTTTAAATCTTTGATGATTTTGGAATAAATTGCATATGTTTTTAATAAGTGTATTATTGTTTTCTGTGTTGCTTTGACTCAATAATACTGTTCTGTATTGTATTAGCATGATCTATTATTCCCCTTAAGCACTAACGTTGTATAGGAATTTCATAATTGAATGTGTTGAATAGGGACCTTTTGTGTTTTTTGTTGACCCTCAAGGGGACCCACAGGCCGGAGGCACAGGAGTCGTGAGGGGACCTCAAGCAGTTTCACAAAGCAGCAGCCCACGGAGTACTTGGTGCAAGGAGGGCGGAGTTCTTTGTAGGAAATGTTGCCAGATGTTGGGGCTACTTGGAGCCCAGTGCACTTGTTCTGGAAACGCCAACAAGCATAAGCACTTGCAAAAGTATGCAGTGCACAGGGGTACGGGTATTGCAGTCCCCACAAGGGATTCTGGCCTCAAACTTGGTAAGAGGGCAGCTCGGACCTCAAGGGACTTGGCAACTCACCTCCTGTGTTGCTGGAGCCTTCGGAATCCATAGGAGCTCAGGAGCAGAAGACTGGTCAGTTGAGATGTGGTGCCTGCGGTTGCAGGGGAGTGACTCCTTCACTCCAAGGAGATATCTTCAGTTGTCCTTGATTCTCCACAGGTCCTACACGGAGCCTGTATGGTGCACAGGCACAGACAATGCTTTGGACGGAGAGGGAGATGAAGTTGGGCCCAAACGAAGTCCAGCGAAGTCCAGAGTGTCCAGATGGTCGAAGGTCAGTGGTTTCTTGATCAGAATCTTGTCTACATCAAATCTAGGGTCCTACAGCCAGGTAAGCCCTTTTGTACCCACGGGAGTGGGTTGGACAGATTCAGGAGACCCTCCCAGGGGAGGTTCTGGACAGTGGGGTGGTTACTCCCATGTCCTTTGTCCAGTTTTGTGCCAGAGCAGGAGCAAATGGCTCCCAGGACTGGTTTGAACTGGACTATGCACAGGGACACCAAATATGCCCCTCATGCAGACTTTCGGTCCATGGCAAGATCACCCACCCAGGCCTAATCCTCAGCAGCAGGATGGCAGAAATGTGTCTCTGGTCGGTAGCAACCCTTTTGGACTGCCCGGGACTAGAAGCCTGGTACCGGGAAAACCAGGGACCTCACAAAGCTTGTTTCTGAGGGGTGGAATCATACCTGCCACACCACTTACCAGTGTGGGGGTATGATTCAACAATGTTTGACACCAAACACGATAGGGTTACTTTCAGCCATTTTAGAGTTGGTCATCATGCGGTCGCATAATGCCACTCTATATGAAGTAAATGGCTGAGACACTGACAACACGGGAGAATGGACTCCGTAGGCTGCAGGGGTGTCCTGCTCATGCATCGCCACCCTCTCACTTAGGATCAAGCACCCTGCCTTCAGGATTGTTATGGGCTGCTGTAGGGGTGACTTATAGGTTTTAAGCACAGTGACCCTTATATATAGTAAACCTATATCTAAAGTAAGTGGTGCATGCACCATCTTGCACAGGTTGCAATGGCAGGCCTGAAGTTCTATTTTGCATGACCTCTCATGGGTGGCACAATACATACTTCAGCCCATGGGGGGCCTCTGGGGTACCTATGCCCTGGGTACAAGCGTACCATATACTAGGGGCTGACAAGGGTACCCCAGTATCCAATCTGGAGCTTACCTAGGTACAAGACATAGCCGTTTAAGGAGAAAACAGATAGACTGGGACCCTGATTAGCAGGATCCCAGTCAGACTAGTCAAAAACAGTATCACATGAAGCAAAAAGTGGGGGTAACCATAAGAAGCAGATCCTACATTCCTACACTCTCCCATTTTGTTTCACTTTTTTTTTTACTGCAAGGCCATCCATCATGTTCTCTTTTTATGCCCCTTCTCCCAGGGGTCATGCTGTTCAAAACCACAATCATGTGGCCAGAACCTATTTCAGTGGCGTCTGGGTTCCCCAATAATTGAATCTTTCTCAGGCCTAAGGGACAAGGCTAAGGTCAGTCTCCTAATATCCTATCCTTAGCACCAGGGAGGGAGAATAGGCATGCAAATTGGTTTAGCAGGGTTTTCCTTCCTCAGTTTGCCTCTTCTTTAACCAACTATTTTTCAGAGTGTTACCAACAATATAAGTGACAGGTGGTGGCATCTGCTACGTTTCTGCCACACTGCTCTCCTTCCAAATTACTTGGTAGATTGATGTGCTGGGCGTTCTGTGGTCCACATTCTCATTAATGCCTTTCCACATATATAGTTTAATTCCAGGGTTCTGAGGAAAGTGCAAGAGGACCAGCTTGAAGAGCTCCTGGTGGTTCCCTACTGACCACTGCAACCGTGGTTTACCCTTACTTGCAGTCCATTGCCATATAGCCGTGTCCATTTTGTAAATTTTCCAACCAACCATTAATCCTTGAGTTATGAAAATGCTTCGTAAGATTTAAAGTTAAGGTCTTCAGTCTATGGGTTGTATCCAGCAACCTCAATGTTTGACTACTCTGTAATTGTATGCTTGGTTTGACCAATAGTTGTGCTTCTCACTTCTTGAGCCATTCTCTGGCTGATGGTTTGTTTGTGGGATTTTTTTTTATCATACCAGGCTGTCTTCGCTTACAAGAGTCAGGGGACAGCCATAACTGTGTTCAAAGGCCTTGAGATGCAATGTGTGTAACAGCTTGCTGTCAGACACTTAAAGAGTTTTTGTGATCAGGCCCATTATAATTCATTCTCCTTTCACACCTTGGGATTTGTATCTGTTCATCCATGGTTTGCAAGATTCCATCAGAGGCTGTTGATTTATAATTTACTTCCAAGAAAGTTGGTGGGAAGAAAAGTCACCTACGTGGTGTACAGTTATGTACTGTAGGAAAGAGCCCCTTTTTTACATGGTCTGCCCTGCTTTTTTCGTGGTGATTGATGCAATTTTGACAGAAGTGCATTGGGTTCCTGCTAACAAGGTCCCCAGTGGCAAATCTCTTTACCTAAAACTGTGCACTTGTTCCCCAATTTGCAATATCTTTAGCTCCCCTGTAAGTCCCTAACATATTGTGCCCCTGATACCTAGGGCATGGGTATTAAAGAGGGTCCATGAGGGCTGCTTCATCTATTGTGCCGCCCTAAGGGACCCTTCACCAAATTCATGCAAACTGCCATTGCAGGCTGTGTGACATGGTGCAGACAAAAGGGAAAACATGACATGGCACACCTCCTGTGTGCCATGCCTGCAGACATTGCAGGCAATATATGTAAGTCACCCTTACAGCAGGCCTTACATCGCTGAGGCAGGGTGCATTATATGACCTGTGTGGACATATGTGAGAGGCTGGCCTGGTATATGATGTCCAATAATGTAAGAGGGCACCTTGCACCAGTCCAGACAACCCTTATGGTGATTTCAGAGGTCTCAGACAATCTTAGAAAGCTATCCAAGTGGTAGCTGTGGAGAGCAGCCTTCAGACTTACTCTTTGAGAAGTGTAAAGCAGCTTGTTTTACCTGAATGTAATTTTATAGTATAGATTAAATGAAAAGGAAACACACAAAGTATGTATAAAAATATATGTTTATTATAGAACACTCTCTAGTAGGTTACAGTATCTCCTACACAGCAGTGCTTAATTTGTAAAATATTAAGTGCCGGGGCTCTGATCAGAAGGCTACTGCAGCTTGCACCACCCAACGCCCCTGTCATCGCAGCCAAACAACTACTAATCATCTCTATTGCATGTAAATGCGACAGTTCAGATTATTCCAGGTCTCCAAAGCTAAAGGAATGGCTGGGGAGGCAGGTATTAGTATTTCTTTAATGGATATTGTTTTTCTAAACAACTGTTATACTGCTCATCTCTAAGTTACATGAGCAGCACCACCTTGTGGCAGACTGCCCTAAGTGTGGTGTTGACAATTAGGTGCCGGTGCTGAGCACCGGAAACCATTTAAGTGTCGGTGGTCAGCACTGGAAAGCGCCGGCTCAAATTAAGCACTGCTACACAGAGATAAACACAAAGCACACAATACCTTAGCAAAGAAATCACAGTAAATAGCACTAATACACAGTGGGACCCAGGGGGGACCAAACCATATACTAAGAAACTGGTATAAGAACCATGACTCAAGTCAGGTGAATGTCGAGAGGACGTAGAATTCTTGGGGACCCATAGAACCACCCAAGGTAAGCAGATAGGGACCCCCCGGACAGTGTGTGCAGTGTGAGAACACGACCGCGTGCTCCGTACAAGTCTATGTGCAAGTCGCGGTTGGAATTTTAGATATTAGGTACCCTTCCCAGTGGACCCTGAGGAAACCTCATGGAAGACAGAAGGTTGGAGAGTCACCCCATCCGTGGATACCGTGGTACCCAAGTTACCTATCCCAGGGAAGCCAGGTGCATAGGTGTGAAGTGGCGTCAGAAACTGCCGTCGAACCCAATGGAAGCCTTCAGGAAAGTGCCGCTGCTGGAAGAGGAGATAGTGTATGGAGGAATTCAAATGTGGAAGAGGAGTTCCTGAAAGCAGAGGGGACAGAGTCTATGTCACTCAGGAGTGACCAGGAAACTTGGAAGACGAATGCCCTGCTTCAGGAAGGATGACGGTGACCTTGACTCTGCAGCTGCGAGGACCAGGCGACGCTGAAGATGACCAGGACTTGGATACGAGTTGTCCCATGAAGGATGTCGAGTGCTGAGGGGTCTGTGTCCGGCGGGAGCACCAACAAGCCTTGGCAAATGCACCCCACGCAGGAAGTCAAGAAAGTGCACAGTTAGGACCAGCAAGATCCAGGAGACTCACCACAAGCAGGGGAGTCAGGGCAGGCCCAGAGCACTCAGCGGAGTCCAAAGAAAAAAAAGGTGACCGTCAAATGGAACCACAAGCTGGAGGCACATGACTTGCGAGAGGACCTCGAGCAGCTCACCAACAGGAGCAGGCCACAGTTCCCACGAGGCGGTGTGGCTGAAGATCTTGTTCGAAGAAGTTGCTGGAGGTTGGGGCTACTTGGAGCCCAATGCACTGGTCGCAAAGTTGCCAACAAGCATATGCACTTGCAAAAGTATGCTGTGCACAGGGGTTTGGTTAATGTAGCCTCCACAAGGGATTCTGACCTCAAACTCAGTGAGAGAACTGCTCAGGCCTCGAGAGAGGGAGATAACCACTACCTGTGTTGTTGAACCCTGCGAAGTCTGCAGGAGCTCTGGATCAGCAGACTGGTCAGCAGTGTTGAGGGGCATGTGAATGCAGGGAATTGACTCCTTCCCTTCAAGGGAGATTATCTTCAAGTGTCTTGGATGCTCCAGAGTTCCTGCATGGATCCTGTATGGTGCACAGTCACAGACGAAGTAGCAGACTGAAAGGAAGACGAAGTCAGGCCCAAACGATGTCCAGCGAAGTCCAGAGTGCCCAGACGGTAGGAGTGCGGTGGTTTCCGTTCTGAATCTTGTCCATGACAAATCTAGGGACTTACACCCAGGTAAGCTCTTAAGTACCCTAAGTAAAGGGTTGGGAAGATTCAGGGGACCCTCCCAGGGGAGGGTCTGGACAGGGGGGAGGTTACTCCCATGTCCTTTGTCCAGTTTTGTGCCAGAGCGGGAGCCAACTGCTCCAAAGACTGGTTTTAACTGGACTAAGCACAGGGACACCACATGTGCCCCTCATGCAAACTTTCAGGCACTGGCAAGCGCACCCACCCAGCCCTAATACACTAAATCCTGTCTGGGATGTGGTCACACCTCCCTGTGACAGGATGCCTATTGTTCTGCCATCCCCTGTTTGGGCTTGGCTCAGCAGCAGGAAGGCAGAAATGTGTCTCTGGTCAGCAGCAACCATTTTGTGCTGTCTGGGACTAGAAGGGTGGTACCGGTAGCACTAAGAGCCTAACGGAGGGCTATCCCAGTGCTTGGAATCATACCTCCCACACCGTTTACGGTGTGGGAGGTATGATTCCAACATGTTTGATAGCAAACATGATAGGATTTGTTGCAGCTGTTTTCGAGATGGTCATTGTGCGGTCAAGTGATGCCCCTCCATAAAGTATAATGGCTGCTTCACTGACAACCCGGGAGAATGGACTCCGTAGGGTGCAGGGGCGTCTTGCTCATGCAGGGCACCCTCTCACTTAGAACCAAGCACCCTGCCCTCAGGATTGTAAAGGCATGCTAGAGGGGTGAGTTATAGGTTTTAAGTGCAGTGACACTAAGATATAGTAAACCTATATCTTTAGTAAGTGGTGCAAGCACCAACTTACACAGGCTGCAATGGCAGGCCTGTAGTTCCATTTTGAATGGTCTCTCATGGGTGGCATAATGCATGTTTCACCCCATGGGAGACCTCTGGAGTACCTATGCCCTGTGTACATGGGTACCATATTCTAGGGACTGACAAGGGTACCCCAGTATCTAATCTGGGATGTACCTAGGTACTGAATGTAGGAAGGTGGGATCTGACTGCATGGTTACCCCCACTTTTATTTTCTGGTGTTTTGCTGGTTTTTGACTAGTCTGACTGAGATCCTGCTAATCAGGACCCCAGTCTATTTGCTTTCTCCCTTACAGCGACATACATGTACTTTGATACAATCCAGATTGGATACTGGGGTACCCTTATCAGTCCCTAGTAGATGGTACACCATGTACCCAGGGTATAGGTACCCCAGGGACCTACTAGGGGCTGAAGCATGTATTATGCAACCCACGAGAGGCTATGCAAAATGGAACCCTAGGTCTGCTACTGTAGCCTATGTAAGATGGTGCTTGCACCACTTACTTTAGATATAAGTTCACTGTGTCTAATGGTCGCTACACTTAAAACTTATGAGTCACCCCTATAGCAGGCCTTAACAATCCTGAAGGCAGGGTGCTGGGTTTTATGTGAGAGGGTGTCCCTGTATGAGCAGAGCCTCTCTGCAACCTTTGGAGACCATTCTCCCCGGTTGTCTGTGACTCAGCCGGACATACAGGTAAAGGTGCATTATGACCTTGCAGTAAATGCTATCTCGAAAACGGCTGCATAAAAACATGTCAAGTTTGGTGTCAAACACCTTGGAATCGTACCTCCACAACACTAAATGGTGTGGGAGGTATGACTCCACCATTCTGAAGTGAGCTTCGTAGGGTCACTGGTCTTACCAGTGCCAGCCTTCTCGACCCGGAGAGCACAAAATGGATGCTGCAGATCAGAGACACTTTTCTGCCCTCCTGCTGCTGAGCCCAGTTTGAGCAGAGGAAGGCAGTACAGTAGGCATCCTGTCACAAGGAGGTGTGACCATCTCCCAGACAGGATATAGTGTATTGGGGCTGGGTGGGTGCACTCTGAGAGTGCCTGAAAGTCTGCACTTAGGCCACATTTGGTGTTCTTGTGCATAGTCCAGCTAAAACCAGTTCTGGCAGCCATTTGGCTCCTGCTCTGGCGCAAAACTGGACAAAGTACATGGGTGTAGCCACCCCTCTGTCCTGCCCCTCCCCTAGGAGGGTCCCCTGAATCTGTGCAACCGTGGACAAGATTCTACAAAGAAGAAACCACTGACCTTCGACTGACTGAACACTTGGATGTCGCTGGACCTCACCTGGGCTCGACTTCGTCCCCCTGTCCGTCCAAAGCCTAGTTTGTGCTGTGACTCCATACAGGCTCCGTGCAGGACCTGTGGGGTGCTTAAGACAACAGAAGAATCTCCCTTGGAGTGATGGAGTCACTCACCTGCTTTGCAGGCACCTAAAGCGCAACTGACCGGTAGCTGCTCCTGAGCTCCTGCAGACTCCAAAGGTTTCAGCAACACAGGAGGTGGGTTCCTGAAGGTCTCTGAGGTCGATCTCTCCTCTTACCGAGTTTGAGGCCAGTATCTCTCGTGGGGGCTGCATAACCCGAACCCCTGTGCACTGTGTCCATTTACAAGTGCATATGCTTGTTGGCAATTCCTGAGCTTGTGCATTTGGCCCCGTGTGGTCTTGACCCTGAGCAGTATTTTCATCAAAGAACTCCGGCCTCCTCACACCGTGTGCTCCGTGGGCTGGTACTTTGAAAACTGACTCGAGGTCCCCTCACGACTCCTGGTCCTTCGGCCTGAGGGTCATCTTGATCATTCTTGGGCTTTCCTGGTTGCTCCAGATGTACCCTGACTCTTCATTGCTTGGCGACCCCTTGGACCTTGCTGGTCCACACCGTAACCTGTTTGTCCTTCCTGCGTGGGTTGCTGTTGCCAAGGTTTGTTGGTGCTCCTGCCGATTGCCGACCCCTCAGCACTTAACATCCTTTGTAGGACAGCTCACCTCTGGCTCCTGGTTGCCCTCAATGTCTCATGGTCCTCGTGGCTGCAGAGTCAAGCCTCCCTTCTTGGCACCTGAAGCACCCGACATTGGTGGGCATTCATCTACCCAGCCCCTGGTCACTCTGAAGTGAACCATACTCTGTCCCCTCTGCTTTCAGGTTCCTTCCATCCAGAATCCAGGCTTCGATTCCACCTCACCCTTTTTCACCTTCACAGCAGCTGCACTTCTTCACTTCCTTCCATAGAGAAAGACAAGAGTTTCCGACGCCACTTCCGACCTATGTACCCGGCTTCCCTGGGTTAGGTAACTCCAATGCTATGGTATCCACGGGTGGGGTGGCTCTTTAAACTCTTAAGTTCCAAAGAGTTTGCTCGAAGTCCTCCTAGAAGGGTCCTTAAACTTTAACTTTGCAACTGCGACTTTCCCATAGAGTTGTACAGAGCACGTGGTCGTATTTCCTCACTGCACCCGTCCTCCGTGGGTCTCCTGTGTCATCACCTTGGGTGGTTCCTTGCGGTCCCAGCAATTCTACGTGCTCTAGGCACTGTGTCTAGTCAAGTCGTGATTGTTAAACCACTATTTTTGTATATGGTTAGTCTCCCCCTGGAGCCCGCTGTGTATTGTGCTACTTACAGCTGTTCCAGTGATCCAGTATTGTGTGCTTTGTGTTCTAACCTTGTGTAGAGGGTAGTAGAGAATGTTATATTATTAAATACATATTTGTATATAACGACTTTGTTGTTCTCCTTCATTTAGTCATTCAAGAAGTGATATTCTGGTAAAACAAGCTGCTTTACATTCCTTCAAGATTAAGCCTGAAAGCTGCTCTCCAGAGCTACCACTATGATAGCTTTCATAAAGGTTATCTTTGACCTCACACATCATAAGGGTCATGTGGATTGGTACAGGGAGCCCACTTTAACTAGTGGACAGCATATACCAAGCCACCTTCTCACACTGAACACAGCAGTTGAGGGACGCAGCAGTTTGGGGTTCTGATTAGCAGGACCCCAGTCAGACTAGTCAAAAACAGCATCACATCAAGCAAAAAGTGGGAGTAACCATAAGAAGCAGATCCTACTTTCCTACAACATATCTAACACATCTTGGACACCATCACCACCCTTTCCATGGACGTTGCCTTCATCACCGAAATGTGGCTCAACCCCTCCTCGAACCCCGACATCACCACCGCCACTCCCAAGGGCTACAAGATGATACACTGTGACCATGCCAACAAACAAGGCGCAGGCTATGCCATAATTTTCAAGGAAACCATCAGATGCACCATCAACAACGATAACCCTACACCTCTCATGGAACACCTCAACTTCCTATTACAAACTGACATGAAGACCATTATTAGAGGTACCCTCGCCTACAGACCCCCGGGACCCCGAGCAACATTCTGCGATGCCATCCCCAAACTCATCGCCCCCCTCGCAATCGACTATCACCACTAGGTCCTACTCGACGACCTCAAGTTCCACAATGACGACCCCAACAATGTCAACTTCATCGCCCTCCTGGAGAACTTGAACAACACCGGCCTCACCCAATTGGTCACCGAACCCACGCACAATGCCAGACACACACTCAACCCCATCTTCACCTCCAGGGACAGAACCAAATTCAGCCACACCACAAAATTCACCTGGACTGACCATCCCTAGGACCAGCATACCATCACCAGGCAGCAGATCTCCTCCCACCGCAGCTGAAGCAAGGTCACTGAAACTCAGTGATCACAGACCCTCACCACCTCCCAACCTGAGGCCTCAACAGTCGTCAACCAGGCAGTCTAGAACTTTGCCAACTGAGTAAGATAACATTGGGGCATCCAGGCAAGCCACACATCCTTGGACTCCACCAGGTGTCTATTTTGCAGAAATGTCTGGGTTTGGTAGGTTTCTCTAGATTCCAGTCTAAAAACTCTGGTGCCCCCCCCTTGCAAAACCAGGTTGTTTTGAGATAGATAATTTTGATGCTTCCACAATACGTTTTGGCCCCTTCCCTGTAGCAGGCACTCGGCCCACCCAAACAAGGGAGATGCCATTTTTATTGGGAGACCTGGGGAAATGCTAGGTGGTAGGACATTTGTATCTTCCTGGTGAACCCACAACTGTCCCACACAGAAATGTGAGGAAAATTTGATTTTTTTAGCAAAAGTTGAGGTTTGCAGGGGATTCTGAGTAAGAAAATTTGGGGCATCTATGCAAGCCACACCTCCCTAGTCTCCCCCAGGTGTCTAGTTTTCAGAAATGCCTGGATTTGGTAGGTTTCCCTAGATGGCTGCCAAGCCTGGGTCTAAAACAAAGGAGCCTCCTTTGCAAAACCAGGTTGTTTTGTGATAGATAGGGGGGCACCTGGATTTTTGTTCCTGGGCTTGGCGGCCATCTAGGTAAACCTACAAAACCCAGCCATTTCTGACAACTAGACACCCAGGGAGTCCAGGGAGATGTAGCTTGCATGGATTCCCAAATGTTTTCTTACCCAGAATCCCCTGCAAACCTCAACCTTAGCTACAAAATCTAATTTTCCTCATATTTCTCTGTGGTATTAACGTACCAGCACAAATTTCTTTGTGTTGGTGCCCAAAGCAGAGTCAGCCAAAAAACCTATGAAATGAAAAACTGAGGGCGAACCAAAGCGTGTCCATAAAGGCAAGTTTTTTAAATACGTTTTTAGGCTGCCTCTACTTTGGGCACCCATACATGTAAGGTATCATTATTATCTGGAGATCGAGGGGAACGTTGGGTGGTAGGAAATTTGTCGGTGTGTTGATCCTACAACTTTTCCACACAGACATGTGAGAAAAATTTGACTTTTTAGCAAAATGTGAGGATTTTGGGTAAGAAAAACCTAGAAAATCCATGCAAACCACACCTCCAGCCAAGCGACAGTCCACCCACACTGCCAGCCAAGTGCCAGTCCATGCACACCACCAGCCAAGAACCATCCATATATACCGCCATCCACACACCATCCAACCCACATCGCCAGCCAAGCACTAGTCCACACAGACTGCCAGGCAAGCGCTAGTCCACACAGACTGCCAGGCAAGTACTAGTTCACACACACCGCTACCATGCACGAGTCCACACACACCACCAGCCAAGTAGAAGTCCACACAGCCAGCCAAACGCCAGTACATGCAGACCATAAGCCGAACTCCAGTTCACACACACTCACAGAAACTTTCCCTGGTATCTAGTGGTTTTCTGCCCCCTTTGGGGGCAGATATGCCTAAACATATCACCGATCTGCCCCTGTGTGCCTAAAGAATGAGCTTTCTGATGAGGCTTATTTGGTATATCAACCACCATCTGTCCCCCGGGGTGCAGAAAAACTGTGCCCATTGTTTTTTGTGGGGGTAGGGGCATCTGCATGCCCATTCTGGGCAGCTCCATATCTACACAAAATTAAAATGATCCCTAGTGACTAGTGGGTTTTCTGCCCCCCAAGGGGGGCTTATCAGGGGCTGTTGCCCACATCTGTCCCCCGGGGTGGCAGAAAGACTGTGCTCATTTGTTTTTGGGGGAGCATCGGCATGCTCCTTCAGGGCAGCCCCCACCACTGTACAAGAAAAAAATTAGAACCTGGTGCCTAGTGGCCTTTCTGGCCTCCTGGGGGAGGGGGGGCAGATTGGGGGCTATTACCATGATATGCCCCCAGGGGTCAGAAAACTGTGCCCATTTTTTTATGGAGGGGTGGGGCATTTTCATGTCCATTTTTTCTGCAGACTACCATCCCTACACTAAGGAAAGAAAGTAGTCCCTGGTGCCTAGTGGGCTTTCTGCTTCCCACAGGGAGCAGATATGGGGCTATTACCCCCATATGTCCCTTGGGGGTAGAAAGACTGTGCTCATTTTGTTGGTGGGGTGGGGACATTGGCATGCCCATTTTGGGCATCCTCCACAATACTTTTATAAAGAAAAAAATCCATGGTGCCTAGTGGGCTTTCTTCCCCCTTGACGGGCAAATCAGGGATTATAAACCGCTTCTGCCCGTTGTGGGGTAGAAAGACTGTCCCTTTTGTATTTAGCTGGGTGGGGTTACTGGTATGCCCAGTTTGGGCAGCCCCCACCCAATGCATTCGAGAAATAACAATCCATGCTGCCTGGGGGTATAACCTCCATCTGCCCCCCCCCCCAAGGTGGGGGCAGAAATTCTGTTATTATTAGGGTCTAGGGGCAGTGGGGACATTGGCATGCCCATTTTGAACAGCCCCCTCCCCTCTTTTATAGAAAAAACAATAATTACTGGTGCCTAGTGGGCTTTCTGCCCCCAGGGGCAGATTGGGATAATAACCTCCATCTGCTCCCGGGGAGCAGAAACACTGTCCTTTTTTCTTTTTAGTGGTTGGGGCATTGGCATTTCCATTCAGGGCAACCCCACCAATTTTTTAGAAAGAAAGAAAAATCCCTGGTATCTAGTGGGTTTAGGGGCAAATCGGGGGTAATAACCCCCATCTGCTTTTCAGGGGGGCAGAAAGACTGTCCCTTTTGTGTTGGGGTGGGGACATTGGCATGCCCATTGTGAGCAGCCTCCACACCTCTTTCGTAAAAACAAAAAACAATTATCCCTGGCGCCTAGTGGGCTTTCTGAACATCGGGGGGGGCAGACCGGAGAGTATTTTTTTGGGGGGGTTGGAGGTTTATAATGCCCATTTAGGGCTGCTCCCACCCCTAAGTATTAAAAAAGAAATATTCCCTGGTGTCTAATGTACTTTCTGTCCCCCCGGGGGGGGGGGGCATATTGGGGGCTACTGTCCCGAAAGACTGAATATGGCCATTATATATGGGGTAGCAAAAGACCTTGCCCAAGGGGCTAAACCCCCCTCCCTGGTGTCTAGTGGGTGGATTCATGCTTTGGGATCATCCTCCTTCGGCAATCCCCAAGCAAGAATTCACTAGGGAAGGTTACCATTGGAAAGGGGAGATTTTCCCATTTGTAATGATACCTCTCTCATCTGCCTACGTGCTCAAGGGGCTGTGATAGCCCCACGAGCACGTGGACACTGAAAGTGAAATGAGCTGATCGGCTCATTTCACTTTCACTTTCAGTGTAATGACATCAGCGCGACGCACGTAATTGCACTGAAAAAAAATAAATCTTCGGGAGACTGAAAAAAAATAAAAGGAAATCCCTCTGCTGTTTACCGCAGAGGGATTTGGTGGTTGTGTGCAGAGGACGGAATGGTTCCGTACTTGGCACACAGGCCCCATATCGCATGACGGAACCATTCAGTCATGCGCATGGAAGGGTTAACATTGCTAAAATTTCCTATTTCTGTTCTTGGTTTCAAAATATATATAAAAATACCATTTATTTTTCTAAATTTGTGTGGATCTTGATTTTGAATGTGTGTATCATTTATTGACTCTGTGTGTGTAACAAATGTCTTTCACTCCTCTCTGGTAAGTCTAAAGCTGCAGGACCACACTACCCTAGGCAGACCACCTTGGGATTGCTAGAGCAAGCCCCTGTCCAGTCATAAGGGACACCTGAATTCTTTACACAGCATACCTCTTTTTGATACACTATATAAAGAGTACTAATGACACAGATAGTGGTGCACCAGAAAAAAGAATTGTGTCAAAAAAGAGTCCAAATCCGTTTTGTAGAATGTTCCTGATTCTTCCTTTTTATTTTTATTTTCATTTTCGTATCAAATCCAAGCATTACTGCAAAGGTTCAACCAGCGCGTTTCGTCTAAGAACTGGATTTCTTCAGGGCTGTAATACAGGTCATTCAAATAGTGCAAAAATACAATGTGCTCACGTAAAATATATAACATACAACACAATAGGACAATGGCCAAGACCTCACAATTCACAGGTTACAAACTAAGGACGTTAAACAAAAATGTGCTCAATTACCCAAAGACGGACATCTACCCCTTACAAAATACATTTTAAAACCTATAACTAATTCCAAAACACTTTCACTACAGATTATATAGAAAAATTAAAATACATATATACAAATACCCAAACGTACGCAGAGGTATATGTGTATATGGAAAAACTACTGTGTTACAAAATCAATCACATTATTTTTCTGTGTGACATACAATTCGTTGCAACAAGACAATGTCAATAGCTAATCGAATCAACGACTTCTAATTTCAGAGAAGAGTTGGTTCCAGAAGGGAAGTCTTCAATTTTCACATGGATGAGGTCATACCTTGCTATTGTATTCTATAATAATATGTAATTGATTGAAGAACATTGAAAAGAGAGGATGGGTCACGACGCTTGTCGACATTAACATCATTGGATCTTAGTGGCCCCAGCAAAAATTATATGCAGATAATATCCAAAGGTCACCCTTTTATCCATCTACATAGAAACACCACATGTCAAGTTATATTACATACCGTCTTAATTTGTCTTTGAATATTATCAAAGAACCAACAGTCAATCAGCAGCCCCACATTCGTATTCCAGATCCCATCATGCAAATTCTGAAAAAATAAACTAAAATGTTTATTGAACCTGCATGAACCAGAGAATGAGGAAGATGCATGTACGTGCATGTTCAGAATGTTTGTACCCATAGTACTAATACGAAGCCTGAACACGTGACAGATCATACTTAAATAAAAGCATTCACATTAACATCACAAAGGACGCTCATGGGTTCCACCTATAGCGTTACCTCCCATTTAAATACAGGCCCCCTACATTGCAAATCGTTCTCATTTCAGGTCTCTAGGTCTCAGAATAGAATAGGTGAACATCCAAACCTGTATTTATACAGATGAAGTGCTTTAAAGGCCTCTAAATCAATAACAATATGCTTGCGCCAAAACATCCCTACATAGTAATCATCTTATGTGGAAATAGCACTCCTGTTGTGGGAATTGCCACATTAAGCCTAATTACGATGTACGTATGACACTGTTTCGTGGAAGGAACTGACCGACAATAGGTCGACGGTTCCTATAGCGCAATTAGGATGCGACCACACATGGTGCAGTCGCAAACTTCCATTTTTCAATGGGAGCTTGTGTGGCGGGCTGAAACCGCCCGCAGCACAAGCGCTCATTGAAAAATGTAAGCTTTTAAACATCCCAGCACCATGTGGCAGGCACCTGACAGTACCTTCCACACAGTGCAGGGATGTTTGGGGGGCGTGCCCCCCAGGGCCAAAAGCGGAGGACCTGGGGGCAAGGGGGCCCTGCTAGGGGTACCCTAATGCAGTTTCTGATAGCCAATCCATGTCGTAATGGTCAAAATGAATTGGATGTTGGAAACCAACATCAAAGCCCCGATGGCGGTAACGCCATCCTTAAGGGATTGTGTGGGCTTTCTGTCTGGCTGACAGGCTCCTTGAGCCCGCTGGAACCATGTCGGAGTCCCTGGCTGGTTTAAACTCTGACCTCCGTCATCATAATACGGCAGTCGGATTTTAAACCTACCATGTCGTTTGGAAAGCCTCCGAGGCTTTCCGACCAACACCGAAATCAGGGCTATAGTATTCAATAATATCCACAGAAGGGAAAATTAGAGCAAAACGTGGTAACCTCTTTGAGAGAGCTTAGTAAGGGATCCCATGTGGTATGCTCTTATGCCCGATAGTGTGTAAGGAATCCCCCTAACTTTACTGTTGATACTGGCTGGTACCCCCCTGTGTCAAACAGTCCCAAGAATTCAAAGAGTCAGATGGGTGGTTCACAATGGCACCTGACCTCCTCTCCCACAGTCCTAATTATGGGCCAGTTGATAGAGTTGTCTTGTCAGACACCCTCTCTGCCAAACAGCAAGCTGACTGCAGGCAAGTCCTGAAGCAGTGTGCTGGGCTCTTTTCCCTCACTCCTGGTCAGGCTAGCTCATAGATACTCACAAACATTTTCCGGCAGGCCGCAAACTATGGTCTGTGCTGAGCCCGAGGGCTTCATTGATGCTAGCAGGATGGGAGAGGGGCTTTGTGAGTGGTTAAATGCTTCAGGATACTTTATTAGACTATTTTCCTTTACTTCAGTTAGTTGTAAATAAAAGCTTCCCATTTATCTAACATTTTTCTGAATCCCGGGGGCCACATGTGAAGGTCAGGAGAGCCGCAGTAGGCCTCGGACTATATTTTGAGTGTCACTGGACTAGCTGGTGTATCAATGATGTGGACACTAGTTACAGTATGCTTGTCAAAAATAAAATATACAAACAGTCTGACCAAGTGAAGGAAAGCATCAGGGCAAGATGCTTGGTTAGGGATGATTGAACCCACTGAAAGTCCCTGGGCCAACTAGTTGTCTTAGGGCCATATGTATGAAGCTGTTTTGCGATCGCAAACACTGTGAATCGCAAAAAACAGCCTTTGCGATCGCAAAACAGTGTCTCCTGATATAAGAAGGGGATCCGTCGCGCAAATATGGTAATCGCAAATTTTGCAATTACCAATTCTGCGAATCAAGGATTCTGCAAATAAATATGCGAACCCGCAATCTGCGAGTCGTTATTTGCGATAATCACAAATAACCTTCTCGCAATTTGCGAATTCGCAAAACGAAATGCACAAAAAAATCACTATTTGTGATTTTGCGAAATTCGCTATTTTGCTCATCGCAATTACCACCAACTCAGATCAGGTGGTAACCAGGTGCAACCCATAAAAACTGGCCTACAATGCTACAGGGTGTTCCACAATGTCTGGGCTGTATGTGATAGCCAGGAGGCTACGAATCAGAGCTGCTGCACAGAGAAGGAGACGCCAGGAAAAGATCTTCAGAGCGCGCATTACACTGTTCCAGTGGACAGAGGAGGAGACCCATGTGAACTACAGGCTGGAGGCAAACAGCATCTTGGACTTAATAGAGGAGCTCAAACCCATACTAGAACACCCCACAAGCAGGGCACACACCATTCCCACCCATGTACAGGTCCTGTTCTCACTGCACTGACTGGCATCAGGGAGTTTTCAGGGGGTGATAGCCACAGCAGGAGGGGTCTCACAGAGTGTACTGTCGCGCTTCTTCCATGCTTTTCTTGATGCAACGGTACAGAGGCTGCATCACCACATCCAATTCCCCATCACACAACAGGCATTAGATCAGACCAAACAGGAATTCTAACAGAACGCCCAATTCCCCCACATAATTGGCTGCATAGATGGGACCCATGTAGCACTATCCCCACCTTCACAGAATGAGTATGTGTTCAGGAACCGCAAGTCCTATAATTCCCTGAACATACAGGCAGTGTGCAATGTCAAACATGTCATCACTGACATAGTTGCAAAAAACCCAGGCAGCAGACACGAGTCATTCAAATTTCGCCACAGTGGAATAAACAGCCGACTCACAGCTGACGAGTTTGGTGAGGGCTACCTGCTAGGTACATGCATGGCTTCCAAACACACAATCAGTAAAGGCCAGGAGTGTCTGGAGAGTGTGTAACATAATTCTTGTCCCCCTGCAGTTCACAGTGCGTATCCTGAACGTGACTACATTCTGACTCCCTACCTAAATCCAGCCACTGCAGGGGAGCGGAGGTACAACAGCGCCCACAGAGCCACACCCTGTACCATTGAGAGAACATTTGGAATCCTTAAGAGCCGTTTCCGCTTCCTCCATAAGAGTGGAGGAGCACTACAGTACAGCCCCGAGACATGCTGCAAAATCATGATCACCTGTGCCATGCTGCACAACATTGTTACCAAGAAAGGCACCCCAGTGGAGCTCACAGATACAGAGCCATCAGATGAGAAGGGACCAGCTCCACGTCGCAGAACAGCAGGTGGTGCCCGGGCGGCTGCCGAGCGCCAGAGACGAGATGATATAACACAGAACTATTTCATGGTGAATAATGAGGACACAATGCTACAGATTGGTCCTAAACTGTGTTATTTATTTCCTTTGGTGCAGGAATATAACTGTCACACAGCCTGACTTTATTACAATTGCTTGCACATGTTCATGCCACAGTGCAAGGTGGCCGTCATCCACTCAGTCAAGATGCAATGTGTTGCTTCACACATTGTCACATGCCCCTGAAGTCACTTCACCTCCTGCGAGCACGGCCTGTTGCCCCTCGCTCAGGGTGCCCACTGCCCTCCATGGAATCATCAGCTTGTCTCCCCTGCCACGCACTCTGGCGTCTTTCCGCTGAAATTGGTGGAGTGATGCTGCTCCTGCTGGACTGCCCATCAGTGTCCAAGTTGCTCAGAGGTCCTATGCCACCTGTGACAGATGCCCACATCTGGCCCACGGCATGTGTGACCTGCACCAGGCCCCTGGCCACATCCTGGCAGCAGTGGGCCATTTCATTCTTCATACTCACACACTGACGTGGCAGCAGGGACGTGGCAGTCGACAGGCGGTTAACAGCTCTTGTGTACAAGTCCAGCCGGCTGTGGAGACACTGTCTCTCCCTGCGCCTGGCTGCCTGGTCTCTCCTTATCTCTCTGCACAGTCCTTCCAGTGCACCTGTCATGCCCATTACACCATCCCGCATCTCAGTCATGTTATTATTGTGTGCTGTGAACTGGAGCTGCATTGACTTCATTGCCTTCCCTTGCAGGCGCTGGACTTTGAGCATGCTGCCTTCAAGCCCGTAGAAAACCGTGTCTTCGCCGACAGAAGCAGTGCTGGTGGACGGCGGTGCCCTGCGTCTTGACCCACTCCCTTCACCGGGATGGACAGGGGACTGTGATGTGTGCTGACCTGCACGCTGGCTCGGGATTTGCTGTACCTCTACTGCTGTGTCTGTTGACCCTACAGTTTGGGCTGGACTGTTCCCATGAGGCACAGGGCTAGACTGATTTGCATATGGCCATGTCTGAACTGGGGTGGCAGAGTGAGCTAAAGAATGATGATAGATTAAACCCAGATCAGTTGACTGGGGGTGAGTGCTTGCACTGTTCAACACTCCATCCATCATCCCCTTTGGTTTTGCTTTGTTGACCCTGCCTTCAGCAGTGGTAGTGGTGGCATTATGAGGCACCGTCTGCCAGACACAGAGATTTCTAGTCTGACTTCACCCTGCTCCTCCTGCCCTACCTCGTCCTAATTTTCGGATGTGTCGTCCCCTCCTGCAATGGATTCCTGTGTTTCAGGTGGTGCTGTGAATGTAAATGCACACATTAATTTTGTGTCCTGCCTCGCAGTGGTAATGTAGTACAGTTGACATATTTTGAGTTACATGAGTACTTATCTGTCTGTTTTTTTTGCCTTTCCTGGATGACTCATCCCTATTCCACCTTGCTGTGTCTCACTGCTCCAGGTTTTGGTGCATTTGACTACATATCCCATAATGCATTGCTGAGTGTGCTTGTTAACATGTGCTGAAGTTGCAATCATGTTTGGTTTCTAGGGGTTTCCAGAGTGTGTGAGTGGGTTGGGGATGTATCAGGGGGTTATGGCATGCATCTTACCTTGTCTGGGGTCTGGGGGTTTGGAGCTGTCCAGGTCAGCCATGCCATTCACACTCTCAGGCTGAGGGGTGCCCTCCACCAACTCCTCCAGGGGTGTCGAATCACTTGCGGTGGACGTCCCACCACCTGTCTTTTTTGCCACGGCCAATCTTGCTGCCACCTTCTCCTTGGATCTTTGCTGCATGTCATACCACCTTTTCCTGAGGTCTTCAACAGTGCGGTGGGTGACGCCGATGGCATTGACTTTCTCTTGTATGTCAGTACATATCTTTCTTTTGCGTGCCTCTGGGACAAGTAGGGATTTTTTCCCAAACAGGAGCTTAGATTGATGGACATTTCCTGGATGAGGACCTCCAGCTCCCTCTCACTGAATTTCAGTTTCCTCTTTCTGATATTTTCCTCCTGCTGCTTCTTTGCTCCCTGGGACTCCATTTCTCCCTCTCTCAGTTGCAGAGCAGAAGTGTCTCAGCTCTCCTCACAGCCTCTCACTCAGCTTCTGGCAATTAGTTGCAGCATGGGCAGTCACACTTCCTGGTTGCGATGTCATCATTCTGCACCTGAATTGCCGATTCTCAGATTTGCGATTCCTTATTTGCGAATTCGCAAGTAAGGAATCGCATAATAAGTATTCGTATAAATATTCTGCGAATTTTTGGGAATCGCTAAATATTTGCGATATTTTATGTACATCGGATTTTGCGATTCTCAAAATGCGATTCGCGAAAAATCGCAAAAACGGATTTTGATACATATGGCACCAAGTACCTAAACCACATTCAAGGGGGGTAAACCAGAGCTGAGGTTTTGTGTAGACTATAGAGGTTTCAATGCTGTCACTAAGACAGATGCACACCCTATTTGAAGAACAGGTTAACTTATTGACAGGTTAGGAGCAGCCAAGTATCTCAGTACTTTTGATTTAACATCAGGGTACTGGCAGATTGGTCTGACCTCTGGAGCAAAAGAAAAATCAACATTCTCGACCCCAGATGGACATTACCACTTCACAGTACTGCCATTTGGGCTAAAGAATGCCCCTGTCACCTTCCATAGGTTGGTGAATAAAGTCCTTGTTGGATTGGAAGCTTTTATTGCAGCATATCTAGGTTATATTTCTGTCCATTGCTCCACTTGGCAGGATCACCTGATCCACCTTAGAAAGGTTTTGAGGCTCTGCAGAGTGCAGGCCTCACAATCAAGGCAAGCAAGTGCCTGACAGGGCAGGGCATTTTTGTATACCTGGGCCACCTGGTAGGTGGAGATCAAGTACAACCTTTACAACCCAAGATCTATACAATTGTGGAGTGGGTAGCTCCAACCACCCAGACTCAGGCCAGGGTATCCCTTGGCTTGACTGGTTATTACAGGAGGTTTATTAAGGGATGTGGTTCTATTGTGGCACCCATCACAGAAGTGACCTCCAAGAAAATGCCAAAGAAGGTTAACTGGACAGTAAGCTGTCAAAAGGCTTTTGACCTTCTGAAGAAGCAATGTGCTCAGCACCCATTCTAATATCTCGAGATTATTTTAGGTAGTTCATAGTGTAGACAGATGCCTCTTAACATGGGATAGGGGCTGTCCTATCCCAGAGCAACGATGATCGTCTTGACCAGCCTGTTGCTTTCATGAGCAGGAGGTTACTACCCAGAGAGCAGCATTGGAATGCCATTGAGAAGGAAGCCTTTCTTGTGGTTTGGTCCCTGAAGAAGTTAGGACCATACTTGTTTGACACTCACTTCCTTGTACAAACTGATCACAGGCTTCTCAGTTGGCTTATGCAAATGAAAGCTGTAAGACCCAAACTGTTGAGGTTGTCCATCTCCCAACAGGGAATAGATTTTATAGTAAAACGATGACCTATGACTGACCATACCAATGCAGATGGCCTTTCCAGGTTTTTCCACTTCGACAATGAGAACTCTCTTGGGTAAGGTTTGTCTAATTTATTTTCATTTGCGGGGGGGGGCCCTTTTTGACATGGTCACCACCACTTTTTGCCTGGAAATCAATGCAATTTTGACAGAAGTGCATCGGGTTCCTGCTAACCAGGTCCCCAGTGCCAGATCTCTTTCCCTAAAACTGCACAATTGTTCCCCAGTTGTCGATATTTTAGCACCCCAATATGTCTAGTAGATGGTACCCCTGGTACTTAGGACATGGATACTAAAGTAGATTCCTAAGGGTTGCAGCATGTATTGTGACACCCTAAGGGACCCCTCACCACACTCATGCAAACTGCCATTGCAGGCCATATGACATGGTGCAGACAACAGTGACAACATGACATGGCACACCTCCTTTATGCCATGCCTGCAGACACTGCAGGGAATATATGTAAGTCACCCCTATAGCAGGCCATTCATTCCTATGGCAGGGTACATTATATTACCTGTGTGAACATATCTGCATGAGCAGATAAGCCCCTTTATGTCTAAGTCAATTCATAGACATTGCAAGTGGGCAGGGGAGCCATCTTCAGCACATGTACTAGACACTGGTAAAAGGAGTGTCCCAGCTACATGATGGCTTCACTGAGACCAAGGATGTTATTAATAAAACCACACAGGTTCCAGTGATGGATTTATTAATGCATGCACCTGGGGGTACCTTAGAGGTACCCCCTGAAGCCTACTACTCCACTAGTGTGCTGGCTGACTGGTACATTCCAGCCTGCCACCACAGACGTACTTCTCACCCCCTTGTAGATACGAGCCCTGCTCTCAGAGGTCAGAAACAATGCCTGCTCTGGCAGGAAGTGTTTAACCTCCTCCAAACAGGATGACTACCAATCAGCATACCAAGGCCCGAGGCATTAACAGCCTCTGCCACCTTTGATATGCGACTCCAGCATCCCCAGACCTGGGAGATGCCACCACCTGCCCTGTGGCTCATTTGGCACCAGGACAGGTTGGAAATTAGTGTGCGAGTAAGCATGTAGCACACCCAGGTCAGACACACCACTAAGGTGAGCTACCTGATGCTCCCCTTTCTTGGAAAACTTCTGCTATCTTGGTGATGGCAGAATTTAGGAAACTGTGACAGGTTTATGCCCACTTCTCACAGGAAGTGGTCATATATGGGGCATAGAGACATCAAGAGCAGGTAGCCCATTGACTATTACTCTCCACTCCTCTAACGTCCCAAAATTTAGTATTTAGTTGGCACCCTGAATCCAGAACTTCAGATTCCACTAACTAAAGAGAAGAAGAAGAGAACAATCAAGAGCTGATCATCGCAAGAACTGAAGACTGCTGTGGATTTTTGGCATCAAACACAGCCTGATGCACAGAAACTTAACATTTACAAAGACCCGACTCTTCCTGCAGGACTGCATCCCCCACCAGTCCTGAAGGGTTCCCAGCAGTTCGCCAAACAGCCAGCATCTCCCTTGGGGTGGAGGAGTTACTCCCCTGCAGCCTGCAGGCACTGACCAGGATGTCCAGTTTAAAGAAGCTGCTGTCCGCCAAGCCATGGTTAACCAGGAGAAGATCAGTACACTCAAGGAGGTCAGATCCATCTTTCTGCCAAGTCTGTAGATGCCAGCACCTCCAGGAGCCGTTCTACACCAATACTCTGGGTAGTGTACTCCTTGCTGCTACCAAAGCTTGTTGAAAGTCCAGTCCAGACTTTAACAACATCACCGACAAGCAGCAGACGAGGGACATAGCACCTAAGAGGCCAGAACCTAAAGTGGCCCAGCTGTCCTGTTTCTGTCCTCCTTGCAGGTCCTGACAGACATCAGTGAGCGTCTTTGATGCACAAGAGCCGACCGGCTACAAGCTATTTGCACCCGAGCACCCTGCCTAGGCCTAAGGAAACAGACTACTCCCTTGTGCTCCCAGTACCCTCACGACCCGAGCCCTGTCTTGGAAGCTCCCAGACTTTTCCCTAAGTACCCCTTTGCTTTGTAACCTATTTCCAAGTGCCCCCCCTCCTATCTACGGCATAGCGCACAAGGCTACCAACCAATCCAGCACTTCTGCACCCGGACTCACCAAGGCAGATAAGACCAATCTGCTGGTGGAACTTTGACCTTGTCCCTCTACCACCTTATGACCCAAAGGGGTCCCACGGAAAAGTACTGCAAGTATATGTATGCAGTGAATGTTCTTTCTCCCATAGGAAATAATTAAGCAAAAAAACGCACTGTTGGTTAGCATTGCTAAAACTGTAAGAGGTCAATTCTGAAAAAGTACTTACCTATTTCCAAAGTTATTGGTTTCAAAATATTTATAAAAAGACCTAATTATTCTAAATTGGTGTTGTGAGAGACTGGCCTGGTATATGATGTCTACTGATGTAGGTGGGCACCTTGCACCAGTCCGGACAACCCTTATGCTGATTTAAGAGGTCTCAGACAACCTTAGAAAGCTATCCAAGTGGTAGCTGTGGAGAGCAGCCTTCAGGCTTATCTTGAAGGAGTGCAAAGCATCTTGTTTTAGCAGAATGCAATCTTATAGTATAGATTAAATGAAAAGAGAACCACACAGTAGTTAAAAAATATGTATTTATTATATAACACTATGTAGTACGTTACAGTACCTCCCACATAGAGATAGATGCAAATTACACAATAGTTTGCAAAGATATCACAGTAAATAGCACTAATACACAGCGGGCCTCAGGGGGGACCAAACCATATACTAAGAAAGTGGTATAAGAACCACGACTCGAGTCAGGAAAATGTTGCAAGGACATAGAATTGCTGGGACCCTAAGTAACCCCCCGAGGTGAGTAGATAGGGGCTCCACGGAGTGCGTGTGCAGTGTGTGAACATGACCGCGTGCTCCGTACAAGTCTATGTGCAAGTCGCGGTTGGAATTTTAAAGATTAGGGACCCTTCCCAGTGGACCCTGAAGAAACCCAGTGGAAGACAGAAGGTTGGAGAGCCACCCCACCCATGGATACCGAAGTACCCACGTTACCTATCCCAGGGAAGCCGGGTGCACAGGTGTGAAGTGGTGTCGGAAACCGCCCTCGAACCCAATGGAGGAATTCAGGAAAGTGCTGCTGCTGGAAGAGGAGAAAGTGTCCGGAGGAATTCAAATGTGGATTCTTGATGGAGAGTACCTGAAAGCAGAGGGGACAGAGTCTGAGTCACTTCGGAGTGACCAGGGGCTCAGTAGACAAATGTTCACTGATGTTGGGTGCTTCAGGATGGATGTCCATGACCTTGACTCTGCAGCTATGGGGACCAGGCGATGCTGAGGATTACCAGAAGCCGTATATGAGCTGTCCCACAAAGGAAGTCGAGAGCTGAGGGGTCGATGTCTGGCGGGAGCATCAACAAGTCTTGGCAAAAGCAGCCCACGCAGGAAGTCAAAAAAGTGTACTGTTCAGACCAGCAAGGTCCAGGAGACTCACCACAGCCAAGGGAGTCAGGGCAGGCCCCTTGCAATCAGGGGCACCAAAGGAAATCAAAGGTGACCTTCAAATTTACCCACAGGCCAACAGTACAGGAGTCGCGAGAGGACCTCAAGAAGCTCACCAAAAGATGCAGGCCACTATGCACACGATGTGGTGTGCCTAAAGATTCTGGTCACAGGAGGTGCTCAGAGTTGGGGCTACTTGGAGCCCAGAGATCTTCTTGCAAAGATGTCAACAAGCCTTTGAAACTGCAAAGGTGACACTATACCCAGGGGTTTGGATATTGCAACCCCTACTCAAGCTGCTGGCCTAAAAGTTGGCCAGAGGGGAGAAAAGGCCTTGGGTGCTGATGAAAACCACCACCGGAGTTGCAGAGCTCATGGAGTCTGGAGGAGCTCAGGATCTCTGCAGACCGGTCGTCTTCATTGCAGTGCCTGCAAATGCAGGGGAGTGACTGCTTCACTCCGAGAGAGATTACTTTGGTTGTCCTTGATGCTTCACAGGCTTTGGAAGTTTACTGGTGGATGTCCAGGCACAGACGATGCAGCAGACTGGAAGGGAGATGAAGTC
Organism: Triturus cristatus; assembly: GCF_964204655.1. Lineage (NCBI taxonomy): Eukaryota > Metazoa > Chordata > Amphibia > Caudata > Salamandridae > Triturus > Triturus cristatus. Next base: position 656,399,771 of record NC_140594.1, read on the forward strand.
AGTCCCAAACGAAGTCTAGCGAAGTCCAAAGTGCCCAGACAGTTGAAGTGTAGTGGTTTCAATTCTGAATCTTTTCCACAACAAATGTATGGTCCTACAGCCAGGTAAGCCCTTAAGTACCCAGAGAAGAGGGTTGGGAAGATTCAAGGGACCCTCCCAGAGGAGGGTCTGGACAGAGGGGATTACTCCCATGTCCTTTGTCCAGTTTCGTGCCAGAGTGGCAGCCAATTACTCCCAGGACTGGTTTGAACTGGACTATGCACAGGGACACCAAATATGCCCCTCATGCAGGCTTTCAGGTGCTGCCAAGTGCACCCACCCAGCCCTGATGCACTAAATCCTGTCTGGGATGTGGTCACACCTCCCTGTTACAGGATGCTTATTGTTCTGCCTTCCCTTGCTCAAGCTTGGCTCAGCAGCAGGGGGGCAGAAATGTGTCTCTGGTCGGCAGCAACAATTTTGTGCTGTCCGGGACTAGAAGGCTGGTACCGGGAACACTGAGAGCCTAACGGAGGGCTCTCCCAGTGGGTGGAATAATACCTCTCACACCGGTAACAGTGTGGGGGTATTATTCCAACATGTTTGACACCAAACATAGTAGGGTTCGTAGCAGCCATTTTCTAGATCGTCATCGCTCGGTCACATAATGCCCCTCTATATTAGTATATGGCTGCTTCACTGACAACCCGGGAGAATGGACTCCGTAGGCTGCAGGGGTGTCCTGCCCATGCAGGGGTACCCTCTCACTTAGAACCAAGCACCCTGCCCTCAGGATTGTAAAAGCCTGCTAGAGGGTTGACTTATAGGTTTTAAGTGCAGTGACCCTTAGATTTAGTAAACCTATATCTTTAGTAAGTGGTGCATGCACCAACTTACACAGGCTGCAATGGCAGGCCTGTAGTTCCATTTCGAAGGCTCTTTAATGGGTGGCATAATACAAGCTGCAGCCCATGGGAGATGCCCTGGGTGTGAGAATTTGGCCTGGTATATGCTGTCCACTAGTTATAGTGGGCACCTTGCACCAGTCCAAATGACCCTTATTGATGATTAGGTTAAAGACAACCTTTATTGAAAGCTATCCTAGTGGTAGCTATGGAGAGCAACCTTCAGGCTAAGTCTCGAAGGAATGTAAAGCAGCTTGGTTTACAAGATTATAACCTCCTGAATGACCAAATGAAAGGAGAACCACTCATATTTGGTTCAATGGCGCCCTCCCCCACGCGGTTACACAGGTTTGTTTGGGTCCCTTGTCCATTCCAGGGGCCACATGGCCAGTCTTGGCCGGGTTTACACCACATCCACGTTATTTGCAAGCCCCGGTGGATGACTTACGGTAGCTCCATACCACCTTAATTACGGTACATAGGGCTTTAGTGCAACACGTCTCACGCAATGTCCAGGTGGGGGCACCTGGGGTTGCGGCGCAGCCAGCTGGACCGGCCGGCATTACTATTAGTCCCGTCATGGTTAATTCGGTAATGGGCAAGCACCCCCAGAATAAGGACGATATGCCTTATTGGCTTGCTGAGAAATTTGACCAGCTGGAAGCAGTTTTTCCAAATTCTACTCCTGTGGAAAAACACAGAATCCTCCCCATTAGTTTGCAGAAAGACTTAGTCCCAGAGGTAGCTGATCGTGATAACTGGGGTAAAGTGTTTGCGGCAGTCTACTCGAAGTGCTTCGGCACCCCGTCTATGGATGTACTGCCCTCCGTGATCAAGCGTGTTCAGGATCAGCACAGTCTGGAGGCGGCGGTTGAGTTAGGGATGAGGCTTGTCGGGGTGTTCGACGTAGTGGCCACGCTCATCCTTGCTAACGTCAAGGGAGATGCAGTTAACTTTCAAGTGTCGAATGCGCTGCGCCTCGTCGACAACTTCGATAAACCCCGACAGTTACCAAAGATTATCGCGGAGGCTTATAAGACCATTGGCCGCAATAGTTTAGGGGTTAAGCCTTTTGTTCAAACAACAACTACGCAACCGCAAACTAAGACGGGGACGTCTTCTAAAGACGAACGTCCAGCTTTTCCTAAACAAAATTGGAAAGCTAAAAAACAGGGGAAGCAGCAACAGAAACAGGGGTCTCGTCCCGCGTCGCCGGTTCAAGCGACTACTGAACGCACATATGATTTGCGCAATCGCACTAGGATTAGGTCTCCTGATAGATTTCTGGTTCCTGAACAACGTTCTCCTCGTTCTTCACAGGAAACATCGGTCTCACAGTCCGGTGGAGGAGAACGTGGCAAAGGTCGGGGTGTCCAACAAGGACTTGAGCAGCCCCGCCAGGCTGACGGTAAAGACAAGCAGGACGACTTTGCATGACAACGACCCCCGTTTCAAAAAAAGAAAGTTGCTGCACTAACAGAGAGGTATGCCACAGATAGTGAGAACGCAGCTTCGGAACCTGACATGGGCACTAACGCTGCCAGACAGCGCAGCGGAGGTTTCAGTAGTACGTCAAGCACTGCGTCCATATCTGAAGGTGACAGCAACTGAAACATTCATTACTGTAGAAACTGCTGATACTAGAGTGGCTCCCCCTGACAGATTTTATGACATAGTCCTTTTAATTGAAGGTGACATACAACGTAACATAAAGGGATTTTTTGGGAAAATCTGACCTATACATATGACATTCTGTTAGCAGAGGCTGACTGGCCCCCAGCTTTTGTTTTGGCAGCTCCTAGGGGGGAGGAGGTAATCCTCCCATCTTTTGCACACATTGTGCCAAAGGAGCAAGCTCAGAACTTTGCAGAAGAGTGGGCTCAGGTATTTGCTCCGGCATTGTACTGTACTCAGGTTGGGTGGGATAAGTTGTCGCCAAGCCATGAGATTCCATTACGGTCTATGCCCCAGCCACAACCCCTATATCCCATGCGCCGCAAAGCTAGATCTCATGTCGCAGAAATCCTTGAACAATTGGAATATCAAGTTGTAATTGAAACATGTGTGTCACCCATGAATAATCCTCTTTTCACTGTAACCAAAACTGATGGGTCGTACCACCTAGTTTTGGATTACCGGCATTTGAACTCTCATTGTCGGACGTGCGTGGTACAGAATACCCACAGTTCTGCCCTTGTGGATAGTCTTGTGAGAAAAAGGTTTAAGACCACACTTGACATCTCCAATGGCTTTTATAGCCATAATCTGTCCTCTATTTGTAGTCAATGGACAGCCTTTACTTCTGGCGGCAAACAAAAACAGTTTAAAAGATTAGCCATGGGCTATAAAAACAGTCCAGGTGTCTTTGCCGCTGGTGTAGTCTCTCTGTTAGAGAGCATTGACCCTGATGCGTACTCATATGTTGATGATATCTGTCTCACAGACGACGAATTATGGCCGCACCTGTGTCGAGTTGACCGCATCATTGGCATATTTGCGGACTTCGATTACAAATTCAACTTTACAAAGTCACACATTGCAGAGTATACAGTGTTGTTTTTGGGCTATGAACTCAACAACGAAGGACGAGGTTAAGCACCTCACTTCCTGGAGAAGTGCGCATGTTTGCGTGCTCCAACAACTCTGAAAAAACTACAATCTTTGCTGGGTTTTTTGAATTTCGGGCATACTTACATTCCCGATTATGCCCAGTGTATCAAGCCACTATATGCCTTGGTACAACCTACTTTTTCCAAATCAAGCTGGCTGCCAGAACATTCAGCTATCCTGCAATCTTTGCAGGCTGATCTTCTTGCTTTGAAATACTTACTGACGCGTGATAACCACACTAACCTGGTAATAAGAATTGTGCCTGGCGCAGTGGATTTCACGTACCTAACGATCAATGAGGGCGACACAGTCCCCATTGCTTACAAATCGCACTTGTACACATTGGCTGAAATGCGCTTTTCCACTGTCGAAAAAGATTTGACTGCAGTGCAGATGGCAATTCTGAAGGAGAGAGCGCAGATGCAAGGGAAACGCATGTTGGTTGTTACACCAAATCCTGCCTTGGAGGCAGTGACGAAAGCCAGTGTACCTAATTCTAAAGCTTTGCATCCACGTTGGATACAATGGGCCACTTCTTTGACATGATCGGATGTCACTTACATCTTTGATGCCTCATTGCAGACTCAGGAGTACTTGCAGTATGAATTTGTTCATCCGGCTCCTCTGTCCTTGCGCCCGCTTGAGGATTACCATTGTATTATTTACACTGACAATTCGGCGCAAACGGCGACGGCATCTAAGCATGCTTATTCTGCAGCCTGCGCAATAGTGGCTGGTACTTTCGTGAATGGTGAATTCAAGTGTGATGTCGTGCACACGCAGACATGGGGTGATTGTACCGCCCAGTTGGCAGAGCTACGTGCTCTGGTGCTTGCACTGGAGTTTGCTGACCCTCGAGTTACTACTCTTATAGTCAGTGACTCTTTTTTCTGTGTTCAGTCTTTCAACAACAATTTATTCTTTTGGTCTCAAAATGAGTATTGTGATTCCAAAGGTAGCACAATTAAGCATAACATGCTTTGGGTTCGAGTCGCAGACCTTAAACAACGTCTGACGCTCGTGAATGTAATTCATACTCTTGGGCACCAGCGAGTAGGTGTCCACGCTGTCGGAAACAGCTTAGCTGACGAAGCAGCGAAAACAGCAGTGGCAACATATCTAGTAGCAGCAGTTGCAAGATCCAAAAGTAAGATTGATGATGACATCTTGGCAGCTATTGCTGCGACAGAGAAGGGTGATAATTACCCTCGGGGTTTCCCTTCTAAATACTCTTATAATTTAAGTCCTGATAAAATTCCCTAGGTGAGAATTAATGACGTTGGTGACAGATTGATTCCCAACGCGGACTGCAGACCTTCCTTGATAACAGCAGCTCACGAAGGTATGGCTTCTGCCCATGCCGGCGTTTCCGCGACTGTTACTATCCTACAACAACGTTACTGGTGGCGCGGATTGTATAAACAGACTTGTGCTTATGTTCTTAATTGTGACATCTGCCAGCAGATAAAGCCTTTGACTGCTGCGCGCCCACCTCAAACACAGTTGTACATATCTAATAAACCACTTGGGTGTGTTTATTTAGATCACTGCGGTCCTTTCTCCTCTGATACTGCGTATAAGTACATCTTATTTGCAGTGGATTCGTGCACACGTTTTCTTTGGGTCTGGCCACAACGGAGTGCTGATGCTCGAACTGTCATCTGGGATTTGCGTGTCTTTGTGGGAATTTTTGCATGTGGTACCCTTCATTCTGACCAAGGTCCTGCATTCGCCTCTAAGGCGTACAAAGATGCCATGAGATCTTTGGGGGTCCAAGTCAAATTTTCGTCTCCATACCGGCCTGAGGGCAATAGTGTTATGGAGCTAATGAACCTTGACTTAAAGCAATCCCTGACAGCTAGGGTTGTAGGTACTGGCAGTAGCTGGTTGGCCCATTTGTATAGCGTTCAACGAGCACTTAATAATCTCCCTAGAAGGTCTCTGGGTGGGCGGACCCCATACGAAATACTCTTTGGCATAAAGATGTTTGTCCCGGACCTTGATGGTCTAGACATGACCAGAGACAGTCTTGCAAAGGAACACTTGCCCCCCACAACTGATGCTGCGCTTCAGATTCCGGTAGTTGGCTAGCTACCTCGAGTTGGTGACCTGGTCCGTGAGAAGGTGGAGAACAAGAAGGAGTTTGGCCCCTCTTATCGTGCTCCAGTACCAGTGCTTGGCGTGCAGGGTACAAGAACAGTCATTTTACCTCCACTTCCTGGTCGCAAGGATAACAGGTACATCTTCATTGACAACGTCAAACTACAACGAGTGGTCGATTCTTCTTAGTATGACTCCAGCGGTCTCTTGTCCAGCAATGCTGAGAAATTCTGTTTTGGCTCCAGCAACTACCAACAGGCCTGACATTGCCATCGAGATGCATACAGTTACTAATCCTTTATTGCTTCCACCGGCTGGTGGTCCAGTTGAAGATACTGAGTATACTTATCCCACAGATGTGTCGTTTCCTGGTTTACATTCAAGTGCAGTTGACCAGTCACGTTTTTCATTTGACACTAACTCTATGACTTCCAATGCCCCATCGAAAATTTCTATTTTTGCTGTTTGGTTTAAAAGACATTTTTTAATTCCCCCTTGGACTTACCTTTGGCTGGTGCTCATAACTATTTTTAGTTTATGTCCATTGGATTTGTGGTTATATTTTTTCGTCTAGTTAATGGACACTATCTCACCGAAAGATCTACAATTATATTAATTGATGGAAGTTTGGCCCCTCACTCCTCATCGCACATCATGAAAAGGGATCAGACTTTTGTGAATATTACTGCCTGGCCTATGTTAAATGGGATTGTATGGGATGCTGTTAAATTTCAAATTCATGGTCCCACAGAGGTGATTAATGTCCCTAATGTACTTCGTGTTTCTATGGGGTATTTTGTGAAACGAAACATCCGCTCTGATGATTGGGATGTCCAAGCCATAGAGGCTCTTTTTTCTGATTTGAAATATTATGCTGCTTTTGATGCTGAAGATTTATATTTAGACACAGCAAACTACGGAGAGTTGTCTTGCTACCGACACTATGGTAATCATTTCCTGCATAAAGCAAATACATTTAGAAATGTTTGTCAATTATACACAATGGCAACATTGTCCAGCACCAATTGAAGGCCACTCCAAAACTCTACTAGACAAATTTACATATTTTACTGACTTCAGCGTATCTAAACCTGAAGCCTTTTATTTTAAATTGGCTGCTGAGTCAGCTTCCAAAGTTAGACTGACCTACACTAAATGATTGTATTCCAAGTCCTTCATGAATGAATTAGCTATAGGGGGCTATGAGCTGTGGAAAGATACCGTTGATCTTAAATCTGTTTGGGGTTCTAAAGCATGGCAGGTACAAGGTACAGAAGCTCTGCATCGTGCTTGCCTTATCCCAAACCACATGTTGTTTTTGAATTCTCCCATTTTTCAAACCACCTGCTTTGGATTGGCTACTTCAAAAAAGAATAATTCCCCTATTATTCCTGATTTGGGCACTTATCCGAGATGGGATAATCACACATATCTGTCCCTTGATGCATTGCAGTCTTTTATTACTAATACATCCTTCAACATTTCCAACCTAGACCCTGAAGGGTGGTTAATATGGCAGAAAAACTCAGATTCCTGTCAACATTGTTTTCTGGGTCTGTACCCTGGCTATACATAGGTTAGGGTGGACCCCCGATTTGAATCGTCCCATTCTGTAACTACCTATTCTGCAGGGAAGTTATGTCAGACATGGCTGCAACATTCCACCTTGGCATCTGTTAAACTTCCTTTATCAAAATTGAATGACGAAGTGGATTTGAATGATTTCGTTAAGGGTCCTGTGGGTGGCAGGTCCAAAAGATGGGTGTATGCTGTTTACAACGAAGTTTGGAAATTATCTCAAATTGAAGCTGCTTCCAGATTAAGGGCTATTGATCAAGCCAATTTAGAAAAGGTAATAGCTGTCATCGATAATAGCATTAACACCCTTTCTTCCAGAATTTACACATTAGATAACAATGTTTCATCTGTTGTGTATATTGTACAGGATGATATGTCAGTTTTATACCATGGTCAAAATCAATTGCGTTCTATAATGCAGTTTGCATGGACTTTACAAACATTGAAGGCTGGGAAAGTCCCCTGGGACTACATGAACACATCGGGGCTCATTTATGAGTCCTTGCGTCACTTTTGCGCCACCGGTGCATCACATTTTGTGCAAAAATTGGACCTTGTTGTACCATATTTACAAAGTGACGCATCTAGGTAGATGCGTCACTTTGTAAACCCCTGGACTACATTATACCTGTGTCAGGTATAATGTATGTAGGGTGGGTATTCCCACATAAGTAAGCATCGTAGAAGTGACGCAGTGAAATCTACGAGATTTCACGGCGCCACTTCTTGGGTGCAAATGCGTCAATATCTTACGCCTGCCTCACAGCAGGCGTAAGACTGACACAAGCCCTTTCACATGGGGCTTGACCCATGTGAAAGGACACATTGCTGGAGTTGCGTAACTTTTGTGACACACTCCAGCAATGCGTCACTTTTGCCTACAGATACATCAGAAATACTGACGTAACTGTAACTCCTTGCGACATGATGCGTCATACTGTAAATATGACGCATCCATCATGTCGCAAGGAGGGCGCACTGAGAAGTGATGCATCACTGCTTTCACGCAGCGATGCGTCACTTCTCATAAATGTGGCCCATCATCTTTATTCCTGCCGTTTAAGCTGACTGATAAACAACAGTTCATGTCCATGAAGGATGCAATATACTCATTACTGCATATTGAAAAGTTGGAACCTTTACCTTTCTCTGTGGCCGAATCGAACTCAGCTGTGTGGCTTATTCACGGTTTAGTCACCTTACCATTTCCATTTTTTAAGTTCAGTTCATGTATGAAACATTATGCCCTAGGCAGATACGAACCATTGGGTACTGCTTTCCTGCATGATGTTTGGTCACTCCCATTTACATACAGGTGCCTGAGAGAGGGTAAAGAAGTTTATTTAAAAGGAGAGGAATGCACTTCCACACCGGATCACTCAGTAGCCTGTAGGAACATCCAATTGCATGGCGCCTGCAACATTCAGGCACCGAATTTGGCTTGCACTCTGAAGGGAAATCCTGTGCCAGCAATTACACCCACTTTATGTTATTGCTAACGGTAGTTATTTGCTTTTAAATAATGAGGCATGCTGTGGGATGCTCGTGGGGATTCCGTACATTGTAACTGTCTCACAACGCGTAGTCTGTTGTAAAAATGTCCTTTTCCCGCCCCCGCATGGGAGACTGGATGTATCTATCTGGCCTTCCATTCCAACCTTGAAAGCGGAGTTCAATAAGATGAGCAGAATAAGGGCTCTATTGTCTCAAAAAGAAGTCGCTCTGACTTCCTCCCGTGAAACATTTGTCCTTCACGTGGTAAACACCTGCACCGAGGTGCATGCGCTTTTAAATACTGATCTCCCCCTTCATTTTGGTGCTCTGATTCATACTATATTCAATGCCTTGTCAACAACTGGCTTGGTGCATTTTTTCAAAGTTGTGGGCTCCGGCCTCGTGACCTCCTTCCAAACAATATTTGGTGTGATACCGGCATTTTTTCATTCTATTTTTTCCAGCGTCTTCGGCGGGCTACCATTGATTCTCGCCCTGACTGCTGGTGTGCTCCTGTTGGTTTGCTTGATTCGCAATGGCTGCACGATCTGTGTCACAAGACAGCCTGCCCCGGCTGCTTCAACTGCGTAACCGGATGCTTGAATACTATGGAACATTACCACTGGCCACTTTAAGCGTAGCCTATGGATTATCCTTCCGGTTCTCTTACTTTACCTGCGTGCAACCTGTTTTCCATTGCCTAGATTGTCCATTCAAATGGACTCTGAAATTGTTCCTCTCGAACACGGTGTCTCCTGCCCCGGATTATGATTGACTAATGAGTCCCTTGGTGGCTCATGAGTTGGACTGTTCTGGCATTGGGATTATGGCCTGTGGAGCGGCACATGGAGTCCTAGGGAATTGGGATATATATGCGGCAGCATATGACTTTTTGGCGAGAAGTTATCTTGAAGAACACACAAGTTGTCCTCTGATTGTGCTAGAGGCTCCAGTTATTGAAGAACATGTCTGCTCATTTACTTTATTTGACTGGATGGCGGACTCTTTTACTGAACATTATAATGACTTCCTCTTGGAGGCAGTGGCTACTTATTGTGCCTACACGTTGATGGATTAACTTGGAAGCTGTCCATCTTCCGCACGTCCAAACCCAGATTTTTTAATTTTTTCTTTTTTACTCCACATTAGGCTCTGTCATGCCTCTGCGAGATGTTTTAATTTTTTACTTATTCCAACAAGTTTTTCGAACTGTCACTACCAATTATATGGATTGGCAATACATGAACTTGGTTCTGTCTCAATCGAACTTGAACTCTGCATTCCTACATTGCTTCCCTATACTGTGCGTGGTCCGATCAAGGGAGGGTGTAGTGGAGATGGGGTTCTATGTGCACACATTGCAATTTGCTATGTTAGCATAAGCACTTTAGATGTAAAACGCCATCTTGCCACTTTGCTGCTTTTGCACACGACACTGCAGATAGCAGTTATTACAAGAAAAACTGCTTGCTTGCTTTTTCTTCACATGAGAACGGTCTGTTGTTCACATCCCTAGACGTGCACCGCAACCTTAGTCTGAACACTGTGTGCAGAAGCCATCAAGGTCAAATAACAATGTATGCTTTTGAATTCAGGTTGATCGGCCCACGCTCTGGACATAACACACACACAGCTGCAAATATCTGAAACTCGGGTGCCTTTAATATTGCATTGGCATGCATGATTCAGGCACTTGGAGAAAACCTTTCCAGACACAGAGAGCAGAGCTGATCCTGTGATGTGATTCACCTAAGCTGATATTTACGGTATGGGGTTCCCCATTCAAGCCTAGAGACCTTCTATTAGTTTCATAAAACTAATTTACTAGTGAAGGGAGGGTGGTTGTTTTCCACTATCATTTGTAATATGATTTCTGCCTTCATTTTTTATGGTATTGTAACAATGCTGATGGTTTTGTTTTTAATCATTTGTCTGTTTATGTTAGCCAAAGTACTGCACCTTAGAGCACGCAGTTAAAAATAAACATTTTAAACTTTACCGTGTCTCTGATTACTCTTGTTGTGGACTGATATGAGAATAATAAGGAAAAGGTGTTTCTGATTCCCACCATTCCTGAGAGTACTCTAAGTCGCTTTTGCTGGGTTGTCTAATCATTGGTAGCTTCGAGATGATACGGAGAACGAATGAGACACTGATGCTAGTCGGATAGGGGTTCTGGGTACTGAGGTGAGTTTTTGGTACACCACAATTCACTGAGGTCCTGGTTTCCTGCGCATAGTTCTGTGCATGAGCAGAATCCCTGCAACAAAGAAAGTGGTATAACAACCTCGACTTGACTAGACACAGTGCCTAGAGCACGTAGAATCGCTGGGACCACAAGGAACCACCCAAGGTAGTGACACAGGTGACCCACGGGGGATGCGTGCAGTGTGAAAACACAGCCGCGAACTCCGTACAATCCTATGGGAAAGTCGTGGTTGGGATTTTAAAGATTAAGGAAACTTAGGAGAGGACTTTGAGCAAACCCTTCCAAACTTAGAAGGTTCTAAGGCCAGGACCCATGTGAGCACCAGAGTACTCGTGTTACCAAACCAAGGTGGCGGGATTCTTCGTTGTTTTCAATGGCGTGATTCTGCAAAGTGCTGCTGCCGGGAAGATGAGAAGTGTCCGGTGTGAACCAAGCCTGGATCGGAGCTGAGAAGAACCTGAAAGCAGAGGGGACAGAGTCTGGGTCACTTGCCAGTGACCAGGGGCACGATGGACGAATACCCACCGATGTCGGGTGTTTCAGGTGCGATGAGGTGAAGCTTGACTCTCTTTAGCCACGGGGACCAGGAGATGTCGACGATGACCAGAGTTCGCAGGCAAGCTGTCCCAGAAAAGATGTTGAGTGCTGGGGGTCAGTGTCCGGATTGGAGACCAACAAGCCTTGGCAACTGCAATCCACGCGGTTAGAGAAAAGATGCTTCGGTGTGGACCAGCAAGGTCCTGGGGGACACCCCAAGCAATGGAGAGTCAGGGCACGTCTGGAGAAACCAGGTATGTCCACTTAAAGTTAGAGTTCCCTTCTCAGGGACCCACAGGTCGACGGACCAGGGATCGCAAAGGGACCTCGAGAGGAATCACAAAATACCAGCCCACGGGTCACTTGTGGAGTGTAGGCCAGTAATCTTTGGTGGAATCACTGCTCGGGGTCTTGACTACAGGTAGCCCAAAGCACAGCCTCCAGGATCGCCAAAAAGCATATGCTGCTGCAAATGTGCACGGTGTCAAGGGGTTCAGGTTGCACGGTCCTCATGAGGGCTGCGGGTCTCAGGTTTGCTGAGAGCACTGGTTGGCCTCAGGGAGGCTTAGGAACCTACCTCCTGTGTTGCAAAATCTTCGGAGTCCGTCAGGAGCTGCGTAAATGCAAACCAGTCAGATGCGTTTTGGGTGTCTGCCTGGGGAGTAACTCCTTTACTCCAAGGGAGATTCTTCGGTCATCCAACATAGTGTAGATAGTTGAAGTACTTGGTTTCTGTAGCAGAGTTTTGTCCAGGTAAATCTAAAGTCCTGTAGCCAGGGGTTCCTACTTTATACCCAAGGAAGGGGTGGGACAAACTCTGGGTACCCACCTATGGAAGGGTCAGGACAGAGGGGTGGCTACACCCATGTCCTTTGTCCAGTTTCACACCAGAACAGGGGCTGATAGCCTCTGCAACCGGTTTGAGCTGGACTATGCACAGGGACACTAAATGTGCCCCCAGTGCAGACATCAAAGCACTCTCAGAGTGCCCCCACCCAGCCCCAATACACTAAAGCCTGTCTGGGAGGTGGTCACACCTCCCTGTGACAGGAAACCTATTGTCCAGCCGTCCCCTGCCAGAGTTTCATCTAGCAGCAGGAGGGCAGACTCGTGTCTGTGGCTGGCAGCATCCATTTTGTGATGCCAGGGTTTGCAAACCTGGTACCGGTGCTGTCATATGTCGTATGATTCCAAGGTGTTTGACACCAAACACGACATGTGCCCATGCAGCTGTTTTAAAGTTAGCATTTACCGCAAGGTTATAATGCACTTAAGTATATATGGTTTGTCTGCATCACAAACAACCCCGGAATAGAGGTTCCGAAGGCTGCAGAGGGGCTCTGCTCATGCATGGGCACCCTCTCACATAAAACCCAGCACTCTGCCTTCAGGATTGATAAGGCCTGCCATAGGGGTGACTGATAGGTTTATATGTGCAGTGGTAAGGATAGATATAGTGAATCTATATCTAAGTAAGGGGTGCATGCACCACCTTACACAGGCTGCTGTAGAAGACCTGTGGTGTCATTTTGAATGGCCTCCCAGGGGTGGCATAATACATGCTGCAGCCCCTGAGAGGCCTCTGGGGTACCTATGCCCTAGGTACATAGTATACCATATACTAGGGACTTATAAGGGTACCCCAGAATCCAATCTGGTGTGCACCTAAAGTACATGTATGCAATTTAGAGAGAAAGCATATAGACCGGGGTCCTGATTAGCAGGATATCAGTCAGACTAAGTCGAAAACAGTGAAACATCAGCAAAATATACTAGAGACTGACAAGGGTACCCCAGTATCCAATCTGGGTTGTACCTAAGTACATACACAACAGTTTTAGGAGAAAACAGATAGACTGGGGTCCTGATTAGCAGGATCCCAGTCAGACTAGTCAATAACCAGCTTAACGCCAGGCAAAAAGTGGCGGTACACATGCATCAGGTTCCTACCTTCCTACAGGTGTGGCTCTCCTTTTTGGGTATGTATATCATTTACTGGCTCTGTGTGTCCAACAAATGTGTAACACTCCTCTCTGTTAAGCCTTAGGCTCCTCGACCACACTACCCTAGATAGAGCACTAGGAAAGAAAGACTAGAACTCAGAGAAATGATGGTCTCAATAAGTAATCAGAGCGAGTAATGCGTATGGTAAGAATCTAACCCTTTCTTACAACTATGAGTAAAGAACACATTACCTGTGAACAATTATCAGTTTCAATCAGAAATATCCCTGTTATGCAGTTTGTGATGATTTATGATGCAGAATAGTATGATGAAACAATTCGGCAGCAGATGATCAGCACTGTCCTGAGTCACTTTGCAGGCTAGAGCTGGAAGCCTCAGGACCTCAGCAACGTAACCATCAGCTACAAAAGTAATGATGGAATAACAGTAGTCTTTGAAAAATAAGTGCACAAAATGACCTTTATCTTACAAGCATGCATGATGTAATGAATGGCTTTAAGCAACAAGCATGAGTAAGTAGCAAGACAGTAAAACAGCGTGAGACGATGTCCATATTGTACGAGTTGCTAGCAAAATAAATATTAGAAAAGATCAGCAAATAAGGCAGTGTCAACCCAGACGTCAAGGCTCTATGGGACTTGAGGTTACTATGCAATCCTTATGACACATATTGACTGTCATTTATGGAGCCTGGGTGATGAGTACTACTGAAAAGGTCAGAGAAAAGTGGTGCAGTTAATTTCTTCATATTACATACACAAACACATTTAACTGGAAAGGGCATGCAGGATATGAACATTTGCATTGTGTTTTATAAATTTAGCAGTAAGCAACAATACTTAAGTATTATAAGTATGCAAACGACTTAATAAGATACTGACTTAAGTTAGCCTACTCACTAATGCCATATTAACAGAAGTTTCATGTTAAAAAGGAATGGCTTGCTTTCCACATTGTGCTGTTGTTTTACACAGGATATTTTCTCTTCAATGCAGATGCTGTAACGTTCCTGAAGCCATTTGTTAGTTAGGGAATAGGCATTTTCTATGTATTATACAACTGATAGTGAGGTTCTCACCTGAAGGCGAGGAGGCAGCAGGAAGAATGATTCATGGGAAGAACTGTACGAACTGCAAAATGTGAACAAAGCATCTTTTCAAGGAATTTTGCCTGTGGCCCACTGTGAAGAGGTGAGAAACTGGGGAGTGTACCTATTCCAAGGTTTACAGAAATCCTATTGGATGCTGAGAATAAAGAAAGTGATACTTGTTACCATCTACAATATTGTGTGTTTTTATTGTGTATGTTCCTAGAGAAGGGAAGGCTTTTCTCGCTCACACTTTCTGGGTAACCATCTCTGGGTATTTTGAGACCATATTTTTCTTCATGAGAAATTACTCTTGAGTCTTTTTCCTTTTATTAGATGTGTGCTGAGGTAAAGCTGTGAATATTTTCCAGCTTGATAATTTCTTTTTCTCGATCTGCAAAGGCCTTATCCTTCATGCATTGATTCTCTCATCAGAACTCCATTGGGTTCCTGAGCTGACACCTAATTTCATTCTGTTCTAAAACTTAGATTAGGGAGAAATACGTTATGGAACATGCTTAAGTCTAAAGTCTTCAATGATTTTATTGTAAATAGTTTGATGTGGAAGATTGCTCTTTTTAACTTCTGCTTGTCAACGAACAAAGGTCAATACGACCGTAGGCAGGGGGTATTTAATGATTGCACACTAAGCTTAAGATATAGAAAACCCTGCTCTGTCAAGTGGTAGAGAGGACGGTTTACTGTCACAGGAGAGAAGGAGCTGAAAGAAATTGCCCAAGTGACCATGTCCCTTAAGTCAAAAGCCCAAACTTCAAGAGTGAACAAGATCACAGTTTCGAAGGTGATTGTAGTGGTGAAGGTGTGAGTATTAATAGGGAAATGCAGTGCATATGTCTTTATTGAGCGTTTGTCATTATGTTGATGTAATGGGTCTATACATTTAATATTGAGTTGTTGAAGTTGTTATCGGACTCGGAATAGTCCAATATCCCGGCATAATTAAGAAATAATAAGTTGTGGTGTTATTTGTCTGCTGAGGTGTTCTGGTGCAGGTTCATGAGGCACCATCAATTGCACAATTGATATAGGGGTTATAACAATTTGTTGTGATTGTACTAATATTGATTGATGTTAGTGAAACCTATTTTGCAGAGGGGAACTCTATCCATCAGGGTTATTCCTCACTGGTCGACGCTTCATCTGTGTGAGTGTGTGTGAGAAAGTTGGCAGGTATTAAGGTGTTAATTCCGATTTGTTTCTTGTGTGAATGAATTACCTCAAATTCTTCAGTAGAACATACAAAAATAATTTGTTTATTGTGCTTGCCTAAAGTTTAGAATGTGTGTATGAGAATTGTGTAATGAAGGGGGACCGCTGCAAGGAGTGAGATCTATGTCAGAGTATGCTACGCTGGGATATGTGAATTTCATTACAAGAACGGAGGCTACATTATGCATTATTCCTTTAATGCAGCCCAAGCAGCCGCTTACATTACAATATTAAAAGGTTCCAGAATAGAACAATAGCAACACATGAAAGGCATGAGCCATCAACAATCTGCCTCTTTTAAATGCGGCTCCAAGCAGATACGTTCATTTTCCTTCATTACCATTATTCATTTTTATCTCTATTTTGAAGTTCCCGTGTGTGGCTTAACCCCACCCCCCCTTCCTACTGCCTCTATACCGTTCTCCAATTTACGGAGATCTCCCTGCACCCCCTTCCCTAGTCCCATCCTTGCGTGACTGACCAGATTAACCTGACTTTTCTTTCAGCTTATGTACTATTTCTAATGTTTGAATATATTTAAAGATTTTTAGATGTTTAATCGAACCTTAATATTTTCTTTTTTGTGTAAACGATTATCCTTCAATTTCATCCCTGTTCTACTTCCTCATGTCATAATGAGCTTACCTAATGTCTTAATTTAACTCCAGTTTTTCACCTCTTTCCATCGATGCAGGCCGCGCACGCCAACATGGCTGTGCATCGCTACCTTTTATTATTTCGGATTTCATCCGCAAGTAGTTATTATTTTACAAACGTATTCATAAAAAAAGGGGTTTTGGCAGGAAATTCTCATTTAACTGGCCTTTTCAACATACTATAACAAAATTAATTATAATAAGAGAGGAATTATTCTCTTGACATTCCTTTATCTATAAACCTTGTCACTATTATTAAGGGAAATCCTCCCTAATTATCTTTCATTAAAGGGCTTTACCACTTTTTACAACTTAACATTTCCTATATACCATGTCTGACTCTGACTCAGACAAGGCTTCTGCCCCTACTCCTAACATAGACAACGAAGCACTGCAAAAAATCCTTCATAAGGAATTGAGGTCCTGCATGTTTGAGACCTTAAGTCAGATCATGTCCTCTAAAAGGTCACTCCCTGATGAGGACGAAATCTCAGAAATTCCAAACCCCTACTCTGACAAGATCACTGAATTAAGGGATAAAAGACTTAAGAAAAGTAAAAACATTGATAAGAGCAATATAGGAGGTCCAAGCACCTCAACTTCTAATGGAGGTCCTCACAACCCGAACTCCCAAGGTGTCCCTAGCGGCACAACTTATGTGGGTGTCCTTAGCGGCACGAAACATCTGGGTGTCCCTAGCGGCACACAATATCATAATGCTCTTTACAATATGGGAGATAACGAATCTAATGATATAGAATCCTCAGACACACCTGATGAGTATGTCCTTGATCTTGATGAAGATGATCAAGAATTTTATAATCCATAAGAGGAACTCCCATCATCCTCTAAGGACATTATCCTAGACCCCTTAGGGGAAGAAATGTTTTCCCCATTAAATATGAAAGACCCAAGAAGTTATGAGTGGTTCCCTCAGGACCATGTCGCAAAACTCATTAAAAAATGGATAAGAAACCTCTTAGAAAGGGACACTCATAACATCCTTAGAGCTGAATGCTCTAGACCTTCTACTGAGGATAAAAGGTGCTATACCCCCAATTTGGACCCTGAACTCATTAAATTCCTATTAAAACTTGGAAGTGATCCAAGAAAAGGGATGGAAAAATCCCTGAAAGGGTGGCAAGACCGTCTTCTCAACGTACTGAACCCATTAGCCAGAATCCTAGATTCCGCAGAAGACAGCCACATCAATGGCACCCCTCTCAACACCAATCTCATTAGGGGATGGAGCCAGAGAGCATTAATTCTACTGGGTAATGCCTACGCTAGCATTAATGCAGAAAGACAAAGAGTCGTTTTGACTAAAATAAATCCAAAACTAACTGACATGGTGGATAAAGAACCCTCGCAAAACCCAAAATGTTTACTCTTTGGAGAAGACCTCATTAAATCCTTGGGGAAATACGTCTCCACTTTCACCGCCCTGGACAAGGCACAGCAAAATATGCACAGAGTTTTCAATCCTATCCTTTTTGGGCGGGCCAGAAGACGGGGCATCTCTTCCGGCCGCTTCAATCAAAGGCCATTTCCAAGATTCTGTGGTTTCGGAAGAGGGTATCAGGAGTACAACGTGCCTCAATTTTACCCCCAGAGAATTAGAGGCCAACGCATCAGAGGATTTAGATCCTGTGGAACCTTAATCTCAAACAACCCTGCAAGTGAGAACTCTCTCCCCTCTCCCCTCTCCTTCTTTCCCCCAAAACGTGGGTGGCAGACTCAAATATTTCCTTCACAATTGGAGATTGATCACTCAAGATCCTTGGTTCTTAAACACTGTCAATGGGTTTATGATAGATTTGACTCACATACCTTTACAAACTTCTTTCCCGAGAGACATGCCTCTCTCTCCAGAGCAACAAAAAATAATAGAGGAGGAGATCTCCTCTATGCTTCAGAAAGGAGCCATAATAGATGTCCCATTAGAAACTTTAAGATTTATAAGCACACTCTTTCTTGTAAAAAGAGAAAGACAAAGGTTGGTTTACAGACACTTTAAGATGGAGGGCATCCATCACTTGAGGGGTTTACTTCTAGAGGGAGACTGGCTAGTCAAACTGGACCTAAAGGATGCTTACTTCACCATTCCTATGGCCGAATCCCACCAACCCTTTCTTCAATTTGTCTGGAAAAATCACCTTTACCAATTTCAGGCTCTCCCCTTCGGACTCTCCTCTGCCCCTTGGTGCTTCACCAAGGTCATGAGAGCTGTTGCCTCATCTCTAAGAATAAGGGGCATTTGTTTAATCATTTACTTAGACGACATTCTTATAATGTCTCAAGATCCTTCACAACTATCCAAAGACCTGAAGACTGTGATGGATCTCCTAGAAAGTTTCAGATTCATCATAAACAAAGAAAAATCAATTCTGTCCCCTTCCAGATCTCTGGAGTTCCTAGGTTTCACAGTAGACACATTGAAATGTCTCTTTTTACTACCTTTCAAAAAGATTACCAAAATCAGGAAGGAAATAAGACACGTCCTGAAACAGCAAGACTTATCTCTGAGAGAGCTAGCCAGACCTCTGGGTCTCCTCTCCTCCTCCATCCAAGCCATCTTTCCCGGTCCCCTCAACTATCGGGCCCTCCAAAGGATAAAGGCGAGAGCCCTAAGATCTGGCCTATGGTACGGAGATCGGATCTGTCTGGATCAAGAATCCAAATCGGAACTAGCCTGGTGGCTCGAGAACCTAGATGCGTGGAACGGAAAAGCAATCTTTGGTTCAAAACCAGAGTTTGTTTTAGAATCAGATGCGAGCCTTCATGGCTGGGGAGCTTGCCTTCTCAATCAGAACACTGGTGGTATCTGGTCACAAGAGGAATCATCTCACCACATAAATTGTTTAGAACTAACAGCTGGGCTTTACGCCCTCATGAGCTTCAAACACTCTCTCCAGGGGAGGTCCGTCATTCTAAAGATGGACAACGTGTCAGCGGTAGCCGATATAAATCGTCTGGGAGGCACCAAATCCGTGGACCTCTCGAATCTAGCAAAAAAACTTTGGATGCTCTGTCTAGAACACAAGATTGCTCTCAAAGCGAAATACCTTCCGGGGAAATCGAACATCTCTGCAGACTGGAACTCAAGATTCCTGTTAGATCACAGCAATTGGAAACTGAATGTTTCCATGTTCAGTACCCTAAACAAGATCTGGGGCCCTCTAGAGATAGACTTATTTGCGAGCAGACTAACCTTTCAACTGGAGAACAACTTCAACTGGATGCCCGACCCGGGTGCTCTAGCAGTCAGCGCCTTACTACAATCTTGGAAAGGAGCCAAGGTGTACGCATTCCCTCCCTTTGCCATGATTCAGAGAGTTCTTCAGATAGTGAGACAGGATCAGTGCTTCCTTGTCCTAATGACTCCCTTTTGGTCATCCCAAGCATGGTTCCCCACCACTCTAGAACTAGCTTGCAACCCCCCCTTCTTAATTCCTACCCTAGAGAATCTTCTTGCAGATGTAGACGGAGGAGGTCACCCCCTAATTCAGAACAGGAGTTTAACCCTTCTTGCCTGGAGAGTGTGAGGAGATCCAATAAAATCTCAGGACTTTCGGCGACGGCTGCAACTCTCCTCAGAGAGTCTTGGACCCCAGGCACTCACTACAGATATAACAACATATGCAGAATCTGGGTACGTTGGTGCCTGCAAAGGAACCTGGATTCATTGGAAGCACCTATTGTTGACATAGTTAACTTCCTTGTTAAACAATTTGATAAAGGCCTCAGCTATAGAACTATCAATTGCTATAGATCGGCTATTTCTGCTGGTCATGTCCTTGTCAATGGTAAAACGGAAGGTAAAAATGTCATTGTTTGTAGAGTGATGAAAAGCATTCGTTTAAGAAGACCTCCTAAACCTAAATATGAAAGTCTTTGGGATGTCAAACTAATCCTTGATCTTTTCAATAACTGGCCTGTTAATACTCTCCTCAATAGAAAAAAAACCTTTCCATTAAGGTGGCTACTCTACTATGCCTAATCTCATGCAGAAGGGTCTCTGATGTCAAAGCCCTGGAGATTACGAATAGATCTTATAACATGTTCGGAATCAAATTTGAGATTTATAGAAGAACAAAGACTATGTATGATTCAATCTTTTACCCACGTTTTGATTTATGTCCAAAACTTTGCGTTGTGGACTGCTTGAGAGAGTATGATCGCAGAATGTTTGCTCTTCGCCCTCAGGATGTTAAACAATTACTTATCTCCTTTGTTAAACCCCACAAAGGCATAACCTCGACCTCTATTGCTAGATGGGTTAAGACTGTTATGAGTTTAGCAGGTATTGACTTAAAGAAATTTGAAACTCACTCCCTTAGAGGGGTGCTATGGCCAGTCAATCTTTCTGGTCTAGAGGTAAGTTGGACGACATTCTCAAATCTGCTGACTGGTCAAATGCTAGCACCTTTGCACGTCATTATTGCAAGCCTATTGAACATATGTCTGATGTTGTTTTACAAAGCTACCAACATGCATAATGTAGCCTCCGTTCTTGTAATGAAATTGCGATTCTCATATTACCATGACTAGAGAATCTGGATTTCATTAGAGACACGGGGCTCGATTCACAGAACTAACTTAAGACAAAATCCTAAACTTACTACCATTGTGGTATTCACAGAAGGCACTTACTCATTTTGGTATTCACAGAAGGCACTTAATCATTTCGGTATTCACAGAAGTTAGGAGTCCTAACTTTACTACTCCTAAACTGAGAAAAATCCTAACTTTAAGACTTTCGGTATTCACAGAAGGCATTTAGGAGTCCTAAAGTTAGGAGTCCTAACCTTACTTCTCCTAAAATGAGACAAATCCTAACTTTAAGACTTTCGGTATTCACAGAAGGCATTTAGGAGTCCTAAAGTTAGGAGTCCTAACTTTACTACTCCTAAAATGAGAAAAATCCTAACTTTAAGACTTTCGGTATTCACAGAAGACATTTAGGGGTCCTAAAGTTAGGAGTCCTAACTTTACTACTCCTAAACTGAGAAAAAGCCTAACTTTAAATCTTTCGGTATTCACAGAAGGCATTTAGGAGTCCTAAAGTTAGGACTCCTAACTTCTGTGAATACCAAAATGAGTAAGTGCCTTCTGTGAATACCAAAATGAGTAAGTGCCTTCTGTGAATACCAAAATGGTAGTAAGTTTAGGATTTTGTCTTAAGTTAGTTCTGTGAATCGGGCCCACAGAGGCTGACATTATCCCTCCCATCTCACCCCTTGGTGGTCTTACAATGATTTAATGCTGTTTTTGTTACAGTTTATTACTGTACTTTTTATTAACAGTACTTGTTTAATCTCTTGTTCCTTTTAGCTTGATAAGCTTGACACTATTTTTTACATTCAAGAGATATTTACTTCTTTCTCTTTTCAGGTAACGCTCCTTAACTGTGTGTCGTCTGGCCTTTGGTGTTACCTTCGTTCTTCCTTCTCCTTCATCCTGCTCATCAGAAGATCGTTTTGATGTTTCAAGTTTCATGAACTTATTTTCCTCTACATTTAAAAGAGGCAGATTGTTGATGGCTCATGCCTGTCATGTGTTGCTATTCTATTCTGGAACCTTTTAATATTGTGATGTAAGTAGCTGCTTGGACTGCATTAAAGGAATAATGCATAATGTCAGCCTCCGTGTCTTTAATGAAATCCAGATTCATGGTAATATGAGAATCGCAATTTGTGTAAAGTGCCACACTGGGATTGGTTGGTGAATCATCAGGTGCTAAAACGTGATAGGCTTGTGAAAAAGAGTATTGCATCGTAAATAAAGGATTTGTTTTCCATTGTATGTATAGATTTATTCAAATACTATGATTCAATTAAAGTAGACCCATTGTTTGGAAGGAATTCTTGGTTGTGTTTGACTTTGATTAGATTCTATTAATTAATACGCTTTATCGATTTTTCTGTTTCATTTGATTTCCACTGGGACATATCTTTTTGTACCAGCAGGTGTTTAAACAGCAAAGCAGACAAGAAACTCCAGAAAAGGGAGATATGGGGAGTTTTATGTCACAGTTCGTTCTTGGGTTGCAACCAGAAATCAGTATGCACATACAGCAGAATGTGATTTGTTTGCAGTCAAAAGCCTTGGATGAAATCCTGAGGTGTGAAAAATATTATAGATATGACAAGAAATGAAGTAGAAAAGGCTGAAAGAAAAATTAATGTTGGCCCAGACTAAGCTGGTTTAGAAGGGGTTTCAAAACCAGTCATATGTAGAGAAAGTTGGTGGAATGTAGAGTGTTGGTTTCATAAATGGAGGACAGATGGACCAAAGTGGAGTGAGTGCTTCACAGGGTAGAGATCAAAGTGTTACGATTGATCCAAATTCAGGGGTAGATACTGCAGCGTTGAAGAAAGTGACTCCTTGTCACTATTGTAACATGTTTGTGCTTTTGAAGAGGGTATGTAGGCAGAATCCAAATCGAGTAAGTGGTGAAAGATAAATGCAAGATGTTAATCAAACGCAAATGCAAAATGTTCCAGGTCAGGATTCAGTCCAGTGAATGCAGATGTCAACACAGTCACAAATCCCTGTGATACAGGTCCCATAATCTTCAATGGCCCCTACAAAAAATGGGTAATCCCAGATTCAATATGAAACAAGTATCAAGATCAAATCCAAATCCGTTTCACAATCAAAACCCATTTTCACAGTTTCTCATGTTGGAGAATGATAGCTTTAATTCTAACAATTCACAATGACGGTGCCTGAGGGGGAAGGATGACCAAATTGGAGTATTTGTATAAGTAGAGGTAAATGGCCGCCAAGTGTCATTTTTCATTGGCACAGGTGCTATCTGTTCCACTGTTAGATCCGTGGAAGTCTCAGATCTATCCCTCTCAGGAAAGAATATCCAAGTTCTAGGTGTGACAAATAAGCAAGTAAATAAACCTGTTTCAAAGAAAGTACCTGTAATAATATTCTCGTTTGAGGAAGAGCAACAACTTGCTGTGTGTGATTCAAGTCCTGTGAATCTGTTCGGAAGGGACCTTTTGTGCAAGTTAAATTGCGCAATTTATTGAACACCGGATGGTATTGAATTTCATCAAATTTAAAATGGCCCAACAAGAAAGAGCTGTATGATTGTACCATGTAAAAATGGTAGAGGATTTACCCCCCGATTTATGAGATACTGTAAAAACAGAAGCTTGGGATTTTTAAGGAAAAGACATTGGACTAATCAAAGGTGTAGAACTAGTCCGAATCAAAAAAAGCAAACTATAATCTTTCCAAGAACAGCACCATATAATCTTACACCTGAAATGGTGACTGGAATAACTCCAGTGATTGAAAACATGATGAAAAAAGGTATTGTAAGATAAATTGTTGGACATCAATGCAATTCGCTGATTATGGGTTTACAGAAACCCAATGGCAAGTATGGAATTGTACAGGATCTTTGAAGAATTAAGAATATGGTAGTTCCATGTTTTCCCATGGTACCGAATCCAGATACAATATTATTTCAGATTCCCTGCAATGCAGAATGGTTTACTGTTGTGGATCTCTGCCAGGTCCTTTTCACTATCCCATTGCACGAGAACAGTCAATTCTTGTTCTCGTTTATATTCAATGATAGAGATTTGGCATGATGCAGAGTTCCACAAGGGTATCCAGAGAGCCCTTCGAACTTTAATCCGATCTTGAAAAAGGATCTTGAGACTTTACAAATGCCTTGCAATTCAGTTTTTGTTCAGTATATTGATGACTTACTTGTGGCATCAAGTAAACAAGATGCTTGTAAACAAGACAAAATTGCTCTTTTGAATCATTTGGTTGAGTCAACACAAAGTTTTCCTGAGCAAATTGCATTACTGTCAGAATTCATATGTTAGTACAATAGTATTCCTGTGTATCGTATTCTATTGGTGCACCCTTTCACCATTGTATGTGCACTTCAGTGTTGTTGAAACAGTAATGTGGGAATGCCGTCTCCAGAAGTATAAAAAATAGTTTTTCTTAAAAAGATTTCTTTAACTAAAATTATGGATTCATAAAACATGCTATCACCCCAAAGTTATGATACACCTGCAATCATAATGTAAAATAACTATAGTGAAAGTGTAGGTAGCAATACGTAAAATGTACCCATGCAGTGCCCACCACTGACACTCTCAATATAACTAATTGAGGTGAACAAATAGAATATATATATATATGGTTTTTTGTTTAAAAACGTTTTTTTTTTTTAAATCTCGGATTTGTTTTTCCAATTGCTATAATCAATTAAAACCTTTTAGAACTTCAGATTCAGGGTCATACACAAGACTTTAGAAACAATTTTCGTTTTAGCATTGATGGGTTTAGCGACATGTTCCTGCAATAACAATCAGTATCATTCTGAGGGCACGTAGTTACAATATGGATTAAAGATTCATTATAGAAACCACATAACCTACAGCTTCTTGTGGACCAGTTTTTTTCCAATGTAGGGATTCCATCCTTTGAGAGATATCTCTCAAACCGTAAAAACATAAATTTGTTCCTTAAAAATGGTTTTAAATGGGTCATGAGATAAGATTGAGGTTCTAATTTGATAAATGAGTTAATAACTGACCAGGAGTGACTCTTTTTTGCGAGCTTATCCTTATCTAAAAGACTCGCTAGAAGAGTGACTGAGCGATTTATTGTCTGTTTGTAAACCGTTTTGCTCCTGACTTCTCTGTTCAAAAAGTGGACACTTAAAATTGTTTAAACTCTCTTTTAGATAAGCTCTCCAACTCCTAGCATGCTCATACCTCATTGTCTCCTGCCAACATTGGTTTAGAAGGGTGCCCTGGTCTGAACGAAACAAGGAATATAACGATTTTAAAAAGGCAGATTGCCTTACCCGAGATTACCTTTTCAGACCAAATTCCAATCTGACATTGGCATGCCCCATATACCTAGGGACCCCAAAGACAGATTTAAAAACTTTTATTTGTAGGTCATCAAGGATTTTCGCGTCCTTCCCATGAGCAATCATAGAACCGTAAGCCAAAGAAGGGATCAGCTTTGTTTTCATAACCTTTAGTAGATATTCATGGTTTGGACAAGACAGCTTATCCCTCAGTTTTCTAAAAGCAAAGGACAAGGCTGTCGCTTTTGCTTTGAGGTTAGCGAAATGCTGTCTAAAAGACAGATTATTGTTAAATGATATTCCTAGATACTTATAATATTTCACAGTTTCAATATGTAACCCGATAATCTTCCATTCTTTCTTATCTGTTTTTGTACCACCTATCGTCATTATTTTTGTCTTCTTGGTATTTATTTGAAAACCATTGGAGGAGATATAGTGATTAAAAGAATCAACTAATCTTTTTAGGCCTATTACAGTATGGCTTAACAAAATGGTATCATCGGCATACTGTAAATATTTGATATCTTGGCCTAAGAAGGTAGGTAAATGGGCGTTAACTTCTTTAAAATACAATGGTAGGTCGGCCATAAAAAGATTAAAAAGGCATGGAGCCAGAACGCAACCTTGTTTTAGATCACTCTTAGTTTCAAGTCGACAGCTTGTGCTTCTGTCGTCTCCGACTTTGATCTGGACCCATGTGATAGTATATAACAATTAAATCATGTCAAGCAATTAGTTTGGGGTACCCCATTCTGAAAGTTTAGCCCAAAGTAGATTACGGGGGACAGAATCAAAAGTGGCCTTAAGGTCGACAAAGCAGATATCTAGCTTTTGCTTTCTGTACTTTGCTCTTTTGGCCAATAAAGTCAGTAAGGTCAAGTTCATAATCGTCGACTCGCCCCTTCTAAACCCTGTTTGGAAAGTTGGAATCAAATCTTCTTTTGTGGCCCATTCTTCCAGGTCGTTAAGCAGACAGCTTGAGAAGATTTTTTGCATCCACATCTGTTAGGGCAATTAGCCTATAATTTGCAGGGTTGTCTTGGGGACCACTTTTGTAGATCTGCTCTATTATGCTTCCTTGCCATGACTCGGGGACCAATCCAGATTTAATAACATCATTGAACAAAGTTGTTAAAATCTCTGACCAATGCTCAAAATTTGCTTTGAAAGTTAAATTTGGAATTCCGTTAGGGCCAGGCACGCCATTCGATCGGATCCTGCTTATTGCTTTCTTAACTTGCACTATAGGCCATGTCTCTTTAACTTGTGGCTCAGCTTGGATATTGTGCTGTACATTCCTAGATTTTCCACCTTCTTCTCTGCTTGACGGGCTTGACTTTTGGCAAACAGTATGTAGCCTTTCAGGGCATACAAGGAGGGTAGTACTGAGCAAGAAAGCGCACTCAAAGGACTATTGTGTTTACGTCCTTTAATTACAGGTATAAGGGCAGGCAGAAAACACCATGATGAGTATGATGAAGGGATGATCGTGCGTAACGGCTCCGACGTTCCTCTTCTCCCCAGAGTCCCAGGCTCTTCGTCTAGGTCATCAGACTCAGCCCAAAAAGAAAGATGAGAACGGCATTTAGTCGAGTGTCCTCCTGTCAAATTACCGTTAAGGGGAAGGGGAGTGTGGGTATTGCAAAAATGAACCGTCCGTCACCATGTGTAAACCAAAAGATGTAGGAAAGACGGCAACCCTTGTACCCCAGGCAATAGGGAGAGTTAAGGTCACCGCAACACAACGTGACCACCCGCTTGCAGCTACCCGTTCCCTCCCATGGTGTATAGAAGTCCCCGGAGTTTCCTCCGTACCTATTTTAGCCACGCTTCTCCTGAAGCGTGGCTGTGAGATGAGTGTTGTCGTTGGCCTCCTGGCTCTCCCTCCACAGGGCTCCCACAATGCTCTTTGCTAGTCGATACCTCCTCTGGCCGACAACCACTTCTTCTCTCTGTTTCTCTCCCTCTCTTTCACTCCACTTCTCCGTCTTCACACCAGGCTTTCGCGCCGGCGTCTTCCGCATCCACCCTTTTCTCCACCGCCGATGCGTGAGATAGGCTGGCGAAGGCTGACGTCACAGGGGCGAACTCCGTCTCAAACGTGTCCGGATCGTCCTTAAAGGGCCCGTCCCATCCCTGTGGATGAGAACGACAATCACCTTCCGATCTGGTTCCGTCTGTCCCGTTGACCCCATGACACAGTATTACTATTAAGGGGCCGATTCCGATTTCGGTCAGAAGGAGCCCTTCCGACTGAATCGGAAGGTGTCGGCCGGATTCCTTTCCGACCGAGCCATTCTGATGGGCTCGGTCGGAAAGGAATCCGACTCGGATCTCCGGATTGCGGACGACAGGCTCGGGGAGCCCATCCGCCATCGTGAGGAAATTCAATTTTCGATCTCGATCGTATTGACCCGCCATTTTGTAAACCGCCGCCATTTTGTGTTGCCCGCACTCAGGCAGCACGGCGAACAAAGTCTTTTCTGCTTTTCCTGCAATATTGTGTCAAAATAGCCTTCTGCCTCTGTTTACAAAGCTGGTGTTAGGGACTGGCCGAGTACACTAATCCCTGTCTGGTTTTTCTAATCCCTGTCTCAACTATCTGTTGGTTCACACTATTCTCTTCTGACTTTATCTTATCTTCTGGCCTTCGCTGTCTTCTGCTCGTATTCTCTCGTTTCACAACTGTCCTCCAAAACACACAAACGTATCTCGCCACCTGCAAGTCAGTTACAGACACGTTAATACCTTAACCTGAGGGGAGGGGTGGCAAACACAGTTGAAGGAGAGGCTTCTTCGAGTTACTCGACACTTTGTTTTCCAACCTTTTTCTATTGGCTCTGTCCTATCTTAAACTTCCCTTATTGGCTCTCGATGTGTGTAAGAGGTGTATTTTCTGGTTAATGTATATGTCTTCTATACCAATATAAGATTGTATGCCACGGAGTGAAGTGGCAGTCTCCTGAGAACATACCGTGTGTACTTCTAGGACAACTGTACTAGCTGCAGCTAATAAAATCTGATCTTTTACGCCGACAGAGTGTCCCCGTGTCTCTGTTAGCTGAAGCAGGAGAACCCAGGAGATTAAGGCGTACCCTGCGGCGCCGGACCCAAAAGGTCCCGGTTCTTCAATCGGAAATCCTTCAGTACTCCCCCGGCCGCCTCTTTGCGACCGAGGGAGTACGATGGCAGTTTTTCACTGCCTTTTCATGTTGGTCTTTCCGGCACAAAAAGAGAGTCGGAAACTGTCTTTGGGGCCCCCAGTGGGGCCCCCATGGGTATGAGACAGCCAAAAGGCGTCCTGGGGGCACCTACGGTGCCCCTCTGTGGATCCCTGCACCTGGTGGCAGGCACCTTGGGGTGCCGGCCACAGGGTGCAGGGATGAACCCGACCCCTGCTTTTCGCACTGCAAGCATGCATTCCGCTCGGAATGCATGCTTGCATTGTGAAGTATACGAATGCGACCGAACACTGTTCGGTCGCATCGTACTTGCAGGGCCGTAACCGACGACAGCAAGTCGGCGGTTACGGCTCCTGACCGGTGTCGGACGGACCAGAGTCCGTCCGACATCGGAGTCAGCCCCTAAGCAGTATGTCCGGGGATGAACCGTAAAGATTAGAAATGAAAGACGCCCAGCAGGATTCTGTGATATTAGCGATATTCCCTCTTTTACTACCATTTTCGAGATTATTTATTATGCCCCAGAATAATTTTGGATTTTGAGTTTTGCATGAGAAATGTAGCTTGGACCATATTCCTTCATAATATGTTTGTTTGGCTTTCCATATTTCGTTTTTATATTGCCTTCTGAGCCTTTTTAATTTATGAAGCTCCAAGATTTTTTGTGCTCCATTTGGTTTTCTAGAAGTCGCCCTTATAGCTCTATTAAGTTCTCTTTTTAGGCGAAGTAGCCAATTAGTGTATCATCCTGGTTTTTTGGGCCACATAATGGAGCCTCCTGATGTAGTAGAAGGAGGAAAACGATCCAAAAGGGAGGCACACATATGAGGCCAAATATAAACCATAGACTTTCCTTCTTGTCTCTCGCTTTAGCGATTGCAGGTTCTAGGAATTTCCATAATTCCTTTTGATTTCTCGAGTTCCACACTTGCCTTTTGAGGCTAAATGCTGTTGGCACGATTTTCATAGTTTTTGCTTCCAGTAGGTGAACAAGTTATAAAGCCAGGGAAATTGTTTGTGGATTATGATTGCTTTCTATCCTAGGTATCACTTGATAATTGCACAGGGAGGATGTCAGCTCCATTGAGATGATAGAATAATCGATGATGGGAAATCAACCTGATTTTTTGAATGTGGGTACACTCTTATTGTTAATTTGAATTTCTTCCTGTAGTAACACGAGGTTATATTTATTGAGCTAGGAACGGCACATCTGTGTCAGTGCTCTGCTTGGTTTATTAACGCAGTCTTTAGTGAGGAGGTTCATATTAAAATCTCCTGAGATAATTAGCATAGCGTCTGAGTGGTCATGGTACAGCACTTTGATTACTTCCCATAGTGCAGTAAATTGAGATGTCTTGACAGAGTTTTTTAAACTTAGGTAGACGTTTATGAGTATTATAGGTTGTTTAAGGACTAATTTGATGCACAGAAGCCACGCCAATTGGAAATCAATTTCATGATGTTTGACGTCCAAGCTCAAAGAAACGTAGATGGATAAGCCGCCACTTGCGTGACCAAAGCCTGACTTACAGGATGCAAAGTTCAAACATTCGCAATAACCAATTAGGGGTTCCTTTTCCATATTCCATGTTTCTTTGAACATTAAAACATCAAAGTACCTAAAAAAGATTACTGTATCTAGATCCTCTATAAGGGTTTTCAGACCGTTAGTATTTCACAAGCAAATATTAAAAGGTTTTATGTCCTTAGTTATGCCCTTTAAGCATCATTTGTGTGTTTCAGCTCTCCCTTTTGTAAGTGTTTTAGGAAGCCAGCTCCAGTCCTCACTGAGGGATATATTTTTCTTTAGCTCCTCACACACACGAGTGCCCAGGTTGCAACTTGCAATCTTAATGCCAGATGACAGATCTAAATTTGATAGTGGCCCTGAAGCTCCTTTCAATACCCTAGAATGACCTCTTGATCTCATACTTATTGCAGAGTCCATTGAGACAGGGCTATTGATTGGTAACTTCGGGATCAGCAAAGTTGGATATTGATTTTCACTGATTTTCCATATTTTGATGCCTCATATCTCAAATTCTGATTTATTTGCTAATATTTTTCTAACTGTCTCTTCTTGGTGCCAAGTTGTAAAAGTTATCTCTTTGGTGGGATTGTTAAGATCATGTTTAAATCACCTTAACCTCTTTTACCATGGATCTCACTATGGTCGGTAGCTCTGAGATTTTATCAATCAGATGGGCACTAGTGCATGTTAACAGTTTATTGTCTCTGTCTGAGCGAGCTTTCGCTACCAGGTTTGATAGATGAAGCAATTTGGTATCTATCCCGGCTACGCAGAGTGCCAATGTGTTTAGTAAATCCACTTGGATGTTCAATTTGACTGGGGTGAAAATTAAGAGCATTGGTGATGTTGTCCATTGTATTGAGCAAACTACCCCATATTCCGTTTTCCGGGTCTTTTAATTTATCTTCAAAAGCATGGGTTCCATCCCGGAAATTTTCATAATATTTGGCTAGCAATGATAAGTCTGCTGAGCTGAGAGGATTGATCAAAGAATCAGCTTGCGCAAACTTACTTTGACCCTTTGAAAGAAGGCACATTCTCTGCAGAAAGTTTACCTGGGACCAGGGTTGACTTGTGGTCATTTTTAATGATACTGGTTTTCAAGATAAGGCTTGGTGGATCCATTTTAATTGCATTGTTACAGCCATTTGGGCTGGAGGAGGCCTCTGGCATCACATTTTGGCAGCCGCTGACAATATCTGAATTAGGAAGAGCATGGGAGGGTATCCGAATGAAGGGGAACATAAAGACCTCGTCAGTTGAATTTTGGTCCGGGCCAGACGATATATTGATCAGAGAGTGGTTCACATTCTGACAAAAACCCTGTGGTGTTTGCGTAATTGTGCCTTCGTTTGAAGCTATTGCTATCTTTAACTCCGTAGCAGGAGATGCTAAAAGGTCGAGATTTGCTGCACCTTCGCACCCACCGGATGAATTGTTTTGGTGTAATCCTCCTGGATTTGCCTTGGATGCATGAACCTGAGCTTTTAACAAAAGCAGACCGTTGGTTTGTGGTTTTGTTGATGAGGAGGCCACACTGTCCGATGTAGGAAAGATGCCAATGCTAATTTCTGATAATTGGTGATTACTGCTGGCGTGATTATTCCCTGGGCAAAGTAGGGCATTGTCAAACATACACCCCGGGTCTGGTCCTAAGCCATTCATAATTACTGTTTTGTTCTCAGGTATTTGATCACCACTAGCACCACAGGCTATTGATGCTGTTCCATTATCTTTGTTTACAGTTTCATGTTTCTGTTTAAAGAATCCTGTGATGGTTGGTTGACTGGTCCTGCTACGAACTCCGGAATATTGAGCGACTGTAGGAGAAGTTAAAGAAAATGCTGCTAAATTAGCTACTTCTTGAACTTTGTATCCTATTGGATTACTCAGGCTGCTATGCAAAGTTCATCCCCAGTCTCTCCACTCTCCTCATTCTTTCTCCGCCGCTTTGTCGTGGCAATGTCCCACGCACCCGGCCTGACCTCATTGTATTCACTACTCAGATTTTAAAGTTATTGTTTCTTTTTAAGTTGTAAAATTTGAGGTATTCCAACAGTGTTCTGTGCCTCAAATACAGTCATACAGTAATGTCTAAGCTGAATTTCCGGCCGATGTCAGCTGGTATTAGGCTAGATGTCAAGCGGGTGGCGGGAGGCAAGTGCTTGCAGACCTAGCTGGGCAGCCCCGCCGAGGCCCTCGCTCCGCAGAAAGACCTTTGCAATGAAGGTAATAATACTAGGAAGGACTGCAAACAGCAGCTGTGGCTCACCTTTCCTCTTCTGTTGTTTCCACTTCACCACTTAGCCGCTTCACCACAACTGATAAACCACCAGTTCAACAGTTCAACATGACGTCTCCAACTCTCTCCTTAAAACCTCCTTACAGCTCCTTACTGCTCCAGTACTCCAGAGTGGCACAAATTCTTGCCACTTATATCGCAACTGCCGCTTTAGTGCAACTGTGTATCTCAATTAACACAGCTAACACAGCTGGCACTGCTGATGCTTTCAGCTCCTCCTGCTCCGCTGGCAGCTTCCCCAAGAACGGTCAAGAACATCCAAGAACTTCGGCCCCCTTGCTCACTGGACCTACTGCCTTCTGCGCACTGCACACTGACAGCACACAGCATGCCGACAGCAGACAGCAGACAGAAGACCGGGGTGCACACAGCTCTTCTCGCTGCCGATTCTGCCGGCCGTTGACTCGCTAGTGGGTGTTTCAAGCTGCAGGCTCTTTCTTTTCCGATGCACAGCTCACGGCCGCAGGGAGCAGGGGAGCCGCGGCTGGGGGGGCCTTAGCACTCTGCTTGGGTTTTAGGTTTTAGAGGGCTTGACAGGGCTTGGCTGGGCTGGGTAATTTGCCCAGTAAAGCGAAAAGTAAGGGCAAGTGCCGTCCGCTCTCAGGATGCAGCGTTTTCGGCTCTCAGCGTCTTGGCGGGAACAAGAGCGAAAACCTGGACCGGATTGTGGAAGTGTGTGTTGTGGTGTTTATAGGTGTAAATGGTGGGAAGAAATCTATTTTTAATTTATGAATTAATAAAAGGTTGTTAATTAATTTTAATTAAGTAATTTATAAATAATTTTGGTAATTGTGTACTTAATAATATTTGTGTGTGGTAGTTTTTATAGGTGTAAAGGGTAGGAAGTAAATCATGTTTAATTGATGAATTAATACTTTGTTCTTAATTAATTTTCATGAATTATTTGGTAATTAATTATGGTAATTATGTAATTAATGCTATGTATGTGTTGTAGTGTCTGTAAGTAGAGTGGGAAGTCATTTGTGTTTAATTAATTAATATATAGTTGTTAATTAGTTGATATTTATTTTGGGTAAATGTTTATTTTTTTGTGTTTTGTTTTTACTTTTAAAGGAGTAAAGGGTGGGTATTAAATACAATTATGGTATTTAATTATTAGTTGTTAATAGTAATAGTTTTTCTTTTAAAATTATTATATAATTGTGTTTTAATATTTTATAGTTTAATTTACGTGTGTGTTGTGGATATTGGAATGTTAAAGCTTGTGTACTCAACTGAGTACACAACTTATTAAGACATTTCTTAATTGATTATTAATTATGTGAATTATGGAAATAAATATAATAAAAAATGTTGAAGTGTTTTGTTATTGGTGTGGGATTATAGCTGTGAAATACAACAAATACATTTATGTTTTGAATAATTTTTTTGTTTGTTAATATTTGCTACTTTAAAAACATAATTGTTTATGAATGTATTTATTTATTTTATATATTATTTGTAGGTTTTTGTTATATGTAACTAATATTATAATATGTGTTCTTTTTTATATGTTTAATATATTTAATTGTATACGTTTTTTAATATTGTTTTATTATATTTATGATGTTTTTTATTTTGTAATATTCTTCTTTCAAATATTTAGGTGTTATTAGTAATTTTTGTTTCTCTACTATCCAAAACTTTCCCTAATGTTGCACTCACTAGAGTGGGAATAGTAATTTTTACCCCTCTGCTATCCAACACTTTCCCTACTGTTGCACTCTTTGGAGTGGGAATAGTAATTTTTTCCCCTCCGCTATCCAACACTTCCCCTACTCTTGCTGTCCCTGGAGTGGGAATAGTTATTTTTACCCCTCCGCTATCCAACACTTTCCCTACTGTTGCACTCACTGGAGTTGGAATAGTAAATTTAATTATTCCTCTATCCAACACTTTCCCTACTGTTGCACTTATTGTATTGGGAAATGTTAAGTGAAATATTTTTTCATAGTTTAATGTTTTAATTTGTGATGTAATTTTTTTTTTAGATTTTATGTCAATCAATCAATCAATATAAACTTTATTCGGATACAAATACATATCCATAAAAGTGCAGACAAACAGCAGCATATTCACCGAAAAATATCAGCAACAAAAGGACAGTTAAAAAGATTTTATGTATATATATATATATATATATATAGTATATATTTTCATTTTATATATGTATGTATTCATTTTTTGAATTACATTTATTTGCTATATTTGTTAAAATGCATTATAAATCTAAATATTTTTTTTAAAGTTAATTTTATGATTTAATATATTTTAAATTATTTTTATATATATATTAAAATCGATATTTTGTACTACTATATTTTTTACATCGATATTTTTTTCCGATATTTTTGTAATTACCATTATAAATATAGGATGTCGATATTGTTGACATCGATATTTATAACTTGATATTTTTGTATGGGGATATTTTGGGGGTTGATATTCTACCTGTGAACCACTACCCTGTAGAACATAAGTTTGGTTTGTTGCAATTATTGGAGGGTAATGGGGAATGATATATATTCGTTAGCTTTGCTCACCATTATGTCCAGGAACCTGCAAAGTAACCTGGACAGGGCACTTTGTGAGGCCCCCATCCCCCGGCCACTGCTATGACTGGCAGAGGCTAAGAGGTGTAGACAACACAATGCCTAGGTATGTGGTGGGATTGCATTGACTCTGACTGTTGGGGCTTGTAGCTGAGGTTGTAACTCACCAATTAAATCAAGTATCACCTGACTACTGAGTCTGTACCTCTCATGGATCTCCTCCTCTGTCCTTTGAAATAGGGTGACCCCCCACCCCAAATATCCTTTCCTATCTCCTCCTCCTTCACTATCTCAAAGCCAAAGTCTTCATCCTCTTTGCCAGAACATATAGGACCGCCATTCTGAATAAGCCTGATGCATCTTGGGTGCCTTTTTATAGTATGCACCTGGCTACCGCCTGATCCAATTTAATGGTATTTGCATTTTCTAAATGGCCATTTTGCGACTAGTTGCAATTGGGAAATTGGTTGTACATGTGGTTTGCTATTCACATTTAGGAAATCACTATTCGCAATTTCCTTTTTTGCGATTTCCAAACTGCAATTTCTACAAGGTAGGAATCGCATTTTGCACCACCGCAAATGCATTTCGTACATAGGGAAATGGCATTTTGCATCTCCCAATGGCCCAAAATAGCAAGTCACACCATTAAGAAATGCAAAGTGCCTTTGTTTATATGGCCCTATGTCTGTTTTATCAGCCTGAAGCTGTGGCCCGACCTCAACAAAAAAAGGGCTCTTCAGATTCGCAGACCTTAGAATCACTGAAAACACCTGGTTCAGAGATAGTTGGATTTGGCCGGGTCTGATGAGGTTTATCGATGAATTGTACTCTGAAGGAGGAACAGGGCTGGCATTAGCTGGAGAAACTGAAGGCTTTTTTGTGGCTCAGTTTAAGAAAGGGACAAAGTATACCTTTCTGCAGCTGAACCAGCGATGCGCACAATTGGACTCTCTGTACGTGTGTTTTTTTCTGCCTGGCCACGTAGAACAGCCCTGGTTTCCATCCGGTATGTGCGTTCTCTGCTATCTTAACATCTTCGAACAGTAATTTGCTTGTACGTTTCGCTCATTTGATTCTATCTGTGAAGTCAATTAATTCAAGTGCAGGATCCCATTTACGGGTGACATAAACTCTGCACAATGCCGATCAGTGTCTTGTAAGAAGACTGGTGTTGGCCCTTGCAGCTAGTGTTTCCCTTTCACTACTTGCAACACAATACGCCGTCCTCTGAGCTTCCTGCCGTCAGTGGTCGTGACCCCACTGGAGAGTTCGTAGAACACGCCCCGTGTGCCCACTTTTGGAGTATTCAAGTTAACAGTTGGAAACAGCTGAGGAAGATTTGGAAAATCGAGAGAAATTAATCTTCCGCCTAGCTTGTACTGGAGTCAAACAGGTTTTAAGTCATAGAAAGCTAAAAAATGAAATGTTTGCTAAAAAAAAAGCAATAAAAATTAGAGTCGCCCGCCGATATGGGGAGTAATGGCAAGCATGGTTTATTTCACTAACTAGAAACGTTTCACTCTTCACTTCTCTTTTGAACTCGTTCTCTTTTCCCAAAGTGCTACTTGTTTCTGTATTCTCTTGCATGCATGCCAACATTTTAGAACAGGAAAGTGGGAGATTTTGAAAAAAAATATGGGGGGGGATGTATTCTCCCCATTCCTTTATTGAAGCAGAGGCGATGGAAGGCAGGAGCTAGATAAAATACAGGCATTTTTGGTTTAAAAAATCGTGTGTGTCCTGCCTGAGTGGGGTTTGTTGCCATGTCTGCCCTTGGCACTGGCGCTGATCCTTGACACTTGGAAGTGTAATCTGCTTCAGAGGCCGGGCTCTCTGACCATCCTCCACGCCTCAATGGCGATGTCGGCTCTTGTTGTCAGTTAGAATCATTTCAATGGCTCTCCGCCTTTCCTATCTCTCACTGAACGTATCATGGATGGGTGATGGTGCAGGCTCTGTATGTGTGACACAGATAATAGCTCTAAAGCAGCCTAATCTAAAAAAAGTATTTTTCCAAGAAACCGTTTCCTCTCATTTTGACTTTTGCTGAATTGCATTGATCCCATTGACCATTTCACAAGGGCAGCAACCATATTCCCCTTCTTCCTTCTTTGTGTAGCATATCGCTGCACTGTTTATGGGGTGACCCACACACCCATTCCCTCGTTTTGCCTTTCCTCCTTTTTTCTGTTAAGTGGTCCTCTATTGCCTCCTCCTCCCTCATCTATGATTTTCTTTACCCCTCTCATCTAACCCCACATCTACCGTAGCACATGTAGCCTAACACCTCCACCTCCACCTGCCTGAGCCTAGCACCTGTAGCCTAACACCTCCACCTCCACCCCGCCTGAGCCTAGCACCTGTAGCCTAACGCCTCCACCCCACTTGAGCCTAACACCTGTAGCCTAACACCTCCACCTGCCTGAGCCTAGTACCTGTAGCCTAACACCTCCACCTCCACCCCACCTGAGCCTAGCACCTGTAGCCTAACACCTCCACCCCGCTTGAGCCTAGCACCTGTAGCCTAACACCTCCACCTCCACCCCGCCTGAGCCTAGCACCTGTAGCCTAACTCCTCCACCTCCACCCCACCTGAGCCTAGCACTTGTAGCCTATCACCTCCACCCCGCCCTCCTGAGACTAGCACCTGTAGGTTAACACCTCTGCCACCACCCCACTTAGACCCTAGCATCTCTACTGTTACTTGTACCCTGCTACGTCTCCTAGACCCTAGTATCACTGTCCTTGCTTCAATCTTAGCGCCTACACCGCTTCTAGGCCCTCATACCTCTACTCCTACTGCTACCCTAGTGCTAGAACCCGCACTCTTGTACCTTAGCACTTGTATATAGTCGAATACCTCTTCCACTCCTTGTAGCCTAACGCAGGTACTTTACCCATACCCTAGAACCTGGCAGTGCCTGACACATAGGGCTGGGATTTGGGTATAGAAAGAAATGCCTTGGGCCGAAGCCTCCAAAAGCTGGCCAAATATTCATAGACACTTTTATCAAGCGGAAAATGGGCAAAACAAGGATTCTGTGTAGTAGAGCCTATCTGAAATCTCTATGTTCCAGAGAGAGGGCAGACTCTTTCTGCTGCACAGCCTCTGCCCGGGACCATTGCACCAACTCCCATCAATGTCCATTGCTTTGCTTCGGTTTGTGTGCACCTGCACAGGAGGCTCGCATTAAGGTCCTACATGGGAGGGGGGGTGGAAACTGGCAGAATTTCATTCCGCAGAGTTACATACAAACATGGCGAGATTCCTCTGAGTTCCGCCAACGGGTGGAAATATGCATGGCACGCTTCTCGCATTGCAATTTAGCACCAGCAGCGCAAGCATCGCAGAAAAATCAGCACAAACGGCACCGTGCAGCGCACAAGAGTGCCTGCCATTCGAAGTAGATTTTTCTGCTGCTCAAGTAGAAAAACTACTCAAGCAGCAGAAAATCTACTCAAGAAGCAGTCCTCCTGCCACAACCGCATGCGTTAGAAAATGACGATAGGGGTCGTCAAATCTCGCTTGTGCTCACATCTCTATAGCCTCGCAGGGGAAATTCCGCCATGCAGTGATTGGTGGAATTTGGCCAGAACTCCACGTTACACGAGTAATGTAGAGTCAAAATATTTTACCAATTCTGCTAGCAGAATGAAATATTCCACCCACTGGGGCGAGGCTACGCAGTGTAGCGTAATGGTCGCTGCCTAAACCAGCTCCGTCCGAACCAAATCTCCCCCTATTATCCGCCACACTAATCGGACAACCAAGTGGGGTTCCCGTGACCGAAGGGTGCATAGAACCCGATCCAGCAATAACGGGATTGATCGGCCGTCAGCAGCCAGAGTTACAGCCTCAACTGTTTGTGGCCTCCACGGGGCCCCCAAGCCAGGGCCAGGAGTGATTGCTGAGACCAAGAGCATGCTGACGCACAGGACCACGGTCGGTCCCGCACCCGGATAAATGGACAGGCACCGGAAATAAAGCCCTGGGGCCCGCGACACTCGGCCGGTGGCAGCACCGCCTGGAGTACGACACATGGGCACCAGAACAATTTCAGGACACCAGGAGCCAATGCACCACAGTGCATGAAGGAGCCTATGCTGCGACACAGTAACCTTTCCCTTGGACCCGGAACGCGGAGGGATGGTGCGGCGTGGTCTGGAGCCCGGAGTCTGGGGTAAGTCGTGGGACCCCTCCAGCTCCTCCCGCCCCTCCCCCTGGCTCGCATTGATGCCGCGACATCCACTGTGGTGGGACCCTTGTGGTGTGTGATGGTGGCTGGCGCAGAGCAGAGCCTGGCAGTTGAAAGGCCGCACTAACAGGGGGACACGGAGGTGAAGGGTGACCCGACCTACTGGCCTGTGAGTGCAGACTGGTGAAGTTGACAGTTTGAGCGGCAGATCCTCGAGTGAACAGTGGCGGGCCCTGCCCCCCCCAGCCAAACAGACCGTAGTGGCAGGAAACGGCATCTGGATTACAGTGTGGGGCGGCAACCGGCGCCAACTGGGAGAAGAGCGGTGGTGGACGCGACGGTCCCTTGAGCACCCTCGTTATTCTGGAGACCGGAGGAGCCGGGATTCATGGCCCCTGGCTTCACTTGCTCATTCCCCACGGGCTCAGCCGCCTACAGTGCCTGGTAGGAGAGACCCGACTCAGCAGTGTACCACCGGCAGTAATTGCCCGCAAGCAGACGAGGGTTGGTGCAGACACCCATCATTACAGCAGAGAGTGGACAGAACCACCTAAGAAGCGGTTAAGATGTCGTCCATGAGGGGGTCTAAATTAGTACAAACAAACAAAAGAGACCGTTATGCGTTCCCCAAGGATATGCTACCAGACCCAACAGCCAGAGAGAAACGCACTGGAGAAATGGGGGATGAGAGCCCAGAACTCACCTTGAAAGACGTGATGGAGGCAATAACCGGGGTCAAGTCCTCGCTGGAGCATAAGATGGACTCGATATTGATTGATGTGACTCTCATTCAAGCAGACCTTACGAAAATCATCGAAAAGGTAAAACAGGTAGAAATCACCACGGCGAGCCTGGTGGACGATACAGCGCAATTTCAGGGCGAAGTCCGAAAGCTACAAACTTTCCGAAAGTTCTCAGAAACCAAGCTGGATGAATATGAGGGACACCTCAGAAGAAACAACATTCACATCCAGGGAGTGCCGGAGAAATCGGAGGGCCAGTCACCGGACCTCTTTGTAGAAGACCTGATCCTTAAACACCTGCAGCCTAAAGGACTTAGTAAATTCTTTGTAATAGAGAGGGCACACAGAGTCCCCGGGGGTCGCCCGAAGCCTGGGGATCCTCCCCGTCCAATGCTGGCAAGAGTCCTCAATTTTCGAGACAGAGATGCTATACTCAAGACCGCTAGAGTGGTCCCACCACTCTGATACGAAAATGCGGACATAACCTTCTTCCCAGACTTTACTCAACTAGTGCAGAAGCAGAGGAGGTCCTTTGTGGCAATCAAGAAGAAACTCAGAGATAGAGGCCTGAAGTATGCAATGCTGTTCTCTGCTCGGCTCTGGGTGGAGGCAGAGGGAAGGGCATGGTTTTTTGAGCACCGAGAGTCGGCGGCTGAATGGTTGGAGAATCAAAAAGAAGAGACAGTGACCTCGAAGGCCATGACAACCAGACAGACCGTTACGCTGCGGAATGGGCAGGAGCCATGGAACTGTGGGGCTTGTTCCTCAGGGGCGCTGGACATATACCCATTAATAGGAACAGGTACCAGGGACTAATGTCAGACCTGAACCATGAAGGGGCACCCTCCGTGACTGGAGGGTTTAATTTTGTAGTATAAGCTCACTCGGGCAACATATCGTAGTAGACACAGAGGGGGGGCAGGGGGATGGGGCACCACACACCTCTCTTTTCTTCTTTTAGTTGACTTGTTGGGCAACAGGCACTTTGCAAGTTTATTCATGGGCAGTTTCACGCCCAGAGTGAAGGGACGCAGGGAGGGGGGTGGTTGGGGATTTACAGTTGAATGTTGTAGTTCTTATGATGACAGATCGAATCGGTCTAGATGCAGGGGAGACAGGAAGTCATGTTAAATTTAATGAGTACACAGTAGGATAAAAGTGCTAAAATCCTAAATTGGAATGTCAACGGGCTTGGGGATAAGATCAAAGGCAGCGTAATCTTACAATATATTAAGAGACAGGCCCCAGACAGTATACTGTTTCAGGAAACTCATTTGGTGGGCAACTCCTGTAAGGCTTTAAATAGATGGGGCTACAAGTTGATAGCACATGCCGGCTTCCCGACCAGTTCACGGGGGGGTAGGCATACTGGAGAGGAACTCTACATGGACGGATGATAGGGGACGATATATAGGAGTCTCGGGGAAGGGAATGTATTGACGCTTATGTCGGTCTATGTGCCTGGCCTCCAGAACGACACCTTTAAAGACTTGGGGACAATCCTTCTATCACTCCCTGAGGGTCTCCTGGTGGTGGGAGGTGACTTCAATGCAGTGGTATCAGGCACCCTAGACCGCCACCCACCACGTGAGAGAGGATTTTCTTAACTTTAAGGAGGCAATGGTGTTGGTGGACGGTGGGGGGAGGACATACAATCCAGACAGAATTCAACATACCTTCCATTCTGGGGGGCACCATAGCCTCTCTCGCATAGACTACCTCCTAGTTCCAGCATCTCAGGTGGCCAATATTCAAGAGATCAGACATCTGGCAAGGGGGATCTCTGACCGCTCTCTGGTATTGGCATGTATAGTCATGGATCGGACAAGGGTAGGAAAGATTGCTCCCATCAAACCCTGGTATTTCCATGACCCAGGAGTCCGGAAAGCATTACTTCAAGCTATGGATCATTATTTCCTAGAAAATGAGGGAATGGTAGATTCAGCCCAGACCTTGTGGAAAAGCTTTCAAACAGTAATATGAGGGCAAGAACTGTCAATAATTGCAGGCACGAAAAAAGATAGACAGAAAGAAATTGTAGAAGGTGAACATGAGGTCCTCTGGCTGGAGGAGGAGCTGCAAATAGAGGTTACCAACGAGGTACTCCACACACTACAACTCAAGCAGGAAGACTATAGAGCTTTGGCCATTGAAAGGGTTAAAATCCTGGGGAGAGAAAAACTGGACAGATTATATGACCTTGGGGATAAGGCAGGGAAGTTAATTGCATGGCTTGACAAAAAGGAGTGGGCTAGTAGAATAATTCCAGAGTTGAGGGGTGCTGACAACACATCCATAACTGATCCACAGGACATAGTGGATCAATTCGCCAACCACTACCGGGAGGTTCACCATACTAGTGGGTCATTCACGGAGGAAGACTCCCAGTCGCTGTTACGAGATATAACACTTCCCACACTGACAGAAGAAAGCCGCCACTTACTGGAATGTGAGTTCTCCAATGACGTAATATCGCAAGCCATCAGGTCGCTGCACTCAGGCAAGGCCCTAGGACCCAATGGTATTCCAATTGAGTTGTACAAGCTTAGACCTGATAAATTAGCCCCCTACCTCCGAGCTATGTTTGTGGAAAGCAGGGAGCTGGGAGTGCTACCAGAGGATCAGAGGGTGGCCACTTTAATCGCCATTCATAAGGAGGGTAAACCAAAGACTGACTGTGCCTCCTATAGGCTGATCTCCCTGCTCAACGCTGAACCTAAAATCCTAGCTAAACTTCTGGCAAATTGTCTGGTGAAGGTGATTGGCAACCTGGTTCACCCCGATCAGTCTGGTTTCATGCTGCATTGAAACACCGCACAAAATTTACGAAGAGTGCATGGCGTGATAGGGAGAGCTGCTACGATCCAAGAGGAAGCAATAATAGTGTCTTTAGATGCAACCATGGCATTTGACACCAGAGAATGGCCATACCTCTTTGCAGTCCTTGCTAAACTAGGGTTTGGACCGAGTTTTATCCAATGGGTATGGCTCCTATACTCAGAGCCCCTGGCTAAGGTTGTAGTTAATAATCAGAAATCAACGGTGTTTAAACTGAGTCGGGGGACACATAAAGGGTGTCCCCTTTCCCCTCTCCTATTTGCTCTAGCCCTGGAGCCTCTGGGTGCCTGGATTTGTAGGGACCCTGTCATACAAGGTCTGCGTTGGTCCTCTGAATGGGAGGACCGTATTTCACTGTACGCAGACGACATTCTCCTCTTCCTGGCCTCCCCGAAGGCATCGTTAATAGCGGTATTGGATATATTGGCTGTATTTGGGAGATATGCTGGGTTTTCTATTAATTGGGGAAAGTCCCTCATCTACATTTTAAAAGGGGATCCACGTACCCCTCCACGGAACTGCCCAATACAAATCTGTACGACGGGCTTCAAATAGCTAGGTATCTTTATCTCTCTAGACCAGACACTCCGTTTTAATCGTAATCTTCTCCCGCCCCTGCAAAGGTTGAAGTGAGACATAGCAAGCTGGAAAATGCTTCTGCCTTCACTGCTGGGCTAGGCAGCCCTTTTTAAAATTATGGCGTTGCCTTGCTTCCTATATGCGTTGCAGAACACTCTAGACCCACTTCCGGCATCCTATTTCAAAGAAATCGAAGGCCTACAGAGGGATTTATTGTGGGATGGAAAGCCTCGTATTGCCTTAGCCAAATTAACACTAAATTGGTATGATGGAGGGATTAGCCTCCCAGATATTAAAAAATACTACTGGGCGACGCACCTCACGGCTATTAATCAGGGCACTTACGGACACCCGGATGATCCCGGGTACGCCATGGATCGGTGGCTGCTATCGGGAGGAAACTTTAACAGAGCACTCTATTCACGACCCAGGAAACACTTATTAAGGGGAACAACTAAATGCTCAGTTCATATTTGGCATGTGGTAAATAAGCACTTGGGTTGGGACCGAAAACTCACATGGCGACCCCCTTGAGGGACTCCGAGAGGCTGGGGAACTAATGGAGGATGAAAGGTTTCGATAAATGGGACCTCATAGGGATCTCACGTATTAAAGATGTTTGGGTTAAAGGCGGAATGATACCGTTTGCCTCCTTGCAGCAACAGCATGACTGGTTGATTCAGAATGTTTCAGATACACCCAGATCCACCATGCCCTTGAATCCCAACTCCCAAGAGGCTGATCCCCCCCAGACGCCTC
Organism: Triturus cristatus; assembly: GCF_964204655.1. Taxonomy (NCBI): domain Eukaryota; kingdom Metazoa; phylum Chordata; class Amphibia; order Caudata; family Salamandridae; genus Triturus; species Triturus cristatus. Next base: position 656,443,675 of record NC_140594.1, read on the forward strand.
GCCACTAGAGGATAGACTGCTAGATGGCTATCTGCCGGAGAGAGCCATCTCCTTGACTTATAAAAAATTAATTAATAATATGGAGGACCCGCTCTGGTCACTCAGGGAAAAATGGATACGTGATGGGATTGAACTGGACGATGAGGAATGGCAGGAGGCAGTGTCTTCCCCAGGGGTGGTGGCTATCCAGGCTAGATTGATATTAGTCCAACTTAAAATTCTCCACAGAGTCTGTATTACATGGCCTGGTTTAGTTCGCATGGGTAGAGCAGAAGTAAGAGATTGCAGGCGACAATGTGGGAGTGAGGGCACATTCATGCACATAGTATGGGAGTGCAACCTCATACAGGCATATTGGCATAGCATACACGAAATCCTCAGCGAAGTGCTCACGCTAGACCTGCGCATGGAGGCTCGGAGATGCCTTCTGAACGTGTGGGAACCCACCAACCTCTCTATCTACAACAAACAGTGGGTCACACTGGGATTAATGCTAGCAAAGAGGAACATTGAGCAACTGTGGGGAGCCTCGCAGCCGCCTAGAGTAGAGGCATGGAAAGAAGGTCTAGACTCGTGTATGTTCAGGGAAAAGACAGTTTATATGGCCCGGGGCTGCCCCAAGAAGTGGTCCCGGATATGGAGTCCTTGGAATAGTTACCGAGGGGACATTTGCAACCTACCGCAGTGTGCTGCTCAGGACGAATCCCCTACCCCATAAATTGTTTCCACGGTGTACTGTTGCACGAATCTACTTGAATTTGTACCTATTGAAGAGTATACTTTGTCTCCTCTGTCCCATATACTGCATGTCGATGAATAAGTTTAATACAAAAGAAATTTAAAAAAAAGAAATATTCCACCCACCCAAGACCTTGATATATGATTTACATAGGAGGGTCTAGGAGGAGTGTCTGTCTGGGAAAAAAGTGACAGGCAGGGGCCGAAGACTGCTAGGGGGCTCCTGCGGCAGCTACCACCGTCCTTCACAATATGGTGTTTTTTCGAACTATGAAACACGTTACGGCAACAGAGCAAGTAGTGCAATCTAGCAGCGCAGTATTCATTGGTAAAAAGCGGACCTGTGTGGCGAAGTTCCATCCGGGAGCGGAGCAGCGGCCTGCTGGTGGAGACGCACGCCGGACGGCGTTGTGGCATAGATACGTGCCTGCTTCCAGTGCATCGGAGCCAGGGGGTGTTACCGGGAGGCCCAGCGGTGAAAAGCGAGCAGAGGATCCACTGCGAGAACTGGACCATGGGGCTGATTCCTTGCCGTGAGCATTACTGAGCGGCAAGTGCTGGCTGACGTGGCCGTGGGTGGCAGTACAGAGATCCCAGCCCGGCCGGCTGCTCTCCAGCGGGGCACTTCGCAGAAGGCAGCGACTTGCAGCGGGACCAACCGAACAAGCAGCAATCCAGGTACTGTGCATGCCTGAAAAGGGTCCCATTGTAGAAGGCTGGTGGCGGCTGATGCAGCCTATGTACAAGTGCTGGTGCGATTGGGCTGGAAGAACCTTCGGCTATGCAAGCATGGTATCTGGGGCGATCCGAGTGGCGAGACGTCAGGGTGCTGCCCTGCCCAGATGACGCACCAGAATAAGAGTAACTCAGACCATATGCAGCGAAGCCGCAAATACTAGATATTTCTGAGCCGTGCAGGTGAGAGCACGAGCACCGCAGTCTGCAACATACACGATCCTAGAGCACAGCGGTTGGGAGGGCCTGAACACAGGTGGCGCATTGAAACTGAACGCTGTGCATGCACTGGCTATGGAGACACAGTAACTTATTAGAGAGGCTTGCATCTGTGGTTCAGCACTGAGCTGCAGGATTTGAGTGTGTGTTGTGTTCTGAACAGTGCACATCAGTACAAAGAGTAGGATTGAACTGAACAGCAGGACAGTGCTTGAAGCTGTGCAACACTATTCCAGGATACGTTCATAGTACGAAGACATCAAAGTAGCCCTGTCATATAACCCTACCAAGAGCGTAGAGCGACAACGCACCCTCCCAATCATATTGTGAATGCCGTTGCCTGGCCTACGAGCACAGCGGACTGCAGACGTATACAGCTTCTCGTTGAGCAACTCGTGGAGTGTGGGGCAGGCATTCAACTGCGTTTTTGGCGTCCTGCATTAGAAGGGGAAGCGAGAACAACAGATATCCCTGGACAGATACGTAGGGTGAGGTAAGATCTCCCATAAAAGATATAAAAATGGGTAAACCGAATAAACTACAGTCGAAGCTGCAATTTGAGTTGCGCAAGGCCCCCAGGTCCCATGACACAACGACTCCGGAGTCGGACGCTCCCCAGGATGACTCCGAGGCTGTCACAGACACGGACCTTAAACAGATATTACGCTCAATGCAGCAATGTCTATCGAAAATAGACAGCAAAATAGATGTGCTCACCTTTCGCCTGGGCTAAAATTCCGTTCCGCTCGCGGAAATTGCGATAATTTGACATTTTCACGTTCCGCGGAGAGCGCGAAAATGTCAAAATTTCCGCAATCCGCATGTTACCGGAATTTTTTTTCTTGCTCGCGCTGTAAAAAAATATATTCTCGCGTGCTCGCGATCGCCTTACCTGAATCCCCGCGCTCATTGACAAGTTTTCCCGATCCGGTTGCGTTCTCCACGAGATGTTGGATTGTTGGTAGCCATTTGCGCTGTCTTGCGAAAGTTCGCGCCTGCATTAACGTCATTTGTCACGCGATCACGTCATTCATCACGCGATCACGTCTTTCTTCTCTCGATCATGCACCGCGAGAGTATGAGATGATTGAGATCTCACGCCCGTGAGCAACCGCATGGGTAAGTTGGCGAGCCGCGATCACGCAGAAAATACCGCGAATGGGCGGGAAAAAAACGTGTGCGTCTTCGCGATATTTCCGCGTGTTTGCGGAGATTTTTAAAATTTTTGCGATAGTTTGCGAAAGTGAATTTCGCAAATTCCGCCAACCCCTAGATAGAATGACCGAAAGATTGGGTAAGCATGGAGGCAGACTAGATGCAGTGGAACAGAGGGTCTCAAATGCAGAGGACACCTTACATACAGAAACTGAGGGACACAAAGCAATAGTCAAGACTGTAAAAGTGCTTCAACTTAAAGCGGAGGATTTGGAAGCCAGATAATGTAGGAATGATATCAGATTCCGTAGAATAGTAAAATCCACCAATATTAACAATATGGAACAATACGTAGAGCACCTATCTAAGTTTACGGCAACAGGGCACTGAAAGCAAGAGAGCATGTGACTTTAGTCCACTCATCATTTTAATTGCTATTATTGAGATCCAGATTCCTACGCGGACGCTGTTGGCGCTTCATAAGCTCACACATTTCACTAGCTGCTGCATGTTTTGGTTTCTCTTCTTCGTTGCACTCGTACGTACTACACAATATTTTCACGTAATTTACTTCAGTTTACCAACTGTCACAATGCTCTTGCACGCTGGGGACAAGACACTGTCTTCCTTTTTTACTAAAAATTACAGCTTTTGTGATATGATCTGTGCACGTCTCATTCATTCACTTTTCATTCATTTGTTCACCCTCCTCATTTTACTCACCCTTTCGGAAACCATGAATCTTCACCAAGTTGCACCACCAGTATGCACATCATATCCATACTTATTTTAATCATGGGAACACCAAGTTCACTTTAATTGCGTATACTTAACCTTCTGTTGCTGGTTGTGTGTATTCCACCAACATTCAATTCAATTCAATAAAAGCTTTATTCGGAAAGCAAAGCACATCCATAAAAGCAGAGTACAAATACAACATATTAAAAATTCCAATTACAATGTTACATTCAGGTTTTTGACAAACCGATGATTTCATGAAGAGCAGCTCTTTCAGTGTGCGGATAATTAGACACGGAGATAGCAGAACATGTCAGATACAAAATATCTTATCTATGAGCAGAATTCATTTGGATGTTCATTTGGAAATATAGTTATAACGCACAATTTTGAAATTTGGTTAAAATACAACTAGCGATCGGGAGATCAAAATATTATGATTGGAGATTTGTTCGGTGCCTTATGCAAAATTTTAAGAACTTTGCAATGTTAAAGCATATTGCAGGATAGTCCAACATTTGTAATGCCAGCAGAGCTGGACGGCATTCACGTAAAGACATTTGTTGCAGAAGAGGTTTCAGCCACCGTTTTCTAGGTTCAGAAAAGTATTTACAGAAAAAAGTGACGTGTAAAAGGGGCTGTGAGGAAATGTCGTCACAGGGACAAGTGGAAAGGTTCCTTGACCAGTCATTTGATTTAGGAAAGGTGATTAGTCGGTGAAAGTTATTAAATCTAAATCTAGTGAGTAAAAAAACATCATAAATTGGCAAATTTAGAATCAGGTAGGGCTCAATTTTGTAAGAGGTTTGTATTAGTAGAGAATGCTGAACAGAAGGTTTATTGACTTCTGCGACCAAACGGAGATCGTCAAGATGTTTTAGACATTCCGCCTTAAGTAGTTTTCGGGGAGTCCTTAGCATGTCTTGTGGAGCAGAATAGAAGTTAGGATGGCCCAAATCATTAAGGAATTTCTGGACATAATGTAGCCAGGGAATTTTTTAAGCATGATCCAGTTTTTGGCAATCCTTAATAATTTCTTGGGTTAAAAGCAGCTTTTCTGAGGTCCAGATGTGGTGCCACAACAAGATCGGTTGCAATCGAATGAGATCAGTAATAAATGGCAAACCGAGTTCTTGGTGGCAGGAATAGGTAGATGAAGATTGAGGGACTGATAATAAGTATCTCAGGAAGCTGTTTTCAGTTTTTTGAATGGAGTCGACTTGGGCGTATCCCCATATACCCGCACTATAAGTGGTGGTGGTGATGCACTTCGGGCGGAAAATTTCCAAGATTTCTTTCGGGGATCTCTTTCCAAGTCTCTGGGTAAAAGACACTAGAGCCATTGTAGCCTTCAGAAACTGGTGATTTCCGGTCTCAATTGCCCTTTTCCAGGCCCCCCTTTCGTCTATCACCACTCCTAAATAGGGATAAGTTGTTGTATGTTCGATCTTAGTGTTGGTAATAAAGGTGCCTAGTCCCTTTAGTGGTTTTATACCAGAGGTCATGATGAAAGTTTTATTTGGGTTAATTTTTAGGTCTAGGTTGGACATAAAGTTATAATAGCGGGTCAGGGAGCGTTGTAGTTCCAGTGGGGTACGAGCGAGGATTACCGCATCGTCTGCATATAGTAATGCGGGAATTGGGCGGTTATTGATCTGAGGTAGGTCCTGCCTCCCTTCCAACATGGCTGCCTCCAAGCCGTTGGTATAGATGGTAAAAAGGAAGGGAGCCAGGACACAGCCCTGTCTAACTCCCCGCTCTACCCTAAATGGTGAGGATAACTGGCCCCCTGTACCGAACCTCACTCTAGCAGTAGCGCCAGAGTAGAGTTCTCGAAAATAATTAACTAGGGTCTTATCCACCCCTATGTCCAACATAATGGACCATAATTTTGCGTGTGAAACGCAGTCAAACGCTGCAGAGAGATCGACATAAGCCATGTGGAAATTACCTCCCTTATGTTTACATATTTCCCTCTTAGTAGAACCAAGTTCAGGACCTGGTCAATGGTACCCAGGCCCTCCCTGAAGCCATATTGAAAGTCGGAAATGATGTTATTGTGTTCCGTCCAGCATTGCAACCGGTCAAGTAAAATACGACCCACCACTTTACCCAAAGAGTCAAGTAACGAGATGGGTCGGTAACAGGACGGGCTGTTGCGGTCCCCCTTTTTAAAGATTGGAACCAAAATGGACTCCGACCAGGAGTCCATTGGTCCAGTCTCACTAGTGGCTTCCAGCACTCTAAGTAAAAGGGGGGCCCATAGATCAGTGTTGGACTTGTATAGGTCCACGGGAACCCCGTCCCGCCCTGGAGCCTTCCCTCCCCAGCTAGCTTTAAGAGCTAAGATGATATCTGCCAGGGTGAAATCTAGAGGGGGGAGTTGGAAGCATAAGTGGGAACTGGAGTGATCTGAACAAGAGGATGTGGAGATGACGAAAGTGGGTGTGTTAGACTGAACATATGCGAGAAGTGATTAATCCATTCATGCTCAGTTATGGCAACCTCTAGGGTGCCACGTTCTTTTGGGCCTGAGAGGAATGAGGAATTAATAACCTCCTAAAAAGCTGAGGAGTCCTTTAATTTGGAGCTCTTTTGCAGGGCAAACCAAAGTTCTTCTTTTAGTTCTTTCTTGCGGTTCTTTAAGCACTCATTATAGAGTTTTCTCCTTTGGGAAACCTCTGTTTTGTCTCTCGGGACTCTCTTTAGGGCCGATTTAAGTGCTTTGTATGCCTTAGAGCAGGTGGAATTAAACCAGCTAGCTATTGAATTCTTTTTGGATTTTGGAAAAATAGTCAGAGCCTTATTTATCTCAGTAATAATGATTTTAAAGTTTAATACTACCTTGTGCGAAGAAGAAGACTCCGCCAGGCAGGTTGTGAAGGCTGCCCTGTTCCCTGCTACAATCTCTTTCAGAATTTTTTCAGGATTAATGCAAGACCATTTTAAGGCATAGCCATTTGGTCGGTTCATTGACAGATTTTCTTGATGAAGAGAGTTTTTTACATGGGTGGTGCAACCGGGTAATTCCAATGTAATAGAGATGGGGAAGTGGTCACTATAGACGCAATCGTGGGTGATAAAGTTGGTAAATAGATTGACTGCACTAAGAGACATTAAAATCAAATCTATACAAGTCAAAGCACCTCTGCCATGATATGTAGGGCTTATCTTGACATTTGGAATTAGTAGTTCATTAGAAAAAGTTATTTGTAGGAGGGACGTAGTTTCATTCATCAACGAACCTTTAGTAGAATGAGAAAAATGAGTGGAAGGGGATTCATTGTGTTCCATAAAACCGCAAGTGATGTTGTTTTTCTCACATAGTGGTAGGTTGAAATCTCCTCTCCAAATTAAGATGGGATTTTTAACTTGGGGCTGATTGTAATACTCTATGAGAAAAGAGCGAATTTCTTTCAGCAAACCAATCAATTGGAAATCTTGCAAGTTGTTATAGAAATTTACAGTCAGCACATGAGTGAGTTTATTGAATGTTATGGATATGATCTGGTAATTAGATTCAGATTTTAAAACACTAATAAGTTGACCTGGAATAAGATTGGAAATATAAGTCACTAAACCTCCCTTGGCCCGGCCTGAGGATGAGGGAAGCACAGGAGAGAAAAAAGTCCTGTATCCATTTAAATGGATGGGAAAAAGAGCCCAAGTTTCCTGCAGGCAGAGAATGTCATACCGCCTTACAAATGCTAGCCAACCCTCATGATGAATTTTGGAGTGAAGGCCTGCAATATTCCAATAGGTTATACTAACTGAGTGACGAGCAGGAAGTTTTACTGAACTTTTTGATGAGATAGGTTGGTGAGTTTTTTGGGTGAGAAAAGAAACCTCAGGGATAAGAATCGGTTTAAAATCTGAATGAATTGTAGTTTGTAAGTTAGCTTGAATGTCTATGGGAATTGAAGCAATAAGTGAGATGGGTTGTGGGAGTATGGAAGGTAGGAAGGGTTGGGAAGGGAGTGAAAATGGGGAGTTGCTCAGTAAGGAGGACACTCCTTCTGGCTTGGGGTTGAGTTGGGATAATTTTTTATTGGTTACTTGTGCAAATTTTGGTATGTAAGAAGACTTAGCGATCGTGGATAGTCAATCTACCTCCTCAATTGGTGACAGTGAATCAAATTTGTTTTGCGTTAAGATTGAGCCATTCGATATTTTTGATAGATGAGTGGGAGGGCGATAGAAAAATCCAAGTGGAACAGAGGAAATTGCAGTTAAGTTGGGCGAGATATCTTCCTTTTGTGCTAGGATGGAGCGGGCAAGTCTAGGAGATCTGAAGTTAACAATAATACAGTCGCCCTCGATGTTTTTTTGTGAGGGACCAATCCAGGCGACTCTCCATGCCATGATTATTTGGTTGGTATTAAGCACATTAAAGTGTCTATGCTTGACTAGCCAATCCACCACTTTGTTTCGCAAAGAGGGCCAAGATTCTGTCACTGCTTGGTCTAGGCGAGGAACACCAGTTAAAACTACAATGTATGGACAAGTAGCAGGCGGCAAATTTGGGCGGTCCAAGTGTGAGTGAGACCTTGTGATAGAAATATTGGAGTAACTAGTTGGATAGGCTTTCTTTTGTTGGACATGTGTCGTAGGTAAGTTCTTATCTGTCGTACTCCTATCGGCTGGAGGGCTGTTGGATTGTTGCAGAGTACCAATATGCGGAGTGTTTTCCTCAGATTGGCGGAATGGATCAGTCAAATGGGTAGTGTAAGTAGAGGGTGTTGGAAGATCATCGGGTCTTGGTGCTCGTGATCTAGATGGATCTTTGGATTCTGTAGATTGATTCAACTTAAGCTCGAAGGACCTGAGTGTATCATTCAGTTTGGTGAAAAGACTGAGAGCCATGGCCTTGAATTTATGATCGAGGATGCTTTTTAATTCTTCTACTAAGTGGTTGACATTAGGTTGTAAGTTAGTATCGGGTAAAGTTACATTGAAGGTGGGCTGGGCGGTAGGAAACAATTGCCCTTGGTCTGTTTGAGTGCCCAGAGTTAGCATTTTTGGTTTTATGGGGTTATTGCGTTGTTTAATTGCCCTGCTCTTTTTCTGAGTAATCCCTAAGGTCGTGTCTTGAGGATGTTTCGCTTTCCCTCGAGTTTGTGGACCCTTCGTGGTGAATACAGCGGGGTGAAGGTGAGTGTCACTGGTGGCAGATAGAGTTTGTGTAGTAGGAGTGGTAGATATAGATGGAGAACTAGAATAAGGTATTTTGGTAGGGGAGAGAAGGGTACTATGAGCCAAATGACTGGGCGGGGGCTGTTGGGAAGGGTCGATAGAGAGTCTGCGTTCTATAAGATGTATCTCTTTACTTATTATTGAATCGGCCCGAAGAAGGTAAGCGTCCAAAGTCCCCGCAGAGCTATTACGCATCTCCATAGTTATTACACAAGTTGTATTACAATAAAAAGTCAAGAAGATGACCAAACCGAATAATACAGGCAGAACGTAAGCCAAAGGGTACTCACAGAGTTGCTGCCTATGCAGAATGACTACAAGATAAATGATTTGCCTGTGGTCATGAAGCGGTGCAAGGGGGGAACGGCAGTGGACAGAGTCCTGGCCCAGCCCCAGTCAGCCTACGACGGCCTCAGACGGTCCCGCCCTTGTCCCGGGCTTCTCCCGGCACGTCCCGCGCGCGTCCTCGCGGGAGGAGGGACCAGTCACTGCTTTGTAGCGCCTCCTGGCGCGCTCCGATGTCGCTGGCGGGTGCGTCGCGTGTCTGTAGGCTGCGGGGCTGCTGGTCGTTGTGGTCCCGGTCCCGGTCAGGGGGAGGAGCAAAGCCCGGCCGGCACTGGAGCATAGAATGGAAATGCTCCTGTGCCTCAGCAGGGCTCTGCCGACTTCAGGCTTGTGTTCCCCAAAGAATTATTCACCACAGGGACTCGGCCCCAGTCACTGCTTTGTAGCGCCTCCTGGCGCGCTCCGATGTCGCTGGCGGGTGCGTCGAGTGTCTGTAGGCTGCGGGGCTGCTGGTCGTTGTGGTCCCGTTCCCGGTCAGGGGGAGGAGCAAAGCCCGGCCGGCACTGGAGCATAGAATGGAAATGCTCCTGTGCCTCAGCGGGGCTCTGCCGACTTCAGGCTTGTGTTCTCCAAAGAATTATTCACTCGTACGTACTACACAATATTTTCACATAATTTACTTCAGTTTACCAACTGTCACAATGCTCTCGCACGCTGGGGACAAGACACTGTCTTCCCTTTTTACTAAAAATTACAGCTTTTTTGATATGATCTGTGCACGTCTCATTCATTCACTTTTCATTCATTTGTTCACCCTCCTCATTTTACTCACCCTTTCGGAAACCATGAATCTTCACCAAGTTGCACCACCAGTATGCACATCATATCCATACTTATTTTAATCATGGGAACACCAAGTTCACTTTGATTGCGTATACTTAACCTTCTGTTGCTGGTTGTGTGTATTCCACCAACATTCATGTATTGCTCCTGAGTGTTTTAACCGTTAATTACACGCCCGATGCTTTGTGTGCGGTCTGGTAGCCTTACGGCAGTCAAGAGAAACCGACGATTCCCCCTGTGGTTTTAGTCACCAACACACAGCGAGTACTCTCAATAGACATGGTGCATGACATTTTTCATATTCCTCACGGTTTTGTTTTCTTATGTTATGTAACCCTTCTCTGAGATGTAACTGAGTTCACACACTTTCACCTCCGAGTCAAGTAAGGAGGGTGTACATACGTTCACAACGTTTAACATTTCTGAGATGTCGTATTTTTCTATATTGCTTTATCAGGTTCGTAGTAAGTACCACATGAGCACGGAGTGGTTTTCAGCAACGCAATATTAACAATATATTGATTATTTACACAGAGTTTGAGTTAACTGAGTCCATTGTACCTCGGCTGAGGGCACAAAGTATAGTTAACATGTCAAACACATTAGTGAATCTTATTTTGTCCATGATTACCGCAGTAGGCAGTTTAGATTAATTGTTTTAGGATACATACGATACTGGTTACAATTGGATGAGAGTTTAGAACAGGAGCGCCTCCTCGCAGCTTTCCTCCATCCACTCGCCTCCAAATGCAGCTACTTAGAGAATGGCGATGCGAGCCCAAGGGAGCTCTGTGGACAAGGCTCCATGTCCTTTCCACCCACCTTCTGCATTGTTTGTTCATGCAGAACTCGATACTGAAGGAGGTTGACATGCAACATATTTAGAACCTAGTGCAAGGCTCCATAAACGTGTGTTTTTTCAGTGATAGCAATAAACAACCGATTATCGCTGGTTGATATTTACAATCTACAGTTTACTACTACTATATGGCAACATTTAGAAGCAGAAAGGAGGGCATTTTTAAAAACTAAATTGTGGGAACGACCGGATTATTAACGGGCTAATGTGCTGCATGGCTAAACACATGTAAGGTTCCAAAGGCGAGACCTATTGGCTATGCCAATGCTTGTTGGAGATGACGCCCTCACACAGCCTTTGTGGGTCTCATTCTTCATCATCGGGCTTGCTCCACGTCGGGCCGACGCTGCAATGTCTGACGGGCACCCTCAAGGGGGCTCTTTATCCGAGATATTTTTCCAAAGCCATGATGTGAAGTACAAGTTAAGGGCCCTTTGGGTAGGTTCAGGAAACGTAGGTGTCGATGTAGTGATTAGTGACTTTAAAAAGCTAGTCAAGTCTCAAATAAAATTTTAATCCATGAGTATGCCTGACTTAGTAAAGGTGTGATGTCACCAGTGGGGACAATTATCCCTGGTGACTTATAAGGTCAACATGTTTCATGCTGTCATGTAGTCAAAATGTGATCTAGGGCAATTCTTCAGGACCCAACAATGTATAACTAATCTACACAGTGTCTGGGACCAAAGATGCAACAAGTATTACACTACGTACCCTTTAAGTGTACTTGCAGAATGTAAAATCACTGACCTGTGGGAGGAAGATATAAAAAGAAATCATAAAATAGTGCCATACAGAGCAGTCTTTAATAGTACTTGTAGAGGCATGCAATAATAGCATGCGTGAATTCATGATTTGTAAAAGGTAGTGATAGGAGCCAAGTTAGACAACCATGTGACACATACATACAGGCATATCAGTAGTGGTTTCATACACTGTGGTCAAAAACGGGGAAAAAGAGTCCAGTGGAAGCCCAAAAGTAGCCAGAGGTAAAAGTAGATAGCACCTTACACTCTTTTTGTGTTAGTGTGGGCGAGCAGTACAGCTTTATTAGAGGGTAGTGTGAAGTATTTGTTGTACACACTCAATCAGCAAATGATGGCACACACTCAAAGACTGAACTCCGACCAATTTGATTTGTATAAAAATATTATTTAATTGTATTTATTTCCTAGAACCAAGCAAGCCTGGCGTAGGTAAGTGTATATGAGAATTTTCAAGGCAGGTTGAACAATACAAGCAAGCTGAATGGAAATAACTTTGTTACAGGTTTGTAATTGCTTTCAATACAGTGGAAATTACTGTTAGTTTGCTTTAAATTACTTTGCAGATTACTTTCTGGATTACTTTTTCTACTCGGTGTGATACACCTTGATATCACAGTGGGACATTTCCCAGAGAAAAGGTAAGTAAGCAATTTTTAGCTTATTGCAGTTTTTCAAAGTTCAATAAAAAAAACAACTCACACAAAACATTTTTCAAGGAAAAACAGTTGTATTCCTATGGAGAGAAATGAAGTTATCGGTTAACGGGTAAGTACTTTGTAGTGGGAGTTGATATTCTGGGGTTGGAACCAGGGTTCCCCCAGGGTCAAGGATGCACTCTCAAAACACCCTCAGCGGCACTAGGGTGGCTGGGGGCAGAGTGCTGAGTCCCAATGTTATCCAATAGGGGATAGGGGGCCTCCGGTTGGTGGCTGCTCATGTCCGGGACACAAGGTTGTGGGAGCAAAGCTCAGGGGTTTAGCTTAGGGCAAAGGGGGATCTGTTTTAACACCCAAAGTATACCTACAGCGGCACAGGAACAGCTGGGTGCAGGGTGCTGGTTTGGTGTCGGGTGCCCTGTTGATTTCAATGGGGATTCTCCTGTTTCAACAAAGACTGAAGGCTCGGGGACGGTGATCTTATGGAGGTGACCACCAGTTGGAGAGGTAAGTTGGGATGCCTGGGGATGCTGGGACACCATCGGTTGGGCCACCCAAGGCTGTGGGACTTCGGGTGCAGGGGTCTCTTTAGGCGTTGGGTTTTCTTACCAGCTCCGGTCGCTGTCAGGGGGATCCTCCAGAAAAAGGCTGCAGGCTTCGCTGGGAGATTCGAGGCAGGTCAGAGAGCACCAGATCTCAGGTCAGGATAGCTGGAGGGACCTCCTCGTGGTTTTGGGCCACTCGAACTTGGCCGTGAGCGTCGGGTGCAGAATGGTGCAGACTTGCAGATTTGGTCGGAGCCAGAGTCTGCTCCTGAGCAAATCTAGTGCTCACAGGAGACAGAGTCTTTTCTGTGGAAGGCAGGGCAGGTGTCCAGGGTTCTTGAGGTTGCTGGCTGCAGGACACACTGGGATTTCACTTCTACAGGTTTGAGGTAGGGACAGGCCGGTAGGGCTGGGGTCAAGTTAGTCGGTGTCCTTCTCTTTTTTGCTTTTGCACGGCTTCTTCGGTCCTTCTTCTTCTTTTCTTCTTAGTTCATGTCTGAGGAGGCAAGATTCAGGGGTGCCCCTAAATGCTAGATTTAGGGGTGTTACAGGAAGGTTAAAGGTTGCGACCAATGGGTCCCTTTCTTGGGGTGGGTACACCCCCTAATATACCACCCTCCAGTGGGAGGGGGCATATGTCTCTCTCTGGTTGACTGGGTCCCCCCCATTAGCAAGATGGCAGGGACTGAGAGTTGTGCTTCACCTCGCCTCCCCCACTGGAGGGGTGGGGTTGGCAAAGGTAGGCACAGCTCTCTTCCTCACTTGGCTTTCATGCCGCCCAAAGTGGGGTTCAGAACCGGTGGGGGCCAGTTGCTGGTGCAGCAAAAGGCCTGGGGAAGCTCACAAAGGCGGCAAGCCTTTGAAGCTTTCCCTTTGTAGACCCTGCCCATCCTGGTGGGGGGGGGGCTTGGCACCTCATCCCAGGATGTGCATTATTTCAGATCCTCGAGAGCAGCAGGCTCTTGACCCAGGGGTCCAGAAACATGTCTGGTGGTGGCACCTGGTAACCAGCCACTCAGCCTGGACACTAGTGTTAGGTTGTTTTTCAGGGGGCTTCTCTAAGATGTCCTCTGTTTGCATTTTTCATTAAATCCCACACTGGCATCAGTGTGGGTTGAATGTGTTTAGAGGTTTGATAACAAAATTCCCAGTTTTCAGTTAAGCCATTATGGTGCTGTGTAGTTTGTAATGACAAACTCCCAGTACCATATACTCTTAATGGCATTACTGCACTTCCAATGTCTAAGAATTAGCTTAAGGCACTAAAGGGGTCCAGGGCTCATGCACCTGTACCCTCACCACTGGTATAGTGCACCGAGCTATAGGGGTGGCTGACCTATGCCAGGGCAGTGGGTTGTAGGCATGGCACACAAGGATGTGTGTCATGTTGACTCCTCACTTTGTTCTGCACCAAAACACGCAGCCTGCAAAGGCTGCATCTTGGTGGAAAGGTACAGGGCCTCTAAGGGTGGCACAATAAGTGCTGCAGCCCTTAGAGGCCTTCCCTGGCCACAGTGCCCTTGGTACCTGGGGTGCCATATACAAGGGACTGGCTTGTGGGCAAAGAGTGCCAATTGGGTTTTGTTTTCAATGCAGTTTAGGGAAAGAACATAGACCCTGGGTACCTGGTTGGCAGGACCACAGGGCACACTCAGTCAAAGCACATCAGCAGTTTAGCAAAACTTAGGGGCAACCATGCAAAAAGATGGCACTTTCTTACACCTGTGATAAAAGATACATAGGGATGACCACCAGTCAAGACAGGCATTACTGAGCACCGCAGCAATATCAGGTGTAAAAGACCTAGCACTAAAATGTGCAAAATATTATTGACCTTGGCTAGACAGCTGATTATTTACTATGGACTCTTCTGGAAGCCCCTTCTATTTTGAGAAAAGATGCACTCTTTAAAAGGGAACAACACTAGATTTTCTGCCTGTCGAAACATATTCATGGATTGAGAGAGATCAACCGATACTCTTCACTAATCATTCAATATCTCTATCTGGCAATATGCTATTTCACACATTTTGTGTGTTCATCTTACCGGCAACACGTTCCACCTCTGGCATGACACACAAGTTTTATCTCTGGCTATTGACCAGAACCCAGTGAGTTATCAGACTTTGTAAAGACACTGCATGATTAATACTTGACTACACTACTTTAGTGAGAGTTAGCTCCGTTTGTCCCTGTCAATTCGCTACTGCACACACGCCCACATTCAATGGGAGCACTCCAACTATTTTCAACTCTGTTACATTAATTGATAGCAACAATCCATGTGATACATGGGCTCCTAACCCACTACAAGATGGCACCAAGATCCCAGCCCATCACTGCTGACCTTTGGTCAGCAATTAACCATGCCATGCCGCTTGCCTTTCCACAATCGGATTAATTCATGGGTGCAAACTGCATACAAGCCCACATTCAATGGGACCGCTCTAATGATTTTCAACCCTGTTACATTAATTGATAGCAACAATCCATGTGATACATGAGCTCCTAACACACTACAAGATGGCGCCCATGATCCCCAGCCCATCACTGCCGACCTTTGATCATCAATTAACCAGTTCATACAGACCACCTGTCACCTATTAGATCCAAATGGAGGGTTTATAAACCGAATTTCCATCTCCTAGTCCTCATTCACACAGGAGAAGAGGTAGGTCGTTGGTGATGTTCTGCAATGGATGACGTGAGTGCTGGATCTTTGGCTTTCCATCATGTGAACGGAGATTATTATTCCTCCCCCTGGGCTCACTTACAAAATTTCACTTTAAATGTTACTTCCCAACAGCATGCTATATTTTTTCACCGTTTATCACAGTGTTTCAAGGAGGTGATGATATCACCCTCATTGGGTGAGTGCTTTTTCCCCCCCACTTTTGACCACAGTGCATGAAATCTCCACCAATATGTTTTTATGTATGTATCATGTGTTTGTCTAACTTGGTTCCTATCACTACCAAATCACGAATTCACGCATGCTAGTATTGCATGCCTCTACAAGTACTATATAAGGCTGCTCTGTATGGCGCTATTTTAGGATTTCTTTTCATATCTTCCTCCCTTAGGGTCAGTGATTTTTCATTCTGCAGGTGCACTTATAGGGTACGTAGTGTTTGGACACTACTTGTTGCATCCTTGGTCCCATCACTGTGTAGATTAGTTATACATTTACATTCCTGAAGAATTGCCCTAGATCACAACTTGACTAATTGACTCATTTAACATGTTGACCTTATAAGCCACCAGGGACATCACGTTTTAATCAGTCAGGAATACTCATTGATTACATTTTGATTTGAGACTTGCCTAGCCTTTTTTAAGTCACTAATCACTACATCGACACCTAGGTTTCCTCAGTCTATACAAAGGGCCCTTAACTTGCACTTCACATCAAAGCTTTGGAAAAAGATCTCTGATAAAGAGCCCCCTTAAGGGTGCATTGCAGGGCCGGCCCAACGAGGAGCAAGCCCGATGATGAAGCATGACACCTGTAAGGGTGTGTTAGGGCCCCATTTCCAAAAAACTATTCCCCTTGTAGTGGCTCCTTTTCTCTGACCTACTCCCCTTTGACCTTTGTCCCCTTTAGGAACAGCATACTTTTTTGTTTTGAGAATTAACAGTGGAGCATGTATGCTGGACCTTTATGCGCTCGAGGTCCCCAAATTTTAGTGATGGACCTCAGATGAGGACTGTATATGTGGGGGTGGTTGCCCACCAGCAGAACCTCCGTCTTGTTCCCATTACGTTTTAGTGAGTACATCTTAATCCATGAGGAAACTTGGGCATGACTGGTGTTAAGGGTTTCTGCCTTGTGGTTATCCTTAGATGATAGAGATACCACAATTTGTGTACCATCTGCTTGTAAAAAAATTGTAAGCTCGTGAGATTCTACAATCACAGCTTGCGGTATCACATAGAGATTAAAGAGAAAAGGGCTTAGGGTGGAGCCCTGCAACATCCTTGAAACTAAAAGATGTTTATGATTTTTTTTTACTAGTAGTGAGAACTGACACATTGAGTATCTGAGCCAGGAGTCTAAAATGTGAACATCAGATTCTACTAAAGCACTCTGCGTGGGACAATTGGCTTCAAGTAGAGAGTTATGGGCAGAGACATTGTGCTTTGACCGGCTCCTACCAGAAGATGTCATCGAATTTGTTCTGGCCCTTGGTTGAATGGAAAGAAAGAACGGGACTACGAAGTGATCAGATAATGACAGAGGGATAGGCTGGTCAGTCTGTAAACAACTAAGGGCCAGATGTAGGTGGCCAAATAGCGATTGGTAACGCTAAAATTAGCAGAATTTCAGCGTTAGCGATCGCTAAAAAAGCATGTGAAATGTAGGAGCAGAAACACCGAATCGCTGAATAAGGAATCGCTAAAATTAACGGAATTCAACTACCGATTCCTTATTTAGCGAATATGCCACACTGACTTACTATTTAGCTACTCGCAAAATAAGGAATCGGTAAAAAGATTCGCAAACCTATGTACATAAAATCGCTATTACCGAATCCTTAAGAAATCGCTAATTAAGAGTCGCGAATTACCATGGACTCAAATCAGGTGGTAACCAGGTGCACAGCATATAAACAGCCCCAGAATGCATCATCCTGAACACAATGGCGGCCCTCTACGTCATTGCAAGGCAGTTAAGGATACGAGCTGCAGCACAAAGATATGGAGGTGACAGGAATGTGTCTACAGATTGCGCATCACCTTATTCCATCTCACAGAGGCTGAAGTCCATGAGAGGTACAGGCTACACCCAAACACTATCCTGGACCACATACTGGACCTGCACCCATTCCTGGAGCACCAGACACCAAGGGCACACGCAATACCTACTCATGTACAGGTACTCTCTTGCCTGCACCTCCTGGCATCTGGCAGTTACCAAGGGGTAATAGCTGCGGCAGGTGAAGTCTCACAGATTTGCCTGGTGCGTTTTCTCAATACATTCCTGGACACCATACTGCAAAGGATGCCACACTACATCCAATTTCCCAGCACACAGGCAGAGCTGCAGAAGACCAGGATGGTCTTTTACCAGAAGGCCCACTTCCCACACGTCATAGGTTGCATTGTCGGGACACATATACCAATCTGCCCCCCTGCTGCGACTGAGTACATCTACGGCAATCATAAATCCACACATTCTATAAATGTACAGGTTATATGTGATGCCTCTTCCATCATCACCGACATAGTTGCGAAATTCCCAGGGAGCACGCATGATTCATACATATTCAGGAACAGTGGGATCTATACCCGTCTCGTTGCGGGTGAATTTGGAGGCTACCTGCTAGGTAAATACATGTGATACCCCCTGAAGTATACACCTGTTGCTACGATTGTTGACTGAGAATAACTTACTTTCTTCTCACACTTAGGTGACAGCGCCTATGCCGTGCGTTCTTTCATCCTGACTCGGTACCTGCACCCATCCACCGCAAGTGAAAGGCGATATAATGTTGCAAATAGATCTACGCGCAATGTGGTTGAGCGAACATTTGGACTCCTCAAAAGCAGGTTCCGCTGCCTCACAAAAGTGGAGGTGCACGGCAGTACCGGCCCCTGGTCTGCTGCAAAATCATAGCTGCATGTGCCATGCTGCATAACCTTGCCACTAAGAGGGGGACACCGTGGAAATCAGTGAATCTGAGGAGGATGATGAGGAGGAGGAAGGTACACAGCCACACCACAGCGCTGCAGGCGGCGCACCTGCAGCAGATGGGAGACAGAGACGGTCAGAGATCACACAAAAATATTTCTGAGTAAGCAATGAGACAAATCCAGTTGATGCAATTGTGTCAGGGTGTTTAATTGACCTTACATCAGACAATGGTACAGCACACCGTAACACCAATGATGGCCTCACAGTGCCTGATCAAGCACAACATGTCATAGTCACTCCCCCATGCAAAATCACTAGTCCCATCATTGTGTCCAATGGGTTACGTCACCCACCACACAATGGAATGTGATGGCAGTGCTTATCTCCTGCGCCCATGCGCACCACTGCTGCATTAAGCAGGCACACTGTCCTCATCAGTGCTGTGTCCTGCGGCAGAACCATGCCTAACACTACGCCTCCTGTTCTCTGGCAAGGGGGGTGTTATGCTGCTGCGACTGGTTGCCTCCTCACTCTCAGCCCCATCCCCTGTACCGGTGGAAGCAATTTGGTTTGTCTGAAGCACCTCTAAAGCACTGGTGACTGTTACCAGGCCCTGAGTGACTTCATGGCTGCATTTTGCCATTTCCAGTTGCATGGCCACTGAGCGACGACTGAGCACATGGGTTGCATTGCACAGCCTGTTGACAGACTTGGTGTACCCTTCAAGTTTCTGCCTGTCTCTGTGCCTTGCAGCACGGTCACTATCAATTCTGCCGCATAACAGCCTCACTGCATCCGACATCTCCTTCATGCCCTCTGCCACAGTATTGTTGAGGCAGTATAAGGCCTCCTTTATGTTGTTAATCTTTCTGTTGTTTGCCACCATCTGATGTTGAATGGCCCTCATTGTCTTTCCCTGCAGGCGCTGCACTTTTAGCATCTGCCCCTCCAGACCAGAGAAGACACTGGACTCATCAGCGTCAGGACTCTGCGCCCTTTGTCGCCGTCTACGGGCACCTGTGTTGCCATCCTCCATGAGGGACTGTATCACAGATGCCTGTGTGTCATCATCCGGCATGGTCTGTTGTGCTCCCTGGCTGTCATCCTCTGTGCCATCTATCTACTGGAGGCTAGCCACTGTATACCTCCTTGATCGTGCTGGTGGTGGTGGTGGTGGTGGGGATGGTGGTGTGGTGTCAGCAGGTGATATGACTTCCTCCTCAATTGTGTTTTCCTCCCTGGAAGCCTCGCCAGTCTCCCCTTCTGCAGCCTGGGGCGATGTTCCGCCTGTGGATACAGAATGTTCTATTACTCACTTGTCTGCCAGCAATTGTCTGCAAATAAATTTCATGACTGACAATCTAGCTGTCTGTCCTCCGCTAGCTCATCTATTGATGTGTGTGACATGCCTATGCTTTTTGGGGACTGACTGATTTGCTAATAGTT
The DNA here is from genome assembly GCF_964204655.1 of Triturus cristatus. Lineage (NCBI taxonomy): Eukaryota > Metazoa > Chordata > Amphibia > Caudata > Salamandridae > Triturus > Triturus cristatus. The sequence continues at coordinate 656,463,489 of NC_140594.1, forward strand.
GATAGGGACTACATCTCCCATGATGAATTGCTGATTTTAGACAAAACATGTTCTGGAGTGGGATTCTTGCAGGGGGATTGGGGTTAGGGAGGGGAGACAGCATGCTGTGCATGCATCTTACCTTGTCTGTTGGATACTGTTGCTGAGCTGTCCACGTCCCCGATGCCACTGACGCTCTCCGGCTGGAGGGTGAACTCAACTATTTGCTCTAGGGCAGTCAGAGCAGGAACAGTTGAGGTTCCCCCGCCTGTCTTCCTGGCTTGTTTCAGCCGGTCAGCCACCCTCTCCTTGGCACGTTTCCTCAGATCATACCATTGCTTCTTTAGGTCATCTGTTGAGCGATGTGTGACGCCAATCGCATTGATCTTCTGCTGGATCCCCAGCCAAATCCTCCTTTTTTGTGCCTCAGGGACGTGAAGAGATTTCTTGCCAAAGAGCTGGTCATGATCTTTGACAACCTCCTCTATAAGGAACTCCAACTCCCTCTCACTAAACTTGTGCTTGCGCTTTCTTTCGCCAGCATCCTTCCCCTTCTCCTGTGAGGCCATGGTGCAGTTCCTCCGTGTTAGCTAGGAGGTAGCTGTGCAGCTCCTGTGCTCTTGCTCCTGCTCCCTGCCTCTCCAACAGCTTCAGGATCAGTGCAGCTGCATGGGTGTGCCCACTTCCTGGTTGTGATGTCATCAGGAGGCACAGGATTGGCTGAATCTGGATTTTGCGATTTTTCAAACTCCCGGAATCGCTAATTATCGAATCGGTATTGCCGAATCCATAATAACGATTCGGTAATGTGGATTCGGTATTTGTAATAGTGATTTTTACAGATTCGGTAATTTTTTAACACATTTTTTCCTACATCGCAAATAGCGAGTTCTTAATAGCGATTCGGTAAAAATCGCTATTAAGGACTCGGTATTTCGGTTTTACCTACATAGGGCCCTTAGGTTGGTAAACATGGGATCCAAGATATGGCCAGCAACATGAGTGGGGACGTTCGCAATGAGTTAAACATTAAGAACCGCAAGTTCTTCTCCAACAGAGGAAACTACTGCAATACACTTTGTCAAAATGGATGTTAAGGCTACCCAAAATAGTGAAATTAGAAAATGTAACGGTAGACAATGGAAGAGCTTGAAAAACATTAGAGCTTCTATTGAACGCTTTGCACGGTGGATCATAAATTAAAGCTCTGGGTAAGGTGAGGTTGTAGCAATAAAAAACAGAAGAGCATCAGAGTAAGGGATTATCAGCGTATCTATTTTGCGCATTGAGTGCTCTTTACAAAAATTAGCAATACCGCCTCCTTTTTTGTATTCGCTGTCCATACTCAACATCTGATAGGACGGGAGCAGAGCTGAGATAACATCTGGCTCTGAAACATCATTGAGCCAGATCTCTGTTAGAGACTGCATTGGGTCATGATTCCTAAAGAAATTAAAAATGTCCCAGTGATGTTTTACTAGTGAGTGACAATTTAGATTTAAAAAAACTAAAACCTCTAAAACCCTGGGCAGTATTAAACTTACAATGCACAGATTAGTCAACTAGAGAGGGCACACTTTTTTGGTGCTGGGGAGTGGTCGTTAAGCCCGGGCACAGTTTGAAGAGCAAAAAAAACCTCTGTAGCGCTACGTGGAGCTCCGCAAGTGGCTAAGTGCGTTGGATAAATGCTGTTCGCTGTGATTTTCAGGGCCAAGTGCTTGTCTGCACAGTGCAATCTTGGCGAACTGCACGATCATACGCAACCACTCGCAGTGAGGAATCTGACCGCCTGCGTTGACAAATCTCACCGGAAAGTTGATTTTCCTTGCTCGCGCTCACCAACTTGACGTTGATGAAAGCAAGCGAGCGAGGGAAAAATTCCGCTCTGGTACACGGAGAGGAGTTTTTCAATACTCCACGAACTCCGCGTAATGCAGAGTGCGGAAATCTCTGCAAACTCTGCAAGCGCAGCGGAGTTCAGTGCCCAGACTTAATGGTCATAAAGTTAGAATGTGGGCACCTTCTGACTGCTACAGCTAGATCTAAATCAAGAAGAGGGGACAAACTCCTGTAGCTATGTGGCAAATAGATAACAGTCGGGAAGCAGAATAAATAAGCTTACCTAAGGACACAGCAGCAGCATTCCTGGCCCCTGAAACTGTTCAGGCGCGGACGGGCACAGAAAGGCTTGCCTTTGGGATGTCATCAGCGTGCCAAAGGCTCACACCCACTGCGAGTCAGTGTCACGGCCATGTTTAATAACGCTGGCCTGGAACAGCTGAGGAGGCTGCTGTGAGCTAGACTGCCAACAGCCTTCTACTATCACACGAACAATGGCTGGCGGTAAAGTAATTTTCCCCCAACTCAGAAAACACAGTAACAGTTCACTTAGCAATTACATTCAAATTCATTTACATTCATTTCAATTGTACAGTGCAAAAATAAATAGTATACATTAAGCACCCATTACAAATGATTTCAAACAAGGTGCCACAGGTATTTCTTTCTTGGTCTCATTAAATTATTTTGTTTGCTCTTGTGACCAACAAAACGCGAATGAAATTCAAAAAGCCCCAATAATTTCATTAGCTGTTCCTTATTTTCTTGCTCCACGTCTATAACAACGGCTTCAATGTTTCAATAACAATAAATGTCTTTCAGCCAAACTTTTGCACTCTTCCCATATCTCCACGTACACTTCAAACATGTCTAACCATAAACCCCATTGTATAGGTGGTTCCCCTTGGCTCCCTTTTGGAATGCGGTGATCTCTTGTTGTCACTGGTGTTGCTCTTGCTGTAGAGGAAATGTGTGAAGCTGGATCACAAGGTTGATTGTTTTTTCTGGCTGGCCTTGCATGTGCTTATTTTGCATGAAACAACACCTTCCGATGGTGAATATACGGATGTGAGGAGAACAGCAAGCATGCTTGTCCTAACAAATCAATGTGCATCCTGGTCCAGTTGTACAGAACTGATGTGAGCCCTTCAAGGAGACAGTGCTGGTAAAATATTTCCAACAAATCATAAAGGGAGCCCTTCCTTCTATTTTAGGCTCAAATTGGCTAAGTGGCCGATCACAGCAAATGCAGAGGATGAGGGACTTATAGGTAATGCCCCGATTACTTGCCTGTAATGCTAATTACTCTTTGTGCTACTCATCCTCGTCACAGTCATTACAAACCCACCCTCCCTTAGAATTTGACTCAGTTTGATTATTATTGGAGGATTCTGGGAATGTTGGCCTAATTAAAGCACCAAAATGGGTGGTTGGTGTTAAATTCCAGAATTCTCTTGCGTATTTTTACTGTTTGAGAGGTGGGATCACCTCAAATGTAATGACTGTGAAAAGGACTAGTAGGACTGAGAGTAATGAAGATTACTGGTAAATACTCTGGACATCAACTCACCTTGAGGATAAACATCACTACAGGAGGTCACTGCCCATTGAGGAGTAAGTGTTGCCTCATTCTGAAATTATTCAGATCTATGAAAGCAAAAGAGCAAATCAAGCATTCTCCTACCAGGCTCATGTTATTTGGGATTTTCTCCCTGAAGCCAGAAGCATATCATTTCCCACCGTTTTTGGGTTCAGCAAACTCCTGAAAACTCACTTGTAAAACTTGTGGAAAGGCTGCATGGTGCAGACTTGTGTGTCACTCTATCCTTGCTCTCAGCCTTTGTTTTGTGCAATTCTATGTTTTCTGAAGCTACATGTGTTGTAACAATGATAAAGAAACACTTTATAAACTTCTCAATAAATGAATAAATATTGCGTCCAGCTTTTTTTTAAAGATAGTATACTCCTATGGAGTTTGCGATCCCATTCGTTCCCACTTCTCCGCACACCCAGTTCTCGCCTTCTTTCCTCACTCCCAAACTACCATGCAAGCAGGGGACCACAGGATGTAATCAAATACCTCATAAAGGAAATACTATTGATTGTTTAATATTTAATTAAGGTCAAAAGCTTTGAAATTCCACCTGCACAGACCTTGGTGCCTTGGATACTTGGATGATTGTAAGATCTGGTCTCCTGCTCGCACTTCAAGTTGGCATTGTAACAATGTTACATTATTGCAGTTAAAACTAAAAAGAATCATATCTGCTAAAGTTGAAGAATTCGGGGTTACACGGGCCTGAAATGGCCATCCTTATCAGTGAGCCACCTTAAGTGAGTACACAAAATGGCCACTCGTTTGCTCGCTGCATTAAACAAGTAAGATTCATTTATCGCCTCTCATTAAACACAACACTGGCTACAATTGTCCAAAATAATTAATTTGAAGTCTCTTTAACTTTATTTTGGTTTAAAAAAACATAAAAGATACATATTATGCAATTCATGCATATTAGATAATAAAACAGTTAAAATACAAAATATTCCAATGGTGCCGCCTTAGACATATGCGAATACTAAAATATTTACATTTAGAATAAAATACCGGCAATCGATATATCAAGTAAAATAAAAATGCTAAGCTTATAGTCCAATGTAATTAAAATATGAACATAATGTAAAAACCAGTTTGTGTTGGGAAAATACAAATACTAGAAGAGTACATATAAATGAATAGAGCTTTCTCTCATTGAATTTAAACAGCAACAAAAGTGCAGGTGCTTTAAGAGTGCATGTAAACGAACTTGAGCAAGATGTAGAGTACACAGCAATACGGTCTGCCTGATCTCTGAACAGTTCTAAAGTGCCGATGCAGAAAAGTGCATTTTAGATAATAGGACAACACATTTAATTTAGAACATTAAGATTTAAAACCTTTTTTTTCTCTTAGTATACCCACAGCGAACAAACATCTGCTAACACTAACAACAATTTTCTGTGAAGTGTCATTTTTTAGTGTTCTTTTCGCCTCAAGGCAAGACCTAGTTCCCAGGTTTCAACAAATGGGTTTAATCCAGTTTTGCCTCTGCATGGCATATGCTGGGCAGAACAATAATAAGTGTAAATCATTTTCTTGTACATTGGATTGACATAGTACACAGCAATCTTCATTATTATTCGCACCAGTTCTTTGACTCCATTTCGCTGTGTTTGAATTAATTTGCAAAACACCATAACGGAATTTCATGTACAAAGATTTTGCCAGCTGAGGCTGCACTTCATCCAGATATTGCTCAAAAGCCAATGTTGGTTTTATAAGACGGAACAGAGATGTTAAGCCACCAATATCTGGCCAATGGGAAACACTATCTTGTATGTACGCCCAAAAAGTGTTTTTCAATATTTTTTTAGAGGCTGCTGTCAGTGAGGTAGGTGGTTCCCAGAAATGCTTCATGCAAGTTCACAAAACCATGTGTACACATGCTTAACCCACAGAAGGCTAGTGCCTTGATCAAACCTTAGAATCTCTTCTAGCCCTTCTTTATAACTTGCTTGTTCTATTGTGGTCCACAATCGCACCCAGAACAACAAAGGCCTCAATGAAGCCTGGTGGTCCATACGTTTTATATTCAAATCCATGACAATGGGAAAAACAGGTGTGCGCACAGGGAGACTTAGCAACTTCCTAAAAAACATATTTTCTTCCTCCACAAAAGTATTCCTACAGGTGGCCCCCCATAATTCTGCACCAGAAAGAGATGCCGATTGTACCCTGTGTTTGTACACTTCAAGTGCAGGGGACACTGCCTTGGTAACACTATTTGCATGATTTTTAATATTGGAAAGGAATTTTGGAGCAAGATAGCCTTACTCTTTTGCAAATGGGGGTACCAGTTCATTTTGGTGTCGAGTGTAATACTTGATAATTGAAATTAAACACATATTCTAGCTTCTGTTTATGGACAGTTATGCTCTTTTTGAACGATTTGTGTGGATTAACTGCCATGCATTTTGTTTTGCTAGAATTAATTTCCAGACCCTTAGAATCACAATAAACGCTGAAGGAGTCTAATAAACATTGAAGGCCCTTTGGAGTTTGAGATATTAAAATAGTGTCGTTCGCATATAAAAGAGCTGGTACTGGCACCCCACCTAACTTTGGTGAGTCGTGTATACACCCCAGAAGATATTTCGGGGCATCATTTACATACAGTTAAAATAGGGAGGGTGCCAGTACACAGCCCTGTCTTACGCCCCTCCTAACGGGGATTGCGTCAGTAAGCTCTCCCCTCAGACCCAATCTAACTTTTGCATCGGTGTCTTCATGCAATCTTATTATTTGCACAAGAAGATCCTCTGGTACACCTTGATTTTTTAAGGAACTCCAGAGCAAATCTCTGGGGATAAGGTTGAAGGCTAACTTCAGATCTATAAAAGCTATATACGAGTGGCCTTTTTTAAAAATCGTATATTTCCAACTCATACAGAGGAATCTAAAGACCTGGTCAATTGTACTGGTTCTAGCTCTAAACCCAGCCTGGTACTGTGATAAAAATGGATTCTCTTCAATCCAGTCGTTTAATTTTGATAAAATCTGCTTAGCGTAAATCTTTTGTAACGTATTGATTAAGCTTATGGGCCGGTAATTTGCAGGGTCTTGGCGGTCACCTTTTTTAAAAATAGCAATAATTACAGTCCCTTGCCATGACTCCGGTGGGGGGCACCCGCCGCCACTGCATTACAAAGAAGATTACCATATGGTCCCCAAACAGTTTTGTCATACCTCAACATGTCGCCTGGTATATTGTCAGGGCCTGGGGCTTTCCCGGGCTTTACTGAATCGATTGCAGCTAAGGTGTCCTCTAAACTAAAGAACGGGCTGGTTAATGCAGGATTTTTTATATGACCTTGCTGGTTATTTATTGAGTCCATTATAGGCCCTGAATACAGCTTTGAAAAATGATTGACCCAAGTACCTGGGTCTAAGAAAAGATCCTCAATACTTCTTGCTGATGTGTAACCTTTAGCTATCAATCGCCAGAAGCCTACGTGATCCTTGGTTTTGGCTGCTATAATCAATTCTGTCCAGGCACTATCATCCCAGTTTTTCTTAGTTTGCACTATAATCTTTTGTACTTGGACCTTTTATCTCTTAGTGTCTTGACATCATTTGATTTAGCTGCCATAATAAGCTCACTCTTTGCTTTATGGCACTCATTATTGTACCACTGATTAGCTGAGTTATTGACAGCTGTTCCCCCCCCCATTCTCACCGGGGGTTCCTACTCAGGATATGTTTTAGTTTGCCTATCATTGTGTGGTGGATCTGCACTAATGAAAGCTCTGCAACGTGGAGGTCAATATACGGAGAGATGACATCTGAAAAGGTGTTATATATTCTTGTCATAACCTCGTCTTTTTCCACTATTGATGGCCATTTCAAGGCTCTACGGTTGTTACTAGCTGTGGGTTCAGTTGGAATTGGATGACTGTCATTTTCTTTCCAATTCATAGATTGAAAGGGAGAACCTGCTAGTGATAGACACAGAGGATAGTGATCTCTATCATCTCAAATTTCAGCTATTACATTGTGGACATTTAGCCAGAAGTTGATAGATACTCATATATAATCGATACTGCTCTTACAACTCCCGCTGCTAAATTTAGGGGCACTCGGTCTATCAGACGGCAGTCGACCATTGCAGACCCTGAGTCCATGCTCTGAATCTAGTCGAGTGAGTTGCGATACTGCAACTGTGCAGGGCACTGCAGGGCTGCTATCCAGAGGAGGGCTATTGTTTGCAATGTCCTCCTCTTCGAAGATATTTTCTAATCCCACTACCATTTCACATTTTTGTTTAAAGTCTCCCCCCACAATTACTATTGCCCTCGGGTCAATTGCGCTTAAAAACTTGTCTAGCAGCTCTATTACTGGGAATACCTTACTGGATGGACTTGGTCTATTATAGATGTTTACTATATAGATTTTAGTTTTGTCATATGATGAGATCTTTAACCCCAATATATCTTGTGATGGGAAATCCAACTGTGTTATATCCACGCTTAAGGTGATTTTTACCCATATGACAAGGCCACCAGAGGGTCTACCTCTAGCTGAGGGGATGGCATTAACGTTGAATGTTTTATACCCAAGCTTATGGGGAGTTTCCAGGGCCCAAGTTTCTTGCAGCAGGCAGATTTTACTGAGGTCAATATATTCCTGCCATTCGGCATCCTTTAAATTCCTTTTCAACCCTGCTATGTTCCATGATGTCAGCCGTATTACTGGTTGTTGGGTTGATACATTTGGCATATGTGTGATATCAAGGACTTGATCTGCCCCTATTTCACCCCTGATTGCTTGAACCTTGTGATGTTCGTTAGTGAGGTCAGAAGGGTATAATTCATCACTATGTAAGGCCAGGTGGAGCAGACTAGGGGCCATGGGACCCGAGGGCTGAAGTATTTTCTGTGCGTGATCGGTGTGTGGCATGTCTTTGTAAACCGAGTAGTCAATCAGTTCTCTATAATGGATTGAGATAAAAGTCGGAGAGTCTAGGGGTACCAGTCAATCCACTTCATCTAAAGCTGAGTCAGATCCTGACCGAGTGCCAAGCCTTTTGTGCGCTTGGGGCAGAGACGTGCTGCTTAGGTTATATTACATCTGTATACCAGTAGGTGAGGGTGAGCATTTCCTTACTTCCAGTGCTGTTAAAATATGCACCAAGTTCTCGTCCCTTAGGTGCAGCTCAATAGAGTCCATTTGAGAGGAGCACTTACTTAACCTTTTTGCCCATAGTATATCTTCTCTGAAAACCGATCTACACCTCCTAACCTTTCTAATCCAATGAATTGATTTATTTATTAGGGAGTTTTGACCTTAGTGTTTAACGTATTGCATGATTTTAGGCACGTTTATCAAGTAGGTGCTCTTTGCCGGGCAGTGGGTCAGCTCACATGTATCATTAGGATAACGCTTGTTGCTGTCCTCTGATGTATCACGTTTACCCACTTTTCTTCCCCCTAATTCCTGAGTCTTCATAATAAAGGATTTTGTAGGGGGGCATGTGGGAATCGACATCAATGGGGTGATGATATGCGTAGGCTTGCGAGAAGCAGTATTAACCTGGTCAGAGTGAGGAATTATTTCAGAACCCCTAGAATAATCGGGGATATGTGCTATAGGAGACTCCCTGCCCAGGAGATATTTCACCTGGTCTGTAAGGTCTAAAATTTGCGTTTTGAGTAAAGTAACTTCAGCCCTAAGATCCTTAATGATCGCTATTGTGTCTGTCCCTACTGGTGTGGGCACTTCTAACTGAACCTCGTTTCTATGGTTGTTTAGTTCCTGCTCCTCATGATCCTCATTGATAATACCTAAAATCAGCGGACATGATACCATCTCTACTTCATCCACCCACTCCGTATTATTGTCAATTAAGTCTTGTAAAGGAGAGAACCTGTTGGTTAGAGGGATGTTGGAAGAATTGTTGGTGTTGTCAATAACGCTAGTGTCCATGACTTTTGGACTATTGTTATCTATAATCGAGGTAGAATTAAGAATCCCTGGTTCTACAACATCAGAGACCGCTACAGGTTGTATAAGACTGCTGTGACTGGGGGGCTTATTCCTTGCACTCCTTGTGGTGCGTTTGGTGAAAATAGAGGGAATTCATACAGCGGGTTTAGAATTTAAACTGTGGGGAGGAGAGGTCTTGTCTAAAGAATGAGGATTACCTATGGGGACTGGAGTAGGTTCAGGAGTTAATATACATTGGCCCTCCTCCAATAGATCGTCAATGCGATCTAACACGCAGTTATTAGCTGCTGATCTGCGGACAACTTTTGTTCTACTAGCTTTCAAACAGGGTCCATCTGACTTCCCAGCCCCCTCACTAGTAGTAGACTTCCTTTTCCCCATTCTGCTAACAAAAAATATCCCAAAGAAGAAGAAAATATAAATTCAATACAATGGACTTTAAAAAACAATTACAAGCTTAGGACAACGCAGCGAGTACAACACAGCGAGTACTTGGTAATGTATTGTCAGGATACCGCTAAGGAACAAGTGCCAGAGACGGGAGATACGGACTACATTCCGTCTTATATCTCCCCCCTCCTTTACTTGCAGCCACATTGGGATACGATACCTGCCATCGATACAGGTGCAGAGGAGGAAGGCTGCGGGCCCTTTAAGACCGGCTTTATCACAGCCTATGGAGGAGGTCACGTGAGCGCACCGTCATTGGAGGAGGAAGAAGGAAAAGGAACACGGGAGGCGGAGTAAGGGACGCCACCGAGAAGTCGGGAAAAGAACGAAGAAGTGTTTCCTGAGGCGAGGGAGTTCCTAACGGAGGAGAAAGACGGCAAGAGGAGAGCGGGTGCTTCAGTGTGTGCAGCGGAGAGAAGTATCCAGCCGTTCCAGAGTAGAACGGAAGAACCCCGCCACGGCCCTGGAGGGTCATGGCTTTCACAGGTGCGTGGGTGCCTTCGGGGTTATTTAAGGGCAGAAGTAGACAGAGGTCGAGAGGGACAAGAGACCCGAAGGGGTGGACGCACGCTATAAATAATGACACTGATAAAATAAGTGCCTAATGTTTTATGAGTGCTGATATCCTCAAAATTGGTCACATCCCTCACTCCCTCCACTACCACTTTACCCTGTTTCGTTATGTTTTTTCCTTTTTTTTGTTTAACACTGGTGGTCCCTCACACCCTTCCCCATTAGCTGAAAGAATAAGTTTTAAATACTTACCTGAGCCTTTCGTTCTTCGAGGGAGATTATTGGCCAGGAAGACTTCAACCCATGGTCTGCCAGAAGATCCTGAAAAGAAGGAGATAAAGAGATAAATACCAACAAGAGACTGATTGGACACATATTCTGTTTATTTCGTTTAATTTTAATAAAGGAATACTATGAGTAATCCACGCTGTATAAGTCCTTTCTAAGTCCCTACCCATTACAAAAATATCACATGTATATAGAAATGGAGTAGCATACCAAGTTCAATAACAAAGTAAGGAAGAGGGGAAGGAGATTTGAGGATCAGCGTTCAGGACTCACAGTTTGTGTAGTCTTCACCCAGGCCTTGAGCAGCTGCTTGGGCTCCACCACGGTGCAGAATATTTCGAGACTTGCTTTGCCCGTGCCCGCTTACCGTGCTTGAGGCCTACTCGATCCCTGCCACTCTCACCTCTTGTTTTGTGACCTTGTCGCGGTCTCCACAGATGACACCACCTTCAGCTCGGGCCCGCGCAGCGACACACCCGTATGTGTGGCACAATATGTTTAATATCAGGCACCACAGTCCTTTTATGTCTGGGTTGCAATAGCCAATACCCAGCATGGGTTGCGCCCACTAAAGGCCCCTCCAAGTCTCTTTATATTTATATTGTCCATTGGCTTTCATAGTTAAGATCACTCTCTCCTGTTATATAGTGCTTCGCATACTCTGCATTTCCCACCAATCTCTTCGTGTTGCACTCAGGTGAGGAGGTAATGCTTTTGGAGTTTCAGTTAAGGACTCCCAACCCCTGTTCTTATAGACAGTCACGGCCGGCATGACTCGTGGGTGGGAGGTCGCTCAGGGAGGGAGGGGGGTAAAAAAATGTTTTTAATTAAAACTTACCTTCTCCTCTGGTCCCCCGTCGCGTCTCCTTCTCTCTCTGTTCCAAGTCCCAGGAAGCAGGCAGCCTCCTTCTCCTCCCCTAAACCAATCACAACTCTGCAATGGAAGCATTGTGATTGGCTGGGACGCCGACCACACAGGTGTCTATGGGGAGGCCCTTTTCTCCTGCAGGCTGCATGCAGCCTACATGGTAAAACAGGAGAGTGCATATGACTGGTTTGGCTGGTAGAACTTGATTCTGATAACACTGAATGCCTGTTTGTGCCCAAAGTATATTACACCTAGTGTGCCTTATCCAAGTAACTCTCAGGCCATTTGCACCTCCCCCACCTCACTTTGAATTGTGATGTGGGAATGAACTTTAGTACTTAAAAATGACTGGTCATTCTCTTGCACCTTTAATTCAGGGTCACTTTTGAATAGTGCCCCCTCTTAGAAATAGAACCAAAGCACATCCCTTCATACCCCTCTAGATTGTTGGGATCTTTACCCAGGTCATTCAGATTCAATTAATCCTTCTTCACTACTGGTACCATAGAACAACCCCGAAACCGGTCCTAGGATGCTTGTTTCCGGTCCATGGAGGACCTGGTTTGGCAGTTCGGGCTGGACTGTTCCCATGAGGCACAGGGTCAAGACTGATTTGCACATGGCCAGGTCTAAACTGGGGTGGCATGGTGAGCAAAGGAATGATGGATTTAACCCAGTTCTCTTGACTGGGGGTGAATGTTTTGATTTGTTCTGCATTCCGTCCATCATTTGTGTGTCTTTTGCTTTCTCGCCCTAAGTGCGCCAGGTATGCTCAGACGTGAGTCCTGGGCTCACTGTGCCACTGGAATCAAGCTATCCTGGCTGAAGAGGAGTGAAACCTCGAAACCAGTCCTAGGATGCTTGTTTCCGGTCCAGGGAGGGCCTGGCTTGGCAGTTCGGGCTGGACTGTTCCCATGAGGCACAGGGTCAAGACTGATTTGCATATGGCCAGGTCTAAACTGGGGTGGCATGGTGAGCAAAAGAATGATGAATTTAACCCAGATCTCTTGACTGGGGGTGAATGTTTTGATTTGTTCTGCATTCCGTCCATCAATTGTGTGTCTTTTACCATAGAACAAGGGGCACAACCCACAACCTCTCCTCGGGGGACATTCATGCACTGTAGGATAAAGAAATATTACAAAACACTTTCCAGGACAATGAAAGATGGCACAGTTCTGTCACACATGCAATACCCTTACATCTCATTGACAGGCATGTACGCCTAGCCTCTTACAGCAGGTTCTCATGGTCCATTCACCCATTGGATCCAGTTATGCATCTCACCAATATGCACTTACTGAAGGAACCCTTCAGTCTACAAACTTCGGCAATCATCCATCTTAATCCTGACTCCCTGATGTACCTCTGTAAAAAAAATGGTTGTCCAGAGATTTTCATTTTTGATTTGTGTTTTTGGTTCAGATTTTGCAAGTACATGTGCGTGTAAGTTCTGTGGGAGGAAGCTTTAGAAATTTCATAGGTTTTAACACCCCATCAATATCTTCTCAACCAAATTCACACTGAGCTTTCTCTACATATGCATGATCTGCAACATTTACAAGTCTTCTCATCAAGTAGAATGCTTTTTTAATGTGTCCATGCACAGAATATGACGCTGGTGGAATGTCATTTAGTGGGACTGATCTCCTGAACACACTGTACCAAGATCATCAAATGTGTGAAGGTCAGAACTTGTTTTGCACAAAAGTACAAGGTATTTTTCTAAGTCTTTAAAGTCACATTTTTTTTCTTTGTCAGCGAATCCTTTTAGAAACTTCACAGGTTCAGCAGTTAAAGTGCCAAGCTTTTTTTCAATTTTGTTCATAGTGTCATCACCCGTAAGAATATGTGCCTTGATAAGAACACTGGGCATCTCTGGGTCAAGTTTCTTGTACAAAATATGAAGCGGGATTGTGTCAGTCAGTCAGTCAAAACCACTTTAATCGATTAATTAAAATCATAAAAGTACATCACAATAATTCATACACATAATTAAATACATTATAAAATACAATATAATTAACAATTCCTTTAGAGATCATCCAGAATAATGAATAAAACATTGGGATCATGGACCGGGCTGGGCATCAAGTTTTTTCCTTGTCCGCACCGCAGCAGTCAAGAAACTAGCAATATTAAAAATAGTCCATGGGCAATCTAGTAATTGCAAATACATCACAGCAGGTTAAACCTGATTAAAACCTTTCCCATTGAGCAGTGGTAAAATGTACTTCTTTCTACTTTCTACATAATAATTATAAAATAGAATAAAGTGCGCAGTGTCTTGAATTGAACTATCATCGCATTTACAAAGAGCAGCATCCTCAGGTTTACTCCAACCCTGAAAACTCCCTAAATTAAAATGTATCAGATTAAAACGAAACCTGGTCAACAACCACTGGTGATAATGATTCGTAACCAACTTGAGATAAGGCTCAATCTGGGGAGAGGTTAATAATAAAAAGTGGGCCCTTACCGACAGTTTGTTTAGTTCCACTCCCTCCCGCTCTTGAGACCTTAGGTTCAGGAACTGAGCCTTAACCCAAGCGATATCACCCTTGGTGATCACATCCGGGTTCTCGTAAATCTCTGGGCGCCCTAGGTTATAAAACATCTTCTTAATGTACGAGAGCCAGGGGATATCGGACGCTCTATCTAGACCAGTACAATCTTTTAAAATTAATCGATTTAGGGAGAGTTCAGGGTTCAGCCATGTTTTCAGCCAGAATATTAAAGGGGCCAGGCTAATATGGTCAGACACGTAATCCATACCCAGTTCTTGATGCATAGAGAAGGTAGGGGATGATTGGGAGATGGAGAGCACTGATCGGAAACATTTATTTTCTACCGTCTGGACCTCCTCCGCTTTTCTATACCCCCAAATGGCAGCACCATAAGTCGCTATAGCCAAACATTTCGCCCTGTAGATCGCAAGGACTGCCTCGCAAGGTTTACCACCCAGACGTCGGGCAAAACTTAATATGGCAGAGGAGGCTCTACCAACACTGTTCTTCTTTGCTGTAAGCTGCGGGGTCCATGAACATCTATCGTCAAACAGAACCCCCAGGTAGGTAAAAACCTTTACTTTTGTGACCTCCGCTCCATTACAATAAAAGTTTTTAACTTTATTTTTCCGAGAGCCCAGGGACATGACATGTGATTTGGAACTATTCACCACTAGATCTAGGGAACTCATGAACTCTCCAAAGGAGTTCAGTAGTCTCTGTAGTCCCAAAGGGGTGCGAGCCAGTAGGACAGCGTCATCCGCGTACAGCAGAACAGGTAAAGTACTGTTCCCTATACGTGGAATGTCCAAACTGGCCTTGCCTAAAGTTAAATCTAGCCTGTTAATATATAACGTAAAAAGCAGAGGGGCCAGGATACAGCCCTGTCTAACCCCTCTGGCCGATTTAAATTGACGTGTGCATTTGCCCTCGTGGGATACCCTTACTGCAGCATATAAATCTTGGTGCAATTCCGCTAAGAAATGAACCAAACAGGGGTCAATCCCCAAGTCCAGCAGGATCATCCACAGCTTCGATCGGGTCACCAGATCGAAAGCTGAGGATAGATCCATAAATGCCAAATGAATAGGACCTTTAGTGGCTTTTGTGTACTTGTTAATTAACAAGTACAAATTAAGGCACTGCTCCATAGTACCTCTTCCAGGTCTAAAACCATATTGAGTCTCTGCTAAAATCCCTCTCTCCGTCACCCGGTCTGATATTTTGTTCAGGATCACTTTGCCCAAAATTTTGACTGCTGAATCAATTAATGAGATGGGTCGGTAACAACTCGGGTCACCTCTCTCTCCCTTCTTAAAAACCGGTATGATAATTGATTTGAACCAGGACTCTGGAAACCCACTTACTACACTGGCATTAAAAACATTAGTTAGAATATTGCTCCACAACTCAATATCTCCTTTATAGAGATCCAGAGGGACACCATCAGGTCCCGGGGCCTTGTTGGAAGCAGAGTCTTTAATGGCCTTCCCCACGTCATGTTTATTAAATACCAAATGGTTAAGGGGGGGGGGGATGTTGCGGGAACCTTAAAAGTAGCAAAACTCAAATTGCTAGCATAAATTCGTTCGAAATGGTCCAACCACTCCCCCTCTGGGATATTAAAATCAAGAGAAGCACTATCCTCTCCCGTTAAAAGTGGGTTGTTAACTATATTCCAAAACTTTGCACTGTCCTTAAGGACCTCTACCGAGGATAAGGCATCCCGTGCCTCCTTTTTAAGTTTGTTTTTTCATTTCTGGATGGTTAATTTATAGTCTTTCCTCAGAGCTGAGATTTGGGCCTTGTCCCGGGGTAGCTTTTTTAAAGCAATTAAAAGATTATGGTGGGCCCTAGAGCAGCTGGTGTCAAACCACTTTTTCCCCTGCGAAGGACGTGATTTGCTAGGGATGGTTAGGTCTATAGCAACCTGGTTACAAATCAAATCAAAGGCAGAAATAATCTCTCCACTGGGGGTGGAAGGGTCCATACATTTACTAAACCCATCTCTGTTTTTCGCCACTAAATTCTCCATAAAATCCTCCGGGACAACTTTAGTCCACTTTATTTTCCTACCATGGTCCCGAGAGGCCAGGCTAGCAGTGGGGACTGGGACCAGTGGTGTCTCCTTCGGACAAAAGCCCTTTTCCAATAATAAAATTACCGGATTGTGATCACTTAATGGCGAGCGAAACACCTTATAGCTATAGACCCACCTTAAAAGAGCAGGGATAGGAAAATATAATCCATAATTGATTCACTATCCCGGGCTTCAAATGTCGCTACCCGTTCACTCTTGGTTAAAAAACAAGGCTCAAAAAGATCCGCCATTTGAAGAAAATCTTCCAGAGCCTCTCCCTTAGTAGAATGTTCAAAATGTGGTGGGGCAGAAAGCGGTGGCCCATGGGGATCGACAATCTTACAATTAAAATCACAAAGATGGGTGTTAAAATCACCCATAAAAATAATTTTAACAAAAGTGGTCTGACGTGCATTATACAATTCTAAAAAATTAGATAAAAGACTAAGGTTCTCATTCTCGGATATGCAATCCCCAGCGTTATAAAAATTTATAAACAAAATTTTAGATTGCGTATCAGTGATAAATTCCACCAATTGGCAGTTATGGGAGGCTATATCTAACTGAGAAATCTTGACCTTGAGTTTTATAGAAAAAAGGAGCAACAACCCTCCCTTTGCTCTGCCTGCTGCCGATGGTTGTGCAGGGTGAAAATAGGATTTAAAACCATCAATCCATAAGCTATTTTCTCTAGCCCAGGTTTCCTGTAGAGCTATAATGTCAAAACCTGCAACAAACTTTAGCCAGTTTGCATCATCTTGTTTGGAGCGTAACCCAGCTACTTTCCAACTCATGATCTTCACAAAGTCACCAGGGGCCCCTGAGTTAGTTGTTACATTGATACTACATAATGTGGAGACTGAGGAGTCTAGTCAATCATTTACATCAAGCTGAGACAGGGGTTGAAACCTATTAGATGTGGGAATAACATCAGCGCTCCTATCTGTGTTCTTGTTTTTGGGGTCAACCTGAAAAGGAACTATAGGGGAACTCCAAGACGCAAGGTCGTTGCTATGTACAGCACAAGACACCGGGGCCAAGGGGGAGACAGGTCGTGGTGGAGGACAATATCTCCCTCATATGTTAAGTAGTCTAGGGGGCAATGGGTAAAAGAAGCTTAGAGGAACAGCCCTTATATTGCCTACCTCCCCAGCCAGATCTGAAGCATCCCATAGCAGTCGTGTTGCTACAAAGGGATTATTAAAATTGACCACCACACAGTCCCCCTTAAGTTTTTTCCTAGTACCACCAATCCAGCCGACCCGCCTAGCTGTTAAGATGTGACGTGAGATGTTTGCATTGCCCGAACAGTTCAGGTCATACCATTTCCTAGTGACTGCCAGTAGTGCTTCAGTTGATTCAGTCTTACCATGCTCTAAAGGCGGGACTCTGACCAAAATGGCCACCAACGGGACAGCCTCAGGAGGGAGATTAATGCAGGGTTGGGTTAAGTTGTTACATGAAGAGTGGCCAATAACAGGACTATCCTGAGGTCTATTTTGGACAGTAGAACTGATGTTCCTACTCAGGGGCTCCTCCGTGTCTCTTCCCTCTGGGGCTTTCATAATAGGGTTAGATTTGATTAAACTCAAAGTCCTAGCAGAATCCCCCGCTCTTGTTACTAGGGTTGGCTGTTGTTAAATGCGCCGAGCTAGGAGGCGTGTTATTTTGTGTGATGTTTCGAGCCTGACTTAAAGCTGAAAGTGTGGAATCAATCTTAGCACATTTCTCTAATAGGCTAACAACACACATATTCAAAGTATCAACAATGTCTTTGGCGATGGTAGTTAAAGTCTTCTCAAGCCGGCTAGAGAAAATGTTTTCCACCATGTCCCGAACTGATGAGTGAAGGGAGTCAATAGGCTGTGGGCTAGGGGCCAGAGGGGTGCCGCTAGAAATAGGGTCCCGCTTGTTTGGTTTTTTACTCGTTTTCCTAGAACCTTTTGACTGGGGCTTCAATTGCCTTTTAGGTACAGGGGCCTTGTGGGGTGTAGGTTTAGGCATAATAGTAGAGGGGACATTGGCCAAATCATCACCAGCAGTACTTTGTGGTTCAGCCGCCAAGGCTGGGGCACCAACAATAACGACTGGCTCTAGTGGAACGGAATGATTCCCCAAAGTCTGCAAAGAGCCAGGTTGTAGCGTTTCATTATCATTAAGACCAAGTTCTCTCTCAGCCTGAGCAATTTCAGAAGTTAGCACCCCCACTGCTGACGTAAGGTACGATATGATTGTTGCCGACTTTCTCGGGACTTTCGCTTTTGCCCCCCCCCTGGTCCTGTGTAGTATGAAGTTTCCGCTTACCCATCATTAATCCTTAATATCGGGAACCAAGGGGAATGGCCCGGCCTGGCCTCTTCTGGCCCCTGACGGCCACAGACGGCCCGCCCTCTGCCCGGGCGCCTCCCGCGATGCGGGAGGCGTTCCAAGTTCTTAAGGCGCCTCCAGGCGCGTTAGTGGCGTCAATGCTGTGCGCCGGCCACGGGACTGCTGGGCAATGTAGTGCTGCCATTCCCCTCACGGTGCTCCGGGTATTGCAGGTGATACTGCCATTCCCCTCACGGCGTGCATTGTTTGCGGGCCCCCAGGAGCTCTCGGCGCTCCGAGTTCTTAAGGCGCCTCCAGGCGTGTTAGTGGCGTCAATGCTGTGCGCCGGCCCCGGGACTGCTGGGCAATGTAGTGCTGCCGTTCACCTCACGGCGCTCCGGGTATTGCAGGTGATACTGCCGTTCCCCTCACGGCGTGCGTTGTTTGCGGGCCCCTTTCTGACCTCTTCCATAACCTACCTATAACTCTGACAATCCTTGACTAATGAACATTGCAACAAATCTAAGTAGCACAATAATAACATCTGTCTCATTTGACAGTACAATGGCTTAATTTAAACCATTTTGAACAGCCCACTCAACATGTGGCACAACACGAAGGTCAGCTTCCTCCAATTTGCTGTTAAGTTCTTGAACAATATGGCCCATACCTTATATCTCTGGAGGCATCAACTCCTCATTGACAATCATTCCACTAGCAATAATTGGAAATGCACTGAAGCATCAGCAATGTTTTCGCGAGTTAACATCTCCAAGTTTTTCTTGTTAGATGTCGATGACCAGAATAGATTGTGAATTTTTGATGCAAGCAAGGTCGATTGTTCCACTTGTAGACATTCGTCTGATTCTCTCATATTATTTGACAAATAATTCAAGATAACTGTCAAAGACAACGTGCAATTCTTGCAAGGTGCACACTGACTTGGATATCTGGCGAACAGTCTGAACAACCTCTCCAAGGTTTTGCAAGGATAAAATCTTAACCATTCGCAATTGTGACATATAGTCCTGAACAACAGCAGTTTTCAAGTGGGACATCTTTTCGAATTGAAATTCTGCAGGTGAAAGTTTTTTTAGCTCTTGCAGGAGTTTGTGCTTCACTGGTTTGGTTGCAGCATCTCTGTCAAATAATGTGTTTGTGTTTGTTGGAAGAGGATCATAAGAGAGAATGTCCTTGATAAATTCACCCCTTTCTTTAGCTACATCCATCTCTCCATTTGCTTGTGAAAGTTGTTTTTTGTAACCTGTTTTGTAGTGGCTGGCAGGATGAAACTTTTACTATGGCAATTAAAGTGTGGAAGTTTAGCTTTAGTGATCATGTCAAACAGCTTTTTCTCCTTCAATACAAATCTTTCCTGCTTCAGTTCTGTGTATAGTTTCAAACCATGTTCCAGGACATATAGTAAATGTGTCTTTATACCACTATCCACATATTGTTTGGTCACAAAGTTGTGAAGTCGCACAGGTTCAGTCCTTTCGAAGGGGTTTCCTTGCTGCTGCATGAAATGAAGAAGACTGTCAACATTTTTATTATAACATTCCCCTCTTTTTCCCACATGTTCACGGTGAGGAACAGTTAAACAATGGTCCATTAATTTTGAATTTATCATCTCACTGAAAACATTGCAAATAGAAAGGACTTCATGGTAAACTTGCTGCCATTGCGCAACATATTCCCTTTTACGTGTCTGACAAACAATTCCCTTGGAGCTTTTCTGTGATCTTTGGATCGTCTGTAACAGTTTCATATATAGAGCCACAGCATTGAACCTCCCATCTCTGTTTTTCACCACAACATGTCTTTGGATAAATTTTCTGTAAAGGTAAGATTTTCCACCTCTAGCTTCTTAGCTCTTTCCAAGTACGAGGACCCATATCTTAGGTCGTTTATACAATTGAATTTGTGAAACCCAGTAATCAGTGACTCCACATTCTTCACCCGCAGCTCCAAATCACCTTCCCGATCAACATGTACCAAGTTTTTCACTAGAGCTATTATGTGTAAAACATGTCCCATTTCCCCAGTATTTGCAAAGTTCTGATTTTTCTTCACATTCTTTGACAAACTCTACAAACTTGATTTTCAGGTTTTCTGATTTTGAACTGAGCGCCTGGCTTTGCATTATGTCTTTTGAATGAAGTGCACCCTGTGCCTTGTTCACTTTTGAGATAAGATATGCAAAACCTATTTTTTCATTCTTATACCAGAAACATTATAATGCAATGTTTCTATAGCCACAGATATGATGAGCATACCTTGTAATGAACGAACATAATGAGTTCCGCTCAATACTGACTGGACAGTTTTGCTTCGAAAGATTTCAGCCTCAATAAGTGCATTGTGTATGCCACATTCACTGAGATAACTTCCTGCACACTGCAACACAACTTTTGTCATGTGGAAATCACCAATCTTTGGATAAAGATCATCACATTCTACTGGCTTGCTCATAAAAATGTCAGTTACAATACGGAAAACACCTTAGTCACAGAAAACTGGCAGGATAGGCTAGTCTTCGAACTGAGCATGCACATTTTTTTTTTTAGAGCTGTGTATACTGTTGTGTAGTTTGTGACTGGAGATGGTCTTACTGGTAAAAAGCCAACCAATTTCGGTGGGACAGAATTCTGGGAGATCAGAGTATGAATTCTAGCCCATGGAGAAACAGCCTTTTCTTCCCAGACCTCCTAATATTTAGGAAATCCATAAAGACTTGGCTCTTTAGTAAATAAAAGCCTGCATATATTTGACTGACTTTCCCCTCCTGCTTAGTACAGCAGCAGCACCAAGACGCCCCAGGGCATTTGAGCGCCATATAAAATTATATCAATCAACCAATTAGGGGTTTGCCAAATGCACTACTCACCCATTAGGGTCTCAAGGTGCTGGGGGCAGTGGAACTCCTTTGGGGTCATTCGCAGAGCCAGGTCTTGAAGTCTTTCCTGAATTGGTGCAGTGTCGGGCTTCGACGGAGGTGAAGGCTGAAAACGTTCCAGGTCTTGGATGTGAGGTAGGAGAAGAATCTTCCATCCGCTCTGTTCCTGTAGAAGCGTGGGACTGTGGCTAGGGCGAGGTCGGCTGAGCGGAGGTTTCTCTTGGGGGCTATGAAAGGAGAGGGTGTTGTTGGGGTATTGTGTTGTGGAGGGCCTTGTAGGCGTGCATGAGCAGCTTGAAAGTTATTCTTCTTTCGACGGGGAACTAGTGGAGGACATGGAGGTGTTGGGTGATGTGGTTGTGCCGTGGGATATTGAGGATTAGTCTGGATGTGGCGTTCTGGATGGTCTTGAGGTTGTGGAGGAGTTTTTTGTTGATTCCGGCAAAGAGGGCATTGCCGTAGTCCAGTCTACTGGTGATAAGGGCATGGTAACCGTTTTCCTGGAGTCAGGGGGTATCCATTTGAATGTTTTGCATAGTATGTGGAAGGTGTTGAAACATGCGGGGGAGACTGCGTTGACCTGATGATTCATAGTGAGCGATGAGTCCAGTATGATGCAGAGGATACATGCATAGTCTGTTGAGGTGGGTGGGTTTCCGAGGGTGGAGGGCCACCAGGTGTCATACCATGCAGTGGGGGTGGAGTCGAGGATGAGGACTGTTTTCTCTGAGTTGAGTTTCAGGCAGCTGTTCTTAATCCAGGTTGTGAAGGCTTTCATCCATTCTTGGAAGTTGTGCCTGGTGATGTAGGGGTTCCTTGGTGAGGGAGAGGATGAGTTGGGTGTCATCGATGTAGGAGACAATGTTGAGCCCATGGTTTCTGATGATGGTTGCGAGGGGGGCCATGTAAAAGTTAAGGAGGCTGGGGTTAAGGGAGAATCCTTGGGGTACTCTGCATCTGGTCTCTTTCTGTTCTGAGAGGAAGGGCAGGAGTCTTAGTCTTTGTGTTCTGCCCATGAGGAATGAGCGTATCCAGTCTACGGCCTTTCCTTGGATGCTGGCGTCGTGGAGTCTAGTGGTTAGTGTGCGGTGGGTGACGGCGCAAAGGCTGCTGATGGGTCCAGGAGGATAAGGGCTGCCAATTGGCCTTGGTAAAGGAGGGCTCGGATGTCGTCGGTGGTGGCGAGAAGGGCGTTTTCGGTGCTGTGGTTGTTGTGAAATCCTGATTGGGAGGTGTGTAGCATGTTGTTGACTTCGATGAAGCATGCTAGCTGGGTGTTGACTGCCTTTTTGATGACCTTGGCTGTGAAAGGAAGCAGCAAGATGGTCCTTAAGTTCTTGAGGTCTGTTGGGTCTGGGAGGGTTTCTTTAGGAGGGGGTTGACTTTGGCACGCTTCCAGTTGTCGGGGAATTTGGCGGTCTCGAGGGAGCAGTTGATGGTTCAACGTAGTTCGGGTGCGATGGCTGTGGTGACCCTGTGTTGTAGAGTGTCTTGATCTTGAGGTTAAAGAAGGAGCTGAGTCTGTTGCAGAGGTCTTGGGAGGGAGTCTGTTGTTTCACTGAGAAGAGCATCCTTGGAGTTGTGGGCGTTGGAAAGGATTCTGTCTTGGAGGAAATTCTTCTTTGTGGATTTGATGAGTTGGTGGTGTGCCGTGGTGGCTGTTTTGTAGGTGGTGCGTGTTTCCAGAGTTTTGCAGTTTTTCCACGTCTTTTCCAGTCGTCAGCATTAGCACTTGGATTCTTGGAGTGCCGTGGTGAACCAGTTTGCTTTCTTGTTGTGTCGCCCTGTAGTCTTCTGGAGGTGGATGATTGTGTTGGTGCAGTTGGTGATCTATTGGTGGAGGTTGCTTGACGTGGTGCTGGAGTCTGTTGTAGTTGGGGGTGGAGTGCAGGTGAGGGTAGAGGTGAGGTGTTCTTCAGAGACTTTGTTCCGGATCCTGCGGGCGCCAATAAGTAGAGATTGGGCGATACACTGGAAGGAGGGGAGCAGAAGCGACACACGGGGGGGGTCGTGGGGGCAGCAGTAGTGGGAAACGCAGGAAGAGGGAGCAAAAAAGAGGCAAAAGAGACCAGAGAAAAGAGGTAAAAGAGAACAGAGGACATAGAACAGAGTGGAATAGCAGAAGAGCCGGATGCTCTTCCAGTAGACCACCAGGAATGAGGCATTGGCAGGAGCCTGCGTGTGGAGTAGGGCCTCGAACACCTACCTGGCAAGGAGCTCAGGCTCAAGGGCAGTCCCTCAACGGTGGGGCTGCACGGGGAGACCAGTGACACTGACCAGGAAGGTCAGAGGTCTTGCAAATCAAATGTATCCTGCCCTCACCGAATAAGTAATATGATAAATTGAGTTAAATCAGCTTTGCAGGCCGCTGCATCAGGTAGAAGGTCCATGTCCTCAGCCACTTTTAAACTTTCTGGTAGCGTGGGACATGTTGATGCCTTGTTGTGATTTTGGCAAAAAGAACAATTGATGGACAGAATGTTGAACAATGTGAAAACATTCACCCCAGTACAGAGATCTTGACCTAAATCTATTCTTCTTTTGCTCCTCATGCCATTCCAGTTTAAACTAACCTATATACAAATCAGTCTTGACCCTGTTCCACATTGGAACAGTCCAGCCGAACTGCCAGGTCTTCCTCGAACTGGAAGCAATCAACCTGTGACTGGTGTTAGGGTTTTAACCCTCATCAGCCAGACTAGCTTGACTCCAGTGGGATAGAGAGCACAGGACCCACGTCTGGGCATACCCATTCCACTCAGGGTGACAAATGCTAAAAGAACAATTGATGGAGAAAATGTTGAACAATGTCAAACATTCACCCCAGTTCAAAGATCTGGGCCTGAATCCATCCATTTGCTTGTTTCTGGTCCAGGAAGGGCCCAGCTTGGCAGTTCAGGCTGGACTGTTCCCATTAGGAGCAGGGTCAAGACTGATTTGCATATGGGTGGGTCCAAACTTGGGTGGCGTAGTGAGCAAAAGAAAGATGAATTTAGTCCAGATCTCTTGACGGGGGGTGAAGGTTTGGTTCACTCAACAGTCTGTCCATCATTAGTTGCTGCAGTGAGAAGGGTATGCCCAGAAGTGGGTTCCCTGCTTGCTGTGTCACTAGATTCAAGCAAAGCTAGTGTATGAGAGGTGTAACCATGAAACCAATCCCAAGACACTTATTTCTTGTTCAGGGAGGACCGGGCTTGGCAGTTTGGGCTGGAGTGCTCCCATGAGGAGCAGGGTCAAGACTGATTTGCACTTGGCTGGGTCCACACAGGGGTGGCATAGTGA
The DNA here is from genome assembly GCF_964204655.1 of Triturus cristatus. Lineage (NCBI taxonomy): Eukaryota > Metazoa > Chordata > Amphibia > Caudata > Salamandridae > Triturus > Triturus cristatus. Next base: position 656,488,038 of record NC_140594.1, read on the forward strand.
ATAAAAGAACAATGGATTTAACCCTTATCTCTTGACTGGGAGTGAATGTTTGATTCATTCAGAATTCTGTCCATCATTTGTTGCCACAGCACTTTTTTCCCTTAGTGGGAAGGGTATGCTCAGACGTGGGTCCCTTTCTGGCTGTGCCACTGGATTCAAGCTAGCCTGGCTGATGAGGGGGTTATCCTAAAACTGGTCCCAGGATGCTTGTTTCTGGTTGAGTAAGGACCAAGCTTGGCAGCTCAGCCTGGACTGTTCCGATGAGGAGCAGGGTCAAGACGGATTGCATATGGCTGGGTCCAAACTGGGGTGGCATAGTGAGCAAAAGAATGTTGGATTTAATTCAGATCTCTTGACTGGGGGTGAATGTTTGATTTATTCAGCATTCCGTTCATCATTTGTTGCTGCAGCACTTGGAGTGATTTTGCACATGTTGGCATGGCTTTGTTTGTTTATGCCTACAGCTTACACAGCTTTTTTTACAGCAGCTACTTTATTGGTACAGTCTTGAAAAAGCACTATGGCAGTATTGTGTGTGTTGGACAATCTTGACAAAGAACAGCTGTCGTCAAAATCAAAATTATCAAGAGCAGCAATTGTAAATCCTTTCCTGGTAAAGTGACTTGGAAGTGCTGTGCTGTCGGATTCACAAGGTTTTTCAGCATGAGCTGCTAACAAGTTCCTGCTCTGTACTATGTCATTATACTTTGTTGATACACCTATCATATTCATTGAAGTGATTAGGTCCCTACTTTTGCACTTGTCATAGATTGCAATGGCAGTCATCTTGTGTAGCATTGTTTTTTTGCTGTGATGTAATTCATAAAACATGATTTGGAAAGGACATTTGCACAGCATAAGCCTGTTGGTTCATGGGATTGTCTTTCACTTCTTCACTTATATGTTCAAAGCCATCATCAATGTTGTCGGCTTCTGTTCCGAACTTAAGATCTTTAGTTTGTAACAGTTTTGCTTTGCTGATATTAAACAATTATGTAAAAAATGTTAAAACACCATCAGGCCTTCTTGTTGACTGTCATGATTTGCAGAGCTCTGGGGCATCACAATATTTTCCATTAAATTTATAATCAAAATCTTTCAGGACGTTTCTTAAAAAGGTTCCTGATGATTTTACTGCATCCTGTGATCTTATTTTGGCAGCAAGAATTCCAGGAGTCAAATCAGCTGAGAACACCATAGGTGGCTCATTCTTTTTGTTAGACTGACAAAAACAAATTCTGTCATTGTACATTCTCACCAAAAAAATCTTACTTTCATTATTATGGATCAACACAGTTTCATTAATGTTGACCATTATTTCTCTGATCTCACTGAGTATGAACCCATAGCCAGCATTCAAGAGTGGCTTTAAAACTTAATTTGCTTTTTTAAAGAGTGAAAACTTAACTGAAGGCTGGTAGTTACGTTGCTATTGGGAGCTCATTGTACTTTCATATTTTCGAATTTATGCACGCCTGCAGTTCAGGTGGGCATAAAAATCCCCTGCAAATACATTCACGTGCCTGTTTACATCAGATATGTGACTGGAAACTTCATCTTGGAAGAAACTAGTTGCAGATAAAAATATGTTTCTCCTTTGAGACTCACATACTCTATACTTTTTTCTTTCATCAATCCCTTTGGCCCTTGCTCTGGCTAGACCACAGATAACACTTTGAAGATCCTCTGCTTTCTGATTAGTCGTTGGAGGTGGACAAGGGCTGGCTATCGATCTACTAAGAGGATGGGCATTGGGTTTTGGTAGTCGTCACATTCTCAGAAGACTCGGATTCTTGTTGTGATTCACCGGTTTTTGCTATTTTTTTTTACACAGTTTTTCCAGAATGTTTCCATTGCATACGACTTGCAGCACTTGTTGTTGCAATGATAAAATATGTTATCCTCCTTATCAATCAGTTTCAATCTTTTGTGAACTTCGTCTTTCCGTATTTCTACAGCATCTCGAACTCTCCTGTCCAGCTGCAGTTGATGTTAGCTTATCTTTTATATTAGTTTGGCATATGACACATTTTTCTTTGTTGAAGGAGTCCTCAGATTTTGTAGTTAGCAACACTCTGTCAAGGGGTAAAGATCCTCTGCTAAAACCTGCTTCACTCATATTTGCAAATTTGAATCAACTGAAAGCTTGAAACAAAAACAATATTATAATAAATTACCAATATAATGGCTAAAACACATCATTATCAAGCAATACAGGGAAGGGTTGCTCTGTGGAGCTATTTTCTGTCTCTATAAGACTACTTGACCCCCCAAATCTATGTTTTGACACCAAAATGAAGTATATATGTCTTATGGTTCCTGAAATACTACATCATCACTGCAACACATCCGCCCTTTTCAAAAATGTTTTCTAAAAAAATTTGGCCCGGATTAGCTATGTCTACAGAAGCTAAATTACTTGTCTAATTATACAAAAACACAAATCAAAAATCCTGCGTGATCTGGGGCTAGATGTTGACCTGATCGCCTTTCTGGCCACTGCCCACGTTAGTACAACGACTGTGGTACGCTTTAATGAAGACGGGAGCCTGACAGACTCTTGGGCAGTAAAAAGAGGGGTCCGGCAGGGATGAATTTTGGCTCCCTTGCTGTTCACCCTCTACATCAACAAACTGGGGGACTCCTTAACATCCTGCTGTAGAGATATACCTAGAGCTGGCATCAAGATGATTCCCGCACTCTTGTACGCTGATGATGCGGTTTTAGTGTCCAGAACAGCAAGGGGGCTGCAACTACTTTTAAACTGTTTTATAGATTTTATGGATTCCTTGGATTTAATGATCATGCCATGACCATAGGCTCCCGGAAGGTGGCCAAGGCCAAATTTTATTGCACGGGGCCGAGTTAACTAAAGTGTCCACGTTCCCATACCTAGGGGTACTTTTCAATGACCAAGGTTCTTGGTGCGCGCAGCGCGCACTAAAAAAGAATGTTTTAGCCAGAGAGGCGGGGGCTATCCTGGATTTTGCAAAAAGAATAGGGTTGAAGCCATTTCCCGCGCTTCTGAAGGTTTATAATGCAAAGTGTATTCCTATGACCACCTATTGTAGTGACATCTGGGGCTATAAGGATGTGAAGGGAATTCAAGAAGCAGAGAACAACTTTAAGGGCAAACTTCTCTCGATCCCTGTTGCTACCCTGATTTTTAATCTACATGAGGAACTGGGAGTGGGCTACATTTTGGACAAGATTGCGGCCATGCCGCTCTTACGTTGGTTGAGAATCTGGGCTCAACCGACCCCAAATCTAAATCAGTCAATCAATCAATCAAGCATTTGTAAAGCGCACTACTTACCCGTGAGGGTCTCAAGGCGCTAAGGGGTTGGGGAAATGCTGCTACTGTTCGAAGAGCCAGGTCTTGAGGAGTCTTCTGAAGGTCAGTAGGTCTTGGGTCTGCCGTAGGCAGATGGGGAGGATGTTCCATGTCTTGGCGGCGAGGTGGGAGAATGATCTGCCGCCGGCGGTCACTCTTCGGATGCGGGGGACAGCAGCGAGGGCGTGGTCAGTGGAGCGAAGCTGGCGGGCGGGCAGGGGTGTAGAAGATTAGTCGGCTGTTGAGGTATGCTGGTCCTGTGTTGTAGAGTGCCTTGTGTGCGTGGGTGAGGAGCTTGAAGGTTATCCTCTTGTTGACGGGGAGCCAGTGCAGGTCTCTCAGGTGGGGTGTGATGTGGCTGCGGCGAGGGATGTCGAGGATCAGGCGTGCTGAGGCGTTCTGGATGCGTTGGAGCCGTTTAAGGGGTTTGGACGAGGCTCCTGCGTAGAGGGCGTTTCCATAGTCCAGTCTGCTGCTGACGAGGGCCTGGGTGACCGTCCGTCTCGTTTCGGCAGGGATCCACTTGTAGATCCTGCGGAGCATGCGAAGGGTGTTGAAGCAGGAGGAAGAGACGGCGTTGACCTGCTTCGTCATGGAGAGGGTGGAGTCGAGGATGACCCCTAGGTTGCGTGCGTGGTCGGTGGGCGTTGGAGCTGTTCCTAGTGCGGTCGGCCACCAGGAGTCGTCCCAGGCCGAGGGGTTGGATCCGAAGATGAGGACCTCCGTCTTGTCCGAGTTCAGCTTCAGTCCGCTGTTCCTTATCCAGTCGGCGACGGCCCTCATTCCTTCATGGAGGTTAGTTTTGGCGGTGTGGGGGTCTTTGGTGAGGGAGAGGATCAGCTGGGTGTCATCGGCATAAGATCAACGTATTATTGTAGATTGTATTGCACTAGATTTACAAATTCCCTGGCTGAAAATTATTAAGGATCAGACAGAGAATCTTGGTTGCCCCGGTTTGTTTCTGACCCCCACCCCCCTGGGCAAGACCGCTATTAGAGCTTTTAAACAGCAGTTTTTAGACAAGTGCCAAGGTCCAAGGGAGGAGAATTAATTAATTAAACCCTCAGTGCGAAGGTTTGTCACACTGAGCCTGGGCCAGGAGATGCAACCATATCTATCTTATGTTAACAAAGCTTACCATCTTTTTGTTTTGACGAGATTTCGATTGACTATAGTTCCCTGGTTACTAGCATTTCCCAAAGGCTATTCCGAACCGGATTCATTAAGACCCTGTCCTTGTGACACTTTCTTTGAGCAAGATACTCTCCATCTAATGTTTTTCTGCGCTCATTACGATTCCATGCGCAGGAAGGTCATTCACCCCCTGCTCAGAGGTTGCAAATTTGTTCAAGTGAGGCCGGCTCTGATTTATCTACAAATGTTAGGCTCGCCTATAGTCTGTGTCGGGTGGCAAGTTTCTTAACTGTGGCTATTAGACATAGGAATAGGCTGCCATTGAGATGGCCATCCTGGATACTGTGAATCATGTTCTTCTGATTTATGCAAAATAATTTTAACAAGATAATATGTCTGTTCCTAGCATACTGTTTTATCATTATTATTGTACTTTATGTCCACCAATAATTTCTGAATAATACAAGGGACAGTCTTAATATTTACAGTTTTAACAGGATGTCATTTTAATGAAGTGTTTCCTTTTATGAATTTTGTGATGACATGAGGCTTTAGACTGATTGTCCCTTGTGCCCCAGAGAAACTGTTTAATTAACTTTTGGATATGCTTGCACATAACCATTCAAAAGGCTGAGGACTGTTCTCCTGCTTAAATTGTTATAGTTCTTAAAGATTACCTTAACACGTATATATTTTAATGTTGTTAAATAGAATGTCTTGTTGTGTACTTTTATGGTTTTAATCAACCGAATAAAGTGGACATGACTATGACTTTGAGAGGCACATGAATAGAGACATTAGAACATAATTTTTGGAAGAGTCCATAAGCCAGCGAAATCACGCTGACAGAGGCAAATCGTTTCTTTGTGTGGTCGTATTTCTTTTTAATTCTTTATTTGAATTTGTACATGCAAATTATGCAAAACTGCCAACGCGTTTCGCCCATTGAGGCTTCTTCAGGGCTCTAAACATAACAAGACAACACTGTCACCACATTTTCACAAAACATTTACATACGGACAAACACGTCCATATAAACACCAAATACATAAATACTCAACATAGAAAAAACATCTAAAAGCACTGTCGCATTTGTAGCTAGATCTCAAATCCTAAAGCATCAATTTTCATATCCTAAAACATCATTCTTCATAGACCACTGGATTCCTATGACCAAAATGGTACATAAAAAGAGTATATCCCTGCAGATGGCCAGCGTGACAAATGGTGTCATATTTTCCTTTATTGAGATAAGAACCGCCACTTCAGAAACACATATCGGGCTCAACTCATGTAAGATGGTGTACAACATTAAATACTCCTCTTTCAGCTGTCAGTTGTGCTAGAAAAGACAGGAAAGGTAAAATTCTAACTTACACAAGGGATTAATGATGGAAAACTCCCCTGCCAGAATGGAAGCGAATCGTCATGTACCCCTATTTAGCCTAAAGGGAACTTATCATGAACCAGCTCATAAATATAGATAGGACCCCATATTCCATAACCACATAGAGCCAGGGGAATAGTTACCCATCCGGGCAACACTAAAAGAATTTGAGACACTCCCCTGGGTTCACAATAGGTCGTACACATACACACACTATGGGCTACGGGTTCTCAACAATCAGTACTGACAAAAGTACCCACCGTAATCCAATCCAATGATTTCCCACAAGGGCACACAAAGTCTCTAATGGTTCTACATCTTCTGTACACAGTACTGGTGTTTTGTTGGACAAGATGACCCACTCCTGGTACCCCCTTCAGCAGGTGCCAGTGCTTAGAAGACTTCAATTGGTAGGAGGACAAACGAAATGTCAATCCAAAATCACATAGGCTAATTTGATCTATAAAATAACTTCGAAAATGGATGTTGAGGGAGACGAACTGCTCCAAATGCACAATTCTGTACCTGAAACGTCTAGATTTTTCACTTTTCGGCATCTAGCTACAGCAGACAGCTTTCCAGGTGCTAATGTGATCAGTACAGTGATGGGGTATGGCGTGGATGGTTATACTTTGAAATTGACTTAACATTATGGTTTGGGTGATACAGTTAAAAAGTTCCTTTCGGTACACATCGGTGGCTCGGAGTTCCACATGCTACACACTCCAAATCCTTTCTGCTGAAGGCGGTGCTCCCTGGGTAACGCTCCATAGAGCAGTCCACACAGTGCAAGCCACACACGAGTTGTTGTGCCAGATCTTGATGAAGGGTACCGGTAAGGGCCAGGCGTGGGCGAGCACCTCCTGGGCTGTAAGACTGATTTATAAAGAGCAAATAGGTTTCCGTGATGATGTGTTTTTTCCCAAGCACTTTCGGAACGGCGATGTATAATTGTTCAAGAAAGTAGGCTTGGGCTCGGTTTATGGTCCTACCTTTGAAACGAGAAGGGAGTAAATACTTTACCTAATGCCCGGAAATTCTCTTGTTATGCTTGTGCTTTACTGCAGATAAAATCTGAATAAACTAAGAACTAACTCTGCTGATGTCAAGTGAAGCTCGCGGTGTATAAAGTACGGGTTCGTTGTTAATTGAGGAGAACCTGAGCAAAGGATCTTGCGGGCGTGTGTGCGGGCGGGCGTGTTTGTTTTTGTGCACGTGACTGGTGTGCCTGAGACTCATTTTAAATGTAAGGACAGTCCCCTGTCACAGCCACACAGGTCCTCGGGTCCTGAGTCTCCTGGTCAGCTCTCTTCAGGGACTTGGACCGCTAGTCAGCCTCGGCTGTGGTGGAGCAGTCCCTGCCAGGTGTGAGTCATTCTCTCCAGGCACGAGCTGCTAAGGAAGGGGGAGGGGTCAGTGAACAGGTAGAACAGGACGAAGGCCGGGAGGGCGGTCGCTGAAAGCAGAGACACCCGGGAAAAGGCTGAGGGGAAGTAGGCACCATAGGTTCGACACAGAGAACGGGCAAGAGTAGAATTAAAATACGAGAAACACTAAAGGAGAGAAGGGCTAGAGAGGCAGAGAGGTTAACAATTCTGAAAAAGAGAGACCGAAAGAATCAAGGGAGAGGAGCAATAGGAGAAAGATAGACGAGAAAGTGATAAGCAGGAATAGATGAAAAGAAGAGCGTGACGGAAAGACAAGTGCCTAAAAAACGGAACGGGACCCGAAGGAAAAAGAAGAGTCGGAAAAAAAGGGACCAGGAGAGAAGCTAGAAGGGCAAGAAAGAAACGAGAAAGAGAAGCTGAAAAAAGAGGCTGAAAGAAGAGCGAGACAGAGAGTAATTAAGACTGACATCAGAAACACAGAGACGGGAATGGTGATGTAAGAAAGGTGAACATAGTCGCAATTGAAGTGAGAAAAGAACATTTTAAAGGAAGAAAAAAGAAAAGGAAGGGAGAAGAACGAGACACATGGAACTTAGTAAAGTAATGGCAAATGAATAAAGAGAACGGGAGAATAGAGGACAGCAAAAAGTGAGGAGAAGAAGAGTGAAAGCCGGGACGTATCAAAGAAAGAAAGGCAGAAGAGGAGAAAACAGAGTAAAAAGAAGGGTGGGCAGCGAGGAGCGGCTCAGAACTGAGAGTTTGAGATCAAGTAAGAGAGTGAAAATGAGGATGAGCAAGTAATGCGGAGAAAGAAGAGTCTCACAGAGAGAGTGAAAGATCCCCGGCAGAGAGTGGTGTTGAAGCCTTAATTACAGTCGCATTCTCGATTTATCTGCAGTGTGCCCTGCCAGCGCTGTCAGCATGCTGAGGCGCCTGAATACATCCTGCTGCAGGTAAGTCGGACGTGGACATGATTCTAATCACCAGGCTCTGATGTACTTTTATTTTAAACAAAGTAGATTCTTATTTTCATTTATAATGCTTCCGTTTTCAGAGGATGAAAAGAGACATGCGAATATGTTTAAAGTGACTGTTGAGAATGCTTGTACTGGGCTAATATATAGGAACGGTATTCACAAGGAAGAAGTACAAAAAACAGACAAAGACCAAATAAATGGAAAAGTAATAAGTAGAAATAGAGCTAAGGTAATGGTTAAAATCAAGCAAGAAAACAAGACAATACAAAAAATAAAGTAAGAACGAGAGAGAAAAGAAGAATAAAAAATGGGGAGGCAAAGAAAGAAAGAGTAAATGATAACATGAAAGCCGGAAAAAGAGGTCCAGAGAGAAGTGAAAGCAAGAAAGAGCGAAACATAGACAAAGGAGAAAAAAATGAAACGTCGGAGAAAAAGAAGTTGACTAAAAGCAAGAGATAGAAAAAGATCGATAGAAAGGGCAAGAGAAAGAAAAATTAGTGGAATAGGAAAAAGGATAAGAGACAAAAAGATAGAACGAGACAAACAGAATAAGTAAGAGAGCACGTGTAAGAAAGCGCCAGTGTGTGTGAGCTAGAAGACTGTGAGTGAGACAACGAGAACTATCAGTGAAAAGGGAACGCAAGGACAGACAGAGAGAATAAGGGGAAACACGCATTGAAGGAGTAGAGGAATTGAAACGCAAGAATAAGAAAATACAACAAAAGAGAAAGGGTGAGCGATTAAGGAGAGTGGGCGGACGAGATTGATAAAGAGAGAACAAGAAACAGCGAGGAAGATACAGTGAAGTAAAAGAGACAACCAGAGGAGTATAGCTGACGAGTGATTGAACCGAGATAGAACTCGCTCTCTCTTAATCGTTATACGACGTTATATTCAGAAATTCATAAAATCCGACTTATGATTCCACACCTCATCTGGTTCCCTTCCACGTCACTGATTCAACCACCTCGATGGCCTTGTTTGCGCCAACCCAGTATCCCCATCCATCCTTCTACCGTGGAGCACCAACTCAAGGTTCAACATCTTCCCCACTGTGTGATTCACCTGCCAACCCAAGCGTCCGCTAACAGCCAGATGCTTCCCTCCTCTCACTCCTTCAGACGCCCCCCCCCCCCCACACACACAAGAGCAGGTGACTAGCTGCCTAAACGCATTGTTGTGGTTTTTGTCTCGCAATGCCCTGTGCTGAACTCGGTGGAAGCAGGAGTTATCCACTTCCTCTCTTCCACACGCCTAGAACGATTTTTACCGACATCATAATCACCTGCACGCACAACTTCCGGCCGGGTCCACTTTGAAGGACGCCCTTCTCATCCTGATCACCTCAGAAGATTCTTCCGTACCACTTGGTCCATGTGACCAAGGCTGTGGCGATTACCTTAGTCCTCAGTAAACTGGCGCACTGTAGCAGGCTTTGCATGGGGTCATGTAAACCACACATTGCTCACCAGGGCATTCAGGTCATTCCACGAGCCCCCCTTCCTCAGACACGCATTCAGATCATTTCATTTTTTATTTATTTATTTAGTGCATTTTTATAAAGCGCGGACATTACCCGAAGGTGTCAGTCAGAGCGCTGTACAATAGAGCTAGTTACGTTACAAGAGAAAAGTGGTACAAAATAGAACATTACAAAGACTAAAAATGAAGGGTACACAAACTCAAAATCCAACACAGCACGCAGGGGTGAGGCATGCACAGGAAAAAATACAAATTTAGAATGAAGAGCGAACTTCCAAGAGGGGCCGGAGTATGAAAGTATTAGTTCTGAAAGTGTCTTTGGAAGAGAAGAGATTTGAGTTCAGCTTTGAAGATCTGGGTAGAGGAGTTGGCACGGAGCAAAGGGGGAAGTGAGTTCCAGATTCTCACAGCATTGCCTGAGAAGGATTGCGCCATCGATCTTTCCCTTTTGAAGACGGGGGGCTCAAGCTGAAGCTTTTCCGCATTGCAAGAGGGTCGAGAGCCTCCGGACAATTTCAATATATTTGCCAGGTAATGAGGGGAGGACGTAAGCCCCACTCCTGGCCATCCTCCCTGTCAGACACGCATTCAGGTCATTCCACGAGCCCCCCTTCTTTAGACACGCATTCAGATCATTTCATGAGCCCCACTCCTCGCCTTCCTCCCCGTCAGACACGAATTCAGGTCATTCCATGAGCCCCCCCCTTCTTCCCCATCCGACACCTCTTAAGACACCACCACAGTCTGCCATACCATTCTTCACTGATAATTTTACAGGCCACCCAATGCTGTAAATGGTGGCACTGGGACCCAGGAGGTTGTGGGCCCCACCATACGCCTAGTTTGCATGTCTGTTACTACTCCACCAGGTCATCGGGGCCCCACTTCCCTCGCAGTAGGGCCCATGTCGCCAATGCTATGACACTAAGGCGACCTTCATGTTTAGTTTTTGAAATGACTAAAGAACTGAGGCCATTCACTTCAGAATAGCCCTAAGACCAGGGCTTTAAGAGGGATGAAAAAAACTAGGGGAGTCTCTCAAAGGGGCGTGGCCACTGTAATTAAGGGCGTGGCTCAAAACACGTAAGCTAAAAATCTGTGCTTAGTATAGTGTGCCGCCCAACTTGTATTTTGCTGTTTCTGTCATTGCATCCAGATATATGATCAACAAGTAACATCGTACCTACAACAAGTTAGGGCTATTGGCTTTGTCAATGGTTGTTATTTGCAGAAGACAAATAAGCAGCAACTATGGCCTGTATGTAATATTGAAAAAGTTTCCACTTAAAGCCCCGGTGACACCTGGGCAATGTTCCTGCTCCTTCGTTTCAAAGAGAGAAGGGAAATCGAGAGGGGAAAGGACTCTCCTTTAATGATTTCCCTTCCCCTATAACGCTCGCCTGGCATGACGTCATGCCGTAACTTCTCCACAAGTGAGAAGTGAGCATTGTGAGCACGCACACATGACGTGCCGGCTGTCACTGCACTCCACCTGTGCCAGGGCACAAAATGGAGCCCGATAGAGACCCGTTTCAGGGCCTCCTTTAAAAAACTGCCGGTGCTCAGCACCGGTGAGACCCGGCACACTTAAAGCCCTGCCTAAGACAGTACTACACGCTGCAAACAGAATATCACCGTAGGCCCGAGAGCGCCTTGACTCAGCACCGCCGGCATAGATTGCATTGTGTACATGTTCCCGTTGAATTACTTGCATATGGACTGTGTTCAACCGCGAAGGCTTTTTTTCTCATAAATACCGCTCTACGTAGGCGATGGTAAAGGGGCAATTCTGTGACTGATGTCACAGCACATCCTAAAACCAAACCAGCCATCATGTCACAAAGATATTCTGGAATAGCTAGTGTTGGTGCTTGTTAAGGATGCGGCATAGGGCAAGATGACTCTTTATACCGGAAGGCCCCTTTAAGGAGTTCTGTTCAAGGTGTTCACAAACAACTACACATTATGCAGACTGTTCTCCCCTCCACAAGATCTTGATCTACAGTGGCAATCTATAAGACATTAACAAGGGCTGAATGTCAGAAATATGAGTTCAAGTACATTCCAACAGTTAAGCTGCCACCAGACTCCACGAGGCAATTAGAAAAAAATGCCACAACCTGAAAGAAGAACAGCAATGACATTACATTAGAAAAATGACAATTTTGCTTTACAATAGAAATCTCAGCAAATATTTTGTGTGGTGAGAGACACTAAGAAGACAAAATGAGAGGGTTGATGAGATCAGGACTGTAGGGCGTTGGTACCTGTGAGGGTGGTGGATGGGTTTCAGGACCCAGGTGGCATGTGTGTGGGTCTTAGGACCTGAAGAGTAGAGGTGTAGCTAATGAACTGATAAAATGCCACAGGAGATGCTGGGGGCACACTTAAATTTCAGGCTTACCAAAAGATTCCACCACAGCCAGCCTGCTGGGAGCATGTCTCCTGTTTGGCCGCCTTGGAGCAAATGTTTATATTTATTATGTATACCGCATGCTGCATTACTTAATTACTACTAAAGCCCGTAAACTCCACTGCCACTTTGCCGGTATCTGCGGGGGGAGCGGGACAGGACCACACGTCCCAGGCTCCCTTGCAGCCCCAGCCACCACCGACGCTTGTCTCAGGTGCCCGGCGGCGCCCTCACAGCACCCGGAGGGCTCCCGCAGTGCGAGAAGCCCGTAAACTCCACTGCCACTTTGCCGGTATCTGCGGGGGGAGCGGGACAGGACCACACGTCCCAGGCTCCCTTGCAGCCCCAGCCACCACAGACGCTTGTCTCAGGTGCCCGGCGGCGCCCTCACAGCACCCGGAGGGCTCCCGCAGTGCGAGAAGCCCGTAAACTCCACTGCCACTTTGCCGGTATCTGCGGGTGGGAGTGGGACAGGACCACACAAGCTCCCTCGCGGCCCCATCCACCACCGGCGCTGATTTCACGCGCCGGGAGGAGCCTTCAAATGACCCGGAGGGCTCCCGCAGAGTGGGACGCGCACGGGCGTGCCCGGGCCAAGGGCGGGCCCGTCTGCGCCCATCAGTGGCCAAAAGAGGCTGGGCTGGGCCACCCCCCTGAGGCCTGCAACAGGTGATCATGGTTTTGAAGTCCTGATTCAGCAAGGCTTCCAAGGTCAGTGATTTGACCTCTAGCCACATGATACTACTATCCCAGTTTTTTTATGGACAAGCTCTTTCTAATAGGACTTATTGAAAAGCCTGTCCGTGGTTTTCAGCTTCTCAAAAGGCTTTGGGTGTTTCCACAAGCCTCTCCCAATTACGAGAAAGGGAACCTGCGCAGAAAAATCTCACATGGCACCAATGCAATTGGCATCTCCCCATCAACCAACCTCAATAGACAGGATGCTTCAGAGGGCAATAGGTGTAGTTGCCACAGAAATTGAATTAACTGAAAGATGTCTGTCGTTAACCCCAGATTTAGTCCGACCTTTTCGCAATCATGATGTAACAGGTTCTTCACCGGCCCTGGTCCAGGAATCCCCAATTTCTCCCCCAAGGACTCGTGCAGCTGGCTGCGTGGATGAGCTACACCTGGAAGGTGCCCGCGCTAAAAAAGGGAAGACTAAATCTGCTGCATCCAGAACGCAAGAAACAAATCATGGACCATGTGTTGCCTGGCGACTTGGGGGAGGCCAGGCTAGGAGCCAGCTTGGGTGGCCAACGTGGCGGTAGACATACAGGTCCAAGTAAGAACCATTGTGAAGGACGAGTTACAAAATTTGTGTGAACGGATAGACAAGCTCACCAAATTGGTCGAGCTGTGGGTTGATAAGACAGAGGCAGCTCTAAGGGGGAAGGAATTGGTAAACCCTGTGAATTTACAATTAGCCTCCCCTGGTACTAGGCCAGAATCCCTAACAACAGATAAAATCCTCAATTTCAATACGGTAACCCACTCAAATCATGAGGGTGAGGGTAAATACTCAAGTAATATTGTGGGGTCAGGAAAATATTATAGCACCTACTCCCAAGGGTATGATCAAGGGGTTCAGATAGGAAGAAATAATGGACCTCCCACAGCAAGGCCACAAGCACGTGATCCTCCTCACCAGGGGCTCAGCCAGAGGAGTGCCCCACGTGAGGAAAGTCACGAAACAGGGCCAGTCTTACTGTGCATTAACCTTCCCCTGACCTCAACTCCCTATGTAACTATACTGGTAGGAGTTCCGGAGTTGAACAAGGGGAGTAAGGAATCACATTTTGATCTAAAAAATAAATGCATCCATTGGTTAGCCAAACATAAACAATTTCTTTACAGAGATGCAAACGAAATCCTTATGACCCACAGGGTGGGATGGGTGGGCTGGAGGCCGAAAGATGTCCCTGGTGATTGCGTCATGATCAATTTTAGAAACACAATAATAGTGGAATCCCTCTTAGACCGCAGCCCCCATGGGAGTAGGGGGGCATCAGGTCTTTCCCATTGGGTTACTTTTTCCCCCTGACCTTATTCCACCCACTAGAAAAAGAGATGGTCAACAGAGGGGGGAGTGCTTTTAGAATAAGCAACACTCTACAATGGGACAGGACCAACCATCCCCATTACTTTATAACATATCCGTAGCAAACAGATTTAAACCCCTAGGGTCAGTAGATTGACTTGCGAGTATTGAACCCCCACATGAGAGACCCAACCTTCAAAGGGAGTCATCAGGGGCCCCACCCCAGCTGAGGGAGTCCGCACAGAGGAGAGGAAACCCGAAGCAGAATGAGGCACAGGCGTTGGAAAATGGGGGTGGAAAAGACAGAGTAGCTAGGGGTAAACAGAAGATAGCACCTACCAGCCCACCAATCCACGATCCACTCTGGTAGGGCACACAGACATCCATGTTAAGAAATGCGGGACATAGTAAATCTCCCAGTTGACACAAAGGGCTATTATGAATTCAGTTTTAGACCAAGGTCGACTCAACCAATGAAGGCTCGTCAATCCCCTAGCGGCATCCAAGTGAACTATGACATCTATTCCCCTAGATTAGTTAATCACGAGGGCTCCTCAAGACTACAGCTTCTTTCCTGGAATTTAGCCGGACTATCCTCTAAACTGGATAACCCGGAATGGGGGCTCTTTATAGAACAACATGAGATCTGTATGTTCCAGGAAACATGGGCCAGGCTAGACACGCATAGAATGGGTTACGTGTCGTTCAGCATTCCAGCCACCCATGCGGGCAGGGGTAGACCATCTGGGGGATTGTGTACCTGGGTCGGTGTGCATCTGGGTTGTGAGGCAAAACAGTTAGAGAGCTCTTCATGTGATATTCTTTGTGTATTATTGTCTTTACCCACAAAAATCAATATAGCTTTAATTATTGTCTACTCTTAGCCGGTCTGTTGAGGCCAAGAGTCTACGACTATTGATCAATTACCACCTTTCTTTCACCCATCCCTGACAACTCTGGGGTAATCATTGGCGGGGATTTCAACTGCCAGTTTGAACCCCTGAATGGCTTGGTTACGGGCACCCTTAGTGAGGAGGACCTATACTGGGCCATTCCAGAGCCTAATATCCCTCCAACGCGGGCATGGACCCCGTTAGTGCTACAGATATACACCCTTACATTGAACTTTTTTCTAAGAGCATGCAACGGACGAACATTATCTGACACTCCAGGGAATTATACCTTTAACAGACCGAGGCATACTTCCATCATAGACTACATAATGGTAGACACTAAGGGGCACATGCGTCAATGTAGGCTTTTGCGATTCCTTAATTGCGATTATTAAGAAATCGCAATTAAGGAATTTCAAAAGCCTATGCATGTAGGAATCGCTATAAAATTAGCGATTCCCAAACATTCCTTAATTGCGAGTCGCAAATTGCGAGTCGCAATTAAGGAAGGCCTTCCCATTCATTCCTATGGGCCTGCAGGCAATAGGTACTCGTAAATTGCGCATGTCAAAAGGACACCGTTGCACCCCTGAAAATGAACTGTGCACACATGTTGCACACACACATGCCCCAAGGGCATGTGTGTGTGTGTAACCTACAACTTTGAAAAATGCACTTTAGTGCATTTTTCAAAGTTTTTGCAAATTACCATCAAGTTAAAATTGATGGAAGTTAAAATTGATGGTAATTTGCGGCCCCTATTAGTGAAATGGCTATTTGCGATTTCATCATGCATTGCATTTAAGGAATCGCAATTTGCGATTCCTTAAATGCAATCACAATTTAAGAAATCGCAATGAATTGCGATTTCTTAAATTGCGAGAGCCTTTCAGTTTCATGCATCCCAGAGGCCTTATTTGCGGGCGCAAACGCCTGATGTTTGCGAATCGCACCGTTTGCGCTCGCAAAAAAGGTTGATGCATGTGCCTGTCTGTCTTGGCACAGGGTGATAGACTTCAAAATCAGTCCTCGAAATTATAGCGATCACAATGCTCTCACCATAGAAATAACTTCGCCATGTGCCAGGAATGCATTTGACAATCTATCAGCACCAGACCCTAGACTAATGCAGTTCAATGGAGGGAGGAGAGTCCACTGGGGGGAATTCTCTCGATCTCAAGAAAAGCTGGCCTCGCTCTACCATCAAATTATTCCATATCTCATAGTCCCAAACCAACTTGTAACGCTTAATGGCACACCCAACCTCCACTTGAGAATTCTCAACAACCACCAAGACCTGTTTGCCTCTTTGGCAGCCTCTTTCTACCAAAACAAAAGGCTTGGGTAACCAGTGAATCTCACCACCCTTGGTTCAATGAAAGCTGTCGAACAGCTAAGTCCGGCCTTATTGCCGCCATCAAAGGCAATGACAGGCCATTGATCAAGGAAACTAGGGCGGTCTACAAGTGTGCCATTGCCAAGGCAAAAAGAAGTTGGGAATCCCAAAAATGGGACACTCTTAAAAGTGCCCTAAACAATCATGATATGAGGTCCTTCTGGAATGTCATTAATTCGGGTTCCCAGGATGGCAAATCGGCCATAGAACCCAATATTGGGAAAGAGGTATGGAAGGCCCACTTTGAATCTCTTTACTCAAGGGCGGCAGAGTTTGGGGATGGGCCAGTGACCAGTCAACTCTTGCCCCCTGGCCAGTCTCTGCTGATACCCTCCCAATCTCTCTTAGAGAGGTCACTGATGCTCTGGGCAAGATAACACCAGCCATGGCCGCAGGGCTGGATAAGATCCCTGGCGACCTTTTCCCTTCCAAGCCCACAGTCTGGGCCCCTTATCTGTGTTCTCTGTTCAATGCCATTTTACAAGACATGGAGTCCCCTACCACCTGGGCGGGGGCTGAAATTATTCCAATTTACAAAAAGGGCTCCCCGCTTATGCCTGTCAACTATCGCCCCATCAGCCTCATCGCTGTAAGCCAGAAAAATATTTGCCTGTGTTCTTCTGGGGCGACTCCAGACCTCGATGGAGGAATATAACGTTCTTACCCCCCTCCAAGCCGGGTTTTGAGCCAGGACCTCAACAACTGATCACATTTTTAGGCTACATCTAATACACTGGAAAACCGTGTGTATAGAGGGTGGCAGCCTCTATCTAATATTTGTAGACCTTAAATCTGCTTTCGATCTGGTACCGAGGGACAAACTTTGGGCAATTTTCTTGGATATGGGAGTCCCCGAGTACTTTTGTTATCAGTTAAAACGCTTACACGAGGGTAATTTTTAAGGGTGGGCGACAATTTCCGTTTCGCTCGCGGAAATTGCGAAATTTCGACATTTTCGCGTTCCGCGCGGAACGCGAACATTTTGAAACTTCTGCGATCCGCGGGGGAACGGAAATTGTCACCCACCCGTGGACAAAAATACCAGTGTCATCCACTGCCTGTATATAACTTTAAGGGACTACCTCTCCTATCAGGAGCACAAACAGATTTAAAGCAGGTGCCCGAGTTGAAGGTCACTTTCAGTAACGCATTAATCAGCACAAAAGATTCGCGAGCACAGTGGAGGCTAGGCAGGTGTGCTTTCTCCCCATATCTACCGTCAGCAATGTGCTGTAATCATTGATGGAGGACTGTGCATCCATGGCTTTCTTGAGCGCAATCCCAGTGTAGTTCCTGACACCAGGGTGTTCTGTCTCCTCATCTGCTGCTCTGGTCGGTCTCTGACCCTTTATAAACAAGAGGCATGTGAACTGCATAGAAGCCCCGCCCCACACACTGGCGGTGTGCAACGTCTTCCCGTCCTTTCCCCACTATGATGGACAGCTCACTCGAGGGACCCCGGCGCCCATCGGCGCGGTGGCAAAGTTACAGACACAGATGGTCGCTGGAGACAACTCTTCTGGCCCTTTACGCAGCTGTAGTGTAGGAAACGCACTATACATTTACCCAACGAGGTAGCACTTACTGATTAGCCAGTAGAAACTAGTGCCTTGGTGTAGATACATTCTGGCACGATGCTCCTGTCACAAAAATTAGACCTCAACAGGAAGCACTTACAGATATAAATAAAGCAGGTGCCCGAGTTGAAGGTCAAATTCAGTAACGCATTAATCAGCACAAAATTTCCGCGATCACGCGAAATTTCGCGTGATCGCGGATATTTTTTGCCGTTTCGCGATATTTTGCAAAAGGCACTTTTGCAAATTCCGCCCACCCTTAGTAATTTTGCCCAAATCAGATATGGCAAAAAAGGCGAACTCTCAGCCCCTTTGCCTGTAGAGAGAAGTGTTGGATTGGAAGCAGCAAGTACCATGTAGCTCTGTATAGGCCCTAATGAATATGAGTTGCACGGTACTGGTGGGGTGCAAATTCCACAACTGTAAACATCGGTACCACGCAGAACACCCCAGCGTGTACTATGCAATTACAAGCTAACTCCCATTGGGTGAGGAGTAACTATACAGACCAGGTTTTTCCGATGTATAGAACTGTAGATTTCTTAGAAACTGTTTCTCTCATTGAAATGAAAATAAGGATGCCAATGCCGGGGAGTTTCGGAAGGGTGTCATGGAAGAGGGCAACCTGTGGTCTGGTATTGAGGAGAATTCCTTGCTCTGCCCATGCTGCAGGAGGGGGTCGGCGGGGAGCCAGGGTCAATGGCCAGACTGTGCTGTGCCGTGCCTGCAACCCAATCTGCATGTGATTTAATTGTCTGGTAAAATTGGGCCAGATGATCCCACACTGGTGAATTCAGGGAGAAGGAACGCCGGACAAGTGCTAATTGGGCAGAGCAGTATCCCACCCAGGGATGTCACTTGCCCCGATTCACACTTTAGGCTCTTGTAGCGGTATGAGAATGTTATTGACATTCAATCTGGATGGCAACGAGCACACAATTTTGGTTGTAGATCGAGAAAATAAGGATCTTAGTTGTGCCTGAGCCTGATTCGTCCATTATATGGGAGCCTTGTGTAGGTGCATCAAATGTTTGAACTGTGTGATTTAACCCCTTGAGTGCCCCGCCCTTTCCACGCCCTGTGCCGGGCGTTTCATTAGCGGGCGGGGTTCATGACGAGATAGTCTCGTCATGGGCACAGCGCAACCGCGCTCCATGACGAGACTATCTCGTCATGGGCACTGAAGGGGTTAAGTTAATGCAATGTAGACGAGGATTCAGAAGATTCTCTGCCAGCTTCCTTGTCTGACTCTTAGCAAGAACCTGCATCCCAGGTTTGCTAGATAAGAAAAGAAAGATAAAGCACTCCTGTGTAATCCAAAAACGATCCACTGTTTTCCACGTTCAATGTGTGTGGGAGGGTATCGCGTCCTGATCACGGGTGTATGAGGCCATGAAACTGACTGCTCTGCCCCAACCCAGGAGTTAGTCCAGACTTCACAATTGTTCTTTATGTTATTCAAAAACAAAACCTTACTTCTGTCTCTAAAGAGTATGAATAAGGCTCATTCATGTACTGCCAACAAGTATGATTGATGTTGCAATTTATTCCTTCTGAATTTTCCAATTAGTTTTGACACTGCAGTTAATCATTCAATAATTAACAAATCCCAATGCATTTCTAGCTGCAAGCCTTCATCAAGGGATAACAATTCTGAAAAGAAAAACATATACAGTTTTGGACACTAACCAAACAAATTATCAAATTAACAATGTAATGCATTTTAATGAAAGAAAATACAATTCCATTATTGAAAGTTAGCTTTTTATAGCCAACCTAAGGTTGGCAACTCCCCACCAATCATGACAAGTATAAAATGTAAGGCTAAATTACACAGCTGTCTTGTGGGGGCATTCATATTAATCAGATGTTGTCGTAATACTTGGGCAATTCCTCTGATGCCATACCAGGTTCGAGATCAAAGAGAAAAATAATCTCAACATGATAAATGAAACCGTACCCCAAAAGCTTCATTAAAGTGCTGTAATGCCCAAGACCTGTAAATCAAGAAAAGTACTCCCTTGAATTTGTGCTAAACACTTAACTTGTTTGTGTTTTAGCCTAACGGGCCGGCGCCAGAACATCTGCCAGGTACCCGGAAAAACCAGTTTGGGCTGCTGCAGTGCGCCCATCAAAGGGGGAGGCTATCCAACCCCGGAAAGAGCTCGAACCAGAGATTGGGCGAAAATACATGGCCAATAGGTGGCCGGGTAATATTTTTTAACCCCCCCCCCCCTTAATGGGGGAATATCGCCCCATGCCAGGAGGTGACAATGTGGGGCTATAAGCGCACCGCCATCCCAGCAAAAGTTACTGTTGGAAGCTGGGGGCGGTGCGTTAAACAACTTTTTGCTTTGTTTAGAAGGACGCAATTCTAGTGTGAACGCACATCGGGATAGTGGCCTACGTGCATCGCTAAAGTTGTAAACTGTGCTCCGGAAGATTCATGAAAGTGCTTTGCCCAGAAGGACGCAAGTCTGATGTCCACACGCATCAGAGGAATAGCCCATGCCCATCGCAAAAGCTATAAACTGTGCTTCAAAAGATTAATACAAGTGCTCCAAAAAATAGAAACAGACTGTCCAGAAGCATAAGCTCCCTTCTATTCAAGCTACAAAAATTTAACAAAAAGAAAACCTACAACCGATCCTTCTAAGAAATGGCCCATAAAACCTGGAACTCTCTCCCACCCGAGATCAGATGCAACCCTTCCACATCCAACTTCAGGAATGAACTAAAAACTCTATTTTTGAACAAATTCCTCTCTCGTTGAGGACAATCCTCCCTCTCTGCATGAACTACCCCTTTCCTGCTTATGCGTGGCTGCATTTGCCACACTCTTGCACATACAACTCTGTTCTGAGGCATGCTCCTGTGCTTTGCCACAAATCTACTCACCATTCTATCACCAGAAGGACTCTTTCCATATCAGTATGTGCCGAAGTTTTCGTTTTCTCACCACTTTTCTTCTGTAACTTACATTGTACTTTGGTAAATTGCCTACCGTTCTATCACCGACCATTTACTGCTATTCTTTTAAAGCGCTCTGTTACCCGAAAGGGTCTTGTTCGTGCTATATAAAACTCTCAATAAATAAATAAGATAAATATATCAGAAATTGAAAAGAATCAAAAATACCATCTGGAATGTGTATAAAAAACCTTAACCTGCTGATATTCATAAAAGCTCCGATCAATCAAGCTCACATGCCTACTTTGTGCAGAAGGACACAAAACAAAAAACATAACACAATTCGGAGTCAGAACCCCCGAGCAACGTTTGTGTTGTAAACGCAAGCCGTTTCAGCGCATAAACACTCGCCATACACCTGGGAAATCTGAAGATCCGAACTAAATTGCTGTGTCTTTTCTCTAAAGGACATGGGCCATTTAGAATTGTGCACTAGAGTGGTGCGCTGCTTGTGTGGTCACACATAAGGCTGTCTAAAAGGCATACACTTGTGATAATTCTGTCTGTCAAAAAGATATAGGATGCAAACACAATTAAATCCCATGCTGTCGTGAATGTCACCATGGTGGTTTTCAGAAAAAGACATCAATAAAACATAAACAAATAAGCATAAATAAACTTCCTCAATGTGAACCATCTTGTAAAATAACCTACGTCGGAAGACCATAGTCCCCAGCTGGAAAATGCAGTGTGTAGCACATAGCAGGCTGCGTTGAAAGTTTTCCTTGGCTTCTAGAATGGGTGCCCTTTTTTACATCATTTTATTTGTCTCCGGTGATCGGAGTAGAAATGGGACACCTACAGTCAATAACTGTTCAACTACCAAAAATCACCACCAAAGTGAATTAAATTCGCACTTAATTACTACTTCCAAATCAATGGAAAAGATTCTGGTGCCGATTACGATCCTGTAAAAAAATTCCCCGTACGACTCGTATCCGGTCTTTTTACCGTACGAATCGTACAAGTGCCGTACAAACTGCCAAGTACGATTCGCATGGGAAAAACTCCATGCGAGTCGCATTGGGAATAATTCCCCACACGTCCTCGGGTCGGAAAATGTGTCCGACACTTCCCCGGACGATTTACCGTACAAACGTGAAAAGTGAAGTCCGACCGCGCAAGTATGATCCATCCTGTGCGTCCGATGTCACAACCGTATGGAAAAAACACCGTCCGCACCGAACTCCCATAGCAACCATGGAGACATGTGCCCGCATACGCGCCGCCCCCCCCAGCCCCCGTATGTACGCGCCTAACCACCCCCCCAGCCCCTGTGAGTACGCGCCGAACCACCCCCCCAGCCCCCGTGAGTACGCGCCAAACCACCCCCCCAGCCCCCGTGAGTACGCGCCGAACCCCCGTGTATGTACACCCGTATACGTGTCGAGCCCCCCGTGTATGTACACCCGTGTACGTGTCGAACCCCCCCGTGTATGTACACCCGTGTATGTGTCGAACCCCCCTGTGTATGTGCACCCGTGTATGTACGGTGCGTACCCCCAGCGCTGGGGGTACGCACCGTACATACACGGGTTCGACACGTACATACACGGGTTCGACGCGTACACGGGTGTACATACACGGGGGGGTTCGACACGTACATGGGTGTACATACACGGGGGGTACGACTCGAACGTACACGGGTGTACATACACGGGGGGGTTCGACACGTACACGGGTGTACATACACGGGGGGTTCGACACGTACACGGGTGTACATGCACAGGGGGGTTCGACACGTACACGGGTGTACATACACGGGGGTACGACGCGAACATACACGGGTGTACATACACAGGGGGGTACGACGCGAACGTACACGGGTGTACATACACGGGGGGGTTCGACACGTACACGGGTGTACATACACGGGGGGTACGACTCGAACGTACACGGGTGTACATACATGTGGGTTTGACATGTACACGGGTATACATACACGGGGGGTACGACTCGAACGTACACAGGTGTACATACACGGGGGTTCGACACGTACACGGGTGTACATACACGGGGGGTTCGACACGTACTCACGGGGGCTGGGGGGGTGGTTCGGCGCGTACTCACAGTGGCTGGGGGGTGGTTAGGCGCGTACATACGGGGGCTGGGGGGTGGTTCGGCACGTACTCACGGGGGCTGGGGGAGGGGGGTACGGCGCGTACCGGGCCCCCTATTCTGGTCGTTTCGCGGCGTACTTCGCTTTTCCGGCACTTTTTGGGTGCCGTGAAAATATTGCCGTCCGGACTGCTGTCGGTTCGAATCGTACTTCCTGGGTCGTGAAACGCTGCCTGACAGCGTCGCGACGTCACGTCGGAGCATTCCCGGATCACATTCGTATGTATATTTTCGTCGGACGGTGTTTTTTACGATTCGTACGGAAACGGTGTTTCCGTGCGAATTGTACTTCCATGTTTGTAAAGTTTTATAACCGGGTATGAGTCGGACGGAGAAAACGCTCCGACCGACGGTTCGTACCGGGTTTTTCCAGGATCGTAATCGGCACCCCTGTCTTTTAATGCATGTTGTGATACTTATGATCACTCTTAACAAAAAGCAAATTAAAGTTAAGTGGTCTGGTGGCCATCTTTATTTTAACCAACAGGAATGAATAAAATCCTCCATAAATATGCTAACATAACTGAATCATTTATTAATAGTGAACATGTGTAAAATACTCCGTAGATATCCAGACACAAACTCATGTGCAAACCATGCCAAACAAGTCCTGTTATATTTAGATTTTCCTAGTAATTTTTAACAGAATGTCTTAATTTTATTAAAGACACAGAGGTGAGTATTATGCTGTCTCTTAACCTGCTTTAATAAAGATCAGCAGCCAAGATAACTAGAAAACTACATGTCCCATAAGGCTAAGGAAAAAAATGCCAATGGGAGAAAAGAAAATCAGAGTACCATCTACCAATCAGGAATGAGGGACAGACCATTAAACCGAAGATGTCTGCAAGCAGCCCTCGTTTCTTGTGCGAGAAGTTAGGAATAAGTAGAAAACATTGGAAAAATAGAACATACAATAGCAACAGCCAACATAAGTGAAAAACTCTCTTGTGTAAAGTCCATCCAAAAGGATCCAGACTAGGCAGCGGAGAAAACAAAAGGGCCGGAATAGGAAGAAGTTTTCATCTTCTGAAAAGACTTGGAAGGCAGAGCAGTAACTCCTAAAGTGGTTGTAGAAACTGGCGTAGAAGAAACTGTTAGGCAGGAGAACACAGAGTTCATACTGTGTTGTGGTGGGATAATACTTGCCTCCTTGTTTTGAATAAAATTAGGACTTTCCGTTAAAAATTACACTAGTAAAATCGACATTTTATGGCAAGACCCAAGGCTCATATTATGCTTGTTTAAAGCATATCAACCACTACAGAGGAAGCAGTAATAACAGGTTCACAATAAAAGGTTTAGAAAGTTGTATCATTAGACCAGTCAGCAGATCTCAGAATGTCCTCTAACCAAGAGCCCGCCCAGACGTCCTTGAAAGCCATAATCCCTCGAGCAGAATGGGCTCCAAAAATGGATGTGTCTATGCTGGTGGGGGGCATAATCATTTAACCCAACAAGCAAGGGTATGAGAAGAGAAGGGTTTGTGAGGTTTTTTGAAGGAATTAAGGATCTGGGTATGAGAGGACAGTCTGAGATGTACTGTTATTTGTTCATATACTTTAAGATAGTTTCCCACATGTAAGTCTGTTTGATTGGGAAAATAAGGGTAAAACACAGTAGTCAATTTTTGTTTGTATGTTTGCTAATGGTGAAGAGAATGTCGGTGGGAGTAAAATGGCCAGAGGAAATGCCGAAAACTTTAACATCAAATAAGCGTTTGATGGAGATCAATTTGGCTGAAAGCATTTTTAGGGAAAGCAAATTATTCTCTGGCCAGGAAATGAACAACTGTAAAACCAGGTTAACATCTGTATATGTTGGAATAGGGGGAATAGAAAATGTTACTACCTTTAACAGATGACAGATGAGAAGATGTTCTCCAACTGGTTTTCCATTGATATACGAATGATTCCTGGAAATCGCAGAGCGATAAAGGTTTACAGTATGAGATGTCTTACCTGCGCCTGCTCGGGAAACAAGGAGGCTAGCAATGAAAAATATGTCTGTTAAAAAGGGATTAACAGATTTTTGCACATGCCAGCTTCCCCGAAGAGAACAGCTGAACTGTGGGCTTTGGTAGTGCTGGGGGAGGGGGGTGGGGCGGGCATAATTTGCTGATCTAGCTCGAGGCTTCTGCCAAAATGCCTGAATAGGATTGAGAACCCTCAAGACATTAAGGACTGTTGGCAAGAGTTTACTGTTCAGTACCAGACTGTGGCTGTGACCTTCTAGGTTCATGTAGATGGTTTAGAAACTCCAGGAAGGGAGGATACCATACCTGTCACTGTCAGAAAGGAATGACTAGAACCAGTGTGGCCTTCTTGTAGTGGACCTGAACCAGAACCCTGTTGATCATGATGAAGGGGGGGAAGCATAATTGAGGGCTTGGAACCAGTCCTGGGGAAAAGCGTCTGTAGCTAATGCTAAAGGAATTGGATCCAAACTGAAGAATTGGGCAAGATGGGAATTGAGCTGGGACGCAAAGAGATCTATTTGGAAGGGATCCCATTTCTGAAACAGCATATTGAAGACTGAAGGATGAAGTCTCCAGTCTCTGTAGTCACGAAGATGACGAGAATACCAACCTGCTACTGAATTGAGATTGCCAGGTAAGCATTCCACTCAAATGGAAAGTTTGTGAATGAGACAATATTCCCAGAAGCTTTTCTCTAGTTCCACTAAGGGTTTGAAACTGGTGCCGGCCTGGTGATTTATGTAAAGAACTGCTGACAGATGGTCCATCCAGAGCAGAATGGATCACGGAATCCTGTTTTTGCAAAACTTTGATTGCAAAGAAGCCGGCCACTATCTCTAAACAAGTGATGAACAATGATGACTCCTGTGGAGACCATGTCACTCCAGTCGATATTTTACCACACCGGGTGCCCCAACCTGTCAGATTTGCATCAAATTCTAATACAATTTCTGGAGCCGGAGCGAATGTAGACCTGCCATTCTAGGCATCTAAATGGTCTCGCCACTATTGAAGTTCTAGTCTGAACTCCTGGTCTAAAGGGATGGAGTAGGAATAAGCAAGACCTCTGCGAAGATGACACATTTTTAGTCTCTGGAGAGCTAGATAATCAAACGGCCCCTGGAAAATGGCCTGAATCAATGAGGAAGACAGACTGACAATTCTTTCAAGAGATCTGAAGGAAATGTTAGAAAGTCTCAGTGTGTGAAGAAGTTCTGACTTTTTGCATGAACCTTGGATTGGGGCAAGTAAAATTCCATTTGTTGAGCAGGAACTAACACTGATTTGTCTTTGTTGATGGGAAAAGCCCAGCTCTGAAAGGAAAGAGTATGTGACGGGAAATTGTGAGTGGAGAGTTTGTAGATTTTGACACATAAAAAGAATGTTTTCTAAGTAGAGGATCAATCTTATACCCTGGGCCCTGAGAAAGGAAATGTAAGATTTCATGAATTTGGTAAAACACCATGGTGCAGAAGACAGTCCAAGGGGAGAGAAAAAATCTGATAAGTTTCTCCCAGCCTTTGCAACTGGAGGAACTTTCTGTAATTGTAATGAATAGGGATGATAGGGTAGGCATCTTGAAGATCCAAATTAACCATCCAATCAAATTGAAGAAAAGCATCTCAAAGCTGCAGAATGGTTTACATTTTGAATTGGCGATAAACGACAAACTGATTGAATTGTTTGAGGTTTATGACTGGTCTCATCTTTTTGTTTTTCTTTTGAACCAAGAAAAGCAAGCTTAAAAAAACAGAAGAATGAAGAAACGTGATTTGAATTGCTTGCTTTTATGAAAAAATTGTGATTTCTTGGGAAATTAGCATGGACATTTCAGTTGAAAACTTGAGAGGAAGTGGTGGGGCGGACTGGAAAGGAGTCTCGTAAAGTTCTATAGCATAACCGTGAACGGTGTTAATACCCAAGGGTCAGAAGTGAGCATCTGCCATTTGGTCAGAAAAACCTTTAAGCGACCCCCATACAGAAACTGTGCTAGAAGGAACACTTACATGCAAGGTGTTAAGACCTGGTGTTTCTCTGATTGTGACCTCTGAAGCCTCTTTACCTTAGAGGATTAAACTGTGGTTGGAAGTCTTGATAGTTTGAGGAGTAGAAGGCTCTTTATCCATGGCTTCTGGGAGATCAGTAAAGCGGTTTCTGCCTCTACTGGCCCAGGCAAAAGCATGGATGGAAAAAAACTTTCTTGAGGGGATGTTGTGCTTTATCCAGCAAAGAAAACCAGTAGCATATTTACTCAGATCCTCATAGAAAGAGTCGCCGAACAATACACCATTTAGTTTGAGACCGGGATCCATAGATTGACGAGTTTGGGGTCAAGTTTTAGTAAAAGACCTTTGCTACGTTTGTGGGTAATAGTGGAATTACCATTCCCCAGAAGACAGAAAGCTCTTTGTATCCACATGGATAATTTTTCAGCGTCAATGTTCGCGTTGTCCAACCTGGTTGTCTCAGCAATATATCGAAAGTCATGCTTAAGGACCAACAATGTCTAACAGCTTATCTTGACAAGTGGACCAGGCTTTGTCCATGCCCATTCGAGGGTGCTCATCAAACTGAGAGAAAATGGTTAGCATGTCTGAATCAATTGAAGAGGTAGAGGTAATGTGAAAAGGAAGGGAAGGTCTGGGGCATTCAGATCTTCATTTTGCCCCTGTTTGTTTATCCAATGGTAAACGCAGTTTGGAGTCAATGTGTTCGCCCACATGACATGAAGGAAGCCACTCTGTAGAATTGGGGTGATGGATAAGTTTGGGATCGAACATGGGGTGATCTTCGGTGGCCAAAATTGGATTGGAGAGAAAAGGATCATGAGGAGGTGATGACGCTTTGGATTTCTTTGTTGGAGGCCCAGACCAGAAGTCTGAAACATTCCCCGCATCTGGATCATTGTCGTTATCCAAATCTCCAATGTCATCATCTGTTTCTTGGATATTGGAAATAACAATTTTGGAATTACTGCTCTCTAATTTTATGTTTTTGCTTTTGCGTTTAACATCAGGAGCAAGGAGACCTTAGAGGAGAGTCGTCAGTCAATAGCACATAAATATCTTTAGTATTGCTCTTAGCTAACTGAGCAGATGTTTGAACCACCGTGGCCTTACACTTTCTAGTTTTCCCTGCCAATAAGGCAAAATTGGACTTTGGCATCCAATTGAGGACAATGTCTTCAAGCTTTTTAGTAACTTTAGACCTCAAAGCTGAAAAAGCTTGTGCCACAGATGTTTAAATAAAATAATTCAAATTATCTTTAAATTCCCCGTTATTGTCATTATTTTCCTTAAGGGAGAAGGAATTGTTTGCATTCATGAAGAAAAGGAAGGT
The DNA here is from genome assembly GCF_964204655.1 of Triturus cristatus. NCBI lineage: Eukaryota > Metazoa > Chordata > Amphibia > Caudata > Salamandridae > Triturus > Triturus cristatus. The sequence goes on from NC_140594.1 coordinate 656,516,465, forward strand.
AGATAAATTTATTATGTGGTTTGGAACACAATAATGTAACTATAAGCTGAGCGAAACAAGGAAAATTAATGCAGAAGAAAAGAGTCAATTCATTGCAAAGCCCAGTCAGAAAAGACCTCCTCGAAGGAGGACACACAACGTGACAGAGTCAATGGGACGTGGAGTAAGGGCCAGGTCACACCCTCGAAGAGAGTCCTGCAGGAGGAGTTTGCCAGAGATAGAACATGACTGGCAATGAAGAAACAACTGCTCTGAGAGAGGCCCCCAAATGAATGGAGCATTGTGAGAGAGATTGAATGAAATTTGTGGTGTGTCACCAGAATGGTGGACACAAACACAAGAATGGGTGGCAAAAGGACATGCGCAAGCACGTGTGAAGGAGGTGAAAAATGGAGTATAATGCCGTAAAGGTATTAGGGACACAGTGTTTCAATCCAATTTTATTAACAAATGTTAATACTTATAAATAACTTCTGTAAAAATGAAGTACTATATAAGCCAATGGAAATATACTTACTTTGACTGTGAGCAGCAAGACACGAGGGCTGATTGCAGTCACATTAGGTATAATAGTCTGTTCCTCATTCCTGATTGGTCGTTGGTACTCTGATTTTCTTTGTTCCCATTGGCCTTTTGTTCCTTGCCCCATGGGACATGTAGTTTTCTAGTTGTCTTGACTGCTACTATTTATTAAAGCATGTTAAGAGACAGCATAATATGAGCCTCCTGTCTTGCCAAGAAATTCAAATGTTAAAAAGACCATAAAGGTAAAGAAAAGAAATAAAATTGATGTGAATCCAAAAGCCAACATATGTACACTTAATTTATGATTGTCCGATGAATTCTCCAATCAAAATAGTGAAAGAAGTAAGCATTAGCCAACATTGCCATCTTTCTGAGTCTGAAATCAGGCCAATGCAGATTGGGGTAGAATCAACACTAAAATGACTGACTTCCTACAAAAACAGATCAACATCTGTGAAATACTCTCGGTGTATATATGATTTGTTAATTGTTGAATGATTAACTAGAAATGTAGAAACGAATTCTGAACAAATAAATTGCATAAACATACTTGTTGCCAGTGCGAGCCTTATTCATATTTTTTGGAGACAATAAGAAGGTTAATTCAAAGGTTCATGTTTTCGAATAATATGAAGAACAGTTGTGAAGCTTAGACTAACTCTTCGCGTTTGGGAGATTTCATAGCGCGGGTAGGGAATGCATCTCCCGGGTTGGAGCAGCGCAATCAGGCCAAGATTTGGTAACAGAACCTTTCCCCGACTTAGTGGAGTAGCATGTTTTCGTTTTTGGAGAAACTGATTAGACCTATTTTTACTTTTGAGAAATATGTATATTAGTTTGTCTTTGCTTTTGTGACTTTGAGTTGTGTTAAACTATACATTGACTAATTAATTAATGTATTGATTGATTAATAACTTGGTTGCTGATTTGAAATCTGTTACTTTGCTAATCCTTTATTAAACCAATATGGGTTGAAATGTAACCACTCCTGTCGTGTAGTTCCTATATATCCTATACAGGATCTGCGCGTTCGGATAACATAAACTGTGGGTTTGGTGGCAGACTGGTTCCGAGTACCCCCACCGGATATTTTAACCTCTTTTGCATTAGCTTTCTCACAGTGCCACTAGAATCTCCTCTTAAGTGCCACTAGAATCTCCTCTTATCGGGGAGAGAATAGTTTCTGGCAACCTCAGAAGATGACAACCCTGATCCCTCAGGATCGTAGAAACAATATACTACTTTTCGCCTAGTCACTCGTGCTCACTTAGTTTGTCTCAGAGATGCACAAAATAAACAGTCTGGGTGTTTCAATTAGGATTTATTCAACAGTTGTTATTCTAGTGTAGAATAGATTTGGTGTAACAACCATTAGACAGTAGCAGAGATATATGATTAGCAGTGCTACAAAAGTAAAGAAATGGTACAGTTCTACCATCTTGCAGTAATCATGGGTATATACAAGTACATAGAATACATAATAAGAAAGTGCGTACTCCTAAGATTCCTCCCTAACTAGATGTATCTAAATGTACCTAGCATCGGTGTAGGTGTTATGCCAATAATCCCTCTAGGATCTAGTCGACCCCATTATTTGAGTAAGGAGAGAATATGGGACCCCGTCCTAGTCTTGAGTTGGACACCCCGAGAGGGATGTTAGACCACTGCGAGCTGGAGCATCTGCATGCAGGAACCTCAGCGTCTTTGGTCAGTGTGTCAGCCGGGAAGTCATGGTCTCCTCTGTCTCTCTAAGCAAGACATGATGTATATATACCCATAGGTCTCCCCAGGGGTCCTACCTTGCTGTGTTACTGTGTAAGCCTAAAGGATGACGTCGGGCTTGAACTTCATCATAGATATTATACAGGAGATGTTCATCCTGCTGTGAGTCCTGCTGTGCTTCCAAGAAGCCTCATGCATAATGCATGAGTATCGAACCAGGGAAAAACCCGCGTTCTGAATGCAGTGTCGTATCTAGGTAAGAGGTCAGTGCCTAAGAACCGTTATGTATGTAATGTAGGGAAGAATATAGGTGAAAGGTTGTGATGTTTACCTATGCCTATATAAGGTACCCATATGGAATATAACACTCCATGTCTTCCTTGTTAAGACTCATGTGCTTCACGTTGTTGAAGTGTTTAAAATTTGGTCTTTAGCCTCAGTCCAAACTAAAGATGCATCTGAGAGCACTTCAGGAACTTGAATTTGCACTATAATTACATGTAGAAAAGAAAAGCACTACATCAAGAGCAAAGTGGACATGAGGGCCAGTAGAGTTAGGTCTTATACCGAAAATTAACAAAGAGAGGGAGTGGAGAGGATTCCTGGTAGAACCTTCCTCCTATGTCAGACTTCAAATAAACAATGTGGTTCTACTCGATTGTGATATAAAAAAAAAATATTTTTCTGTATTTTGTTACTTTTAAATAGTGAATAATAAAGCAATGCCTTATGTGATGTCAATAAAGGCACTAAATGTTTTTAAAATACCCCTCACACACTATGAATTCCCATAGTGTCATGCTTCATCATGGGGGTCTTCCCGTCCCTCTACGGGGCGGGGCGTGCTTCGACCAATAAGTATATGGGAGCACTGTTGTTGGGTGAAGGAAGAAGACTATGTGTTAGGTGATGGTGAGTGTGATGGGTTAGTGAGTGAATACAAAAAATTAAAAATCCTTTAGCTAGTGGAAAAAACAGACTTTGTAGGATTGTATGCCTATTTGCTTAATTTTAAGTACTCCAAGAATGGAGACTAATTAAAGGTACATTGACCTTTGTTGATTTGGAAATAGCGTTTCTTTGGTATTTTGTTTGGGATGATTATCCAATTTCATGAGCTGGCATCGGGGAAAGGGGGGGGGCCTTCTACCAAACAATTTTGGAGAATCTCTCCTCACCTCAGCTTCCCACCGTGCTGCTCCATGCAACAAAGGTCAATGTACCTTTAATTAGTCTCCATTCTTGGAGTACTTAAAATTAAGCAAATAGGAATACAATCCTATCAACATTTTGAGTGTAGTAGGGACATATTTAGGTCCTGATGAGTAAAGCAGTGGGGACTGCTTACGAAACATGTTGACCCAGTAGGGAGTATCTAATTGACATACACCCCCTACGTAACCCCAATTTTTAAGATTCTCAGCTAGGGAATTGAATAAAGTCTGTTTTTTCCACTAGCTAGAGGATTTTTAATTTTTTGTATTCACTCACTAACCCTATCACACTCACCATCACCTAACACATAGTCTTCTTCCTTCACCCAACAACAGTGCTCCCATATACTTATTGGTCGAAGCACGCCCCGCCCCGTAGCGGGACGGGAAGACCCCCATGATGAAGCATGACACTATGGGAATTCATAGTGTGTGAGGGGTATTTTAAAAACATTTAGTGCCTTTATTGACATCACATAAGGCACTGCTTTATTATTCACTATTTAAAAGTAACAAAATACAGAAAAATATTTTTTATCACAATCGAGTAGAACCACATTGTTTATTTGGGGTTAGGTCTTAGCCTGAAAGTCTGTGGATGCAAAAATGTCTAGGTACATTTATGTGAGACACAGAATGATGGAGGTTTTGTCTTGTGTGAGAAGCTAACATATGTTAGCCTCTCTGATGAAGATTTAGCTTTTGACATCGTTAAAGATTGAACTAATTGTTCATTTGCTTACCATGCATTGTCCATTTTGGAGGGAGAAATGGGACAGCAAGGTATAGGGAATGAGAGAGAGTGAACGTAATTTACACTGGGACTGAGCTCTCGCAAGGCCAAAATAATCTGACCCACAAAGGTACCCTCATTTCTATGAGAAATGTCTGGCTCACATGTGATAGCATGGCCTCAGCAATTTGGCCTTCCTCAAAGAAAATGCCTGTGGCATATGTGCAACAACTGGCTACACAGCAATAAGCTTAAAAAGTAAAGAAATGCCTAACAAACTTAATTATGTTGCCAAAAATGAAGAAAACTAGATATACGGATCTAACATAATTGTGAAAAATATGCACCACCACAATCATGAAAAAAGGCCTTGAATTTTACCCCATGGGAAATGCAGAAAAAATGTCAGTGTCCTCCATGTGACTGACCACGACCTAGGCACCCCCTGTGACCTATTCATGATTGAACACAGCTGTTTCATGTGTGGACCACTGTGGTTGCTTACTTTAGGCAAGAACTATTTAGCGGGCCTCTCCTTGAAGATGGATTCTAAATGCTTGCTCTGATTCAGGATTCCCTGGACTCGTCGGATTCCAGGTAGTAGTTCCACATGGGTAAGCAGACTTCACCCTCCACTTTATCTTGTATTTCAGGTCTGAAGGCTCAGTGACTAAAGCTTCTATTGTAGGGATTTGTTATTCTTGCTACTGAAACTGAAAAAATGAGTACCACAGAGATGATCAATAATATTGTGAGATATGGTATTTTACAAAAAGATGAAATGTAATGTTATGCTCTTATTTGTCAGTCAGTGCTTAATTTGTGAACTAAATAAATACATTAATAAAAAGTAATGACACTTTTCATTCAATGCCACTATCCTTCTTCCACCATTGGAGCAGCCCCATTCCCAATTGGCAGAGTTCACTTTCATCACTGGAGCAGTCACACCCACCACTGGCACAGCCCGTGAAACAAGATCACATTTACAATACATAAATGTATACTTCATGTTGCATAGAAACAGGCTTTATGTTCTTTGATTTCACAGTCCAGTGGCACTTGTGGCAATACACAAGAGTACAAATTGAACAAGTGGCAAAATGTGCTTTTCGTTCGGCGCACAATGTGAGCTGAATCTCTTATAGTCACTTTGACTTTAATGTTAAACCAGGAGATGTTGTGTACATTTTTCAGTTACAAATATTCTCTTCTCTTGCTTTTGAGAGTGGAGAGGAGTGGCGTAATGAAACCTGAAGGGTCCCCTGAGAGGCACTGGATGGAGCCGCAATCCAAATCCTGGGTTTGCAGCCAGATGGATGGAAATACACTATAGTATGTGTACAATGTGCCACTCACACCTCCCATAACACCCCCTCTTTGCTGTGCTGTCATGCTCAAGAAAGAATGGATATTTTCTATGGTTGTCCAAGGCGTAGCCTTTTATTTACATCACACAAGGTTGTTCAAACCCAACCAAGATGAGAAAGAGAAGTATTCTTATTCTTGCATATATTTGACAAACCACTCATTGAGTGGCATCAACAAGTAACAAGCATTTGCAATGCAATAGGTCTCACATTTATGAGGGTTTGAGCTATTGGCTTGTAAATGACAATGCCTTTTATTTATGTGTTGTTTTTAAAACAGATAAATAAAAGGCATTATCATTTACAAAGCCAATAGCTTAAAAACTCTCGCAAATGCAAGACCTATTGCATGGCAAATGTGTTCGGCGCCCGTGCTATAATAATTTTTTTAAAAGAGTTAGGAGGGAGCGTGTCCTGCCTGCAACTGCAGGCAGGACAATGCTACTTGAGAAAATAGTGCTCGGAGGCTGTAGTTAAAGCCTACCAAGTAAAAACACACGTAACAGTGTGTGTCACCATGGGAAGTTACAAAATAAGACAAGGCGCTACTAAGCAGAGACTACTAAGCCTATTGACCAATGAACAGCCACAATTTACAGTGGACAATGACACAAGCCAATGAAAAATATGGGTGAAGAGTGGGCTGAGCTTCAAGTCCCTCCCTAAATACAGCATGTCTCGCAGAGCAGCGAGTATGCTGCCAGGCACGACCTAAAAACACACAGACCCAAACTTCATATGAGGTCAACATTTTAAACACTAAAGCACCTGCTTCGTCTCCAGCTGTAAACGCCTACTTACTTACCAAACACAATGAAAAGAACGGAGAATCTCCATTTCCTGCCTCTGACCACAGTACTCTTTGTTGTCTGAGACCCAGAGATTCCCAGCAAGTGGCCAAGGAGAAACGTACCACAAAAACAGAAAAAAACAGAATTGAAAAAGTAGTAAGTCGGCTCTATGCCCATGCTGGGAGCCGCTCGGGGCTCAGCTGGGAGGCTTCCTCACTGTTGCTTCAGTCCAATTCTAAATGTTTTTAAGGGGAAGAGGTGGAATGAAACAGCTTAACCATTAAACACCACATTTAGCGAAAAGTGTCTGGCTTCCTTGCTCTCGTTTGTGATGCACTTTCTCTAGGTGCCTGCAGAACGTGCCGCATTCTTTTTTTTTTTTTTGAAACCGTTTATTACAAAATTCAAAAAATATAAAAAGATGGGCCTACAACCTTCAGGCCGGCCGCTAGCAAGCAAGAGGAGCATGTGATACAAACAATAGCGCGCATGCCGCGGCAAAGGGAAATGCACAGGAGTTAGAAGCGGTGGTAGCCACACCATCCGGACCCCACATAACGGTTTCATTTTAATATAAATAACAACAAAAAACAAATCCACAAGGCAACCCACAATCGGAAACAGCAGCATGTGCTCCCCTAGAGGGGGGACCCTACCAATCCATAGGAGTATCAAGGGGGGGAAAAGGTCAAGACGGGGATTAGGTGGACTCAGTGCCCGGAACCGGGGAGATAAACTGGCTAAGGGGACGGGGCCGGTGACGGATCGGGCAATAACGGCGGGGTACAGATTCCCCCGCGGTAGGCGTTCCAGGGGCCCCATACGTTCACCCATGTCCCAGGCTTACCTCTCGCAACATACACCACCTTTTCCCGAAACATGCACCAATCCATGTTATCCTTCCATGCCGAGACAGTCGGCGACCTCTGGGAACCCCACAGTTGAGCAATGTCGCGTTTGGCCACCATATATCCCAGAGTCACCCACCGCGTCTGCGGCACCGAGTAGTCGGTTGGCTCCCACACATTCAGCAGGCATCTCCTCGCTTCGGGCAGCAGCGACACACGCGTAACCACCCGCAGGACCTCATGCACACCACGCCAGAATCGCTCTACCTCCGGGCATTCCCACAAAATATGGAGAAAGGTCCCCAAAGAACCACACCCACGCTTACACAACCCATCCACAGCATAGCCCATTCGCAGTAGCCTTGGCCCCGTAACATAGACCCTATGGAGTATCTTGAGCTGGACGAAGCGAAGGCGGGCCGGTAAGGCCACCTCTTTCGGGGAGGCCACCGCAGATACCCAGTCCTCGTCATCCAGCTCCAATCCATCGGCCACCCATGCCTCACGAAGGTTAGTCAGCAGTCCCGAGCGGTCATTGATAAGTTTTTTATAGATTAATGAAATCGTGCTGTCCGGTACATGTCCATCTAGCACTCTATCCTCCAGAGGGGAATACTCCGGGATGGAGGCAACGTCCGGGAATACGGAGCATAGCGCATGACGGATCTGCATATACCGAAAGTACTCCCTGTCCTGCAACTGGAATTCTGTCTGTAGCATCTCGAACGTTTTGAATCCCCCCCTCGTCCAGAGATCACCCACCCTGCTGATGCCTATCATGTCCCACTTCTCAAAGCCCTTCGAGGTCCACAGGGAGCCCAACTGCTCAGATGCGTATAGTGGCGACGCCCGGGTCAAACGATCTTTCCACCCCATCGCCACATTCGTACCATGACACGCGTGGGGCCCGTCAGACGTGCGTCAAGCGAGCTGGAGTAAAGCGCTCGGTTATAATCACCACCCGGCAGTAACATCTTATCCATTTCAAAGGCCGGGTTTAGAGCGGGCCCGTACAGGCCGTGATTAATCGCAGCCAGCTGGGAGGCCCAATAATACCGTTTGATATCCGGGAGGGCAATCCCCCCGTCATACCACGGGAGCGTCAGCTTCGCCAGGGCGATACGCGGTCTACCTTCCCAGAACAGTCGGCGCTGCAAACTCTCCACCTCGCGAAAGTAGCGCGCCGGGACGACGTCCATTGTGTTCTGCAGAGCGTACAGGAAACGCGGCAGCGACATCATCTTAAACAATGCCGCCCGGCCGAGCGGCGAGAGCGGCAAGCGCCTCCAACGCGCGACATCCTCCTTCAGGCGCTGGAGGGGGGAAGCAAGTTCTGACTATATCGGGCCTCCGCGTCCAGGGTAATGAAGACACCCAGGTACCGAAATCCCCGTGGGGCGATCTGGATAGGACAGCCCCGCGGAAGGATAGGATCCTCCCCAGAGAGAACATAGACGCACGATTTAGCCCAGTTGATGACAAGGCCGGAGTTAAGACCAAATGAATGCAATACATCAACCAGTACTATCAGTTATTTACGTGGGAAAGCCAGGTACAGGATAATATCGTCAGCGTATAGAGATACGCGGTCCTCATACTCGGGGGTCCAGCGGAGACCACGAATAGAAGGTTCCCACCGCAGCCACTCCGCCAGGGGCTCCAAGGCGAGCGCAAAAAGGAGCGGCGATAACGGGCAGCCCTGCCGCGTGCCCCTGCCCAGCTCGAACGGAGCCGACACTCTACCGTTCACAACCACCTGCGCCAGCGGGCCAGAGTACAACAATTTTACCCAACCGATGAATCCTGGGCCAAACCCAAACTTCGCGAGCGTCGCCCAAATATAAGGCCATTCAAGTGTGTCAAACGCCATAGTGGCGTCCAAGGACGCCAAAATGGCCGGCTCCCGTATGAACGGGACACGTGCGAGCACCCCATGCAAATGCCGCAGGTTAAGCGCTGTGTTGCGATGAGGGATAAAGCCGGACTGATCCTGGTGAATCAAGTCACACACTACGCCGACCAGCCGATTGGCCAACACCTTGGCGAGGATTTTGGGCTCCGCATTCAATAGCGAAATAGGCCGATAGGATGTGACCCGGTCCCGTGGCCTCCCCTCCTTATGGATAACCACGATAGTAGCTAGACGCTGGTCTAGCGGGAGGGAACCCGCCGAGTGGGCCGCGAGGAACATAGCACGGAGATGCGGCGCCAGCGTATCCGGCCGCAGTTTATACAACTCGATGGGAAGACCATTAGGACCCATGGCCTTGCCGGAAGCGACCGAACGTATGGCGAGGGCAATTTCTTCGGAAGTTGGAGCGGCGTCCAACGACACTCTGTCCTCCTCCGAAAGGGAAGGCAGCGCGATATCCCTGAGCAGGGCATGGGAATCCTCTTCAGAGCGGGAGGACACCAGAGCGGGAGGACACCGGGGAATACACCCCACGGAAATAGTCTGCAAAGCAGGAGACAATTTCTTCTGGGTCAGTGACACACACACCATTCTGTTTCTCAATCAACGGGACAACTCGACTCGCTCTCTCCTTTTTGTCCAGCCACGCAATCAATTTACCAGCCTTATCACCCACATCATACAGTCTCCCCTGTTGCCCTCTACTGAGGCCCCTGGCCGCCTCCGTGACGAGGGCCTTATAGGCCGCTTGCTTGAGTCGGATAACATGTAATTTGTCATCCGTCACCCCACATTCTAGATCACCCTCCAACTCGGTTATCTCAGCTTCAACACGGGTCACCTCCTCCCGCTCGCGCCTCCGGGAATGGGAAATAAGGGACGAGGCCTCTCCCCTGAGTACTGTCTTGAACGCCTCCCACAGTGAGACCGCCGATGACACAGACCCCACATTCTCGTCAAAGTAGTGCTTAAGGGATTTAACCAGCTCTGCGCGAATGGTGGGGTCACGCAGGTACCAGGGATTAATCGGGACCACCCTACCCTCTCCCCTCGGAAGAATATCAAAGTGCAACAAAAGCGGGGAGTGGTCCGAAATACCCCGTGCCAAATGGCGCACCTCCCCTATCCTCCCCACATGCGCCGCCGGAACCAGGACATAATCTAGCCGTGAGAGACTACCATGAGCCCCTGAATGGAAGGTGTACTGTAGCTGCGTGGGCTGTTTCAAACGCCAACAATCCACCAGCCCCAAGGTATCCAAGAGGCCAGACAACCACGCCTGGGCACGGGGGAGATCCCTAGGGGGGTGACGATCCACAGTTCCGGAAACCACAGCATTAAAATCCCCCCCCACCACTAGAATCCCCTCCGGAAGGCCAAGGAGGAGGCGCCCCAGATCCGCAAAGGTGGTCGTCTGCAGCCCCGGCGGGACATAAACAGACATGAAAACGACCACTCTGCCCTCCATTCTACCCACCAAAACCGTGTAACGTCCCCTGTCGTCATGGAGCACCTCATCAATCTCCAACGGGAGCGAGTTCTTAACCATAATGCCCACACCCCTTGAACCAGACGTGAAGCCCGAATGGGCCACAAGGCGGTAGCCCCGTCGATTCATAGCACAAAAGGAGTTGCCAATGAGGTGTGTCTCCTGCAGAAAAACTATATTGGGCGAAATTCGCTTCAAGAACTGCAGGACCACACCTCGTTTTATCCTGTCCCCCAATCCATTAACATTCCAGGACAACAGACTCAGTCCCCTACCCCCCATCATAAACAGAAGCCATCACTCGTCCCCCAGAGAGCACTTTAGAAATAACACAACGATACTTTTGCCTTGTGGTATAAACGAACAACACCCCACCCCAACCCACCCACCCCAACAAAACTCCCCCCTCCCTGCACCCCTGCATGAGCCCAGACAGCCCCCCCAACTTGCAGTGTGCCTGTCGCCCCTATATAATGAAACTAGCTAGACCCCCTAGAGGAGGAAAGAGTACCCCTTCTAGACCCCACACAACCTCCAAGGGAGGGGAAAGAACAAAGACAGAAGCTTGGTCGAAAGTGGCATCATAGTCGTCCAGAGTGAGGCCCAATATCAACCCCTCAGTCCCGATCCAGTGGGCCGTCTCCTCCCGTCGCCCCCCCCACCATCTCGATCATTACCCCCAGACAGAGTGTCCAGCCAGTCCCCGGCCGCTTCGGGACGATCAAAAAAGTGCGTGCGACCATCCACCTCTACCCGCAGCTTGGCCGGGAAGAGCATGGCGTATTTTAAGTTCATGTCCCGGAGCCGGCGCTTGACACCCAGGAAACTCAGTCTCTGCTTCTGGACCGCTTGGGTAAAATCGGGATGAAAGTTCACCTCCATATTTTCCAGCTTAATCGGCCCTTGCAGTCTGGAGGCTTGCAAGATCGCGTCCCTGTCCCGAAAGTTAAAAATCCGGGCAATGAGAGGCCGCGGAGGGGCTCCGACCTTCGGCCTTCCCCGGGGAACTCTGTGGGCCCTCTCCACGGCAAAGAATTTACTCAGTCCCCGAGGCTGGAGATGGGTAGCGATCAGGTCCTCTACAAAAAGATCCGCCGCCGCCTCCTCCCGTCCCTCGGGTACTCCGATGATGCGGATGTTATTCCTCCGGGCCCGACTCTCGGAATCCTCCAGGCGCCGATCCATAAGTGCACTCGCCTGACGAAGTCGGTGCACCTCCGTTTGGAGGGCCGCCACCTCAGTCGTGAGGCCCGACGCGGTTCGGGCCAAAGAATCAACCCGGTCGTTGGTCTTGGAGAGATCAGCCCTCACCAGGCCGACATCCACGAGGACCGCGTCGATCTTATGCGCCAAGGTGTCGAACCGCTGGCCCACCGAGGCCTTCATCTCAGCAATGGCGCCCATGACGTCTTGCAGAGTCAGATCCGTGGGCAAATCCGGGGCATCAGGGGGGCCCTCAGAGGACTTGTGCGGTCCGCCGGGAGATCCCTTCTGGAGGGTATAGCGGTCCATGATGTTGGCCTGATGTACGGCGCTACGCCGGGTCGACTTGGTCTTCGACCGATCTCCGTCTTGTTTCGTGGCCATCGCCACGGGTCACACACCCGCACCAGCTACGCCGTAGAGGGCAGGCAATCAAGGCCACGAGCTCCGGGGGGGGCCACCCCAGGTCGGCGGGGTGGGTCACAGCCGGCAGGCAGGCAGGGTCTCCCAGCGAGGCCACACCAACACAAAGAGCTCCGCGATCTCACTTGCAGAGACGGCAAGGGGGTGCGAAAGTGAAAGCGAAAGTGCGGGGTATGCGACTCGCCAGGCCCATCCCGCCGTTGTTGTTCACTTTGCCACTGGGTCACCCCCCAGCGCAAATCCGGGGTCCGGCGAGAAGTAGGCCGCAAACTTCAATCGGTGCCCACTCCGGTACCCGAAGTCCGATTCGAGAACGGGGAACGGGTACCACCTCGGCTCAGGCTCACCGACACAGTCCCCTCAACCGAGGCAGGATGAAGACAGGATAAACGCAGGAGGTTGCGGAGGTCCTCGGGAGCCTCGCACCTACGTGGCCATCTTGGTTGTGCGCTAGGCTCCTCCTCCACGTGCCGCATTCTTTATGTAATATGCAGCAACAATAATTATTACTGTGGGGGTTTGGGAGGGAGAGCAGGTGGGGGTGATGGCTGGAGGGGGATGATGGGTGTGAGCACAGTTGATGCAGAATGGCTGAAGCAGTTTCGGATGCTGTCTTGGAATGTGAGGGGGGCTAACCTCCTTTGTAAAGAGATGCAGGACACATACCTACCTTAGAAGGATGGGAATACGCATCGCTTTTCTCCAGACACACATCATGGAGGCGGGGGCTAAAAAACATGGTAAACAAGCATTGGCATAGCCAATAGGTCTCGCTTTTGGGACCTTATAAGTGTTTAGCCATGCAACAGTTGCATAACTAAATACTTATAAGGTTCCCAAAAGCGAGACCTATTGGCTATGCCAATGCTTGTTAGCTAACTACGAGACGTATTTTGTTCTAACACAGAAAATAATACACTAAAAGTAACAGAGCTTCTTGGATTAAGTTATTAGGATTAAAATACAAAGGCCAGAGTTGAGTGAGTGTTAAATGAGTGAGTATGCACACTTGTTAATGATGCTGTCCCAAATTAACCATCTTTTTGGGTCAAGCTGTTTTTGGGGGAGGGGTGGACCACGGCTCAGTTAAACACCCCTGTTTGCATAGCATGCACCATGTCTTCCCTCCCTCCCTCCCTCCTGGTAGCCTAGTATGACCTTACTACCATGATTAATGGTAACATGCCCAAAAAGTCTGGAACAGGGCACAAAACGAATCTGTTTTACATGATGTTCATAGGGAAAATATTTGTAATAAAGGGGAAAATAAAAAACTGAATTCTCGTGTTTCCTAACATTATGGATGCCTAATGTATGCTGTGCATTCTTTACTCACAGAGGATTAGAAAAATAGATGTAATTCTCAAATGTATGTGAATATCACACATATACGTTTGACAATTACGCAACAATAGCAGGGTTGGGCTGTGACAGATGATAGGCCCGGCACTAAAATAAAAGTGGCCCCACGTTAGTGTATTAGCCCCCCCAAAAAGTGGCAAAAGTAAATGCACGGTGTATAAGTGTTTTGCAATGTATGGAAGACTGCATAGATTTGAGTTTACCGTAGGAAATGTTTGTTTTATTATCGTGGAAATCGACAGTACAAACCGGCCCAGTCGACCATAAACCAGGACCACAAAGAGCTAAAACCCCGGGAATGTGCGCGAATACCTGGCTAGCATTAACGGTCGCCCACGTGCAAAGGCGTAACTTCCGCTTGGCAAGCTTTGCTTGTGTAAAGATCTACCTTTCTGGATCGAGGCATCACAAAACGAAATGAAGAAACCGCACGAGCTGCAAAACAGCTGCAAACAGTACAAGAAAGTGGGGCAAAAAAAACCCCAGAAAGCTGTACTAAATATGACAGCGGTGCTCCGGTGATCTGGAAATTCCATGAACCGCTGAGCTGAGAAATGTATTATGGCAGCATCTGTGGGCTGCAGACCAACAACAGGGCTGCGGGAGTACTACGAAAATCAAACAAAAATAACTGGATTATAAGGCAGTCTTCCAGCTTGTGTTTGGATATGACGGACTCCTAGCTGAAGGTTTTTATTCTGCTTGGTTTTCTAACTGTTCAGTTTTACAATAAAACAAGGCTTCAGTACAGCATGACACCCTGTCGTTTCTGAAGTTTTTCTCCAGGAACAGTGGGATACAATTGAAGTGCACACACCTTTGTCAGCGTCTGGGGAAAGCCTTTAAAGCGAAATACTTCCTGTCTCCAGGGAGAGAGTTAAACCGCGCATGAAAGTCATATCAAATCTACGAGTAGCTTGTCTTCTATCTGACGAAACATCGCCAGCGGTAGGGTACAAAAGGAGTTTTGCATTGCCATAGAGGCAACGGGGCAAGAGGACCATTTGGGGCAAGAGGACCATTTTACTCAGAGCCACTCTACCCATTACCAACAGGGGCAGAGTGGTCCAGAATCGCATTGAGCCCTCAAGACCATCCAGTATTCTTCCCGTATTCTGTGCATATTGGTGGTGGCGGTCATGTGTAATCTGGAGTCCAAGATACTGGATGCTACGTGTCTCCCATGGCATTCCATGGCTGGAAGATATTCCCCATCACTATCCATCAGGGCGGGCATGGGATAGAGCACCGTCTTGTGTTGATTGATATGAAGTCCTGATGCCTTCCGAAATGCCCCTGTAACTACATGAAAAGCGACACTGAGTGTTCAGGGTCCCTCACATATACCAAAGTGTAATCTGCATACATTGACACAACATGACTATTGTCACCGACTAGTATGCTCCAGTCTAGCAATTGGTCTCTAAGATATATTGCAAGTGGCTCCATCACCAGCACGAACAAGAGCTGGTACCCCTTCCTATACTGAAAGCCTCGAACACCTCTGCTCCCAATCACACTCTCGCTGTGGGTAATTTATAAAGTAGCTGGACCCTAGACAGTTATCTAGTCGCAACCCCATATGAACCAGAACTTTCCATACATCCTGTCAGGACAGGGTATTAAATATTTCTCTATGTCCAATGACACCAAAGCTGCTCCGAATGCTGATGCCCGGGTCTCATGCATGACCACCTCCGTAGGTTCATGGGGGAACCCCTCCCCAGCAAAAAACCACACTGATCTTCCCACATCAACTCTTGTAGACATGTGCTAGTCTCTAATAGTTACCAGTACTGTATTCACATAATTCATTGTATTTATATGTATATGTCAATCACCTATATTTGCCCTGTAAAGCGCCCTGATACCCGCAGGGGTCTTGCTGCGCTCAGCAGTTTGTTTTGTCCTTTATGCACATTTTTATGTTATTTCCCTGTTCAAGAGCACTCATTAATGATTTGTGTAGATTGTCAATCCTCTCTTTTTCTGATTGTGTACTCCAAGCACTTCATCTGCCTGTTTTGTATTTGTACATGAAGTAAATAGGCACGCTATTGTATAAATGGGTATGCGCGTAGTTACACGTGACTATTGTTGTATGCATCTTTTTCGTCTCAAAGCGTAGCAATGCTATAGATAACAAGCAACACAGTTATAATGAACTTATTTACCCCAAAGGATGAGTGTTTGAGTCGGTCCAGCTAGGATTCAAACTTGTGACTTAAGGATCTCTGCATATCTGTGGCAAATATCAATGTCAGCCGCATCATTATGCTGGTTGTTGTGTAGTCATTTCTCTTTTATTTACTTCAGGGTGGTCTGTGCTGTGGACTTCCAGCTTTTATTTGTAGGAATTTATTTACATTTTTCATTTATTTATAGCCCTGTATTGTATATACTGATTTTGTGTCGAATTTGTTTTCTAACTCTCCCCTCCGTCTTTAATTGTAGTTACTTTTTTATACAATTGTCTTCTCATTATCATGCTTTTTGGAAACAGCTGGTCTTAGGCACTAATGTGCTTTTTATGGTAAGCATGTGTAATACATGCAGGGAATTTTATAACTCTGTGTTTGTTATTGTATGTACATCTGGGCATCTCAAAGATACAGTGTTATTTTGCTTAGCCAGCCTACTGTTCATTTACTTGATCACTTTTCAATTAGTGTGGCCAGTATCTTTGTAACTGCCCTCTTCCTGGGTGAAAACTCTTGCTGGGTGTGGCCGAAATATTTGTTAGCACCCCACAATAGTGATGCAGCTCCCAAGCCCCTCGTTACTGCCCCACAATAGTGATGCAGCTCCCAAGCCCCTCGTTACTGCCCCACAATAGTAATGCAGCTCCCAAGCCCCTCTTTACTGCCCCACAATAGTAATGCAGCTCCCAAGCCCCTCGTTACTGCCCCACAATAGTGATGCAGTTCCCAAGCCCCTCGTTACTGCCCCACAATAGTGATGCAGCTCCCAAGCCCCTCGTTACTGCCCCACAATAGTGATGCAGCTCCCAAGCCCCTCGTTACTGCCCCACAATAGTGATGCAGTTCCCAAGCCCCTCGTTACTGCCCCACAATAGTGATGCAGCTCCCAAGCCCCTCGTTACTGCCCCACAATAGTAATGCAGCTCCCAAGCCCCTCTTTACTGCCCCACAATAGTAATGCAGCTCCCAAGCCCCTCGTTACTGCCCCACAATAGTAATGCAGCTCCCAAGCCCCTCTTTACTGCCCCACAATAGTGATGCAGCTCCCAAGCCCCTCGTTACTGCCCCACAATAGTGATGCAGCTCCCAAGCCCCTCTTTACTGCCCCACAATAGTAATGCAGCTCCCAAGCCCCTCGTTACTGCCCCACAATAGTGATGCAGCTCCCAAGCCCCTCGTTACTGCCCCACAATAGTGATGCAGCTCCCAAGCCCCTCGTTACTGCCCCACAATAGTGATGCAGCTCCCAAGCCCCTCGTTACTGCCCCACAATAGTGATGCAGCTCCCAAGCCCCTCTTTACTGCCCCACAATAGTGATGCAGCTCCCATGCCCCTCGTTACTGCCCCACAATAGTGATGCAGCTCCCAAGCCCCTCGTTACTGCCCCACAATAGTGATGCAGCTCCCAAGCCCCTCGTTACTGCCCCACAATAGTGATGCAGCTCCCAAGCCCCTCGTTACTGCCCCACAATAGTGATGCAGTTCCCAAGCCCCTCGTTACTGCCCCACAATAGTGATGCAGTTCCCAAGCCCCTCGTTACTGCCCCACAATAGTGATGCAGCTCCCAAGCCCCTCGTTACTGCCCCACAATAGTAATGCAGCTCCCAAGCCCCTCGTTACTGCCCCACAATAGTAATGCAGCTCCCAAGCCCCTCTTTACTGCCCCACAATAGTGATGCAGCTCCCAAGCCCCTCGTTACTGCCCCACAATAGTGATGCAGCTCCCAAGCCCCTCGTTACTGCCCCACAATAGTGATGCAGCTCCCAAGCCCCTCTTTACTGCCCCACAATAGTAATGCAGCTCCCAAGCCCCTCGTTACTGCCCCACAATAGTGATGCAGCTCCCAAGCCCCTCGTTACTGCCCCACAATAGTGATGCAGCTCCCAAGCCCCTCGTTACTGCCCCACAATAGTGATGCAGCTCCCAAGCCCCTCGTTACTGCCCCACAATAGTGATGCAGCTCCCATGCCCCTCGTTACTGCCCCACAATAGTGATGCAGCTCTCAAGCCCCTCGTTACTGCCCCACAATAGTGATGCAGCTCCCAAGCCCCTCGTTACTGCCCCACAATAGTGATGCAGCTCCCAAGCCCCTCGTTACTGCCCCACAATAGTGATGCAGCTCCCAAGCCCCTCGTTACTGCCCCACAATAGTGATGCAGCTCCCAAGCCCCTCGTTACTGCCCCACAATAGTGATGCAGCTCCCAAGCCCCTCTTTACTGCCCCACAATAGTGATGCAGCTCCCATGCCCCTCGTTACTGCCCCACAATAGTGATGCAGCTCCCAAGCCCCTCGTTACTGCCCCACAATAGTGATGCAGCTCCCAAGCCCCTCGTTACTGCCCCACAATAGTGATGCAGCTCCCAAGCCCCTCGTTACTGCCCCACAATAGTGATGCAGCTCCCAAGCCCCTCGTTACTGCCCCACAATAGTGATGCAGCTCCCAAGCCCCTCTTTACTGCCCCACAATAGTGATGCAGCTCCCATGCCCCTCGTTACTGCCCCACAATAGTGATGCAGCTCCCAAGCCCCTCGTTACTGCCCCACAATAGTGATGCAGCTCCCAAGCCCCTCGTTACTGCCCCACAATAGTGATGCAGCTCCCAAGCCCCTCGTTACTGCCCCACAATAGTGATGCAGCTCCCAAGCCCCTCGTTACTGCCCCACAATAGTGATGCAGCTCCCAAGCCCCTCGTTACTGCCCCACAATAGTGATGCAGCTCCCAAGCCCCTCGTTACTGCCCAGGCTCAGTCTTTTGTTCTGTGGCCAGCGGCAAAGCTGAAACGTCTCTGTCCATCTTCGCGCCCCTAACTGTATGTCACCTTCTTACAGACTCCCCACACTGCTCCCAGTTCACAGGAACAGAGAGTTGTCATAGAAACAAGCCATTGTGTGCTGCAGAAGTGACCCCACTGGGGCACGCCTGGCTCAAAACCCCTGTGTTGACCACCTCTTGCCATGTCCTGCGGCTGTCATCGTTTGAGTTTGTGCACCAGCTCGAGACAAAGAACCCGTTTATGGGATTCAGTGGGCTTCCTCCACCGCTTCTTCAGCGTGTTGCACTCAGCACACCAACACTTGCCGGCGAGGTCAGGGGTGAAACAGGACCGCAGGAGAGCAGTAGGCTGCGATGGGCAACGCAGGGACAGGGCCGGCTTTAGCGCTGGTGCCCCCTGTGCGACAATGTTAGTTGGCGCCCCCAATGACCACCTCCACCATAGATTCTCTCACTAGCACCCTTTAAACAGTGGCTAAGTCTCCAGAAGCACTCTCCCTCAGATGCATTGAATTAGTTATATAGCGCCACTCATACCAGTAAAGGATGTCAAAGCACTTTGCATCACACACACACATTACACAGACACAATCAATCATACGTGTGTAAATCAGTGCATAGGAAATGCCAAAGGACTAAAAGTGTAGGAGTCACACGTCATCCATACTGGTAGGCAGTATTATTTGGGAGTGCTTGGTGTGGAGAAGCACAAACTCAGAGTCGAAAAAGAAACAGCATAGTTGGGAGTTTTCTTTAATATTAAGAATGGATTTCTACCCAAGTTAACCCCTTTTGCAACATTAATATATGCCCTAATGTATACTTTGCAGTGTCCGTGCAGTTCTATGATGAAAGTTAATAGTTCACTGTTCTATATTAGCACTTTAAGTTATAAATTGTAAGTAACAAAAGGATGTCTCGTTTAGAAGCAGTAACCTGGTGACCTATTTACATTATATGCACTCTGTAATGTACATGGTACACGTTTCTTTGCAGCAGGCAGATTAACCCTCTGCACTACGTTCACACAAGTCAAAACCTCAACTATACAAAACTTGGATATCTCTCCAGGAAGAACATTAATCACATGAGTTATCTATACATATTTGTGTTGCCCGGTAATTGCTGGAGGAAAGGAACGTGGCAGCAGGTACTTTAAAAACATAATAAACTTTCAAATACGGCGCCCACAGAAAGCCAGCACCCGGTGCGGTGGCACCGGTCGCACCGCCCTAGGGGGTATGCTAGTATCATACAGCACTGGGTTAGGCTATCAGTTGGCTGGCACAGCAGAAACTTCAGTTGTGGAACAGGGCGATTGGACATCAGTATGCTTGCCACCCCACGTGTGAATCTATTCCTCCTTGCAGCCAGATGTTGAGTCCTAGCTTGCATGAGGGCAGACGACACAGAGCCAGGTATGTGTCTTGTATCAATGACTACCAGATTTTCTCCTTTACTATCAAAGGAGATGTTCTCTATACATGTGTCTCTGTACCCTCCTTCGCTGGAATGCCCTGCTGCACCCCCTCACTTCCGGTCCAGGTGCAGGATGTGGAGTCCAGTGTCCTGGCTGTGGACCTGGTATGACTCTCTCTTGGAGGGCACCATGGCACACTGTATGTGGCATCAACATATCGTGAGCATTATTTCTTAAATCAGCTCCTGATCCAGGGGTTACCCATGCCTTGGGTGCAGTGTGTCCTCAGATCAACAGATCTGCGAACTAAGCACTACATAAACGGCCAGTATTTGTGATGTTGTGGTATAAAATAACAGGATACATGCAAGTGCACAATAGGTGTATTAATACCCTGGTCTCTGTTGACAAATAAGTGGGCTGTTGAAGTGGACACACAGAATTTTGGTTCGGAGATAGTGAAGAGGTCAGGAAAATTACCAGAAAAATATGAAGTTTGGATCTTTTAAATCTACAACAAAAAGTGATGCTCCAGCACGGGCCGAGGGGCCTCTGACAAGGACCTTTAGTCTAATTTAACACATGCTCTGTGATCCTTTTCCGAGCAAAAACAGTTTAAAGGATTACTCTGTGTACCAAAAGCGATTCAAACAAGCATTTACAATGCAATGGTCTCGGCATTGGTAAAGTTAGAGCTATTGGCATTGCTCATGACATTATTTTTGTTTATGTTTTTGTTTTTAAAACATTTAAAGAAACGGCATTGTCATGAGCAATGCCAATAGCTCTAAATTTAACAATGCCGAGACCGTTGCATTGTAAATGTTTGTTTTTTAATCAGAGGACTCTGCAAAGAATGGGACTTTCTGGTGGTCCGACTCTAAAAAAAAAATGTCTACTTTTCAGAGAGCAGATCACTTGGAAGAGACTCACCCCTGAGTGCGCTCTTGCATACGCACATCCTGCAGAAACTCTTCGACATCTCGTGCATCAATGTGCCGCTTCCAGGTCTTCTTCTTGTTTCGATTTAACCGCTTTCTTTTCGCCCCGGGCACTCGGTGCTCAGCGCCGATCTTCAGCCCCAGAAATCCAGTCGGAGCCGTGGCCGCAGCCATGCTCCCTTTAGCCATCCCCAAAGAGTAAAGAGCGAGTAACTAGTCGGAAGTGAGTATTTTACTTCCGGTCATAGAGCCGCCTTGCTGGGATAGTAAAGGCTCATGACAAAAATACTCATTTAACCGTCGCCGTCATTTGGTGGGTGCCTTGCAGAAATTGGATAAAGTGATGGCGATGTCTGCTTTTGTGCTGAATTTCTAGAAAGCAAACAAAATAAGACAAATAGAGGCTATAATGACAGAGTGTATGCGGAAACGCAATGTCGTGTCTTCTGGCCCGTCTTTAGAAACATACGAAACTTATTTTTTGTTGGATGTGTGAGGCACGCTTCGAATACTAGAATGTTCGTTTACAGTAGTATGCTGGACGTAGCCAATAAAGTATTTCAGCTGGCATGCACCAGACTATCACGTTGATTACACTGTCGATCTCCTTAATAAACAACTATATTTCAAGATGGCCGCCAGCATCACTTGTGGGTGTGTTACCTGCCTCGGGGAGACCCAACTAAAGTGTTTCTTCTGCACGTTTGTTCTTCCATTTCTATCGCAAAGGAGGTGGGCCAAGTTGGCTTGGAAGAAGCGTGCAATTTACCTCCCGGGAATGAAAAGTTGAGAAGATTCTGCTGCGGACAGCCGGTGAAGCTCTTGCCACATATATAGAACTCTCCCTTGACGTCGTGCTGTAAACAGTAGCAAACCTGGAGACGCTGCAAAACGTGCGTGCTGGTGCTGAATGTCTAGCAGGGTGAAGAAAACAAGCGGCAGAAGATACTGTTTACCACAGAATAATGGCACACAACCGAGGCGGCACCATACAAGACAGAAACTGTCCGATGTACCTGGACATTACGGATTATGGGCACCGGAAGACACCACCGCCTTTCTCCGAGGCAGAGCAGAAATGCCTCGGAGAAAGGCAGCGGCATTTTCGGATTCGGGGGCGTGTTTGTCTATTCTCTCCTCCAGCCATTGGCTGGAGGAGAGAATGAGACTTCTTGCAAAAAACACGCCCCCCGATCCAAAAAGGACGGGGCCTAATCGGAATGACTGACCTCTTCTCCAATGGCAGGCCAGCATTTAAGAGGCCAGCCAATGGAGAACAGGGGAGAAGAGGGGTGGGTTCAAGCCCCTCTTCTCCAAGTCATTAAATCTCGGAGCTAGACTGCGCAAGCGCAGCCTTCGCAGCCGAGACCTAAAAAGCATACATGCCTAAAGTCTGGATTGCATAATAACAAATATACAGTGTGAAAGTGACAAGCGCACACCCGCGCCAACAGACACTTTGAGACATTTATTACATACAAACAAACAAAATATAAAATAAACACTTTTACACAATCAAAGGAAAAAACTGAACAAAGCCAGAAAAACAAAATACAAGTGCATTCAGGGTGGGACTCCACAGAGGAGAGATACAAAGAGAGGTTTGTCTAACTCATAACACACTACCCATGCAACGTCAGAGGTGAGAGTCACAAGTCAGGTTTCCTTTTCTAGGAAAAAGTCACAGCTTTCTTTTAGGTCTCATTGGTCAGGTCTCTCTACAGAGAGGCCAACGATTGTATGAACAAGTTGACAGAACACCAATACAATGACAGCAATGTCAGAACCTCGCACTGCTCCCAGCATCAATTCCAGAGCTCTCAGTGGAGCCCTGTGGTGAACACTCATCCACACCTTGAACTCACCAAAAGAACTGGAGGCAACTCCATTTGGCGCACGTGCTACACAATATTTATTTGCTGCATCAAATGCAAAACTACAGAAACACATCTGGGAAAACTAAATACACTTAGGAAAATGGGCACATATACCATGTAACGTGGCGTAAAACGCAAAAAATAAAGACTGCGTCACTAGCTTGGATTGCCTGAAGGCTGCACACATTGTAAGCACTTGAATACAGAGCCCCGAAGGGACTTGTTTCAGGTGCTGAGCACTGGTTGGACCCGCCCACTTAAAGCGCCGTGTTTAGTAATTAAATTGCCCTCTCCCCGGACCACATACAGCATACTAGTATCGTTACCCAACTAACTTGGGGCTTTAATACTGTAATCACACGTTCAGAAATTGAAGCCTAAACGAGACAGACATCATTTATTTTATTTTTTATTTATCTAGTGCCTGAATCGACCCCCGAAGGGATATCCCTGTGCGGCGGACAGGCAACTGAAAAATTGAGGGACTGGATCAGGATCAGAGACAGTAAAGAAAGGTCTTAAGGTGCTTCCCGAATTGGAGGTGGTCAGGTCATTGTCTCGAGTACAAGGGGTGCTGGTTCCAGTATAGAGGACCAAGGTGGGGGAATGTCTTTCCACCTACTCTGGCCTTTCTAACTCGGGGGACCACAAGAAGAGATTTGGTTCCAGAGAGGAGGGACCAAGAGGGTGTATATGGCATGAATTTCTCGGCAAGGTAGGCGGGCCGAGATGGTTTAAAGCTTTGTGAACCGTGCAGCAAACCTTAAACTTGAACTGCTCTCGTACCGGGAGCCAGGGTAGCTGATGGAGGAGAGGGCGAGAGGCAGTCCGGGGGGGGGGCATTTAGGACCAGTCGCGCCCCCGTGTTCTGGACTACCTGCAATCTGCAAAGCGAGGACTCATTGGCCGAGGCCAAGAGGCCATTGCAGTAGTCCAGGCGGCTCAATATCAGTGCCTGCGTCAGGGTCTTCAGAGTGGAGTCGGGAAGCAGGGGAAAAACTCGGCATAATAGGCCCAACATATGAAAGCAGGAGCCAGCTGTCTGAGTGGCGTGCTCCTTCAGGGTGAGAGCCTGGTCCAGGCGAATGCCTAGGTTCTCGACAGTGGACTTGGGGACAGGGGTGGGGGTGCCAAGGTCCACAGGCCACCAATCAGGTGTCCATAGTAAGGGTGCGTCTCATAAAACGAATACAGACTTGCACACTACATAAGCACCGTAACATGAATGAATGTACTTCACACCCAAGTCACACGGGTGGAAGGCTATGTTACAGAACTGTGTGAATGTAGAATTTAAATACTGCGACATCATTACATTAATGTAAAGTTGCAGGACAGTCAGCTGATATTCCTTTGCTGGCGGTTATTTGTCCTTTTCCCCAGCTCTATGGAAGCCACTGTGAAAAAACTGCACACGCTGAGGGGATTGAGGCACATCCCATTTCAGCAATAGGCAAGTGCATGAGGCAATCATTAGTTATCGCGCTGCTGCCGGAGGGGCTGCTAAAGCCTGCATGAGTTCTTTATAGCGCCCACAGGAGGCTAGGAGTTCACTTTTGCAAATTATCGCAAAAATGGTAAAAATCTCCGCAAACACGCGGAAATATCGCGAAGATGCAGAAGTTTTTTTCCCGCCCGTTCGCGGTATTTTCTGCATGGTCGCGGCTCGCTAATTTACCCATGCGGTTGCTCGCGGGTACAGCCATCTTGTTTTCACTTGTCTCGCGGTGCATGATCGCGAGAAGAAAGACGTGATCACGCGACGAATGACATTACTGCGGGCGCGAACTGTCGCGAGACAGCGCAAATTGCTACCAACAATCCAACATCTCGTGGAGAACGCGACCGGATCGGGAAAACTTGTCGGCGAACGCGGGGATTCAGGTAAGGCGATCGCGCGCACGTGAGAATGTATTATTTTACAGCGCGAGCAAGCAAAAAATTTCCGGTAAAATGCGGATTACGGAAATTTTGACATTTTCGCGCTCTCCGCGGAACGCGAAAATGTCAAATTATCGCAATTTCCGTGAGCGGAACTGAATTTTAGCCCAGGCCTACAGGAGGCACAGATTACAGCGTCCCACATTACAGGGCGGAGGTATTGGAACACAGCTGATCACTGGACCACGACCTTCGTTCCCCTCAAAGAGTCAAATTAGCAGGTTGTGATGATGAGGCATCGGCACACAGGCTTTAAAAGACAAGATAAAGGCATGCAGGCAGCTTGCTTGCTACTGCTCATTCCTTGGGAGTTAACTTTTCAAACAAGAAACAAACCTGCAGAGCGCCGAGCCTGGCTCTACCCCACCCCCTCCTCCAATGGGCACCCCCGCAGAGCCGGAGAGGCAACGACGGAGCGAAAGGCGTGCAGAGCAGCCTTTGGGAACTGCAGGCTACATTTTCCCCTGAGTTTCCCTGCTCTCCTTGGGAATGCTCTCAGTGAGGCTGGCGCCTTTGTTGTTTTAAAACAAAAAATAAAACAGAGCAGATATGCTTCCGATCCTTGAAAGCGCATGGGATCTCCAAGAGCAAAAGAGAATAAAAAATCATCTAGCATTCGCGCCAAGAATTTTCAATTCTATTAAGGACACGGAGGCGAGGATTATGCTTCTCTTTCGTTTACTGCAAAGCAACAGCAGCCAATGAGAATCATGATAACATTATACATAACATTCCCAGAATGCTTATAGTAAGAAAAGTAACAACCATAGAGACTAGCTCTATATAACAGTCAGTCAAACCGGAACACTTCCTCTTTCTTTGCCCAACGAGCAGAGTTCAAGTTCATCAGTATAAGTCCGATAACCACAGCGAAACATCCAAACCGCTCCAACAGGCTGGAACCCCAGGAAAAACGTAGAACTGGCAAGTGAAAACCTGGAACGCACTCCGCAGAGGGTCACCATCTGGTCTAATCTCCTTTCTGATCAGCGCCTGAAACAGAAATACCATACTCGTAATAACTGTCATCGACTGATAAATCAGGGTGGGTAACATGACAGTATGAATCATCACCAAAATTCAGTTGTCCCTGGGAGGGATAATCCTCGCCTCCGTGTCCTTAATAGAATTGAAAATTCTTGGCGCGAATGCTAGCTAATTTTTTATTCTATTACAGGACCGGAGGCTTCAGATTATGCTAGTTTAACGCTTATGTAATACCACAGAGGCAACATCGCCCACAGGTTTATAGTAAAACTGTTTGAAGGTAGAGTTGGAAGACCAGTCAGCCGCTTTCATGATATCTTGTATACTGGTACCCAGCATGAAAGACTTGGAGGCCATAGCACCTCTGATCGAATGTGCCCCAAACACATTAACATCAATGCCTGCTTCTGACATAACAAATCTCAGCCATCTGGCAATAGTAGCGGAAGTCACTGGTTTAAATGGTTTCTGTAAGGCAATAAGTAACCTGGAACAACCAGAAGGGCGAAGTGGTCGTGTACAATCCTCATATACCTTAACCTCTTCAGTGACCATGACGAGATAGTCTCGTCATGGAGCACGGTTGCGCCGTGCCCATGACGAGACTATCTCGTCATGAACCCCACCCACTAGTGCAACGCCCGGCACAGGAGGGGGAAAGGGCGTGGCACTGAAGGGGTTAAGACACTTGACCACACAAAGTTTTTCATTCAAAGGAAAAACATTGTAATCAATAGACCTGGAAAAAGTTTTAGTGCGAGCAGTGATAACAAATGACACACCTTCAGGAGAAAAAATCCTACCCTCCAAATCAAGCACTTTAACATCTGACACCCTGCGGCATGAAGATAAACACAACAACATGGCAAGCTTAGCTGACAATTGCTTACGAGATAATAATTCATTATTAGGCATGCATCAAACAAAGTCAAAACTTTCAAAACATCCCATAAAGAAGTATACCCTTAGGTGGATTGGAAACGCGAATTCCCTTCAGGAGCTTACACACCACCGGGTGCATGCCTACCGGCCGGCCATCTAGTTGTGAATGTCCTGCCGAAATGGCGGAACGAAAATTATTCACTGATCTGTAGGATAGACCCTCGGCGGCCTTCTGAGATAGAAAATTCAAGATGTGAGAGAGATCTGCTTCCACGGGATCCAGATGTCTCTCTAAGCACCAACCCAACCAGGCCTTCCAGGCCGATCCGTATCTCTTTCTGGTAGACGGCGCCCAAGCTTGTTGAATAAAGGTGGAAGCTTGTTCCGAAATTCCTGGCAACGACCACTGTTGCCGGAAAGCCTCCAGGCCATCAGGGACAACTGCCCCGCTAGAACTAGCGGATGGAGTTCTCCCTGAGGGTCCTGGAGCATCTGAGGGAAGCAAGGGAGACGGAGCGGACAGTTGCACGCCATCTCTAGGAGAACTGGGAACCACGGCTGCGACTTCCAAATTGGAGTAATTAGCACAATCTCCGCTCCCTGCCAAGAAACTTGATTCACCACCCTGGGAATCAGGAGAAAGGGGGGAAATGCGTATTGAAGATTCAGGGACCAATCCTGAGTGAATGCATCTGTTGCTTTCGCCAAGGGGTCCGGCCTCCAGCTGAAGAACGCTTCGAGCTGACAGTTCAGTCTGGAGGCAAAAAGATCCGTGTGGAAGGGGCCCCACAGCGCTTGAATCTGATGGAACAGGGATGGATGGAGTTTCCAATCGCTGTAATCCTTCAAATGGCGTGATTGCCAATCCGCCACCGCATTGTCTCTCCCCGGAAGGTACTCCGCAATGACCGATATCTGATGCGCTAGGCAATAGTGCCAAAAGTCTTTGGCTATCTCCGCCAGCATCGGGGACCTGGTACCCCCCAGCTTGTTGATATAGCGAACAGCCGAAATGTTGTCCATTCTCAACAGAATACAGCAAGAAACCCTCCTGGGGGAAAGGGTGCGAATCGCAAACAAGCCCGCCAGGAGTTCGAGACAATTGATATGAAGCTCCAACTCCTGTCGAGACCATCTGCCCCCCGTCGTGACCTCCCCGCAGCGGGCTCCCCAGCCCGACCTGCTGGCATCCGACTCTATGATCACCTCAGGATGAGATCCGAAGATCGCCCGACCGTTCCATGCCTCCACATGGGTCAACCACAATTGAATTTCTACTCGGGCTTCCTCCGAGAGCGGGACAAGGTCTGAAAAGAGAGGCCCTTCCGGAGATGTCTGATCTTCAAGCGCTGTAACGCGCAATAGTGTAGAGGGCCCGGGAAGATCGCTTGTATGGGTGATGCTAGCAAGCCCACCAGACGAGCGATCTCCCTCAGAGACATTACCTGCCGGTCGAGAACCTTCCTCAATTCTTTCTTCAGGTCTCTGATCTTGTGTTTGGGCAGAAGCAACTGCGCCGATTGCGTATTGACCACAAATCCCAGGAATTCCAGGGATTGCGTCGGAGTGAGGACCGACTTCTCCCTGTTCACTACAAAGCCCAGACTCTCTAGTAGAGACATCGCCTGCTGCAGGTGTAGAGATGCTATGTGCGATGAGGGAGCCATAATCAGACTATCGTCGAGGTAGATTATAAGGCGTATGCCCTGCTCCCTGAGATACGCCACCACTGGCTTCAGGAGTTTGGTAAAACACCACGGAGTCGAGGAAAGACCAAAAGGTAGGACCAAATATTCCAGGCGCCTGCCGCGCCATTGAAACTGTAGAAATCTGCGATGGGGGGAAAAATGGGCTCCGAAAGGTATGCATCTTTGAGATCGAGGCGGACTAGCCAATCCCCCGTCTCAAGAGATCCGCCAGAAGATGGATACCCTCCATCTTGAAATGTCGATAAAGGACAAAGGAATTGAACCCCTTCAGGTTGAGAACCAGACGGAATCCCCCACCCTTCTTCTATAAGAGGAACACGGTGCTGCAGAAGCCTATGGGACCGCCGTCCTCGCAATAGGTCACCGCGTGCTTGCACAGCAGCTCGTCTAACTCTAGATCTATAAAATGCACGTCTTGTTGGGAAAAATATAGGGGGTTGGGAGTCGACTCCTGACAAGGAGTCTGATATAAATCTATGTGAAAACCTTGCACTGTTTGAAGAACCCAAGCGTCCTGAGTAAGGGCCTGCCAATTGTGAAGAAAATGGCGAATCCGACCCCCCCAGAGGATAGACAGACAAAGACACTGGGCTTACCTGCTGTAATCTGAGGACGGGAGTTTCCTCTGTTGCCACCACGGTGGAACCCGCGACGATTGGATCACCTCGTAGGGTAGAAGGTGCCACCTCTTGTTGAATCTTGAAAGTCTCCGCGGCCTCGGCCATAACCACCTCTCGCAGGACCTTGTTGGTACTTGCGGCCTGATGAGCGGCCCCTGCCTCATCCGGCCCTTCCAAAAAGGCCAGTGGTGAATACCCTTTTGATATTCGACTGGGCTTTATCTAGACTCGTGAAAGTCCCAACATACTTAGAGACGTCTTTCACGAAACGGTCTCCGAAGAGCAAATCGTCCGCCAGGGGGCCTGGTTCCGCCCCGGCCAATTCCGTCAGGTTAGTATCCATGCGCATTGAGAGGGATTTCCTGTGCTTGGCCGAAATGGCGCAGTTTGCATTGCCTAGGAAGCATATAGCACGTTGGGTCCAACCTGCCAAAATGTCAGGGTCAATCCGAGCTCCAGACTCCTTGGCCTTCAGAGCCATCTCCAAAATTTTTGATAATGGGCCAATAGTGTCCAACAACTTATCTTGGCATCCGCGCCAAGCGCGGTCGATGCCCTTATTAGGATCCTTCTGAAACTTTTTTAAGAACGCTAACATGTTGGGGTCTATGTCCGGGGTCTCCGCGACCTTGTCCGGAACATCTGGACGCGGGCATTCTGACCTCAGGAGGTTCCTGACATCCCTATCGAATCTGCGCCGTAAATTCTGGTGGCTGTAGTCTGCCACCTCCGGAAGGGGCGCCCAATCCGAAGACCTAGGGTGCACTATATCTTGGGGATTAAAGTCAAAGGGTGTAGAAGGCTGATAGACTGGGGGCGATTGAGAACGCACCCCTGACTTTTTAGATTTTTTCTTCTTGGGCGACAGAGTGTGGCTGGTGGAATCTGTGTCGGTATCAGTATCCGTGACCACCCTGGATGCCGCAGGCAAAGGATTAGGGGCCCCAGAATATGGGTGGTCCCTGGACGCAGGGGGAGGAAGAGTGGTGATTGTTTGGGCATGAGGCCAATTGGAGGATTTAGATTTAGATTTAGATTTAGATTTACCCCCTGACGAAGTAGACGCCTGTATGGTATCTTGTTGCAACAATCATGCCGTTTGGCGAAAGTTTCCAGCTGCGCTGTAATGGGCTTTAATGCTGCAGCCAATGCTTCATTTACGGTCTTAGGGACCGCCACCTCCACCGCCTTAGTGACGGAGTCCTGGACAGAGGCGTCTAAAGCCTGCACAAGGTTGTCCTCGAGGGGGGCATGTTCCTCCTCATAGTACCCATACTCATCCTCCTCAAAGTAGGCCCAGTCTTCCATGTCCACCAGGGAGAAGGCGGCACGTCAAGACTTCAAAAAATATATATAAATATATATATATAGGAATCCCAAAGGGATCGGTCAAGGGGGAGCCACCCTGGTGCAAATACACTAGATCAAAGTCACTGTATGCTCCTCAGCAAAGCTGTAGTCAGGGCACCCAAAGGGTATAGTGAGCCTAAAAATCCTACCAGCCTGCACCCAGCTGGGGGCCTGCCACTATTTTACAACCTGGGAAGGCGTCAGTACGAAGGGCACTCACTCCGGACACCTGAAGCTCCAACGCGCGAAGAAAAAAATGCGTGGAGCGAGGAGGAATATGAATTAAGCGTTGTGTAGCTCAAAAGGAGCCCAAAAGGAGCCCAATTGGGCTACACGACGCGAGGCTCAAGTTTCCAGCGGGCTCAAATGAGGGGGAGCGCCGCCCACCACAGTAACGCGGCGAAATACACCAGGCACAAGGGAGACGGCGATCGGAAGGTGAGGCGCGCTTCAAAGGCGGCACCGCCACCTTCCGATCGGCCGTTACAGCGTACGAGCGCGGAGCGCTGTTCCAAAGCTAGCGCGCGACTCGACAATGCACAACAAGGCAATGGTATCAAATAGACAATGGCATCAAATACATGGTAATCCCCCAATAAAGGCTGCAAACATCCGTAACACACAACTCAAGAGACAAAGCAAGATATGCCAAATCGAGCACTTATCTCTGTGTAGGAGCAGCAAAGAAAGAGGAAGTGTTCCGGTTTGACTGACTGTTATATAGAGCTAGTCTCTATGGTTGTTACTTTTCTTACTATAAGCATTCTGGGAATGTTATGTATAATGTTATCATGATTCTCATTGGCTGCTGTTGCTTTGCAGTAAACGAAAGAGAAGCATAATCTGAAGCCTCCGGTCCTGTAATAGAATGGAGACCAACACTGATAGTACAAGCCCTCAACGCAGCCCGCCCCTCCTCCAATCAGGGCTGCCTTAAAGCTGACTCGGGACTTGCGGGGTCAGTGTTCGAGCCTCAACAGAGGCTCAACATCCTTGGAATCTAGGCAAATCAGGTGATCACCTCCATGCCCACCCTATATAATTACTATATAATTCTACAAATGTACATTAAAAAGCAGCGAGATGGGGAAAGGTAAATTAAACAAGCTTCTGTCAATGCAGGGAAATTTGCTACAGCCAATAGCACTGGAGGAAAAGTATGTGGCCCGCACAGGAACCAATGAAAAGGCAGAATGTAAACCATTTGCAGGCCTTTCTAAAAAACAAATCCCCAATAAAAAAAAGCCCAAACCAAGCAAATATCCTGCAAGAAAAAGCCAAAATAATGGTGGAGATCGAAAAGTGTAAAAAGCCTAATAATAAAAATACAAGCAACTGAGCAGGAGCCACAGTGGGGGAGACAACAGTAACAAAGGCAGCAGCAATACAACTGTGGCATTAAAAGGAGATTGGAGGAAGAATGCTATATTTGAATGTAAGCAGCTAGGGCGCTGAAGCTAAACTCAGGCAAACAGTAACAGCACAGAAAACCACTAAATAAATTGTCCCCCTGAGAACAGATAAAGACCAATAGCGGAATGAAACTGTACTAAGCCCCTGCTCTGTGGGAGGAACAGAAGAGAGAAAGGAGGGACAAAGAGGCAGGACTGACCGCTAGCAAGCAAGGATTTTTAAAGGACACTGACATAGACAAATGAAAAGCATTTCCAAGAAAGGGGCTGGACTAGAAATACACAGACAGATTACAGCAGGTCTCGAAGAGACAATGCATGCACTGTCTAGCTTGACCTAAAAAGGCAATAAGGAAGATAAGCAGATCATTAAACCTTGACCTTCTAGGCACATCCAGCCCCTCTTGTGTAACATCCACCACGAACATTGTGTCAGAAGGCCCCAACGCGGAACAGTCCTCTCCTGGTTCCCCTCCAGGACACCCATGCAGAACCATGCTGCTCCCCTCAATGGGTCCTTGCCACACAGATAGCTTCCCCAAAGTTCTAGTCAGTCCATATGTCACAGGTTAGGTAGGAGAGTCCAGGACCACCAGCAGGTTGTCCACCCCTGCCTGCCTGGTGTACAAACAAATCCTACCTCCTCCTGGGGTCAGTACAGACTCCAAATCTCCATTCTTGTGCATCCATATTTATTACTATCTGCCAGGGACTCACCACTGGGTGAGAAGCTTGCTAGCGCAATTGCCCTCCCCCATTGCCACTGACTGAACTCCGCGATTGCCCCAGTATAGTCAGGATAAAAAGTACCTGTCTTACTGATCGACATTTGCAACATCCTGGTGAAACAGCTCCCCTTTCTTCTGCTGGAGAAAATTGTGTCGAATTATGCCCATGGTGGACCCTGACAAGATCCTTTGGACCGAGTGGTTCAGCTTTTTTGCCGACACATTTATGGCTCTAACTGGTGCCCAGACTGCCCGCTGAATGACCTCCGACCACAGCATTGAAGGTGTAGGTAAGTAATTTCTTATCTTAGAAATGGCCACAAACAAGGCGTCTCTCACTCCCCGCCTACCCAGGGGGATTATATCATTCCCTCCTGCTTGAATGACCAAAATAACTGGTGTGGGCACTTCAGTCTCTCTACAATGCCTGCCTAAGATGTCCAAAAAGGTTCTGCAATCTTAGACCCCCAATAACCACCCAGTGGTGCATAAATCCTGCATTCCGCTGGGCCTTCTCCAGGCTGGAACTGCAAATAAAGGAATGCCTGCACCAACATACGTGCACTGGCCCGCACTCATTAACTGTGTAAAGAAAGGTAATTGCTGTTGTAACCATAGCTAGAGGACCCTTCGTCACCATTCCTCTATCTAGACCAGATTTGATCGCACGTCACACTCAAAACATGCTGAACGCATTACCCCACCCTTTTGATTGCCTCTGCTGGAAGACCTCTCCTGCTGCTGTGGTGGCAGCACTGATGCAGAAGGAATGAGAACTAACCTGGCCAGTGTCCTTGCACAGGAGGGTCAGCAAGCGCCTACACACATGAGTGAACTAATGTTGAGTCATTGGTGTCCTATCCATGTGCACTAACAGCCTGGTTGATCCCCCACTTGGTCACCCTAGCAGGAAATCCCTAACCAAAGTCAATGGGCAATAAGAGGTGTCTGGGGTAACGTGTAGTTTCACCCACATGCCCTTCCCTAGCGGTACTGTTTTTGACTACCTGACTCTCAGGTGGAGATCGCCTCCCTCTTTAAGCATGTTTGACATCTCTAAATTCCCTCCTTGCCTTTTTTTTTTTTTAGAAAGCTACCAATTCCGAAATGCAAAAGGCACCAAAAAAGGCAGAGTAAGCGAAGCTGAATAACTTCACTTCGTACTGGGACAGGCAAACCTGCTGCGAAAACCTCAATATTGTCACTAAAGTCTTCATGTTGATAGGTCGCCGGCCATCTTCCACAGCCAGGACCATGTGCTTCCATCCTCTCATGGCCTTCCACACCCTAAAGTCCTTGATAGGATCCCTAGCCCCCTTTATCCCTGCAAAAATTGTGATTTTTGACAACTGCCTCAGAACTTGTGGCTGTGATTTTTTCCCGTCCCTCTGACTAGTAAGAAAAACCAGCACCCCCTCTGGAGAAAACATCTCTGTTGCATCATCAGAACATAAGGATGAGTCATACACCCACTAAGCCTTCTCATACAAACTTTTGGTCTTGGGTGCCAGGAATGCTGAAATTAAGTTTGTGGCAATGGGGCACCAAGCCTCCACAACTCCTCTGGGAATTCCGACATCACTTTTGCGGACATTCGCCCTGCACTCTGCCAACTGAGGCCGAGACAAAGCGTCAGCAATTGCTTTATCCACCCCTAGTATATGCTTGGCAGAAGAATGCACATTATGCAAGAGACATAAGCGAATTTGTGTCTTAAGCAACCGTAGCACCAACTGCCATGTTGCGCTCTGATTATTGATTGCCATGACCACTGGCATACTGTCTGACCAAAAATGAAACCGGTTATTGGCTAATGAGAAACCCCAGATGTGTAAGACAACATTGATGTGGAATTATTCAAGAAAGGTAACATTGCGTGTGATCCGAGATGCCACTCAATCACCTGGTTAATGCTGCATGCACTGCCTGGAGCCCAACACTGCCCCAAAACCAATCCTGCCCGCTGCAATCTTGTAGAGTTGTACCTCCTTGCTGGTCCATGCTGGTTGCTTCCACAAGGGGGTTCCATTGAAATTATCTAAACAAAAAAAAAAACCTTTCATGTTTCCAAATCCTCTCTGACTTCTACAGACAATCTAGTGTGGTGGTGCTTTGCCTGTAGGCCAATCATTGCCCTATCGATATTCTTTGAAAAGACTGTCTCCATGGGTAGCACCCACAAGGTGAAGTTCAACTGCCCTACTAAGACCTGCAACTGGTGCAACATGACCTTCCTGGATGCTAAACAGGCGCTAACTGAGTCCCTAAACAACATTACCTTCTCCTGAGGCAACCTACACTTCCCTGCCACTGAGTTTATCTCAAGCCCATGAAAGACAAGCATAGTGATAGACCTTCAGTCTTGTCCTCTGCTAGGGGGACCCCCAAAGCCTGCACCAGCTGCCGGAAGCCCAGCAGGGCCCTTTCGCATGCCAGGTCACCAGGGGGACCCCTGAACAAAAGATCGTCCTAGTAATGCACCACATCATCATATGACACCAAGTCCCTCAAAATCCACTTCAGGAATCTACTGAATGTCTCAAACACAGAGCATCCCATGGGCAGGCACAAGTCGAGAAAATACTAACCCTCAAAAGTGAAACCCAGTAACCGAGTATCATCCGGATGCACTGGCAAAAGATGGAAAGCCGCCTCTATGTCCGATTTGGCCACAAGAGCCCCCCTGCCTAGCCTCTATAGTTTTGCAATGTCCTCATCAAAGTTGGTAAACCGCAATGTGTACAACTTTTGGTCAAAAACCATCATTCACAGATGACCCAGTGGGATAGGAGAGGTTGTGTATCAAACAGAATTTGCCTGGTTCCTTTTTTGGGACCATACCTAGGGGTGAATAAACCAGGGACGTACATGGGGGAGAGCTGAACGGTCCAGCAGTCCTCCCCATGTGCACCTCCTCAATGAACCTTTCTTGCACCACCTCATGCAGTTGCAGCACTGACAAATGATTCTTGGGTGGAACTGGTTTCGGAGGGGCGTGGGAATGAATGTGCAACCCATCCCATTACCCATAGTACAGCCTGTGTGCATCCTTACCATTTTTATAGTTGCTGAGGAGATGAGTGAGTATATTGAGGTGAATGGGTGATGGGAGTTTGCTCGGATTAGTTGGACTGTCGCCCTTTTGGGGTTGTTTGCTCTCTCTGCTTCCCATACTTTTTAAGCACTTGATCTCTGGGTGCCCATGAAGCCCGCAGAAGGAACAGATGTGCTTAAACTTAATCCTACATGCTTCCCCCTTGGTGCATTCCTTCTTATTGTACTGTGAGCAGGCCAGTTTTTTGTCCCCAGCTCTTTGTCAAACCTAAAGGACTGAACAGATTTTGCAGATGACGGAGACATATTGAACTCGGCGTGCCAAATATTTATCTCCCTCTAGTCCCACGCTATCTCCGGCCTAACAGCTTTCATCTGCCTAAACTTGATGTTGTATTGCAGCCAAGCAGAACCTTGGAACTCAGAGGCCACCCATGTATCAGGGACATATAACCAAATAATTGTGGGGCCAATGCTGGGGATTTCTCAGTCAAAATTGCTGCATATATGGAGAAGCCTGTCACCCAGTTCCTGAGGGACCAATCCACCCACACCGTTTTTGGCTTCTGCTCACTCTCCTTCCTTGACCTGGCCCTGTTTGGGACCCCCCCGCATTGATTAAGTCAAAGACATTAATGAATTTCCGTTATGAATCTTTTTTCTTTTCTCTGTAGGCATGTGCCATGCAATTGTTACAGGGGGCCAGAACCAAATAAGAGGAGCCAAAGATCAAGCGGGGTCACCGTGGGTGGAGACTGCACTCTTCCAGTGCTACCCCAGTCTGTGCACAAACTTGTGATGCCACCCCCCTTGCATCTTGCATCCCAATTGCAACTGCTGGTCCCGCAGAATGTGATGGACCCCCTACCCGCAACTGTGGAGCTGTGCCCACCGAGGAGACAACTGGCACCCCCTCACTGCTGTGGGGGCCTGCCAGGAAGAGGTGCTCCCCACCGGTCGTGTCACTGCTGCCGCTACCCCTAGCTGTGGTGTATCCACACTTGCTGCCATAGGGGCAATCACCACTATCCTCTGCTCCACCGTGCCCACACTTGTGTTGAGTACCGGAATCCAGTTGCCTGGTCTGTGCTGCAGGAGGCAGTGTCTTGTGCGGTTGACTCACCCACAACTGCCGATGCTGTTTCCGCCTGCGCACTGGGCTTGTCCAGCTGCCCATCCCTATAGCGCCGGGACCTTTATCTGCCACTTAGGCGTACGAGTGACTGGCTGTTGCTCTTTCTCTCGGCCACCTGTCATCTTCTGAAATGCCACCCATGCTGTGCCGGTTTGTCGCTTTCCGCAACTTGCTTAGAGTGTGGAAATCCTCCTGTGCACTGAATTCCAAGTAAATGAGCGTGTCCGTTTTGGCACCATGTTGCCACTACCTACTCTTTGATGATATAGTGGGATAGGTACCTATCCCTGCTGGTGCTAGCTGAAACAGAGGAAACCACATGTTAACCACCACATTGATAAAACCACTTATTCTTGTTATATCTGCCACTGATTTTCTGATTGCTAAATGAAGCATTGCTGTGGTAAGGATTCGTGAAGGCTTGAAACATTGCTTTTCCACCACCACTCCTGGTCCCATACAGACCATTAGACCTCTTACCGATTGCTCAGCCCAGAGCCTCGCCTACTCTGAACTGCTTGTCGCTGCATATGCTTTGTCACCACTGGGTAAAGTTTGCGCTATATACCCACCATAAATACATACATGCTGTGGGAGATTCCATGTGTTCAACTCCCATACTGGCTTTTGAGTTCCCGTGGGATTTGTGTTATACTGCACAGCGCCGGAGGCTCAACCCCACCTTCCTCATACGTCATGTGGGCTTAAGCACTCCCCACCTCCGGCATCCAAAACTCTGCCTGCCGCCTGGTTAAACAACGGGCACTGATATTGTTGCTGCCCAACCAATTGTTTCTCTACAGTCTGGACTTGACCCCCATTCGCAGATGACCTTGCCACCCCAGTTGGGGCTTGACCCCTTGCCTTAAAGGGACCTGTACTCCCTAATGCTGGAGACCTTGCCTTCGTGTTACTCCTCCTAGTTGTGCGCGGACATGACCCCTCGATCCATCGCCGCCCCCCTGTGGCCTACTACCTACGCAGGGGCTGGCGATACTTTCCTGCATTGGAGCTAGTGCGTGACTACGTTGCTGGTGGCAGTAAGGCTCTCCCACCTGCATTGGAGATAGATAGATCGCGGGCCAACCACATGACGTGCCGCTAAGCAGCACGGATTTCTGCCTGCCGCCTTACTCTGCGGCAAGTCACCTTTAAGGATGGTCTTGCCACCACTTCTGGGCCCCTCGAGTCAGCTTGTCCTCATGCTCGCCCCCTGGAGGCCATACCCTTTCCCATGCTACCTAGGAAGGGGCATGAACTCTGAACTCTGCACGGCCCCACCTACATTGGGGTGGTATGTTGAGCCCACTTGCTCCGACGGTCCGTCCGATGACTTGACTATTCATGGGCGCCCAGAGGACGTTACTCACCCCCAGGCACTCTGCCTCCTCACCATGTGCCCCAACAATCATACGCCCCCTAAGCAGCTGGTGTTGCAGTGCGCGTTCCATGCCAAACTCCCCACGCAAGTCTCACCTACTCCCAGGGGACTTCAGCATGCCATGCCATATCAAACAGCATGGAACAGGCCGCCCGGAAGACTCACCCACTCCAGGGCTTGCCTTAAACCAAGGCCTTCACACCACTACCAGCATGCCATGCCCCCACGCCCAGGCTTACCTTAACCCAAGGCCTTTGCGCCACCAACAGCCATGCCATGCACCGCATGCATGAATAATGCGCACCTCGCACCAGGGGACTCACCCACACCTGGAGCAGGTTTCTCACACATTTACCTGATAATGGCTAAATATACATAACAGTTTTGCCTTACGGCCCCTTCCCTACCCCTGAAAGCTAGATCGCCGCACCACACCCCATCTGACTCTAATTCCAGCGCTGTTCCTGAGTCCACATACCAGTTGACGCGTTGATGTTGTGCTCAGATTCCAGGCAGGATCCAAAGGGACAAAGAGGCTTGTCACGTGGCCAATGGGGACATTGTTGTCTTCCCTAAGTTAGCATGAACACGCTGTAGACTGCCTGCTGCTTTTCACACGTTACTACACAAACTCATTTTGCAAATGCCTCTTTTGATACTTTCACATGAGAACCTGCTGCTGTGTTTATGCTTTACAGGTACCTGGGATTTTGTCTGAACATTGTGAACACCTAGCACCTAGACAAAACATACAGATGCAGCTGTTGTTTGGGAATACGTACTTTTGGTCTTATTAGAAGACACGGATAGGTAGCACACACTTGGACAGGGACCTTTCCAGTGAGAAGTGCATGACAGAGTCTATGATGTAGATCTACCATCTATGGACTGAGGTACAATGTCTGCCGATAACCGCTTGAGAGCTTCTAAAATATAATCATCCTGCTTCTGTACAAGGGGAGGGAGGTCAGGCTACAAAGTCTTTCACTATGACAGCTTCTTTTATGATTTACAGACT
Organism: Triturus cristatus; assembly: GCF_964204655.1. Lineage (NCBI taxonomy): Eukaryota > Metazoa > Chordata > Amphibia > Caudata > Salamandridae > Triturus > Triturus cristatus. The sequence continues at coordinate 656,555,493 of NC_140594.1, forward strand.
ACTTGCTCTGCTGGCATTATTTGTGTCATGCATTTTCCTGCTCATTGTGCCACGTATACTGCATATTAGAGCACGTTAGTTAAAATAAATATTTTAAACTTGTTCATGTCTCTTTTCTGTCAGATCTTATTGTGGTTGAGTATAAGAGTGTGAGCGAAATGGCGTGTCTTGCAACCGTGATTCCTGAAACAGTCTGGAGTGTTGTGTTCTGGGGTGTCTAATCACTTGTTCCTCTGTGAGTGAGTAGGAGGGCAAGTGAGACACTACCACTAGTCGGTCCCAGGCTCATGGGTACTAAGGTGGTAGGATGACTCAGTCCCTATATACTAAGGTGCCATAATCCTACGCATAGTTCTGTGTTTGCGCAGAATCCCTGCAACATGTTCCACTAACGTTTGGTCTGGTACTTATTCACGGGACCCCTAAGCAGCGCTCGTGCTTGTCCACAATTCCCATTCACCAGTGTCCGGAGACGTCTGTGGTGGAAGGGCTTGGCCTCCCATGGTGGTAGCGTACACCTCTTTCTGCAGGGTTTTCAACCTTGAATTTTAAAAGGTTTTTAGACCCATTTTGTGCTACTGTTTTGTTCAGTATTTACATACAATATGGCACAACCAGTCGCAATTCCAGCACGTAACCGGGTGGTGGTTAAACACCATTTGACGAAGCATGAGGTCCCCAATGTTGGGGCTACCATTATTTTTGTGGTTGAGGCGGATCCAGCATACCCCTTCGAGGTGTTTTACTCATAGATTATCTTTCCCGCAGTGGATGTGAATGATAATTTTTTCCATGCTTACTCAGTCAATGGAACTCTGTGTCTTGTCTATGGATAATCCTCTTTTTCCAATACTGAAACCGGATGGTTCATATTGGAGAGTTTTGGACTATGGACAGTTAAACAGTCATGTTCGTACTTTTGCATTGCAGAACACGCACAGTTCTGTGTTAGTAAATAACATTGTTTGAAAGAAATTCAAAACTATGTTAGATATTTCCAGTGGATTTTTCAGTCACCCTTTGGCTCCAGAGAGCCATGATTTGACCACATTCAGCACTCTCGGCAATCAGAGACTCTATGAGAGATTGCCTATGGTGTATAAGAATAGCACTGTGGTTTTTGCGGCACGCATTATGTCGATTTTACAAGAAATCGACCCTGATGCCTTTCCATATGTTGATGATATTTACTTGACGGATGATGACCTAAATCCTCGTCTCATGCACGTTATTACACATTTTGCTTCTTTAGGGTACAAATTCAATTTTGCAAAATCACATATTGCCTTTTTGGCAGTTATTTTCCTTGGTTGGAAACTGAATAATGAGGGTAGGGCATTGGCACCCCACTTTTTTTGAGAAATGTTCTCAATTGCAACCTCCAACTACCCTCAAAAAGTTACAATCACTGCTGGGTTTCTTGAATTTTGGCAGAACCTACATTTCAGATTATGCCCAGCGTATCAAATTGCTATACGCATTGATACAACCTTCTTTTTCGTCTTCCAGTTGACTTCTGGAACACACTGCAGTGCTGCTGTCTTTGCAGTCTGATTTGCTTGCCACTCAAGTCTTGTTAACTAGAGACAATACCTCAAATTTGATCATACAAATTGTATCAGGAACATTAGGATTCACTTAGGTGACTTTTAATGAGGGAGACACAGTTCGCATTTGTATACTCCGGTAGAAATGAGTTTTTCTTCTACCGAAAAGTTTTTGACAGCAGTACAGATGGCGATTCTGAAGGAATGCTCTCTAGCTCAGGGCAAACACATGTTCATGGTTTCGTCCGTGCTTGCTTTAAAACCTGTCACAAAGGCGAGTGTACCAAATTCAAAAGCTCTGCATCCTCTTTGGATACAATGAGCTACTCTGTTAATGTCAGCTGATGTCAATTCGGTCTTTCATCCTTCTTTGCAGACACAATAGTTTTTACAATATGAACAGGTTCATCCTCTTCCTGTGCCCCTACTCCCTCTTGATCAAAACAAAAGTATAATTTACAATGATGAGTCTGCACAGCCGGCCATTGTTTCTAAGCATGCTTATTCTGCAGCCTGCGCTATTGTGGCAGCCACAATAGTGGACGGTGAGTTTAAGTTGTCCTTGGTTCATACACATCCTCTGTGATAAGCCTGCCTGCTCAGGGCCAAGCTACCCAAGGGTGAGCGCAGGTTATACAGTGAGTGTAATCCTGGCTAGGACACTGCTGCAGCCAACCACAAATTACCTGTTCCAATAGGCTCACATACACATAGCTCGACAGAGTGTCATTAAAGAACAGTATGGGGACTTTAGACCAGCAAAGAGCAATTCCTAAGACACATGAGAACAAAAATAAAATGTGCCTAATTTCTGTAGACTGTAGAACGATGCACGCTTCAGTAACTGTTACTTTTAATGGCCTTGTTTTAAATACAACCTTGGCGGCGGCACTGCATGTACTGTAAAATAACACTGAAGGGACAGGGTGCACAGGTACCAAAGATGGGAAGCCGTACAAATATTTTCAGTGTGGATGAAAGCCTGGCTTGCATCATTCAAATACAGTGCACATCGCGAACTGTTTCCTCCTACTGTGTGTACTGGCATACGTTTCATGTGGCCACTGCAATCTCCTTTGAGTCCAAAGTGTTGTTATGTTTTTACAATCACCACAGTTTCTAATCTTCAAAGTGCATTAAACATAGTTTTAAAAATGCTGTTTTACAAATTGCTTCTTTTGAAATGTGAGACAGGCACGTTAACAGTCCTTTATTTTGAAAGAAAATGGTCTGAGAGGTATATTATTTTAAACTTAGTAACACAAAAGTGTACATTATTTATTTCTTTGCCTGTTAATTTTCTTTATGCAAACTGGAAATCATTATACAGCTCAAAAACACCTTGATAATTCTAAAAACAAAAACACCCCCGAGAACATCCTCCCTTACCTTGTAACCCGGCAGTGTGAGATGGACCATTTATTTAGGGTTTGATGGTGCAGTTTGAGTTACTTGATGGGGCAGTATTGTGGAAAAGTGTGCGACTATTCTATAAAGTTCTCCTCATAATTGTAATGTAACACCAGCACTGTGGCTGTAGGTGGTGACATGTAATGTACTGAGCATGAACAATCAGTACAGGATGGGGAGGCGAGCTTTGGAACCGCATCATGTTGGGGGTATGTGCTGTGTAAGAAGTGCAATTACACTAGAAACCAATCAGTTGAATTGCGGTCACCATGTTTGGCTAAGAGATGCTCCAATCAACACTCATCCCTTAGTCCTTAAGCAGCAGCACCGACAGCTTATTGGTGGGCTGAGGTTTGGCATGGCCAGTGGGGAAAAGTGCTGCTACTGCTTGGCCCATGCAACGCAGAGGTGTGCCTTTAAGGATAGAAGTGGATACAAGAGCATGCAATGTTGGCTGGAAGGTTCATTGAAGAAATAGGCCCAGTGTTACAAGAAAGGCACTGGACAGGATCTGCTCGACACTGTGAGTTGTCAGATGGGTCACAAGCTTCTCAAAGTCACAGGCAGCCCTAGAGGTCCGAGCGGGTCCTGTTGATGCCACTCGAAGACTCGGTTCTTGAGTGTGACTGAGACTAGTTGGGTCGTCCTCAGTCTGGAGAAGGGGGAAGAAACAGTCCAAAAATGTACTAAAAAGTACAGTAACAAATGTTTTCACTCTAACTGAACCCTCCTCCCAGGGCACAAGTCCTAAAAAAAGAAGTGGGGGACTAACCTAGTTAGGCAGTTTGTATGTGAAATCACGCCACGTGACATCACGGTGCGGGACATGACAGCATGTGACATCACAGAGCATTACATCAGCGCATGACATCACACCTGGCATCACAGGAATTCCTATCACAAGAAGTGGCATTACAAGCTACAACTTTACAGGAAGTGACATCAGATCTTAAGCCCTCAGATATATGTTTAGCAGGTCTAGCATGAGTACGTTTGAGCGCATTGCAAGAATAATGGGAAATGGCCACAACAACGCGGCTGTTTCCGCGTATAACCATAACCACACATGCATTACAACGCATGCGTGGTTACCACGAAAAGTCTTTACCACACATACCTTTACTATGAGATACGTAGTAAAGGCATGTGTCCTAAAGGTAATATGAAAAAAGGGGGCTTGGGGGGTCCCCCCCCCATAAAAAAAAGGCGTGCAAAACAAAAAGGGAGATTGGGGGGGGGTCTCCCCCCCCAAAAAAAAAACACACCTGATTCCATCGCGATGTGGAGGCAATCGGCGTTGTTAGAGGAAACGGAAAGACACTTCTGCTTCCTCTTTACGACGTGCGACGCAGATCGGAAGAGCTTACAGAGAAGAGAGGACATAGAGAGGTAAGGGGGAATGTAGTTAAAGTAATTAATGAGGGGGATGTGTAGCAAAGGGGTACATTTAAGGGTTTGTGGGTGGGGGAATCGCACAGGGAAACATTTTTAATGTTGATGGCAGGGTAATTTATTAGAAGGAATAGGGGCGGGGGGGTCGCACAGGGGTACAGGGAAGGGGTATTATAAAAAATAAGAACATTTCCCACGAAAATGACTTTACCGATATGCGTGGTAAATGCTATTCGTGGTAATGGCATTCGTGTTGTAACCCATGCGTGGTAAAGGCACGCGTTGCAACGGAATGCGTTGTAGTGACATACAACCAAGAATAATAGCACAGTGAGCTATGGAAGATGATATGTGACTTCTACACCTTGTAATCCCCTAGTTTTATGTAACACATCCTGTATACTGATTTACAAATGAATATCATTTATTGTACATGTAATATGCACGTGTTGATGTAAAGCGCTCTGACACGCTGCATTGGGATGAGTAGGGCTATACAAGAAAAAATAGTGCTACTTAAATTATTTCAACGACTCCTCAGGTATAGTAAGCTCTATATAAATGCAATATGTTTTGTGTAACTACTGGGAAAGACCAGCACATATAACATTCTTACAATGCATGCACATCTCCTAAACAGGGACTGAACAAAGTGAAAAGTTGTCTTTCTTCAGTATGTGTGAAGTGCTAACAAGGTGTGAGCCTTTGTTTCCCCAGCCAAGAGACTCGAACAAAAGGAGGCCTGATGTCCCCTCAAATTCGGCCTCTGTTGTGTCCCAGCAGGAGCCTTAAATAAGAAAGCCCGTTCCCGCCTGTTGTTGCTTGTTGAAGATGGAAAGCAGACAACGTGCAGACGCTGCTGAAAGTGTCCCGGTGTTTGGAAAATACACCGGGACGAATTCAGCACATTATTCTGTGGTACCCCAAATTCTTGTCAGGGTGGACGGCGTTCACCCTGTGAAAATAGTTGGTGGACGCTGTCCTACTGCGTGTACCCCCAACTTGTGCCCTGCCTACTCCTTTGAGCTGGGTGTTTTTTAAATGAATGTACTTTAAGGATCTCAGACAGGGCCGAGGAAGAATGCACTGCACCACCCTCCATATTTTCTTTTTGTAAAATATGTTTATTGATTAACATCTTATATCACTCATAAACAGTTCCATCAGGAGCCTCCGCTCACGTAAATCATTCCTAATACACAATACTCCTTACACGATCCTGCACCACCCTCCATGTGCTCTTCCTGCTTTGGTTACTCTATTCCTCTGAAAATTACATGGCTCGCCACTGGACTAGCGGTCATCTCTAAATTTGGCGGGCAGTAGTCTGTCAGGGTGGCAGACGTACTGCCCCCCACCATGCTGACAGACCGCAGGTCACCCTCCCACCAAACAATAAACCAGGCTGGAGTCTTGCATGCTTTGGATGTTGCTAAACCCAATTGATAACTGCTTTCTAACGTAACCGCGGGGGTCTTCTTCCCATGCCCAGCTTGTAGGTCCTAACGAATGGGTATTAGTGGAGAACATTGGAAAGGAATTAGAAAATAAAACATTTGTTTGTTTTATTGTTGGGTCTTCCATAGTGATATTATGATGGGGGAGGGGGCATGTTTAAATATTCTTATTCTGAAAAGACAAAAACAAATGTTTTGATAACTTAAGTGGATATGTGTGTGGCTGGTTTTCACAATCAATGCATTGGTGATCGTGTGAGTTGTTGCAGTAGAAGTGATCAGAACTGCTTGTCTTATTATTACTGGAACAGAATATTGATATTTAGTGATGGAGAAAACGTCTGGGTCATATAGTATTACACTCCTCACCATAGTCATCTTGCCTGAGTAAGCCTCAGCTCCTTCTCCACAGCTGCCACCGGAAAGTTATTTTTTATTTTGTTTAATGTATTCATTAAAAGTGTTCTAAAGTGGGAACTAGGGGGCAAAGAAAGGTACAGAAGATCAAGTTCCAAAATTATATGATTGAATAGAAGTCACTCTACATTTTCTTAAAGACAATCTGAAATAATGGGGTGAAAAGTATTTTTGTTATGTACAATTAAGACATTTTCCTCAAAAAGCGCACAAAGCAGCTTTAATTACAGAAATTCTCCTCATGGGTTGGTCACCTAGTAATTCTTAATGATATGAGGTTTAGAATTTATGATGTTTCAATGTGAGGTCAAGAAGAAGGGGAAATAAGGGTTTTCTCTCCAAGGTGAATAATTAAGAGGTGGCCTTTCAGAAGACGTCTGAAAAGGAGCAGACATACTGACAAACGTCATGGCGTGGGGATAACTTTCCTTCTTATAGGACTGTTTACTGAGAAGGTTCAGGGGTATGTTTTTTTTTGTAATACTGACAGCCCGAGGTTACATTCTTTCTGAGGTTCCGTTAACAAGAAGAGATCTTTGCAGTTTATAAGGAGGAATGTAGGCGGGTGGAAGGTGAAGGCGTTTTGTGTGAGGGTTGCTAACTTAATGGAACAATTTAAGCCAAGTACTGAAAGGGGTGATGTGGTCAAATTTACACCTGTAACTGACAAAAGTGGTTGCGCTGGTAAAACTGTCTGAATGGTTCTGTTGGTCTTTTAGGGACACCTGACTAACATCCCAAGTACAGACAACCCAGGAACAGTAAAGCAACAGCACCAAATACTTAGACAGCCCCATCTATCCAAAAGGATTGACATCAGCAGCTAGACTAGTCACGGGATCTAGAAAATCTTATCTTATCCTTCCAGGACTAAAACCTTTAAACGGGCTCTGGCTTGAAGCAAGGATCCAGCTGAAAATAGCCTGCATGACTCATTAGGCTCTACACCACAACACTCCCATTTACCTGGCCAATAAGCTAGAACGGTCAGGGGCAGTCGATCCTTGAGAAGTGCCAATTCCCTATTGCTGAAACCGCAGACGCTAAAAAAGAAGACAACATATAACCGATCTCCGGCCTAGCCCCTAGAATATGGAACTCATTTCCACCCACTATCAGAACCAACCCCTCGACTACCGTCTTCAAAACAGAAATGTAAAGATTTCTGATGAACAAATATCTCTATTAACAACCCTGTTGAGTGACTCTAACGTTGGCAATATCTGATCATGATTCAACCTGTAAGATGGATGCCCTGCAGTTCTTGCTGTTCTCTCTTATAACTGTTTTGCCATTTACTTTGTTTGTATAACCTGTTTGAGATTTGTTCACCGCTCTGAGACGAAGATGGGTCACGTCCACGCTTTATTAAACTCTTTAAATAAAATTAAAATTAGAGTAAAGACTAGGCGCAAAGGCTTAAGCCTCCCCAGTTGTGCATGCCTCCTATGGCCCTGCCTCCGTTCACTCTTACCCATCAATCATGGACACCAAGACCTTGTGGTTTTAGAAAGGCCACAGTTTATTAACATTATAATCTATTACATATGGTATCAGATTATATCGGCTGGGTTAAACAGTTGCAAAATGGTCATTAGAATGGCTTGGATGACCCCTAACGGGGTCTTTTGCCCCATTTCTGCGAGTTTGTTGCCTGCCAGGTAAATTACTACTGCAGCCGGGATCCTGTGGGCCCGTTGCACATTATGAACTGCACGAAGGAGCTGGCTCCACTTCATGCCTGGTCGGCACAGCCATACCACCTTGGTGTTGCGCAGCCATATGTCGCCATACAGCTTCTGTGGGCCAGCCCATCTTTGTGCCCTCGTGATGTGAGTGACCCACTATCTATATCGTGAGCTGTCCAGCTCCATCTCCTGTGGCCAGAGGGCGCCCGGCACTAGCACATTGATCGCCTGATGTATGCCTTGAATGTCCTAGGTCTGTTTCCACCTCCCTATCTGCTTGATCCCATCATCAACCATTTCAAGTGCCACTGCAGTCGTGGCTGCCCCAATAAGGAAGCAGTGTTACCTGAAATCCGCGGGTGAGATGGCCTGCCTCTGCTACAGCCTGGTGTAATACTGTGGTGAATTGGAACCTGCTAAGGAAGCTGCTGTCCTTGTGTATGAGTAAGGGGGGGGGTCGCCCTTAGCCCTGGCTTGCAGATACTATACTGGGCAGTGCTCACTAGCTGTAAAACAAACTAGCTGCCTATATTTTCCTTTCCCTTCCTGGTCGTTTTTTGACCTCTTCAGGTGCACAACCAAGTTGGTGTCACTCATGTGCAGGTCCCCTACTTGGAATCAAGCCATTCCTGGGTTCACCCTTGACTGTGCCACCAGCTCGCTCACCCTGTATTCCCCAAAAAATGCCAGGGCAAATGCCGCCCTGAACAAGTGCGCCTCTTTCCTGCCCCTACTAATGCCTGGTTGGGCGCATAGAAATGCTTTCAGTTCTGTGAAGTCAATTGGTAGCCTTGTGTTGCAACTCTTTCGCTGTATGCGGGCCAATCCCTTCATTGCCGCAATAAAATGTGTTTGTTGGGTCCACCCCTTGTGCATTTTCGAGTGGTATGCTATGATGCTAAGGTGGGATTGGGCCCATGCTCTGATCCTGCCCTGCTCGAAGGCCAAGTATATGAACTCCTCTACCTTGTCACTGGTGCAGGTTCTAGTGCCCCACGTTTCTCTTGCAAACCGCACCAAACATTTAAAATAAGTGGCTGCGGTTTTGGTGCTAGGTCAGCGTATCTGCATCCCATAGGTTGGCCAGTAGTGGAGGCATCTGCCTGTCTGCTCAAGGTGCCAGTTGGGGGAGCCTCTCCCACTGAAAGCGAGACAGAACGTCAGAAATTGTTGTATTCAGATACATGCCTAGCTTTGATTGCTATATTATTCTTCAGCTAGCAGCCTACCAGGCGCTGGAGCAGCCTCAACACCTTCAGGCAGCGTGCCGCCTCTAAGTTTATTGCCTGCACCACTGCGTGGTTGTTTGACCATATCGTCACCTGCTTGTTTGCCAAGCGCTCCTGCCACAGCAAAAATTCCAGTACTATGGGGAATAACTCAAGCAGCGTAACATTTCTTGTCAGGCCTACATCGTACCACCTCTCAGGCCATTTTGTGGTGCACCACGCCCCACCTAGAATTGCGCCAAAGCCCTCTCTACTTGCCGCATCTGTGTACAGGTCCAGCTGCTCAGCCATCACCCAGGGTTCCTCCATACTAGTGTCTCATTGAACTCGCACAGGAAGTTTTGGCACTGCTGCAAATCTCTCCTGATCCCAACAGTCATCATGATCCTGTGATGTCTCTTTTTGATGCCCTTGGTCAGCCATGCCTACCGCCTTGAAAATGTGTGCCCTACCTGGATGACCCTGGCAGCATAATTTAGCTTTCCTAGCAATTGCTATAATTCCTTTAGCCCCTCGATATCATGCTTAAGGTCTGCTACTTTCTGATCCGGCAGTCTGCTAACTCCTTTTTCAGAGTCTAGTTCTATCCCTAGTAATATTAGGTGTGTCGTGGTGCCCTCTGTCTTATCCTGTGCCAGTGGTACGCCAAGCTTCTCTGTCAGGGATTTGAATTGCTCTACCATCACGCTGCATTGCTCTGTGTCTGTTGTGCCACCAAAGAGAAAATCATCCAGGCAGTACAGTTTCCCCCTTCTGGACACCACTCTCGCACAGCCCATTGCAAGAAAGTAAAACATGCCTCAAAGTATACACATGGTATAGGACAGCCAATGGGCAGTCATTTATCCTTGTTAAATGCTCCATTCAATTGGAAGCACTGGGGAAGATGACTATCTTGATGTACCAGGAGGAGCCAGAAGGCAGATTCTATATCCATCTTTGCCATCAGGGCTCCCTGACTGTCACGCTCAAAAGGCCTATGCCTTATCCAATATGGCTTAGGAGACTGAGCACTGGTCCAGATCCAAGCCACCATTCACCTATCCTCTCTCAGGGTGGGAAAATTGGTGTATGAGCCTGAACTGGCCTGGCTTTTTCTTTGGGACAACCCCTTGTGGTTATACAATGAAGTCCTTTAGCTGGGGTTTATCAAATGGGTCAGCCAAGTGTCCCAGCTCTAAATCTTTGGCCACCTTCCACCTCGCCACTTCGATGTTGTCAGTGACAGACGTATGGTTGTTGCACAGCCTCACTTTCACAGACCCCACATGTGGTATGATACAGCCTTTCCGCAGAAGTGTGCATCGTCTTTCCTATAGTGTTGGTTGAGTAGCTGGAGAAATTGTTGGCGTTTTTTTGTTGGGCGTCAATTCCCTTCCCCCCTTGTGTTCTCTGCCATTGACGCTTTTTACTTTTTAAAGGGGACCTTTTTCTCACTACTCCCTTTCCCCTTCCCACAATCACTGGGTGGGTGGGTCCCCTTGCAACTGCTGAAAAGCATATTTGAACTTGCAAGCCAATCCCAATTTGCACTCACCCTTCACAAACTTCCAGCAGGTGGCGGGTTGCTGCTTTGCCTGTTTGCCCCATGTATAATGTTTGCATTTGCTGCCCTGCTGGTACAGCTCCATCTTAGGCTTGCCCCCGTACTCATGTGTCTCAACCCCTTCTCGTGCAGTGACCATGTGCTCGAATAATCCTGTGACAACATGGTGATCCCAGTCTATGATAGGCCATGTTTGCATTTTTGCCCAAAAGCCTTCATCATACTTGAACCAAGCCTCTTCCTGCTATCTGTGCTGTGATGCATGCACCTTTTGCTCATATAATAACAATGGTGCGACACTGTGTGGCAATTTCTCCACAAACACAAGCTAAAGTGCAGAAAGTGTGTAACCAGTTCTCAATGGAACTTTCTAACCATGCGTTTGTGCTTTTCCCTCTTGTCCTCATTCTTCTTGTCTTGTAGCACAAGATCCAACTCTGACTGCCTGGCCTCAAATAATGAAAATATATTGATGAATTCCTTGCACCACATTCTCTCTTTAACGGCTAAGGGAACTAGGCTTGCCAGCCCAAGCTTGCCCACTGTTGTAGGTAGATCACCCGGAGAAGGCCTAATGTACTCACTGACTGGTTTGCCATTTGTCCCACTCAGTGCGGTGCTATCTTCACATGCCACTGTTGGGTCTGCCTCCCACGTGTCATGCCTCTCTTGCCTTGGGGATCCTTCCCTGCTCCCTCCTGTGCTTTTCCTCCTTGCACACCTTGCTTGTATGCATGGTTCATTGTCTGCCCAGGCTGCGTCTGCTCTGGCGTGCCTACACTGGTACTTTTCCCAGCACTCGGGTCATCATGCTGCCCGGCCCCAAATCCTGCACTTGCCCTGGCCAGTAGTGGGGACTCGGCGATGCTAACACTGGCAGGAGGCTCCTAGCCCCCTGCCATGGCCACAAGGCTAGGGGTACCATCAGTGGTGGTAAATAGTGTGCGTGCCCTATGTGTTGGACTGGCTATACGCTTGCTGGATTAACTACCCAGACCTGCATCCCATAGTTGGCTATGCCATGCACCGCACCCTGCTGCCCCCCTGTCCCCTGCCGGGGCCTAGCCTCTGCCCCCTCCTGGTATATGCCCCCACTCTTTGCAGGTAGTATACGGTCTGTGTTTGCAGGTTTGATGTGCCTGCTGGGATTCTGCTGCGTCCTGGTCCAGCCCACAGCTTCGCCCTACCTCATTGTCCGCCCATGAGGGTGTGTCCCTTCGCCTGCACGGGGCTGCCGATCTGACAGCATTCCTCAGGGCTGATGCCCCCCCTTGAGTTAGCACTGCTGCTCCTGTGGTGTCTTTTCTTGTGGCCTCTCCACTGTCTCTTACCCCTGGTTAGGCTGCTCGCCGAGCTCCTGCTGCGGCGGGACTCCTTTCTGTGGCACCCCATTGGTCTTGTCTTCTGTACCCCCTTGGGGGGGGGCTCTCCTCTGGACTGCTGCTCCTCCTGCCATGTGCCTCTCTTTCTCGTACCTGCACTTGCCCAGTTGGTCCAGTCATACTCCAGCATTCATTCGCTCCTGTGCAGGTTGCAGTCTCCTTCACCTACACAATGAGTTGTTTTCCTGGTTCTCTGGTGCTTTTGGGGTTGCTGGCTCCTTGCCCACTTGCTGGGATGGGTGGCCTGCCTTTGCTTTCAATGCTTTTCTTTCATCTCCGTGGCTAAGTCTTTTGCCCCATCTCTGAACCTCACGGGTTTCTTGCAGGCCCTTTTTCCTAGTCCGTCTGGGGGGGCCCATTCTTCTCCCTCTGTTTGCCCCATTTAACGCTCTCTGTGGCCTCCCCAGTAGTGCTGTTCTGCCTCCTGCCATCCCTTGGCACCACTGCTGCACTTATTGCCTAAGCAATACTCAATCACTTGGTATCTTCACTTGTCCCCCCACAATCCAGGCAATATCCAATATTCCTCACAATCTTTTAGCCACTTTGGCCTTTCCTGCTTGGCACTGTTTGCTGCTTTCGAACACCACTCAGGCCATACACCAGTTACTTGCTTTCTTCTTTATACCTTCACACTCCAGGCAATATCCTTGCTTTTTCGGCCACTGCGGCCCTTTCCTGCTCCTCCAAATGTCTGCATTTGCTAGCATTGGGGAAAGGTGCATCTATGCATTTATGCCGCCCCACAAAATCCATCAATTTTCCAATGCCTTTTCTTGGCGCTCAGTGCTCTGGATTATCAACTACATATCAAAGTGAATGCATCCCTTTCTTTGGTGACTAAAGTCAAGACACGTACTGCATGCAGCACCACTGGGAAGAGTCAGCTCTCCTTGCCGCCCTAGCTCCTTTGTTACAGTGGGATGGTATCCGTTTGGGAAGTAGCGCATCACCTTCTCCAGCCACTTTTGTACAGCGGCGTGCAGCAATCACTTTTCCAGTGACAATGCTGGGGACTGCCTGTCCCTGTCACCTTTTTGCCTCATCAGAGGCCACACCACCTCCCTCCTATTGGCCATTTTAAATAATGCTGCTTTTGGTGCTCTCTTGCACCCGTTTGCCGCCGGATCCTTTGTTATTGCCCATGGGGGGAGAGGGGTTAGCCGCTGCCCCTCTAGAATATGCTGTGCCCCCCGGTCCGGCGGGACAACGCATGGGGTAGGACTAATATCGGATCATTATACAAAAATGTCCCATATTTTCAGTCTATTTTGCTATTTTGCTGTCCAAACTATTTTCTGTATATAGTTGTTAGCTTTAGAGAAACATCACTATAAACAAGTTTACCTACATGTCAGCAAAGCGCAGGCTATGAACCAACTTTGCATACCATAAAATATAAGGTGAAACATTCCTTACATTAGATCACGAACATGGATATTGAAGGCTCTCCATCCGTTCATTACCCTTTCTATGAAAACATTTTCTAATGTTAACCCACCCACCCGTCCAGGACCAATTTTAAACATGGCAGACTTTATATGTGGATATTTTAAGAATGTGAAAATGATAGTAGAATTGCCTGTTATGCTTTTTTGAATGATAAATGAACGGGGTAAGAGGTGCTGTAACGGTCAGAGCCCCCAACCTTGGAGCTGTAGAACCAGGCTCAAGTCTCGGCATCAGCTCAACATCCTGTGATCCTGGGCAAATCACATAATCTCCCGGTGGCTTACGGTGCCTAAAACAAAATTAAAGGAAAAAAAGAGTGTGTCCTTGTGTGAACCCGACATCACCAGGCACAACTTCCGAGAAGGGATGAAAGCCGTCGCAACCTGGATGAAGAACAGCTGCCGTAAACTCAACTCAGAGAAAACAGAAGTCCTCATCCTCGGCTCCACCCCCTCCTCATGGGACAACACCTGGTGGCCCCCCACCCTCGGAAACCCACCCACCCCGACACACCATGCACGTAACCTCACACTGGAGTCATCGCTCACTACGAATCGGCAAATCAACGCCGTCTCCTCTGCATGCTTCAAAACCCTTTGCATACTACGTAAAACATTCAAATGGATACCCTCCGACTCAAGTAACATTGTCACTCAGGCCCTCATCATCAGCAGACTGGACTACGAGAACACCCTCTACGCTGGAATCAACAAAAAACTCCTCCTCAAACTCCAGACCGTCCAGAATGCCGCAGCCAGACTAATCCTCGATATCCCACATCACAACCACATCACCCAACACCTCCGCGACCTCCACTTGCTCCCCGTCAAAAGAAGAATTACTTACAAGCTGCTCATGCAAGCCTAAAAGGCCCTTCACAACATCGAACCTCAATACCTCAACAACCGCCTCTCCTTTCATGCTCCCAAGAGAAACCTCCGCTCAGCCGACCTCTCCCTAGCCACCGTCTCACGCTTCAAGAGGAACATAGCTGGTGGAAGGTCCTTATCCTACCTCACAGCCAAGACCTGGAATGTACTACCCCTTCACCCCCGGCGAAGCCCGACACTGCACCAATTCAGAAAATACCTCAAGACCTGGCTCTTCAAATTACCCCAATAGAGCTGCGCCCCCGTGCCTTGAGACCCTAACGGGTGAGTGATACGCTTTACAAACCCCTGATTGATTGATTGATTAATTGTGATGTAACTGGTGCTCATGAAAACAGCACTCCTTTACTTCCTAGTTGAGTTTGCGATATATAAAACTGCAAAAAAAATGATTGTCATGTAGGACCACAATATGCAGGTCAGAAGTTATGTTCAGTTATGTGCTGCACCATTTTGTGCTTTAAAAATGTGTACATTTTCCTAACTTGCTTGTTAAGTAGATGGACTTATTTGTGCTCATTGATAAGTAAATGTATGTTTACTTAGGACTTGTTTCTATGTCAGGTTGTAAGTTCTCATTGCCTTCTTTAAATGGTTCTGGTCACCTACTAGAAAGGGGACTGGAGCCAGGGTAGGACGGAAGCTAGTCGCACTGCCTCCTTGCCTTCAGAGCAACAAAGTGCTGTTACCCCTGTCAGCAAAGCTCCACTTACCTTGCGGTCTTCCTCCTCGGGGTCAATTGACCCGTGGCACTCAACTGCATATGGTTACTAGCCAACTTCACGAATCACTGAGCCAGTATTGCGGTAGTGCTAGAGTTCTATTGAATCACTTTTTGGTCCTGATGAAGTGCCACCAGAACTGTTAGGGGCTATTTTGGCATGAAACATGTCGACCCTATGCACCACACTAGCCCTATAGGATCCTTACATCCAGCTGGGGCTCACTACTTTAGTTAGGCTAGTGCTCCCTGGGAATAAACACATTAGTTAGGGTTGCCCTAGACCTATTTTAACCTTCACACTCATTGCACTACCTAGCCCACACACCAGCACTCACCCTACGGCTTCATCAACAAAAAGATCTCCGCCAAAGAGCCCCTTTGTAGGTGTCAGTCGGGCATTGCAGCCCCGGCACGACGAGGAGCAGGCCAAATGATGAAGCATGACATCCTTTTGGGTGTGTGAGGGCACTTTTTAGAAAGACCTGCCTTTGCCCTGCATCCTTAGGAACTGCATAACTTCGTGGCTCTCACCTACTGGAAAGCACATGTGGTATCTGTTGTAAAATGTATTGTTAGCTTACAGTGGGTTTGGAGCCTGCCCATTGCTCACCATTGGTTAGCTTCATTGTGACTCATTCGATTGCTTCTTATTCTTTAGTGGTTATGGACTTTCATTCCTCTTCTTGTGTTTGCCCCTCACCTAGAACATGGATGCATTACTGTGTTCTTACACTGCTCACTTTTTCAGGTGCTACTTTTTGCTTTTTGTTTAAGCAGTCTACAAGACTAAACATGTTATTGAGCTGTCTTCTTAGTGTGCTTCTCTTCCCCTCTCCACGCTGCTCTCATTCCCATGTGCTTCTCCCTCATACCCAATGAAACGTTTGCTCATGTGGGCTCCCCAGCCTGCATTGCTTTCTTAATCGTGCACTTCTACCACCTGCCAACTCCAAATACTCTTTCTTTCTCCCATTTGATTTTCAACCTCAACCTGTGTTCTTCACGTTGCTGCTATATCTTAGTTGATATGGCAAATTTTTTCTGTCTCCTTTTAATGCAATGCAGCACAACAACTTTGTTTTCTGCCCTGCAAGAAAAATCCATAAATTCGCTCCCCTGGCTATTGCCCTCCAACTGGAGAAACAACTCACTTCATTTAGACACTTGACTGGGTGTCGAGGACCAGCAGTTAAGTCATCCCTTAAAAGGCAGTAGGGGTTAGGAACAACAATAAAGCATAAAGGACTAAATAAGACTCAAATGCAAAAACAACAGTTGATGGACAGAATGCAGAACAATGTGATACACTCACCCCAGTACAGAGATCTGGGCCTAAATCCATCGTTTTTTTGCTCACCATGCCATTCCACTTTGAACCCAGCCATATGCAAATCAGTCTTGACCCTGTGCCTCATGGGAACAGACCAGCCCGAACTGCCAAGCCAGGTCCTCCCTGGACTGGAGATAAGCATCCTAGGACCGGTTTCGGGGTTTCACCCCTCTTCAGCCAGGATAGCTTGATTCCAGTGGCATGGAGAGCACGGAACCCACGTCTGGGCATACCCTTATAGGATAGCTTGATTCCAGTGACATGGAGAGCACGGGACCCACGTCTGGGTATAACGATGGATTAAACCCAGATCTGTGACTGGGGGTGAATGTTTTGTCAATGTGCAACATTCCGTCCATCATCTTGTGTTTTTTAAATAAGGCTCAATACACTTCGTTCCAAAAATGTGTATTCTTTAATAGAGGAATGGGGCTTTTAATTACTGTGAAGTGAAAGAAGCAATTACAACTATGGTAGATATGAAAAGTTACTAGTTACTATCCCCAATACGTTTATGTAAGTTATGTCTATGGACTAGATCTCCTTTAACACTGCCCTATAGGCAATGCTATCCTTTGGTGATGTACTCGGGTTAAGTCTCAGAGCTTTAGAACTCAGCACATATTTTTGTATAAAGTTTACCAATAGATATTTTCTAGTCCAGTGACTGAGCCGCAGTCCGTGCAGGTAACAGCGGTGGGGCCGGGTTAGGGGGTATTTCGAGGGACGATGCAGAAGGAAAATGAAATAAATAATTAATTTTCCCCTTGGCATTGTCTCTCGAAATACCCCCTTACCCGGCCCCACCGCTGTTACCTGCACGGACTGTGGCTGGTCCAATCACTAGGACTATGAGCTCTTTCTCTTAGTTAATCAGCATAATAGTCATAGAATACAAGTCTACTATTATTGCACGATTAATTACAACCATTGAAAAGCAATAAAAACAATACAATACATAAATATGTCAACTGCAATTGAACATTAAAATACATCAAATAGCAATGCAGTTTAAGATACACCATAATCACAATTTGACGTCCATGGTGTGCCAATGCTCCAAGTCATCGTTTTTCAGAAGTGAGTCCACTGCACGTGTGCTTTTAGCACATTTTAAAAATGATGACACAGCTTGCAAAAGAGGTTCTTGATGTCCATGATTATTTCGTGTTAAAACTCTGCAATTAGAAAATAACTTTTACAAAGCTGCTATACATTAATTATACGATGTAACAGTTTTGAAGTGATATGTCTGCCCCTCTATTTCGCAGAAGGTTTCAGAGTGCAATCTGAATAACTCCGAGGGCTGAAGACTTATTTGCAGTGTTTGCAGTTGCATAAATAGTTACAAGTCCCTGGACTTAGATACATATCATCCACACAGTAGCCAGTCCAGTGATGCCAATTGAAGAGTTTAGGGTTCCTTTTGACTCCCACCGAAAAATTGAGGGATCTGGGAATTCATCCGGGACACAAAGATGTCTATCTGATACAGACCCCAAAAGACGTTGAAGTCCCTGAAAGACGGAAGGCCAAAACCTCCAATCACTGAGGTCCCTCAGAAACCTGGAATTCCAATTTGCAATCATGTTGGACTGACATGGCTGATGTTCGGCAATCACTGAAACTGTGCACTGAAGGCAAAAATACCAAAACTGCTTGGCAATCACTGCCAGAGTTCGAGATCTGATGTCCCCCAATTTATTGACATAGATGACTGCTGACATGTTGTCCACCCTGAGGAGGATGCACCCCGAAAATGTCTGAGGAGAGAGAGAGACATGATGGCAAACAAACCTGCTAGTAGTTCAGTTCCAGACAATTGGTATGTGGCAAAGTTCCTCCTCCGACCATCACCCCCCCCCATGGAGACTGAACCGCAACGGGATCCCCAGCCCCACTTGCCCGCATTGGACTCTTTGATCAGTCAGTCAGTCAAAAATCTTTATTCGGCTTAATGACAGCCATGAAAGAACAAATAAAACATTATTTTAACAATAATACACATAATAAGATTTTAACCAACTCGAATAATACCCAGGAATTCATTTTCCAACAACAATACGAAGTCGAACTGCAGCGGAGATATACTTATAGACCATAAGACAGGTGAATTCATTATTTAAAAGAAGTAGATGACATAATGCAGGTTGACACTTTCTAATTTTTAAAAATCTTAATAATGGTTTTAAAAAAGTGCATCTGGGGTTAAGATACAATTTACAAAAAAAACATAAAGAGCAAAGTGCTTTGTGCAGAAATTGAATTACATGGACACAGATCTAATTTGGCATCAGAATATACATCACGTGGGTATGATACCAGTAAATGAGCAATACCCATCCTGATCCTGATCAGATAAAACATCTTTGCTTGATTAAAATAAAAAGAAAGATAGGATTCAATTTGTGGGGAGCTAATTAGTAGTGAATGCTCAACAACCCTTTTTTACCATCTCTTGGCTATCTCTTTCATGCTTCAGAAGTAAAAGAAAATCACTTTTAAGCTTGGACTCTTTGATCATATCCGGGAGATGACTAAAAATCGCCCTGCCATTCTAGTCTTCCATGTTGCTCAACCACCATTCCATATTCATTCTGGTGTCTTGAGATGGGGAACCAAATTGGAGTAGGACAGGCGCTTCCAAAGGTGGTAGATCATGAGCCTCTGAAGCACCCAGTAATGAAGGGGACCCGAAAAAATGGCTTTATTGGCAGAAGTGAGAAGTACCATATTCTGAGCCACTTGCCACAGGGAAACTAACTCCCTGGACAGCAGGGACCTCAGCTCCTTCTTGACCTTCCTGATCTTGAGAGAGGGCAAAAATAACCGCTCTGTTGATTAATCTATCCGGAAATCCAGAAAATCTGTAGACTGAGAGAGAGTCAACCAAGACTTCTCTGCATTCAACAGGTACCTCAACTGCTGAAGGAGTGATATGGTCATGTTCAAATGGGACAGGAGAACGTCTCGCTCCTGAGCCATGGGCAGAAGATTGTCTAGATAGATAATAAAAAGCACCCTGCGAGTGACCAAGAATTCCACTACAGACTTCCTCAAACCCAAAGAGGAGGAAGAAAAACCGAACGGTAGAGCAGAATATTCGTACCAAGGACTCTGCCATTAAAAGTGGAGCTACCGCCAATGTGGAGGAAAGATGGGAACAGAGAGATAGACGTCTCTCAGATCGAGCCTGAGCATCCAGTAACCTTCTCCAAAAAGATCCCTCAGAAGATGAACACCCACCATCTTAAAGTGACGGTAGAACACCAGTCTGTTGAAACCCTTGCAGTTGACGACCAATCTGTGCCTCCACCCCGTTTGGGAACCAAAAACACTGTGCTGTATAATCCTCTCTGGTGACGACATGTTGGGGAGATAACACCTTTGGCTAAGAGACTTCGGATCTCTTCATCCATGACCACCTGGTTTGGAAGGGAAAAAGAGGGAGCGGGGAGTAACCCGCTGCAACAGTGTCCCATAAAACTCGATCTGATAACCCAGGAATGTCTGATGGACCCAGGCCTATCTGAGCCCAATTGTGAGAGAACTGGTGGTGCGGGACCCCCATTACCACCTGAGTGGGAGAAATTAGGCTCACTTCTAATGGAAAGCTGAGCATCTCCTTTTGCTCCTCCACAGAAGCTGCCTCTGCTGTGTCTGCCTCTACAGAAATTAAATCAAGAAGGGTAGAAGGCACCTTCACTGGAATCTTGCCAGGAGGAATTGCAACAGTCATCAAAGCCACATTGGAAGCCTCTATTAATGTCATGGCCGGAAAAACATCCTCTGAAACGCCTAGACCTGGAAAAAAGGTTAGCATGAAATACTTTCCTGAGAGAGAACTGGCCTTCTACGTAAGCCGTAAACCAGTTGACAAACTTGGCTATGTTTTGATGAAGGCATTTCCAAAATGAAGACCATTGGCGCACAGGACCTGCCTCAGCAGAGACCAATTTGGAGAGCTTTGGATCAATACACATAATCACTGATTTCCTGCATTCCGATGAAATGGAGCATTTGGCATTGTCCAATTGGCATATGGCCCTTTGGGCCCATCCTGCCAACAGCTCTGGATCCACAGCATTTCCTGACTCCATGGAGTCAACCGTCATCTCAAGGAACTTTGCCAGTAGCCAGTAACATCAAGGAGAGGGTCCTGGCACAACCACCATGCCAGTCAATACCATTTTTATTGTCTGTAGAAAATTTCTGGAGAAACGTCCTCTAGCGTCTGGCAGTTGCATTCTGCATGCAACCTAGCATGAACATCATTTTCAAACCTCTTGTGGAGGTGTGCCTGAAGATAAGCTGCAACATTATGTCGGGGGTCCAATCACTAGATTGGGGATGGACAATGCTTTCTGAGTCAAAGAAGTCAAGGAGGTAAGACTGGGACATGTCCTGGGAGGGATCAGGCTGGCACTGCTTTTAAGGAACAGGAGTATCATCCTGGGAGGTGGAGAGATCGGTCTTGGCGTCATCATCTTGCTAAAAAGGGCTAGATGGAGGTGAAGGTGGGGGATCTAGACCAGTGGGAGAACTATAATTGTGGTCCTTCAATAAGGACTAGAAAATACGGGCCAAAGCGTCATGTGTGAGGAAGTTTTTCCCCATGGGCCTGGGGCACGGAGTCGTGGGAAGGGCCTGGTGTGGGCTCAAGGGGATGCAGAGGAATAGCAGGAGAAGCTGTAGGCACACGCTTCACAATCAGGCGCTTTATTCATGGACTGATGGACTGAAGAATTCAGGGCTTCAGTCAGCTCCTCCCCACTCTAATGTCTTCTGCTGTGTAAAGCTCATTGGGATTCAGAGCACCTGAAATAGTCATTGCAGGATATAAAATGTACCCCAACAATATAAGGGAAGAAGAAAATGGGGGCCTGTACAATCAGGGAGGAGCCAAGTTCCTATGTTGTGGATTGTCCTGAGGTCAGCACCTCGCCACACCTACTGAGTTCCCAAAAATTAGGGCAGAGATCTTAAGCCACCAACTAGTTAGAAAGGACTAAATAGTATTGGGGAACGACCACACACACCTAACCGTCTAGGGAGAAAGCTGTTCTCAATGTGGGAGAAAACACCGCTGTGGGCCGTGGATCACCAAGAGCATCCAACAGCGAGCAGAGACAAGGGAAACGTGCCTGATCTCCCCAAGGGGGGCGCCGTTCAAGGATGCTGTGCAGGTACACCGATTCCAAGTGCACACACAGAGCAGAAGCTCCGATCGGCCTCCCGTTGGGAGGGGGCAGAAGAAACCACAGGGGCACATGTCACAGATGTGTAATACTGCTCTGCAGGCAAAGGCACTAAAAATGGTCAGCAATAGCAAAAGAAACAAAAATGATACTGTATACAACACTAAATGGAATAGTAAAATGTTGGTAGGCTTAACTCTTGGATGTGGCAGCAAGGAAAGTCCTTGTGGGTTGGCCATAGTATAGAGGTTGGTGGGGCCTGACTGGCTGATGGGAAATTTAGTTTTTGTGTTTACTGTGTTTTGACTGGCTGCTGAAATTTTGCAGTAAAGTTAGAGAAGCGTAAATGGAGCCTCTGGTCCTGATATAAAGTTCAAGTTTTTGGAAATTCAAAGCCATGAAGTTCCTGGCTTAGTGCAGCTTCGCACTCTTCTGTGGGGTGCGTGCACTGTTCAGTCTCATAGCAGGCAATGCCTTTCTCCTTGTAAAATCATCCAGAAGTACTTCAAGAAGCAGTCAAAAAGAATTCATGGCCCGACTCAGGCCTAGTCCATATGCATGCAGCATATGCAGCATGGTGTGTCTTGGAATGTAGTCCCTCCCAGTTTCCAATTTTACTAGCACACAGCTCAGTCCTTGCTCCAAAGGGAATCCAGAACATTGTACTGGTTAGACTGGTTAGGCTTTATCAGTATTCGTGACCAATCAGCTTTCTTGCAGAATGGAAGACCTCCACCCAAATTTTGCATGGCCACTGGATGATTGGCTCTTGCCAGGGCATAGGCAATAACAGCCTCACCTGGGCTGTTTTTTACAAGCCAAGATACAGATGTTTATTGGGCCCAGGCATCAGGCCACATTCCTTTGGAGGTGCATATTAGACAGGAGGAGCTGGTGTTGTGAGCATTCTAGCAGAGGCAGTGCAGCAAGCCTCCTGGGAATTACAGCCTTCTCTCATTATTACCCTGGACTGTACTACAATACATTGGGCAAGAATAGGGCTTTCAGAGCTACAGAGAACTGGGCAGCTTCACACAAAGATCTCTACTATTCCAGGTTGCCGCACACACACACAGGAGAACCAAAATAGATTCTCTCATGTACTCGGATAGGCACATACAGGTTCTAGTTTCAACCTACAACACCCTCAAAGGGTATATCCTCAAAAACATATCCCAGTCATATGAATTAAAAGGCAAGACGTTTGTACAGTGAGGCCAGTTTGCATTGTTCCCCGAAGTAGACACGCAGAAAGGCTGTCCTTTTATCTACTAGGTTGTGGTTGCTCCACTGCCAATCCCACAAAGTCTAATTAGTGAGAACAGCAGTTAGAGAGGGTGGTAGTTACTCTTTTGAAAATGTGTGCACTTTGGGGGCTGCCTAAAACTAAAAATACTACCATGGGATCTCAGTCCTTTTAACATGAAGGCCCTAAGTAATCCTTTGTTTGTCAGGCTCATTGGGAACAAAGAAAAAAACGACAGATAATGCACAGGGGAAACAACAACAAGCACAAGAGTATGCTCTCCAGGGGCATGTATTGACTTCCTGTCCCAAAAATGTCTCTCCCATATTAGATTGATCGGGTTCTGGTCTCAATTGGAAAGGCTTGATGACCTGATTGGGTAAACCCACAGGAAATACCTTCTGCATTCCTGTGAGAAAACCCTGTCTTTTTGACACTGCTAAAGTCCATTCCCTTAATGGAAAATTGGGCATTGGAGAAATTTTAGGTTGTCACCCTTCATTGATATTAGCTACCTGAGGGATATGGGCAACTAACGTTGTCCCAAACAAGCAAGGTATCAATCTTCAAAAGGCCCATGCAATTGCAAAAAATATTTTTCAATTGCTGACCATTCTCTTCTATAGGGCATAGTCTACAGCTGATAAATGCCACTGGATGCTCCTTCCTTTCTCACTGTGCCAGGCGACCTCTCCCAACTAGCCCTGTCTTAAGTTCTCCTTTAAAATGTTGACCATAGACAAAAGCCTTTTGTGTAGCTTTCAGCTTGTTGCATGTCTTCTAGCACTTGTTGGAGGTGATTTAGAGGTGATTTTAAAATCTCAAATGTCGGGTGAAATCATTATACAAACACACCCACTTGTCCTATTGACCTTTTTTAGTGGACATAGAGAGAAATCTAGGAGCAAACATTTACATACATTTCAATAACATTGAAGACCAATGGGCTCCATAGGAAACAACAAAGAGTATTGTAGTATATATTTTAAAGGATTTATTGACAAATTTAGTTAAAAATAGGTAATTAAATAATTAAGAATTAAGATTTAAGCATCATTATTACAAGTTAATAGGATCAAAATTGAAAATTAGCCAGAGGTACACATAGAATACAAATGATCCCGAAAGTGCTTTCCATAAAGGAAACGCCTAATATACATTAATCAAGTAAAGATCACAAAGGGCATTTAATCAGGCAAGTAAGGTAAGATGTCTACTTCAGAAAAGCAAATAAAGGTTTCTGATGAGAGAATATGAATGCTTAGGCATTAAGCCTTTGCACTCGAGCAGTAGAGATCAGCAAAGGTGAGAAGGCTCTTCTCTGTTTGAAGTCAGCAAGATTCTCCTCCCTAGTTTAAGGAACACACATTATTGATATACATCAAGGCAATAGTTTGTAACATTACAGCTTGCTGTCACTCTTGGGAGCCAATCATTTTACTTCAGACTCTGAGTGCAGGTAAAATCCCCTCCTTTTCAGGGAAACACAATGGTCCACACATGTTTCTGTCCGTGAATTCTGACACTGGATAGACTGTTGGGTACAGGCACCTCTTCCACAAGTCGCACTCTCATCCTGGCACCTTCTTCTTCTTTCGAGGAGAACCTCACTTTCAGTTATCTAATACATAACAGTAAACTACCCATAAAGGCATCTGGAAGAGCACAGCATCTGCAGTGGAAAAACACATTATGTGCACACCAAACGAAAATCAATTGTGCAGGCCTCTTAACATGTAAAAACGACATTCAAATTACATTAAATTATGGCTAACTTAAGTTACACAGCAGATTATCTCAGGTACTGCCCATTGTGGCTAAATCCGATCACCTACTACAAAATATATGAATGATGTGCACATGTACCTTAACAATGAAAATCACATTTGCCTAACAAATGTGTTAATTATGCAAATGTAAAATTGTGCTCCTCGAGAGGTCAGTGCTATTAGAGGGAAACCTTGGTTCCAAATTAAAGGTTAAAGTGTTCTGATACCACTGCATGAGACCTAAGAAGGCTCTATTGTGGGTCAAGGTAGTGGGAAACCCTCAATCCGCCTGTGACTGAATCTTCACCTCTAGGGGTCAAATCTTCCAACTACCCTCCTGACACTCATAGTAACTAACAGATCACCGACCAAATGAACACTCCATTGCCTTGAACATACGTTTGGTCATATTTATCTACACCGATTCCGAGTTTTTGACGTTATCCTCCCATGAACTGCTGAGCATAGCAGTGGCATCTACGCTTCCAGGTCTCACAACACATAGTTTACCGGGGACCTAGAGTTGCAGTAGAATTCTTCAAACTGAATAGCATGACCTTAAACTGGTAAAATTGATCTGGGATTTTGAATGCAATTTTCTACTTTATAGCAGGTGACAAATTAATCTTCGAGTTGGTACTGATTCGATCAAAAGTACTGAGCTACCTTGCTTCACCCCCCCTAATCACTAGCTTGGAAGATAGGATAGGCTTCAGCCTTGGTGACAGTGTCGAGGCATGGGTAATCAGTGTTGTGATTGGTAAGCATCCAGGCTCCCTTGATTAATCGCAATGCTGCAATGCAGCGTTGTGATTGGTGTGAGCGCCGTGACTTGGCACTCAGCCAGGGGTTGGAGGGATGGGCATGTCCTCCATGCAGGCTGTAATGCAGCCTGCATGGAGAACAGGGAAAGTGCGCATGACTGGTTTGGCCGGTTGGAGGGGCCCGAGCAAACAGTCATTGCGCACTTAGGAATGGGCAAACCACTGCTCCTCTGCCCTGCTCTGCGAGCAGAGCAGCCCCGCCCGCCCGCCCGCAAAGCAGCTTGAAGCATAAAATGATAATAACTCAAAGTTATTATCATTTTTTGTTTTGTACTTTGCACTGCTTCAAAGCAGTGGGGGACGCTCCTCCCTCTTAGCTGAGGAGCCGCCACTGCCTCTCATCCCATCGCAAGTCTGCAAGCTCATTGTCCTCCTTGACGTCTTGGACTGCAAGGTTGGATGCCATATATTCACTGTAGATACACGGTTACAACTAATTGACATGGAATACGCTCAGGGGTTTCAGTGTAGCATCAGTGCCAACCAAGTAGCTGGCATCAGAAAGCATGTTCACAACACATTTTCAGACCTCAAGGGCAGATTGGTTTCAGGATCCAAATTTCCTGACCCTCCTGTTAGCCAGTCAGCATCACTTTCTGGTCATACTGCTCCTTCAACAGTTCTTGATTGGCCTAAAAGTTGTCCTTCATGTTTTTTGTATGTCTGCCCCTCTATTTCGCAGAAGGTTTCAGAGTGCAATCTGAATAACTCCGAGGGCTGAAGACTTATTTGCAGTGTTTGCAGTTACATAAATAGTTACAAGTCCCTGGACTTAGATACATATCATCCACACAGTAGCCAGTCCAGTGATGCCAATTGAAGAGTTTAGGGTTCCTTTTGACTCCCACCGAAAAATTGAGGGATCTGGGAATTCATCCGGGACACAAAGATGTCTATCTGATACAGACCCCAAAAGACGTTGAAGTCCCTGAAAGACGGAAGGCCAAAACCTCCAATCACTGAGGTCCCTCAGAAACCTGGAATTCCAATTTGCAATCATGTTGGACTGACATGGCTGATGTTCGGCAATCACTGAAACTGTGCACTGAAGGCAAAAATACCAAAACTGCTTGGCAATCACTGCCAGAGTTCGAGATCTGATGTCCCCCAATTTATTGACATAGATGACTGCTGACATGTTGTCCACCCTGAGGAGGATGCACCCCGAAAATTTCTGAGGAGAGAGAGAGACATGATGGCAAACAAACCTGCTAGTAGTTCAGTTCCAGACAATTGGTATGGAGGCAAAGTTCTTCCTCCGACCATCACCCCCCCCCATGGAGACTGAACCGCAACGGGATCCCCAGCCCCACTTGCCCGCATTGGACTCTTTGATCAGTCAATCAGTCAAAAATCTTTATTCGGCTTAATGACAGCCATGAAAGAACAAATAAAACATTATTTTAACAATAATACACATAATAAGATTTTAACCAACTCGAATAATACCCAGGAATTCATTTCCCAACAACATTACGAAGTCGAACTGCAGCGGAGATATACTTATAGACCATAAGACAGGTGAATTCATTATTTAAAAGAAGTAGATGACATAATGCAGGTTGACACTTTCTAATTTTTAAAAATCTTAATAATGGTTTTAAAAAAGTGCATCTGGGGTTAAGATACAATTTACAAAAAAAACATAAAGAGCAAAGTGCTTTGTGCAGAAATTGAATTACATGGACACAGATCTAATTTGGCATCAGAATATACATCACGTGGGTATGATACCAGTAAATGAGCAATACCCATCCTGATCAGATAAAACATCTTTGCTTGATTAAAATAAAAAGAAAGATAGGATTCAATTTGTGGGGAGCTAATTAGTAGTGAATGCTCAACAACCCTTTTTTACCATCTCTTGGCTATCTCTTTCATGCTTCAGAAGTAAAAGAAAATCACTTTTAAGCTTGGACTCTTTGATCATATCCGGGAGATGACTAAAAATCGCCCTGCCATTCTAGTCTTCCATGTTGCTCAACCACCATTCCATATTCATTCTGGTGTCTTGAGATGGGGAACCAAATTGGAGTAGGACAGGCGCTTCCAAAGGTGGTAGATCATGAGCCTCTGAAGCACCCAGTAATGAAGGGGACCCGAAAAAATGGCTTTATTGGCAGAAGTGAGAAGTACCATATTCTGAGCCACTTGCCACAGGGAAACTAACTCCCTGGACAGCAGGGACCTCAGCTCCTTCTTGACCTTCCTGATCTTAAGAGAGGGCAAAAATAACCGCTCTGTTGATTAATCTATCCGGAAATCCAGAAAATCTGTAGACTGAGAGAGAGTCAACCAAGACTTCTCTGCATTCAACAGGTACCTCAACTGCTGAAGGAGTGATATGGTCATGTTCAAATGGGACAGGAGAACGTCTCGCTCCTGAGCCATGGGGAGAAGATTGTCTAGATAGATAATAAAAAGCACCCTGCGAGTGACCGAGAATTCCACTACAGACTTCCTCAAACCCAAAGAGGAGGAAGAAAAACCGAACGGGAGAGCAGAATATTCGTACCAAGGATTCTGCCATTAAAACTGGAGCTACCGCCAATGTGGAGGAAAGATGGGAACAGAGAGATAGACGTCTCTCAGATCGAGCCTGAGCATCCAGTAACCTTCTCCAAAAAGATCCCTCAGAAGATGAACACCCACCATCTTAAAGTGACGGTAGAACACCAGTCTGTTGAAACCCTTGCAGTTGACGACCAATCTGTGCCCCCACCCCGTTTGGCAACCAAAAACACTGTGCTGTATAATCCTCTCTGGTGACGACATGTTGGGGAGATAACACCTTTGGCTAAGAGACTTCGGATCTCTTCATCGATGACCACCTGGTTTGGAAGGGAAAAAGAGGGAGCGTGGAGTAACCCGCTGCAACAGTGTCCCATAAAACTCGATCTGATAACCCAGGAATGTCTGATGGACCCAGGCCTATCTGAGCCCAATTGTGAGAGAACTGGTGGTGCGGAACCCCCATTACCACCTGAGTAGGAGAAATTAGGCTCACTTCTAATGGAAAGCTGAGCATCTCCTTGTGCTCCTCCACAGAAGCTGCCTCTGCTGTGTCTGCCTCTACAGAAATTAAATCAAGAAGGGTAGAAGGCACCTTCACTGGAATCTTGCCAGGAGGAATTGCAACAGTCATCAAAGCCACATTGGAAGCCTCTATTAATGTCATGGCCGGAAAAACATCCTCTGAAACGCCTAGACCTGGAAAAAAGGTTAGCATGAAATACTTTCCTGAGAGAGAACTGGCCTTCTACGTAAGCCGTAAACCAGTTGACAAACTTGGCTATGTTTTGATGAAGGCATTTCCAAAATGAAGACCATTGGCGCACAGGACTTGCCTCAGCAGAGACCAATTCGGAGAGCTTTGGATCAATACACATAATAACTGATTTCCTGCATTCCGATGAAATGGAGCATTTGGCATTGTCCAATTGGCATATGGCCCTTTGGGCCCACCCTGCCAACAGCTCTGGATCCACAGCATTTCCTGACTCCATGGAGTCAACCGTCATCTCAAGGAACTTTGCCAGTAGCCAGTAACATCAAGGAGAGGGTCCTGGCACAACCACCATGCCAGTCAATACCATTTTTAGTGTCACGCCGCTGCCGCCTCCTGCCTCCTGCCTCCTGCCTGTCGCTTCCTGCCGCTGCTGCCCCTCCTCGCCCGCTGACCTCCGACGCTGCCCCGGTGACTTCCGCTCCGTTTTTTCCCGCCGTTTCCGCCACCGCTGACCCGCTCTACTCCTTCCTGCTCCCGCCTGCAGTCCCCGCCTCCCCCCACTGCCCATTGGACAACCCGCTCCCGCCTCCCAGCTGCCCTCCCTCCCGGCTCCTTATTTATGACGTCCCCTGAGCGACCGCGCAGCGGACGCGCGCAGCGGGAGCACCGAATGAGCGCCGAAGGTGCGCCAAAGGTAAGCCCGTCTACGCCCGTCCGCGCCTGGACCGCGCCCAGCGCCAGACCCCCTGGCCCCCGCGCCCGCCAGCCCCCCCGTAGGACCTACGACTTCGCTACGCTCATCGCACTCAAAATCGCCCGAGCCCCCGGGTGCTACCGAGCGTCCCCGCGACACACCCATGGACCCTTCGCCTGCCGATCCTGCAACTTCTCCTGCCTCCAAACAAGCACCACGCCCACCAAGACGGACAAAAGCAACCACCTCAAGTGCATCCTGATCAACACCCGCTCCGTCCACAGACACGCCGTGGAACTCTGGAACCTCCTCGACACCGCATCTCCAGATGTCGCCTTCCTCACGGAAACCTGGATGAACGCCTCCTCAGCCCCCGACATCGCCATAGCCATCCCGGACGGCTACAAGATCATCAGGAGGGATCGCGTCAACCATACCGGAGGAGGGATCGCCATCGTACACAAAGACACCATTCGCATCTCGACTGACTCCACCGACGCATTCAACACCGCCGAATACCTGCACTTCCAGATCCACACCGACCCCAAGACTACCCTCAGAGGCACCCTCATCTACAGACCCCCGGACCACGCGCACAGTTCTGCGATGACATCACGGACTTCATCAGCCCTCACGCCCTCCCCTCCGCCGACTACATCCTCCTCGGGGACCTCAACTTCCACCTGGAG
The DNA here is from genome assembly GCF_964204655.1 of Triturus cristatus. Classification (NCBI taxonomy): domain Eukaryota; kingdom Metazoa; phylum Chordata; class Amphibia; order Caudata; family Salamandridae; genus Triturus; species Triturus cristatus. The sequence goes on from NC_140594.1 coordinate 656,585,606, forward strand.
AACAACAACGACCGCAACACGACCACCCTGCTGGACAACCTCGCCAACCTCGGACTCCAGCAACTGGTCAACACCCCCACCCACTACGCCGGCCACACGCTCGACCCCCTCTTCTCATCCAGCAAGCACATCACCTTCAGCCACTGCACCGGACTCCACTGGACTGACCACAGCTGCGTCCACTTCAGCTTCAAGAAGAACACGGTCCACCACCACCCGAAGCAGGTTCCCCACAGAAACTGGAGCAAGATCACCGTCGACCAGCTCACCACCTCCCTCAGCCAGAACCCACCGGTCAGGACAACGGACCCTAACACAGCAGCCCTCGACCTCACGCAATGGCTGACCTCCTGTGCCAACAACCTCGCCCCACTGAAGAACCCGCTCACCAGGCCCAGAAGCAAGAAGGCCCCCTGTTTCACCGACGAACTCAAGGACTCCAAGAAGGCCTGCCGCACCCTCGAGAAGGCCTGGCGCCTCGACAAGACCACCGACAACATGACCGCCCTCAAACTCGCCACCCGCAGACATCATCAGCTCATCCGCACCACCAAGAAGAAATCTTTGAAGGAACGACTGGACAAGAACGCCCATGACAGCAAGGAGCTCTTCAACATCGTCAAGGAGTTCTCCAACCCCAGCGCCGGCAACAACGACATCACTCCCTCGCAGGACCTCTGCGACTCCCTCGCCTCGTACTTCCACCGCAAGATCGCCGACATCCACAACAGTTTCGGCGCTCCGCCCCCGCACCCATCAACCGAACCTACACAACTCGCCGCTATCCTCCAGACATGGACCAAAGTGACCCCCGAAGACACGACACGCATGATGAACACCATCCACTCCGGATCTCCGACCGACCCATGCCCCCACCATGTCTTCAACAAGGCCGCCTCTACCATCGCACCTCACCTCCGAGACATCATCAACGCCTCCTTCGACACAGCCACCTTCCCGGAGAGCTGGAAGCACGCCGAGCTCAGCGCACTACTGAAAAAACCAACAGCGGACCCGACCGACCTCAAGAACTTCCGCCCTATCTCGCTCCTTCCATTCCCTGCCAAAGTCATCGAGAAGGTCGTCAACAAGCAGCTGGCCGCCTTCCTCGAGACGAACGGATCCCTCGACCCATCGCAATCCGGATTCAGAGCCAACCACAGTACCGAGACCGCCCTCATCGCAGCCACCGACGACATCCGAGCCCTGCTCGACAAAGGTGAAACAGCGGCACTCATCCTCATTGACCTCTCCGCAGCATTTGACACTGTCTGCCACCGCACCCTAGTCCAACGCCTCAACGACACCGGCATCCAGGGGACTGCTCTGGAATGGATCATCTCATTCCTCTCCGGCAGAACACAGAGAGTACGCCTCCCTCCGTTCCGCTCTGAGGCCACCGAAGTCATCTGCGGCGTCCCGCAAGGATCGTCGCTCAGCCCCACTCTCTTCAACATCTACATGAAACCCCTCGCTGCCATCGCACGCCAACACAACCTCAACATCATTTCCTACGCCGATGACACCCAGCTGATTCTCTCCCTCACCAGAGACCCCGACACCGCCAAAGCCGACCTACACGAAGGGATGAAAGATGTCGCCGAATGGATGAACATCAGCCGCCTGAAGTTGAACACGGACAAGACAGAAGTCCTCATCCTGGGACCGTCGCCCTCCGCATGGGATGACTCCTGGTGGCCCCCGGCCCTGGGCACCGCACCCAAGCCAACGGACCACGCACGCAACCTGGGCGTCATCCTGGACTCCTCCCTATCGATGACCAGACAAGTCAACGCTGTCTCCTCATCTTGCTTCCACAACCTCCGCATGCTCCGCAAGATCTTCAGATGGATCCCGACCGAGACCAGGAAGACTGTCACCCAGGCCCTCGTCACCAGCAGACTAGACTACGGAAACACCCTCTACGCCGGCACAACAGCCAAGCTTCTGAAAAGACTTCAGCGTATCCAGAACGCCTCCGCCCGTCTCATCCTGGACGCCCCCCGACGCAGCCACATCTCGAGCCACCTGAGAGACCTGCACTGGCTCCCTGTCAACAAGAGGATCACGTTCAGACTCCTCACCCACGCACACAAATCCCTCCACGACCTGGGCCCAAGGTACCTCAACGACCGCCTGACTTTCTACACGCCCACCCGACAGCTACGATCCGCAAACCTCGCCCTCGCCGTCGTCCCTCGCATCCAGAGAGCCACCGCCGGAGGAAGATCCTTCTCCTACCTAGCGGCCAAGACATGGAACTCCCTGCCCGTCCACCTGCGGCTGACCCAGGACCACTTCGCCTTCAGGAAACAGCTCAAGACCTGGCTGTTCGAGCAGTAGCAGACCCCCTCCCCCAAGCGCCTTGAGACCCTTCCGGGTGAGTAGTGCGCGATATAAATTCCAGGATTGATTGATTGATTGATTGTAGAAAATTTCTGGAGAAACGTCCTCTAGCGTCTGGCAGTTGCATTCTGCATGCAACCTAGCATGAACATCATTTTCAAACCTCTTGTGGAGGTGTGCCTGAAGATAAGCTGCAACATTATGTCGGGGGTCCAATCACTAGATTGGGGATGGACAATGCTTTCTGGGTCAAAGAAGTCAAGGAGATAAGACTGGGACATGTCCTGGGAGGGATCAGGCTGGCACTGCTTTTAAGGAACAGGAGTATCATCCTGGGAGGTGGAGAGATCGGTCTTGGCGTCATCATCTTGCTAAAAAGGGCTAGATGGAGGTGAAGGTGGGGGATCTAGACCAGTGGGAGAACTATAATTGTGGTCCTTCAAGAAGGACTAGAAAATACGGGCCAAAGCGTCATGTGTGAGGAAGTTTTTCCCCATGGGCCTGGGGCACGGAGTCGTGGGAAGGGCCTGGTGTGGGCTCAAGGGGATGCAGAGGAATAGCAGGAGAAGCTGTAGGCACACGCTTCACAATCAGGCGCTTTATTCATGGACTGATGGACTGAAGAATTCAGGGCTTCAGTCAGCTCCTCCCCACTCTAATGTCTTCTGCTGTGTAAAGCTCATTGGGATTCAGAGCACCTGAAATAGTCATTGCAGGATATAAAATGTACCCCAACAATATAAGGGAAGAAGAAAATGGGGGCCTGTACAATCAGGGAGGAGCCAAGTTCCTATATTGTGGATTGTCCTGAGGTCAGCACCTCGCCACACCTACTGAGTTCCCAAAAATTAGGGCAGAGATCTTAAGCCACCAACTAGTTAGAAAGGACTAAATGGTATTGGGGAACGACCACACACACCTAACCGTCTAGGGAGAAAGCTGTTCTCAATGTGGGAGAAAACACCGCTGTGGGCTGTGGATCACCAAGAGCATCCAACAGCGAGCAGAGACAAGGGAAACGTGCCTGATCTCCCCAAGGGGGGCGCCGTTCAAGGATGCTGTGCAGGTACACCGATCCCAAGTGCACACACAGAGCAGAAGCTCCGATCGGCCTCCCGTTGGGAGGGGGCAGAAGAAACCACAGGGGCACATGTCACAGATGTGTAATACTGCTCTGCAGGCAAAGGCACTAAAAATGGTCAGCAATAGCAAAAGAAACAAAAATGATACTGTATACAACACTAAATGGAATAGTAAAATGTTGGTAGGCTTAACTCTTGGATGTGGCAGCAAGGAAAGTCCTTGTGGGTTGGCCATAGTATAGAGGTTGGTGGGGCCTGACTGGCTGATGGGAAATTTAGTTTTTGTGTTTACTGTGTTTTGACTGGCTGCTGAAATTTTGCAGTAAAGTTAGAGAAGCGTAAATGGAGCCTCTGGTCCTGATATAAAGTTCAAGTTTTTTGAAATTCAAAGCCATGAAGTTCCTGGCTTAGTGCAGCTTCGCACTCTTCTGTGGGGTGCGTACACTGTTCAGTCTCATAGCAGGCAATGCCTTTCTCCTTGTAAAATCATCCAGAAGTACTTCAAGAAGCAGTCAAAAAGAATTCATGGCCCGACTCAGGCCTAGTCCATATGCATGCAGCATATGCAGCATGGTGTGTCTTGGAATGTAGTCCCTCCCAGTTTCCAATTTTACTAGCACACAGCTCAGTCCTTGCTCCAAAGGGAATCCAGAACATTGTACTGGTTAGACTGGTTAGGCTTTATCAGTATTCGTGACCAATCAGCTTTTTTGCAGAATGGAAGACCTCCACCCAAATTTTGCATGGCCACTGGATGATTGGCTCTTGCCAGGGCATAGGCAATAACAGCCTCACCTGGGCTGTTTTTTACAAGCCAAGATACAGATGTTTATTGGGCCCAGGCATCAGGCCACATTCCTTTGGAGGTGCATATTAGACAGGAGGAGCTGGTGTTGTGAGCATTCTAGCAGAGGCAGTGCAGCAAGCCTCCTGGGAATTACAGCCTTCTCTCATTATTACCCTGGACTGTACTACAATACATTGGGCAAGAATAGGGCTTTCAGAGCTACAGAGAACTGGGCAGCTTCACACAAAGATCTCTACTATTCCAGGTTGCCGCACACACACACAGGAGAACCAAAATAGATTCTCTCATGTACTCGGATAGGCACACACAGGTTCTAGTTTCAACCTACAACACCCTCAAAGGGTATATCCTCAAAAACATATCCCAGTCATATGAATTAAAAGGCAAGACGTTTGTACAGTGAGGCCAGTTTGCATTGTTCCCCGAAGTAGACACGCAGAAAGGCTGTCCTTTTATCTACTAGGTTGTGGTTGCTCCACTGCCAATCCCACAAAGTCTAATTAGTGAGAAGAGCAGTTAGAGAGGGTGGTAGTTACTCTTTTGAAAATGTGTGCACTTTGGGGGCTGCCTAAAACTAAAAATACAACCATGGGATCTCAGTCCTTTTAACATGAAGGCCCTAAGTAATCCTTTGTTTGTCAGGCTCATTGGGAACAAAGAAAAAAACGACAGATAATGCACAGGGGAAACAACAACAAGCACAAGAGTATGCTCTCCAGGGGCATGTATTGACTTCCTGTCCCAAAAATGTCTCTCCCATATTAGATTGATCGGGTTCTGGTCTCAATTGGAAAGGCTTGATGACCTGATTGGGTAAACCCACAGGAAATACCTTCTGCATTCCTGTGAGAAAACCCTGTCTTTTTGACACTGCTAAAGTCCATTCCCTTAATGGAAAATTGGGCATTGGAGAAATTTTAGGTTGTCACCCTTCTTTGATATTAGCTACCTGAGGGATATGGGCAACTAACGTTGTCCCAAACAAGCAAGGTATCAATCTTCAAAAGGCCCATGCAATTGCAAAAAATATTTTTCAATTGCTGACCATTCTCTTCTATAGGGCATAGTCTACAGCTGATAAATGCCACTGGATGCTCCTTCCTTTCTCACTGTGCCAGGCGACCTCTCCCAACTAGCCCTGTCTAAAAGTTCTCCTTTAAAATGTTGACCATAGACAAAAGCCTTTTGTGTAGCTTTCAGCTTGTTGCATGTCTTCTAGCACTTGTTGGAGGTGATTTAGAGGTGATTTTTAAATCTCAAACGTCGGGTGAAATCATTATACAAACACCCCCACTTGTCCTATTGACCTTTTTTAGTCGACATAGAGAGAAATCTAGGAGCAAACATTTACATACATTTCAATAACATTGAAGACCAATGGGCTCCATAGGAAACAACAAAGAGTATTGTAGTATATATTTTAAAGGATTTATTGACAAATTAAGTTAAAAATAGGTAATTAATTAATTAAGAATTAAGATTTAAGCATCACTATTACAAGTTAATAGGATCAAAATTGAAAATTAGCCAGAGGTACACATAGAATACAAATGATCCCGAAAGTGCTTTCCATAAAGGAAACGTCTAATATACATTAATCAAGTAAAGATCACAAAGGGCATTTAATTAGGCAAGTAAGGTAAGATGTCTACTTCAGAAAAGCAAATAAAGGTTTCTGATGAGAGAATATGAATGCTTAGGCATTAAGCCTTTGCACTCGAGCAGTAGAGATCAGCAAAGGTGAGAAGGCTCTTCTCTGTTTGAAGTCAGCAAGATTCTCCTCCCTAGTTTAAGGAACACACATTATTATTATACAACAAGGCAATAGTTTGTAACATTACAGCTTGCTGTCACTCTTGGGAGCCAATCATTTTACTTCAGACTCTGAGTGCAGGTAAAATCCCCTCCTTTTCAGGGAAACACAATGGTCCACACATGTTTCTGTCCGTGAATTCTGACACTGGATAGACTGTTGGGTACAGTCAGCTCTTCCACAAGTCGCACTCTCATCCTGGCACCTTCTTCTTCTTTCGAGGAGAACCTCACTTTCAGTTATCTAATACATAACAGTAAACTATCCATAAAGGCATCTGGAAGAGCACAGCATCTGCAGTGGAAAAACACATTATGTGCACACCAAACGAAAATCAATTGTGCAGGCCTCTTAACATGTAAAAACGACATTCAAATTAAATTAAATTATGGCTAACGTAAATTACACAGCAGATTATCTCAGGTACTGCCCATTGTGGCTAAATCCGATCACCTACTACAAAATATATGAATGATGTGCACATGTACCTTAACAATGAAAATCACATTTGCCTAACAAATGTGTTAATTATGCAAATGTAAAATTGTGCTCCTCGAGAGGTCAGTGCTATTAGAGGGAAACCTTGGTTCCAAATTAAAGGTTAAAGTGTTCTGATACCACTGCATGAGACCTAAGAAGGCTCTATTGTGGGTCAAGGTAGTGGGAAACCCTCAATCCGCCTGTGACTGAATCTTCACCTCTAGGGGTCAAATCTTCCAACTACCCTCCTGACACCCATAGTAACTAACAGATCACCGGCCAAATGAACACTCCATTGCCTTGAACATACGTTTGGTCATATTTATCTACACCGATTCCGAGTTTTTGACGTTATCCTCCCATGAACTGCTGAGCATAGCAGTGGCATCTACGCTTCCAGGTCTCACAACACATAGTTAACCGGGGACCTAGGGTTGCAGTAGAATTCTTCAAACTGAATAGCATGACCTTAAACTGGTAAAATTGATCTGGGATTTTGAATGCAATGTTCTACTTTATAGCAGGTGACAAATTAATCTTCGAGTTGGTACTGATTCGATCAAAAGTACTGAGCTACCTTGCTTCACCCCCCCTAATCACTAGCTTGGAAGATAGGATAGGCTTCAGCCTTGGTGACAGTGTCGAGGCATGGGTAATCAGTGTTGTGATTGGTAAGCATCCAGGCTCCCTTGATTAATCGCAATGCTGCAATGCAGCGTTGTGATTGGTGTGAGCGCCGTGACTTGGCACTCAGCCAGGGGTTGGAGGGATGGGCATGTCCTCCATGCAGGCTGTAATGCAGCCTGCATGGAGAACAGGGAAAGTGCGCATGACTGGTTTGGCCGGTTGGAGGGGCCCGAGCAAACAGTCATTGCGCACTTAGGAATGGGCAAACCACTGCTCCTCTGCCCTGCTCTGCGAGCAGAGCAGCCCCGCCCGCCCGCAAAGCAGCTTACAGCATAAAATGATAATAACTCAAAGTTATTATCATTTTTTGTTTTGTACTTTGCACTGCTTCAAAGCAGTGGGGGACGCTCCTCCCTCTTAGCTGAGGAGCCGCCACTGCCTCTCATCCCATCGCAAGTCTGCAAGCTCATTGTCCTCCTTGACGTCTTGGACTGCAAGGTTGGATGCCATATATTCACTGTAGATACACGGTTACAACTAATTGACATGGAATACGCTCAGGGGTTTCAGTGTAGCATCAGTGCCAACCAAGTAGCTGGCATCAGAAAGCATGTTCACAACACATTTTCAGACCTCAAGGGCAGATTGGTTTCAGGATCCAAATTTCCTGACCCTCCTGTTAGCCAGTCAGCATCACTTTCTGGTCATACTGCTCCTTCAACAGTTCTTGATTGGCCTAAAAGTTGTCCTTCATGTTTTTTGTATGTCTGCCCCTCTATTTCGCAGAAGGTTTCAGAGTGCAATCTGAATAACTCCGAGGGCTGAAGACTTATTTGCAGTGTTTGCAGTTACATAAATAGTTACAAGTCCCTGGACTTAGATACATATCATCCACACAGTAGCCAGTCCAGTGATGCCAATTGAAGAGTTTAGGGTTCCTTTTGACTCCCACCGAAAAATTGAGGGATCTGGGAATTCATCCGGGACACAAAGATGTCTATCTGATACAGACCCCAAAAGACGTTGAAGTCCCTGAAAGACGGAAGGCCAAAACCTCCAATCACTGAGGTCCCTCAGAAACCTGGAATTCCAATTTGCAATCATGTTGGACTGACATGGCTGATGTTCGGCTATCACTGAAACTGTGCACTGAAGGCAAAAATACCAAAACTGCTTGGCAATCACTGCCAGAGTTCGAGATCTGATGTCCCCCAATTTATTGACATAGATGACTGCTGACATGTTGTCCACCCTGAGGAGGATGCACCCCGAAAATGTCTGAGGAGAGAGAGAGACATGATGGCAAACAAACCTGCTAGTAGTTCAGTTCCAGACAATTGGTATGGAGGCAAAGTTCCTCCTCCGACCATCACCCCCCCCATGGAGACTGAACCGCAACGGGATCCCCAGCCCCACTTGCCCGCATTGGACTCTTTGATCAGTCAGTCAGTCAAAAATCTTTATTCGGCTTAATGACAGCCATGAAAGAACAAATAAAACATTATTTTAACAATAATACACATAATAAGATTTTAACCAACTCGAATAATACCCAGGAATTCATTTCCCAACAACATTACGAAGTCGAACTGCAGCGGAGATATACTTATAGACCATAAGACAGGTGAATTCATTATTTAAAAGAAGTAGATGACATAATGCAGGTTGACACTTTCTAATTTTTAAAAATCTTAATAATGGTTTTAAAAAAGTGCATCTGGGGTTAAGATACAATTTACAAAAAAAACATAAAGAGCAAAGTGCTTTGTGCAGAAATTGAATTACATGGACACAGATCTAATTTGGCATCAGAATATACATCACGTGGGTATGATACCAGTAAATGAGCAATACCCATCCTGATCCTGATCAGATAAAACATCTTTGCTTGATTAAAATAAAAAGAAAGATAGGATTCAATTTGTGGGGAGCTAATTAGTAGTGAATGCTCAACAACCCTTTTTTACCATCTCTTGGCTATCTCTTTCATGCTTCAGAAGTAAAAGAAAATCACTTTTAAGCTTGGACTCTTTGATCATATCCGGGAGATGACTACAAATCGCCCTGCCATTCTAGTCTTCCATGTTGCTCAACCACCATTCCATATTCATTCTGGTGTCTTGAGATGGGGAACCAAATTGGAGTAGGACAGGCGCTTCCAAAGGTGGTAGATCATGAGCCTCTGAAGCACCCAGTAATGAAGGGGACCCGAAAAAATGGCTTTATTGGCAGAAGTGAGAAGTACCATATTCTGAGCCACTTGCCACAGGGAAACTAACTCCCTGGACAGCAGGGACCTCAGCTCCTTCTTGACCTTCCTGATCTTGAGAGAGGGCAAAAATAACCGCTCTGTTGATTAATCTATCCGGAAATCCAGAAAATCTGTAGACTGAGAGAGAGTCAACCAAGACTTCTCTGCATTCAACAGGTACCTCAACTGCTGAAGGAGTGATATGGTCATGTTCAAATGGGACAGGAGAACGTCTCGCTCCTGAGCCATGGGCAGAAGATTGTCTAGATAGATAATAAAAAGCACCCTGCGAGTGACCGAGAATTCCACTACAGACTTCCTCAAACCCAAAGAGGAGGAAGAAAAACCGAACGGGAGAGCAGAATATTCGTACCAAGGATTCTGCCATTAAAACTGGAGCTACCGCCAATGTGGAGGAAAGATGGGAACAGAGAGATAGACGTCTCTCAGATCGAGCCTGAGCATCCAGTAACCTTCTCCAAAAAGATCCCTCAGAAGATGAACACCCACCATCTTAAAGTGACGGTAGAACACCAGTCTGTTGAAACCCTTGCAGTTGACGACCAATCTGTGCCCCCACCCCGTTTGGGAACCAAAAACACTGTGCTGTATAATCCTCTCTGGTGACGACATGTTGGGGAGATAACACCTTTGGCTAAGAGACTTCGGATCTCTTCATCGATGACCACCTGGTTTGGAAGGGAAAAAGAGGGAGCGTGGAGTAACCCGCTGCAACAGTGTCCCATAAAACTCGATCTGATAACCCAGGAATGTCTGATGGACCCAGGCCTATCTGAGCCCAATTGTGAGAGAACTGGTGGTGCGGAACCCCCATTACCACCTGAGTGGGAGAAATTAGGCTCACTTCTAATGGAAAGCTGAGCATCTCCTTGTGCTCCTCCACAGAAGCTGCCTCTGCTGTGTCTGCCTCTACAGAAATTAAATCAAGAAGGGTAGAAGGCACCTTCACTGGAATCTTGCCAGGAGGAATTGCAACAGTCATCAAAGCCACATTGGAAGCCTCTATTAATGTCATGGCCGGAAAAACATCCTCTGAAACGCCTAGACCTGGAAAAAAGGTTAGCATGAAATACTTTCCTGAGAGAGAACTGGCCTTCTACGTAAGCCGTAAACCAGTTGACAAACTTGGCTATGTTTTGATGAAGGCATTTCCAAAATGAAGACCATTGGCGCACAGGACCTGCCTCAGCAGAGACCAATTCGGAGAGCTTTGGATCAATACACATAATAACTGATTTCCTGCATTCCGATGAAATGGAGCATTTGGCATTGTCCAATTGGCATATGGCCCTTTGGGCCCACCCTGCCAACAGCTCTGGATCCACAGCATTTCCTGACTCCATGGAGTCAACCGTCATCTCAAGGAACTTTGCCAGTAGCCAGTAACATCAAGGAGAGGGTCCTGGCACAACCACCATGCCAGTCAATACCATTTTTAGTGTCTGTAGAAAATTTCTGGAGAAACGTCCTCTAGCGTCTGGCAGTTGCATTCTGCATGCAACCTAGCATGAACATCATTTTCAAACCTCTTGTGGAGGTGTGCCTGAAGATAAGCTGCAACATTATGTCGGGGGTCCAATCACTAGATTGGGGATGGACAATGCTTTCTGGGTCAAAGAAGTCAAGGAGATAAGACTGGGACATGTCCTGGGAGGGATCAGGCTGGCACTGCTTTTAAGGAACAGGAGTATCATCCTGGGAGGTGGAGAGATCGGTCTTGGCGTCATCATCTTGCTAAAAAGGGCTAGATGGAGGTGAAGGTGGGGGATCTAGACCAGTGGGAGAACTATAATTGTGGTCCTTCAAGAAGGACTAGAAAATACGGGCCAAAGCGTCATGTGTGAGGAAGTTTTTCCCCATGGGCCTGGGGCACGGAGTCGTGGGAAGGGCCTGGTGTGGGCTCAAGGGGATGCAGAGGAATAGCAGGAGAAGCTGTAGGCACACGCTTCACAATCAGGCGCTTTATTCATGGACTGATGGACTGAAGAATTCAGGGCTTCAGTCAGCTCCTCCCCACTCTAATGTCTTCTGCTGTGTAAAGCTCATTGGGATTCAGAGCACCTGAAATAGTCATTGCAGGATATAAAATGTACCCCAACAATATAAGGGAAGAAGAAAATGGGGGCCTGTACAATCAGGGAGGAGCCAAGTTCCTATATTGTGGATTGTCCTGAGGTCAGCACCTCGCCACACCCACTGAGTTCCCAAAAATTAGGGCAGAGATCTTAAGCCACCAACTAGTTAGAAAGGACTAAATAGTATTGGGGAACGACCACACACACCTAACCGTCTAGGGAGAAAGCTGTTCTCAATGTGGGAGAAAACACCGCTGTGGGCCGTGGATCACCAAGAGCATCCAACAGCGAGCAGAGACAAGGGAAACGTGCCTGATCTCCCCAAGGGGGGCGCCGTTCAAGGATGCTGTGCAGGTACACCAATCCCAAGTGCACACACAGAGCAGAAGCTCCGATCGGCCTCCCGTTGGGAGGGGGCAGAAGAAACCACAGGGGCACATGTCACAGATGTGTAATACTGCTCTGCAGGCAAAGGCACTAAAAATGGTCAGCAATAGCAAAAGAAACAAAAATGATACTGTATACAACACTAAATGGAATAGTAAAATGTTGGTAGGCTTAACTCTTGGATGTGGCAGCAAGGAAAGTCCTTGTGGGTTGGCCATAGTATAGAGGTTGGTGGGGCCTGACTGGCTGATGGGAAATTTAGTTTTTGTGTTTACTGTGTTTTGACTGGCTGCTGAAATTTTGCAGTAAAGTTAGAGAAGCGTAAATGGAGCCTCTGGTCCTGATATAAAGTTCAAGTTTTTGGAAATTCAAAGCCATGAAGTTCCTGGCTTAGTGCAGCTTCGCACTCTTCTGTGGGGTGCGTACACTGTTCAGTCTCATAGCAGGCAATGCCTTTCTCCTTGTAAAATCATCCAGAAGTACTTCAAGAAGCAGTCAAAAAGAATTCATGGCCCGTCTCAGGCCTAGTCCATATGCATGCAGCATATGCAGCATGGTGTGTCTTGGAATGTAGTCCCTCCCAGTTTCCAATTTTACTAGCACACAGCTCAGTCCTTGCTCCAAAGGGAATCCAGAACATTGTACTGGTTAGACTGGTTAGGCTTTATCAGTATTCGTGACCAATCAGCTTTTTTGCAGAATGGAAGACCTCCACCCAAATTTTGCATGGCCACTGGATGATTGGCTCTTGCCAGGGCATAGGCAATAACAGCCTCACCTGGGCTGTTTTTTACAAGCCAAGATACAGATGTTTATTGGGCCCAGGCATCAGGCCACATTCCTTTGGAGGTGCATATTAGACAGGAGGAGCTGGTGTTGTGAGCATTCTAGCAGAGGCAGTGCAGCAAGCCTCCTGGGAATTACAGCCTTCTCTCATTATTACCCTGGACTGTACTACAATACATTGGGCAAGAATAGGGCTTTCAGAGCTACAGAGAACTGGGCAGCTTCACACAAAGATCTCTACTATTCCAGGTTGCCGCACACACACACAGGAGAACCAAAATAGATTCTCTCATGTACTCGGATAGGCACACACAGGTTCTAGTTTCAACCTACAACACCCTCAAAGGGTATATCCTTAAAAACATATCCCAGTCATATGAATTAAAAGGCAAGACGTTTGTACAGTGAGGCCAGTTTGCATTGTTCCCCGAAGTAGACACGCAGAAAGGCTGTCCTTTTATCTACTAGGTTGTGGTTGCTCCACTGCCAATCCCACAAAGTCTAATTAGTGAGAACAGCAGTTAGAGAGGGTGGTAGTTACTCTTTTGAAAATGTGTGCACTTTGGGGGCTGCCTAAAACTAAAAATACAACCATGGGATCTCAGTCCTTTTAACATGGAGGCCCTAAGTAATCCTTTGTTTGTCAGGCTCATTGGGAACAAAGAAAAAAACAACAGATAATGCACAGGGGAAACAACAACAAGCACAAGAGTATGCTCTCCAGGGCCATGTATTGACTTCCTGTTTCAAAAATGTCTCTCCCATATTAGATTGATCGGGTTCTGGTCTCAATTGGAAAGGCTTGATGACCTGATTGGGTAAACCCACAGGAAATACCTTCTGCATTCCTGTGAGAAAACCCTGTCTTTTTGACACTGCTAAAGTCCATTCCCTTAATGGAAAATTGGGCATTGGAGAAATTTTAGGTTGTCACCCTTCATTGATATTAGCTACCTGAGGGATATGGGCAACTAACGTTGTCCCAAACAAGCAAGGTATCAATCTTCAAAAGGCCCATGCAATTGCAAAAAATATTTTTCAATTGCTGACCATTCTCTTCTATAGGGCATAGTCTACAGCTGATAAATGCCACTGGATGCTCCTTCCTTTCTCACTGTGCCAGGCGACCTCTCCCAACCAGCCCTGTCTTAAGTTCTCTTTGAAGATGTCGACCATAGACAAAAGCCTTCTGTGTAGCTTTCAGCTAGTTACAGGTCTTCTAGCACTTATTGGAGGTGATGTAGAGTTGATTTTTAAATCTCAAACGTCGGGTGAAATCAGAATACAAACACCGCCACTTGTCAAATGGACTTTTTTTAGTCGACATAGAGAGAAACCTAGGAGAAAACTTTTACATACATTTCAACATTGAAGACCAATGGGCTCCATAGGAAACAACAAAGAGTATTGTAGTATATTTTTTGAAGGATTTATTGTGAAATCTAGTTAAAAATAGGTAATTAATTCAGTATTAAGATTTAAGCATCATTATTACAACTTAATAGGATCAAGGAGACGATATTTCGAAATAAAGAAAAATTGAAAATTAACCAGAGGTACACATAGAATACAAATGATCCAGAAAGTGCTTTCCATAAAGGAAATGCCTAATATACACGAATCAAGTAAAGACCACAAAGCGCATTTGATAAGGCAAGTAAGGTATGATGTCTACTTCAGAAAAGCAAATAAAGGTTTCTGATGAGAGAATATGAATGCTTAGGCATTAAGCCTTTGCACTCGAGCAGTAGAGATCAGCAAAGGTGAGAAGGCTCTTCTCTGTTTGAAGTCAGCAAGATTCTCCTCCCTAGTTTAAGGAACACACATTATTATTATACAACAAGGCAATAGTTTGTAACATTACAGCTTGCTGTCACTCTTGGGAGCCAATCATTTTACTTCAGACTCTGAGTGCAGGTAAAATCCCCTCCTTTTCAGGGAAACACAATGGTCCACACATGTTTATGTCCATGAATTCTGACACTGGATAGACTGTTGGGTACAGTCAGCTCTTCCACAAGTCGCACTCTCATCCTGGCACCTTCTTCTTCTTTCGATGAGAACCTCACTTTCATTTATCTAATACATAACAGTAAACTATTCATAAAGGCATCTGGAAGAGCACAGCATCTGCAGTGGAAAAACACATTATGTGCACAGCAAACTAAAATCAATTGTGCAGGCCTCTTAACATTTAAAAACGACATTCAAATTACATTAAATTATGGCTAACTTTAGTTACACAGCAGATTATCTCAGGTACTGCCCATTGTGGCTAAATCCGATCACCTACTACAAATTATATGAATGATATGCACATGTACCTTAACAATGTAAATCACATTTGCCTAACACATGTGTTAATTATGCAAATGTAAAATTGTGCTCCTCGAGAGGTCAGTGCTATTAGAGGGAAACCTTGGTTCCATATTAAAGGTTAAAATGTTCTGATATCACTGCATGAGACCTAAGAAGGCTCTATTGTGGGTCAAGGTAGTGGGAAACCCTCAATCCACCTGTGACTGAATCTTCACCTCTAGGGGTCAAATCTTCCAACTACCCTCCTGACACCCATAGTAACTAACAGATCACCGGCCAAATGAACACTCCATTGCCTTAAACATAAGTTTGGTCATATTTATCTACACCGATTCCGAGTCTTTGACGTTATCCTCCCATGAACTGCTGATCATAGCAGTGGCATCTACGCTTCCAGGTCTCACAACACATAGTTAACCGGGGACCCAGGGTTGCAGTAGAATTCTTCAAACTGAATAGCATGACCTTAAACTGGTAAAATTGATCTGGGATGTTTAATGCTATTTTCTACTTTGTAGCAGGTGACAAATTAATCTGCGAGTTGGTACTGATTCGATCAAAAGTAATGAGCTATCTTGCTTCACCCCCCTAATCACTAGCTTGGAAGATAGGATAGGCTTCAGCCTTGGTGACAGTGTCGAGGCATGGGTAATCAGTGTTGTGATTGGTAAGCATCCAGGCTCCCTTGATTAATCGCAATGCTGCAATGCAGCGTTGTGATTGGTGTGAGTGCCATGACTTGGCACTCAGCCAGGGGTTGGAGGGATGGGCATGTCCTCCATGCAGGCTGTAATGCAGCCTGCATGGAGAACAGGGAAAGTGCACATGACTGGTTTGGCCGGTTGGAGGGGCCCAAGCATACAGTCATTGCGCACTTAGGAATGGGCAAACCACTAGTCCTTTGCCATGCTCTGCGAGCAGAGCAGCCCCGCCCGCCCCCAAAGCAGCTTAAAGCATAAAATGATAATAACTCAAAGTTATTATCATTTTTTGTTTTGTACTTTGCACTGCTTCAAAGCAGTGGGGGACGCTCCTCCCTCTTAGCTGAGGAGCCGCCACTGCCTCTCATCCCATCGCAAGTCTGCAAGCTCATTGTCCTCCTTGACGTCTTGGACTGCAAGGTTGGATGCCATATATTCACTGTAGATACACGGTTACAACTAATTGACATGGAATACGCTCAGGGGTTTCAGTGTAGCATCAGTGCCAACCAAGTAGCTGGCATCAGAAAGCATGTTCACAACACATTTTCAGACCTCAAGGGCATATTGGTTTCAGGATACAAATTTCCTGACCCTCCCGTTAGCCAGTCAGCATCACTTTCTGGTCATACTACTTCTTCAACAGTCCTTGATTGGCCTAAAAGTTGTCCTTCATGTTTTTTCAAGAGCTGAACCATCTGATTCCTGAGGTCTAGAACACAATGCACCACATCATGGGTAAGGGACTCAAAAATGCCTCATCTCTGAACACTGTCAACGGATGCTGCACAGGACGCTTAAAAAGGACTTCAAAGTGGCTAAATCCATAGCCTTTTTGTAGTATCTCCCTTCTTATTGGCAAATAGAAATAAGGCAAGAGGAGGATCCACTTCCCAATGAGAATAAGTCAAAGAGTTCCCTATTATGCTGTTCAGGGATTTATTGGATAACTCCGCATGTAAATGAAGATGCTCTTAGTCCCTCTGAAAATACCTCTGAGCAAATATGACCCTCAAAAAAGATATGAACAGGAAGGTCGTTGGTACCACTTTAGAAGGTGCACTTCTCAAAGTCTCCACTTCATGATACAGGTTTGCATGATATACCACAAAAATATGTACTTGATGTTTCAGGGAAAAGGGGATTCAAAAGGACAGTCAATGTTGATTTCAGTCCTCGCCCACCACTGTCAAAGACACCTGTGGTCTAACTGATGGACTTGCTGCTGGCTTGAGAAGTCAAGAAGGTCCACCGAAACCATTTCATAATCTGATCCACACCTTCCCAATAAAAAGGATTTGACAGCAGGTCTTTAGCCTTCTTTATGCCCGTGCCCCAATAAAGTTACTTAATTCTAAAATTGGAAATTCCTATGAGCTTTTGGGCTACCAGCCTCTCACTCTTTTGACTTGGGTTGACAGGCTCAGTATGGAGTAGTCTATCATACCAAACAATGCTGAAATAGCTCAACATTCCAGAAGAATCTTGGTGCCTGTTTTAAAGTTTGGAGAATGTATTATTCCATCACAAAAGTGACTGATATGCCATCCACTTTATTATAAGTTCATTATATTGTTTGCCACATGTAAATAGGCGGACAGGGCATCCATCTTGTTTGTGCCAGAGTAACCTGGCTGCCAAACACTAAATGAGACCCACGGATCCGTGATACTTTTTTGAAGCAATAACAGTGGAGCATTATACCTGCATTCAGAAAATTCCAAACAGGCCAGTACCCCAACAGATAATGCCGAACAGCTCTCGTTGTTCTTGGAGAGATTCAGACTGACTCAGGGTGTACATGCTCATCTGATTAGAGGAAGGGTCAAGGGCCCTTTTTCTGATGTCTTCTCAGAGTCTGTCTTTGCTGTTTGCTTCGGCCTACACTTTATCAGCCTCCCCTCCTCTGGAGGAATCTCTGCCTCAGAATGGGGCTGAAATACCTGACTCTCTGTCCCTTAATGGCAAATAAAAGAAGGGATAGATGATAGGGGTTTGCAAACATAGCAACAAATTATAGATAGATAAGAAGTGAAAAATGGGGATCTATCTCACCTTGATGTTTTGAGTGACATTATAGGCAACTTGAAATGCACTGTCATTGTCTATTGTCACTCAGAACCTCTCACAATTATTTCTTCACGGCCAGCTTTCTTGTTTGAGTTTTGCATGTTATGCCTGGCTCTCACTGGGATTCACTAGGGTGATACCAAGATTTTAAAACTGGGTATTCACTCAGATGATGGAGCAACAGTGGGAAATAAATCTTATTTCCCATTGTTATTTTAGATAGGAATATCAGGTTGCACTGACAGGGTTCTAAGAGAGAATCAGTGGGGTCCTGGCTCTCTGTTCTGATGGAAAAAGAGAGTACACATTTGTGTGGGCAAAGCAAGGAAAGGCACAGATAGTGATAGAGGTGAGTGGCAGTAGACTAGGTATCACCATGAACAGGCATTTCAAAACACTGTTATTCACTGAAATGACATCACAGGAGTGAGAAATAAAGCTTGGTTTCCACTGCTGTGATGTAACAATGCTCATGACTGTAGCTTGCCTTCTTCAGTCCATGTTTATTTCTTTGTTTGAAGTACTATAATCGGGGGTATGGCCAAGATGGCGGTGGAGTAACAGCTCTTTGGTGGAGCTCCGCTGTGTGCGGCCCTTGTACCATTGTCTATGCCAGCACCGGGGAATTGAAAAATGGCTGCTAGGAGGAGGTAGGGGTGGCACTCCGAGCTGTTCAAAAATAAAAAATAAAATGATAATAATGCAACATTATTATCATTTTATTTTTCGTACTGCAGTGGCGAAGTTTGCTTCATGCGGGCGGGGCTGGGCTCTGTGATGCCAGAGCACTGCAGGAGGAGGAGTGGTGGCACTCTCCATGGGCGCATGGCGGTTTGGCCGGCCGTCTTGGGCCAGTCAAACAGTCATGCGCACATGGCATGTTCTCCACCGGGCTGGATTGTACAGCCTGGGTGGAGAATATGCCCAGCCTCTCAGTCCCTGTCTGAGTGCCGAACCACAGTGCTCAGACCAATCAAAACGCTACATTTCCGCATTGTGATTGGCTTTGGGAAGCCTGGGAGCCTGGGTGCTTCCTGCTGCCAGGACTCCAGATAGGAAGAAGATGAACAGGACAGAGGAGAGGTAGCGGCCGGCCGTACCAAGATAAGTGTTTTTTTGTCTTTTTCATTTCTCCACCTCCCCGCCTCACCACCACCATTTGGTAGCAGTCGCTACTGGGTAGAGGAGCATGCTCATGCTCTGGGCACTGTCAGACTGTTTGAAATCCTCTGCAGGTCACAGAGCGCTCAGTGGGGAGGAGATAGGCTCCCAAAGGGAGAAGCTTCAAGATAGCAGCTGCCGTTGGGCGCGACCTGGGAATGGCTTCTGGGTCTTGAATCCATGGCCTGCAGGGAGAGAGGTGCGACATCCAGTTAGGGGCTTCTCCCACCAGTACACAGGGAGATTGTGTCGGGTGCGAGACCCCTGAATGGGACCGGCGGTCCCCAGAAATGCAGTGACGGTACTGCAATGGAGAGAGGAGCCGCGACTGCCAGAGAACAGCCAGAGGCCCTGAATTTACACACCTGAGTGAGTCTTGGGGCTGAGACCCTATGGGCCCACACAGAGGAAGACGTCATTGAACCCCTGCCTGTTGGCTCATGAATCGGGTGCGCGGCCGTATACCTAGGGCTGCCCCCCCAGCTTCAGCTTTATTTCCTTGGTGTGCCCGTTGGCTGGGGCGCCTCCCCATGCACCACTCATAGGGCTCACCAGTGTTCTTTTGTGGGACTCTTACAACCCAGGCCTGAGCCTTGCGTGGAGGCTCTGGTCCAATCTTTGGAGAAACCTGGTCCAACCATCTTGGTACTTTGATGTTGGCTGCAGGCCTCTGCTGCATTGGAGGTGCTTTTCAGCCTTAGACCAATGACTGCCTGGCGGGGGACGCAACCGAGCCCCTGGGAGACTGCATTCTGGTTCAGGCCCTTGAGTACCAGGGTGTGGCCTCTGGTGAACTCACAATTGTTCAAGATGGCTGCCAACCGATCAAAACAAGATGCCAACATTTATGAATTACTAAATAAACCCTCCACTAAAAAAGCGAACACTCACCCTGAGATACCGGAAGCGCCCTCCGCTCACAATGCAGACCCTAATGTAAATGCTCGCTCCTCAGAGGAACCAGTGACCCGCACATTCCTGGAGCAATTATTTGGTATTTTATGGGATGATACTGCAGCACTCAAATGAGACGTCGCAGGGGATATTAAAAGCATTAAGGCATACTTGGATGGGTTGGGGGGTCATGTGGATTCCCTGGATCGCTCTGGCGACCGGCTTAATGAAGAACTTCATGACTACAGCCGCAAGCTTCTAGAATTGAGAGAAAAAAATGAGGAACTGTACTATCGCCTGGAAGACTTGAAAAGCAGGTCTCATTGGTACAATAACCGTATCAGGGGTGTGCTTCTTCAATCAGATGCAGGAAAGCAGGAGGACTATGTGACGAGGCTCTGCAAACATATTGCATCAGAATTGGGAGACAAGGATATTCCACTTGAACGCACTCACAGAGCAGGTCGCCCTTCAAAGACCCCGGGACTGCCACAGGACATCCTTGCCTGTCTTCACTCATATAAACAGAACAACTTGATTCTGTCATAATCTTTGAAGGTCAAAAGGTGAGTATTTTTCAAGACCTTTCACCTCTCACCCTCCTACAATGCAAGACACTGAAACCAGGAATAGCCTTTTTACGTGAGAAGGGAATTTGATATAGATGGGGACCTTTCTGACTAATATTTGTTTGGAACTAAGAAACACATGCAGGTCCCACTTTGAAGGAGGTGCTTGCCATACTGGGTTTTGAGCTTCCTTCAGGAGATGAGACCCACCAGTTGCAATCCAGGTCTCCAGCAAGCTCAAGCACCAAGTCGAGACGTCAACCTGGCACTATGAAAGAATTGCAGGTGAAGCCTTCTGCATCTGAGAGTCACAAAGAAAGAGAAGCATTGCTGGAGCAACTTCAACAACGCTGTGTTACATCAGACAACGAAGGGGATTGATCCCTGGGTGGAGGAGGTTTGGTCTTGGTGAGGCTTGGCCCAAACCAGGGCTGTACCCCGGTGTCTGACACGACAGAGGCAATATGGAGTTCAGTATTTGATTAGTCCACGCATGGCGGGGCTCCCATTCCATTCCACGGTGCGGTGTCGAGATGACTGGCTGCCTGGTAGATAGAACCACACTGGTTGATGACAGTGTCTCCCAAGAGTGGGATTTTTATTGTATTGTTGTTGCTCTTCTTGTTTTTTCTTTCCCCCTCTTTTTTCTTTTTACACTTATACACATACCTGTTCTGTTGCTATCAGCACTCCTTGGCTTCCCTTAGGCCACTGGGCATTGCGTACACCCTAGCAAGTTTATTGGCCCCATTATTTTGAACTACCCCATACCTGCCATATAGTGGCTATTATTTTCTAGCTTTCCAGTTACATGTTTTGATTTCAATGAGGGGTGATTTTATGGGCCAGAACCCCCCCCCCTTTCTTTATACTCGACAATTCACCTTTTTTTGGCCATATCCTTATATTTTCTTTCTTCTGTTCACTGAGGTTGGGTTCCGCATACCATTTCTCCCACTGTCAATCCACATTTGCTTGCTAACTTAGTTAACTCATGATCAAAATATTAGGTTTTAATGTAAAAGTCCTCAACGCCCTGGTGAAGTAGTTTGCGCTCTTCTCCTTTCTCAAGGGATCCAAATGTGACATACCTCTCTGATCTGATTGGAACCTCCTTCGCTCTTGTTGGTATGATCGCCAGTTTTTCTCCTCAGGGCCCTGGAAGAGCGCACAGGGTGGCCATACTGCTAGCCTCACACTTTTCAGGGAAGGTACTTAAAATGCAGGCTGAGCTGCCTTGTAGGTTGCTCTCCCTTCATTTGGAGGTGAGGGGTAACTCCTTTACAATCTCCTCCACCTATGCACCAAATAAACACCAGGATATCTTTACCTAAAACGCACTTGGGAGGGTGGTGTCCTCACCGGACACAGACGTACTGGTAGGGGATGGCTTTAATGTGGTAAATTATGTACACTTAGGCAGGTCAACACGGACAGTAAGGCAATTGGAAGCTCTTTCAGAGGCAATGCAGGGGTGGCTGGCAGACATGGGATTTGAAGATGTGTGGCGACAACACAATCCAAACACAAGGGTATACACATTATTTTCTGCTGCACACCAGACAAATGCTCGGATAGACCTCTTTCTGAACTCCCCTCGTCTTACCTTGGAAACTGTGTCAGCTGACATTGGGGTAGCTGCTCTATCAGACGACTCACCTATGCCTCACACATTGCAGCTCCCTGGGAGGCAGGTGCCTCAACAAAGCACCTTGCGTCTCAAACCCAAGCGACTCATATATGAAGCTAATATTTCCGAAATTGCAGGGGTAATCCGAGCCTTCTTTGAAACCAATGACACGAATGATCCACCAATTGCATTGGTGTGGGATACCTTAAAGGCGGTCGTGGGGGGGAATTTCATTGACATGCCGTCTGGGCTTAATAAAGACAGGTGGGACAACTGCGAGTAATTGGAAAGGGAAATTAGGGAACTGAAAGGAGTTCATTTACGCACTGGCTCTCGCAAAGCGAGACTCCAACTTACGGCATCTCACAAACAACATAGATTGTATGACATGGATGCAGCAGAATATGCATTCCTACACACTAGACAGAAATTTTATGCTGGGGTAATAAATCATGCCGGCTCCTCGCACAGTGGCTCCAAGCCCAGACAATCAGCAATGGCTTTCCGAGAATGTGGGTTTGCTGGGTGCCCGAGTGTATTCTGATGATCAGATAGCCAAAGAATCTGAGCAATTTTTTTCCACGTTGTATACTGACAAGCACTTCACGAAGATGTCGCAGCAGCATATGTGTCGCTTGCCCCTGTTACTCAACTCCCTGACAGGGAAGCGTCTAAACTAGATGAGGACATACGCAGAGGAGGTTATTTTGGCCAATCAAAAGCTGCTCTTAGCGACACCATAGCTCTCACTGCCTCTTTGCGCATTGCCCCAGTAGTGATCCCCCCAAACCAAGCAAGCATCAAGCGTATTGTGCCCTCTTCCATCCTAGCTCATGCTGAATGTTGACATAAAGCTTTTCACTAGCAGCCTAGCATCCCGATTAGCACCAAACATGCAGGGCTTAATTGACCCTGATCAATCTGGGGTTATTTATTAGAAGAGCTGCAGTGACAGCACTAAATAATTATGCCTCCTCCTAGACAAATCGCCATGATCTCAAACCCCTGCACTTCTGTCAGGCGATGCCAACAAGACTTTTGATCGGGTCCACTGTCCCCACCTCCAATTAGAATTCGCTAGATTTAGACTGAGGGAGAGATTTTGGCATTCGATAGGTTGCAACTAGGTGGCCCATGAGGCCAGACTTAGAGTTAATGGAATATTGTCCCAACCATTTCGAGTGTTGCCAGGCACCCGACAGTGATGTCCCCTGTTTCCCTTGCTCTTTGTTCTCTATATGGAGCCTTTTGCTGAAAGGTTTCAACAACAACTTTCTATAACGGGCATTTTCATGGGTGTCATAGAATATAAAGTTGCACTCTGTGCTGATGATGTTATGCTTACTCAAACACAGCCGTTCACCTCTATGCCTCCTCTCTTGCACAGAATGGTGAAATTCCTGTGAGTCTCTTGTTTTAAGATGAACCTACAGAAAACCCAGGTCCTTTGTTTAAGCATCCCCAAAGAAGATCAAGCCCGCCTTGCGACTTTGTTCCCTTTTGACTGGGTCACCCAGGGGGTCAAATATCTGGGGCTTTAAATATATCCCACGAATGTTCACACTGCACTAGAGAATTATTCTACCCATCTCCTTAACGCCAGACTAGAACTCTCCTCCTGGATAAGATACATGCTGTCATTGCTAGGCAGATTAGTCGTAGTTAATATGACTTTCCTCCCTAGGATTCTTTATGTCATACAACTTTTGCCATTACAACCACCAGCACAGGTTTAGGTAAATTGCAACACCTCATACATGAGTTTATTTGGGGGGGGGGGGGGGGGCGAGAAAGTATCCAGGGCCAGAAAACAGGCATACTTACACTAAGTCAAATGGGGTTGGGAATTCCACACCTGGAGAGGTATTTTCAGAGAGGCACAGCTGCTTTTATTGGTAGAGTGGTACAGGGCCAGCTCTGAGAAACACTGGTGCTTTATTGACCAGGTAATCACTGGATTCAGATTTGGAAAGTGCCCTGGCTCCACAAGAGGCACTGTTTGCCGGGTCACTCTTACACACCTGCTCTGGCAGTGCCCTGAAATTCAGCATTTTTGATCTGACGTTTTGGCTGACATCAATGAAATTTAAGACACAGATTTGCCTAGGTTCCCCAGTTACATTCTATTGGGAGTTCTGAATGCATTGACTTGTCCCCTGAAATCACAATGCGAGCGAGCTATCACACTAATGATTAGAGCTGCCAAACAGGTGTTGTTGTCCTGTTGAGGCACAGATGTTGTCCCGACAAAGTTGGATTGGCTCCATAGACTTTGGGAAATCCTAGGTATGAAAAAGTTAACGGTGACTGTTACATCCTCTCTACAGTGGCTTGATAAAACATGGGGATCCAGCATCCGTTTCCTAGCAAACAAAGTTACGGAGCTAACCTGTCCTGTCTGTCTCCGTTTACTTCGTCCCACACACCAGCAGGGCTTTAAGTGGGTCTCTCAAAGGGGCGTGGCCGATGTAATTACGGGCGTGGCTTAAAACATCTAAGCTAAAAAACAGTGCTTAGCATAGTGTAGACTTGCATTTTGCTGTTTCTGTCATTGCATCCAGATATATTTGAAGTTTATTTGTTAAGAAAAATAAGACATAATACTGTAATCAAAGAGTAATACATAAGTACAGAATAATACATCTAAAATAATTGGGAAAAGGGAAGGGAGCAACAGAAAGAAAAAATAGGGGAATAGAAAGAAAGAAAAGAAGGGGAGGGGGTATAACATCCATACTAGGCTTTATATGCGAAAAACAACCGTTATGCGTACACATTGCTACTATATTTAATTATTCTATAACTATAAAGTAAATATTAAATAAAAAAGCAGTATTTGTAAAATCAAGGGGGTTTGGGTACTTTTTCAACGCATAGGTTATGTGAAGGTAGCTTTTTAGCCGAAACATTTAAGAACTCAGTAACAGGCAACCAAAGTATTTCTTGTTTAACAGCAAGTTTGGTTGGGTGTACATAGGCTCTATCCAATCTATGATTGTAGCAAATTCCATACCCCCATGCTTGAAAGGATACCGCAAAGGTATCTTTCCATGACTTAGTGATCTGTTGAAATGCAACAGCTATGAGTAAATCAATAATCCGAAAATTGGCAGTAGAAGAGGACCAAACGTCGGAGACGCTACCTAGAAAAATGTGTGAAAAAGAGAAAGGGGTATGGGAGTGACAAATAGTATTAATGTGTCGCCAGACTTGTGTCCAAAACGTATGAATTGCTCCGCAATCAAAAAGCAGATGTTTGAGGTCTGCTAATGGAAAGGTACATGACCAACAGGTAGGAGGGATGTTAGGATCAATCTTATGTAATTTAGCGGGAGTGATTAGGAGTCTATTATAAATAAAAAAATAAAGTTTGAGTAGTGTTCGCTGCTCTAGAAGACTTTTTTATTTTAGTCCAGATTTTACTCCATATTGAAATAGGAAAAGATTCAATCAAATCGGATTCTCAACTACATTCCACGACAGATTTATCATGAGAAATAGGAATATCCATAAATTCTTTTTATATTAGAGAAGCAGAAGGAGAATTACTTTAAAATTATGTTGTAATAGGAGTTGAGGGGGTAGGGTGATGAGAGGAGATTAAATAATTGTAAGAAACTTGGGCAGCAGATGTTAAAGATATATAATTAGAATGATATGAAGAGGGAAGGGAAAGATGGGATTACAATACTGAAAAGGGTATGCAGATACCATCTTGAAAAAGGTGATGAGTCCATTTGAGACCATAAGTTAACCGATCTTGCCAGAAAATATACCTATTGTTAAGTTTAACATGTTTATTATACCAAACTGATAAATGCCACTCGATGCTCCTTCCTTTCTCACTGTGCCAGGCGACCTCTCCCAACTAGCCCTGTCTTAAGTTCTCTTTTAAGATGTTGACCATAGACAAAAGCCTTCTGTGTAGCTTTCAGCTCATTACAGGTCTTCTAGCACTTGTTGGAGGTGATGTAGAGGTGATTTTTAAATCTCAAACGTCGGGTGAAATCAGTATACAAACACCGCCACTTGTCAAATGGACCGTTTTTAGTCGACATAGAGAGAAACCTAGGAGAAAACATTTACATACATTTCAATAACATTGAAGACCAATGGGCTCCATAGGAAACAACAAAGAGTATTGTAGTATATTTTTTAAAGGATTTATTGTCAAATCTAGTTAAAAATAGGTAGTTAATTAATTAAGTATTAAGATTTAAGCATCATTATTACAACTTAATAGGATCAAGGAGACGATATTCCGAAATAAAGAAAAATAGAAAATTAACCAGAGGTTCACATAGAATACAAATGATCCAGAAAGTGCTTTCCATAAAGGAAATGCCTAATATACATTGATCAAGTAAAGATCACAAAGGGCATTTGATTAGGCAAGTAAGGTAAGATGTCTACTTCAGAAAAGCAAATAAAGGTTTCTGATGAGAGAATATGAATGCTTAGGCATTAAGCCTTTGCACTCGAGCAGTAGAGATCAGCAAAGGTGAGAAGGCTCTTCTCTGTTTGAAGTCAGCAAGATTCTCCTCCCTAGTTTAAGGAACACACATTATTATTATACATCAAGGCTATAGTTTGTAACATTACAGCTTGCTGTCACTCTTGGGAGCCAATCATTTTACTTCAGACTCTGAGTGCAGGTAAAATCCCCTCCTTTTCAGGGAAACACAATGGTCCACACATGTTTCTGTCCGTGAATTCTGACACTGGATAGACTGTTGGGTACAGGCACCTCTTCCACAAGTCGCTCTCTCATCCTGGCACCTTCTTCTTCTTTCGAGGAGAACCTCACTTTCATTTATCTAATACATAACAGTAAACAATCCATAAAGGTATCTGGAAGAGCACAGCATCTGCAGTGGAAAAACACATTATGTGCACACCAAACGAAAATCAATTGTGCAGGCCTCTTAACATGTAAAAACGACATTCAAATTACATTAAATTATGGCTAACTTAAGTTACACAGCAGATTATCTCAGGTACTGCCCATTGTGGCTAAATCCGATCACCTACTACAAATTATATGAATGATATGCACATGTACCTTAACAATGTAAATCACATTTGCCTAACACATGTGTTAAATATGCAAATGTAAAATTGTGCTCCTCGAGAGGTCAGTGCTATTAGAGGGAAACCTTGGTTCCATTTTAAAGGTTAAAATGTTCTGATATCACTGCATGAGACCTAAGAAGGCTCTATTGTGGGTCAAGGTAGTGGGAAACCCTCAATCCACCTGTGACTGAATCTTCACCTCTAGGGGTCAAATCTTCCAACTACCCTCCTGACACTCATAGTAACTAACAGATCACCGGCCAAATGAACACTCCATTGCCTTGAACATACGTTTGGTCATATTTATCTACACCGATTCCGAGTCTTTGACGTTATCCTCCCATGAACTGCTGATCATAGCAGTGGCATCTACGCTTCCAGGTCTCACAACACATAGTTAATCGGGGACCCAGGGTTGCAGTAGAATTCTTCAAACTGAATAGCATGACCTTAAACTGTAAAATTGATCTGGGATGTTCAATGCTATTTTCTACTTTGTAGCAGGTGACAAATGAATCTGCGAGTTGGTACTGATTCGATCAAAAGTAATGAGCTATCTTGCTTCACCCCCCTCTAATCACTAGCTTGGAAGATAGGATAGGCTTCAGCCTTGGTGACAGTGTTGAGGCATGGGTAATCAGTGTTGTGATTGGTAAGCATCCAGGCTCCCCTGAATAATCTCAATGCAGCGTTGTGATTGGTCTGAGCGCCGTGACTTGGCACTCAGCCAGGGGCTGGAGGACTGGGCATGTTCTCCATGCAGGCTGTAATGCAGCCTGCATGGAGAACAGGGAAAGTGCGCATGACTGGTTTGGCCGGTTGGAGGGGCCCGAGCAAACAGTCATTGCGCACTTAGGAATGGGCAAACCACTGCTCCTCTGCCCTGCTCTGCGAGCAGAGCAGCCCCGCCCGCCCGCAAAGCAGCTTAAAGCATAAAATGATAATAACTCAAAGTTATCATCATTTTTTTTTTGTACTTTGCACTGCCTCAAAGCAGTGGGGGACGCTCCTCCCTCTTAGCTGAGGAGTCGCCACTGCTTCTCATCCCATGGCAAGTCTGCAAGCTCATTGTCCTCCTTGACGTCTTGGACTGCAAGGTTGGATGCCATATATTCACTGTAGATACACGGTTACAACTAATTGACATGGAATACGCTCAGGAGTTTCAGTGTAGCATCAGTGCCAACCAAGTAGCTGGCATCAGAAAGCATGTTCACAACAAATTTTCAGACCTCAAGGGCATATTGGTTTCAGGATACAAATTTCCTGACCCTCCCGTTAGCCAGTCAGCATCACTTTCTGGTCATACTACTTCTTCAACAGTCCTTGATTGTCCTAAAAGTTGTCCTTAATTTTTTTCAAGAGCTGAACCATCTGATTTTTGAGGTCTAGAACACAATGCACCACATCATGGGTAAGGGACTCAAAAATGCCTCATCTCTGAACACTGTCAACGGATGCTGCACAGGACGCTTAAAAAGGACTTCAAAGTGGCTAAATCCATAGCCTTTTTGTAGTATCTCCCTTCTTATTGGCAAATAGAAATAAGGCAAGAGGAGAACCCACTTCCCATTGAGAATAAGTCAACGAGTTCCCTATCATGCTGTTCAGGGATTTATTGGATAACCCCGCATGTAAATGAAGATGCTCTTAGTCCCTCTAAAAACACCTCTGAGCAAATATGACCCTCAAAAAAGATATGATCAGGAAGTCTTTGGTACCACTTTAGAAGGTGCACTTCTCAAAGTCTCCACTTCATGATACAGGTTTGCATGATATACCACAAAAATATGTACTTGATGTTTCAGGGAAAAGGGGATTCAAAAGGACAGTCAATGTTCATTTCAGTCCTCGCCCACCACTGTCAAAGACACCTGTGGTCTAACTGATGGACTTGCTGCTGGCTTGAGCAGTCAAGAAGGTCCACGGAAACCATACCCTGATCCACACCTTCCCAATAAAAAGGATTTGACAGCAGGTCTTTAGCCTTCTTAATGCCCAAGTGCCCCAATAAAGTTACTTAATTCTAAAATCGGAAATTCCTCTGAGCTTTTGGGCTACCAGCCTCTCACTCTTTTGACTTGGGTTGACAGGCTCAGTATGGAGTAGTCTATCATACCAAACAATGCTGAAATAGCTCAACATTCCAGAGGAATCTTGGTGCCTGTTTTACAGTTTGGAGAATGGATTATTCCATCACAAAAGTGACTGATATGCATCCACTTTATTATAAGTTCATTATATTGTTTGGCACATGTAAATAGGCGGACAGGGCATCCATCTTGTTTGTGCCAGAGTAACCTGGCTGTCAAACACTAAATCAGACCCATGGATCCGTGATACTTTTTTGAAGCAACAGTGGAGCATTATACCGGCATTCACAAAATTCCAAACAGGCCAGTACCCCAACAGATAATGGTAATGGTAATGGTAAGGATATTTCTAAAGCGCTGTCATTCATCCCAGAGGATATCATGGCGCTAAGATTAACAGAGTGCAGAGTGCTACCGAGAGTAGACAGGAGAGTTAACGAGTGTTAGGGAACAACATGGTTTTAAGTTTTTTCCTAGATAATGCCTAACAACTCTCGTTGTTCTTGGAGAGATTCAGATTGACTCAGGGTGTACATGCTCTTATCTGAAGGAAGGGTCAAGGGCCCTTTTTCTGATGTCTTCTCAGAGTCTGTCTTTGCTGTTTGCTTCGGCCTACACTTTATCAGCCTTCCCTCCTCTGGAGGAATCTCTGCCTCAGAATGGGGCTGAAATACCTGATTCTCTGTCCCTAAATGGCAAATAAAAGAAGGGACAGATAATAGGGGGTTGCAAACATAGCAACAAATTATAGATAGGTAAGAAGTGAAAAATGAGGATCTATCTCACCTTGATGTTTTGAGTGATATTATAGGCAACTTGAACTGCACTGTCATTGTCTATTGTCACTCAGAACCTCTCAAAACTATTTCTTCACGGCCAGCTTTCCTGTTTGAGTTTTGTATGTTATGCCTGGCTCTCACTAGGATTCACTAGGGTGATACCAACATTTTAAAACTGGGTATTCACTCAGATGATGGAGCAACAGTGGGAAATAAATCTTATTTCCCATTGTTATTTTATATAGGAATATCAGGTTGCACTGACAGGGCTCTAAGAGAGAATCAGTAGGGTCCTGGCTCTCTGTTCTGATGGAAAAAGAGAGTACACATTTGTGTGGGCAAAGCAAGGAAAGGCACAGATAGTGATAGAGGTGAGTGGCAGTAGACTAGGTATCACCATGAACAGGCATTTCAAAACACTGTTATTCAGTGAGATGACATCACAGGAGTGAGAAATAAAGCTTGTTTTCCACTGCTGTGATGTAACAAAGCTCATGACTGTAGCTTACCTTCTTCAGTCCATGTTTATTTCTTTGTTTGAAGTACTATAATCGGGGGTAAGGCCAAGATGGCGGTGGAGTAACAGCTCTTTGGTGGAGCTCCGCTGTGTGCGGCCCTTGTACCAATGTCTATGCCAGCACCGGGGCCTGGAAAAATGGCTGCTAGGAGAAGGTAGGGGTGGCTCTAAAGCAGTTCAAAAATAAAATTATAATAATGCAACATTATCATCATTTTATTTTTCGTACTACAGTGGCTAAGTTCGCTTCATGCGGGCGGGGCTGGGCTCTGTGATGCCAGAGCACTGCAGGAGGAGGAGTGGTGGCACTCTCCATGTGCGCATGGCAGTTTGGGCCAGTCAAACAGTCATGCGCACTTGGCATGTTCTCCACTGGGCTGGATTGTACAGCCTGGGTGGAGAACATGCCCAGCCTCCCAGCCTCCCAGTCCCTGTCTGCGTGCCGAACCACAGTGCTCAGACCAATCAAAACGCTACATTTCAGCATTGTGATTGGCTTTGGGGAGCCTGGGTGCTTCCTGCTGCCAGGACTCCAGATAGGAAGAAGATGAAGAGGACAGAGGAGAGGTAGCGGCCGGCCGTACCAAGATAAGTGTTTTTTGTGTCTTTTTCATTTCCGCACCTACCCCCACCCTCCCCGCCTCCCTACCACCGTTTGGTAGCAGCCGCTACTGGGTAGAGGAGCATGCTCATGCTCTGGGCACTGTCAGACTGTTTGAAATCCGCTGCAGGTCACAGAGCACTCAGTAGGAATGAGATCGTCTCCCAAAGGGAGAAGCCTCAAGATAGCAGCTGCCGTTGGGCGCAACCTGGGAATGGCTTCTGGGGCTTGAATCCATGGCCTGCAAGGAGAGAGGTGCGACATCTAGTTAGGGGCTACTCCCACCAGTACACAGGGAGATTTGGTCTGGTGCGAGACCCCAGAAATGCAGTGACGGTACTGCAATGGAGAGAGGAGCCGCAACTGCCGGAGAACAGCCAGAGGCCCTGAATTTACACACCCGAGTGAGTCTTGGGGGTGAGACCCTGGGGGCCCACACAGAGGAAGACGTCATTGAACCCCTGCCTGTTGGCTCATGAATCGGGTGCGCGGCCGTATACCTAGGGCTGCCCCCCTAGCTGCAGCTTTATGTCCCTGGTGTGCCCGTTGGCTGGGGCGCCTCCCCATGCACCACTCATAGGGCTCACCAGTGTTCTTTTGTGGTACTCTTACAACCCAGGCCTGTGCCTTGTGTGGAGGCTCTGGTCCAATCTTTGGAGAAACCTGGTCCAACCATGTTGGTACTTTGGTGTTGGCTGCAGGCCTCTGCTGCATTGGAGGTGCTTTTCAGCCTTAGACCAATGACTGCCTGGCGGGGGACGCAACCGAGCCCCTGGGAGACTGTATTCTGGTTCGGGCCCTTGAGTTTCAGGGCATGGCCTCTGGTGAACTCACAATTGTTCAAGATGGCTACCCACCGATCAAAACAAGATGCCAACATCTATGACATACTAAATAAACCCTCCACTAAAAAAGCGAACACTCACCCTGAGATACCGGAAGCGCCCTCCGCTCACAATGCAGACCCTAATGTAAATGCTCGCTCCTCAGAGGAACCAGTGACCCGCACATTCCTGGAGCAATTATTTGGTATTTTATGGGATGATACTGCAGCACTCAAATGAGACGTCGCAGGGGTTATTAAAAGCATTAAGGCATACTTGGATGGGTTGGGGGGTCATGTGGATTCCCTGGATTGCTCTGGCGACCGGCTTAATGAATAACTTCATGACTACAGCCGTAAGCTTCTAGAATTGAGAGAAAAAAATGAGGAACTGTACTATCACCTGGAAGACTTGAAAAGCAGGTCTCATTGGTCCATTATCCGTATCAGGGGTGTGCTTCTTCAATCAGATGCAGGAAAGCAGGATGACTATGTGACGAGGCGCTGCAAACATATTGCACCAGAATTGGGAGACAAGGATATTCCACTTGAACGCACTCACAGAGCAGGTCGCCCTTCAAAGTCCCTTGGGCTGCCATAGGACATCCTTACCTGTCTTCACTCATATAAACAGAAGGACTTGATTCTGTCATAACCTTTGAAGGTCAAAAGGTGAGTATTTTCAAGACCTTTCACCTCTCACCCTCCTACAATGCAAGACACTGAAACCAGGAATAGCCTTTTTACGTGAGACGGGAATTTGATATAGGTGGGGACCTTTCTGACTAATATTTGTTTGGAACTAAGAAACACATGCAGGTCCCACTTTGAAGGAGGTGCTTGCCATACTGGGTTTTGAGCTTCCTTCAGGAGATGAGACCCACCAGTTGCAACCTAGGTCTCCAGCAAGCTCAAGCACCAAGTCGAGACGTCAACCTGGCACTATGACAGAATTGCAGGTGAAGCCTTCTGCATCTGCGAGTCACAAAGAAAGAGAAGCATTGCTGGAGCAACTCCAACAACGCTGTGTTACATCAGACAACGAGGGGGATTGATCCCTGGGTGGAGGAGGTTTGATCTTGGTGAGGCTTGGTCCAAACCAGGGCTTTGCCCCGGTGTCTGACACGACAGAGGCAATATGGAGTTCAGTATGTGATTAGTCCTCGCATGGCGGGGCTCCCATTCCATTCCACGGTGTGGTGTCGAGATGACTGGCTGACTGGTAGACAGAACCACACTGGTTGATGACAGTGTCTCCCAAGAGTGGGATTTTTATTGTATTGTTGTTGCTCTTCTTCTTGTTTTTTCTTTCCCCCTCTTTTTTCTTTTTACCCTTATACACATTCCTGTTCTGTTGCTATCAGCACTCCTTGGCTTCCCTTAGGCCACTGGGCATTTCGTACACCCTAGCAAGTTTATTGTCCCCATTATTTTGAACTACCCCATACCTGCCATATAGTGGCTATTATTTTCTAACTTTCCAGTTACAAGTTTTGATTTCAATGGGGGGTTTAAGCTTATTCTGATATTGGTTAATGACACTCCAAAATTGGAATATCTCGATTTTATGGGCCTGAACCCCCCCCTTTCTTTATACTCGACAATTCACCTTTTTTTGGCCATATCCTTATATTTACTTTCTTCTGTTCACTGAGGTTGGGTTCCGCATACCAGTTCTCCCACTGTCAATCCACATGTGCTTGCTAACTTAGTTAACTCATGATCAAAATATTAAGTTTTAATGTAAAACACCTCAACGCCCCGGCGAAGCAGTTTGCACTCTTCTCCTTTCTCAAGGGATCCAAATGCGACATACTTCTCTGAACTGATTGGAACCTCCTTCGCTCTTGTTGGTATGAGCGACAGTTTTTCTCCTCAAGGCCCTGGAAGAGCGCAGAGGGTGGCCATACTGCTAGCCTCACACTTTCCAGGGAAGGTACTTAAAATGAAGGCTGAGCTGCCTGGTAGGTTGCTCTCCCTTCATTTGGAGGTGAGGGGTAACTCCTTTACAATCTCCTCCGCCTATGCACCAAATAAACACCAGGATAGCTTTCCCTAAAATGCTCTTGGGAGGGTGGTGTCCTCACCGTACAAAGACGTACTGGTAGGGAATGGCTTTAATGTGGTAAATGATGTACACTTAGGCAGGTCAACACGGACAGTAGGGCAATTGGAAGCTCCTTCAGAGGCAATGCAGGGGTGGCTGGCAGACATGGGATTTGAGGATCTGTGGCGACAACACAATCCAAACACAAGGGTATACATAATTTTTTCTGCTGCGCACCAGACATATGCTCGGATAGACCTTTTTCTGAACTCCCCTCGTCCTACCTTGGCAACCGTGTCAGCTGACATTGGGGTAGCTGCTCTATCGGACAACTCACCTATCCCTCTCACATTGCGGCTCCCTGGGAGGCAGGTGCCTCAACAAAGCACCTTGCGTCTCAAACCCAAGCGACTCATATATGAAGCTAATATTTCCGAAATTGCAGGGGTAATCCGAGCCTTCTTTGAAACCAATGACACGAATGATCTACCAATTGCATTGGTGTGGGATACCTTAAAGGCGGTCGTGAGCGGAATTTCATTGACATGTCGTCTGGGCTTAATAAAGACAGGTGGGACAAATGTGAGTAATTGGAAAGGGAAATTATGGAACTGGAAGGAGTTCATTTACGCATTGGCTCTCACAAAGCTAGACTCCAATTTACGGCATCTCGCAAACAACATAGATCGAATGACATGGATGAAGCAGAATATGCATTCCTACACACTAGATAGAAATTTTATGCTGGGGTAATAAATCATGCTGGCTCCTCGCACAGTGGCTCCAAGCCCAGGCAATCAGCAATGGCTTTCCGAGAATGTGGGTTTGCTGGGTGCCCGAGTGTATTCTGATGATCAGATAGCCAAAGAATCTGAGCAATTTTTTTCCACTTTGTATACTGAAAAGCACTTCGCGAAGATGGCGCAGCAGCATATGTGTCGCTTGCCCCTGTTACTCAACTTCCTGACAGGGAAGCGTCTAAAGTAGATGAGGACATATGCAGAGGAGGTTATTTTGGCCAATCAAAAGCTGCCCTTAGTGACACCATAGCTCTCACTGCCTCTTTGCGCATTGCCCCAGTAGTGATCCCCCCAAACCAAGCAAGCATTAAGCGTATTGTGCCCTCTTCCATCCTAGCTCATGCTGAATGTTGACATGAAGATTTTCACTAGCATCCTTGAATCCTGATTAGCACCAAACATGCAGGGCTTAATTGACCCTTATCAATCTGGGTTTATTTATTAGAAGAGCTGCAGTGACAGCACTAAATAATTATGCCTCCTCCTAGACAAATCGCCATGATCTCAAACACCGGCACTTCTTCTGTCAGGCGATGCCAACAAGACTTTTGATCGGGTCCACTGTCCCCACCTCCAATTAGTATTCGCTAAATTTAGACTGAGGGAGAGATTTTGGCATTGGATAGGTTGCAACTAGGTGGCCCATGAGGCCAGTCTTCGCGTTAATGGAATATTGTCCCAACCATTTCGAGTGTTGCCGGGCACCCGACAGTGATGTCCCCTGTTTCCCTTGCTCTTTGTTCTCTATATGGAGCCTTTTGCTGAAAGGTTTCAACAACAACTTTCTATAACGGGCATTTTCATGGGTGTCATAGAAGATAAAGTTGCACTCTGTGCTGATGATGTTATGCTTACTCAAACACAGCCGTTCACCTCTATGCCTCCTCTCTTGCTCAGAATGGTGGAATTCAGGCGAGTCTACAGAAAACCCAGGTCCTTTTTTTAACCATCCCCAAAGAAGATCAAGCCCACCTTGCGACTTTGTTCCCTTTTGACTGGGTCACCCAGGGGGTCAAATATCTGGGGCTTTAAATATATCCCACGAATGTTCACACTGCATTAGAGAATTATTCTACCCTTCTCCTTAACGCCAGACTGGAACTCTCCTCCTGGAAAAGATACATGCTGTCATTGCTAGGCAGATTAGTCGTAGTTAAGACGACTTTCCTCCCTATGATTCTTTATGTCATGCAACCTTTGCTGTTACAACCACCAGCACAGGTTTAGGTAAATTGCAACACCTCATACATGAGTTTATTTGGGGGGGAAGAAAGTATCCAGGGCCAGAAAACAGGCATACTTACACTAAGTCAAATGGGGTTGGGAATTCCACAGGGCCAGCTCTGAGAAACACTG
Organism: Triturus cristatus; assembly: GCF_964204655.1. Lineage (NCBI taxonomy): Eukaryota > Metazoa > Chordata > Amphibia > Caudata > Salamandridae > Triturus > Triturus cristatus. Next base: position 656,621,715 of record NC_140594.1, read on the forward strand.
GTGCTTTATTGACCAGGTAATCACTGGATTCAGATTTGGAAAGTGCCCTGGCTCCACAAGAGGCACTGTCTGCCGGGTCACTCTTACACACCTGCTCTGGCAGTGCCCTGAAATTCAGCATTTTTGATCTGACGTTTTGGCTGACATCAATGAAATTTAAGACACAGATTTGCCTAGGTTCCCCAGTTACATTCTATTGGGAGTCCTGAATGCATTGACTTGTCCCCTGAAATTACAATGCGAGCGAGCTATCACACTAATGATTAGAGCTGTCAAACAGGTGTTGTTGTCCTGTTGGAGGCACAGATGTTGTCCCGACAAAGTTGGATTGGATCCATAGACTTTGGGAAATCCTAGGTATGAAAAAGTTAACGGTGACTGTTACATCCTCTATACAGTGGCTTGATAAAACATGGGGATCCAGCATCCGTTTCCTAGTAAACAAAGTTACGGAGCTAACCTGTCCTGTCTATCTCCGTTTACTTCGTCCCACACACCAGCAGGGCTTTAAGTGGGTCTCTCAAAGGGGCGTGCCCGATGTATTAAAACATCTAAGCTAAAAAACAGTGCTTAGCATAGTGTGCCGCCCGACTTGCATTTTGCTGTTTCTGTCATTGCATCCAGATATATTTGAAGTTTATTTGAAGTTTATTTGTTAAGAAAAATAAGACATAATACAGTAATCAAAGAGTAATACATAAGTACAGAATAATACATCTAAAATAATTGGGCAAAGGGAAGGGAGCAACAGAAAGAAAAAATAGGGGGATAGAAAGAAAGAAAAGAAGGGGGAGGGGGTATAACATCCATACTAGGCTTTATATGCGAAAAACAACCGTTATGCATACACATTGCTACTATATTTAATTATTCTATAACTATAAAGTAAATATTAAATAAAAAAGCAGTGTTTGTAAAATCAAGGGGGTTTGGGTACTTCTTCAACGCATAGGTTATGTGAAGGTAGCTTTTTAGCCGAAACATTTAAGAACTCGTTTCCAAAGTATGTCTCGTTTAACATCAAGCGTGGTTGGGTGTACAGAGGCTCTATCCAATCTATGATTGTAGCAAATTCCATACCCCCATGCTTGAAAGGATACCGCAGAGGTATCTTTCCATGACTTAGTGATCTGTTGAAATGCAACAGCTATGAGTAAATCAATAATCCGAAAATTGGCAGTAGAGGAGGACCAAACGTCGGAGACGCTACCTAGAAAAATGTATGAAAAAGAGAAAGGGGTATGGGAGTGACAAATAGTATTGATGTGTCGCCAGACTTGGGTCCAAAACATATGAATGGCTGGGCAATCAAAAAGTGGATGTTTGAGGTCTGCTAATGGAAAGGTACATGACCAACAGGTAGGAGGGATGTTAGGATAAATCTTATGTAATTTCGCAGGAGTGATTAGGAGTCTATTATAAATAAAAAATAACGTTTGAGTAGTGTTCGCTGCTCTAGAAGACTTTCTTATTTTAGTCCAGATTTTGTTCCACATTGGAATAGGAAAAGATTCACCCAAATCAGATTCCCAACTACATTCCACGACAGATTTATCACGAGAAATAGGAATATCCATAAATTATTTTTATATTAGAGAAGCAGAAGGAGAATTACTTAAAAATTATGTTGTAATAGGAGTTGAGGGGGTAGGGTGATGAGAGGAGATTAAAGAATTGTAAGAAACTTGGTCAGCTGCTGGTAAAGGTATATAATTAGAATGATATGAAGAGGGAAGGGAAAGATGGGATTGCAATACTGAGAAAGGTATGCAGATACTATCTTGAAAAAGTTGATGAGTCCATTTGAGACCATAAATTAACTGATCTTGCCAGAAAATATACCTATTGTTAAGTTTAATATGTTTATTATACCAAATTGATGAGTTTAAAAATTGTGTACGCTCATCTAGAACAGATGAGAAAAGTGGTTGAAAAATTTTACGAGCATTTTTAAGGATAGGGAGAGATAATGATAAGGGTACATGGGAAAGAGAAATATATTCTTCGAAGGAAAAAGGATCAAAAAAGGATCTTTCAGTGTCTACCCACAATGGGTAAAGAGTAGAGGCAGTTCCACTTTTAGACAATAAGAAGGAGGACTGTTTGAGAAAAAATGAAGTGTGGTAAGAATGAAAATCCGGAAAATTAATGCCACCCATGTGTTTAGGCTTTTTAAGTTTGCAGAGAGACATCCTATGTTGTTTATTATGCCATAGAAATTTTGAAAGAATATTATAGTTTTATAGAAGGACTTAGGAATATTAATGGGAATATTGGATAGATAGAACAATATCACTGGAACAAGCATCATTTTTTATAGAATCTAATCTGCCCCACCAGGATAAAAATAAGGGATCCAACGTGATGTAGAAGTGGTTAAAGATGTTTGTAGTTCTTTTAGATTTAAAGCAATGATGTCTTTAATAGAGGAAGTAAACCATATTCCAAGATATTTAATCTTAACTGGGAAGAAGATAAAAAATCTGCATGAAAACTGAGTTTGTTCATTGGGAGGATCTCACAGTTGTCGGTGTTGAGTTTATAACGTGAAACGAGAGCAAAGTCAGATACCTCTGATAAAAATGCAGGTAGGGAGGATTGCGGGTTCGAAATAAATAATAATATGTCATCTGCATATACTGAGAGATTTAACTGATTAGTTCCATAATAGAAACCTGTAATGTGTGTGTTTGACCAAATCTTATTAGAAAAGGCTCTAGGGAAAGGATAAATAAAAGTGGAGATAATGGGCAACCTTGCCTAACTCCTCGATGAAGAGAAGAAGGGGATACAAGACCACTAGCTAGAATAAAGGACCTGGGGGGGGGGGGGTAGAGTAAAGAGATATAATTGATTACTTTTGGGCCAAAACCAAACCAAGCAAGGGTTGAGAAAATGAAAGACCAACTACCTTTATCGAAAGCTTTTTCGGCGTCTAACGAAATTGCTGCTAACGATTTTTTATATAACTTAGATTTGCTTAGGACATTAAAAAACAATCTAGTATTATCAGATAAGTGACGTTCCTTAATGAAACCACATTGTTCCTTTCCAATCAAGTGGGGTGAAAAAGAATCTAAACGAAGGGCAAGGATTTTTGCTAATATTTTATTATCTAAATTAATGAAAGAAATAGATCTGTAATTTTTACAGAGTGTGTGGTCTTTGATTTCTTTTACGAGCAGACAAATCAATGCTTCCTGAAAGGATCCTTCCGATATTTTAGTAGAAATAAAATATACAAATAAGTGATGTAATTTGGGAAGAAGGAGTAGGGAAAAATGTAAGTAGAATTCAATAGTAAAACCATCAGGACCAGGAGCTTTTCCTTTTTTAATAGCATGAATAGCAGTAAGGATGTCTCTAATGTGAATATCTTCCTCCAAGGAAGAGAAATCTACATTAAGAGATGAAGGTGGAGGAATGGAGGATAATTATTGAGTAATATCAGACTGCTGAAGAGGAGACTCAGGAATATAGAGCTGTTGATAAAAGTTTGTAAATTCCAAAAGAACATCCTCATTTTTATGAACTGTAGTATTAGTTGAAGTTAAAATAGATAAAATTTTAGTGCAGTCTTTTTTAATCTTACGATAACTAGCAAGAAGATTGCCGGCTTTATTTTGTGCACTATAATATATAGCACTAGATTTAAGTAAATTTAAATTAGCAGATTCAGTTGAATGTATATTAAAAGTAAATTTGGCTTTATTAAGTTCATTCAAGTCAGAAGGGGCTTTTGTGGAGTAATAGGAATGCTCCAATTGCTTGATACGTGAATTAAGCAATTGTATGGTTTGGGCGGATGCTCTCCGTTTCTGTACTACAAATGAAATAATGAAGTCTCTAGAAGCAGCTTTAAAAGTGTCTCAAATAAGTGGAGGAGAGATATGAGGAGATTCATTTTCTATGAAGAAAGTTTCTGCAAATTTATGAAAAGCGGGTGTAAATGTAGGGTCTAATAGAAGGCATTATTAAATCTCCACCTCCTAGTTCCTTTAATGGGAGGGAGTAGGTCTAAATCCAAGGATACCGGCGCGTGGTCAGAAATTAATATAGATCCTATGTCTGAATGGGAAATATGTTGAGTAAGGGCTTTCGAAATGAATAAATAGTCTATACAGGATTGTGAGGAGTGAACTGGTGAGAAATACGTATATTCCTGAAGAGTGGGGTGACAGTCTCCAAGCATCAACAAGGGATTTTTGATTTATAGTAGATGTAAATTGAGTGTGCATGGAGGAGGCGATACATTTAGCTTTAGAGCATTTATCTATGAAATGATCCATAACCATATTACAATCACCACCCAATATCAAATAATCATCAGTGTATAACATCAATTTAGATAGAATCTGAGGCCAAAAGTGCTTATCTGGCGTGATGGGTGCATATAAATTAAAAACGGTCTGAGAAATTTTATTATTTACTATTTACTAGTAAGAAAACTAAAACCCATCTACCTTCAGAAACTGCATCTTGATGTATAAATTGGATATCTAAACACTTATGGCTACACCCATTGGCGTTGAAATTTGTCAATTTCTTTACTTGTTATATGAATTTCTTGTAATAAAACTATATCCCCTTTTAATCCAGCGATATGCGATAAAACCCATTGACGTTTTATGGGGGAACCCAATCCTTTGACATTCAAGGATATAAATTTTAACGACATCCATATAAGCAAAACGTTTACAAAAGCTTAATATGAACTGCAAATCGTAAAATACAATAATGCAACAGAAAAAAGTTCTCCTATAAGATGAACCGAAGAAGAAAAGCATTATGCATAGATAAGAGAAATATGAAGTAGGAAAGTTTATTATAGCAAAACAAAAAATGAACATTCATGGGAAGAAAGGAAAAAGGCCAGTGAGAGGAATAAAGAGAAAGACATGGATGAGAAGAAAAAATTAGAATCTGTGTAAAAAGAGGAGAAAACAAAGGAGGAAATAAAGCAAATAAGGAAAAAAGGATAGAAGAAATACGTTGGAAAAAAGCAATGTTAAAAGAGAATAATAGAAAAACAAAAAGAAAAACAAAAAGACAAACCATGAACATATAATGAACAAGGGGGTGGTGGACACATAACAAACTACAAGAAAACAATCAAAACCTCCATGAAAAAGGAATCTCCATGTTCTCTTCTCTGCAGGTATCCAAGAAATGTTGTAGGCGAGCCAGATCTTCATAGGCAGTGGTTTTATTGTTATAAGTTACTTTCATAAGGCAAGGATGGAACAGACCATATCTAGCATTCAGACTGTGAAGAGCAGGTCTCATGTTCTGAAATTTCTTCCGTTGTCTGCAGTTGCTTTAGCATAGTCTTGAGCGAAGAACAGATTGGATCCCTGACATGAAATTTTCCCTTTAAGTCTGGCAGCTTGTAATGTTTTAAGTAAATCAGTGTATTCCCCAAAATATAAAATAACGCCTCTTGATTTGACTGAGGAAGGTAATGATCTTGGGATTTGTCCCAGACGATGAGCTCTTTGAAAATTACATTTTGGAGTCTCTGGAAGACCCAGAAGATTCGGAAGAAAGGATTGAACAAGCATTGGCATAGCCAATAAGTCTCGCCTTTAGGACCTTATAAGTGTTTAGCCATGCAACAGTTGCATAACTAAATACTTGTAAGGTCCCAAAAGCGACACCTATTGGCTATGCCAAGCGGCTGTGCGGCCGCAAAAGTGATCGCGATCAAACATCAAAGCACGAAAGTGAAAGTAATCGCGGCGCGCGCGCCCGCGCACATGCACTGTAGCTCTAGGCTGGCCTGGTAGCACTTTTTGGCGCCCTCTCAATGAGTCTCGCCAGACCAGCACATGCGCTGGGTCGGGCGAGACCTAAACAAGGAGTGAGGATCCGCACCCTCAAGACCCTTCACAAGGCCATAAATGCACAGGTTATTACGCCTATTACGGTTTCCAAATTTTCCACTTGCTGTTTAAGGTGTGAAATCTCCAGATGTAAGGAAGGAAGTTGATTGGTAACACCTTGAATAGAGTCTACACGTTGTTCCAGGTGAGTAACCTTTTGTTCCATAAAAGACCATTTGTTCTCAAGACTTTGGAGACGAGTATTAGTGTCTTCCATGTAAGGTTCGAGAGCACGAATTTCCTTCCTCCAAAAGCAATTCCATAGATAGAGATGTCGAAGAGTTAGAAGGAGAAGGTGGTTCTTTTTTGATGCATTTGCCTGGAATAGACGACGAGGCAGCAGGTATTTTAGAGGATTGTTTAGATGCTTTGCGAGGCACAGTGGCCGTCATACCCCCAATGGCAGCAGGACTAGAATCCAATTCTTCCATATTTTCTTGTAGTATGTTAAATGGATTGTAATCCTCTAATGAAATAGAGTTAGAGGAAATAACACTACCACGGGAAGAGCGCAATTTTGCCATAGGATATAAACCAAGCAGGAGCTGTTTATACCTCAGACGCTAATTGAAGTAATTAATATAGTCCAGAGAAGTCAGGAGCCGAGAAAAGAAAAATAACTCTGTGACAGGGATTTCTCCAATAGATGATACATGTTAGAACCAATACATGAGAGAAAAAATAAATACAAAATTACATTCTGAAGAAATGGTCAAGGCCACTATTCACCAGAAGGCAGAAGGCGTGTGGGGCACAAAACAGTAAAAATAGACCTAAAAGAGTTCAAGTGGCACAAGGTGCAAGGCTGGCCGGAAAATACGACATGAGGAGAGAGTCCGGTCGGTGAACTTGAAAACAAAATGGCGGCAGCGAGTATCGATGCGGAGCAAACAGTAAAGAGAAAAGGTATTTAGAGCTCACCTTGCATTTTGAAAAACAGTCCAAAATGTGCCGATGGGCTTCATAAGTGCTTATATGCGTCTTTGGGGTCCAAAGTTCAGGAAATACCGCCAGGGGAGAACTCGTCCCCTCACGCCATCACGGAGCCTCACGGTAGAGCGGCCATCCTCGGCGTCGAAGCCACCTGCATCCAGATATATGGATACAGCAAGTAAAATCAAACCTACAATAAGTCAGGACTATTGGCTTTGTCAATGATTGTTAGTTGCATAAGATAAATAAGCACCAACTATGGCTTGTATATATATTGAAAAAGCTTCCAATTAAAGCCCTGGTGACACCACAACTATGTTGTCTGCTTCTGCGTTTCAAAAATAGAAAGAAAATGACACTCTTTAAAGGATTTCCCTTCCCCTATGACTCTCACCTGGCGTGACGTCATGCTGTAACTTCTCCACTAGTGAGAAGTGAGAAATGTGGTTGTGCACATCGATGTGCCTGCTGTCACTGCAGTCCGAAAAAAAAGGACTGCCTGTGACAGGGAACAAAACAGAGCCCGATAGAGACCCGTTTCGAGTTCCCCTTTTGAAAACTGCCGGTGCTCAGTACCGGTGAGACCCGGTCCACTTAAAGCCCTGCACACCAGGCCCCTTGAATGAGAGATTTGCCGTTACTATTCCTACCCATCCTGTCTGTGGTTATTTGAATTGCTGTCTGCACATTACATGAACTTGTCGAGTATGTGCACCCCCTCTGTCCCTCCACTCTCATCCTTCTTCTCATTTCCTTCCTTTTGTCTTGACCATTTGTTTTTTTTGCCCAAATGGGTCTGCGGATGTCGGTGGGTTGTTGTTGTTATACCCTGTATAAAACCATAAAAAGATTTAAACCATAAAGTACTATAGTCGGCGGATATGTTTGGAACTCCATTCCTATGTAACAGAAAATTGTAAATGGATAATTGTGAATAAAGGTGATGTTTTTCACCACACGGTTCTCAGTGGCACTGTAGACAAATCAGGCACCTCTTTCTTTCTCTGTTTCGTGTCACTCTGAACAGCTTGGGTAAAGCATTCCTGTTATCCAGAGCTGCCAAACTATAATTCTTTTTGTTATTTCTGTTCTTACAGTTGCTACATCGTGAAAGAATCCCAGGCCACACTGAAAGGACTCTCAGAGAGCCTGTCACCACAGCACTGGCTCTCTGATAAAACAGAGTTGAACGAACACTGCTCCGGGCTCGGGATGGGAGCACAGAGGCTGGTGCAGTTGGGTAACAGGAAACCAGGTGTAATTATTATTAGGCCTCGCCTACGCAGCGCACGTACGCTTCGTAGGAGGACCTTTAGCCGTTGCTCTGCTCTTTTTGGAAGCCCATACTCATGCTTGTGGCAGCATCCACCTTGCGGGAGCGAGCCGGGGCACGCCCACAAGAGTATGTGCTTCCCAAAAGAGCCGACTGCACACGCAGGCACGCACCACTCCCGGGCCAGCAAACACACGATTGCAGTGCCAGCAGTGTGTTTTGCTTTTACTGTGACAAGCACGCGTGTGCTTGTAAATAGCAGCATTAGTTATTCACTCGTGCACGGCTATCATTTACTTTGTGTTTTGCTTTTACTGTGGCAGTTTTCTCATCACTTCTTCCCTCTTGCTCTATCTTGCTTTCTTTTTTTTATCATTCACTCTGTGTTTTGCTTTTACCTTTTCTCACTATTTGTCACCACGTCCACCACCAAAACATCCACCACCACCACCACGTCCACCACCACCATCACCATGTCCACCGCCACCATATCCACCACCACCACCACATCCACCATCACCACCACGTCCACCACCATGTCCACCACCACCACCACTACCTCGTCCACCACCACCACACCCACCACCACCACCACGTCCACCACCTGCACAACCACCACGTCCACCTCTGCCACGCCCACCACCACGTCCACCACCACATCCACGTCCCCCACCACCACGTCCACCACCATGTCCACCACCACCCCTATGTCCACCACCACCACATCCCCCACCACCACCACGTCCACCACCATGTCCATCACGTCCACCACCACCACGTCCACCACCACCACATCCACCACCACCATGTCCACCACCACAACATCCACCACATCCTCCACCACCACATCCACCACCACCATCACCACGTCCACCACCACGTCCACCACGTCCACCACCACATCCACCACCATGTCCACCACCACCACCACGTCCAACACCACATCCACCACCATGCCCACCACCACTTCCACCACCACCACATCCACCACCACCACGTCCACCACCACCACATCCACCACCATGTCCACCATGTCCCCCACCACCACGTCCACAACCACCACATCTACCACCATGTCCACCACCACGTCCACCACCATGTCCACCACCACCACATCCACCACCATGACCACCACCACCACATCCACCACCACCACGTCCACCACCACCTCCACATCCACCACCATGTCCACCACCACCACATCCACCACCATGTCCGCCACCACCACGTCCACCACTACCAGCACATCCACCACCGCCGCCGCATCCACCACCACCGCCGACACATCCACCACCACCACCACGTCCACCACATCTACCACCACATCCACCACCACCACCACGTCCACCAACACGACCACGTCCACCGCCACCACATCCACCAGACCACATCCACCACCACCATCACGTCCACCACCACCATGTCCACCACCACCACGTCCACCACCACGTCCACCACCACATCCACCACCACCACCACATCCACCACCACCACGTCCACCACCACATCCACCACCACCACGTCCACCACCACCACGTCCACCACGTCCACCACCACCACGTCTATCACCACCACGTCCATCACCACCACCTCCACCACCACCACGTCCACCACCACCCTGTCCACCACCACCACCACATTCACCACCACGGCCACCATGTCCACCACCACCACCATGTCCACCACCACGTCCACCACCACCACCAGTAACAGGTTAAGTGTCACTGGAGGGCAGGGGTAATAGGAGTGTCAACCCCAGCTGTACATGGGACATTTAAGGATGCATTGGGTGCGAGAAGATGGGAATAGGGGCTAGAAGTATTACCCCAGACCCAAGATACATTTTGAAGAGGCACAGTGTCACAGGGGCACCTGTAAAAGCACTCATAGCATCTCTACCTGACAGTGGCATACCTGAACGAGCCCTTCACTCAAAACAAACATTGGCATAGCCACTAGGTCTCGCCTTTGGGACCTTATAAGTGTTTAGCCATGCAACACTTGATGTTGTTGCACCAAGGATATTGTGCTGGATAACTAAACACTTATAAGATCCCAAAGGCGAGACCTATTGGCTATGCCAATGCTTGTTATATTTTTGAGAACGTGTATGGAATCGATGGTAGCTGGGTGGGTAGTGTAGTACTAGATTCTTCTTCAATTAAGGCAGACGTGGAGGACAAATGCAGAGGTTGGCGAGCGTGGGTGGCAAGATACATGGTGCTGTTATTCAATATTTGGAATGGGGAGATGAAGGCCAGGGTTAATACATGGCAGTTGTGGGCACGTTATGGTTGGCTGTCCATGACTCCTCTGCTCCTGCACAGCTGATGACAGCAATGGTAAATAAATTGGAGGGTTGTACATAACATAAAATGAAAGATAGCAGATAACGATGAAAGAAGGGTTTTTTGATCGTGTTGTCCCTGTGATGTCATCTGGAACCCATAAATAAACAATATTAGTAGTTCACCATGACCTTCCTATTATTCTGTATATTATATGTACTGCCTTATGAGATCATTTTTGACTAATTACATACAATGAGAAAAGAAAAGCACAGAACTATGACTTTTTTTTATTTATTCGGGCTGAGTTGTTTCTGTGGCATTATACCCTCTCTTTCTGTCCCATGCTTCAGTTGTTAATGTTTTTTTCTCTCTCGTTATCTTTGCCCTTCTAAAGTTCTTATTCTACTCTTTGGAAAGGGAAGGGCATTCCAGTATCTACACGTGTTCTTTTCCGTGATTACAAAAGGCCGCTTGAAAGTGTATTTCCCATTCTCGTGACTCCATTATCACAGTAAGTGGGTTGAGACTGAAGGCCGGAGGGAAAGGAGAATGAATGACAGAGATAAGCATTTCTTTGATTAATTTCTGTGTCGTACTGAACGGAACTCGTAGGATTAAGGGAAAACTGAACCTCCTATACAGAGGGTCTTAGTTTATGTGAAGGTGTCTTTACTTTCCATGGTTACTCTGAATTATGTGTCTTAATCTCTGGGGCTTTGTAAAGCACAAGCCTGCTCCTAAATGAGCGTCCCAGCGCTCTTGCAAACAGTAAAAGAGTCTTCTTGGTTCAGAGATGCCCGTGAGTCAAAAGTCAGAAAAAAGGGTTGCATGGCAGAATAAGTCAACCTATAAAAAACAGATTTAAAATATTCATATGTAGTGCCAAAGCAATCACAGGCTCCTCTTGTATGCAGGTTGATCAAGTCCATGAGAGGCTAATTAGAATATCTAGGCTCTCATTCCAGGTTCCCGGTTATCTCTGCAGGGAAGATACCAGGTTGAATTTATGGTATTAGCTAGTATCCGGGGATTATAAGTGTTTCCCCCAGGTATGGCGAATAACATGCAGACCTGGTAATACTGGCCCAATTCTGCATGTTTTCCCCCCTCTTGGGGAAATCAAAGGGCCCAAATGCACAGAGTATTGCGGCTGTGAGTTTTCTTGGCCCTTGAGTATTGAAGTGGGGGCGGGGTGTTGAAAGGCAGAGTTTCTTTTACTTCAGCTTGGTGGAGCTTTTTTTGCTCCTCCCACACTGATGTAACAGGAGAGTCAAGGTCAGGTGCAGCAGCTGGTCACAGCCCCTGGAATTACTGGGGCCGATTCACAGAACTAACTTAAGACAAAATCCTAAACGTACTACTTTTGGTATTCACAGAAGTTAGGATTTTGTCTTAAGTTTGTCTTAAGACAAATTTAAGACAGACTTAAGACAGACTTAAGACAGATTTAAGACAGACTTAAGACAAACTTAAGACAAAATACTAACTTAAGTCTGTCTTAAGTCTGTCTTAAGTCTGCCTTAAGTCTGTCTTAAGTGTGTCTTAAGTTTGTCTTATGTCTGTCTTAAGTCTGTCTTAAGTCTGTCTTAAGTTTGCCTTAAGACAAACTTAAGACAAAATCCTAACTTCTGTGAATACCAAAAGGAGTAAGTTTAGGATTTTTTCTTAAGTTAGTTCTGTGGATCGGGCCTTTGTGTTTAGTGTTTGAGGATCTGATAATTCCAGGTCGGGAGACCCCAAAAACTTGCAGGCAGCTGGAGCAGTACTCTCACTGGGATACCGCTCTTGCAAATCATAATGAGTGCCCTCGTGGTCACAAGGGGAATGAAAAACATTTGCTGAGTCAAATAAGAAGATTAATGGCTGAGCAAAATGGCTAAAAGCAAAGGCACTCATTAGAAAACTTGCAGATGGAGTAAAAGACTATCATGAACTCCTGTTCGTTACATGAGGTTCATCAATGAAGTACACAAGACTCACATGCATAGAAGCATACAGAGAGAGCTGGCATAAAGTGTACATGGAAGTGTAGTACCTGAGGAGCAAACAGTGAATGTGATTAAATCTTGTTGTCCAGAATTGGGTGATTATGAATGCTTCAGGTACTATTCTAACGATGAGAGGGGGAAGGGATTAGAGGGGCTTAGTGGTTAGCAAATTCCAGATTCAAGAGTCGCAACACAAGAGGTTTGAATAAGAGTTTGTAACTCTTTAAAGATTTAGGCTACTGTTTACAGTTTGGCAGAGCAGGGATCTCCTCCATACATTGAAGACATAATTGGGAAAGGTATATGGCAGAGTTATGTGCAGGTGTGAAGCATGAATAAAAGATCCTGGAGTGAATGAATAATATAACTCTGTATATGTAACAAGCATTTGCAATGCAATAGGTCTCACATTTACGGGAGTTTAAGCTATTGTCATTTACAATGGCAAGAGTTCAAACTCTTGTAAAGTGAGACCTATTTTGTTTCAAAGAAGCAGCTGCCATTGTCCTGGGCAGCTTGAAAGTGAAAGCGCGCATGTGGAGGAGAGCATGTTGTGCCTGCAGTAAGAGAAACTCATTAAAGAAAATAGTGCTTACAAATTAAATACGACATACTGTGTCGCAAAAGAAGTAAAAGGACCAGTCGCCATGGGAGGTTACAAATGCAGACAAGGCGATACCAAGGAGGGACTAACAAGCCTAATAATGACTCGGAAGCCAGCGTTTACAAAGGACAATGACACAAGCTAATTAAAAATCAGGGCGGAGAGTGGGTGGGGCTTCAAAGCCATACTCCACAACTGCATGTCTCGCAGCAGCACATGAGCTGCCCAGGCTTGACCTAAAAATGCTTAAAGGCTTAAAATGTAGGAATATTCAAAGGGGGAACTATTAAACTGTCAACTGATAGAGAAAGACAGAAACTGGAGTATGGTAGAAGGGAGAGAATTAGGAAGAGACAGTGGTTAGAGACTAGGAGAGAAAGAAGTGGAAGTAGGTGGAAAACGTGAAGAGCTATGGAGAGAAAAGAAGATGAAAATAATAGTGTTGTTGCTGGAGGTTAAAAAGACACTGAACTATGATGGTGAGCAAATGAGAAGAATAAAGATGGAGGACAAAGGAAATCTAATGAGATGTAAATTATGTCAAAGGTACAGATGAAGGTTGAAGACAGCATGGGACAGAGATGAGAGTTCAAGATATGCAGGTTGCAAAAAACGGAGAATAAGATATTTGAGGTGGATGGGAAACTAGGAAAGATAGCAGTGGATGACAAAGAGGCCTGCCAAAATAAAAGTTGTAGAATTGGTGGTTAGAGGCAAATCTTAAGAGATAAGAAAACAAATTAATGATGTAGATGTCCAGGCAAAAAACAGAAGAGACTAAGGAAAGAGTAAAACTGGTGGCAATATAGGGCAAAAGAGTGGTAAGTTTGAAGATCAACATAAAACAGGAAGTAATTGATGTGACAGAGAACTGACGCTGAAGTAAAAGAGAAACTAGAGAGCAAGACAAGGCAACAAAGTAAAACTGGCAAAGGTAAAAGCAATTATGATAGTGGACGATGTGGAGATGAGAGGAAGAGTAAGAAAAAAGGTCATGAGAAGACAGCAGCGAAAGTTGGAGGAAGACGGAGGCAGACATGTTGGTTCAAAGGTCAGTTGTACTGATAGTGAAAGAAGAAGGGATGGAATGAAAGGTAAAGTGGTGAAACAGTGAGAAGGAGAGATAGACATGAGAGGGGCACTGGATGGAAGCAAGAAATTTGAGTGATGTAGATGTACAGGCAAAAACTTGAAAAGATTATGGAAAGAGTAAAACTGGCAGCATCAGAGGGCAAGAGTGGTACATTTGAAGATCAACCGAAAACAGGAAGAAATAGATATAAGTGCGGACTGATGTGGAGGTAAAAGAGAAACAGAAGAGCAAGACAGGGTGATAAAGTAAAACTGGTAAAGGTAAAAGTAAATATGATAGAAGCCGATGTGGAAATGAGAGTAAGAGTAAGAAAAAAGTGTGACAAGAAGATCGCAGTGAAAATGGGAGGAAGATGGATGTGACAGAGGCCCAATGTGGAGGTAAAAGAGAAACTGGAGAGCAAGACAGGCCGATAAAGTAAAACTTGTAAAATGTGGAGACGAGAGTAAGAGTAAGAAAAAAGGTTATGAGAATACAGCAGCGAAAGTTGGAGGAAGACGGTGGCAGACATGTTGGTGAAAAAGTCAGTGGTACTGATAGTGAAAGAAGAAGACATGGAATGAGAGGTAAAGTGGTGAAACTGTGGGAGGGAGAGATTGACATGAGAGGGACATTGGATGGGATGGAAGCAAGAAATGGGAGTGATGGAACATCTTACAAATTGTATCAGTGCTGTGAAAATGTGCTTTGCACATAGACTGCACTATTTCACAATAGTATCTTTTAGGAGCAAACAGCATTATCTGTATCTGTTCCTGGGACCGCCATCGCCTCACCAGAGATTGCTCCTCTGAAGGTGTATGTATTTCATGTTGACCAACATATCGTGGCTGGACTCACTGTTGTCCAGTCGATATAAGAAAAATCAGTTTGACTTTGAGAGCTCCTACTAGAGTCTTGGGGAAAAAGTACACTAGTTTTGAGAAAGGTGATTGCCTCACCTTTCCGAAAAGATATGTTGGGTTAGTTTAAATTCTACAATTAAACTTAAGGTGTAACTAATGTGGTTGAAATCCCATATATCTTTTCTGTCTTTGCGTATAAGCCATTCTAGTGTGTTGGCCTGCCATTGCATTAAGCATTGATGTGCAGTATAACTATGTGGAAGCCAATATGAAATATTTGATTGATTTTGTTTGTCTAATCAGCTTCCTGCTTCTGTATGTAACCCAAGGAATGATTTTGATGCTGAACATTGTAAGATCTGTAAAACAAGATTAATGTATAACAGTCACAAGTTATGATACCCTTAACAGCACAGGCAAAATTAACAGTCCAGGCAATAAATAGTCTATGCATATTTGAGCAACACTGCTCATACAGTGGACATCATTTTCTGACCTGGGGTACATTTTGACAGATTGTTTTGCACATTGAACATTGTGTTAATGCGAACATCCCTGACTATTTGAGCAGCACTCTGGAATATTCATGCAACTCACATGTATATTAAAATTACCCAAAATAAGATGATAGCAACCTTTCATATCATTATGCTTTACAGAAAACGCTAAATATTGGTGTAGAAATATTTTTCTTATCAGCAATCTGCTTGTATTTCATTTTCTGACATAAGTATTTTGATTGGCTAATGTTAGCAAACAAGGGTGTGTAGCCAGTGACATGGCCGACTAAGACGTATCTGCCGTGAGCTCCAGACACCGGAACCGAATTCATTCATAATCCAGCCCTTCCGATGACCATTGATGCACCAGCTCTTACGACACTATTGCTGCCCTGGCTCCACTCCCTTGTGAGTGTCCATCGAAATCCTGTAGCCCAGCGATAGAGCACAAGAGTGCACAGAAGCGACAGCTCCACCCAAAAAAAAATGGCGGCCAGACCGTGCTGCTCTTAGCGATGACGCGGAGGAGCGGTGTAGGAATTACCCTGGCTGGTGTGGCCTGGGGGCAGGGAGCTCCAGATGCTGCTGCCTGAACCGTGCTGGACCCCCACGGCTGTGGATCCCTGGGCCATTGGCCACTGTGGAGTGGGGCAGCGGTGGGATGCCACGTGAATGGCCCTGCCTGAGCTCCCGGGGTCTCTGAGAGGAGGTCCAGACTGTTCGGTGCCCCGGGAGTGAAGAGAGGCCTGCCGAGGACACCTTGGAGGCCAATCAGGGGATGAGCGTGTGGTAGTTCTCCCCCGCCGAACTCCTCTGGCGAGAGGGCCACCTGTCTCCCTGCGGTGGGCCGGGACTGCAGCCTGGACTCAGGCATGGCTGCAACATACCCAGGAGACCTGCAACTGTGAGATGGGAGATGGGTGACTGTAATGCGAGGGGCCATCAGACTGGTGCAACACGAACTAAAAGCGCCCGCAGCAGGCTCCATCACCTCCTGCCCCTCCCCCATGCAGAGGCTGCCCCCAGCTCCTGAGAAGGATAACTTGCGGTGAGGGAGTTTACACCCCAGAAGGCAGTCTGCCTCCGGTAGAGGGACTACCCAGCGTTCTGGAGTCAGCCACTGCATGCTATAAATATTTAAGACACCTCTGCTGGGGATGACTGCCAGCTGGGATCTTATCCCGCCCGTATTTGTCTAAACTGTGCACCTCAGGGCACCCTGTTGAACAGAAGCCATCTGCCCAGCGGCTGACATCACTAAGAGAGTGGGGCTGACGGTACTATGTGAACAGGGGGCCAGTGATAGGTTGTCATACCAACTTCCTGGACATGGTGGATACACCTGAAAAATGAGAACAACTTTGACCAATCTCGCTGCAGTGGCTTGGGGCTGGACTACACACAAGACCTCATTCATCTGATGTTTTGCACAGAGCAGCGGCCCATATTGGTTCAGTAGGGATCCCCCTACCTCCCTCATCTACTTCAGATCAGCGGCAGACAGCGCCCACCTCCATTCGAATGAACGAGGATCACCATTCTACCTGATTGTTAATCAGGGGAACTTACCACAAACATGGTCAAAGATAAAGAACCTAAACAATCCTGACAAGGCAAACTAGACCGCTATGCGAGAGTGGTTACCCCCCCCCCCCGGTGGACCAAGAGGAGGTCACTGCACCTGGCCCGAGCAATGCAGACCTCCTTCAAGCCATCCACTCCTCTAAAATGGCCCTGGAAGACAAAATTGAAGAATAAGTTTGGTAGTATTCCTCCTAAGACAAGACCTCCGTAACGTATAAGATAGGGTGACGGTGGCAGAGACAAGACTCTTCGAAGTGGAGGATATGGTCCATGGTCTCAAGAAGGTAGCTGAGGAGGAACAGAAGATCAATTCTGGCATCCCTTGGTGCATTGAAGATGCAGAAAACCGGACCTGCGCAATATTCTCCGATTTGTCGGTTTTCCGGAGGGGGTCAAGGGCAACACAACCAGACAATTCCTTACATCATGGCTGAGAACTACCTTTTCTGATGGATACTTCTTTACATGGTAAGTAATGGAACAGCCCCATAGAGCCTTAAGAGGAAAATCCCCTCCAAGGCACTCCCCACTCCCCATCATTTCAAAGTTCCTCAACCTCTTAGATAGAGAAATGATCCTGAGAGAGGCACGCAAACTAGGAGAATTGCAGTACGAGGGATCCATGGTCATGATCTTCCCAGACTATAGCCTAGAGTTCTAGCCCCAACGGCGAACATTCAAATCTGTGAAAACAAACCTTCATGCCCTACATTTACAGTACATGCTACTCTTCCTGTTTAAGTTAAAAATTATTTACCAGGGAAAGTCCTTCATCTTCCACTCCTCGGAGGAAGCCTGGGCTTGGCTCAAGGAACAACCGCAATTCCAGTCTGGCCCTTCGGAGAACGCCAAACGCCAGGTGACTCGACCTTTGGACACTTGACCAAAGATCATCTCCTGGTTGTACAGAAAGCAGACCGCAAGAACACTTCATCTAGCTCGAAGACTCCATATCCGACCAAAACACAGAGAGGACTCAGACATTGGTCTTCTGATGCAGAAGATGATGTGAATCTGGACACCCACCAACCTCGGAGCTGTATCTCTCAATGCAACCTCACAGTCACATCTTGATAGACCAGGCTCTTCACCCAAGATGGAGGTGCCTTCATCCTTTGGCTCAATACATTACAGCACTTAAACAAGACTACATGACAAAAACCTCGCTGATGCAGACCCACATCGTGGACTCAGACCATCAGAATCTGGAAAAGGCAACCGAATAACCGGTGGATCTCATGGCGAACTTACAGAGACAAGCTACTCTGACCCTTGAGAGAGCACACTATACGTAGGACACTATCACCATCCATTTTTCAGCAATGGCTGCCTTCTCCTTGTTCCTCTTTTTTCTTCTATCACCAGGATTTTTCTTCACCTATTCCTCTTCTCATTCCCTCTCTCTGATACTTCCCTGCCCATCCCTATTCTACTAGACTCACTTCCTAAACTTTTTTCTTTGTTCGATTTGATTATTTTCTGAATAGTCACAATATGGAGAGTGACAGATTCCTCCGAATTGGGCCTGCAATGTGTCTCCTTGGTCCGTTGTTGGGGGGAGTGCAGATGTGAGGATGGGGCCATGGGGTAATGGAACTAAATGTTGTGCACCTTTTATTTTTCTTGTTATTGTTGTATGTCACATGGTGAAAGAGACACAATGACACTGATTTAGATGCAGTCCTGGGAGGGAATATGGAACACCCAAGACCTTCCCACAGTAAGGAGCACTACTGACGGTGAATCCTGGCAACACTCCATCCTCACTTACAAAGTGGATGGGATGGATAGTAAGATTAAATGGGGACTAGTGGCCACCTATCTTAAATGCCTCAAAACCGACATAGCCCTCCTACAAGAGACACCCCTCAAAGATAACCTCTATCAGTTCCAGGCCCGAGGAATATATACCACCTTGGCATTTGCAGGATTTGCATCCAGGTCTCGGGGAGTACTGATATTGATTAAAAAAAACACTTTTTGAGTACAGAAATCCTAGCTAGATCCCCTGGGTACATATGCTGTAGTACAGGGCTTTTGGGAGAGATGAAATGTTACACTCATCAGTGCCTATGCCCCCCCCCGGGCATCAGAGCTATGCAATAGCTAAACTCACGGACATTCTAATAGAAAATTCCTTTTCTCTACACATCTTAGGAGAGGACGTGATAACCCCTGAGGTAGATAGAATAGGTGGAACATCACATCTATGCATACAATCTCCACTAGCTCAGTTTATCAATACACTGGGTATTTCTGATCTATGGAGGAAGCATCATCCACTGCATCATGACTACTCCTACTATTCGGGGTCCCACGAAGTCTACTCTAGACTTGACTATATTTTCACATCGGCAGGTGATATGTGGCCGAAACATAGGGCGGGATACATGGCAAGAGGACTCTATGATCACTCCCTGTTGTGGGTGACACTAGGGCAGACACTGCATGCTGTCACCAATGCTTGGAGACAAAATGCTTGGGAACTCTGGGACACGACTAAGATGCATGAGATTTGTACCGAATCAAAACAATGTTTACCAGATAACAAAGATTTGGTTTACTTCGCTATTACAATGTAGAAAGGGTATAAGGCAGTTTTGCAGGGTAGGATTAAAAATATCATCGCCGTCAAGAAAAAGAAGGCAAGCCGTGAAATAGAACAGCTTGAATCACAGTTGCTGAAGGCAGAAGGCAAACACATTCTTCAACCGCATCCACTATTAAAACATAGGATCGACTCCCTGTGATTGGAATATATCGAACTGGCCACTGACGCAGTACATGAACATCTGCTCACCACACTCGCCACACAACATCACTCTATGAAGTATACGACAAAGCTGGGAAACTGCTAGCCTGGCTAAGTCGACAAGAAGTCAAGGCCAGGTGGAAATCCCAAATACAGGATGCAGAGGGCACACTATATTCCACAGACAGAGAAATACTAAAAGAATTCAAGAGATAATATACTGCCCTGTATGACAAACGTTCCTTGGCGAACCCCACCCAAATGGATGACTACTTCACAGAGATTGCACTTACGACTCAAGCAAGTGACAACAGCATTTCTCTCAACGCAGACATCACCCTAGAGGAAGTCTAAAATGCCATCCTTTACCTAAACTCTGGAAAGACCCCCCCAACCCCAATGGACTCCCAGGCAATTTGTTTTAAAAACAAACTGAAATATTAGCTCCCCACGTGCTTCACCTCTATCACAAAGCACAGGAAGAAAGGTATCCTCCTGCCAGACCTCCACAGGTACACTATATTAGTCATTCATAATCTGGGTAAACCTCTCATCTCCTGTGCCTCGTACAGCTGCCTTATACAAGCTGAAACTAAGGTCTTAGCTACCATCTTAGCCACAAGACTATTGAGAGTGATCACCTTCTTAGTGCACAACAATAAATCCGGCTTTATGCCAAAACAATCCACCAGAGGGAACCTGCGTTGACTCCATAACTGGATTGCACAGGCCAACATTGGCGAGATCCCCACCTTTTTGTTTCATTTCATGCCGAGAATGCCTCTGATGTGATTCACTGGTCTTTCATGATGCAAACCCTGCAGAAGTTAGGATCCGGACCCGATTTCTGAGAATGGATAAACCTATTATATACAAAACCAGTAGCCGCTGTCAGGGTAAATACTATGTTGTCTCCCGACTTCCCCTAAGAGAGGAACCTGGCAGGGCTGCCCACTTTCCCTTCTCCTCTTTGCCCTAACATTGGAGGCTCTAGCTTGTCTGATTTGGAACCACCCTGACATTAAAGGTTTCCAGATGGAAGGCTGTCCCATCCCAGATGAGAACATTTCCCTGTATGCGGAAGACATTCCTCTTTATTTTACTCAGCCCACAGTCTCGATTACGGCTGTCTTTCATGTGTTTGAACACTATCGTTCCCATTCGAGCTATACGATTAACTGGGAAAAGTCCGTACTTTTTCCTGTAGGTGGATGCTTTGACCCAACCGACCTTTCACAACAACTCAAAATAGCTAGGAAGGATTCTGATAATTAGGGATCTATTCCATGTTGGATCAATGTATTCAACACAATATAAAAACAATATTAAGTGACTTCCAATCGGATGAAGCCTGCTGGAAACAACTCCCTCTAATACTCTTGGGAGAGGAAGCGATATTCAAAATGATCACTCTTCCAAAATTCCAATGCGTGAACTGAGGAAACTCATGTCAAATGACTGTCATCCGAGAATTGCGCTACGTACATTATAATGCAGCCCATATAATGGAGGCATAAGCCTCCCTGATCCACGGGCCTACTTCTGGGTATCCTGTTTAATAGCCATCAGTGACTGGGAATATGTGGACAGGGGTCACACCACCTATACCCTTGAACAGACTCAATTCCAGACACTTTTATATCACCATTTCCTCTATGGTAGTACAGGGAAAACCACGCTCCTACCAGCTACCCAAATTACTTTGGAAGCTTGGGACAAGGCAAATTCTTATATTGGGTAGAAATACAAAATCACGCAGGAAACATCCTTATGGTTGGGTAAACCTCTAAAAGAAAAGACTAAACTTAAGGGCTTTGCTTCCTGGGACCACATAGGAATTTCCAAAGCGGGTGATCTAATAGAAGGCAGATCTCTAATGCCCTTCACCTCCCTATAGCGTGATTTTCAACTTCATGATCAACAGCAATACAAATACCTACTACTTACACACGCATGGACAGCTGCGAACATCTCCTTGATCTCCCAGAAAATGCCCCCTTAGAAGGTAGACTTGTACTAGATGAGCTATCTGAAAAGGCGCTATCATACACCTACAAAACTATTAACACAAAATACCTGCTGCCTCCTGAAAACTGAGACTAGAATGGGAAGTTGACGTAGGTACACTCGAAGATATTGACTGGGAAGCGGCACTAATGTTCCTTCGGGAAGTGGTGATTAGATCCTAGTTACGTCTCATACAACCAAAAATCTTGCGCAGGATATATTATGAAAGGGCCCATCTCCATAAGATGGACAGAGTACCCTTACCTGATAGCCTGTGATGTGAGAGAGACCAGGGAGATTTCCTTCAAACTTTGTGGTTGTGTCCCCTCATACAAGGATACTGGGGTCAAATACAGTCCGAATTAAGTGCGATATTGTTGCCCCAAGTTCCTGATGACCCCAAATAGATCCTCCAAGGCATACCTAATGATGTTGATCTACCATGCATGAAACTACTGTTGTGTGATCCAGTGTTGATAGTTACCAAGCGAGATTCAGCTAAGCGATGGGGAACCTCTGACTGCAGTGCTTAATTTGTGCCGGTGCTTAGCACCGGCACTTATTTGACAGGCTATTGAATTATGCTCCCATATGCGATGAGCCCAGAAATTATTCTCAATAAACGTACCTACCTGTTCTGCTTAGGCTTCATGTCTGCCTGGATGTCTAGAGAGTGGCCCACCCAAGTCCAGGCACAATGGAGGGTGTGACCCAGTCATGCGCAGTCAATGTAAACAGCATGTGCGTCCTACTTAGGATAGGACCAATTTGCTAGCGCCTGCGCTGCCACACGTGGTGAAATCAGCCGCCCCGCCGGAGATTGTTTCTTGTCAGAGATTGCTCTGCTTTGTAACGGCTCAGGACATCTAGTGGGCAAGACCGTCCATGCCAGCTGCAGAGAGAGAGAGAGAGGATCGCTCGATGACGTCATGGTCGATAGAAAGATGTTTCTGCAGGACGTGAAGCTGTCTTCACTTTTGCCCATTTAATCCTCAAGTTCACCCACGCCTTTTTGAAGCGAGGCACGGTGTCCTATCTGCACCAATGCTGCCCTCTGTTCAAAAACTGATCATAATCAACATTTCATTTCTTGTCCTGTTGCAGCCGTCATCAGTACAGCTGAAAGGGTAGGAGAATATGTTTTTTTTTGCAGATATATATAGCACAAACTCGACGACCCGAAGGATATGTTTACCCAATGACACCATCATTCTTTGTTAGGTAAGGGGAGATTCAGTGATTTGTCCAGATTCACAGGTTGTTGAGCCCACATCAAGACCTGGTTCCCCAGCTCAAAAGACGGCAGTGCTGCCTGTTAGGCCACATTCACTCCACAGTTAGTTATTTCTATCAAGCGAGGCGCACCTGAAAATGAAGATATTATCACAAAATTTAAAGTCGAATGAGAATGCCATTTCTCCCAACAACATACATCCATTGTGAGCATTTTAACCGTTCACATACTTTAAAAAAAGGCTCCGAACACCATAATTCTTTCCTGTATATAATCTGTGTATGGCCACAATCTGCCACTGATTTTTTAAAAGGCAGTACATATTATTTATTTTTCATGACTAGTGCATTTTAATATCAAAACTGTTTTCATTTGTAACGTTAAAATGTGGCAACAATCTGTGCGTATGTAATATATCTAAGCAACTGAGTTGTAAATGTAAACAGTTTAACAGACAACATGTATTTTTGTGCAGGTCCATGGTTGCTAGGATCTGCTGTTTCATGACCTTCAAGTTACCTAAATGACAGAAGTCAGCATATCCTCTTTGTTTAAGGTGTTTGGTAGGTGTTATGAAGATTTGGGGGTAGGTGGCAAGTTGCAGCTTCAGCCAGTACTAGCTTTGCAATCAACATGCCTTTTTATATTGTTTTTTTAAGCCCATGTGTGTTGCACAAAACTACAAGTCCCGTGATTCAAAGTGATGTTGTGTACAAAGTCAGGAGTGATTGAACGTGTCAGACGAAACACCGAGCCTCCCAGCTGCATTGAACTTGACACTCACCCTTAATACTTATACAAATGATGGGCGAAGGCTTGAGTTTTAGGAAGGACAGATCAGGGACATTAAAAGGATTTTGTGATCCCCGGGCCAAACGTATTTTGTGGGATACTGTTCAGAACAGGTTTGAGTTTATGATCCAGTTTCATCTCTTTCATGCCCTCCTTGGCCAAGTCACTGACAGTGCACAGGCATACTCTTCAAATTATAAATGTGTTTTCATCAAATATTCAGGGATAGTGAAGTGTGTTTTCAATATTGTAGTACAGCAGCTGACTAAAAGCATTGTAAATCATCTCTGTGACCATTTCCTGTTCTGAATATATGAGGTCTTGTTTCAATCTAAAAGAAGCTTTATGAATGTTACAGGGTGTGTATGATCAAAGTCCCACAGGGCCAAGGACTGTGTGATTAATTCTTCTGGTAAAGGTCTTGTGGTAAGACACATATGTGGGAAAAGCTGACAAATGCCAGTATGGTAAAGTTCCTAGTGGAAGGATTCAGTTTCGTACGTGTGGTAAAGAGACTGATGTGTGGCAAATGTCTGTGTGGTAAAGTAAGTCACTGGGTTAACATGATTCTGCATTGTGATTGTGTGTTAAACAGCCGAGTACAGTGTATTAAAAATGTCTTGTGTGATGCATGGTTCCTTCCATGTGATACATGTTCATTTGGATAAAAGATCTCCCTTGTGCTGCAGGGTCCCACTGGGTAAAAGTGTGTTTAGAGTGTCGTGAACTGTTACTTTTTGTTCATCAGGCAGACTGGCGCAGAAGCACTACATGTGCCTTGAGGCGCTGGGACCCACTATATCCATGCGGTGGTATTACATCTGGCTTTTAGCAGTGCCAGTTGAGGATGTGTGTGAAGCCAATAGAGTAAGTGGATGGGGCCAGTGGAGGAAGTGGGTGGAGTCGGGGGAAGTGGGTGTGCCTTCTAAAAAAAATTGAGCACCTAGACTTAATATTTTACAAATTAAGGACTGCCTCTGAGACACCTAATCTTGCTGAATGGAGGAAGGGTATGGATTTATTTATGGCTGCTGAAAGAGTGACATGCAAATGCAGAGGTTTCCCGCGTAAATTCCACAAAATATGGGGGCGATGAATAGTTTATTATGGATTTACTTGTAATGATGATGATGATGCCACCAATCTTTCTCATTAATGATAGTGTCATTCATATTTACATCTTGTACTATGTTGAAAATGTTTGTACCATTATTTCTCGCCCTATTTAGGCTGCCTACAGTACTTGTACAGCTATTGTATTGGTGTCTTACAAACATGTTGTCAGGTTTTGAAAAACTAAACAAAAATAATTGGAAAAAAAATAATAGTGAACAACTAAAAGTAACAGACAGTATCAACCACTGCTTCTGCTGTGGTACAGATATTTGAATTATATTTCATCCAGTGTTGTTTATTGACACATTCATGATTTGTGCCTACAAAGAAATAATGTTTGGCAATGCTAAGGCTGACTCTAAAGTACATCATTGGTCTGGGTGCACCCTTTCAGGACTGTCTTATTGGATTATTTATAATGGAAATTGTGTTGCAAAATAAACATTTGGCCAAAATTCTTCTTCAAATGTTCTAGGGTGCTAATTTTTACATTATTTTAAACTGACAAGAATACGTGATTATCTCAACATTTAAAAAAAAGATATTTTAATTCAATCTGTGGGTTATGTGGAAGTTTATCCATTGTGCAAGTTAGTTTTCTTAGAATACTGTTGTTTTTACATTGGTGACTGGCAGACTTGCTCTTCTCTGTTTGAGAACCTCAGACTCAAGTCTTAGCTTGGAAAATCCAGTGTTCTCAATTGGCAACTGATACTGGTTACTTTTCTCCAGAATGCTAGACATAGATTTTTTCTCACAAGATTTAGGTTAAACACATTTCATTCGCTGCTAACCTATCTGTCTAGGTCAAGATCTCTCATTAAATGCCCTTGTGATAATGTGTCTGACCAGAGCACAATGCTCACAGTTCTATTCTGTAACTTGAGGAAGAGATTTCTATCACTGTGTTTACGTGAGCATACATTTCCATAATGCCGCTCAGAGTTACTGTTTTTACAGTCATTGTCCACCCCTTTGCTCTGTTGAATTGTGTCCTCTTATCTATCAGCAGTCTTTAATTGGAGGAAGTCTCTTGCACATTTTCCATGAATTGGTCAGTTTAAAAATTAATGCTTTTAAGTTTTGCCTGTACTTGCTTAGACTTATGCATTTTACATAAGTTGTTAATATAAAATGTTTGAAAGATTTTATTAATGTTTTTATATTTAACGAGTTTTGGCTTTTATGAATGTGTTGTGAAATCTGAATAAAGCATCATTTTGATTTACTTACAAACTTGTTTTCCTTAAAGAGAATCTACTGGTGTTTGAGATCCAAGGATATTAATCTTGAAAAGGAGGGATCATAATTATTTTTTTACTCCTGAGAGTTACTGCCCAATTTTAGATTCTTCGAGGAAGTCTAAGACTCAATTTCTCACCATGCAAAATGTTAAACCATATTGACTTGGCCCTCTCTGCAGGGTCATCCTCAAACTTTTTATCTTAACCGTCCTGTCTTCTGAACCCTTTACTGTTGGTTTTTAGGACTCAGCACACTTTACCCCTGCTAACCAGTGCTAATGTACCTGGATTTGCACCCTTAGAACATGGTGAAGTTAGCTTACAACAAATTAGTATATTTAATTTACCTGTAAGTCCCGAGTAAGTGGTACTATATGTACCCAAGGCCTGTAAAATAAATGCCACTAGTGGGCCTTCAGAACTTATTGTGCCACCCACTTAAGGAGCCTTTTTAAACATGTCTCAGTCTGCCATTTCAACTTTTTACCTGCCCAAAACCTTCCTTATTAATACACAGGAGTCACTCCTAGGGTGGGACCTAAACAGTGGTGGCTGGTGACTTTTGTAAGTGTTCGGACGTAAAATTTGTGGTGGAGAGCAACGCGGCGAGCGAGCCCGAATGACCTAAGGGGCGTTTTCAAGATAATTGGAGAAGGCAAGAAAGTTGTTAAAGCAATTGTGAAAGTGTAGGTATTACATTAATAAAGAGATGCAATATAATAACATAGGTAGCTGCTTATTCAGTATAACCACAGAGCTTCATAACAGACTACAAGATATCAATGCTGAGTACCTCACAGACTTTTTTATTTATCAGACAACTAAGCAGGTCACAAACTAGCAGCATTCAAGATTTTTTTTTAGGATTATTGTATTGTTCACTTTCTGCAGACAAAATCAGCATGTTATCTTTTATAGCTGCGAGCTTCTCAATAACTTAAACAATGAAGTCAGAGATTCTTTTGACAAGGTCTCTCTCTATAGAGATCATTACTAAAGCATCCAGTCTTTCCTCAATCATGGTGGTCCTTAGGACTGTCTTGCTTCTGTTTAATGTGGAAAAATATTGTTCCAACTCTGCTGTTGTCATAGGAGTGGTAATGACTATTTTTAGTAAAGCCACTGTCTCTGTAAGTGACTTTTACATATTATGTTTCTGAATTAAAGTGAGCAAAGAAATGGCACTAGTGGCCTGCCAGTATACATGCATTCCGTAAAGTACAGTGAACTAAGTTCTCAGGTCCTCTTTGTTGAGCATAGGAAAAGCTTCCAACAGCCTCATTCAGAGCTTGTTCGGGGAAGGATTTATCATATTTTTCAAACTGATCACTTTGCAGTAATGAGGCACTCACGCCAACTGTTTTGTAAAAGAAAATGGTTCCTGTGCATGCACAATTATATTGTCACCTACCTCCTTCACAATTTGGACAAAAATGCTGATGTTTTTCCTGTGGTTAGAAAAAGTAAAATCCTTTGGCAGTCTGCTGTCTAAATTGTCAACCCCATCTCTCCCTTTGTTCATGCTGGTGACAGACTGGTAGCTCTTTGCACAAAGACAGTGTCTACTTTTTGTTTTTGTAACTGGCTGTATAATATGTCAACCTAAGGCATTATTACATGAAATAAAAACAGAAAGAATTGAAACTCTCTGCTTTATAGCACAGCCACAGGCTTCATTCCGACTTTTGAATTCAAAGTCACATTTGGCTTCCATGCCATAGAATTTGTTTTCAGGATCAACCCTATACTGGGGTATTAGGTTGATTGTATATATATGTGAAGTTCCAACGAGTTGGGGGTCCCCTTGGAAACCTTTTGGCCACATTTTCCTGATGTACTTCCGTTCTTAGGGGGGAAGGTGATAAGAATGCTGTCAGACCTCTTACATCCAAAAAGAAAATGTGTGCTTTGGAGATCTTTGATACCTCCTGTTGCATAATAAGATTAGGTTTGTGGGCGTAACAGTGCACATAATGGGCATTAGGGAACACATCTCTAATTCTTTTCTGTACTCCACCAAGGCTTCCACTCATTACTGATGCACCATCAAAGCTTTGTGCAATACATTTTTGAGGCTGCTCTGGAAAATTCAAGTTCATTTCACGTAGTATAGCTGAAGTAATGGTTTATGCACTACTCTTAAATGTGTGAAACCATAGGACCTCTCCATATCTTTACTGTCATTGTCAAGGTACCGAAACACTAATACGGACTGTTTTTTTGTGGTCACATCAGTGGTGTCATCAGCCTGAATAGCCACAAAGTCTGTGTTTTTCACCTGTTGGACAATATAGCTTCTCATAATTTCTAGCATACACTCAAGGAGTTCATTTTGTATAGTTTTGGAGGTGCCCTTAAAGACTTTAGCACTTGATAAATGTGCTTCAATTTCTTGCCTATACTTACACAAGGCCTCTGAATATACCAGGATTTGAGAAACTTTCAGATTCATCATGCCCTCATAATTCCAATCCAAAAGCACCACAAAACTAATGCAATAAATTATTTGTGACAGTGTGTGTCTATTCCTTTCAACTGATTCATTGTGTTTCTGTATTGATTTGTTGAATGCAGCGTTTATGTGGGCTTCAATCGGTGTGTCTCCCAACATTCCCAGTTTCTTCAGGTTTTCAATATGGATTCTTGTGTGTGTATACCTCTTTATATTGTCTGAAAAATGCTTCAAGTCTGTTACTGTTTTTGTCCAAGGAGTGTTGCCACCAATCCACAAGCAGGGGAATCAGAACAGAGACTTTGTTGAGGTTCACCCTGTAAGCCAATCAACTTTTGTGTAACTGGTGTTTGAGAATGTTTGTCTGTAAGTCTTCCCTCTGCCTTGGGCACTTTGTTGTAGTTTTAGGCAGGCCGGTGAGATTCTTATAATTGTACAGTTAGTTTGTCTTCAAGTCTCAGTCCAACGAATGGCCTTGCAAGTAGCTGCTCTACAGTATTCATGGTGTCTTACCAATATTAAAGTTACCTGTCAATAATCAAAGTACAATGTATAAAGTTTTGTGCAAAATACGTATAGTGTGCATTTTCGCAATATATCTCCAACAGCTTCCCTTTGCTCAATGTGAGAAGTTGGCCTTGTATATGCTGTCCACTAATGAAAGTGGGCACCCTGTACCAGTCCAAACAACCGTTATGGTGATTTAAGAGGTCAAAGATAACCTTAGAAAGCTATCCAAGTGGTAGCTGTGGAGAGCAGCCTTCAGGCCTAGTCTTGAAGGAATGTTAAACAGCGTGTTTTACCAGAATACAACCTTATTGTATTGTTTAAATGAAAGGAGAACCACACAGTAGTTATACAAATATTTATTTATTATTATAACACACTCTAAATACTTCACAGTATCTGCTACATGCAGATAAACACAAAGCACACAATACTGTAGCACAGAAACAGTCGTAAGTAGCACTAATACACAGTGGGCTCCAGGGGGAGACCAAACCATATACTAAAATAGTGGTATAAGAACCAAGACAGTGTCTAGAGGATGTAGAATCGCTGGGACCCCAAGGGACCACCCAAGGTGAGTAAGTAGGGACCCCGCGGAGAACGGGTGCAGTGTAGGAACACGACCGCGTCTGCCGTACAATTCTATGGGAAAGTCGCAGTTGCAGTTTAAGAACCCTTCCCAGTGGATCACGAGGAAGCCCTTTGGATCATAGGAGGTTGAAGAGCTACCCCACCAGTGGATACCATAGTACCAGAGTTACCTATCCCAGAGAAGCCGGGTGCATAGGGCTGAAGTGGTGTCGGAAACCGCTGTCTATCTCAATGGAGGACTTCAAGGAAATGCCACTGCGGGAAAGAAGAAAAGTGTCCAATGGAATCCAAGGGTGTATTCTTGGTGAAGAGTACCTAAAAGCAGAGGGGATCGAGTCTGGCTCACTCAGGAGTGACCAGGGGCTCGGTAGACGAATGCCCACCGATGTCAGGTGCTTCAGGTGCATTTGGGGAGTTCTTGACTCTGCAGCCAACGGGACCCGGAGATGTTGAGGACAACCAGGAGCCAGATACAAGCTGTCCCACAAAGGATGTCTAGTGCTGAGGGGTCGGTGTCCGGCTGGAGCTCCAACAAGCCTTGGCAGTGGAAACCAATGAAGATGGTCAAGAAAGGTTACGGTTCAGACCAGCAAGGATCAGAAGACTCACCAAACACAGGAGAGTCAGGGCAAACCTGGCACAACCAGGAGAGCCCAAGAAAAGCAATGATGACCCTCAAGAGGACTCACAGGCCAGAGGCACAGGAGTCGCAAGGGGACCTCAAGCAGAATTACAAAGCAACAGCACATGGAGCACTTAGTGCGCGGAAGCCAAAGTTCTTTGGTGGAAATGGTGCCAGAGGTTGCGGCTACTTGGAGCCCAGTGCACTTGTTTTGGGAACGTCAACAAGCATATGCACTTGCAAAGGTACGCGGTGCACAGGGGTTTGGGTTATGCAGCCCCCACGAGGGATTCTGACCTCAAACTTGGTGAGAGGGCAGCTCAGACCTCGAGGGACTAGGAAACCTTATGGCTGTGTTGCTGAAGCCTTTGGAGTCTATAGGAGCTTTGGAGCAGCAGACTGGTCAATTATGATGTGGTGGCTACGGTCGCAAGGGAGTGACTCCTTCACTCCAAGGGAGATGTCTTCGGTTGTCCTTGATGCTCCACTGGTCCTGCACGGAGCCTGTATGGTACACGGGCACAGACGATGCTTTGGACAGAGTGGGAGACGAAGTTGGGCCCAAACGAAGTCCAGTGAAGTCTGGGTGTCCAGACGGTCGAAGTTAAGTGGTTTCTGGTTCAGAATCTTGTCCACGTCAAATCTAGGGTCCTACAGCCACGGGAGAGGGTTGGACAGATTCAGGGGACCCTCCCAGGGGAATGTTTAGACAGTGGGGAGGTTACTCCAATGTCCTTTGTCCAGTTTTGCACCAGAGCAGGAGCCA
Source organism: Triturus cristatus (assembly GCF_964204655.1). Classification (NCBI taxonomy): domain Eukaryota; kingdom Metazoa; phylum Chordata; class Amphibia; order Caudata; family Salamandridae; genus Triturus; species Triturus cristatus. Next base: position 656,652,794 of record NC_140594.1, read on the forward strand.
ACGGCTCCCAGGACTGGTTTGAACTGGACTATGCACAGGGACCCCAAATGAGCCCCTCATGCAGACTTTCGGTCGCTGGCAAGCGCACCCACCCAGGCCTTATACACTAAATCCTGTCTGGGAAGTGGTCACACCTCCCTGTGACAGGATGCCCAATGTTCTACCTTCTCCTGCTTGAGCTTGGCTCAGCAGCAGGAGTGCATAAATGTGTCTCTGGCCGGCAGCAGCCATTTTGGGCTGCCCAGGACTAGAAGGCTGGATCTGGGAACACCAAGGACCTCACAAAGCTCGTTTCTGAGGAGTGGAATCATACTTCTCACACCGGTTACCGGTATGGGGGTATGATTTCACAATGTTTGATACCAAACACAATAGGGTTGCTTTCAGCTGTTTTAAAGTTGGTCATCACACAGTCTCATAATGCCACTCTATATTTCATAAATGGCTGCAGCACTAACAACCCGGGAGAATGGACTCCGTAGGCTTTAGGGGTGTCCTGCTCATGCAGTGGCCCCCTCTCACTTAGGACCCAGCACCCTGCCTTCAGGATTGTCAAGGCCTGCTATAGGGGTGATTGATAGGTTTTAAGTGTAGTGACCCTCATATATAGTAAACCTATATCATAAGTCAGTGGTGCATGCACCAACTTACACAGACTGCAATGGCAGGCCTGTAGATCCATTTTGCATGACCTCTCATGGGTGGCATTATACATGCTTCAGCCCATGGGAGGCCTCTGGGGTACCTATGCCCTGGGTACATGGGCACCATATACTAGGGACTGAAAAGGGTACCCCAGAATCCAATCTGGAGTGTACTTAAGTACATGTCATAACAGGTGAGGGAGAAAGCAGATAGACTGGGTTCCTGAGTAGCAGGATACCAGTCAGACTAGTCAAAAACAGTGTAACATGAAGTAAAAAGTGGGGGTAACCATAAGAAGCAGATCCTACTTTCCCACACCCTATATGACTGTTAAAAATACAACCTTGTATGCTGCTGCCTCAGTGTGCCATACTAGTTGCTGAAGGCCCTAAAGCAGACATAACTCATGTGACAGGTAAGGGCCTATAACAAAATAAAGGGAGAGGGCATTTAACAACTGGTATAGCCCGAGGCTGCTGGGCTATAAAGCTTTTATTACATTCCACGCTCTGTGAGTTCTACATTAAAAAGGGAGGAACAGAAAAACAAACATTGGGAAGTTGGAGCTGAAAGCTTACACCTGCCATTACAATACCTGAACTACTTCATTGTGTCCAATGGAACCTTCAACATTCCAATCCATCTTTTAATGCTGATTACACAGTTCCATTCCTCAAATTGATACAGATGTGCACCCACCCCACCCAGCAAGTAGACCACATATATAGCCTTTAACTACAATGTAAAAAAATATAGTATCAGTTTCCTTATCTTAAATACTTTAGTTGTTGTGTTGTGGGGGTGAAAGGGCAGCAGATTAGGTTGGGTTCTGTACAGAACCCTCTTGTTTTTTGCCCCAAAATTATATAGAGCGCGGCACACTGCCTCTAGCAGATGCTGAAAAGAAAAATATAACATCATTAGTAGTAGTGTGAACCAAACACAGAAATTAGAAACACTTATTCTTTGTAATTTTCACAAACCCTATGATTTCAGTCAGTCATGCAACATTGGGGTCACTATTAAAATTGTTCTAGCAGCACAGTAGCCTTCAATCACGGCAGACTACACCAAAGACCTTCACCCAATGGCTGCACACCCACTTCCACTTGCTTGAAGTGGGCCTAGGGTGCTGATGGTAAGTGCCAGTTTAAGCAACTTCACCTCAGGCCCCGAAAGGAAGCTGGTCATTGAATGTTTATTGTTGTAAACAGCACAGGAATGAACAGCTGTTGACAGTGGCACCATGTCTTACTGCAATATTTAAAGCTTAAGGCTTTAGATATGGCTGCAGCTATTATTTAAGTGGACACACAAAATGCAATCACTGCTGTTTTTTCCTGTGGTACAAAAATAATGTTTCTAAAGCTAGGCTGGCACACACCACCGGGCATATCTTAAGGATTTTCAGGGCCTTGGGCCAAACGTATTTAGGAGGAACCCCGCCTCCTGTTCGGAACAGCTTCGAATATATGATCCAGTTTCAGCCGTTTCATGCCCTCTTTGACCAGGTCACTGACAGTGCACAGCCACTCTTCCAAAATTCATAATGTGTTTACATCTATAATATTAATGGATAGTGATGACGTGTTTTATCGATATTGCAACACAACAGCAGCTCACTAATATTAATGCAAATAATCTCTGTGACACCCTCCCATTTTGTATATGTGTGAGGTACTGTTTTGTTCTAAAAGTGAGTTTTTTAAGGATGTTGCATGAAATGTAAACTAAAGAACATTTCTCTGCAAAATGTCTGTAATAGAATAGTCTCACACATCACCCACATTAAAAATAAATGACAGGAGTACGGTATTAAATAAAATCTGTTTAAGTATTATTGAAGACCATCAGGAAAAGACTGCAGCACAGAGCTTGGCCTGGCTTCAGAAACATAACATTCCTTGCAGATAGAAATGTTTCTGGAACTAGGCCCTGCTGGCATGCAGCGGGTATGCTTCTCAGAGGTGCTTGGCAGGGCCTGGTTTCAGAAACATTTCTGTCAGCACCAGTCGCGTTCCCGCTATTTAAACAGTATCACTCTTTGAAGTGCAGTGTCACTCTGCACTTCAAAGAGTGGGAGTGTTTACATAGCGGGAATGTGACCCGGAGGTATTAGGAGTGCGTATGGCTTCACATAAGCGGGCCAGTTAGTAAAAAAGAAGGACACAATGTCCTTACACACAAAGTCAAGCAGTGGTCTACGCAAAGTCCATGTTCGAACATACTTTTTTGTTAGGCATGGGGAGACTACGTTTTATCAAGTGATCACTTGCCCAGAATCACAGGATGTTGAGCCGATGACGCCGATACTCGAACTTGCTTCCCTTCAGGTGAACCAGGTTCGAGTCTCCTCGTCAATGGCTCAACATTTTATCGTGTGACTTAGTGTGCAGTTTTGGCCGTAATGAGCAGACCAAGGCTGCCAACTTTGGAGAGGGTGTGTGACATGTACACTGCAGTCATGGCTGTAATGACCAGAGCAGAGCTGCCAATGTTGGAGGCACCGAAGTCAGCATCTCTGCTCTGGTCATTACGGCCATGACTGCAGGTGCACACGTCACATGATGCAACAATGTTCAATATATTATACAACTATTCAGTACTCACTGAATTCTCCTGTCTGACTCTTGTTCAGCCACCTCACTGCAGGCTGCCACTATGAAGTAGTGTGCATGAGGCCTGCCGGGGCAACGAGGTCAGGCGGAGCTCTCCTGAGTGCTCCTGACTCTCTCTCTCTCCACTCCCTTCCTTGTGTGCAATTAGCAATGGCGTGCACAAACGAAGAGGGGAGGGGGAGAGAGATGGTGAGCTAGGGCAGCAATGGCCAATCACTGCACTGCTGCACAATAAAGCCATGCAGTGATTGGTGAATATGCTCCTCATGGTCCGTGGACATGACGAGTCAAAGGCTCCGCGTTCTCTGCCTAGAGATGCTAAAGCAGCCAATTCAGGTGTTGCTAAAGCAGCACTTGGATTGGCCTGGGCAGGACAACTCAACGCTCCTTGGGAGACTGGGGGCCTGCAGCATTCATTCCCCCTCCCGGCTGCTTGATTGTACAGTGAGACTCTTAAGATTCCACATGTCGGTCTGGCCAGGGAAAGGCACACTGCCAACCCGACATGCAGACTAAAGCGAGGTCAGGTAACGCCCACGGCTGAGACCGCTGACTGCCGCGGATTGAAATTTTGTAAAGTAAGTACCAATAACACTGTCTACTGCAGTTTAATTTTTTTACTCACAACTGCATGGGGCCTGGGTCATAATAATCAGTGGGGTGACACCCAAACGCTCAAACAAAGGAACCACCCCTGCCCCTAAACAACCCAGAGGGCAGGGTGCAGTGTATTTAAAAAGTTGGACATGTACTTTTAAGTTTTACAAGTCTTGGTAGTGACAAACTCTTAAATTTGTTTTTCAGTACTGCAAGACCTACCTCTCACATGAGATAACATCATGTTACCTGGTTAAATGTATTAAGAGACATCTTTCAATTGTAAGCAAGTAGGAATGTCGAGTCTCTGAATAATTGTACTTTAAAACCCTGTTTTCATCCAAATCTTTAATACTGCATCTCTTCATTTCTGTAATTTTTGGTGTCAAATAATGTATTAAAATTTACTCTATTTTTCTAAATTGGTGTGTGATTTTTCTGGTGCTGTGTTTCCACCTAAGTATTGTTTAAGTGCTGCATAAATACTGTACACATCACCTCTAAGTTAAGCCTGACTCCTTTTGTGCCAAGTAACCAGAGGGTTAAGTACAGGTTAATTTGGGCTATATGTGTTGCACCCTGACAGAATTGTGGTTGCTGTTTGAGTAGGTTTCACCCCCCCCCCCACCAGTAACCCAAATTTGTACTCCCCTCTTCTATTCTTATTTCCAATTTCAGGGGCACCAAGCATTTGCTGGAGTAAATGGAAGACGGTTTTTACAAACTATGCATTAGTTTGTAGCACAAACTGAGTGCAGAAATAAAGTACTCTTTACTGCTGCAATGTTTAGGGGCTGAAGGACAGGAAGTTTCAGAGAATTTTCCAGACCTAAGTGTGAATGAGGAGAAAGCATTACATGTATATGTCATCTGTTTAAAGTTGAGGGATCTATCTCATGTGAGCACAATTCTTCAACTATATCATTTCAGATTAAGAATGCGAGGCAGCAGTGAGTCAGCTGAGAGGCTAAGGAAACTTGAATTAACCTGTAGGTTTGGACCAACGTCTAAGGAAAGACTCTATGACTAATTTGTTTTGAAGTGTAATAACGTATAAATATGGGAGGAAATCTGGGCAAAATAAGAGCCACCACTAGAGGAAATGGCTCTAAATGAGAAAAGAGTTGAACATATGTTAAAAACAGTGAATGAGTAAAGTTTTGGGAGAGGGATATGAAGGGTGTATGTGGGTGAAGGATACAAAAGAGACAGTTTGTGTTATAAAGGAAAAGAAAGGGTCACAGGAGGGCAAGCGAAGATTCATCTTCTGTGTCCGCACCCATCGTACTGTGACAGCATTAATCCTCAGTGGCAGCACCCATCGTGATGGCACACATCAGAAATATCCCCATCCTCTAATGAAATTCCTTCTTGATCATCTGAAAATACCCTAGAAAGGGAGTCAGCATTATAATGGGGCACGTGTTTTCATTGTGGCATTCTAGGGCAGAAAGTGAATGCGAACGAGTGGCCTGCATTTAACGGAACATGTAAATATTGTGGGAAGAAGGGGCACATTTTGCAGAACAAGGGATCAGATAGACATTAGGAGAATGGTCGAGGAGGTGAATGGAGAGATTGTATTGTAGATCAGAACAGCAAGCAGTAGTCACCCTTCAGATGCAAAGAAAATTGATTTATTAGACATCTGCATGATGTTTGACTCATGTTCATATCTCACAACCATATAAATCAACATCTTTGAATAGTTTAAGTCCACAAATATTTTGAAGAAGATGGACAATAGACTGAGCGCGTAGAAGACAACCAATACAATGTTGAGTTATTTTGTTGGTTTGTATTAAAACGAGAGGAGTGTATTCAGACGGGAAAGTCTATTTTTCATACAAGGGTCATGATATCTTAGGCTGTTGTATACAGCATTAGGGTCCGATTTCTCTAAGGCCCATAGGGCAGGGATCAAGCTCAAAACCTACACATAAAATACCCCACTTGCCAAGGATCCAAAGGAGACTTGTGCCTTATGCCCAAAGGCTTTAATATATGTTTCGTTCAGATTGCTTGCTTATATGTTTTACAAATATTGCTCAGCACAATACATAAACATATAAATCCATATAACAATAACATACTAATCTATAACATGTGCCACACAAAAAGAGTAATACTTGAACTTAAAGTCAAGGCTAAGGAAAATACAGAGTTCATCCAACAAACTAAATGCCTATTTTGTACTTGTTTAAGTGCACTCGTTCACAGTCAATCTAGGTTTCCATGTCTTAGAAATCCCAGAATTCATAGTGTACAATGAATTGGTGTTCTTAAAGGGGAATAAGCAGTAGTGATAGAAAACTCATCAAAAAGTGGTAACTGCCGAAGCGTATCGACCTCCTTCATGTAGGGACACAAAGTTACAACAAAGTCTTCATCTGAGTAATTCAATTTTTTAAATGGAGACTAAATATAAAGATACAATATTCAATATTGCATTTATTTAAATAACATTTGATGTGTAGGTGAACATATTCCATAAGTAACATACCCATAAACTGTGTTTCTCAGTTGTGTTCTCCTGGTAAGAAACAAAAAAGTGTGTGGTGAGTTAGAAATGTATCATGCATGTTACACCGTCAGGGGAAATAAATAAGATCTTCATCTCACCTAAGTTGCTGAGAACCTCTCAGATAAAGCTAAAAGAAAAAGGATTGTACCACGTCACTTTTGTTTCAAAGATAGTGTCATATCATTTTGCATTGACTTGGGGCACTGAACGGCATGTCAGGAAAATGTAGGTACCTCATCCTTGTGGTATGGGCTGATGCTACTCTGTCCTTTTCTTCTTCTTGGTTGTTGGTAGTCCAAGCTCTTCTCCAAGTCTTCTCTACACTTGGTCCCACTCATTCCTCTTCCACTCCTCTCGTTCTGGATGGCGGCTCTGTGCTCTGATTATTCAAATGGATTTCCCGCAGTGTATCATTTTCATGAGTTGGATTCACATGCAGTAGTGGCCCGTCCCCTGCCAAAGTGGGGGGAGGGCTGGGCCGGAGGAGGGAGGTGGGGAGGGTTTGGGTACCAAAAAAAATAATATAAAAATATACTTACCTCAACGCTGTCGCTGCCGTCTCCCATGCATCTGCTCTTCCAGCTTTTGGCGGCTCTGGGGCTGGGCACAGACTCCCAGCCTGCCCTGCGGCCAATCCTAAAGCTGCTCTCACATGAGAGCAGCTGCAGAATTGTCTTGAGCGTCTGCAACTTTCCCTCCCAGGCAGACTGGGAGACTGTGCCTCCTCTCTCCAGCCCTAGCAACGCAGCTGAGGCTGGAGAGAGCTTCACTGCGCATGAGGGGTTTGGCTGGCCCGAGACGACCGGCCAAACACCTCATGTACAGTAAAACGAGTGTCCACCACTCCACCACCAGCGGTTTCATACCCCGGACCCGCCCCCAAGACTAAACAGAGTCCTGGGGGCAGGTCCAGGGGATTAAAACAAAACGATAATAAAACAGGTATAAAACCCATTTTATTATTGATTCCTGTACTGGTAGTGGCAGGGGGCGGCGCTCCTCCGCTCTAATGGAGTGGCGGCCGCTGTTCACTTGGCAACTTAGTTGCTACTGGGGATCTTATTGTTGTCAGTGCCTCACACTGAGGACATCATTGGATTGTAGTTGATGCGTGTTAGTTTTCTCAGTGCTTCCTTGTGCTTCAATTTTTTGCAACACAGTTCAATTAAATTTCATAACTTCTTGCTGTTTAAGTGAATATAAGAACTCTGATGTGCATTGTAATTGCTCCATTTTGGAGTGGTAGATTTGTACTGAGTTTGAGTCTTTTATGTATCTTGTTTTTATGAAACTGTATGCTTTTGTGGTTTTAAATCACTAATACTCGAATAAAGCTAAATTTGAATTTTGATTTTTTTTTTTGTCTCAGTATGATCAGAGTCGTACAAACGTATTGTTGATCTACCGATGTGCCATTTCCTGCACAGTTATAATTGATGACATATATGCATTTGTCAATAGATTTCATGTTGTGTTTCTTATTAATGTCTCTAGATGGTCCATAGTGATATTATGTTTGATACAGGTGCATTCTGGGAATAGAATTCTTCATAAGTTGCTGTTCCAATTATGGTAGTCTCAATGCGGTAGTCTCAATACTATCAAAATCTGTTTACTATAATGTCCATTTTGGACATTTCTAGATGTTTAACTTCTTTCACAGTTTACCTGAGTGACATCTGTCATGATAAAATTAGAGATCAATGTTTTAGTAGGGATGGTCTGTTGATATCTCTGGGTGCTTCATAGTGATGTTACCTAGTTGTGTAGATGCATTCTGGGATTAGTATGAGATCTCGTGTCATGTTTAGAGAAAAATATTGCTGATTTCATTAATTTAATTCAGAACTTTTTCTGTGCGTAAACTCAGGATCATGCACACCTCCTGTTTCAGTAAATTGGTTTCCACATCTATTGTGCTAGTTGTAACATGCTGCAGGATCGTCCATTTTAGATCAGAATAAATATGTTTGTTTCCCAGAAAGTGACCAACCAGCAGGGCAGCAAGATGTTTGCATCTATTCTTGATTTATTTTGCCCTATACTTTTCTTTATCTCTAATTTAATCTTTCCTACATTTGCCTAACTGCATGGGCATGTAACACATAACAAACCATAACGTGTATTTGTAAAGCACAACTTCACCCAGAAGTGTTTCTTGGTGCTGAATAACAGATGTTTCATGTTACCCAACTCAATGGTACTCATTTTATCAACCTCAGAAGGATGAAAGGCTGAGTGGACCCACCAGCATTTCAATCTGTGACCATAAAGTCAAACACAAGTCCCTACAGTGGACGCATTAGTCCACTAAGCCACCAGCCCTGGCATGTGGATATTGCCGTTAGTAAACTCCATGTGTCTGATGGTGATTTTATTGTATGTGAATTCACTTGTTCTATAGTACTAACAATCCCCGAGCAATTCGCACATCTGTGGGGTCCCTATATAAGAAGAGGCTTAAGTAGACTTCTTAATTACGTCTGTTTTTGTATGAAGTACTTTGCCACAGAGGTTCTTGTTTATTTTTAAGACAAAGAGTGGTTCACTCCGGAAATGTTCCAGCTTAGAGACAATGTGCCAGCTGTTCCCGATAGCTTTTTTTCCTTTAACTGGCTTGATATGAAGAGTCCTGACATCAAATTCTTGGTGAACCATGTACAAATCCATCCGTTTTCTCTACAACCACTCTACAGTGATTCCATATTCTGCATTCGTCTGTTCTGACTAAATTCTTGAAAAGCCATGCTACTTTCCTTTTAGCTGTGAACTTTGGCCATTCAAAATAGCCCACTAGAGCTTTGACCTTGATCATATCACCCAAGCTTATTTCTATAACTCTCACCCTTTGCTTCCTATCAAATGCAATTTTAGTCTTTGCTTGCAACATTTCCTCTTTGTTATAGTACTTTCCACTATCATGGACATGCAAGCTTTTGTTCAAAAACATCCATCCTCTACATACTTTGGTGAATGGTATTCATCCTTTAAAAAGCTCAAAAGCTCAGGACTAGCAATGAGGGCTCATGGGATACACTGTAATACATTTTTGCAGCTGAACCCGTCAGCCAGACCATTGGACCTCACAATTGAATGCCCTACTTGAGAATATTGTCAATCTCTCCACCACACCATTAGTTTTTGGATGGTAGAGAGGGATTCTCTTGTGCAAATTCACACATGACCCAAAATAACTCCTCAAACTTGACCAAAACTGTACTGTCCAAGAGCAAACTTTTGGGATTACTCTCACACTAAAAAACCTTTTCCACGGATCTAAGAATACTATTGTGATTAAATGTCTTTGACTCACGACACTCCCACCTATTTTGAATATATATCCATCATTACAATGAGATATATAGTAGCATGTTCCTCTCTGATAGTCCCAACCAAGACTAATACAACTTCTTCCCAAGAATTGTTCAGTAACTTCCTACATACCAACTGTATCTGCCTAACCTTCAACCCTTTGTGACTACAATTTCATTCCATACATTCTCGCACCCTGTGTTCCACATCTCAGTGCAGGTCAGGCCACCAGTAGTCTACTCTAAGCCATTTCTTGGTTTTCACTGCTCCAAGATGACCCTCATGAGCCAACTACAAACGTTTATTTTGAATCCTTTCTATAGGTATTAACCTAGACCCCCTGGGCAAAATGTCTTTGTCCACAGACAACTCATTTCTCACAATCAACCTCACCAAGTTTCTCCTAAATCCTAAGCAACACTCTTTTCTGTTGCTAATTCATCATCGCGCTTAAAGTTATATCTTTTGTCAACTCCTCTCTCCATTTATCTTCTGTGATAGCACCCATCATGATGGCACATGTCAGTAATATCCCCCTTCTCTTAATAAATTCCACCTTGATCATCTCTAACTAACCTAGAAATACAGTCAACTGTATAATTACGAACTCCTGGAATATGTTCTATATAATGAAAATAGAAGGTAGCAGACCTCTAAACCGGCCTATATATTTAAATGATTGATCTATTTAGATTCCGCATTGCCAGAATAACATGCCAAATGTCATTTCAGATTATACCATTATCTTTATAAATACATTATCAGTCCTTTGTAGTTTTTAGATCAAAAAGATTTTTTTATTCATAATTAAAATGAACAGAAGCATTTTTTTCTTTTTTTTTGATTCACTTACAATTTTGGTGCAAACATGTTACATAGCTCATGTAATAAAAAATAACATCCTGGACATCAAAGACATGAAATTCTATAACATCCTAGACAGAGACATAAAAAACCACTTACTAACCATTCATACTTGCATTCATTCAAGAAAAAAATTAAGTACTAGAGGAAACAATTGGGAAGGAAAAGCAAAGGACCCTTGAATTGGTCAGATTTTTTCAGATTGACAAGATGGAAGATAACAATCTTCAATATCACTGTGATGGAGACAAGATCGCGGTCAACGCGCGTTTCAGTGGGAGACCACCTTCTTCAGGACCGACTGCAATTAATTAAAAATTGAAATATATACAAAAGAAGTCTGGATGTCTGCAGAAAAGACAAAGGAAAAGGCATTGGCAAGTTGAAAGGGAATGCATTTAATTTCAAAAGGAGATTACTTCCTTAAATTAGTTATCTCTGCTTATTAAGCTATTAGGTGCCTTGAGTGCTATCAATGCTCATAAAGGTATTTCAAATAAAGCTGTGTGAAACATGCAGGAAAGGGTGATGCATAATACAGGGTCCAACTATTATAAAGCCCATTGGTGTTGTTAGGGTAGAGATTGAAGGGATGTGTCAACTGAAGATAAAAAGTGTGTGATGGTAGGTTGGAGCATGCACACCTAAGTAGAAATACTTAAGGCGGCTGACCTATGAGTCAAAGAACAAAATGTTTTGTTAGCCCACAATTTGATCTACCACCAGACTGTGCACCTTTTGTGGCAGTCTTAACCAATGTTCCACCAGTCAGAGGGTCTGGGTACAACAATAATTGTAATCTCATGACTCCCTGAAGAACAAGACCCTGGCCTGGCTCCATAGGGAGTGTGGTTTTCCAGTAGCCTTAGCAGATGAGATCCTAAGTACTAGAAGAATCAACTGGATAGGCAGTTCACGCAAGGATTTTAGTGGTGATTGTATTGTCATTAATTTCAGAAATCCACAACTTGTTACCACCGTCCTGCTAAAAGCTACTTTAATTCCCTATCGAGACCAAGGGATCTCTCTTCGTCCCCTAGGCTACTTCTATAGGCACCTAAATAACAACTCTAATGTTGATGATACCAGGGGTGGGAACAGAGGTCCGTTTTTGCATACTGGTTTTAAAATTGCCACTTTTAATAGATTCCAATCCTTGAGTGATCTTGATTCTAATGACTGACTGGAACCCGCCCTGACGAAATCATCCCTGGGGGATGTAGTTATTCTTCCTGGAGGTGGGGAAGGGGGTATAACATCAGGGCCCATAGATATCGCGGGCATTAGCGACAATTACTGCCCCAAAATTAATCCTAACATCGATTTTAGTGGTTGCAGTAATGTGAGACCAGTCTCAGACGACCAGTATGTGGTTCCCTCCCCCAAGAATGTATATTATGGTGACAGGAGACTAATTTCCTTGACCATTATGCTGACTGAAAGTTTTAACGCTCGGACCTGTTCAATTGCTAGTTGGAATGTTGCATGGATTATCGTCCAAGGATGCCTGCCTGGGCTGGTCCGAGTTTATTAATGCTTTTAACATAATCTGCTTTCAAGAAACATGGTGTAAGGACTCAATCAATTATAATGGTTTTGTTTCATTTCAATTACCAGCTGTGGCCTCCCCCTCGGGTAGGCTAAGGGAGGGCTCCTGGTTCTGATTTCTGTGGAACTACCCATTATTGTTAAAAAACATGTATTGGTTGGGGTCCATTCACCGATTTTATGGCTTTATCAGGAGCGAGGTAGAAATATTCTTCTAATCAATTTTTATAATAATATATTTGATTGTACTAGGCATCAGGTAGTGTCTGCACTTGAGACTGCTTTGGCAGACATTATCATGGGGTATGATGATGTTGCTTTTGACCTTATTTGGATGGGGGATTTTAATATTGCTGCGTGTTCCCTTTCTGACCAAAGGGTCTGCGGAGTAACCAATTGTTTTGGGGACATTGATCTTAATTTCCCCCATAATCTTTACAAGGTACCAGTATGGGTGCTTCATGTGCACCGAGTGTGGCCAATACTTACATGGGGGAGTTCGAGCTAAAACACATCTACAACGAAATGGCTCCTTTCTATGAAAATATCAACACCTGGCACAGATTCATAGATGATATCTTTTTTGTTTGGACAGGAACTGAAGATGACCTAAACCAGTTCATTGAATGGCTTAACCACAGTGAGTATAATTTAAAATTCACTGCAAAATATTCACCAGAAAAGGTGGAATTTCTGGATATCTGGATAAAAAGTGGTAATGAGAACATCGAAGTTAGCCTCTACCGCAAACCCACTGCAAAGAATACAATCCTGCAACATGCTATCTTCCACCCCTCCTGTCAAAAGGACTCCATCCCTTTCGGGGAGTTTCTCAGAATTAGGCGCAATTGTACAAATATACATGATTATAACATACATGCAGAAGATTTTTAAAAAAGACTCATACTTAGAGGCTATCCCAAACGCCTCATTAAGCAGTCTATGAGAAGAGCTAAATACTACAATCGTGACATCCTTATCTCAGACAATGAGAAAAAGCCCATGGAACGACTAGTATGTGTGGCTAACCACACATGCTATAATCAGAAACTACAGCAAATACTAAACAAAGACTGGAAAATCCTTAACACCAATGAAAGCAGTAAAATTCTTGAAAAACCCATAGTGGCTTTTAGAAGAAATGCCAATCTGCGAGACAAACTAGTCCATAGCAGAATGAAGCATAATAACACCTTAGCTGTACAGAACACCATTGATGGCCTACCACAGATCTTAGGAAATCACAGGTGTGGTACATGCCATGCATGCCCTACAGCAATTACAACGGAAACATGGACATATGGCACAAGAAGCGGTAGGCTGAAAAGCCATACAAATTGTAGAAGTAACAACGTAATCTACATTATCCTTTGTCCTTGTGGTTTGGGCTACATAGGCGAAACTGGCCGTGAATTTCGAATCAGGCTCTCTGAGCATAAATCGGCCATCAGAACCCGAAAAGAACAAGCTCCCATGGTAAAACACTTTCTAGATCACAACCATGTTGAACATGATCTGAAATGGCTGATTCTTGAAAAAATAGCCTCGAGACCAGGACAAGAAATCAGCAAGGTGCGGAAAAACAGAGAGGCTTTCTGGATTTTCCACTGTGACATAGTTCACAGGGGCCTAAATGAGGAGATAACTTGGATTATCACATAATACATCTATTTGGACTTGACCCCATATTTTACACTACTGACTTTGTCATAGGCTAGGAGACAATCATTACATTTAGGGTGTCCCTTAGTATTAGCTGAATCTTGAGTTTCTTTGTAGATATGTAGTATACACATTACTTTTTCTGCCCTACTGACTACACATGATAGACCTCTGTATCATAGGCCCTTCTAGTAGGCTTTTGTGTCTAATGCACCTACATCTACTTTCTAGAATACCTAGTATATATTAATCGAATAAAACTGATACGTCTGTTGAAAGATTTTTAGTACTATCTCCATACGGCACCCATAAATCGGCGCCCTCCTATATCTTACATGGTATAAATCAGGTATTTCCATCTATTCCAATATAGCGCTGGCATGGATTTAATTTTATGTAGATGTTATTATCTTGGAGACTATTGGATAATCTTCCTTCTAAAATATTAAACCCTATTCTACGAGAGCCCGCATTCTTAACCATTTAGAATGGTTACGAGATCAAACTCCCCTCAAAGATGGCGCTCAAATATACGAATATGCACTTAAACTAAACTCAAATAGCGCTGGCATGGATTTAATATTATGAAGACGTTATTATTTTTGAGACTATTGGATAAGCATCCTTCTAAAATATAAAACCTCATTCTACGAGAGCCCGCTTTCTTAACCATTTAGAATGGTTACGAGATCAAACTCCCCTCAAAGATGGCGCTCAAATATACGAATATGCACTTAAACTAGAACACGCCGTTCCGTAATCTCGCGAGAAAAGGATTACGATAAAATGCGTCTGACTCGCACTCCAATTTCTCGGCTGCTTCTGCTGTTTGTTTTCCGGCAAGATTTTCACGTAAACAGGTATGAACCCCCATTTTCAAACAGGGAACCCCCTTGCGCGGCTTTATTTTAAACCATTAGCCTATCTCGCGCTTTAGCTATTTGGCAGTCGTTTTGCTCACTAGGTTTCACCTATTAAGCTAAATCCATAGATAAAAAATGGCTTTTCACTTTTATAGGAATCTTAGCAGGTTTCTTTTTGATTTGGTGGCCTCAGAGCATTTCACTCTTAAAAATAGGTTGCCTACATAATCTATAGGATATCGATTTAGGTAGTACATGCAAATAAGAACGTAGTGTTACCAAACAGTAATATAAGCTGTATTTTCAATCTCACATGGTCCTCCAAAGTCATAGTAAGCGCATAACGTGTTAGATCTATGACGGACACACGGTTTCCAGCAACCTTCATCATGGTATAGTGCAGTTAGAAGGCCCCCATTGTCCGTCAACCTTGTAATTTATAACCTATACACACTTAATGTGCATGACATCAGGGACACCACTATCGTTACGATAAGTATATCTTCACATTTTTTACAGATAACTTGGGACTGGATAGCCCTACCGATAAAGAATAAAAAGAAATCACTCTAGAAATATAGAGAAAATATGACATTTGTTTTGGTTTTGCCTTTATGAACAACTACAGGCCCTGACAAGGTAATTAAATCCATGGTATATACTTTACCTTACCACCCTGGCTCACTCTCTAAAAAGTCTAAAAAGTCTTTTATTTTCCTTCACAGTTTTTTGCGACTGGTATTTCAGAAACAGATATGGACATATAAATAAAAATCCCCCTTTGTGAATTTATCCTTGAATTGTAGCCGCTTTCAGGTATTTAGGCTCTCCTATCATTTTTTCATCTATGAGAGCTTTAAAGAGAACAGCATTAATAACAAAAATACTCTTCCTTTAAGAAATTGATACCGCTGTATCGTATTGCACAGATGGGTTCTACAGCGTTCTATGTGCATTTTGTTCTTTGACTCATAGGTCAGCCGCCTTAAGTATTTCTACTTAGGTGTGCATGCTCCAACCTACCATCACACACTTTTTATCTTCAGTTGACACATCCCTTCAATCTCTACCCTAACAACACCAATGGGCTTTATAATAGTTGGACCCTGTATTATGCATCACCCTTTCCTGCATGTTTCACACAGCTTTATTTGAAATACCTTTATGAGCATTGATAGCACTCAAGGCACCTAATAGCTTAATAAGCAGAGATAACTAATTTAAGGAAGTAATCTCCTTTTGAAATTAAATGCATTCCCTTTCAACTTGCCAATGCCATTTCCTTCGTCTTTTCTGCAGACATCCAGACTTCTTTTGTATATATTTCAATTTTTAATTAATTGCAGTCGGTCCTGAAGAAGGTGGTCTCCCACTGAAACGCGCGTTAACCGGGATCTTGTCTCCATCACAGTGATATTGAAGATTGTTATCTTCCATCTTGTCAATCTGAAAAAATCTGACCAATTCACGGGTCCTTTGCTTTTCCTTCCCAATTGTTTCCTCTAGCACTTACATTTTTTTCGTGAATGAATGCAAGTATGAATGGTTAGTAAGTGTTTTTTTATGTCTCTGTCTAGGATGTTATAGAATTTCATGTCTTTGATGTCTAGGATGTTATTTTTTATTACATGAACTATGTAACATGTTTGCACCAAAATTGTAAGTGAATCCAAAAAAATGAAAAAAATGCTTCTGTTCGTTTTAATTATGAATATAAAAATCTTTTTGATCTAAAAACTACAAAGGACTGATAATGTATTTATAAAGACAATGGTATAATCTGAAATGACATTTGGCATGTTATTCTGGCAATGCGGAATCTAAATAGATCAATCATTTACATATATAGGCCGGTTTAGAGGTCTGCGACCTTCTATTTTCATTGTTCTCTCCCTCCTCTAGGGCCTCAACTCATATAGGGAGAACCTTTGTTTCAATTTGTTTTTTCTCGGTCTTCACCGAAGGTTACTGCTCTCTAATCATTTT
Source organism: Triturus cristatus (assembly GCF_964204655.1). Lineage (NCBI taxonomy): Eukaryota > Metazoa > Chordata > Amphibia > Caudata > Salamandridae > Triturus > Triturus cristatus. The sequence goes on from NC_140594.1 coordinate 656,669,413, forward strand.
TTCTTTTCCCCCCTTGATTTGCTAACTAATGCTCACATAGCATGTGATTTCTGTACTAGAGGGTGGATTATACTGGGTCTATACATAAGATTAGACAATTATTCACTCATCAGCACAAGTTTTTCCCCCTTTTTCTTCCTTTGCTAGTTCCAGCTTTCGTCAATATAGGGTATTATCCCGTGCATAAATTTAAGTGTTCAAATTTCTATCTAACATTGGTCTGGGCCTATTTATATTATCTTTAGTCAACCCCAACCTCCAACAATATGGAAGGTTTAAAAACCTTTGGATTTACAGATGCTGATTTCTCGACATTAGTGGGACAGATAGCAGGTACCACTGGTAATATTGGCAGCCCTGCCAAAGACAGTGGTTAATGGAACAAACTCACCAATCTAAAGAAAAAAGCTAAAAGAATGGAGTCCCATGCCCATTACATGTTAGAGTACTTGAAAGCAGGAGTTATACCCTCAGGTCTTAGGGTCAGAAACATTCCCGCACTTTTTGTACAAGTGCACCAGTTCCTGGAGCGGTGGTCGCACATTGCGAACCGCTGCTCCAGGGACTGGATGATCCTGATCATTGAAACGGTTAAGGAAATGATACAGGTCCTTAACCAGGAAATTCTGGAACTGGAAGAGAAACTCAAAACTAATACCAGTGTAGAAGAAGGAAAAAATAAACTCTTGAATATGAACCAAGAACTACAGGACTTTGAAGAGTACCTTATAAAGAAAAAAACAGAAAAACTAAAAAAAGATATACGGTGGTTCTCTCAAGAGAAAATCTACCCCTATTTACAGAGCAACTTTTACCAACAAGAAGAATCAGATGGAGGACAGACGAACATGTATCCCCAGAAGAGACAGAAAATTGTTACTTTTTCAGATATCAACTCATCAGATTCGGACCATGAAAGTCCGCATCTTAACGAAGAGTATGACTACAACCCTAGAAGTCGTAGGGGATCTACATATAATCATCAGCAATTTGGCCATTCTTCTTTTTTAGAACAAGGCAGGGGCAGGGGACGAGCGAGATTTCAAAGGCAAGGCAGGAACAATTACCGCCAGACAGAGCAAGTACATCCTCAGCCATATATGCGAACGAGAAACCAACAATATTGGAAGTCGCAGTAGACAACTTTGTAGAGAGAGAAAGCATACCCATCTTCAACCTCTCCAGACACCAACTGACAGCTGCAGAAAGTACGCTTCTTAGCAAGGGTTTGTCTTTTGTTCCCAGCACTTTTCCGGACATTTTCAACATGAATAAAGATTTGTTTTCCTTTTTCAGGAAAATTTGCTTACATAAATATATGTCGGACATAGTTCCAACAGAAGAGGAAATAAACTATTCAGGGTGTAAACCACCATCTAGATTTACCCCCACCTTGGAGATGGTAGGACCTGAAGTCGCCATTTTCAAAAAAACGGTAATCAAAGAACTAGAAAGGATTACTAAATATGTCCGTAAACCCACACCAAATCTTACTAAATTGGAAGTTACAGCACTTAAAGATCTAGGTAAAAATAATTCCATCATAATCAAACCTAGTGACAAAGCGGGAGGAATAGTGATTATGGACAGCTGTTCATACTCTCAGAAAGTAGAAAGAATGCTCCATATACCAGAGCACTATCAACCACCTCGCAGATCCGCTCTAAAAGATCTTCAGACCAGAATAGAAGCCAGTACATCCAAAGCCTTCATGGATGGTTACATCTGTCAAAAAGAACTGGATTTTTTAAATAAGAACAATGTGGTCACTCCAACTCTCTATGGTGTTCCAAAAACCCATAAAAATACACTGGATCCTCCTTTGCGTCCTATTATATCGTCTATCAATTCATGCACAGAACCACTCTCACAATATGTAGATTAATTTCTATGTCCTCTGACCAAATTATATCGGTCATACATCAAGGACACGGGCCACATGATTTCAACTGTGGAACATATGCCTTTTAATAAAGAGAGTCAACTTTTGGTCACCCTAGATATAGAGTCTCTCTATACAAACATACCCCAGAATCGAGCTATGGAGGCGGTGGTAGCCCTCCTCAACAGATCATCGGGTGAGAGACCCAATACTTTTATCTTGGAATGTTTAGATATAGTACTTCACTACAACTTTTTTGAATTCAAAGAAAACCTGTATAAACAAATACAAGGTACCAGTATGGGAGCTTCATGTGCACCGAGTGTGGCCAATAGTTACATGGGGGAGTTTGAGCTAAAACACATCTACAACAAAATGGCTCCTTTCTATGAAAATATCAACACCTGGCACAGATTCATAGATGATATCTTTTTTGTTTGGACAGGAACTGAAGATGACCTAAACCAGTTCATTGAATGGTTTAACCACAGTGAGTATAATTTAAAATTCACTGCAAAATATTCACCAGAAAAGGTGGAATTTCTGGATATCTGGATAAAAAGTGGTAATGAGAACATCGAAGTTAGCCTCTACCGCAAACCCACTGCAAAGAATACAATCCTGCCACATGCTAGCTTCCACCCCTCCTGTCAAAAGGACTCCATCCCTTTCGGGGAGTTTCTCAGAATTAGGCGCAATTGTACGAATATACATGATTATAACATACATGCAGAAGATTTTAAAAAAAGACTCATACTTAGAGGCTATCCCAAACGCCTCATTAAGCAGTCTATGAGAAGAGCTAAATACTACAATCGTGACATCCTTATCTCAGGCAATAAGGAAAAAGCCCATGGAACGACTAGTATGTGTGGTTAACCACACATGTTATAATCAGAAACTACAGCAAATACTAAACAAAAACTGGAAAATCCTTAACACCAATGAAAGTAGTAAAATTCTTGAAAAACCCATAGTGGCTTTTAGAAGAAATGCCAATCTGCGAGACAAACTAGTCCATAGCAGAATGAAGCATAATAACACCTTAGCTGTACAGAACACCATTGATGGCCTACCACAGATCTTAGGAAATCACATGTGTGGTACATGCCATGCATGCCCTACAGCAATTACAACGGAAACATGGACATATGGCACAAGAAGCGGTAGGCTGAAAAGCCATACAAATTGTAGAAGTAACAACGTAATCTACATTATCCTTTGTCCTTGTGGTTTGGGCTACATAGGCGAAACTGGCCGTGAATTTCGAATCAGGCTCTCTGAGCATAAATCGGCCATCAGAACCCGAAAAGAACAAGCTCCCATGGTAAAACACTTTCTAGATCACAACCATGTTGAACATGATCTGAAATGGCTGATTCTTGAAAAAATAGCCTCGAGACCAGGACAAGAAATCAGCAAGGTGTGGAAAAACAGAGAGGCTTTCTGGATTTTCCACTGTGACACAGTTCGCAGGGGCCTAAATTAGGAGATAACTTGGATTATCACATAATACATCTATTTGGACTTGACCCCATATTTTACACTACTGACTTTGTCATAGGCTAGGAGACAATCATTACATTTAGGGTGTCCCTTAGTATTAGCTGAATCTTGAGTTTCTTTGTAGATATGTAGTATACACATTACTTTTTCTGCCCTACTGACTACACAAGATAGACCTCTGTATCATAGGCCCTTCTAGTAGGCTTTTGTGTCTAATGCACCTACATCTACTTTCTAGAATACCTAGTATATATTAATCGAATAAAACTGATAAGTCTGTTGAAAGATTTTTAGTACTATCTCCATACGGCACCCATAAATCGGCGCCCTCCTATATCTTACATGGTATAAATCTGGTATTTCCATCTATTCCAATATAGCACTGGCATGGATTTAATTTTATGTAGACGTTATTATCTTTGAGACTATTGGATAAGCATCCTTCTAAAATATAAAACCTCATTCTACGAGAGCCCGCTTTCTTAACCATTTAGAATGGTTACGAGATCAAACTCCCCTCAGAGATGGCGCTCAAATATACGAATACGCACTTAAGCTAGAACACGCCGTTCCGTAATCTCGCGAGAAAAGGATTACGATAAAATGCGTCTGACTCGCACTCCAATTTCTCGGCTGCTTCTGCTGTTTGCTTTCCGGCAAGATTTTCACGTAAACAGGTATGAACCCCCATTTTCAAACAGGGAACCCCCTTGCGCTGCTTTATTTTAAACCATTAGCCTATCTCGCGCTTTAGCTATTTGACAGTCGTTTTGCTCACTAGGTTTCACCTATTAAGCTAAATCCATAGATAAAAAACGGCTTTTCACTTTTATAGGAATCTTAGCAGGTTTCTTTTTGATTCGGTGGCCTCAGAGCATTTCACTCTTAAAAATAGGTTGCCTACATAATCTATAGGATATCGATTTAGGTAGTACATGCAAATAAGAACGTAGTGTTACCAAACAGTAATATAAGCTGTATTTTCAATCTCACATGGTCCTCCAAAGTCATAGTAAGCGCATAACGTGTTAGATCTATGACGGACACACGGTTTCCAGCAACCTTCATCATAGTGCAGTTAGAAGGCCCCCATTGTCCGTCAACCTTGTAATTTATAACCTATACACACTTAATCTGCATGACATCAGGGACACCACTATCGTTACGATAAGTATATCTTCACATTTTTTACAGATAACTTGGGACTGGATAGCCCTACCGATAAAGAATAAAAAGAAATCACTCTAGAAATACAGAGAAAATCAGACATTTGTTTTGGTTTTGCCTTTATGAACAACCACACGCCCTGACAAGGTAATTAAATCCATGGTATATACTTTACCTTACCACCCTGGCTCACTCTCTAAAAAGTCTAAAAAGTCTTTTATTTTCCTTCACAGTTTTTTGCGACTGGTATTTCAGAAACAGATATGGACATATAAATAAAAATCCCCCTTTGTGAATTTATCCTTGAATTGTAGCCGCTTTCAGGTATTTAGGCTCTCCTATCATTTTTTCATCTACGAGAGCTTTAAAGAGAACAGCATTAATAACAAAAATACTCTTCCTTTTAGAAATTGATACCGCTGTATCATATTGCACAGATGGGTTCTACAGCGTTCTATGTGCATTTTGTTCTTTGACTCATAGGTCAGCCGCCTTAAGTATTTCTACCTAGGTGTGCATGCTCCAACCTACCATCACACACTTTTTATCTTCAGTTGACACATCCCTTCAATCTCTACCCTAACAACACCAATGGGCTTTTAATAGTTGGACCCTGTATTATGCATCACCCTTTCCTGCATGTTTCACACAGCTTTATTTGAAATACCTTTATGAGCATTGATAGCACTCAAGGCACCTAATAGCTTAATAAGCAGAGATAACTAATTTAAGGAAGTAATCTCCTTTTGAAATTAAATGCATTCCCTTTCAACTTGCCAATGCCATTTCCTTCGTCTTTTCTGCAGACATCCAGACTTCTTTTGTATATATTTCAATTTTTAATTAATTGCAGTCGGTCCTGAAGAAGGTGGTCTCCCACTGAAACGCGCGTTAACCGGGATCTTGTCTCCATCACAGTGATATTGAAGATTGTTATCTTCCATCTTGTCAATCTGAAAAAATCTGACCAATTCAAGGGTCCTTTGCTTTTCCTTCCCAATTGTTTCCTCTAGCACTTACATTTTTTTCGTGAATGAATGCAAGTATGAATGGTTAGTAAGTGTTTTTTTATGTCTCTGTCTAGGATGTTATAGAATTTCATGTCTTTGATGTCTAGGATGTTATTTTTTATTACATGAACTATGTAACATGTTTGCACCAAAATTGTAAGTGAATCCAAAAAAATGAAAAAAATGCTTCTGTTCGTTTTAATTATGAATATAAAAATCTTTTTGATCTAAAAACTACAAAGGACTGATAATGTATTTATAAAGACAATGGTATAATCTGAAATGACATTTGGCATGTTATTCTGGCAATGCGGAATCTAAATAGATCAATCATTTACATATATAGGCCGGTTTAGAGGTCTGCGACCTTCTATTTTCATTGTTCTCTCCCTCCTCTAGGGCCTCAACTCATATAGGGAGAACCTTTGTTTCAATTTGTTTTTTCTCGGTCTTCACCGAAGGTTACTGCTCTCTAATCATTTTTTCTTTTCCCCCCTTGATTTGCTAACTAATGCTCACATAGCATGTGATTTCTGTACTAGAGGGTGGATTATACTGGGTCTATACATAAGATTAGACAATTATTCACTCATCAGCACAAGTTTTTCCCCCTTTTTCTTCCTTTGCTAGTTCCAGCTTTCGTCAATATAGGGTATTATCCCGTGCATAAATTTAAGTGTTCAAATTTCTATCTAACATTGGTCTGGGCCTATTTATATTATCTTTAGTCAACCCCAACCTCCAACAATATGGAAGGTTTAAAAACCTTTGGATTTACAGATGCTGATTTCTCGACATTAGTGGGACAGATAGCAGGTACCACTGGTAATATTGGCAGCCCTGCCAAAGACAGTGGTTAATGGAACAAACTCACCAATCTAAAGAAAAAAGCTAAAAGAATGGAGTCCCATGCCCATTACATGTTAGAGTACTTGAAAGCAGGAGTTATACCCTCAGGTCTTAGGGTCAGAAACATTCCCGCACTTTTTGTACAAGTGCACCAGTTCCTGGAGCGGTGGTCGCACATTGCGAACCGCTGCTCCAGGGACTGGATGATCCTGATCATTGAAACGGTTAAGGAAATGATACAGGTCCTTAACCAGGAAATTCTGGAACTGGAAGAGAAACTCAAAACTAATACCAGTGTAGAAGAAGGAAAAAATAAACTCTTGAATATGAACCAAGAACTACAGGACTTTGAAGAGTACCTTATAAAGAAAAAAACAGAAAAACTAAAAAAAGATATACGGTGGTTCTCTCAAGAGAAAATCTACCCCTATTTACAGAGCAACTTTTACCAACAAGAAGAATCAGATGTAGGACAGACGAACATGTATCCCCAGAAGAGACAGAAAATTGTTACTTTTTCAGATATCAACTCATCAGATTCGGACCATGAAAGTCCGCATCTTAACGAAGAGTATGACTACAACCCTAGAAGTCGTAGGGGATCTACATATAATCATCAGCAATTTGGCCATTCTTCTTTTTTAGAACAAGGCAGGGGCAGGGGACGAGCGAGATTTCAAAGGCAAGGCATGAACAATTACCGCCAGACAGAGCAAGTACATCCTCAGCCATATATGCGAACGAGAAACCAACAATATTGGAAGTCGCAGTAGACAACTTTGTAGAGAGAGAAAGCATACCCATCTTCAACCTCTCCAGACACCAACTGACAGCTGCAGAAAGTACGCTTCTTAGCAAGGGTTTGTCTTTTGTTCCCAGCACTTTTCCGGACATTTTCAACATGAATAAAGATTTGTTTTCCTTTTTCAGGAAAATTTGCTTACATAAATATATGTCGGACATAGTTCCAACAGAAGAGGAAATAAACTATTCAGGGTGTAAACCACCATCTAGATTTACCCCCACCTTGGAGATGGTAGGACCTGAAGTCGCCATTTTCAAAAAAACGGTAATCAAAGAACTAGAAAGGATTACTAAATATGTCCGTAAACCCCCACCAAATCTTACTAAATTGGAAGTTACAGCACTTAAAGATCTAGGTAAAAATAATTCCATCATAATCAAACCTAGTGACAAAGCGGGAGGAATAGTGATTATGGACAGCTGTTCATACTCTCAGAAAGTAGAAAGAATGCTCCATATACCAGAGCACTATCAACCACCTCGCAGATCCGCTCTAAAAGATCTTCAGACCAGAATAGAAGCCAGTACATCCAAAGCCTTCATGGATGGTTACATCTGTCAAAAAGAACTGGATTTTTTAAATAAGAACAATGTGGTCACTCCAACTCTCTATGGTGTTCCAAAAACCCATAAAAATACACTGGATCCTCCTTTGCGTCCTATTATATCGTCTATCAATTCATGCACAGAACCACTCTCACAATATGTAGATTAATTTCTATGTCCTCTGACCAAATTATATCGGTCATACATCAAGGACACGGGCCACATGATTTCAACTGTGGAACATATGCCTTTTAATAAAGAGAGTCAACTTTTGGTCACCCTAGATATAGAGTCTCTCTATACAAACATACCCCAGAATCGAGCTATGGAGGCGGTGGTAGCCCTCCTCAACAGATCATCGGGTGAGAGACCCAATACTTTTATCTTGGAATGTTTAGATATAGTACTTCACTACAACTTTTTTGAATTCAAAGAAAACCTGTATAAACAAATACAAGGTACCAGTATGGGAGCTTCATGTGCACCGAGTGTGGCCAATAGTTACATGGGGGAGTTTGAGCTAAAACACATCTACAACAAAATGGCTCCTTTCTATGAAAATATCAACACCTGGCACAGATTCATAGATGATATCTTTTTTGTTTGGACAGGAACTGAAGATGACCTAAACCAGTTCATTGAATGGTTTAACCACAGTGAGTATAATTTAAAATTCACTGCAAAATATTCACCAGAAAAGGTGGAATTTCTGGATATCTGGATAAAAAGTGGTAATGAGAACATCGAAGTTAGCCTCTACCGCAAACCCACTGCAAAGAATACAATCCTGCAACATGCTAGCTTCCACCCCTCCTGTCAAAAGGACTCCATCCCTTTCGGGGAGTTTCTCAGAATTAGGCGCAATTGTACGAATATACATGATTATAACATACATGCAGAAGATTTTAAAAAAAGACTCATACTTAGAGGCTATCCCAAACGCCTCATTAAGCAGTCTATGAGAAGAGCTAAATACTACAATCGTGACATCCTTATCTCAGGCAATAAGGAAAAAGCCCATGGAACGACTAGTATGTGTGGTTAACCACACATGTTATAATCAGAAACTACAGCAAATACTAAACAAAAACTGGAAAATCCTTAACACCAATGAAAGTAGTAAAATTCTTGAAAAACCCATAGTGGCTTTTAGAAGAAATGCCAATCTGCGAGACAAACTAGTCCATAGCAGAATGAAGCATAATAACACCTTAGCTGTACAGAACACCATTGATGGCCTACCACAGATCTTAGGAAATCACATGTGTGGTACATGCCATGCATGCCCTACAGCAATTACAACGGAAACATGGACATATGGCACAAGAAGCGGTAGGCTGAAAAGCCATACAAATTGTAGAAGTAACAACGTAATCTACATTATCCTTTGTCCTTGTGGTTTGGGCTACATAGGCGAAACTGGCCGTGAATTTCGAATCAGGCTCTCTGAGCATAAATCGGCCATCAGAACCCGAAAAGAACAAGCTCCCATGGTAAAACACTTTCTAGATCACAACCATGTTGAACATGATCTGAAATGGCTGATTCTTGAAAAAATAGCCTCGAGACCAGGACAAGAAATCAGCAAGGTGTGGAAAAACAGAGAGGCTTTCTGGATTTTCCACTGTGACACAGTTCGCAGGGGCCTAAATTAGGAGATAACTTGGATTATCACATAATACATCTATTTGGACTTGACCCCATATTTTACACTACTGACTTTGTCATAGGCTAGGAGACAATCATTACATTTAGGGTGTCCCTTAGTATTAGCTGAATCTTGAGTTTCTTTGTAGATATGTAGTATACACATTACTTTTTCTGCCCTACTGACTACACAAGATAGACCTCTGTATCATAGGCCCTTCTAGTAGGCTTTTGTGTCTAATGCACCTACATCTACTTTCTAGAATACCTAGTATATATTAATCGAATAAAACTGATAAGTCTGTTGAAAGATTTTTAGTACTATCTCCATACGGCACCCATAAATCGGCGCCCTCCTATATCTTACATGGTATAAATCTGGTATTTCCATCTATTCCAATATAGCACTGGCATGGATTTAATTTTATGTAGACGTTATTATCTTTGAGACTATTGGATAAGCATCCTTCTAAAATATAAAACCTCATTCTACGAGAGCCCGCTTTCTTAACCATTTAGAATGGTTACGAGATCAAACTCCCCTCAGAGATGGCGCTCAAATATACGAATAAGCACTTAAGCTAGAACACGCCGTTCCGTAATCTCGCGAGAAAAGGATTACGATAAAATGCGTCTGACTCGCACTCCAATTTCTCGGCTGCTTCTGCTGTTTGCTTTCCGGCAAGATTTTCACGTAAACAGGTATGAACCCCCATTTTCAAACAGGGAACCCCCTTGCGCTGCTTTATTTTAAACCATTAGCCTATCTCGCGCTTTAGCTATTTGACAGTCGTTTTGCTCACTAGGTTTCACCTATTAAGCTAAATCCATAGATAAAAAACGGCTTTTCACTTTTATAGGAATCTTAGCAGGTTTCTTTTTGATTCGGTGGCCTCAGAGCATTTCACTCTTAAAAATAGGTTGCCTACATAATCTATAGGATATCGATTTAGGTAGTACATGCAAATAAGAACGTAGTGTTACCAAACAGTAATATAAGCTGTATTTTCAATCTCACATGGTCCTCCAAAGTCATAGTAAGCGCATAACGTGTTAGATCTATGACGGACACACGGTTTCCAGCAACCTTCATCATAGTGCAGTTAGAAGGCCCCCATTGTCCGTCAACCTTGTAATTTATAACCTATACACACTTAATCTGCATGACATCAGGGACACCACTATCGTTACGATAAGTATATCTTCACATTTTTTACAGATAACTTGGGACTGGATAGCCCTACCGATAAAGAATAAAAAGAAATCACTCTAGAAATACAGAGAAAATCAGACATTTGTTTTGGTTTTGCCTTTATGAACAACCACACGCCCTGACAAGGTAATTAAATCCATGGTATATACTTTACCTTACCACCCTGGCTCACTCTCTAAAAAGTCTAAAAAGTCTTTTATTTTCCTTCACAGTTTTTTGCGACTGGTATTTCAGAAACAGATATGGACATATAAATAAAAATCCCCCTTTGTGAATTTATCCTTGAATTGTAGCCGCTTTCAGGTATTTAGGCTCTCCTATCATTTTTTCATCTACGAGAGCTTTAAAGAGAACAGCATTAATAACAAAAATACTCTTCCTTTTAGAAATTGATACCGCTGTATCATATTGCACAGATGGGTTCTACAGCGTTCTATGTGCATTTTGTTCTTTGACTCATAGGTCAGCCGCCTTAAGTATTTCTACCCAGGTGTGCATGCTCCAACCTACCATCACACACTTTTTATCTTCAGTTGACACATCCCTTCAATCTCTACCCTAACAACACCAATGGGCTTTATAATAGTTGGACCCTGTATTATGCATCACCCTTTCCTGCATGTTTCACACAGCTTTATTTGAAATACCTTTATGAGCATTGATAGCACTCATGGCATCTAATAGCTTAATAAGCAGAGATAACTAATTTAAGGAAGTAATCTCCTTTTGAAATTAAATGCATTCCCTTTCAACTTGCCAATGCCTTTTCCTTTGTCTTTTCTGCAGACATCCAGACTTCTTTTGTATATATTTCAATTTTTAATTAATTGCAGTCGGTCCTGAAGAAGGTGGTCTCCCACTGAAACGCGCGTTGACCGCGATCTTGTCTCCATCACAGTGATATTGAAGATTGTTATCTTCCATCTTGTCAATCTGAAAAAATCTGACCAATTCAAGGGTCCTTTGCTTTTCCTTCCCAATTGTTTCCTCTAGTACTTAAATTTTTTTCTTGAATGAATGCAAGTATGAATGGTTAGTAAGTGGTTTTTTATGTCTCTGTCTAGGATGTTATAGAAATTCATGTCTTTGATGTCTAGGATGTTATTTTTTATTACATGAACTATGTAACATGTTTGCACCAAAATTGTAAGTGAATCCAAAAAAAAGAAAAAAATGCTTCTGTTTGTTTTAATTATGAATAAAAAAATCTTTTTTGATCTAAAAACTACAAAGGACTGATAATGTATTTATAAAGACAATGGTATAATCTGAAATGACATTTGGCATGTTATTCTGGCAATGCGGAATCTAAGTAGATCAATCATTTAAATATATAGGCCAGTTTAGAGGTCTGCTACCTTCTATTTTCATTGTTCTCTCCCTCCTCTAGGGCCTCAACTCATATAGGGAGAACCTTTGTTTCAATTTATATGTTCTATATAAGACTGAACTCTTCAAAGGAAACAATCTACCTCCGAATCCTTAACAATATTGAGCCTAAACCATTCCTCATAAGCACCTCTTTAAGAGGCATTTAGCCAGTGCAAACCCTGAACTTGGTACCCCGAATCAAATTTCTGAACTTGTTCACATTTAAAAATGGCAAGTAATTCCGTCTTAGTTGCTGAATAGCTATACATTGAACCAAGTAAACTGTTACAGGGCACAGGTTATCAACGCCATACCTTGTTTTAAATAAGTACAACACCAACAACCTTGAAGCTTGCGTCCATGACAATGATGGTAGCCTCACCCAGAACATAAGGTTGTAAATAAGCAGCCATATAATTTCTTTTGTGCCAAATTGAATTAATCAGTGCACATGCCACACCACGTATACTCCACCCCTTTGGCAACTAAACCCCTCATATTTCCGATATTGTCACCATAATTGTTAATAAACTTACTGTGATATTGTTCCATCCCAAAGATGGATGCCAACTCCTCCTTGGTGGATAGTTCACTTAAATCTTTAATAATGTTGACTAAATCAGTCTTTAGACTAATGCTTTTCTTAGTAATGTGCTATCCCACACAGTTCACCTCACTCATACCAAATCTTCATTTTATGAGCTTAGTGTAAAACCAGTCTCCAGCAACATCCTTAGTACCAATCTCACTTGCTCATCATGTTGACTCCTGGTGCTACTACAAATCAAAATATCATCCTGCTAACACCTCATCCTTATGAGTTCTCTCAAGATCAATGTCATGGCCCATTGAAAAACCAAGGCAGACGTTATTAAACCAAATGGGTTTTGTGTAAACTGAAATGAACTAAGAGAGGTAACAAATGGCGTTGACTCTTGTGAATCATTGTCTAGCAAAATTTAGTGATATGCTGAGGTAATAGCTAGGGTGATAAAGTATCTTTCCCCCTTCAAAATCATCATAATTTAATAAATATTCAGAAGAGGATACTCACCACCACCACACCCCATTGATTTTAAGTCAGCACCCAGGCAAATCCCTCCACCAGCCTTCCTTGAAACCACAATTGGAGTGATCTATTTGGATATTTCACCTGGTACTATCAACCCTGAATCAGTCAGGTGATCTAATCCTTACACACTTCATCTTGCATGCTTAATGATATGAGTTCTAACTGTGAAGTTACAGCTGGTGCCCTGCTCTTTAGCTTGATCTAGTATTTATAACCCTTCAAACAACCTAGGTCTTACCTAAAGATGTCATTAAACTCTGTCATAAATGGGGTTATTTCCTCACACACATCTTGAACTTGCAACTGGGATGTGGCATACAAATTCACTCCTAGAAAAGTTTTATGTGGTCATCTTATAATATCTACACATAGAGAAATCTTTGGCCATAGATTCAAAGACAAATTGTGCCTTATACACAAGGGCTTTAATCAATGTGTACCTTCATTTTGCTTGCTTGTATCTTTTACATATATCAACTTATAAATCCATATACCAATAACATACATGTGTATAACATTTGCTACACAAAAAGAGTAGTACTTTAACTCAAAGTCAAGGGTGAAGGAAATACAGACTAAAATGCTGACTAAAAAACAAATTAAACACTTAGGGGCCGATTAGGGTTGAGGTGCTGGGACCGGCCGCCAGTGGTGCGGCGGATCCGCACCGGCAATTAGGATGCCACCGCCACCATGGCGGTGGCATCCTCTATTCCCAGCAGTGTGGCGGGCGTTGCTCACAGCACCGCCCGCCACAATGATGGGAATGCACATCGTGCCTTGGCGTACACAGGGTGACAGGCACCTGCCACTTTGTCTGTGCAAATGCAGGGGGGTACCATAGGTACCCCCCATGTGCCCCCCAACCTCCAACATCCTGGGGGCCCGCAACGGGCCCCCAACTGCAAAATCCGCATGCCTTTCCAAGGCGGAAAGGCTGCTATCCCCTCCCATGGTAATATGGATGGCAGTGTCTAGCAGATACCGCCACCATATTCAACCCTTTTCCGCCCGGTCGACTCGTCGACCGGGCGGAAAAGCGGCTGACTGTCTTCACGTCCACCGTGGTACCCCCCCGCCATCATGATATGGCAGGGGTCTATTATGATGTCTGGCGCAACGCCACCGCCCGACATCATAATAGACCCCTTATTTTGAACTTCTTTAAATACACTTGGTAACAAACAATGTAAACCTTGATGAAGGTTGTTACCATTGGTAAAACCCCCCAACATTGCTACTCTGTCATTTACTTCTTCTTTGGTTATCAGCGGGCCAGTCCCTCTTCCAAGTGCTGTCCATACTCTGACCCCTTACTCCTGTCATTTGATCTTCTAGTTTCTAGATGAAGGCTGTGTGCTCTGCATATTCAAATGGATTTCTCCCATCACATCGGTTTCCTGGGCAGTTACTATGATCTAAGGTTTGCGCAGGGATATAATTGACACACAGATCTTGCTAGGACTCATGGGAATTTTATGTGGTGCGTGTTAGTCATGATTCATCAGGACCTCCAAGTGCCGGAAGTTTTTACAACACAGTGCAATTAAATATCAGAACTTTTGTAGTTTAGTTGAACAAAAGGTCTGTGATGTACACTATAATTGCCCCAATTTAAGTGAAGAGTTTATGCTGAGTTCAACAGTCTCAATATAATCGGGTCCATACAAATATATTGCCAATATTGTTGATCTACTGATTTGCCCATTCCTGCACGGTTATAATTGATGACATATATTCATCATCGGGAGGATCGGGAGCGGATGCATAGGACTCAGGAGCAATCCAACACATGTCACAAGGTGACAAAATTTTGGATTCCCTCCGCCCCCTTCCCCCATGGGACAAGTTGGCTATTTAATTAGGGCTTCACCTTTGGAAGCATTTTAGGAAGTGAAGTGTGGCCTTCGCCACACCCACACAGTGGTAACATCTTACCAACGTTTGGTAAGAACGGAGCCCCCATATATTACTAGGTCCTGATGAATGCCATGGACCCAACTGGGCCGCTTTGGCAGCAACATGTTGACCACTCACAAGACGGTTAGGGGACACTAATCACCCCAATCACCGTCACATACATTTTAATATCATATAGTTTTCAGTCACATTAAAAAACACTTCTGATTACTATAATGATTTTTAACCCCACTCACAACTTCACGGGCCCCCACTTAGTCATTTAGAAGTGCATTCTTGTCATCAAGTGTATGCCCGCCCTCTATCAAACGAAGGTTTTAGAGGGCGAGGACTGGTCAATGATGAAGCATGACACCAGGTGGTGTGTGAGACCAGTCCGTAACTTTTTGTGAGATGCCCACACTCACGACGTTCTTGTAACTCGTTTGGGTTATCACACTAGGAGCAGCTCTTTTGTGGTAAACATTTAATATTGGAGGCTGCTGGCTCCTAGAACCCCATGCCTCTTTTTCCCCCCTCCACATATATAGTGGAGTCCTTTTGTGATTTAATATATTCATCATCATCATCATACTTTATTTCGGCTGGAATGCTGATTCAAGTCTGCCTGAAAGTTGGGAAGATGGTTATTTTAGCACCATAAACCCTTCATTGATGCTATTTGCAGGAAAAAACACAGACGCTTTCTTCTGCATCACTTTTTTCCCAATTTTTCTCAAAACACTCAAATTTGGCTATATTTTGGCAAATTTCTTAGTCCCTCCAAGTGAATCCACAAACTCTGTATACCTTTAGACTTCCTAGGATGTTGGGAAAAAAAGAATACCTTATGTTGAGAAAAAGTTATAGAGCCCTAATCATAAACTACCTCAAATAGCCAGAGAAGGGCTCAGCACTGGGGTTTGGGGGGGGGGGGGGCTCTGCAGCTAAGGGTTTAATCCTATTCAGGTCTTCAATGCAGACAACAACTTTTTTGTAAATAAGGAATGCCTCAACAGTACCCTATGATACAAACAGATGAGGATTACACTTCCAACCTGTCGCAATGACTGTGCCTGAGGAGGAAGGAGGATTGCTTTCTTGGAGCTACCTTGGTGGTAGACCAGCGTGGTCCATTCATGGCTTGTTAGGTGAATGGCTACCCTGTATCATCCTTGATATATATAGGTACTACCCGCTCTATTGTGAGAACAACAGAGATTCCCAACCTACCCCTCTATGGAAAAAGAATCCAAGTTGTAGGAGTTGCAGACAAACAAAAATAACCAGCCCTGTTACTGAAGCTGTACTCATTCAAATAGGGTCCTTTCAGGAGAATCAGATTTTTTGTTTCAGATTCCATGTGAGGCTGAGTGGTTTACTGCCATTGATTAGTGCCAAGCTTCTTTCCCAAATACATTACATGAGGACAGTCAGTTCCTCTTCGCATTTTGGTGCGGAAGGCATGTTTTGGCATAGTGTGAGTCTCACAAGGATATATCGAGAGTCCATCCATCTTTAAACAGATTCCTAAAAAGAATCTGGAGCCCCTGGTAATGCCCTGTTATTCAGTCTTGATCTAGTATATTGATGAACTGTTAGTGGTGTCAAATACGTAGGAACCTGTATACAAGATACTATTGCATTGTTGAACCACTTAGCTGAGAATGGACATAAAATATCTCCAACAAAGTTGCATTAATGTAACAGAGAAGTCCTGTACCTTGGACATCACACGGTGAAAGGAGCAAGGTAGGTGTCACAAGAGAAAATCTCAGTCACATTAAAAAACACTTCTGATTACTATAATGATTTTTAACCCCACTCACAACTTCACGGGCCCCCACTTAGTCATTTAGAAGTGCATTCTTGTCATCAAGTGTATGCCCGCCCTCTATCAAACGAAGGTTTTAGAGGGCGAGGACTGGTCAATGATGAAGCATGACACCAGGTGGTGTGTGAGACCAGTCCGTAACTTTTTGTGAGATGCCCACACTCACGACGTTCTTGTAACT
The DNA here is from genome assembly GCF_964204655.1 of Triturus cristatus. Lineage (NCBI taxonomy): Eukaryota > Metazoa > Chordata > Amphibia > Caudata > Salamandridae > Triturus > Triturus cristatus. The sequence continues at coordinate 656,686,394 of NC_140594.1, forward strand.
CGTTTGGGTTATCACACTAGGAGCAGCTCTTTTGTGGTAAACATTTAATATTGGAGGCTGCTAGCTCCTAGAACCCCATGCCTCTTTTTCCCCCCTCCACATATATAGTGGAGTCCTTTTGTGATTTAATATATTCATCATCATCATCATACTTTATTTCGGCTGGAATGCTGATTCAAGTCTGCCTGAAAGTTGGGAAGATGGTTATTTTAGCACCATAAACCCTTCATTGATGCTATTTGCAGGAAAAAACACAGACGCTTTCTTCTGCATCACTTTTTTCCCAATTTTTCTCAAAACACTCAAATTTGGCTATATTTTGGCAAATTTCTTAGTCCCTCCAAGTGAATCCACAAACTCTGTATACCTTTAGACTTCCTAGGATGTTGGGAAAAAAAGAATACCTTATGTTGAGAAAAAGTTATAGAGCCCTAATCATAAACTACCTCAAATAGCCAGAGAAGGGCTCAGCACTGGGGTTTGGGGGGGGGGGGGCTCTGCAGCTAAGGGTTTAATCCTATTCAGGTCTTCAATGCAGACAACAACTTTTTTGTAAATAAGGAATGCCTCAACAGTACCCTATGATACAAACAGATGAGGATTACACTTCCAACCTGTCGCAATGACTGTGCCTGAGGAGGAAGGAGGATTGCTTTCTTGGAGCTACCTTGGTGGTAGACCAGCGTGGTCCATTCATGGCTTGTTAGGTGAATGGCTACCCTGTATCATCCTTGATATATATAGGTACTACCCGCTCTATTGTGAGAACAACAGAGATTCCCAACCTACCCCTCTATGGAAAAAGAATCCAAGTTGTAGGAGTTGCAGACAAACAAAAATAACCAGCCCTGTTACTGAAGCTGTACTCATTCAAATAGGGTCCTTTCAGGAGAATCAGATTTTTTGTTTCAGATTCCATGTGAGGCCGAGTGGTTTACTGCCATTGATTAGTGCCAAGCTTCTTTCCCAAATACATTACATGAGGACAGTCAGTTCCTCTTCGCATTTTGGTGCGGAAGGCATGTTTTGGCATAGTGTGAGTCTCACAAGGATATATGGAGAGTCCATCCATCTTTAAACAGATTCCTAAAAAGAATCTGGAGCCCCTGGTAATGCCCTGTTATTCAGTCTTGATCTAGTATATTGATGAACTGTTAGTGGTGTCAAATTCGTAGGAACCTGTATACAAGATACTATTGCATTGTTGAACCACTTAGCTGAGAATGGACATAAAATATCTCCAACAAAGTTGCATTAATGTAACAGAGAAGTCCTGTACCTTGGACATCACATGGTGAAAGGAGCAAGGTAGGTGTCACAAGAGAAAATCTCAGTCACATTAAAAAACACTTCTGATTACTATAATGATTTTTAACCCCACTCACAACTTCACGGGCCCCCACTTAGTCATTTAGAAGTGCATTCTTGTCATCAAGTGTATGCCCGCCCTCTATCAAACGAAGGTTTTAGAGGGCGAGGACTGGTCAATGATGAAGCATGACACCAGGTGGTGTGTGAGACCAGTCCGTAACTTTTTGTGAGATGCCCACACTCACGACGTTCTTGTAACTCGTTTGGGTTATCACACTAGGAGCAGCTCTTTTGTGGTAAACATTTAATATTGGAGGCTGCTGGCTCCTAGAACCCCATGCCTCTTTTTCCCCCCTCCACATATATAGTGGAGTCCTTTTGTGATTTAATATATTCATCATCATCATCATACTTTATTTCGGCTGGAATGCTGATTCAAGTCTGCCTGAAAGTTGGGAAGATGGTTATTTTAGCACCATAAACCCTTCATTGATGCTATTTGCAGGAAAAAACACAGACGCTTTCTTCTGCATCACTTTTTTCCCAATTTTTCTCAAAACACTCAAATTTGGCTATATTTTGGCAAATTTCTTAGTCCCTCCAAGTGAATCCACAAACTCTGTATACCTTTAGACTTCCTAGGATGTTGGGAAAAAAAGAATACCTTATGTTGAGAAAAAGTTATAGAGCCCTAATCATAAACTACCTCAAATAGCCAGAGAAGGGCTCAGCACTGGGGTTTGGGGGGGGGGGGGGGCTCTGCAGCTAAGGGTTTAATCCTATTCAGGTCTTCAATGCAGACAACAACTTTTTTGTAAATAAGGAATGCCTCAACAGTACCCTATGATACAAACAGATGAGGATTACACTTCCAACCTGTCGCAATGACTGTGCCTGAGGAGGAAGGAGGATTGCTTTCTTGGAGCTACCTTGGTGGTAGACCAGCGTGGTCCATTCATGGCTTGTTAGGTGAATGGCTACCCTGTATCATCCTTGATATATATAGGTACTACCCGCTCTATTGTGAGAACAACAGAGATTCCCAACCTACCCCTCTATGGAAAAAGAATCCAAGTTGTAGGAGTTGCAGACAAACAAAAATAACCAGCCCTGTTACTGAAGCTGTACTCATTCAAATAGGGTCCTTTCAGGAGAATCAGATTTTTTGTTTCAGATTCCATGTGAGGCCGAGTGGTTTACTGCCATTGATTAGTGCCAAGCTTCTTTCCCAAATACATTACATGAGGACAGTCAGTTCCTCTTCGCATTTTGGTGCGGAAGGCATGTTTTGGCATAGTGTGAGTCTCACAAGGATATATCGAGAGTCCATCCATCTTTAAACAGATTCCTAAAAAGAATCTGGAGCCCCTGGTAATGCCCTGTTATTCAGTCTTGATCTAGTATATTGATGAACTGTTAGTGGTGTCAAATACGTAGGAACCTGTATACAAGATACTATTGCATTGTTGAACCACTTAGCTGAGAATGGACATAAAATATCTCCAACAAAGTTGCATTAATGTAACAGAGAAGTCCTGTACCTTGGACATCACATGGTGAAAGGAGCAAGGTAGGTGTCACAAGAGAAAATCTCAGTCACATTAAAAAACACTTCTGATTACTATAATGATTTTTAACCCCACTCACAACTTCACGGGCCCCCACTTAGTCATTTAGAAGTGCATTCTTGTCATCAAGTGTATGCCCACCCTCTATCAAACGAAGGTTTTAGAGGGCGAGGACTGGTCAATGATGAAGCATGACACCAGGTGGTGTGTGAGACCAGTCCGTAACTTTTTGTGAGATGCCCACACTCACGACGTTCTTGTAACTCGTTTGGGTTATCACACTAGGAGCAGCTCTTTTGTGGTAAACATTTAATATTGGAGGCTGCTAGCTCCTAGAACCCCATGCCTCTTTTTCCCCCCTCCACATATATAGTGGAGTCCTTTTGTGATTTAATATATTCATCATCATCATCATACTTTATTTCGGCTGGAATGCTGATTCAAGTCTGCCTGAAAGTTGGGAAGATGGTTATTTTAGCACCATAAACCCTTCATTGATGCTATTTGCAGGAAAAAACACAGACGCTTTCTTCTGCATCACTTTTTTCCCAATTTTTCTCAAAACACTCAAATTTGGCTATATTTTGGCAAATTTCTTAGTCCCTCCAAGTGAATCCACAAACTCTGTATACCTTTAGACTTCCTAGGATGTTGGGAAAAAAAGAATACCTTATGTTGAGAAAAAGTTATAGAGCCCTAATCATAAACTACCTCAAATAGCCAGAGAAGGGCTCAGCACTGGGGGGTGGGGGGGGGGGGGGGGGGCTCTGCAGCTAAGGGTTTAATCCTATTCAGGTCTTCAATGCAGACAACAACTTTTTTGTAAATAAGGAATGCCTCAACAGTACCCTATGATACAAACAGATGAGGATTACACTTCCAACCTGTCGCAATGACTGTGCCTGAGGAGGAAGGAGGATTGCTTTCTTGGAGCTACCTTGGTGGTAGACCAGCGTGGTCCATTCATGGCTTGTTAGGTGAATGGCTACCCTGTATCATCCTTGATATATATAGGTACTACCCGCTCTATTGTGAGAACAACAGAGATTCCCAACCTACCCCTCTATGGAAAAAGAATCCAAGTTGTAGGAGTTGCAGACAAACAAAAATAACCAGCCCTGTTACTGAAGCTGTACTCATTCAAATAGGGTCCTTTCAGGAGAATCAGATTTTTTGTTTCAGATTCCATGTGAGGCCGAGTGGTTTACTGCCATTGATTAGTGCCAAGCTTCTTTCCCAAATACATTACATGAGGACAGTCAGTTCCTCTTCGCATTTTGGTGCGGAAGGCATGTTTTGGCATAGTGTGAGTCTCACAAGGATATATGGAGAGTCCATCCATCTTTAAACAGATTCCTAAAAAGAATCTGAAGCCCCTGGTAATGTCCTGTTATTCAGTCTTGATCTAGTATAGTGATGAACTGTTAGTGGTGTCAAATACGTAGGAACCTGTATACAAGATACTATTGCATTGTTGAACCACTTAGCTGAGAATGGACATAAAATATCTCCAACAAAGTTGCATTAATGTAACAGAGAAGTCCTGTACCTTGGACATCACATGGTGAAAGGAGCAAGGTAGGTGTCACAAGAGAAAATCTCAGCGATTCTGCAAATAAATCTGCCAGCAACTCAGAAAGATGTCAGGATGGTATTGGGAATGATGGGCTACTGTCGACAGCGGATTCCCAACTTATCCCTAGTAGCTAAGCCTTTACAGAGGCTGACACACAAGGATATGTCAGATCTGGTACCACTGGATAACATTTGCATGCATGCTGTCTCAGGGATGAGAGAAAGTTTCTGTCGTACACCAGCACTGGAAATGCCTGATTACAGTAAGTGGCTCACTTTGTTTTTGCAGTGAGAAGGAGGGCTGTGCTCTCTCAGTGCCTACTCAGGTGCACGGTAATGCTCACTGACATGTTGCTTAGTTTTTAGCTACATTTGATCCAGTAGCTGCTGCTTTACCCAGCTGTCTCAAAGCCATGGCCTCCACAGGTGTCAGCATTGTGCAGTTTGAGAGCATTGTTATGGGTCATCCTCTAGTAGTTTTTGTCTCCCACTCTGTGGAAATATTTTTGACCCATACCCATACTGAGACCAAACATCTTCCCAATAGCAGTTTGACCAAATATGAGCAAGCCATACTTGGGGCAGATAATATGACCCTCAAGAGATCTACAACACATTAAATCCTGCAAATATACTGCCTAGTCTTGTAAATGATGTTATTTGGGGTGAAGTTGAGCATGACTGTCTTGATGTTACTGAGCTATGCACCAAGCCAAGACCTGACATACAAGATGTGCCACTACCGATATCAGATTATGTAATGTTTGTTGATGGTTCCTGTTTATGAGACCAAGAAGTCTGAGAGCTGCCTATGCAGTTTGCACTGTGCTAGGTGTGGGCGGACCTCCTGGCTTCAAGGAGTGTGTTCTGCCCAAGTGACTGAATTAATTGATCTTACCATGCTGTGTTTCATATCAGCTGAAAGTGACCATTTTCTCTGGTAGTCAGTGTGGCTTTGATGTCGTCCCCGACTTCGGAGAGTTATGGTCACAGCGGAGATTAATGACCTCCTCAGAATCCCTGATTAGTAATGGAAAAAGTGTGCATAACTTGTTGAAGTCACTACACCTACCTGCCAGGATTGCAGCTATGAAATGCTCTGCACACCGCAAAGGAGACGATTATGTTACTGTGGCAGCAGGTAGGCTGATGGGATTGCCAGATATTGTGCCTTAAATGCTTGTACTTTTAATGGTAAATATCGAAATGAGGGAAGAGATGAGACCAAGTACAACCTCTTGTTACACACAGCTGATGCACGGGAGTAAGTTAAGCGACTTCAGGAGGAACTGTTAGAAGCAGAACATCAGGGCTCGGTTAGAGCAGGTTGTGTCAAGAGAGATGAAGATGACATTTGGGTTTCAAGAAATGGATGACCTGTGTTAGTAGACAGCCTGTTACCCCAATCGCGAGACACTATCATGGACCTGCTCATGTAGGTAGAGATGCTATGGTTCATCTGTTTTGGCAGACATGGTTCAATCTTAGGTTCAGAAAGGGTTCAGTCACAGGTGTGTTGTGTTTCAGCAAATGGATGTAGTAAGAAGAACTGCAGTAACACTGAGTCACATAGGGAAATCAGGAGGTCCCTTTAATAGGATGCAACTGGACTTTATCAAGAGGCCTGTAAGCAATGGGCTTTCTTGGTGATTGTGTGCATCTTTTCATGTTGGGTTAAAGCTTACCCGACTAGGATAAATGACGGTCTAACAGCAGCTAAGTTGTTGTTGAGGGATTTAATTTTGAGATTTGGATGCCGACATCTCTGGAATCAGACAGAGGAACTCATTTTAATAATGAGGATCTGAAGATATTGTGTGCAGCATTGTCAGTGGAGCAGCAACTTAACAGCAGCTACCTACCTGAGGCTTCAGGCCTCGTGGAGCAAGTCAATGGGATGCTGAAATCCAGACTTACTAAGGTGTGTGCTTAGACATCTCAAAAGTGGCCTGATGCGTTACCCCTTGTGTTGATGACCCTTCGGAGTACCCCCGATAGGAGGACAGGATTATCTTCCATTGAGATAATCATGGGTATAACAATGAGATTGCCAGCTGTGCCTGCAAATAAGTTTATGAACATTACAAATGACATGGTTCTTGATTACTGCAAATGACTGGCTGATGTGGTGTGTTCTGAGTCTCATCAAGTTGGAGAGACTAGAGCCTAGCTTCATCAGGAGCAGTGCCATGACCTCAGTCCCAGAGACTGAATTATGGTGAAGAAGGAAATGTGCAAAACATGTTTGGAGCTGTGGTGGCAAAGACCTTACTGGGCCATCTTGATCACTACAACAGCTGTGAAGTGCAGAGGTCTCCCCAATTGGGTGCATGCCGTGCATACTCGCAGAATCCCGTGCCCCCTTGATGATGTAACGGCACCTCTCCCTGAAGTGGTTGCAGTGAGACAAAGGGAGGAGGTTAGTCCAACTGTTGGGGATCAGCCAGAGTCTGGGACAGCACATGTTTGGCCTGAAGCGAGTGTGAATGAGTCAACAGTTGAAGTCGGAACAAGAGGGTCCCATCCTGTTGTGTTGGCTGCATCAGAATCACCAGACCCTGGTGAAGGGTCTAGTGCCTGGAGACCAGTGGCCTAGAGGACAAGAGGACAGACGACAAGGTTTGCTAGAAGGATATATGCCACATACTATCTCAGAAGATACTGAGGAATCTGACCTAAGTGACAGTGATAATGAAGGGACAGTAGTATGGAGATCAAAGAGTGCAAGAGTACCCTGTCAGAGGTATTCTTTACCTGAATGAACATATCTTGCAATAAAAGCCCACATGAAAGAGTTTTGGTACTAATTTAGCTGAACCTTCGTGATTCCATAATTGTGGTAGAACTATATTTTGACGTTACTTTGTCACAGAAAAGACTTACTCACACTGTCCTTAATTTGCTTTCAAGATTTAACTTTGAAATGAGTTTTTGAACAGAGACTTTACAAATAGAGTTTGCTAAAAGCATTAAGAAAAGCGCCCAGGCCTAAGTCTGCTCAAGATGCTTAAGGCTGCCACTTACAAGAAGGAGTCATGCTAATGAAGACTCACTTAGACCTTGTAAATACTATGATTGCATTTTAATTACATGGACAATGCTTGCTATTTGCTCAGTTGGAAACTAACCGAAAGACTTTTGCTGCTTTTCACACAAACGGTCTTGTTTCAGAAAGGTTATGGAACCTAATAATAACACAAATAGTTGCAGGTACATAATAGCAGGTGTATTGATGATTGCAAGTGTAGCACTAATTATGCTACTTCTGGTATTACGCTCACCCACTTCATCTAGTTTAGAGCGGACTAGGGCTATATTTACTCCTAAGACCCCACTTTCTACTGATGATAAAATGCACTCACCCAACGATAAAGGTTTACACATAGATGCTTCTATACAAGACCTTTCTTCAAATGTTTACTATGAATTGCTTTATGAGTACATTGACACTATGGGTGCTAGGGATTGTAGCGTTTGTACGCAATTGCCTGCATCAGCTGAAGACAGAATCAGCTACCATCACATTCCTCTGATTTATGGTGCTACGTTTAGCTTGTTAATGAGTCTTTTGTATGGCCAGGGTCATTTCCGGTATTATTTTTCAAATTATGATTTGATATTTATGTAGGTTCCCATACGTAAGCATTTGAATCATTACCCTGAAGCTAAACATATAGAGAGAGCTGAAGGATTTTTCAACCCCACCATGACACTGGACTCTGGTTATGTTCACCGAAACAATTTGATCTGTATCTTATTCAATGTAGAGAAGAGCTTTATACATTCAGTTGAGGACAGAAAGAGAGGAATGGAATCTAAATCAAAGGAAGTTAAAATGCGATATCAGTGGCCCAGAGAATAAATTGAGCATTAAGTAGCAGGGAATCAAGGTGCATTCATTTTAGAGTGGAGACAGAAAGGGAAATTATGCATAACTAGAGGAAAGTTCACAGCCGACTCAAAATTTGTGGGAAAGAGCGAATGTAAAAACACATTTGAAACTAAAGTACATTGGGAGTTATTATTAGGAAAGATCCTGCGACTCCCGGAGTTTATTATGTTTGTGGGAGGCGTGCATATTTTAGATTGCCAAAAGGATGGTATGGTACACGTTATTTAGGCATAGATTTTCCAAAGATTTCTCATGTGGAACATTTTGATGATCCTGTGTGGGAACAGAAGTCTAGACCCAAAAGAAGAATTAGTGCTTGATAAGTAGTAGGAGATATGTTTGGTACAATTATTCCATCTGTGGGTGAGCTTTTGAATGACATCAAAATTAGAAAATTGTCCACAATTGTAGATAGGTTGTCTACTAGTATAGCAGGTTATTTATTCATTGTAGATACTGCAATGGTAGCTGTGAGATCCATGGTTTTGCAGAACCGTCTTGCATTAGACCTCCTTCCAGCAAAGGAGGGTGGAGTCTGTTGGATGTTAAAGGTTCAACAATGCTGTACTTACATCCTTGACAAAAGTAAGGACTTGAAGGATATCAAAAACATAACTGACATGAATGAGGTTTGAAGGAGTTAGAAGCAACGGGTGCTTGGAAAGCAGTTGGAAATTGATTTTCTGCTATAGGCAGATGATTTGGAAACCTATAGTTGAATTATTGGAGGTTTCTTGAAGCCCCTTGTGATAATTTGTCTTTGTGCAATATTCCTGGTATTGATCTATAAGGGATACAAATGGGCACAGGTGAAGAAGGGAACCAAGAGAAAAAGAGCAGATATAGCATTAGAAGACAGGCAAAGCAAATACTATGATGACATGAAACAACCGGAGGAATCTAGACAAACATTTATGAAGCCCATGAGGTTTTAAATGGTTCATCTGATAAAATATATATATTAATATCTTAATGTGATGGCTTGATTTGCCATGGGGGGATTGGAGTAGCGCAATTTTGGCTCCACCCTCACATGTCATAAATACGCAATATATCTGTGCACTAAGCACTACATGCTTGTGTGTACTAACATTATTAATGTAAAGTGTTACATTAGCACATTCACTGTAGCACTAGAAAATCAAACATCCTTATTAAAATGAAATATAGTCTATAGAGATTTGGTAAACCATGCTCACACTATTTAAATGTATTTACATTAGAAACGAGAGAGATTTACGTAAACGGGTGCACCAATGTTTTCGTATAGTATTCATAACGTAGTTCTCAGTCACACTTATATTTGTGCATTCAAAGTTACTTTATATTTAGTTAGGGTGCAATGTGAATCTAATGCTGAATGTATGTACTTACATGTGTCATTCATTTGTAGTTGTATGTGCACAAACACCACATATTAATGTGTACCATTGAGTAATATGCTTAAATTGACACAAGGGTATGCAGACATAATATGGAGTTTTTATTATAGACCTACATTAATATTGAGTTATAAATATCGTAGGGACAGAATATCGAAGTCAAGAATATCCTTGACCAGAATATTGACCTTAAGGTAAGTAATATTGTACGCAGTCACATGATCACGGTAGCGTTGCTCCAAGAGACGAATCTCATGACACAGACACTAGCGTTGCTCCGCAAGCGCTGGCGGGGTACGGTCCTGGGCATGACGTACTCAGGCTACGCCATGGAGGCACTTATTTGGGTAGCTCCTGGGACTCCTCCTCAAATTACGCACTCCAGGGTTGACCCGCAGGGCCTTTATGCTACCATGGAGGCAGTGCTGAATGGTTCGCCCCTGGCCTCCCTGTATGCCCCGAACTCGGATCAATCCAACTTCTTGCGACTGCTCATACCCTCGCTGCTTGCGGACCCTACGGTCCCCACATACTGGGGGGCTGATTTCAATGGGGTATGTGATCTCATCTTGGATCGCTCCCGCCCCCTCTCACAGAGGCGCAATCCATTGCACTAGCACACCACATGCAGGAAATGGCATTTCAAATGCAGGTACATGATGTATGGCGCAGATTACATCCACAGACGTGCGTATACTCTCATTCCTCGGCACTCCATGATTTACATAAGCGGATCGACATGGCGTTCTGCTACGGTAATGCTCTACACAATGTGGTACATGCTGAGTATTTAGCGCGCGCGCGCTTTCGGACCATACACCCTTGCAACTGAACCTGACCTGGGGTACTCAACATCCTGTGATCTCGACTTGGCGCTTGCCTGGGGCAGCACTCGCTGATTCCTCCTATCGGGCCATCCTACTGGAGGAGAATGAGGGGACTGCCTCGTCGGTGGGGGTGGAGTGGGACACCTTTAAGTCTGTTCTACGGGGCTATGCCATCAAGACCACATATGGGGCTCGTAAAGCCCTGACTACGGAACTTGCCTCGCATGAGTCCGCGATCCAGAGTTATGAGCAGCGTATTCTGACTGATCCCCTGCTTGCCCCCTCCCACGCCCAGGCTCAATTGGCGTATAAGAACGCGATGGATGAGCTGTGTGCCTTGGATTACAGAACGGATTTGGCACGTAGGCACGGAGAGGGAGACAAGGCCGGGAAGCTCCTGGCATGGCTCCTCTGATCCGACACTTCCCAGCCTCCCATTACTACTATGTACAGGAGTGCTGGGGCCCTAGTGAACACACAGGCAACTATCAATCTCTCCTTTTATGAATACTACACTACGTTGTATGCAACCCCGGCCCCGCACGGCCCTGTTCGCATTCGGGAATTCTTGGAGGGAGTACAACTCCCACAGATCACCCCGGCACACCAAGATGCTCTAGAACAGCTCATTGCGCAGGTCGAGATCAAGGATGCCATCCGGCAGCTGGCGGCAGGCAAGACGCCGGGACGGATGGGTGGCCGTCAGAATTTTATCGTACCTTCTCTGCACAGCTAACACCTAGGCTGGCCAGGGTGTACGCTGGGGTCTTTGAGACGGGCGAGTTACCGCCAACTATGAGAGAGGCGTCACTGGTTATCTTACCTAAACCAGGCTGGGACCCCCTTATAATGGCCTCTTATCGTCCCCTGTCGATGCTAAACATCGATTATAAGATCCTGGGGAAATTATTGGCTAACCGACTACTTGACACTGTCCAACTGCGGGTCCATGAGGACCAGAAGGATTTCATTCCAGGCCGCAGTACGGGGCTGAATCTACGGCGGTTATTCACGTTCTTGGAGTGGGCGCGGGGTGGGGGGGAACAGCCTTGGACAGCCATGGCCTGTATAGGGCGTGCCACCGGGCGGTGGAGGGGCAGGGTGGGAGGTTGTAAAATTCGGCAAACGGACGATTTCAGGTAAGTAGCGGAAAGAAAAATAAACGTACCTGAAATCGACCGTTTGACTAATTTTACAACCCCCCCACCCTGCCCCTCCCCCACCCCACGTCACCGCCCAGTGGCACGCCCTATACGGGCCGTGGCTGGCCTTGGATCGCCTCACTTGATATAGAAAAGGCGTTTGACACTTTAAGCTAGGCTTACCTCGAGGAGACCCTGATAGGGTTTGGCATGGGTCCCCCACTTCCTGCAATGGATACTACTGTTATACTGTGGGCCTCAGGCTAGGGTGAAAACAGGTTGCACTTACTCACTGCTTCTATCAATAGCAAGGGGAACACGACAGGGCTGCCCCCTATCACCGATCCTTTTTGCACTAGCATGTAAGTTGCAGTTGTGGGTAAGGGACTGGGGTATAAGGGGTGATCAGCGATGGCACATTGTCTCGTTGTACACCGATGATGCGCTGATTTATCTCCGCGGCGAGGCCGGGATTTTACAGTCCATCATGGCTCTTTTAAATGAACATGTGGGCTTGTCTGGACTCCAGGTTAACTGGGAGAAATCGGTGGTGTTTCCAATGACACGAATGACACCAGCCCAAAGACAGCTAGCCCCGCTTACTCCACTGAAGTGGGCGTACGACACCTTTAAATACTTGGGGGTACAGATTTACCATTTGGGTTCGGAAACTTTGGATACGGTTGATGGGAACCTGGGCCGAGCTATCACGCGAGCGCGCACGACCCTCCCGTTTGGGCGGGCCTTCCTTTGTCTCCAATGGGCCGGGTAGCAATATCCAAGATGTTAGCCCTTCCCCATCTCTTATATTTTTTCTGCGTGCTTCCGTATCGCCTGCCCCGGAAACTCTTCCAAGACCTGGAATCCCTGCTGGTATCAGTGATATGGGGTCCTTCGCGGGCTTGGGTGGCCCTATATAAATTATACTTGCCACTGTCGGACGGTGGCCTGGGTGCGCCAAATTATGAACGGTACTACGCAGTGGCACAACTACAGTGGCCAATGCAGTGGCTCGCCAAAAGCAACCTCACTGAGTTGATTACTGGTGCCGTGACCTGGGATGTCCCAACGCTCCTGGAGTGGCTCTTGGGAATGGCTACGCCGACCAAGAGGCGACAAGGCAACCTATTAATGACTGCAGCCAGGAGGCACTGGGCTAGATACGTGCAGCCCAAGGGCCGACTGCCGCCTTACGCTCCTAGTCTACCCTTGGAATTGCTCCCTGGCACGTACTCATTCAATGGACATCCGAAGTTGAGGGCGTGGAGGGAGAGTGGGCTGGACACGTGGGGTATATGTTCACTGACTCGCAGTTGTTGACGTTTGAGGGCCTAGTGGAAATGTATGGGGTGCCACAGGGCTCCTTTGGACTACTTGCCCTACTGACTCACCTGTCCTTGCAGTCCTGGGATGCTGACAGTGTGGAACTTGTTACTTCGCACTTACTGCACACCCTGCTTACACATGGCCACTGGCAGCAAGCCATAACAGGATTATACACCTCCATTAGATTAGATGATCCTCCTACATTGCTTACACTACGAGTGTATTGGGATGGCAAACTGTCTGTTACCCTGTCGGATAAACAATGGCAACAGTGTCTTACCCACCTCAAAATTATCTTGACTAACGCCAGGGTGATATATACTCAATTTAACTACCTTCACCGTACGTACCTCACCCCTCACAGACTGGCACGCATGTACCCTACTGCCATGGACATCTGCCCTAGATGCAGACATCAGGGAGCTACTTTTACTCACATGGTTTGGACTTGCACCACCATTTGCGTATTTTGGCAGGAAGTGGCTGCTGTGCTGTTATTGTTATTGTTAATTAATTTATTGTTAATTATGAATTGGTAATTAATTTCATTAATTGATTAATTGATAAATTAAAAGTGTATTTTTTATGTGTAGTGGGTTGTGGGTTTATAGGGGAATAGGGTGGGAAGTAATTTATTATAATTAAGTACATTTTAATTTTTATTAATTGGTATTGATTATTAATGTATTGTTAATTAATTATTATTTGGTAATTAATTTTTATTAATTGATTAATTGATAATTAAATGAATTGTGTTATTTTATATGTGTAGTGGGTTGTGCATTTATAGGGGAATATGGTGGGAAGTAATTTAATGTTATTTAAGTAAATATTTCTTTAATTTTATTGGTATTTATTATTAATTTTTTTGCTAATTAATTATTAATGTTATTTATTTTTAAAAAATTATTTAATTTTAAGTATGTTAATTTAACCCCTACGCTATCCAACACTTTCTCTACGGTTGCACTCACTGGAGTGGGAATAGTAATTTTTACCCCGACGCTATCCAACATTTTCCCTACTGTTGCACTTTTTGTAGTTGGAATAGTAATTTTATTTCCTCCACTAGCTAATATTTTTTGTAATATTTTAGTTAATGTAGTATATAATTAAATTTAAAAATATTAAAAATAATTTTAATTTTTTTAATTAGTTATATATATTAAATTTGTATTCACATTATTGTTTTATGTGTAGAGAGGTATTTGTAATTTATAAGATATTTTTTAACAGTGTATAAGTTATTAAATTAATTATTAAAATATATTATTAAGTACATATATTATATGTATATGTTTAATTTATTTGTACATTATATGTATTAGTTAAACATTTTAAACATTTTACAATATTTTTAACTATGTTTATTTTAATTGTATGTATTATTTACTTTATTTTACATTATTTTTTAACAACCATATTTTTGACATCAATATTATTTTTTCGATATTTTTGTACTGACCATAATGTAGATTGGATGTCGATATTCTTGACTTCGATATTTTTGCGGCGATATTTCTGTAGGTCGATATTCTGACTCTCGATATTCTGTCAGTGATTCAACTCAAGTAGGCCTGTATTCCGTTCTGCTTAAAATATAGTTTTCTCTGCTTGCTGTTTTTTTTCTTTGCAGGTATGTTTGCATGGTTTGTTAGTTTGAGAATAGATGTAACTCTGTACTAGTGATAGAGAGCCTGAGAAGATGACCTTGACAAAGAACATGGCGCCCCAGAGCGTTAATTGCAGTAATGTATCGAAGTGTTGCAGTAACAAAGACAATGTCATTCTCAGGAAGGGCCTGGGGGAGTCTTCTAATGTTGCAGCTCACAACGTGAGATGAAAAGGACAATGGAGCCCCTGATGGTGTGAGAAAGGGGAGTTCCCCAGAGGATTTGTGTGGTGTTAATTAGTGTTCTCACAGGATGATGGTGGCCACTTTTCCTTGGACTTTGAAAGAGATAGACCTCTATAATTACCCCTTTGATTCTTTGCTGAGTATGGCTTAGACTAACACTTATTTCCTTATCACAAGAAGACTCTTGACCGAGCTTCTGAAATGCTGACAGCTTCCACATACTTCTCACATTTTTCTCTTTTTCTGAATTTCCCCAACTTATTGAGACTTCTTTAGACTAAATCACTTTTAATTGTTTTAGATTCTAAACTAGAGGACCTTAGAAATTATTTAAGCTTAAGGAGGAAAATCGAAGATTCTTCTTTGAGCACCAGATTTTGTAGTTAATTCTTTGTATTGTTGTGACTGAACTTCTTGTTTGTCTCATATTGATAAGCCTGAACTTCTTTAGGAGGTTTGGCTAGCCAGTTATTCTTCTGTACCTTTAAAGCATGGTATTGAGGTTCATTTACATTAATTTAACTGCTAACTTGTAATAAAACATCTTGACTTTATTTACTGGTTCCTGGTCCTTATTATGTAGCCAAATGAGCTACACAGTAAATTATGTGTGTTTGACCAAGTGTTAACTCTCTTAACCTCTCAGTCACAAAGAAAGACCCATCGGATAACCAATGTTAAGAGGTTGACACAGTGCTGGATCACTTTACATAAAATATTGGTTAATATTTTAGATATTGAGGTCAAGACGTGTGGTGTATTTCTGAACTAGCCTTTTAAACTCACAAGTGATGTCATGAGTTATGCTATGGACGTCTGCTGAGTAGAATATTAGTATTCAACTTTAGTCAGTACACTAGCTGCTGTGCAGGATGAGGTGCATTATATTGGGAGCTGAACCTAGTACAACATTAAACTGCCTTTTCATTACAAGGAAATCCTACCTTATCACAGTTTTCTATTCCTTTACTTGCTTTGAGTTATGTCTGTAAGTTTGTGGATGTTATTTTGGAGTGATGATTAAAAAGGCTAAGGAGGAATTAACTGTAGTGTATTATCTTAAACATTATGGTGTATCAAGCGTTTTCCCGTTTGCAAACGGGCCGATACGCAGAATCGGCCCATTTGCGAACATGAAAAAGCCTTTTGGGATGTATCATCCCAAAAGGCATTCGCAAAATAGGTAATCACAATTTTTGAGATTACCTACTTTGCAAATGCATTTAGGGAATCGCAATTTGCGATTCCTTAAATGCAATGCAGGAAGCAAGAAAAAATTGCGACCTGGCTTTAAGGAATCGCAAATTACCACCAACTTCTAGTTGGTGGTAATTTGCAAATTCCTTTAAAAATGCACTTTTTAGCATTTTTCTAAGTGGCATGTGGTGAGCATACATGCCGTTAGGGCATGTATGTGTGTCACATGTGCACACATGCATATTTCAGGGGTGCAACAGGATGTCCTTTTGGCACCCTTGCACCCTTAAAATTGCATGCACAATTTGCAAGTACCTATTTCGTACTCGCAAATTGCGAATGCAATCCTATTAATTCCAATGGGCCTCTAGGCCCATAGGAAGGAATGGGAAGGTATTTCTTAATAGCGAATCACAATTTGCGATTCACTAATAAGGAATATGTAGGATTCTCAATTTTTTTGAGCAAATCCAACATACATTTCATTTTGCGATTCTTAAATAGCGAATCGGTAAAATTTGCTATTTAAGAATCGCAAAAGCAATTCTTGATAGATCTGGCCCTATGTATATACTTACTTTTTTTAATATAAATGATGTTGATGTAGGTCGGATGTTAGTTTTGTTTTTTCTTAAATTGTATTTTTTGTATTGTTCTACAGTATGTTTCATGGAATATTTTGAAGTTTAAACATGATGATGCTGGATATTAAGGGAGCAAGAATAAAACTGTCCAAAATTCATACTGACCAGGTTACGGGGTTCTTCTTTGAATGGCTTTACCTATTCTATTTATTCCCATGGATACATCTGTTTGCCAAGAGAATAAAGGAGTAGGCTCCATGACCTGCAAGGAGGTTTACAGTGCATAAGATTCAATCCTTGCAGGAATGACATCTGTCATTTTGCTAAACACAAGATATATAAAAGCCTAAGTGGAGAGAGAATGCATAAATACCCCCCTCCAGAGGAGAGGTAGGGGGTATACTGCAGACTTACTGGTAAGTGGGACAACCCACACTCAGACGAGTTTCAGGGAGATCTTTGAGTGCCCCGCCACATTGATCGTACACTTTTCCGTGGCATGTAGTCTTACGTCATCTGTAATATAATGACGATTTAGCCATCAAAACTGGTGAGGGTCAAGTCTATTCAGCATGTTCACATGCATATGAATCTCCACCTACCTATCCGCTGACAACATTATCCCACATTTCCTGCAGTTTCTCCGCAGACAGAAGCATCTGACAGAGGCCACTGCCCACTGGATGGTACCATGAACTCAGTGTTTTCCCCACTTACTTCTGAAATGAGGCACTAAAAGTGTTGGGATGCAAACCAGCCAGTACTGATCCCATATTTTAAGATGTCTATGTTGATTGTAATGATGCTGAAATGAACCCGTTATTTCTGTTTTGTTTTCAGGAAGCACTTGCTGAATCTCAGGGGCAAGGTGGCACTGCTCTGGATTGGCCTCGTTGTCTTCAGTGTTCTCCTTCTAACTCATCAGTTGTCAGGTGTTCTTCGCTTAAACAGGTAAGGATCTCTCCAGAAAACTACCACCACAAAGACTGCGTAAAAAGTCACATTGCCCAGCTAACTTAAGTTACTCATCATGAATCTTCTATTTCAAACCATTATTACTATCCATATGATCAGAGACAAGGTTGAACTGGAATACAGCTAAATGTAATGGGTTGTATGACGATACAAAGCATGTGATTTCTTTGCATGCCTTAACAACGCGGTCTCAGGCACGACCGCGTCATTACCACGCATGCCTTTACCATAAATTTCGTTGTACAGACATGATTGGTAAATGCATATGCATGGTAAAGGTCTCACCCCCGCCCTAAGTCCTAAAACCCGGACCCCAGCCCTGCAAACCACCCCGCCCCTAGCCCTAAAAACTACCCGACCCCTCAATCTGAGCCCTAAATCCTTGCCCCCAGCCCTAAACACACCCGACCCTAGCCCCCCACCGTAAGCCTTAATAACCGCTCCCAGCCCTCAAAATGACCCCGACTCTAGCCCTAAAAACTACCCTGAACCCCCGCCCTAAGCCCTAAAACCCAGCCACCAGCCCTTAAAAACATCCTGACTCTCCGACCCAAAACCTAAATCTGAAACAAAATAACTCACCAAGCCACCGTTCCTTCCGTTGCTGCGGGAGGAAGTCTCCAACACCTGCCGCCCACTCGCTCCAGTGCTAGACTGCTGACCCCCTTAACAAGCATATGCCTTTACACCTTCACAACGGAAATCCTTGTATAGAAATATGCATGGTTAAGGCATATGTGTGGTTAAGGCAAGAATGACTCCACTTGTCTTGTAGCTGCACACATGGTGTAGCCCGCCTTGTTAATACTGTTTCCCAATGTAATGGCACCCTTTCGAAAGCTGAAGTTGGAATGGGGCGATATTATTTCTGTTTGACTAGGACCTACCGTCAAAAGGGAAACGTATTGACTGTCTCTAAGATGTGCATTAGATTTTGAATAGGAAGTGAATCCAGGGTCTCTCATTGCAGAAATTCCAAGTTGTGTGCTGAAGATGAAAGTAAGTTAATACATCTGAGCTCCCAAGTAGCGTTGCAATGGGAGCAGAACACAGCCTCTTGGGTATGGGCTCTAGTAAGGATTAGAAGTGATGCATATATGTTGATTCACCAGGTTGACAAAATAGTGGAAGTGACATCACACCCATGAGAGCCAATGAGAAGAAACGGATGCCCCCTTGCCCACTTTTCAACACTGTTTGTATGCACTACTGAGGGGCTAATATAAGGGCAAGGAGTGGAAACATAAAGTATCAGAGCTCTGAGACCAGGGCGAGCAAGGGTAGTGCCAGGGGGTCAAAAAAGCAATCCAGAGACAGTAGCTTTTACCCCTGACTTCCCCAAATTGACGTCATTAAAGTCGAGTGGTTCCCTTCTCTTCAGCTGGAATGTTAATTTATACCATACCTTTCAAACAGGAGACCCATTAGTATTCAAAGCATTTGCCTATGGAATGTGTGAGTGGTGAATCAATAGAACCAATATGTGACACGCCCTGCCCCAGTCCAATGGGTTTTTAGTGGCATTGGCTTGTCCAGATTCAGAATTCTGTTGAACTCTCATTTTCACATTACTCCAGTATATGTGAAACAAGTCTCAATAACATGAAGATAATCATGCAAGGGAAAAATGTAATGCATGTGATCGAACAGCCGCAATCCTTTCATGCTAGCACACTAATTAACGGGCAAGAAAGTAGCTAAAAATTGGAGTTAAAGCTGAAATCATCCCAATTAATCACGTTTATACAATGAATATTGCACTCTACACAAAAAACTGTTTCTGAGTTTTAACAGTAAGAACAATTCTGTTTCTTAGGTGCGATCAGGAGCTGAAACGCCTTCTTCTACACCACATCTCGGGCAGTGCCATTCTTACCCAGAAAAGGTCACCCCTGGGAGTCCTTCCGGATGAAGGTGAACAAGGTAGAAGTCACAAGCTCACACTTGACCCAACCCCGACTGAAGATGAAGTGAACTTATTGGAACTCAGGCAGGAGTTTATTATGTCCAATCTGCAGGTCGGTGGCCCAGAGGCTGAAGACATGTCTGATAGGGCCACTGCCCTTGGGGATAATAATGAAAGCTGGTTCTTTCACACCAACATCTTGGCAGCCACAGCCCAAGGTGCCAAAGCAGAAGATCGGCCGGATAGCCTGCCTGAACCCTCTTTTGGCCAAAAGGACAGGGATGAAGAAAAACCTTTAAAGAAAGAGCCAGGAGCAGGAAAGGAACAGAAGCTTAGTGAGTGGAATACAATATTATTGTCCAGCAAGGATGGACAAATGTCGCAGGGTGAACCGACGATGGAAGCCAGTCTACCATCAAACGAAACTCACCAATCACAATTTACAATGGATGTCATCAGCAAAGGCGGTTCTAGCATCATCTTCAGGCCGACCAAACAGCAGACATCACAGACCGAACATTCAAATGACGTTCTTGGCAAAACCAAAATGACACTGGCCGGCTCATCGCATGTGTCCAATTCATCTCCAGGTATGACCTGCGAACCCCAGACCAACATTGTTTTCCTCAAAATACACAAGAGTGCCAGCAGCACCATCATGAATATTCTCTTCCGATTCGGGGAAGCTCGCAACCTCACATTCGCGTTGCCCTACAACTCAGTTACTCAGCTGTACTACCCTCACTATTTCATGGCACGGTTTGTGGAAGGTTACTCCTCAGACACCGCCAACCGGTTCAACATAATGTGCCACCACATGAGGTTTCAACAAGAAGAGGTGAGAGCTGGCGAAAAGAACGGTTGGGATATGTACTTGAGTGCATGCGTAGGGATGTTATGTATGGCTCTCATAGAGAGCCTCTATCGTTTATTTCAGTTTCTGAAAGTCAGAACTCCGTGCTATGACTAACCCTGGGCGTAGTTCGCTAAGTAGCGCTACGCGTAGCTACACAAAGTGCACTTCGCAAGCTACACGTAGCACTTCACGAACTGCGTAGTACCCTGTTCGCACTGTGCAAGATGCCGTTTTCAATCATTGCACAGTGCGGACAAGCATCCGGCACTGTGCAATCATTGAAAACGGCATCTTGCACAGTGCGAGCTGTAGTTTTCTGCCGCTCGAGTAGATTTTTACTCGAGCGGCAGCTTTCTCAACGCGGACTGGTAGTTTCTCATCGCGAGCGGTCGTGAGCATACGCGACCACTCGCAATGAGAAACCTGACCTCCCCGCGTTGAGAATCTCGCCGGGAGGTTTATTTTCCACACTTGCGATAGCCAACTTGATGTTGCTGATCGTGAACGAGGAAAAAGTCTCGCCGGGATGTCATTTTGCTTGCTCGCGGTCGCCAACTTGTCGTTGAGGACCACGAGCAAGCAAAAAATGACCGCTGCACTACGCTACGCTACGCGTGTTTGCACTGTGCTACGTGCAATTTGCGTAGTGCGCAGTAGCGCAAACTTCGCAAACTACGCGAGCGTAGCGTAGTGCTTTGCCCAGGCTTAGCTATGACATCACAACAGTTGGTTATCAAATTCCTTCCAGGCCAGGGGCTCTCTGAGACCCTGTCAGTGCAGCTCTGTTTGTCTGCTTTGAATGAAAGCAGAAAGCTCAACTGCTGGAGGGGAAACAGGCTGGAAAGAGAGTGGGTTTTGATTAAGGATAGTAGGTAAGATATTTATTTTACATTTGTGTCAGGGAGGAGAGGGAATGTTATGTAAAGCTCTCCCATAATCCTTTGCCCCTGTGCAGTAGTTATAGGCAGGGGTAGAGGATTTTGAGGGCCATGCAAAACATAAAATTAAAGATGGGTAAAAAGTGAATCATTGGAATGTTTTTCACTTTGGGGTTCTGAGTGACATCATAGACAACTCAAGCTTCGCTCTCGTTGTCTATTTGATGTCACTCAGAATCCCTCGGTGAAAAACATCCCCGTAGTTCACTGTTACACATCTATAATCTTGTTATCTAGTGAGATGGGGATAAATAATATGTAAGAGAAGAAGAAAGTGAGATAGAATTAAAAAGGTGAAAGAGATGTTACCAAATAAGTGGAATATAATTACAAAATATAGATGTTGATAAAGACTTTTATAAAAACATCAATGAAACAAAGAAGTTGTGGTATGTTTAGATATATGTACGAGAGAGAAAGAAATGGTTGATGTGAAAGATAAAGTCATATGGAGGAATAGAGGGGAAGAACAGAAGACTAAAGAATCAGATAACCAGAAAAGGTGGAGGGGAGCATACAAGATGGGAAAGATTGTAAGAGAAAATGTGTGGAACAAAAGGAACAGTGGAAGAAGGAGAACTAAGCTGAAGTGTAAATGAAGCTAAGTAGATCAATCAAACGTCAAGTCAAGTTGTCTTTATTCGAATGCATAAAAACACATCCATAAAGGCATAACAAGCATTAAAAACCACAATAAAAATGCAAGTCCGAAAACATACACCCAGTAATGTTAGGAAGCTTAGAATACCATTGATATTGCCCTTTTGTAATTATGTGCAAATCCTGTTCCCCAGGTTTGTCGGCGAGCATGCCCAGCCCAATTTTATAAAGTGCCTATGTGCTGATATGTATTAAAATGTTAAAAAATTGTGACTCTAAAAACGTTATATTACGCAACCCTAGATACCACTAAATATTCATATGCAACATTAAAAATTCACTACAACATGATCTTATCATATTATTAAGGCCATTATTCTTTCTAATATAAAACACCACCCATAAAATGACATCATTCTACAGCATATTTCTAGAGAAGGTAGAGTTTGCAGGAATAGGTATGCAGGCCGACATTGGGTAAAGCCATGCTGTTTTAATATTGCGACAATATATCTTTTCCGTGGTCAGGTATAAAACTTACATAAAAGGTCCACATGCAATGTGTCCTGGGCTAGCCAGTTATCACACGGGCAGGTAATAAAATGTGCTGCCCAGTCATTCATCTTTGGGAAGATGACTAATCAGTGGAAAATTTCCAATCTCAAACGTTTGCAGGTCTGTACAATTTTCGTACTGCCACAGGCCAGCCCCAAACATCGCTATGCTCACACACTTGGCATTGTATATTTTTATCATTACCTCCGGGGGGTTAGTGCCCAGACGTTTTGCAAAGCATCTAAGTGCCATACAGGCTTTACTGAAAAGAGTCTTCGTTTTGGCAACAGCTTTATTCCATAGGCAGTCTTTTTTAAAAAAAATATTATTTTTATTTGCATTTCCAACATAAAACACAATAAGCATGTCACAGTGAATCGTCCACCACCTTCTACCCTACCACCACCCGCCGCCTACCTCCCCCAGCATGGCGCAAAACATATCAATGCATTGATATAGAAGAACCCACCATCCATGTAGGAAATTAGCTGCATCCAAGTCCCTCCCATATGCAATAAGGCTGCCAGAATAATGCTCTCTCCCCCTTCAGAGCCCCCCATCCAGGCCATGATAACATCGCCATTTCCCCCACACCCTGGAAAATTTCTTCGGGCAGCCCCTCGCTTTGTAAGTAACTCTTTCAGCCGCCATATATATATCCATCCCCCTCCTCCATTTCCATAGGCAGTCTTGATCGAATAAGACTCCCAGATAGGAGAAAGTTGTGTTATCGCCAATTGCAGTATCTTCAATTCTAATCGCTCTACACTTTTTACTTGCCCTTCCACATGTTATGATAAATGTTTTCCCTATGTTAATTAAGAGACCAAGATTTTTCATATAATGAGCGAAATTAGACAACAAGGACTGCAGAGCTAAGGTGGTACGGGCCATTAGAATGGCATTGTCAGCGTATAAGAGGGCCGGGACCGGGTGCATTCCTATTCGTGGTAAATCTTTAGCTGGCGTTGCAAGAACCTCCCCAACACTGTTAATATATAGTGAGAACAGAAAGTGCCAGAACGCAACCCTGCCTCACCCCTCTATTGAAGCTGAATGCTTTAGTGCATTCTCCCCCCTTGCCGTAAATAACCCTGGCCCTGCAGTCCGAGGAAAGGTCCATCAATAAGCTAATAATTGATGCCTCCACTCCCAGATCCGCTAGTTTTTGCCACAACTTTGAATGGATAACACAGTCAAAAGCCAATGTTAAATCGACAAAGGCTAGATATAACTTGCCTTTCTTAGCATGCACATATTTTCCAATTAACATATTTAGATTAAGGCTCTGCTCAATTGTGCATATCCACTGGCGGAGGCCATATTGCAGATCTGACAAAATGTTTTGTGATTCCGCCCAGTCCTGCAGCCTTTTTTGGATTACACACCCTGCTATCTTAACAAGAGAGTCAAGGAGTGAAATGGGTCTATAGCAGGCAGGGTTGAGCTGGTCTCCTTTTTTGAAAATCGGAATGATGATAGACTCTCCCCATGTGGGCAGCTTCCTTTCTAAGCAACAAGCCCTCAGTACCAGGGTTAACATGGGTCCCCATAAATCGATATTTCCCTTATACAAGTCGACCGGTACTGCATTCGGTCCTGGAGCCTTACAACTCTTGCTCCCTACGATAGCGTTTTTAACTTCTTCCAGTGTAAAGGGAGTAATGGGAGAAATTTGAGGTGGAGTAACATTTTCGGCATAATTGTGAGCAGGCCCTCTTGATGGTGATGTAGCAGGGAGTGCATAAATCTTAGAAAAATGGCTAATCCATTCTCCCTCCAATATGGCAAACTCCATTTTTGGAGCTTCGGGGTTTGCGATAGGTGTGGAGTTAATAACCCTCCAGAAAGCTCTTGTATCTTTACTGGTGCTTGCTTCCTCTAGCTGTTCACATGCCTTCTCTATTACGGTTAATTTTCGTGATTTTACTGCCTGCTTATAGTCAGATCTACATTTACGTACTTCTATAGGGTTTCTAGGCATTTTATGTGACTCCTCTTTTAGTTTTTTTAGAGTTTTAGAACATGCTGAATCAAACCATCCGTGTTCTTTAGGTTTAGCCTTATCACCTGCAACAGATAGTCCCTCCTTAATGCCTTCTGTTATAGAAAGGTAAGCTGTAATAACTTCGGTGTTTGAGCTTGAGTCATCTAAACAACACTCAAAGTCACTCATGCTCTTTCATTTGAATATGAAAACAACACACAGGTCCTGCAGCACAAAGAGATTTGCCAAATTCTCACACATCTATGGGTGAAAAGTCCAATTAACATATGTAAAATTATGAATTACTTAATATACAGAGCCGGGGCCCAACATTGAGGCACAACATAGCATAACAGTGAAGCTTGAATTACTTGTGTGAGTCCCGCTAGTCTCAAATGCTCGGCCTTGAATTGCATAACTCCACGGCCCCTAACTTCTCTTCTTCTCATTTCCTGAAGTTTCCTTAAGGAGCGCTCTGTTTGTGGACGAGTTCAAGTGCCAAGGTGAAGGTAGGAATGGTCTTTCTGAAAAGACCAAAAACGTAAAAAGGAAATACCACATTCCACTACCAGGGATATTTACTCCATTCTCCCACTCTGGCAAGGTCACCTAGAGGCACATGGAGTATCCCCATGATAGAAAAACAATACCCTGTTCGGTAATGGCTTGCTTGAGATACTTTTTGGTTTTGGTGGCGGAGGAGATGGTAAAATGTTTTGAGTTTATGGCCACTGAGATCTTTACATAAATACACATTTCATGGTTTGGAAAGTACACTGGCTTTTCTGAGCCAATTCTGTTGAGCCTTTTCTTAAACATTGTTTCAGTTTATTAAGGTAGATAGTGTAAGTTTTCAGCACCTGCCATTAAAAAGCCCATTTGCCCTCATGAGAACCTAACTGAAAATCAAGGTAAGATAAAAGAAAGACTGAGGTGCCGATTCCGATCCAGGTCGGAAAGCACTCCGACCGAGTCGGATCCGGAGTGTTTTCTGACCGAGCCGGACCCCTACAGTCCGACCGAGAGAGTACGATGCGCACGTATGCTGTCAGACTCGGTTCGGTCGGAATCCCATAGGTGTCAATGGGAGCCAGTTGTACGACGCGTACATGCGCTCCCATTGACTGAATGGGTACGTCTCGAACAAGTGGGCCCCCTACTGTGGGTACGCGTCAGTGACATCCGCGCCGTACATGCCTGTGTGGGGGAGACCCATGTGTCTCCCCCTGTGTGCGAGTCATACGGCTGCGGGTGTCGGGGGTGGGGGTCTGACGCGGACCCCTGAAGTCCGACTCCGGGAGCTTTTGCGAGCCGGATACTCAGGCTCGCACAGGCTGTCCGACTCGTGCATCGTACTGGCTAGGTCGTGAATCGCATCCATTGCACGCCACGGTTAGCTTACAATCGAGACATACGGAGCGGTTCGGACCCGGAAACGACTCGGTCAGTGAATTTCATGTAGCTCGCATCCTACTGGCTCGCTCGTACAGCTGTATGAGTCAGGCGGAAAACACGCGTACGGCTCATAGTTTTTCCGGCCGGACCGCGTTCGGTGCCCTTCCGACCCAGATCGGAATCGGCCACTATGTGAAGATCCGTAAGAATGGTTTATGAGACAATTCTTGTCAGGAAGCACAGTCGACGTCTGGAACACCTTACCTCCAGGCTTACACACCCTACCTCAACAACAGACTTTAATCTAAACTGAAAGCCCTCCAATTTAACAGACTTTTCAGTTAATCACTCAATTTCCCACACACCTCTCGGACATTATCTCAATTTAGCCTCACCTGGCGTACCAATTCTCTACCTCAATACTGTATGGTACCCTCCCCTAACTCCGTACCTGTTCATATCTTGCATTGTATATTTATGTTTGGTGTAACTTTTGATGCTTTTGAAGCATTCTAGTTCTATTGTAAAATGCTATAACACCTCAGGGTAATGCCTGCACTATATAAACTGCATAAATGAATGAATAAATAAATAGGGGCGTACACAGTAAGGTATTTAGAGTTTGTCAGAGAGGGTCCTCTGTCCTACTGCCCAAATGATTTACAGTTGAGTGGACCTTAAGAATATCAGCTACGAAGTCTACTTTGCTTCCTTCTCTCCCATAATCTTCTGACGGCCCGATGGATTGTGGGCCTTCGGATGTTCATATTTAACACCAGTCCTCCGATTTAGAGGGGACAGTGTTCTATGTATGTTTTAGCTGTTTGTCACCGCCAGGTAAAACTTGATGGCGAGGGGCACTAAAAACAAGCATGGGAAATGCAATAGGTCTCGCATTTTGTTTGAGTTATTGGCATTGTAAATGATAATGGGACAGAAGTACGACCCTTTTTTGCGGCCACAAATGGGAGAACCTCCCATTTGCGGCCGCAAAAAAGGGTAATAACATGTACAAATGCTATTTTGCGAGTCACTGACTCGCAAAATAGCATTTGTGAATCTCGCTTTTAGGAAGGGGCATCCCTTCCTAATAGAGAGTCAACATGCTACGTACTAGTGTTTTGCAACCGCATTTGTGGCCGCAAAACACTCACAGTTTACCACCTACTTCATGTAGGTGGTAAACCACTTGCAAAGGTGAAGGGGTCCCCAGGGAACCTTTTTAGGTCTCGCTCTCGAGACCTATTGTCGCCGAGATGCCTCTCAAGGGAGACAGACCGGGGCA
This sequence comes from Triturus cristatus, assembly GCF_964204655.1. Classification (NCBI taxonomy): domain Eukaryota; kingdom Metazoa; phylum Chordata; class Amphibia; order Caudata; family Salamandridae; genus Triturus; species Triturus cristatus. The sequence goes on from NC_140594.1 coordinate 656,713,553, forward strand.
CGCGCAGCAATTGGGGTCGGGGTCTGTGGACGCGCTTGCGCAGACGCACACACGCAGACACACGCGCACACACCCCGCCGCTGCCGACCCCCCTCACCGCATCCGCTGCTGCCTAACGCGCGCGCACACACCTCGCCGCCGCCCCCCCCTGTACAACAAGCATTGGCAAAGCCAATAGGTCTCGCCTTTGAGACTATTGGCTCATCCGTTGCCTTTGAATCATGCTCTATAGCCTGGGCATTGCAGACTTTGCCAGACCTATCATTGGCAAAGTCTGCAATGCCCAGGCTATAGAGCATGATTCAAAGGCAATGGATGAGCCAATAGTCTCAAAGGCGAGGCCTATTGGCTTTTTTTCAATTTACATTCACACTGTAAACATTTCACAATTAAAATTGGCATTCATTGGGCGTGGCCAAGATGGCGAAGTAAGCGGACGCGTCTCGCTCGTCCTCGCCGGGCCTACGCGCAGACAGCACCCTTGACCTACTGAAGTAAGTACACCATATATAAGTTGTGAACAGACTTTATTAAGTCAGAAGTTAACTGGCACTCCTAGCAGCTGGCAGTCATGACATCTGTGAAGGCAGTCTGTCAACATTCCAAGGCTGCCTTCACTCCAACATTCTAAGCTGTACCAACAGCGGATAAGGGGAGGGGGGGAAACATGGAACCTACCAAGTGGCAAGTTATAACACATCTTCCCCCTTTAATATAGACAGTTACAATAAGAATGTAAACCGATAATCAGAACCAGACCTAGAGGGAAAGAAAGGGTTAAGCATATACAGAGATCACTCCCTTCTGAAGTCCTTGAGCCAACCAGGGGGGTTGCGTTGTCTGAATCCCCTTCCCTCTTGGGTTCCCCTTGCTCTGGATCCCGTTCCCAGATTCCCACTGCGCCCCACCTGTACAGAGTCCTTCTGTCTTGTGGCAACCCGATCCATGCTCCATTTCCGCCCATCCTCCATGATGACAACGTTTCTCTTGACCTCCCTAATCTTTTCTGGAGCATAGAACTTGTCCTCCTTACTTCCCCTTGCCACAGGTTTGCGAATATACACTTCCTGTCCTCTGCTGAAGGTTCTTTCTTTGGCGCCCCATTTGTTGTCATAGGAATCTTTGTACCTCTTTTGCCTAGCTTCGACCTTCTTACTAAACTCCTCTTGATCGTCTACCACAGGATCCTTGGTCTTCAACCAATTAGGCGCTAGTTTTGATCCTGCTTTCCTTCCTCTCAACAGTTCGAAGGGTGTGTGTCCCGTGGATAGACTAGGCGTCGTGTGGTATGACCAGAGCATGTCTCTCAATGCTGCTTCTATGTTCCCCCCAGACTTAACCGCTAGTTGGATACATTCCTTCAGCATACGGTTGGCTCTTTCTACTTTGCCGTTGGCTCGCGGGCAGTACAATGGAGTACGTATATGCTTTATGGACAAGTCCCTTAGGAACTCTCCCATCTCCTCTGACACCAGTTGGACTCCGTTGTCTGTGATCAATGTTGAGGGTATGCCCTCCTTTGAAAAAGTGTCACTCAGAAATTCAATTATAGCCTTGGTGTTGATGCTGGTTACAAACTTGTGGGAGACCCAGTTGGAATAATAGTCAATGATCACTAAAAGGTACCATTGCTGCGGCCCCTTTGCCCTGATAGGGCCCGTAATGTCGAATCCCAACTGGTCCCATGGGGACTTTGGAACCTCCACCGGACTAAGTGGAGATCTCCTGGTGTTCTTTGACTTGTCGCTGACTTCGCACGCGTAACATTCTTTCACTCTCTCTTCCATGCTGGAATCCATGCCTGGGAACCAATAATCTGATCTTAATCTAGCCTTGCATAGACTCCTTCCCAGGTGACCTTCATGGGTTAGGTCAATAATTTGCTTCCTTAACCCCTCCGGGGGAACTAGTCTGCCTGCTTTGAGGAGGTACTCTCCTTCAATTGACAGTTCATTTCGTACATTCCAATAGGGTCGTAAGTTCTCCGGCAAGCCTCCACATTTGTTAGGCCACCCTCTGACAACCCATGTTTTAACTTCTCGGAGGATATTGTCCTGTTCCATGTGACCATCCCACTGCTCTCTGGTCATAGCCGGGATTTTTATTTCTAAGACCCTCTCCCGGTCTTCTTCCTGTCCTTCCACTGGAGCTCTGGATAAGAAATCTGCTACTTTGTTCTGTTGGCCCGGAACATACGTAGTTCTGAAATTGTAGCCTTGTAACCCCAGCACCCACTTAGCGATGCGGGGAGTGATATTCTCCAACACTTTGTTTCTGAACAGGTTGACCAAAGGCTTATGGTCGGTACATACTACGAATGGTAGGCCCCAGACATAAAAGCTGAAATGTTTGATCGCCCAGTACACCGCCAGAGCCTCCTTCTCGATGGTGGAATAGTTGGATTCCGCCCCAGACAAGGTCCTTGATGCAAATGCCACTACTTTTACTGTATCATCCACTCTCTGTGACAGCATGGCCCCCACACCTTTGCCACTTGCATCAGTAGTGATTACGGTGTCCTTGTTTACATCAAAGTTTCCGATGTAAGGTGCCGACACGATAGCCTCTTTAATCTTCTCAAAGGCTAGCTCCTGATCTTTCTCCCACTTGAATGGTGTGTTTCTTTTCAACATTTCTCTGAGTGGATGGGCTATCATGGCAAAATTTTTTATGAACCTAGCCATGTACTCGGCTAAACCCAGAAAAGAAAGTACTTCTTCCTTGCAAGATGGCATGGGTGCTTTTCTTACTGCCTCCACCAAGTCTATTTTGGGCTTTATCCCCTCCTCCGAGATGGTGTGCCCTAAATAATCCACTGTGGTAACACCTATTTTGCATTTGCTCTCCTTGGTGGTGAAACCAACCTCTCTTAAACATCCGAGTACCCTTTTCACATTTTCATCATGTTCAGTGTCACTCGCCCCATAAATCAAAATATCGTCCTGAAAACACATGGACTTTGGACAATTTCTCAACACGTGCTGCATAGCCCTTTGAAACGCTGCTGCCGCTGACGCCAACCCAAAAGGCATTCTCATAAATTAAAAATTGCCAAATGGTGTGGTGAAAGCAGTCAAGGGTTGAGATTCGGGGTGCAGTCGGATTTGATGGTATGCCGATGAGAGGTCGAGCACACTAAAGAACTTGGCTCCCTGTAAAGTACTCAACATTTCATGTATCCTTGGGAGAGGATGCCTGTCCACCACAATATTAGCGTTAAGCGCCCTCAAGTCTACGCATAACCTAATACTTTTCCCACCTTCCTTGCTTGTAATGACAATGGGCGCCAACCATGCAGAGCATTCTATCTCTTGTATGACTCCTTGTTTTAATAACTTTTCCAACTCCATTCTTAAAGGCTCTCTCATTAGCAGGGGAATGGACCGTGTTTTGTGTACAGTAGGTGTTGCTCCTTCCTTGAGTTCAATCTTGTGCATGTAGTTTTTTAGTACCCCCAGTTTCTCATTAAACAGTTCTGGAAATTCTTTCACTAGGTTGGACCCCACCCCCGGGGATTCTATAAGAAGTACCTGCTCCTGGTTGTTCGGATCAAGTCTTATACCTAATTCTTTCTGGTGTTTCCACCCTAATAGACATGATCCTTCTCGGGTAACATATACCTTCCCCACAGTATGCCTGTCTTTGAAGGATATTCTCATTCTCACCATCCCATCCAACTGGATAGGTACCCTGTTGTACCCTGTGGGGGCTATGTCAGCTGTCTCTAAAGTGATGTTATGTTTCGCAAATTTTTCACTGAACACTTGCTTGTCTATTAAGGTGAACGGAGAACAAGAGTCTGCAAACACCTTAAATTTCTCTCCATCTAGCTTTATTTCACAAGTTGGGTACTGTGTACTTTGTTCCTTACTTTCTTCTTCTATCTGACAAATAAAATTCTTCTCCTCCCCCACTACGTCTTCAGGGTGATCTACCATGTGAACCTTTGAGCTCCCTACATTGCATGTTTTTGCAAAATGTCCCTTTCTGTTACATCTTCTGCAGGTGACGTTCCTTGCAGGGCATCGCCAATTGTTGGCCAGGTGGTTGTGGTTCCCACACCTAAAACATTTAAGACCTTCCGTCTTGTTGCTCACCCCTTCTCTAAACTTGTTCTCCAATTTGCACACTGTTTCCCCCTCCGATGCCTCTTTAGACATAGATTTTTCTTTCCTTTCTTCTGACACTTTCATCTCTCTCATACATATGGCTGTATGTTCCAGACCCTTTGCTATGCTTATGGCTTCCTCCAGATCCGGATTCCTTGTGAGTAACTCCTCCTGCACCTTCTCTTCATTGGTGCACCTTACTAATTGGTCTCTGATTAATGAATCAGTAAGTGCCCCGAACTCACATGTAGCTGCCATTCCTCTCAACACAGCAATGTATGAAGACACTTTCTCCTCTTTTCTTTGCACCCTTTTGAAAAATTTGTGTCTTTCTAAGACTACATTAATTTTCACTTTAAAATGTGCTTCTAACTTACGCAATGTGTATTCATAAACATCAACCCCTTCATCCTCATCCTGAACCTCATCCTCTACTAATCTCCCTGTTATGTCCTCGTAAACTTTCCTTCCCTGTATACCTAAATTATGTAACAGAATGTGCTGTTTCCTAATATTAGAGAAGTTCCCTCCACCGATGGCTATCAGGTATGATTTGAAAATACCTTCCCACCTTTTCCAGGGGATGTCAGGTTCCCCTAATTCATTCAAAAACGGTGGGGGTTGACTCATTCCAGCCCCCGCCATAGTTAGGTACTGTAAAAAAATATTAAGAGGCTAAACAGAAGAGAATGTAATAATGACCTTATATGTGAAGGTGAGTGGCAGGGAATCTAATGATAGGGGTAAGGCTGCTTGTAAATAGGCTCCTAGAGCCCTCTTCAAGGGTGACACCCTTCAAAAACAATACAAAGAGACTGATACACCATAAGGAATGCCTAACTGAAGTTCAGTCCCCTTTCTATCTCCACTGTAGGCTCCCAGCAGTCCCTTCGTGTGTTTCCTGTCTCTCTTCCTGCCTTTCGTTTGAAGAGATCAGCGTGTTCTCCTGAGGAAAAGACACCAGCGCAGACTGCACTCACCGAGGCGCCTCTCGTCCACGGACTGCCTCCCTCGCCGTGATATGAGCACCGCTGCCCCAAAGACAACAGCACAGACGCGCCTCACTCCTTTGAAGAGATCAGCCTGGGTAAAGACACCGGCGCAGACTGCATTCACCGAGGTGCCTCTCGTCCACGGACTGCCTCCCTCGCCGTGACACGAGCACCGCTGCCCCAGAGACAACTGCAAAGACGCGCCTAACTCCAGCACGCCACCGCCACTCACGGACAGTCCTCGGTGCACCTCCAGCGCCGTGCGGGACCGGGACCTCCCCTGAGATGCCGCGGCAACGACCGCCGCACAACAAAAGCGCTCCTCACCCCAGCAAACAGCAGCCTCTCACAGCCGGTCTCCTGCTCCTCTCAGATCGCACATGACAGGAACCACCCCTGAAGTGATACGGCAACTGTCAATACAGGACACATCAATATGCTGCTGGTACAGTTCTCGCCTCAGCCGCCGCTGCCCCACGAGCCTCACCAGACCGGACAGCTCCAGCCGTCAGGCGAACGCCACAACCAGAACGCCACCTCCGTTGTCCATCCGTTACGGACTGCGCCACTCGTGTGAATTCTCCTCATAAATCAGGCTGCATTCTTTCGCCATAGCCATCGCCTCTCACGCAGAGATGTAGATCAAAGTTCCTTCGCATAGAACTCACCACTGCACCGCCTTATAGCGAGGGTCAACGTTAGCGCTCCGCTACCCAGCCTCACGATTCTTTTCTTCTAAGTTGCCAGCATGCCGAATTTTTCGCAGGGAAGAGTGCCACGCTGTCCCTGCCACAGCCACAGTTCTCCTCGTCGCCAAGATGAAGTAAGTACACCATATATAAGTTGTGAACAGACTTTATTAAGTCAGAAGTTAACTGGCACTCCTAGCAGCTGGCAGTCATGACATCTGTGAAGGCAGTCTGTCAACATTCCAAGGCTGCCTTCACTCCAACATTCTAAGCTGTACCAACAGCGGATAAGGGGAGGGGGGGAAACATGGAACCTACCAAGTGGCAAGTTATAACACCTACCTCACAGGCAGCCGGAGGCTCCCCCTCTACCAAACGGCTACGTTCTGCTGCTCGGTGGTGGCTCTTCCCCGCCGGGCAACGGGAGACAGAGAGACTAGGCTCACACGGGTTTGCGGCCTACCGTGCTGAGAGGTGCAGAGGGCACTGGATGGCCTGCTCGAGACTGGGCCCTTGCCCGGACTGATGATACGGGGACTGCGGGGGTGTCCTCCGACGGGTCCGCCCCTTCAGAGTGCCACGGTGAGGAGTCGGCGCGCATGGTCGCTGGAATGTGTGTAGCAGACTGCGGCTCCGAGCGCCGTGATTGTGAGCACGGCATGCTCAGAGCGCGCGCCCGTGGCCCGACGAAGAACTCGGCCTGCTCGACCCTGGGCCCCGCCGGAGACTCCTCGGGCGCCCCGCTGGGCAGGCAGCGGAGGCCAGCTCTCCTAGGAGACCAGAGAGCGAAGTTACTGGGGCGACCGGCTGGGAGTGATATAAGTGAGGTCAGCCGTGGCACTTCCAACGCTCCAGCCTATCATTAAGGAGCCCCTGCACTTAGGCATTACCCCCCCGGGGCTGCGATCCCATCAGGAGTTCGGCACAGGTGTAGTGGCTTACGGAGGTCAACGCCTTCGGGATTGCAGTGCGGCTCAGATGGCTGGACAGACCTGGGAGTGGCTCCGCTCCCAGCAGTCCCGTGACCGACGAGGGACAGACAGGTGAGGCTGAAACTGGCATGGAGGCCCAGCGAAAAGTAGAGATCACGGAAGTTGGCCCCAACTTGTGCTTCTGTTTAGGGAGCTGCCCACTACTTTTCTATTGAAAGCAGCCTGGAGCCTACCTGAGACTGCGACTCCCTTAGAGTCAGCCTTGCCCCGGCCTGATATATGGGACAGCTTTGACCAACCCATCGGTGATAAGGAGCGGCCCTGATCGATGAGACTAGCACTTGGAGGTGCCACGGGCGAGGTGGCTTGAAGGGCCCAGGTCTGCTTTCTCTACCCGTGATCACTATTTCCCCCACTCAGGGGGGGCCTGGTTCACTTTGCCCTTATCTCATCAGGGACGTGAGATAAATACAGAGGTTCCCGCTGACTCCTCCCTCAGACAGCAGATACCATATACATTCGGGACAACCGACTGGCACAGACCATGACGTCGGCCAAAACCAACAAGCATTGGCATAGCCAATAGGTCTCGCCTTTGGGACCTTATACGTGTTTAGCCATGCAACAGTTGATGTTGTTGCACCAAGGATATTGTGCTGCCTAACTAAATACTTATAAGGTCCCAAAAGCGAGACCTATTGGCTATGCCAATGCTTTTTTTCTCATATTACTGTCATTGGCACGGAAAGTTGAAAGGCAAGCAGACTTCACACGCACTGTTATCCAAATACCTACCATATCTACTCGCCGTTATTCAAGTATCTACCATATCTACTCGCCGTTATCAAGTATCTACCATACAGTGCATCCATCCAGGTCCATAAAGTGCATCCATCCAGGTCTTAATTCACATCCCTCAACTTTTGAAAATTCGCAGGAGTGAGAACTATTAATCATCATATTTGACATCACAGAAATTGATACGACACTACCTACACTATAAATCACAACATGAGTAGTAATGTCAGTGAAATGATTACAAAAATACAGGGAAGATAAAAAAAGGCAATACCAAAACCACTAAATTACTATAATGGCTTAAAAAAGTGTCAGAGTGGCGCTTAAGGAGTGGGAAACAGTTCCTATCATGAACTGAAGTGGTATGTAGGAATGGCCCGCAACGGTGGGATGGCTTCCCGGTGTCTACATCACCCAAATGTTGCACACCACACTGCAGACCTCTAAACTGAGTCACATTTATGTTCAGTTTCTAGCCCTTCTGATCGGGTGTGACATTTACCCTTGTGTGAGTGAGATCTTAACTCAACCTCCAAATGAGTGAGACCCACTCCCAAAGAGTCACTGCTAATTTAGTTAGATATTCTCAATGCACTCTAATACCACATTCTGAAATTTGGCCTGATGGATGGTCATGAAAAGGCAGGACATATGCGTAAGGGGTTAACAGGGCAGATTTAAAAATTCATATGCAATAGTGTTTGTAGACACATTCAAATAGAGACTCCATGCAAGAAGTGGGTAACGACAAAGTATCAAAAATCTCTTTGTAATTGTAACTATTAAATTGTTAATGATGTCATTGACGAATATTGCTGAAATGCACCACTATCAACAATTTAAATAAAATGAACCCTCACATGAAGAATCAACCAACCACAGGGCAGGATTTGGCCCATTCACCATCTCACAAATCTTGATAGGAAAATCTGTGTCAAAAGTTACAGTCCAACTCTTCGACTGTAAGCAGCAGCAGAAAGAATCACCTCCTCCTAAAAAAGTCAGGTTAGTACAGGTGCAAGTGTATATAGCTATTATGCTCAAAGCAAATGTGTACACACCAAACTTACTGCTGTTTCATATTCTAGGAGAAACATATATAAACTACTTCACCAGTTTCTAAAAGTGGCACAAAACAAAAACAACAAGCATTTACAATGCAATAGCTCTCGCATTGACGCGAGTGTGAGCTATTGGCATTGCAAATAATAATGCCTTTTATTTTTGTTTTATTTTTAAAAACATAAATAAAAGGCATTGTAATTTACAATGCCAATAGCTTAAACTCGCGTAACTGCGAGACCTATTGCATTGCAAATGCTTGTTCCCTTTGTGAGTATGTTGGAAAATATGTTTTAAGAGCAGGCAGTGGTCCCAGAGATCACTGCCTGCCCTTAAAAAAATGAAACTGAAAAGTTTCATTTTTCTTTTGTAAATGCATCCCGTTTTCCTTTAAGGAAAACAGGCTGTATCTAAAAAAAAACCTGCTTTGTTAAAAAAGCTGTCCCAGACATGGTGGTCTGCTGAGCCCAGCAGGCCACCATCCCTGGGATGGCCTGTCATTCCCAATGGGCTCGCAAATTGCGAGAGCCTTATTAACATTCATGAGCCTCACAATTTGCGACCCCATTGGGAATCGCAAACAGTGTAAAACACACTGTTATACATGCAAAATAGCACCTCACAAATTGCGAGTCGCAAATGACTCGCAATTTGCGAGGCTCTATTTTGGAGGTCGTACATCTGGCCCAATGTCTTTTACCTACCAAGGGAGGAGGCAGGGAACACTAGAGAGACACTGAGATAAGGGACTTATGCATGGGAGGCAAGCAAGAGGAGTAGAGCAGATAGATAGGTGCAGAGAGAAAGATAGGGGTAGAGTGTCAGAAAGAAGTGGGTGAAGAACTACGGGACAGTTTCTCTTAGGTTCTGACCAAAATGGAGTCCGTATCCTAACAGATTGAAGTTATTTGATGGTGCAAACTCTATTTGCACAGTTTGAAGAACGAGTGACAACAGTGCAAGTGTTCTCTGGAGTTCAGATCAATCCCAATATCACTCCCATATTTAAGAGCTAGGTACCATCCGACCCAAAGTGGCATAGACATGCTAAAACGTGCTGTGTCTTGCATTACACAGAGTCCGAATGTCACCCTCATGCACTATGCAATTCAAAAGTCACATTGGGTCTACAGAGTACAATTACTCCCTCATTACAAAATGCAGTCACACATAAAAGGAGTGATACTATCCATCTCAAAGCATTACTGGTCTTAGTGCAAGGAGCATCACACATCATGCGCTTCAGTTCTGAAAAGAAATAAGATTGTCCCATTTAACCTCTTCTATGCCCATGACGAGATAGTCTCGTCATGTAGCACGGTTGCGCTGTGCCCATGACGAGACTATCTCGTCATGAACCCCGCCCGCTAATAAAACGCCCGGCACAGGAGGGGGAAAGGGCGGGGCACTGAAGGGGTTAAGGGTCTGCAGCATGGAAGAAAAATAATGTCACTATCCTAATGCATGTCTCCATACAAGAACAATCGTGCCCATCCATGCCTTAGCATGGCTACGGAGAAAAATGTGTGCGGTGTACCTTCAACATAACCCGGTATCGAGCAAGCCACAATGTTTTTGAGCCCACTCTGCATTTTGACCAAGTAGTGAAGGTTTATGATGCCCCAACATTGGGTGAAATGCATGACTTTTATGTGAATTTCATATGCAAATAGCTTACCTCTAACACTCAGACGTGAAAGCCTGTCTCACCAATCAATAAAAGCACTTTATAACCCATGGAGACTATGTTCCATCCGGCTCTGAACATGTGGCAAGCAGATTATACACTGAACTCAGCATGGTGAGTAACCTATCAAACTATCACACATCAGCTGAAAGAGTCTGACAAGTAAGGCAAAGTATGCAGGGAATGTACGAGAGTGAGGAATTAGAACAGAGGTAACCTCATTTGGAGCCTCCTTGGAGAGCTGTAGCTTGACCAGTTAGTGAAGTATTAAAGATTCTGCTGTCTCTGTATGCTCCAGCCCATAAACAAAATTAAAAAGAAAAAAGGAATGATGTTCACTGTTCTCGTTTTATAAGAAATCTTCTGGCAGTTCATACCCATTAGCCTATTCTATCAAATGTTTGGAATACAAGAGGCCGCTATCGAACTAATGTTTCGACCTGGAAAGTAAAAAACAACGTATCAACTACTTTTCACCAAAGGAGAAAAGAGTGACGAAAGCCTTTAGGACATAGTTGCCTGACAGTGTGTTTAGACTAAGGCCATGCCTTAAACAACAAGCATTGGCATAGCCAATAGGTCTCGCCTTTGGGTCCTTATAAGTGTTTAGCCATGCAACAGTTGCATAACTAAACACTTATAAGGTCCCAAAAGCAAGACCTATTGGCTATGCAAAGCGGCCGTGCGGCCGCGAAAGTGAAAGTGATCGCAATCACGATCAAACATCAAAGCGGCCGCGAAAGTGACAGTAATCGCGGGAAAGCACTGTAGCTCTAGGCTGGCTTGGTAGCACTTTTTGGAGCCCTCTAAATAAGTCTCGCCAGACCAGCGCATGCGCTGGGTCAGGCGAGACCTAATAAATGGTGGGTTTAATTCGGTCACACCTTCGCGCGAATTGGAACAACGTGGACAAAGTGTGAAAGACACTGCCACGGCATCCCAGTGCACATTGGCACACGCAAAGGAATCAAGGGAAACCACGCAAATTGCCTGCTCAAATAAGAATAATACGCTGGTCAAACTTATGATGTGAACACATCTTGGGTTACAGCTGACCAAGGAATGATCCAAATAGAATATCAAGTTACCTGTCACTGTTCAAAATGCACGGCAAGAATGAAAACTGGGCAGAAGTGCTGTTCATAGTTTTTAAAAAGTCCGATTGCGTAACATGAATTTGATAAAGATGAAAGACAGACCCAGTTTATGATGAATAGTGCATCAATTGTGAGTGTTAACGAATTCTGAAAAGACAATACCAACAGGAATGAAACAGAAACATGCCTCTTGATGCGTAGTGACTGTTCTTCAATAGCATTATCACACATAGAATATCAATTCAATGTCATAGAACTGGCAGGGTTACAACGTGTTTGAGAGGGCTCCTTAACATATGTGCGATTAGATTAAAATATGAACCCATCCATAGTTGTCATAGATCCGCCCTGAGAAATAAGTGCAGGGGCTAAGCATCAAGAAACCACCAGCACCAGCACCAGTTGCCGACTTTAGAGCAGGAGAAGCAGGTTTGAGTCTCAGGATCGGCTCAACATCCTGTGATTCTGGGCAAATCACTTAATCTGCCCGTGCCTACCAAAAGCAAGCAATAAATAAGTCTTTACAAAGTGACTCAAAAAGAGAAAAAAAACTACCAGCGAAGAAGCCTGGGAGGCAGGGCTTTAGCGGGATGCAAACAAAGCGTTGAATGGCCAACCAAAACATCACTAGACCAAAACTCTAGTGAAGGAGCAAGACACTAGAAGGTGGGATATAGATGAAAAATAACCCCTTAGAAGCAAGCTTTTGTGAGTGACACTCTCCTTAACCAATCAGCAGCGATGGAAGGAGTCAAATTCCACAAAGTTCATACAACAGATCATGCTGCAGCACAAGCGCTGTAGGCTTGACGTGAAAAATAATGATCTCCACACCATTGAAGACAACTCCCATGGTGTGGGGCCCATTACTTTTATTTTGTCCAAATACAACTCCCACTTAAGGAGGTTTTTTGAGGAAAAAGTAAAACGTTGTACAAGTTAGATGGGCGACCATCATGTTTGATGTAGTGGTCACTCAATCTTTTGTAATATTGACAGGAACCTCTATGATGGAGGCTCCTGCCAATGTTTAGAGTTGTTCGCAGGGTGTGGGGCACAGTAGTTTTACCTTGTCCAAATACAAATTCCCACTTTGAGAGTTCGTTTTGGGGAAAAGTTAAATGATGTTTATGTTAGTTCAGAGACCTTCATGTTTGAAGGAGCAGTCCATCAATCATTTTTTTTTTGTTGAGTTTAAAGAAAGTTTATTGGATATAAGTATAAGATACAACAGTAATACAATACAGTATATAGTAATAATTAAAAAAAATAGAAAATATGCTGTGTACAATAAAGAAAGAAGAAATAAGAAGGAGAGAAGGAAAAAAGAAATAAGAAGGGGAAAAGGAAAAAAGGGGAGGGGGAGGGAAAGTAAAAAGATATAGATATCCTATAATAATACAACTGAAAATATTGTTCAAAAATATAACATGTATATCATATTGATCTCACTACTACAAACTTAATTATATATTGAGAATAAGCACAAAATATGACAATATTTAATTAACTATAATCTAAGGAGGTTTGGAGACTTCTTCTATGGCTGGAATATGAGATGGCAGGGATTGAGCAGACATATCTAGAAAGTTGGTGACGGGTAGCCAAAATAAGTCACGTTTAATGGCCAGTGTAATCGGGTGAACATATGCTCTATCTAATCGATGGTTATAACAAACACCATACCACCAGGCCTGAAAAGAAACGTTTGCGGCATTTTTCCACGATTTAGTGACTTGCTGAAAAGCAACAGCTATAAGTAAATCAATAATGAGAGTATTGAGGGAGGTGGAGGAGGACCAAACTTCTGCAACACTACCTAGAAAAATATGAGAAAAAGAAAAAGGGATATGAGTGTGAAATATTTTGTTAATTTGCTGCCAAACCCTAGTCCAAAATTGATGAATAACTGAACATGTAAATAACATATTTTTAAGATCTGCAACAGGGGCTGGACATGACCAACAGGTAGAGGGAAAGAGATGATTAATCTGATGTAGTTTGGCAGGAGTGAATACAAGTCTATTATATATGAAAAATAGTGTTTGTGTGGTATTTGCTGCCCTAGAAGATTTCCTTAATTTAGTCCAAATTTTATCCCATATTGAAGTGGAAAAGGAAGTGCTTAAATCAGATTCCCAGCTAGATTCAACTGCAGCTTTATTCCGAGGCTGACCAATGAGTCTCAATTTATTATAAATTTGAGAAGCTGAAGTATTCACTGTTAAGAACGAAATTTGAACCGGAGAAGGAGTAATCTGTGTGGAAGAAGGCATGAGTTTATCGTAAGAACTTTGAGCAGCTAGGGTCAGTAATATATATTTAGGATGATATGAAGAGGGAAGGGAATAACGCGTTTGCAATATAGAGAAGGGTATGCAGGTATCACCTAGAAAGAGCTGATGAGTCCATTTAAGACCAAGATTGAACCAATCTTTCCAAAAAAGAGTCCGATTTTTAATCTTAATGTGATTGTTATACCAAATCGGAGATTGCAAGAAACGGTTTCGGTCGTCTAAACCATCTAGCATAAGAGGATGAAGAATTTTACGAGTATGTTTAAGAATGGGAAGAGAACATTTTTGGGGGGTATTAGATAAGGATAAAAATTCATCAAATGAGAAAGGATAAATGAAGTGAGATTCAATTTCTACCCACAAAGGTAAAGAAAACAAATCAGTCACATTTTGAGATAATAATGAAGAAGAATTCTTAAGAAAGAAGGAAGTATGATAAGATGCAAAATCGGGGAAGTTAACTCCACCTAAGTGTTTAGGTTGTTTAAGTTTGGAAAAAGACATCCTAGATTTTTTGTTCTGCCACAGAAATTGTGATAGAATAGTATATATTTTTTTGTACCAGGATTTAGGAATGTTAACAGGAAGATTAAATAAGAAAAATAAAATTATAGGGACCAATATCAGTTTCACAGAGTCTAGTCTACCCCACCAAGATAAAAACACGGGGTGCCATCGCGCTGTGGAATTGGCTAACGTTGACTGGAGATTCTTAAGATTGAGTGATACAGTATCCTTAATAGAAGGAGTGAACCATAGACCTAAGTACTTAATCTTAGTAGGATTCCAGTGAAAAGAAGAAGATACAAAATCAGCATGGAAACAGTATTTATTTAACGGAAGAATTTCGCATTTGTCTACATTGAGTGTGTATCCTGAAACTAAGGAAAAAGTAGAGACTTCTGAAAGAAAAGCCGGTAAAGAGGACTGAGGATTAGATATAAATAAAAGAATATCATCGGCATATGCAGAGATTTTTAAATGTTTATCGCCATAAGGAAAACCAGTAATATTTTTGTTCATCCGGATTTTAGATAAGAAGGGCTCTAAAGTCAAAATAAATAAAAGGGGAGAAAGAGGACAACCTTGCCTGACACCTCTGAGAAGTGGGAAAGAAGAAGAAACAAGTCCATTAGCTAAAATAAATGATCTTGGAAAAGAGTAAAGCAGCGAAATATAGGAAAGAAATTTAGGGCCAAAACCAAACCAAGTAAGAGTCGAAAAGATAATCTGCCAATTAACCCTGTCAAAAGCTTTCTCAGCATCCAAAGCCACGGCTGCTAACGAAGATTTATGGGAGTGAGACTTACTAAGTACATTGAAAAAGAGACGGGTGTTGTCAGAGAGGTGGCGACCTTTAATGAAACCACATTGTTCTTTACCGATTAAGTGAGGTCGAATATTATCCAGACGAAGCACAAGAATCTTCGCAAAAATGTTATAGTCCAAATTGATTAAAGAAATAGGTCTGTCATTTTTACATAATGAATGATCTTTACCTTCTTTAGGAAGAAGACAAATCAAAGCCTCTTGAAATGAACCTTCAGAACTCCGGGAAGTAATAAAAAACAGGAATAATCTAAGTAGTTTGGGAATAAGTAAATTGGAAAAGTGAGTGTAAAACTCTATCGTAAAGCCATCCGGACCCGGAGCTTTCCCCTTTTTAAGTGACTGAATAGCGTTGAGAATATCTTTAGTGTGTATATCAGACTCTAGAGAGGAGAAATCTAAATCTAAAGAAGAAGGAGGAGGAGGGATGGAGCCTAAATATTGATCAATGTCAGATAAGAGGGGTGGAGATTCTGGAGTGTATAGTGATTTGTAAAAATTGGAGAATTCCAAAAGAATGTCTTCGTCTTTATGGAGCACGGTATTAGATGAAGATGTGATAGACTCAATTTTAGTACGTTCTTTTTTAACTTTGAGATATTTAGCAAGGATATTACCAGATTTGTTTTGTGCACTATAGTATTTAGCGCTAGATTTAAGTAAATATAGATTTGCAGAATCAGTAGAAACTTTATTAAAAGAAAGTTTGGCGCTAATGAGTTCCTTTAAGGTAGACTGGCTTTTTGACAAGCAATAAAGGTGTTCCAGCTTTTTAATTTGTAAATTAAGTGCCTGAGACGAGAGAGAAGCTGCACGTCGCTTTTGGGCAACAAAGGATATGATAAAATCCCTAGAGGCAGCTTTAAAGGAATCCCATACAAGTTGAGGAGATAACTGAGGGGATTCATTTTCTTAGAAAAATAAGGAGGCAAATTCGAGAAAGGCTGGCGTGAACTTAGGATCTAATAAAAGAGAGTTATTAAATCTCCAGCGTCTAGTCCCTTTAATGGGAGGAAGTAGGTCTAAACTCAAGGAAACCGGGGCATGATCAGAAATTAGTATAGAGCCTATGTCTGAATGAGAAATGTGTTGAAGTAGAGCCTTGGAAATAAAGAGGTAGTCTATTCGGGATTGCGAAGAATGAGCACGTGAATAATAAGTATATTCTTGTAGTGTGGGATGACAGAGTCTCCAAGAGTCTACAAGAGCTCTTTGAGAAATAGTGGAAGTGAATTGAGAATGTATAAAAGAAGGGACAAATCTGGAGCTGGAGTGCCTGTCAATAAAGGGATCTACAACCATATTACAATCCCCACCAAAAATCAAATACTCATCAGTATATTGCATTAAAAGTGAAAGAATTTGGGGCCAAAACGATTTATCTTGCGTAGTGGGAGCATAAACATTAAAAATAGTGAGAGGAATCTTGTTAATCAGTAAGGAAATCACAACCCATCTACCATCAGAATCATTATCCTGTCTTATGAGCTGGACATCTAAGCGTTTATGACAGAGAATAGCAACGCCATTACGTTTTCCTGAGCCCGGTGATGCAAAAACATGGCCTACCCAGTTCCGTCGTAATTTAGTTATTTCAGTATCCTGTATATGAATTTCCTGTAGAAGAGCAATATCTCCCTTTAAATTTGCAATATGTGACAAAACTCATTGACGTTTGATAGGAGAACCCAAACCTTTAACATTCCAAGATATAATATTTAACGACATTTAAATCTTATATAAACTTAGTCAAAACAATTCGTAAAAGAATTTGCCATGCATGCAAGCAAAAACAATGTGAAGAATGCAGCAAAATACGAAAAAAGATCATTATTATAAAGAGATAGCAGTGAGAAATACAGAAGATCATGAGACAGCAGAAAAAATGAGGATAAGGAAAGAGAAGAGTTAAATGAGAAGCATAAAATATAAGCTGAAAATATAGATGAAACAGAGGGAAGAGGAGAAAAAGAGGGAAAGAGTGAAGATAACAGGAAACAAAAAGACAAAACAAGATTAATAACAATTGAGAAGACATTACGATAATAGAAAAACATACCACAAAAGAACAATCATGGTGGGGTAGGTGGAGCCACATGGAGAAGGCCAGACACCGGACGAGAAATCGCAGGACGAGAAGCACAAGCTGAACATCATCCAGGCAAAACGAAAAAACTAAAAAATAAATAAATAAATAAGGGAACACAGAGACTGCAACCTGTTAAAAGGAAAAATAAGAATAATGATTAACATGGAAAGTGATAATAACACCAACGCTTACACATATGACTAAAATAAAAGAGATTCACAATTGAGGGCAAATAAGTAACAAACAGTGAACATTTGGAGCTAAGGCATTCAGGTCAAATTATGACTTAGAAGTATCCATAGAGACTCCTCTACAAGAGTTCAAAATTTTTTGAAGCACATCAGGGTCTTCATAGTTGGTTGTTCTGTTGTTATAAGTTACTTTGAAAAGACAGGGATGAAATAAGCCATAACGAGCGTTCATGCTGCGAAGTGTTGGCCTCATATCTAAAAACTTCTTGCGACGGTCAGCAGTAACCTTGGCATAGTCTTGAGCAAAAAAGAGATTAGAACCATTCCAAGAAATCTTTCCCCTCTGCTTGGCAGCATGTAAAACTTTAAGGAGATCCGTATATTCTAGGAAGTACAAAATTACCCCTCTCGGCTTCGTTGAGGAAGATGAAGAACGGGTGCTCTGACCCAAACGTAGTGCACGTTGAATATTTAATGGCGGAGATTCTGGAAAACCAAGAAGAGTTGGAAGAAAAGATTGAAAATAGGATATTGGGTTAGAACCTTCAAGTCCTTCAGCCAGGCCATAAATGCGCAGATTATTACGCCTATTGCGATTTTCTAACTGCTCAACTTGTTTTTTGAGATGGTCGACTTCTTTGTGAATATGAGGAACTTGAGCAGCGAAATCCTGAACAGAATCAACACGCTTCTCCAGAACATCAACCCTTTGTTCGGTACGAGACCAATTATCTTCCAAACTCAGCAAACGAGTGTTAATTTCTTCCATATATGGCTTGAGGGCGCGAATCTCCTCAAGGATAAGCTCCAACAAAAGAGGCGAAGAAGAGTTGGTGGGAGAGGGCGGATTCGCTTTTCCTCTTTTTCTAGGCGTGAAGGAAGCCGAAGACGGTATTTTGGATCCTTGTTTGGAGCCTAGTCGAGTCGTAGAGGAAGAGGAGCCCTTCGTAGGAGCAGAGTCACTAGGAGTATCATCCGCGCCCTCTTGCAGAATGTAAAAAGGATTGAAATCCTCGAAAGAAGCATCATTGGATTGCAGAGCTTCCTTACGATTAGTCCGAGATGCTGCCATGTCTAAACTGAGAAAAGGTATTCCTCAGCAAAATTCTGGTGAGAAAAGTACAGTAGTATAAAGTCACTGAAAGCAGAGTAACACACAATGCCACTGTATGGGTTAAATATGCAAAAAAGGAACGCCGATAATAGCTCCAAGCTCCTTGTTCAGAAAGTGTTATCACCCAAAATGAGCGGACAGCAGCAGAGAGCGAAAGAATAACATGTCTGCCATTTCAAACCCCTTTTCTGAGGAAACCAGTCATTCTCCAGATGCAAAAAGCAGCAAGCATGAGAGGAGCCAAATAACAAAAATTGCATCAGTCAAGGCAGATAAAAAGGCAATAGATGAGCTCCAATAAATTGCCTTAGACTCTTCTTTAAATAAACATCCCACTAAAAGTCTGCATTATTTGTGGAAAAGCGGCGGTAAACGTGAGGAGCTCATTGTGAAAGAAAACAAAATGGCGGCCGCCAGTAAATCTCAGCCGTCATGGAGCCGAAAAGTGTCTTCACGCTCACCATATGCCAGCAATTGTAACTTGGTGACTGGAGCAGCACTTCGAATGATGCCTGAAGCAGTCTCTGCGCTCCAACAGCGAGCGGAAGTAACCTGGAACAACTGCGCCGCCTCACGCCACCGCGGAGCTCTCAGTAGCGGCGGCCATTTGCTAAGGCGCCGAAGCCACGCCCCTCTCCATCAATCATTTATAATATTGATAGGAACCTCTATGACTGTTGTTCCTGCCAGTGTTTTGAGTTGTTCACATGGCTGGCAGGCAGCTCTAAATTTGGCAGGGGTAGAAACTCGGTATGGTAGGATTAAAGTAACAAATTTACCCCCACTTGCCAAACTTTAAATCAGCTCCTAAGTCAAGATAGAGATCAAATTGTGGGTGATATATTTTATGTGATATAGGAGCTGTAGAGGAGCAGCCTCTACACAAAGTAATTCAGGGGTGAAATCTCGGTGTATAATTAAAAGGCACAATAATGCTGATATGCTGCAAGTGATTTACCAGTGCAACTGAAATGCCTAAAGTGACAAATAATTTCCTCCAGAGCCAATTGGACATGCTTACCAAAGTTATGAGAATAGGAGAGTGACAAATACAAAATTAAGTGATTACGAAAAAGTCAAGATTGTACCCCACAGTCAGAACATAAACATTTGTATTAGGAGCTTACCACATGAAAAATAAAGAAAAAGACATGAGGTCTTGTAGGCATGGAAGCACCATTGAGATGATCTTATAACAATCATCCTAAACTCATATATATGATGTTTAGAAGTTCTAATTTAAAGGATCATATGTTGAACATGTAGGGTCCATTTTATGTCTACTGTTTCTTCAGCCAGGTACGATTTAGCCCTGACTTTAAAAAGAATTTCACTGAAGGGGAACTGATTTTTAACTTAGTAACATGAGCTGCCAATTAGATATATGAGTTTAAGACCCATTTGAGAGTAATTATAACAGGCATAGGCAAAACAAATAGGCCTGACTATTCTACAAGCTGTTTAATCCTCAGGGTGCACAAGTATGTAGGTCAACTATGTATCTTGCTTCCAACTGTCTCAATTGTTTCACCCTATCGCCTCCTCTTTCCTTTGTTGCACCCTGGGGATTAAACGGCGAAGAAGAACTGTGGTAATACATTGGCTAAATATGGCGATGCTTAAGTGGGCCCTGGGATCACCCCTGAAATTGAGAGAAAACCCCCCTTCCCCCCTTTTTGGGTGGATAGAAATACAGGAGTTTTTAACTTTTGATATCGTTTGCAACCTTGGTGAACCACTGCTCTTTCAGAGCGAGATTGTACCTGTGATGGAATTGTTCAATGAATCATGGAATTCTTTCCTCGTGAATAGGATAAAGCATTAGCTTGTAATTGGTAGCACAATTATTTGATGAATTTAGCAATTGCATAATTATGATATTTTGCAAGCCAATTTTGTTATAGGAGCAGTAGCAAAAGTATGATTCTACTTATGATTTCCTTTAAATTTGATTAAATTGTGTATTTCACCATAGGTGACATTACCGAATCCAGAGGGCCATGAATAGTCATCCATACAATGCACTTTATAATGTTTAAAGATGGACAACACTTTCCCACTCACCGTGGTTGTTTTTAACAATGCAGTCCCTTTTCAGTGTTTAATTTTGTAATTTGGCCGTGAACCAATGAATTTAATTTTTGTTATAAGGCAGTACCTTGCATTGAATTACTGACATTAACGAAGGCCAGGAGGCTGAAACGCGTTTGAAGTATGCCCTGAGTTGCATGGAGTTAAAATTCTGATTGAATTATAATCGGACTGCTAAGCATCCTTTGAACTGCTTGCTGATATTTTGCACGAGGCCGTCCTCATGAGCTGCTGCACCCACTGTGCTTCGAGCGGCGATTTTGGTGGAAAATATTTCAGGATATATATATATATATATCTATATCTATATCTCTCTATCTATCTATCTATATATTCACTGAAAAAAACATAGGTTTCAGGGGCGTTATAGTTCGCTGGACATTTCCCTCGTACAAAACCCTAGAAATTCCCCTGTTATAGTTAGTTCAGCTAACTATAACTCGCGCCCCCGCAATGCACTGCTGATGACGTCACATATTACATCACTCATGACATGGTCAGTGACATAACTGATGACATCACTGATGTCACTGATTTTTTAAATGCCAATTCCTAACTATAACGCCCCTGAAACCTTTGATGTTTTCAGTGAATTTCAAAGGTTTTTCATTTGCCAGTTCCTAACTATAACGTGCATGAAACCTGTGGTTTTTTCAGTGAATTTCAAAGGTTTTTTAAATGCTAATTCCTATCTATAACTTATCTCTGAAGATATCATGAAAACCCTTCTTTTTTAAAAGTAGGGTGCACATTAGTTTTGTGGAAAAGCATCTTTGTGATTGGTTAAGAAAAAGCAGTTTCAACGTGGAGTATATATCATTGGATAAAATTTGCTCAGCTCAACCACACCTGCTACTTGCATTTGGAAGTCACTGTTCAAACTTAAAACAATTGTCAACTTTTAACCTGCATGTGTCGTTAAATGTTCAAGAAAATGTTACAAAAAATTATCGTAAAGTTTAAAAAAATTGATGAACTTTTAACCTGCACGTGTTGTAGAATGTTCTAGGAAGTGTGTTGATTGAATACGTTGCACTTCTGACTTCTATGTGTTGTTGAATATTAAAAAAACGGTTCATATGGAAAATTAAAAAGAAACCAATAGAGAAGTTTTGAAACCTAAAAGAATCAAGGAACTATTCTAATTTATTCTTTACATGTATTTATGTGTGCAGCAACAAAATTATAGACACAACAGCACTAGGAAGAGGAAGAAGCAGGGAGTGGGGGGAGGGGGGAGATGGGCAGAATGGCACACATGCACAATTAAGTACAACACACATATAAACTAACAATGGCCAAAATGAAACACACCAACAAGGAGCACAAGTCACACAATATGCCAACATCACACCACTGAACGAGCATAGAAAGTGAAAACCACGCTGCATTCATACAGGATGTGTACAAAGGCCAGTTGTTGGTGTTGTGGGATGTCTGCGACCGTGGTCATCATGGATGAGATGCCCAGCATGTGGCACATGGTCGAGTTAACTGTGTGTTATGTTGCCAAACGGCTGCTCCTACCTCGCACGAGCCCCCACACTTGTGTACAGTGAGCTGTTGTATCTCGTGCACTCGTACGGCACGCCATTGTAATGCCTTTTTGCGCATGTCCTGCTACATTCCAACTACAACATCACAGTGCCGTTTGGAGGTGGTGCATGCCACTTTACAACATCGACTGCTGCGGCTCTTGTAGCAGGCTACACCAGAACACAGAGACACACTTACCGCACTTCCTGTACACGGACATGTCCGAGACACACCGTTCCCCTTTCCAGATAGGCACACCCCTGCACTGACCTGTGAACAACAGACCAGCACACGCCATTTGTGCATGCAGGAGGCTGCATACGTAGCTACACATCCAGGCTCACTGCCAACGCTGAGGTGCCAGCACACTGTGATGTTGCAGGGCTCTGGCCTATCATGCTAAGACAATGACCACAGGGACACACTTACTAAGATGTGGGTTTGGGTTGCATTGGCGGTCCTGGAGTTGTTGAGATGAGTCTTCTAGCCCTCATGGGTATCCCTGTATCATGCTCATTGACTCTATGGCACCTGTGGGTGTTCTGGTGTGGCTCTTGGCTGTGTTCCCTTTCATGGTGCAGGTAGTTGTCCTGCTTAACACCAGCAGAAAGCAGGTGTAAAATCCCTGGTGCTAACGTGTCTTATCGCCGGAATTTGTTTCGCATCCAACGCGATAGGATGCGCGCACCGTGCGCGCATTTCGCCGCTTTTTATTTTTTTAAAAAGGGGGGCCACAGGGGGATCTAGAGGGTCAGAGTATTTCCACTCTGCCCCCTTTATATCTTTTACACACTTATTCCCCTTCCATCTTCAGCCTTGCTTCTACCTAGGAAGAAAATGGCCGCCAACAGTTCCTGGTTTCGAATGTAGAGAGATGCTCGACAGCCAATTAGCATTCAGCGCGCGATCGGGAGGGTGCGCGCTCCGTTCGGGGAGGGTGCGCTTACGGTGCGGGTACGGTCCGTGGATCCTCCCCGGCCATAGATATCACTAACTTTTTTACCCTACGAGTCCGAACTGAGGACTACCTCTTTGCCAAATTTGGTGTCATTCCGTTCAGCGGTTCGGGCTGTAGCTGCGACAACAGATCCTATGGGAAATTGCATGGGGAAAACGCGTTTTGGGACCCCCCTTTTTTCTCAGCCCCCGCTTCAAGGATCACCACAAAACTTTCAGGGTAGGAGCGGAGCGGTGCTGGCCAAAAGTTTGGAGAATTTCGCAAATATTCGTCAATCGGCGCCAAAGATATTCCCAATAGAAGGTTGCGGATTTCCTATGGAAAATAGATCCTAACTATAACTATCTACTGGCGACTGGAAGTCCTTAAAGTAGTTCCCATGTGGGCTGCTGGAGTCTCAGTTCCACAGTGATTTTAAAAACATCGTTCCCAATCCTTTCACCGTCCCCAACATCCTGCTCCAAAAGCCGCTGTCACTACAACAGTAGCAGGTCTGCAGTGCGGCGGTGCATCTCACGACCTGAACTTGGCCGTAATATGTGAAAGAAAGAGTTGCCCCACAAATGAGACGCACTCCCAGGAGGTTAACAAGTACAGGGAGAGCTTCGTGGTTACCGCTGCTCCGACGCGTTTCGGGCCGACGCCCTTCATCAAAGGAGTGCTACACCAAAGATCACCAGCAAACGTGGCTCCCAGTATCTTCCCTTTTATTTATGTAAAAAATGGGCTCAGGTGAGTACAATAGCATTCTGGGACTGGAAGTGCTTAAAGTAGTTCTCATGTGGGCTGCTGGAGTCTCAGTTCCACAGTGATTTTAAAAACACGGTTCCCAATCCTTTCCCCGTTCCCAACCTCCTGCTCCAAAAGCCACTGTCACTACAACAGTAGCAGGTCCGCAGTGCATGTCACGACCTGGACTTGGCCGTAATATGTGAAAGAAAGAGTTGCCCCACGATTGAGATGCACTCCCAGGAAGTTAACAAGTACAGGGACAGCTTCATGGTTACCGCTGCTCTGACGCGTTTCGGGCCGATGCCCTTCATCAAAGGACTGCTACACCAAAGATCACCTGCAAACGTGGCTCCCAGTATCTTCCCTTTTATTTATGTAAAAAAACTGTCTCAGGTGAGTACAATAGCATTCTGGGACTGGAAGTCCTTAAAGTAGTTCCCATGTGGGCTGCTGGAGTCTCAGTTCCACAGTACACGGTTCCCAATCCTTTCACCGTCCCCAACAACCTGCTCCAAAAGCCGCTGTCACTACAACAGTAGCAGGTCCGCAGTGCGGCGCTGCATCTCACAACCTGAACTTGGCCGTAATATGTGAAAGAAAGAGTTGCCCCACGATTGAGACACACTCCCAGGAGGTTAACAAGTACAGGGACAGCTTCGTGGTTACCGCTGCTCCGAAGCGTTTCGGGCCGACGCATTTCATCATAGGAGTGCTACACCAAAGATCACCAGCAAACGTGGCTCCCAGTATCTTCCCTTTTATTTATGTGAAAAACTGGCTCAGGTGAGTACAATAGCATTCTGGGACTGGAAGTCCTTAAAGTAGTTCCCATGTAGGCTGCTGGAGTCTCAGTTCCACAGTGATTTTAAAAACACGGTTCCCAATCCTTTCACCGTCCCCAACCTCCTGCTCCAATACATATATATATTCACATTTGAGATGTCATCAGTGATGTCACTGACCATGTCATGAGTGATGCTATATGTGACGTAATCACCAGTGCATTGCAGGAGCGCGAGTTATAGTTAGCTCAACTAACTATAACGGGCGAATTTCTCTGGTTTTATATGAGTCAAATGTCCAACTAACTATAACATCCCTGAAACCTATGGGTTTCTAGTGAATTTCAAAGGTTTTTTAAATGCTATTTCCTAACTATAATGTCTTTAAAACCTATGGTTTTTTCAGTGAATTCCGAAGGTTTTTTAAATGTTAATTTCATATTTTGTTATTTATAAAACCTATATTTTTTCTATTTTTTTGTAATATTTTGGAACTCTATTATCCTTTTTTTATTTTAAAAATGATGTAATGTTTTATATCTTCAAAAAAGTATGTACATCTTTTTTTTTCTTTTTGGGAGAAGACTGGAGTCCCGTACCGGTAGTGTACCAAGCTCCATCAGCACGCGAATCCTATCCGCCATATTGCTAAAATCGCAAATGATGCGCATTTCGTATCCGACAGGTTCGTGGCACGGTGTCCCGCGTCACATCATATATGCATGTGGTCGCGCCAGCTGCTACTTTGGTATGTGATGGGTACGCAGTACCAAGCCGCGCATTACGTCATGTATGTATGGGGCTGCGCCCGCTGCGCGTTGCTTATGTGACGAGTGCAGGCTGCCAGGCCCTGTGTTATGTCATAGACGTATGGTGTCGCGCTCGCTGCGCGTTGCGTATGCGACGAGTGCACACTGCCAGGCCCTGTGTTACGTCATAGACGTATGATGTCGTGCCGGGTATGCCATTCCTTCATTTTTTTTTTACGTCTCAAAAGTATATCTAAATAAGTTTAAAGTGTATATGAGAGCAAGCGATAATCTAAAATATTTTAAACATTTATATTTCTAACTGTAATAAACTTACATTATGGTAAATATATTTTCTCAAAATCGCGTCGGGTTGCGGCCCCCTTGCACGCTCGGTGCGCGATTGCCATGTGATCTTAAAAAAAAGCATTTGATTGGTTCATAACATTTCCCATTGTAACAGTTGGAGGACCCCAGCCATTTTAGTAATTCTCTCTACAGTGTTTGATGAGAGACTCCTCTTCTGCTTAGAGAGCTTTTTTTAAAAACTTTTTGCTATGTACACATATCTGCCACTACACACAACATGCAACCATCATCTTCATCAATATTCATGCTCTGTAAAGTAGCCTTCCACCTGTGATAGCCATGCACCTAAAAGTTACATACCCGAAGTTTTCCCCACTGCCAGAGGTAACATGGTTGCATACGCTGTCCACAGCACAATGTAATGTGGTATGGCCCAGGGGCAGTATCATGCATAGATAATGAACACACAGACACATATAGATAGTGGAAGTGGGTACGGGCACGTGCGCTTGACTCCTCTTTATTACCAGGGTCACATATGCAGTAACGTTGGTGCTGGATGCATGTGGGGTGAGTGTAAACCAGCCCTCAGGGAATGGTTGCTGCTAGCATCAACTACAGCAGTAATCATTGGATCACACACAGAGGTTCAAAAATAAAAGGGTCAATAGTTTTTGCTGCAGTAAGGTAGGGACAGTAGATGTGAAATAATACACAAAAGATTCTATCGTAAAAGAATCATAACTTGTGGTATACTGACATACAGGCAGTAGATCTGAAATAATACACAAAAATATTGTATCATAAAGGGTCCATCAGTTCTAGTGCACTCAGATAGCCACATCAAAAACATTCAGCATGTGCACAGCCAGCGATGATGCGTGCTGCGGGCAGGCCGTACTAGGAACAATGTCTGTTGCCTACAGGATTGCATCATCTGCAATAGCGACTCAATCTGAATTGTAAACACTGCTGTCTGCAGTGTAGGCCAGAGAGAGCTGTCAGCAAGGACCCACAGTCACGTGGCGTTGACTTGAGCTGCCCAGTTTGTTTATTTATTTTTATTTATTTGAAAATGTTTATATAGCGCTACTAGACCCGGAGGTATCAGAGCGCGTTACATGAGTTACAGCGAGTTACAGGTCACATAGTTACATCAATTAAATCAAAGAGTCACAGGGGGAGGAGGAGGGGGAGGGGGAGGGAGGGAATACACAACGGGAAAAATGAGGAGAACAATGTCAGATGTCTGGCTGGGTAGGTGACAGCCGAGGGGGTGAAACCAGGGCCAGACTCCTCTTTAGCTGCATATGACAGCTCCACCGGGCATTTCTAACTATAACATCTCTAAAACCTATGGTTTTTCAGTGAATTTCAAAGCTTTTTTAAATGCTAATTTCTAACTATAACGTCTCTGAAACGTATGTTTTTTTTCAGTGAATTTCAAAGGTTTTATAAATGCTAATTTTCAAGTGTGATAGTTATACCTATTTTTTTCTACTGATTTTCTACAGTTTTTAAACTGTTTATTTATAAATCTTTTATTCATTAAATAACATTATATAATTTTCAGAAAATTGCAACAACAAAAAAATTCAAACTGAAATATTGATACATTTTTTTTGTTTTCATTTTTTATTTTAATATATTTATATTATTTTCTTTTAAAAATAAATACCAATTTTTTTTCAAAGTCGCGCACTTAAAGCGTACACATCACGGTGGGTGCGCGCATTCTAGCCGCCATTTTAGAAATGTCGTGAAGGATCCGCGTACGGTGTGCGACACCTGCGTGTTTTTCAGTTACATCATATACATTTAATATTACGTGATGTGCGCGATTGGTATGTGACCAGTCCGCGACTCCTGCTCCCGCACATTCGCGACACAAGCACTTTACGGTACGAGATGCTTGCACGGTTGCGGGTCCTGCGTGATGTCATATACGTGCTGGGGCATGATGGGTGCGCGACTCCTGCAAAAAAATGTTACGTTCCAAAATGATATGTATGTGTCTTTAATATACATATTAGGGCAAGAGATTATCTAAGATATTCACAAAAATAATATATTTGTACTTATAATAAACATATTATTTTTAAATATATTTTCACGAAGTCGGGTGCGTGCATCATGAGTGCAGAGAACCAGATCAGCAGAGCTGCTGTAGAGCCAGAGAAACCAGGTCAGCAGAGCCGTTGTAGAGCCAGAGAACTAGGTCAGCAGTGCTGCTTTAGAGCCATAGAACCAGGTCAGCAGAGCTGCTCTAGAGGCAGAGAACCAGGTCAGTAGAGCTGATTTAGAGGGAGAGAACCAGGTCAGCAGAGCTGCTTTAGAGGTAGAGAACTAGGTCAGCAGAGCTGCTCTAGAGCCAGAGAACCAGGTCAGCAGAGCTGCTTTAGAGCCATAGAACCAGGTCAGCAGAGCTGCTTTAGAGCCAGAGAACCAGGTCAGCAGAGCTGCTCTAGAGCCTAAGAATCGGTTCAGCAAAGCTGCTCTAGAGCCAGAGAACCAGGTCAGAGCTGCTCTAGAGCCAGAAAACCAGGTCAGCAGAGCTGCTGTAGAGCCAGAGAAACCAGGTCAGTAGAGCTGCTTAGAGCGAGAGAACCAGGTCAGCAGAGCTGCTTTAGAGGGAGAGAACCAGGTCAGCAGAGCTGCTTTCCAGCCAAGCGACCAGGTCAGCGGAGCTGCTCTAGAACCTAAGAACAAGGTCAGCAGAGCTGCTCTAGAGCCAGAGAACCAGGTCAGCAGAGCTGCTGTAGAGCCAGAGAAACCAGGTCAGCAGAGTTGCTTTAGAGGGAGAGAACCAGGTCAGCAGAGCTGCTTTAGAGCCAGAGAACCAGGTCAGCAGAGCTGCTCTAGAGCCAGAGAACCAGGTCAGCAGAGCTGTTTTAGAGCCATAAAACCAGATCAGCAGAGATGCTTTAGAGCCAGAGAAACCAGGTCAGCAGAGTGGCTTTAGAGGGCGAGAACCAGGTCAGCAGAGCTGCTTTAGAGCCAGAGAACCAGGTCAGCAGAGCTGCTCTAGAGCCAGAGAACCAGGTCAGCAGAGCTGCTTTAGAGCCATAGAACCAGGTCAGCAGAGCTGCTCTAGAGGCTGAGAACCAGGCCAGTAGAGCTGATTTAGAGGGAGAGAACCAGGCCAGCAGAGCTGCTTTAGAGCCAGAGAACCAGGTCAGCAGAGCTGCTCTAGAGCTAGAGAAACAGGTCAGCAGAGCTGCTTTAGAGGGAGAGAACCAGGTCAGCAGAGCTGCTTTAGAGCCAAGGGACCAGGTCAGTAGAGCTGCTCTAGAGCCAGAGAACCAGGTCAGCAGAACTGCTTTAGAGCCAGAGAACCAGGTCAGCAGAGCTGTTGTACAGCCAGAGAACCAGGTCAGCAGAGCTGTTCTAAAGCCTAAGGACTAGGTCAGCAGAGCTGCTCTAGAGCCAGAGAACCAGGTCAGCAGAGCTGCTGTAGAGCGAGAGAAACCAGTTCAGCAGAGCTGCTTTAGAGGGAGAGAACCAGGTCAGCAGAGCTGCTTTAGAGCCAGAAAACCAGGCCAGCAGAGCTGCTTTAGAGCCAGAGAACCAGGTCAGCAGAGCTGCTCTAAAGCCTAAGAACCAGGTCAGCAGAGCTGCTCTAGAGCCAGAGAACCAGGTCAGCAGAGCTGCTGTAGAGCCAGAGAAACCAGGTCAGCAGAGCTGCTTTAGAGGGAGAGAACCAGGTCAGCAGAGCTGCTTTAGAGCCAGAGAACCAGGTCAGCAGAGCTGCTGTAGAGACAGAGAAACCAGGTCAGCAGAGCTGCTTTAGAGGGAGAGAACCAGGTCAGCAGAGCTGCTCTAGAGCCTCAGAACCAGGTCAGCAGAGCTGCTCTAGAGCCAGAGAACCAGGTCAGCAGAGCTGCTGTAGAGCCAGAGAAACCAGGTCAGCAGAGCTGCTCTAAAGGGAGAGAACCAGGTAAGCAGAGCTGCTCTAGAGCTAGAGAACCATGTCAGCAGAACTGATTTTGAGCCATAGAAACTGGTCAGCAGAGCTGCTTTAGAGCCAGAGAACCAGGTCAGCAGAGCTGTTGTAGAGCCAGACAACCAGATCAGCAGAGCTGCTCTGTAGCCTAAGAACTAGGTCAGCAGAGCTGCTCTAGAGGCAGAGAACCAGGTCAGCAGACCTGCTGTAAAGCCAGAGAAACCAGGTCAGCAGAGCTGCTTTAGAGCCAGAGAACCAGGTCAGCAGAGCTGCTCTAGAGCCAGAGAACCAGGTCAGCAGAGCTGCTTTAGAGCCATAGAACCAGGTCAGCAGAGCTACTTTAGAGCCAGAGAACCAGGTCAGCAGAGCTACTTTAGAGCCAGAGAACCAGGTCAGCAGAGCTGCTCCAGAGGCAGAGAACCAGGTCAGCAGAGCTGCTTTAGAGGGAGAGAACCAGGTCAGCAGAGCTGCTTTAGAGCCAGAGAACCAGGTCAGCAGAGCTGCTCTAGAGCCAGAGAAACCAGGTCAGCAGAGCTGCTTTAGAGCCAGAGAACCAGGTCAGCAGAGCTGCTCTAGAGCCTAAGAACCAGGTCAGCAGAACTGCTCTAGAGCCAGAGAACCAGGTCAGCAGAGCCGCTGTAGAGCCAGAGAAACCAGGTTAGTAGAGCTGCTTTGGAGGGAGGAAACCAGGTCAGCAGAGCTGCTCCAGAGGGAGAGAACCAGGTCAGCAGAGCTGCTCTAGAGCCAGAGAAACCAGGTCAGTAGAGCTGCTTTAGAGCGAAAGAACCAGGTCAGCAGAGCTGCTTTAGAGGGAGAGAACCAGGTCAGCAGGTCTGCTTTAGAGCCAAGGGAACAGGTCAGCAGAGCTGCTCTAGAGCCATAGAACTGGGTCAGCAGAGCTGCTTTAGAGCCAGAGAACCAGGTCAGCAGAGCTGCTCTAAAGCCTAAGAACCAGGTCAGCAGAGCTGCTCTAGAGCCAGAGAACCAGGTCAGCAGAGCTGCTGTAGAGCCAGAGAAACCAGGTCAGCAGAGCTGCTTTAGAGGGAGAGAACCAGGTCAGCAGAGCTGCTTTAGAGCCAGAGAACCAGGTCAGCAGAGCTGCTGTAGAGACAGAGAAACCAGGTCAGCAGAGCTGCTTTAGAGGGAGAGAACCAGGTCAGCAGAGCTGCTCTAGAGCCTCAGAACCAGGTCAGCAGAGCTGCTCTAGAGCCAGAGAACCAGGTCAGCAGAGCTGCTGTAGAGCCAGAGAAACCAGGTCAGCAGAGCTGCTCTAAAGGGAGAGAACCAGGTAAGCAGAGCTGCTCTAGAGCTAGAGAACCATGTCAGCAGAACTGATTTTGAGCCATAGAAACTGGTCAGCAGAGCTGCTTTAGAGCCAGAGAACCAGGTCAGCAGAGCTGTTGTAGAGCCAGACAACCAGATCAGCAGAGCTGCTCTGTAGCCTAAGAACTAGGTCAGCAGAGCTGCTCTAGAGGCAGAGAACCAGGTCAGCAGACCTGCTGTAAAGCCAGAGAAACCAGGTCAGCAGAGCTGCTTTAGAGCCAGAGAACCAGGTCAGCAGAGCTGCTCTAGAGCCAGAGAACCAGGTCAGCAGAGCTGCTTTAGAGCCATAGAACCAGGTCAGCAGAGCTACTTTAGAGCCAGAGAACCAGGTCAGCAGAGCTACTTTAGAGCCAGAGAACCAGGTCAGCAGAGCTGCTCCAGAGGCAGAGAACCAGGTCAGCAGAGCTGCTTTAGAGGGAGAGAACCAGGTCAGCAGAGCTGCTTTAGAGCCAGAGAACCAGGTCAGCAGAGCTGCTCTAGAGTCAGAGAAACCAGGTCAGCAGAGCTGCTTTAGAGCCAGAGAACCAGGTCAGCAGAGCTGCTCTAGAGCCTAAGAACCAGGTCAGCAGAACTGCTCTAGAGCCAGAGAACCAGGTCAGCAGAGCCGCTGTAGAGCCAGAGAAACCAGGTTAGTAGAGCTGCTTTGGAGGGAGGAAACCAGGTCAGCAGAGCTGCTCCAGAGGGAGAGAACCAGGTCAGCAGAGCTGCTCTAGAGCCAGAGAAACCAGGTCAGTAGAGCTGCTTTAGAGCGAAAGAACCAGGTCAGCAGAGCTGCTTTAGAGGGAGAGAACCAGGTCAGCAGGTCTGCTTTAGAGCCAAGGGAACAGGTCAGCAGAGC
Source organism: Triturus cristatus (assembly GCF_964204655.1). Taxonomy (NCBI): domain Eukaryota; kingdom Metazoa; phylum Chordata; class Amphibia; order Caudata; family Salamandridae; genus Triturus; species Triturus cristatus. The sequence continues at coordinate 656,745,200 of NC_140594.1, forward strand.
TGCTCTAGAGCCATAGAACCGGGTCAGCAGAGCTGCTTTAGAGCCAGAGAACCAGGTCAGCAGAGCTGTTGTAGAGCCAGAGAACTAGGTCAGCAGAGCAGCTCTAGAGCCTAAGAACCAGGTCAGCAGAGCTGCTTTAGAGGGAGAGAACCAGGTCAGCCGAGCTGCTTTAGAGGGAGAGAACCAGGCCAGCAGAGCTGCTTTAGAGGCAGAGAACCAGGTCAGCAGAGCTGCTTTAGAGCCAGAGAACCAGGTCAGCAGAGCTGCGGTAGAGCCAGAGAACCAAGTCAGCAGAGCTGCCCTAGAGCCTAAGAACCAGGTCAGCAGAGCTGCTCTAGAGCCAGAGAGCCAGGTCAGCAGAGCCGCTGTAGAGCCAGAGAAACCAGGTCAGTAGTGCTGCTTTGGAGGGAGAGAACCAGGTCAGCAGAGCTGCTCCAGAGGGAGAGAACTAGGTCAGCAGAGCTGCTCTAGAGCCAGAGAACCATGTCAGCAAAACTACTTACAGCCATAGAACCGGGTCAGCAGAGCTGCTTTAGAGCCAGAGAACCAGGTCAGCAAAGCTGTTGTACAGCCAGAGAACCAGATCAGCAGAGCTGCTCTGTAGCCTAAGAGCTAGGTCAGCAGAGCTGCTCTAAAGCCAGACAACCAGGTTAGCAGACCTGCTCTAGAGCCAGAGAAACCAGGTCAGCAGAGCTGCTTTAGAGCCAGAGAACCAGGTCAGCAGAGCTGCTTTAGAGGGAGAGAACCAGGTCAGCAGAGCTGCTTTAGAGCCAGAGAAAAAGGTCAGCAGAGCTGCTCAAGAGCCAGAGAACCAGGTCAGCAGAGCTGCTTTAGAGCCATAGAACCAGGTCAGCAGAGCTACTTTAGAGCCAGAGAACCAGGTCAGCAGAGCTACTTTAGAGCCAGAGAACCAGGTCAGCAGAGCTGCTCTAGAGGCAGTGAACCAGGTCAGCAGAGCTGCTTTAGAGGGAGAGAACCAGGTCAACAGAGCTGCTTTGGAGCCAGAGAACCAGGTCAGCAGAGCTGCTCTAGAGCCAGGGAAACCAAGTCAGCAGAGCTGCTTTAGAGCCAGAGAACCAGGTGAGCAGAGCTGCTCTAGAGCCTAAGAACCAGGTCAGCAGAGCTGCTCTAGAGCCAGAGAACCAGGTCAGCAGAGCCGCTGTAGAGCCAGAGAAACCAGGTCAGTAGAGCTGCTTCGGAGGGAGAAAACCAGGTCAGCAGAGCTGCTCCAGAGGGAGAGAACCAGGTCAGCAGTGCTGCTCTAGAGCCAGAGAAACCAGGTCAGTAGAGCTGCTTTAGAGCGAGAGAACCAGGTCAGCAGAGCTGCTTTAGAGGGAGAGAACCAGGTCATCAGAACTGCTTTAGAGCTATAGAACCGGGTCAGCAGAGCTGCTTTAGAGCCAGAGAACCAGGTCAGCAGAGCTGTTGTAGAGCCAGAGAACTAGGTCAGCAGAGCAGCTCCAGAGCATAAGAACTAGGTCAGCAGAGCTGCTCTAGAACAAGAGATCCTGGTCAGCAGAGCTGCTTTAGAGGGAGAGAACCAGGTCAGCAGAGCTGCTTTAGAGGGAGAGAACCAGGCCAGCAGAGCTGCTTTAGAGTCAGAGAACCAGGTCAGCAGAGCTGCTTTAGAGCCAGAGAACCAGGTCAGCAGAGCTGCGCTAGAGCCAGAGAAACCAGGTCAGCAGAGCTGCTTTAGAGCCAGAGAACTGGGTCAGCAGAGCTGCTCTAGAGCCTAAGAACCAGGTCAGCAGAGCTGCTCTAGAGCCAGAGAACCAGGTCAGCAGAGCCGCTGTAGAGCCAGAGAAACCAGGTCAGTAGAGCTGCTTTGGAGGGAGAAAACCAAGTTAGCAGAGCTGCTCCAGAGGGAGAGAACCAGGTCAACAGAGCTGCTCTAGAGCCAGAGAAACCAGGTCAGTAGAGCTGCTTTAGAGCGAGAGAACCAGGTCAGCAGAGCTGCTTTAGAGGGAGAGAACCAGGTCAGCAGGTCTGCTTTAGAGCCAAGGGACCAGGTCAGCAGAGCTGCTCTAGAGACAGAGAACCAGGTCAACAGAACTGCTTTAGAGCCATAGAACCGGGTCAGCAGAGCTGCTTTAGAGCCAGAGAACCAGGTCCGCAGAGCTGTTGTAGAGCCAGAGAACTAGGTCAGCAGAGCAGCTCTAGAGCCTAAGAACCAGGTCAGCAGAGCTGCTGTAGAGCCAGGGAAACCACGTCAGCAGAGCTGCTTTAGAGGGAGAGAACCAGGTCAGCAGAGCTGCTTTAGAGGGAGAGAACCAGGCCAGCAGAGCTGCTTTAGAGGCAGAGAACCAGGTCAGCAGATCTGCTTTAGAGCCAGAGAGCCAGGCCAGCAGAGCTGCTCTAGAGCCAGAGAACCAAGTCAGCAGAGCTGCTTTAGAGCCATAGAACCAGGTCAGCAGAGCTGCTTTAGAGCCAGAGAACCAGGTGAGCAGAGCTGCTCTAGAGCCTAAGAACCAGGTCAGCAGAGCTGCTCTAGAGCCAGAGAACCAGGTCAGCAGAGCCACTGTAGAGCCAGAGAAACCAGGTCAGTAGAGCTGCTTTGGAGGGAGAGAACCAGGTCAGCAGAGCTGCTCCAGAGGGAGAGAACCAGGTCAGCAGAGCTGCTCTAGAGCCAGAGAACCATGTCAGCAGAACTGCTTTACAGCCATAGAACCGGGTCAGCAGAGCTGCTTTAGAGCCAGAGAACCAGGTCAGCAGAGCTGTTGTACAGCCATAGAACTGGGTCAGCAGAGCTGCTTTAGAGCCAGAGAACCAGGTCAGCAGAGCTGTTGTACAGCCAGAGAACCAGATCAGCAGAGCTGCTCTGTAGCCTAAGAGCTAGGTCAGCAGAGCTGCTCTAAAGCCAGAGAACCAGGTCAGCAGAGCTGCTTTAGAGCCAGAGAACCAGAACAGCAGAGCTGCTCTAGCTGACACTGACAGACTGACACTGACTGACTGACACTGACAGACTGACACTGACTGACTGACACTGACAGATTGACACTGACTGACACTGATTGACTGACACTGATTGACTGACACTGACTGACTGACAATGACTGACACTGATTAACTGACACTGACTGACTGACACTGACTGACTGACACTGACTGACACTGACACTGATTGACTGACACTGACTGACTGACTGATTGACACTGCCTGACTGACACTGACTGACACTGACTGACTACTATCTACTACTCTACTACTCACTCTCTACTACTCACTCTCTACTACTCACTCTCTACTACTCACTCTCTACTACTCTCTACTACTCACTCTCTACTACTCTACTACTCTCTACTACTCACTCTCTACTACTCTCTACTACTCACTCTCTACTACTCACTCTCTACTACTCACTCGCTGCTACTCTCTACTACTCACTTTCTACTACTCACTATCTACTACTCTCTGCTTCTCACTACTACTCTCTACCATTACTCTCTACTACTCACTCTACTACTCACTCTCTACTACTCAATCTCTACCACTCTCTCTCTACGACTCTCTACTACTCACTCTACTACTCACGCTCTACTACTCACTCTCTACTACTCTCTACTACTCACTCTACTACTCATTCTCTACTACTCTCTACTACTCTCTCTCCGCTACTCACTCTCTACTTCTCACTCTCTACTACTCTCTACTATTCACTCTACTACTCACTCTCTTCTACTCTCTACTCCTCTCTTCTACTCACTCTCTACTACCCACTCTCTACTACTCTCTACTACTCACTCTACTACTCTCTACTACTCACTCTCTACTACTCACTCTACTACTCTCTACTACTCACTCGCTGCTACTCTCTCTACTACTCTCTACTACTCACTCTCTACTCTCTATTACTCATCCTCTACTCTCTACCTCTCTATCTCTCTCTCTACTACTCTCTACCTCTCTACCTTTCTACCTCTACCTCTCTACCTTTACCTCTCTACCTCTACAGCTCTACCTCTCTACACGCACACATATGCACATATATATATGCATATATATGCATATGCATTTATATATATGTATGTTTATTACCTACTGGCGGTCGCCACTAGGTAGTTATAGTTAGGACCTATTTTCCATAGGAAATCCACAACATTCTATTCCCAATAAGTCTGGCGCCGGTTGACGAATCCTCGCGAAAGTTTCGAAACTTTTGGCCAGTTCTGCTCCGCTCCTACCCTGAAAGTTTTGTGGTGATTCGTAAAGCGGGGGCCGAGAAAAAAGGGGGGTCCCAAAACGTGTTTTCCCCATGCAATTTCCCATAGGATCTGTTGTCGCAGCTACAGCACCAACTGCTGAACGGAATGACACCAAATTTGGCAAAGAGGTAGTCCTCAGTTCAGACACGTGCCTTTTGCATAAATGGTGTGAATCTGTGCAGTAGTTCCTGAGAAAATTAGAGTAAAAAGTACATAAATATCTATGGCCGCGGAGGATCCGCGGACCGTACACGCACCGTACGCGTACCCTCCCCGAACCGAGCGCGCACCCTCCCGATCGCGTGCTGAATGCTAATTGGCTGTCGAGTGTCTCTCTACATTCGAAACCAGGAACTGTTGGTGGCCATTTTCTGCCTCGGTAGAAGCGAGGCTGAAGAAGCAAGGGGAATAAGTGTGTAAAACATATAAAGGGGGCAGAGTGGAAATACTCTGACCCTCTAGAGGTGCTTAGGGGGTCCCAGAAGGAGCCCCTGGGGCCCCCTTTTTAAAAAAACAAAAAACGGCGAAATGCGCGCACAGTGCAAGCATCCTATCGCGTTGGGTACGCGGATCTACAGGTTTTTTTTTAAAAAAAAGACAAGAAATCATTGGTTGTATGACTACTTTGTACACTGAAAGGTAGGGTGTATATTTCTGTTTTTTAAAGGTATGATTCTTATTGGTTAACAAAAACAGATTGTAAGGAACATTATATATGATTAGCTGACATGTTGAAAAGCGAAGCACACTTCCTCTCTTGTGTAGGAACATTGTGTGCTGAACTTCTGACCTGTGTGCTTAGTGCAGTGTTCCATGACCTGTTTCTATGGTAGAAGGCAGATTGGGGGAAGGGTTGAAATGTCTTTCAGTTGGAAAGGGGTGAAATGTTTAACCAATAGAAATGTGTGTTTGCTTTTGAGTTTATGTGTGAAGGATTGTGATTTGATGTTTACATGTATATGTGTGGAAAATGAAAGGGAAACTTTTCCATTCTTTGTTTTTGCTGAGAGGGGCACAGTGCAGAGATTCTGTAAAAGAAAATATGGAGAGTGACTGATATACTTCTTAATCTCCAAAAGAACTTGAAAGATGAGTTATTTAATTGTGAGGGGATGTATGTAGACTATTTCGATTTTAATCAGACTAATGTATTTCTCCTGCTAAAGTGTAGGGAGTACTTTTTTTCTCTACAATCTTATTGACAGTGTGTGTGCATGTAGAAACCATTCTGTGATAAGCATTTGTGTTTTTCATGTGTTTGCAGACAGATAACTGTGCTGTTTTTATATTTTGGTAGAATTAGAAACCAGTCATTGTTTATGAATTTGTGAAATGAGTTATGTTATGTTTCTATACTAAAATGTAGTACTACTTGTAGATGAAGAAATGTGTTTTGGTATAGTGCAAGGGATAGTGTTGTTTGTCTAGAATCACACAATGAGTCTGTGTGAATTTGGGAACCACTGTGAGAGAAGCATTTGGTAACATTGTGTATTTGCTGACAGATAACTGTTTTAACCTGTCATGTTGTGAAGTTTTAGTAGCATTAGAAGACAGTTATGGCTTATGATTTGATTAAATGAGTCAGGCTTTGACAGAAAAGTGCAGTCCTGAAATATGTAGATTGTGTGCAGTTCCCTTACCACTTGCACTGTAGTGAATGAGTTTTGGTAAACTCCTAGGGATAGTGGTGCTTGTCTAGAATCACAGTGTGAGTTAGTGTGTATTTGCGATCAGTGTGAGAGAAGCATTTGGTGACATCATGTATTTGCTGACAGATAACTTTTTAAAAACCTGTCATGTTGTGAAGTTTTAGTAGCATTAGAATCCAGTCTTTGCTTACGCGTTGATTAAATGAGTCATGCTTTGACACGGATGTGCTGTACTTAAATATGTAGATTGTGTTCAGTACTATTAACTCTTCTAGACTAGTGAATGAGTTTTGGTAAACTCCTAGGATAGTGTTGATTGTCTAAAATCACACTGTGAGTTTGTGTGCATTTGGGTAAGGATTGTGAGAGAAGCATTTGGTAACATCGTGTATTTGCTGACAGATAACTGTTTTAAAACCGGTCATGTTGTCAAGTTTTAGTAGCATTAGAAGCCAGTCTTTGCTTATGCTTTGATTAAATGAGTCAGGCTTTGACACAAAAGTGCAGTCCTGAAATTTGAAGATTGTGTGCAGTTCCCTTACCACTTCCACAGTAGTGAATGATTTTTGGTAAACTCCTAGGTATAGTGGTTGTTGTCTAGAATCACACTGTGAGTCTGTGTGCATTTGGGAAGCACTGTGAGAGAAGCATTTGGTAACATTGTGTATTTTTTAGCAGATAACTATTTTAAAACCTGTCATGTTGTCAAGTTTTAGTAGCATTAGAAGCTAGTCTTTGCTTATGCATTGATAAAATGAGTCAGGGTTTGACACTAAGGTGCAGTACCATGTACTATTCTGTTCACTGTGGCAGGACTGAAAATTTAAAAGTTTTACCTAAGCACTGTCCTAGAAGTAGTCTGATTATTTAGTAAGTTTCTAAGTACCAAATAGATTGCTTCAAATGTCTATGCAGTATGCATGTAGTGTTCTAACATACTATACACTTGTCTTTTACACCTTCAATTCCCTAGTCAGTATCCATAAACTTCCAGGAAACACCCTGTCACTTCTTTTGCAGTCCTCTAGAGACCCATTCAACAGCATGTACTAATCCATTCACTGTGCCAAAACCCAAACACTTATAAATTCACCAAGACACTCTCTTTCCAGTACTCTAATGATTCAGTCACTGCCTAAGTATTCATGCACTGAGCCAGGTCTTAGCACATGGACTTCTTCAAACCCCTATCCACTATGCATGCAGTACTCTAACCACCTACACACTTGTCTTTCACACCTTCAATTCCCCAGTCAGTATCCATTCACTTCCAGCAAACACCCTGTCACTCCCGTTGCACTCCTCTAGTGACCCATTCAGCATCATGTACTAATCCATTCACTGCGCCAAACCCTAATAAATTCACCCAGGCACTCTCCATGAAGTACTCTAATCATTCAGTCAGTACCCAAGTACTCATCCAGTGACCCAGGCCTTAGTATATGGACTGTTTCAAACCCCTATCCACTATGCATGCAGTCCTCTAACCACCTACACAATTGTCTTTCACACCTTCAATTCCCTAGTCAGTATCCATACACTTCCAGGAAACACCCTGTCACTCCCTTTGCAGTCTTCTAGTGACCCATTCAGCATCATGTACTAATCCATTCACTGTGCGAAAACTCAAACACTTATAAATTAACCAAGATACTATCTTTGCAGTACTCTAATCATTCAGTCAGTGCCTAAGTATTCATGCACTGAGTTAGGCCTTAGCACATGGACTGCTTCAAACCCCTATGCACTATGCATGCAGTCTTCTAACCACCTAGACACTTGTCTTTCACACTTTCAATTTCCTAGTCAGTATCCATACAGTCCAGCAAACATCTTGTCACTGCCTTTGCACTCCTCTAGTGACCCATTCAGTACCAAGTACTAATCCATTCCCTGTGCGAAAAGCCTAGCACTTATAAATTCACCTAGGCACTCTCCTTGCTGTACTCTAATCATTCAGTCAGTACCCAAGTAGTCATGCAGTGAGCCAGGCCTTAGCACATGGACTGCTTTAAATGCCTATGCAGTATGGATGCAGTCCTCTAATCACCTACACAGTTGTGTTTCACACCTTCAATTCCCTAGTTAGTATTGATACTCTTCTAGCAAACACCCTGTCACTCACCCAGTGTGTCTCCTTATAGAACTGTAATCATTTAGTCAGTTAGCATGTAGAGTTTTAGTGAGGTAGGCTTTAGGGCATGAACTGCTTCAAAGTAGTATGCACTATGCATGTAGTGTTTTAACCATCGTCACACTTGTGGTTCAGGGACATAGTTTCTTAGTCAGTATTTATATAAAATGTGTTTGTACAGTAATGGAATAATATAATTTTGAAAGTTATTAATATACATTTATTTGTGATTCTTTTTTACAGATACAGAATAGGAGTGTTTCTCATCTGTTTGCACTCTTCTCGTGCAAGATTGTTCGGATGAAGGGTCCTTAGGTGTTTCATCATACTTGCCGTGCTGTACGAGTATTTCTTGTTAGGATCCCCTCGTGACAGAACTATTTTGCAAATCTTGCACGTGACCAAGGTGGCATTGGTCTTTGTTTGCCCCTTGGGAAAAGTAAAAAATTTCCTCACCACTGAAGAAAAACGTTGTGGGCGTGGTGCCCTCTGCAAAAACATTTCCTCAGATTCGGTAAATATTTTAAAGCGGCAACATTTACAGTTTTTGTAGGTTAAACTTATAAAATGTTGTTAGCTGTATGCATTTTATATATCTGTGATTTGTTTCTTGTGGTATTTTGTTGAGAATAGCATGTTGTTTTTTTTTTTAACAATCTTTCTGATTTTCCAGGTGGGTAGTCGACATCCATGGTCCCCATAGGAGTGTTCCGCCTTGTTGTTTTGTATTATTTTTGATACATTTTGTTTATTAGTTTATCGTTCATATATATGTTAATAAAAAAATAAAGTTTGAAAATAGTTTTAACGTTTTTGGTTGTTCTCTTAACTGCTGTGTGACTCTTTCTTGTTCTTATTACTGTTATTTGATGGAGTCCACCATGGTGTTAAATTTTGGGGCACTTATCGCTGGAATACTGGTGATATCTGCAGTTTGCACCAACTTCTGAATAGTGTGTTAGAGTTATCTCAACTTTACTTCCGTTAAAGTGCTGATAATGAAATGGAGACTAGCCGTTCCCGTGCAAAAAGACACGAGGTGCACCTTTCCGATTTATTCTAAATACTAAAATCCTGTATTGAATTGCACTGAGGTATTGGCTGCACTTACAGTGTACACACAAAATCTATTAAGAAATCTCATTGTATTTATATTGATTGGGAATAGTGAGTCAGGTGCTGGATCTTGACGAGATACACTGCTCAGTTCGTATATTGTTCTGCACACGAAAAAAATCACATCACAACTTTCACACCAATTGCAATGCGAAAGAAATTCCGGCGATAAGACACGTTAGCACCAGGGATTATACACATGCTTTCTGCTGGTGTTAAGCAGGACAACTACCTGCACCATGAAAGGGAACACAGCCATGAGCCACACCAGAGCACCCACAGGTGCCATAGAGTCAATGAGAATGATACAGGGATACCCATGAGGGCCAGAAGACTCATCTCAACAACTCCAGGACCGCCAATGCCCCCCAAACCCACATCTTAGCAAGTGTGTCCCTGTGGTCATTGTCTTAGCATGATAGGCACGAGCCCTGCAACATCACAGTGTGCTGTCACCTCAGCGTTGGCAGTGAGCCTGGACGTGTAGCTACGCACGCATCCTCCTGCATGCACAACTGGCGTGTGCTGGTCTGGGGTTCACAGGTCAGTGCAGGGGTGTGCCTATCCGGCAAGGGGAATGGGGTGTCTCGGACATGTCCGTGTACAGGAAGTACGGTATGTGTGTCTCTGTGTTCTGGTGTGGCCTGCTACAAGAGCCGCAGCAGTCGATGTTGTAAAGTGACATGCACCACCTCCAAACGGCACTGTGATGGTGTAGCTGGAATGTAGCAGGACATGCGCAAATAGGCATTACAATGGTGTGCTGTACGAGTGCACGAGATACAACAGTGCACCGTACAAAAGTGGGGGGGCTCGTGAGAGGGAGGAGCAGCCGTTTGGCAACATAACACACAGTGAACTCGACCATGTGCCACATGCTGGGCATCTCATCCATGATTACCACGGTCGCAGACATCCCACAACACCAAAGACTGGCCTTTGTACACATCCTGTATGAATGCAGCGTGGTTTTCACTTCTATGCTTGTTCATTGGTGTGATGTTGGCGGGTTGTGTGACTTGTGCTCCTTGTTGGTGTGTTTCATTTTGGCCATTGTTAGTCTAGATGTGTGTTGTACTTAATTGTGAATGTGTGCCATTCTGCCCATCTCCCCCCCTCCCCCCACTCCCTGCTTCTTCCTCTTCCTGGTTCTGTTGTGTCTATAATTCTGTTGCTCCACACATAAATACATGTAAAGAATAAATTAGAATAGTTCCTTGATTCTTTTAGGTTTCAAAACTTCTCTATTGGTTTCTTTTTAATTTTCCATATGAACCGTTTTTTAAATATTCAACAACACATAGAAGTCAGAAGTGCAACCTATTCTATCAACACACTTTCTAGAACATTCTACAACACGTGCAGGTTAAAAGTTCATCAATTTTTTAAAATTTAACGATTTTTTTGCAACATTTTCTTGAACATTTAATGACACGTGCAGGTTAAAAGTTTGCCATTGTTTTAAGTTCGAACAGTGCCTTCCAAATGCAAGTAGCAGATGTGGTTGACCTGAGCAAATTTTATCCTATGATATGTACTCCACGTTGAAACTGCTTTTTCTTAACCAATCACAAAGATGCTTTTCCACAAAACTAATGTGCACCCTACTTTTAAAAAAGAATGCTTTTCATGATATCTTTAGAGCTAAGTTATAGTTAGGAATTAGCATTTAAAAAACCTTTGAAATTCACTGAAAAAACCATAGGTTTCATGCACGTTATAGTTAGGAATTGGCATTCAAAAAAACTTTTTTCTTAACCAATCACAAAGATGCTTTTCCACAAAACTAATGTGCACCCTACTTTTAAAAAAGAATGCTTTTCATGATATCTTTAGAGCTAAGTTATAGTTAGGAATTAGCATTTAAAAAACCTTTGAAATTCACTGAAAAAACCATAGGTTTCATGCACGTTATAGTTAGGAATTGGCATTCAAAAAACCTTTGAAATTCACTGAAAAAACCATAGGTTTCAGGCACGTTATAGTTAGGAATTAGCATTTAAAAAACCTTAGTAATTCACTGAAAAAACCATAGGTTTCAGGGGCGTTATAGTTAGCTGGACATTTCCCTCGTACAAAACCCTAGAAATTCCCCTGTTATAGTTAGTTCAGCTAACTATAACTCGCGCCCCCGCAATGCACTGCTGATGATGTCACATATTACATCACTCATGACATGGTCAGTGACATCACTGATGACATCACTGATGATATCTCAAATGACATCACTGATGACATCACAGAAGTGACAATGGCTGCACATGGAGACAAAACCTCATAGAAATAACCGGTTTGGAATCCTCCGGTCATATGCGGACCCCCCTCCGGCTTGGGCAGAGGCAGTCAACAAAGGATTCAGGACTTGGGCTCAAGTCAAATTCACAGTCAATCCGGGAGGATTTTTGACGGCCAGGCCCCAGCGAGCTTGTAAAGAATATACCCGCAACCACCAGAAAGGTAAACGAACGCGAGTCGGAGGTCCCGCGGGGCACCATTACCGTGTGGGAGTGCGGGATTCAATTGCTAAGCGCTGGGTACGGAGGTTTGCAAATGAGCTAAACGGAAGTGGGGAAACTGTTCGTTATTGGTCTACAACTCACAATAGTTTTACAACTCAGCCCATCAATAGCACCATGTCAGCGGACGCGCTGAGAGAGAGAGAGGAAGCGGCGTCAGATATGTTTGATGACAGAAAAATGCCGACACAGGACTCTAACACCCAGAATGCACCACCCAACATACGTAACACCAGCCTTCGTGATAAAATAAGGCAATTAGAGAGGCTGATGAGGAGTGAACAAAGCAAGTGGTGGGAGGGTAAATCCCTCCAGCGGTATTTAGGTGTCAAAAGAGTCCCACGGGGGCTTTGAATTTTCCTGGCACCCAGCTATGAAAAGCCAGATAAACAAATGATGAAGGAATGGGCAGAAACTAACCTCGAATCTTCTATGAGACTGATGCCATACATGTTAAATATGCAGAAACGGACCATGCAAAAATTCAAACTGAAATAAATCATTTGAATATTGACTTAAACTCAATGGGGCAGCAAAAAGAACTTAAACAATTAAAAGAAGAAATGTATAAGCGTCTAAAAAAAGATGAAGACAAAATCAGGGAAATGAAGGCATACAAATTCCATTGCAACCGCATGGATTATGAGTGCGGTCGTGTCTTTGCCTTTGCCAAGAAGTACGACAAATTGAAAATATCAAAATATGGCAGCACATCACACGGACTGGCAACTGCTCAAGCAGAACCTGAAAAGCTAACAGAGGCAGCATCTATCTCCAGTATCAGTTCCGGCCGAGAAAGCGATACAGAACTGGAATTCCGAGCACAGTCAATGTCGCAAGTACCAGCCAATATTTCCTTGGCAGATGAGGTAGATTTTTTATGCCTCGAATGCAGAGACACACTGCGCCTAAGAAACAGGAACAAACCGGCAGGAATTCAACAAGAAAAAGAAGGGAGAGAAGGCAAGCAAAGCAACGACGTTCAGCAGCAGAAACAGCCACAAAAGAGGCAACCAAGGTGCAACTGGAGATGATAAGTGAGACACAGATGTCCAACAGTCAAACCATCATTAATCTGTCTCAAGTCACCCTTAATGAAGCGGAGAAACAACTCCTAGCGCTCGGATGATCGTACTGCCCCGAAAGTTCGTTTAATTACGCAACCACAAGAAGGGATCTATTCAAAAGTATCCGCAAATTAAAACTTAAGAAACATTTTCTTCTCACAGAGCAAAATGACATCAAGAAACAGGTTTTGGAAACACAACCTACATGCTCTCCATCTTCAGGTCTAACACCCATGGATATGCCAACATTGGAAGTACTACAAGCCCTTGCGAATGAAAACAATACTTTGTCACAAGACAATACGCAATCATCTTCTATGAAAATCTGTACTCCTTTCAGACCCCGTTCAACATTCAACCCTATCACCCTCAGGGATTCAATTGATATATTCAATGAACAGGTTACAAGCGGTATCAAAAAATTAAACCATACTGTGAAGAACAAAACCAAGGCAAAGGGTGATATCAAGACACTGCAATATCACCAGTTAATGAGCAAACTCAACAAAAACAAAGAGGTCATTATTCGAAATTCCGACAAAGGTGGCAACATCATACTATGGAATAGAAGGGATTACATTGAGGAGGCTATGTCTCAACTAGGGGATAGAGTGTGCTACGTACGATTTGACTATCAAACATTGAAAAATATGCACAACATTTTCGGAATGAAGCTTTTAGCTTGGAAAAACGCAGGGTTATTAACCCAAGATGAGTATAAATACATGTGGAATGATAATCCCGTGACACCTGTAATGTATTTTATACCTAAAGTGCACAAAAATCCCTTGAAGCCTCCAGGCAGACCGATCATATCAGCCCGTAATAGCCTTTTAGAAAAGACCTCACGTTATGTGGACTTTTTTCTTCAAAGTCACGTACAAGAATTGCCCTCAAACATTTGGGACACAGGGGATTTTCTTTTGAAAATACAAGACGTTGTTTGGCAAAAGGATTACCTGTTAATAACACTCGATGTGACATCCCTATATACATCCATCAAACATCAGGACGGATTGAGGGCCCTGAGGCATTATTTAACACACAGGGGACCAGAATTTGAATAACACAATAACATGCTGGCCAACATGGTGGATTTTTCCTTAATAACAACGTTTCTTGAAAACACCCTGTACCAACAACAATGCGGTGTCGCGATGGGGGCCAGTTTCTCCCCCAGCTATGCATGTATGCACATGGGCTGGTGGGAGGAACTGGTCCTCAACAAAGAACATAATGTACAACTGACAAATAATGTTGTTAAATGGGTCAGATACATAGACGATCTGTTCGTAATTTAGAGAGGTAACATCAATGATGCGGAATTGTTTGTACAAAATTTGAACTGTAACCATCTAAACCTCCATTTCACAGCAGATATCAGTACGTCATCAGTAAATTTTCTAGATGTACAGATATATATAAAAGATGATCAGGTCCATACCACACTGCATAGAAAACTGACGGCTGGCAACTCGATACTGCATGCCAGTAGCGCCCACCCAAAGCACCTTATACAAAGTATACCCTTTGGGGAGATGTTGCGGCTCAAACGCATATGCAGCAATCCAAAAGATCTTAAACAAGCTCAGATAGCCAGCACAAACAGATTCTTGGCCAGGGGATATTCCCTTAAATACATTGAAACTGCAATCAAAAAAAGTAACAATCTAGATAGAGAAGCCCTCTTTAACATCAAAGAAAGACCAAAACAGACAGACAACACATTTAGATTTGTCTTCAGTTTCAGCAAACAGGGAATATTCTTGAAGAACTTGATTAACAGAAATTGGCCAATAGTATTGGGAGATCCGACTATTGGTCATCTACTCCCGAAAAAGGCTGCCATTACGTTCAGTAGGGCTCCCTCTATGAGGGATTGTTTAGTCAGAAATGACCTAGAGAGCATAACTCAAGGTACTTGGCTTAGCCAGTGTAGGGGATTCTACAGATGTAAATCATGCAAAGCATGCCAACATGGCATCAATTCTACTGCATTCAAAAGAAAACGCCATTCAAATCTGAAGAAATCCCAATCACCAAGCATTTGACTTGCAAAACGGATCATGCCATTTATGTGCTGGAGTGCCCTTGTGGACTCAGATATGTAGGTAGTACCATCCTACAGGGTCACAAGAGGGTACTCCAGCACATAAGAGCGATTAAGAATCTCGACCAGGCATACCCAGTTGCACAACATTTTGAGGACAGACACAAATCTGATCCCACCCTATTGAAGTATTTTACAATAGACAGCATTCCAAATATAACGAGAGGAGGAGACCGTGTCAGAGCTCTCAGACAGCTTGAGACCAGATATATCTTGAATCTTGATACTAAGCACCCAAATGGTCTCAATCAAACAGAAGATTTATATACCTGTCTTTAGATTGCTGCTAAACATTCCATTCACCAGTTTATGTAAGAACTTCATACAGTAATACATTGCCATCTAAACTAAATAAAATAGAACACAGGAAAGATAACAGTATACTGTAGAACACTATGTCCTAACACTGTTCTTTCTCATGCCGTATCCTACAACAATTTGTCAATTTTTATGCACTTTTGGTTTTAGGTATTTACATTTTAGGATTAAATTAAGGTTATAGTTTTAGCACTTAGCACTTTATTTATTATGGCACTTTGCACTATCTACATGCAATTAGCGCATATTTTGTTGATAAAATAGGGAAATACATTCTTGCAAAAACTCAGAAGCACCAGCACTTTGTTTTCTTATTGAGACAGAAAACTGTTTAAGGTATCTAAACATGGACGGAGTCCTTTTCTTCTTTACTTTTAGAAAATCAGTGATATTTATTGTTTTAATCTTATTTATTATGATGAGATTTTTAAACATAGCTTGTTTCTTCAAAAATGGACTCATTATTAGATGCGCATATACAGTTAATGTGTTGTGCAAAAATCTATTTGCTCATGTTCAGTATTATTATTATGAATGTATAACAATTATTTTCTTTGTACTCTATTAGTGGTACTATACATTCCTCAAATTATTTAGCAAAAAATATGCTCAGTATTTTTTCTGTTTATGACTCAACAAATTGCGCTTGCATGTCACTTTAAGAAAAAGTTTAAAAAATGGCATTCAAAGGTACCTCATGGTGTGCATGCGCATCATGTGATCAAGATCCCTTGAGGAATGAAACGCGTCATGCTGGTGGAGTTATTGTAGCTGAATAAAGCATAATAGCTGCACCATTCCTGTGGTCCGCACTCCGTTCTTTGGCAGAAGTGACAATGGCTGCACATGGAGACAAGACCTTATATATATATATCTATATATATATATATAAAATAGAAAATTAGCCAGGTGCTGTTTCTCAGGCCCCGTTTCCCTCACAGGGAAAAGTCCATATGGTCCATTTTAGTGTATGTTCTGAGAAGGAAACACATGGCAATTTAAGAGTCCATATAAAGTCTTTATACCCAAAACTTCTTCACTTTACACATTTTTCAAAATTCTTCATTGAAGCACATAAATTCGACAGCCAAGCCAACACACGCAAGTGTCTAGCTTCTTTAGGGCTGTTATATAAAACACATAATTGATATTCTCTTAGTATCACTGTAACATATTAGAAATAAACATCATACAAAATTATAGCAAGTTACATGTTGCAGTTTTAAAAATCTGGTTTCACTCCAAGAGAATACAAAAAAAATTCTAAAGTATATACAATCTCTAAAAAAAGGGGTGGGGAGGTTACAGAAAAAAGGGGGGAAGGTTACAGAAAAAATATAGAACATTCTTAAACACTTATGCCCAAAAACATACAGTACATTGGTATTATTCATCAATACTTTTGTTTATAGACGATACATCTATTCTTACAACTGATATGAATTATTTTCGAGTTATACATTTATTGAACCACTACCTCACGAAAAGAAAATGTTACCATATCTTTCTAAGAGTATCTCATGAGGGAATTTCTATTTGTTTCTATTATATGACCTGAAATTATACCTAAACCCTCTGTCATGTGCCTTGAACATTATTACTCGTATTCTGAGACCATTGATTTAACCCATGCGTCCTGTTCTACACTGTTTTGATAAGGTATTTCTATTTTTACTTTTTAATCAAAATTCAAGAGAGGGAAGTCATCATTTTGCTAAGGATTATTCCACTGTAAAAAGTTATTAAATATATGTATAAATATATCTTTTAATATTATAATTCAAGTAAGTACTTCTAGTGTTCGATCCTTTCTGTGATCACGACCAAATCATTCAAAGTGACATTTATCTTCTGTGGGATAAATAAAAGTATTTTAACTTGTGTCTGTTCTTGTCGTGAGGGTTTAGGGGTGCCAGCGGACGTTGCTAAGTTAGCATTAGCTTGTGCTTTGCATCACCGCCATCTTGCTGCTTACAACAAACAAATGATGGACGGAATGCTGACAATGCAGACATTCTCCCCCAGTCAAGAGATCTGGGTTAAATCCATCGTTCTTTTGCCCACTACGCCACCCCAGTTTAGACATGGCCATATGCAAATCAGTCTTGACCCTGTGCCTCATGGGAACAGTCCAGCCCGAACTGCCAAGCCATGTCTTCCCTGGAACGGAATCAAGCATCCTAGGACCGGTTTCTGGCTATCAGCCGTCATCAGCCAGGATAGCTAGACTCCAGTGGCGTACTGAGCACGGGTCCCACGTCTGGGAATACCCATCCCACTTAGGGCGTAAAGCGTTACAACAAACAAATGATGGACGGAATGCTGACAATGCAGACATTCTCCCCCAGTCAAGAGATCTGGGTTAAATCCATCGTTCTTTTGCCCACTTTGCCACTGGATTCAAGCAAGCCTGGCTGAAGACGGCTGAAATGCCAGAAACCGGTCCTAGGAAGCTTGTTTCCAGTCCAGGGAAGGCATGGCTTGGCAGTTCGGGCTGGACTGTTCCCATGAGGCACAGGGTCAGACTGATTTGCATATGGCCATGTCTGAACTGGGGTGGCAGAGTGGGCTAAAGAACGGTGATGGATCAAACCCAGATCTGTTGACTGGGTGTGAGTGTTTGATTGGTTCTGATGCTCCGTCCATCACCACCCCCTTTTGTACCGCTTTGTTCGCCATAAGTTGGCAGGGTATGCTCAGACGTGAGTCCCTTGCTCACTTTGCCACTGGATTCAAGCAAGCCTGGCTGAAGACGGCTGAAATGCCAGAAACCGGTCCTAGGAAGCTTGTTTCCGGTCCAGGGAAGGCATGGCTTGGCAGTTCGGGCTGGACTGTTCCCTCCCATGAGGCACAGGGTCAGACTGATTTGCATATGGCCATGTCTGAACTGGGGTGGCAGAGTGGGCTAAAGAACGGTGATGGATCAAACCCAGATCTGTTGACTGGGTGTGAGTGTTTGATTGGTTCTGATGCTCCGTCCATCACCACCCCCTTTTGTACCGCTTTGTTCGCCATAAGTTGGCAGGGTATGCTCAGACATGAGTCCCTTGCTCACTTTGCCACTGGATTCAAGCAAGCCTGGCTGAAGACGGCTGAAATGCCAGAAACCGGTCCTAGGAAGCTTGTTTCCGGTCCAGGGAAGGCATGGCTTGGCAGTTCGGGCTGGACTGTTCCCATGAGGCACAGGGTCAGACTGATTTGCATATGACCATGTCTGAACTGGGGTGGCAGAGTGGGGCTAAAGAACGGTGATGGATCAAACCCAGATCTGTTGACTGGGTGTGAGTATTTGATTGGTTCTGATGCTCCGTCCATCACCACCCCCTTTTGTACCGCTTTGTTCGCCATAAGTTGGCAGGGTATGCTCAGACGTGAGTCCCTTGCTCACTTTGCCACTGGATTCAAGCAAGCCTGGCTGAAGACGGCTGAAATGCCAGAAACCGGTCCTAGGAAGCTTGTTTCCGGTCCAGGGAAGGCATGGCTTGGCAGTTCGGGCTGGACTGTTCACATGAGGCACAGGGTCAGACTGATTTGCATATGGCCATGTTTGAACTGGGGTGGCAGAGTGGGCTAAAGAACGGTGATGGATCAAACCCAGATCTGTTGACTGGGTGTGAGTGTTTGATTGGTTCTGATGCTCCGTCCATCAACACCCCCTTTTGTACCGCTTTGTTCGCCATAAGTTGGCAGGGTATGCTCAGACGTGAGTCCCTTGCTCACTTTGCCACTGGATTCAAGCAAGCCTGGCTGAAGACGGCTGAAATGCCAAAAACCGGTCCTAGGAAGCTTGTTTCCGGTCCAGGGAAGGCATGGCTTGGCAGTTCGGGCTGGACTGTTCCCATGAGGCACAGGGTCAGACTGATTTGCATATGGGCATGTCTGAACTGGGGTGGCAGAGTGGGCTAAAGAACGGTGATGGATCAAACCCAGATCTGTTGACTGGGTGTGAGTGTTTGATTGGTTCTGATGCTCCGTCCATCACCACCCCCTTTTGTACCGCTTTGTTCGCCATAAGTTGGCAGGGTATGCTCAGACATGAGTCCCTTGCTCACTTTGCCACTGGATTCAAGCAAGCCTGGCTGAAGACGGCTGAAATGCCAGAAACCGGTCCTAGGAAGCTTGTTTCCGGTCCAGGGAAGGCATGGCTTGGCAGTTCGGGCTGGACTGTTCCCATGAGGCACAGGGTCAGACTGATTTGCATATGGGCATGTCTGAACTGGGGTGGCAGAGTGGGCTAAAGAACGGTGATGGATCAAACCCAGATCTGTTGACTGGGTGTGAGTGTTTGATTGGTTCTGATGCTCCGTTCATCACCACCCCCTCTTGTACCATCTTGCTGCTTATGCACACGACACTACATGCCTTGGTTCCCGTAAACCCTCTTGCTCGTGCTGCTTCACATGGGAACTGTCTGCTTTTCACCATTGCGGCTGTGCTCTGTGTTCTAGTCTGTACACCGTGTTCAAGGACAGAAAACAACTTTACTGGTTAATCGGCTTAAGTCCGTCCCACACACATATAGACATAACATGGAACACAGCTGCGCTACTGACTTTTCGGGTGTTTTTAATGTGGCACGAGATGCAAGTTAACAACACTTGGAGAAAACCTTTCCAGAGGAAGAGCTGTGCTTGTCCGGAGATGTAAATCCTATCATCTAAGACTTGAGGTAGGGGGGTTCCGCTGTCCAAGCCCAGAGGTCTTCCACTTATACAATAAACATTGCCTGTAGCACGAGGAGGGTGGTAAAGAGCTATAAGGCTTCATCCACTGTCATTATAATATGCTGTCCCCGTTCATCTTATATGGCATTGTAACTATGCTGATTATATTGTTTTTATCCATTTCTTTGCTAATGCTAGCACGTGTACTGCATTACAGAGCATGTTAGTTGAAATAAACATTGTAAACTATACAGTGTCTCTGGTTACTCACATTGTGAACATGTATGAGTATCTAAGCGAAAGAGTGTCTTGTTCCCACGAATTCTGAGAGGCCCTTGTTCTAGGATATCCAACCATTGGTAGCTCTGCTGTAGTACGGAGAACGAATGGGATACTATAGCTAGCCGGATAGGGGTTCTGGGCACTGAGGCGTGTTTTTAGTACACCACAATACACCGAGGTCCTGGTTTCCTGTGCATAGTTATGTGTATTTGCAGAATCCTTGCAACATGGCGCACCCAACGTTTGGTCTGGTACTTATTTACGAGGCACTTCCCCTCGCCTCTGTTTCTGGAAAACATTTGTGACGGGTTACCTACCTATATTGTTGCTTTTATAGGTGATTCAAGCTTGAGATTTACAAAAAGGTATCGTTCTGATTTTGAATTACGACCCAACATTGTCTTGCCGCCTTTTTTCCTTAGTATTTATTTTTAAAGTTTCTATATGGATGTTGACATCACAGCGCACAGCCGCCTGGCAGTCCGGCAACATCTGCAGGCTTGGGGAGTGCCGGATACTGGTGTCACTTTAATCTTTGTGGTCCAAGCAGACCCAGTCTACACATATGAAGTGTTTTATTCCTGGGTGACATATCCAGCAGTAGAAGGGGCAGATAATTTGTGGCATAAATACAGCCACACCGCACTTCCTGCTGTGTATGACCATATAGAACTCTTGATGTTCTGTTGATCACATGGCAGCATCGCATTTGGTTCGATGGCGCCCTACCCGTACACCTGACACCTGTCATATTGGACCCGTTGTCGATTGATAGGGCCACTTGGCCCGTGTTGGCGGGTTACATGTCGCATCCACAGCATTTAACGTGCGATTCAGCGGCCCTCTGTCTCATGCACACTACTCTAATCCGTGTGTATAGAGCATTGGTTCAGTATGTGAACCGCAACATCCAGGCGGGAGCACCTGGAGTTGCACAGCAACCAGCTGGTAATGGTGGTGTTACTATTAGCCCCGTAATGGTTATTTCGGTTATGGGCAAGCCTCCCCCAAATAAGGAAGATTTACCTTATTGGCTTGCTGAGAAATTTTACCAGCTGGAAGCAGTGTTTCCACATACCACGTGGGTGGCGAAACACCGAATTTTGATAATTAGTCTGCAGAAAGACTTAGTACCCGAAGTCACTGGTTGTGAATGCAAAGTGTTTTGGCACACCATCCATGACAGTACTCCCCTCTGTGATTAAGCGTCTTCAAGATGAGCACGGATCAGAGGCGGCAGTTGAATTGGGGATGAGGTTAGTTGGAGCGTATGACGTGGTTGCTGATCTAATCCTTGCTAATGTTAAGGGTGATGCAGTCAACTTTCAAGTGTCTAATGCATTGGCGCTTGTCCCAGATATCGACAAGCCCTGCGAATTACCTAAAATTATAGCCCAGGCTTATAAAACAGTTGGGCATAATAGTTTGGGTATTAAGGCTTTTGCTAAAGTACCTGCACAACCGCAGGCTCAATGGACGTCTCAAACTGATCAACGAGGCCGTCCACAATTCTCTAAAAAGAATTGGAAGAATAACAAACAGGAGAAAACACAAAAAAATCAAGGGGGACGAGCATCGTCCCCTACACCTTCGATCCCAGAACGCACTTACGAACTGCATGACCGCACGAGAATTAAATCTCCTGATTGATTTCAGGTTCCTGATACGCGTTCTCCTCATTCTTCACAGGAAGCATCAGGCTCATATGCCTGTGGATGTGATCGCTGAAAAGGTTGAGGTGCCCCACAGGGACCTGAGCAGCCATGGACAAGTGACGGAAAGGGTAAGCAAGAGGACTTTCTTCATCAGCATCCTCCGTTCCAGAAGAAGAAAGTGGCCGCTTTAACTGCGAGGTATGCCACGGATGGTGAGGACCCAACGCTGGAATCTAACATGGGCAGTAACGCTGCTAGACAGTGCAGCGGAGGTTACAGTAGTGCAGCAAGCACTGCGTCCATTTCTGGAGGCGATAGCAACTGATACTTTCATCACAGTTGAAAGTGCTGACACCCGAGTGGCTCCCCCTGACAGACTATATCAAATTAGTATTCCCATAGAAGGTGACATAAAACGCATTATCAAAGGTTTTTTGGGGGAAAATCTGACTTCTTCGTATGACATCCGGTTAGCAGAGGCAGACTGGCCCCTACCTTTTGTTCTAGCAGCTCTGAGAGGGGAGGAGGTAATCCTCCCTAGTTTTACACACAGTATCTCGAAAGAGCATGCGCAACATTTTGCAGAACAGTGAGCTTCAGTGCTTGCAACGGCTTTATACCGTGCTCAGGTGGGTTGGGATAAAACATCTCCCCATCACGAGATTCCATTGCGTTCCATGCCACAGGCACAACCCCAATATCCCATCCGTAGGGAGGCAAAGGCTCCTGTAGCGGAAATACTGGACCAATTGGAGTATCAGGGGGTAATTGAGACATGTGTGTCACCAATGAATAACCCTCTTTTTACCGTAACCAAGCCAGACGGGTCGTACCGCATAGTTTTGGATTACCGTCATTTAAACTCTCATTGTCGGATGAATGCGGTACAGAATACCCATAGTTCAGCCCTAGTAGACAGTCTAGTTCGGAAAAAATATAAGATGACCCTAGATATATCCAATGGCTTTTTTAGCCACAATCTGTCCCCCTTGTCAAATCAGTGGACAGATTTTACACACAGCGGCAAACAAAAACAATTTAAATGGTTAGCGATGGGCTATTAAAACAGCCCGGGTGTTTTGGCCGCATGTGTGGTCTCATTGTTAGACACAATCAACCCTGATGCGTATTTGTATGTAGATGACATTTATCTCACAGACGACGACTTATATCTGCATCTATGTTGCGTGGACCGCATCATTGTGGAGTTTACGGAATACGGATACAAATTTAATTTTGCGAAATCTCACATTGCTAAATTTCCAGTGTTGTTCATGGGCTACGAGCTCAATAACGAGGGACGCGGATTGGCACCGCACTTCCTAGAGAAGTGTGCACGCTTGCATCCTCCGACAACCCTGAAAAAATTACAATCCTTGCTGGGTTTCTTGAACTTTGGTCGCACTTACATGCCAGAGTATGCCCAGCGTATCAAGCCTCTCTATGCTTTGAATTAACCAACATTTGTGAAAGCATGCTGCCTTCCAGGACATACAAATATACTGCAGTCTTTGCAGTCTGATTTACCTGATTCTAAACTCTTGTTGACTCGTGACAACCATACTAACCTAAGTGATAAGAATAGTCCTGAGCGCTGTGGGTTTCACATACTTGACGTTTAATGAAGGAGTCACAGTTCCTATTGCTTATAAGTCACACTTATACACTTCAGCAGAACTGTAGTTTTCCTCTGTCGAAAAGGTCTTGACGGCAGTCCAGATGGCGATTCTGAAAGAACGCGCCCTGGCTCGGAGAAAACACATGTTGGTGGTAACACCATATCCTGCTCTGGAAACAGTAACAAAGGCGAGTGTTCCTAATTCCAAGGCTTTACATCTGTGATGGATACAATGGGCTACATCATTGACATCCCCGGAGGCCACATTTATCTATGATTCCTCGTTACAGACTCAGGAGTCACTGCAATATGAATTTGTTCATCTAGCTCCTCTGTCCATGCGCCCGCTCGAGGAATACAGTTGTATCATTTACACTGATGGTTCGGCGCAACCGGCGATTGGATCTAAACATTCCTATTCTGCAGCCTGTGCGATCGTGGCTGGTTCCGTAGTGAACGGCGAGTTTAAGTCCAGTGTGGTCCGCACACAGGAGCTCGGTGACTGCACCGCCCAATTAGCTGAGCTGCGTGCTTTGGTGCTCGCACTGGAGTTTGCAGATCCTAATGTAACTACTTTGATTGTAAGCGACTCCTTTTACTGTGTACAATCTTTTAATGACAATTTATTTTTTTGGTCTCAAAATGAATACCGTGATTCCAAAGGCTAGACAATTAAGCATAAAATGCTATTTGTTCAAGTGGCAGAGCTGAAAGAACGCCTCCAGCTCACGCAAGTAATTCATAGTCTTGGCCAACGTGTAGGAGTAGACATGGTTGGTAACAGCTTGGCTGATGAAGCAGCTAAGTCAGCAGTGGACACGTGCTTAGTAGCAGCAGTTACAAGATCCATGAGTAAGATTGATGATGACATCTTGGCAGCTATAGCTGCTACTGAGAAGGGAGGTAATTTTCCAAAAGGATTCCCTTCCAAATACTCTTATCATTTAAACCCTGATAACGTTCCCTATGTGACAATTAATAATGTTGGTGAGAGGTTGATTCCCAACGCGGACCGCAGGCTTACACTGATAATCGCGGCACACGAGGGCATGGCCTCGGCGCATGCTGGTGTGTCTGCTACAGTCAGAATCTTGCAACAACGTTACTGGTGGCGTGGCTTGAATAAACACGTAACACGTACTTATGTGCTTTCTTGTGACATTTGTCAGCAAATCAAGCCGTCTACTGTGACTCGTCCACCACAAACACTGTTATGCATATCCAATAGACCATTTGCTTGTGTTTATTTGGATCACTGCAGTCCATTTTCTTCTGATACTGCCTATAAAATCAGCTTAGTTGCAGTTGATTCGTGCACATGTTTTCTATGGGTTTGGCCACAACGCAGCGCTGGCGCTCGAACTGTAGTCAGGGATTTGTGTGTCTTTGTGGGAATTTTTGTAGTGGGCACCTTACATTCGGACCAGGGTCCAGCGTTCACCTCTAAGGCGTACAAAGAATCCATGCGGTCATTGGGGGTGCAGGTCAAATTTTCATCTCCATACCGGCCTGAGGGCAATTCTGTTGTGGAGTGAATGAACCGTGACTTAAAGCAATCGTTAACGGCTAGAGTCCTAGATACTGGCAGGAACCGGCTTGCCCATTTGTATAGAGTACAACGTGCACTTAATAATCTCCCTAGAAGACCTCTGTGTAGGCTGACCCCTTACGAATTGCTCTTTGGCATGAAATGTTTGTGCCAGACCTTGATGGTCTAGACTTGGCGGTTGCAGCCATCCCTTTTGATGTAGATGAACATTGTGCTGTATTATAGAATCTACAAGACACAAGGGACAGTCTTGCAAAAGAACATTTACCTGCCGCTGCTGATGGTGCACTGCAGATTCCAGTGATCGGCTGGCTGCCTAAAGGTGGAGAACAAAAAAGAATTTGGTCCATCATATCGAGCTTCGGTTCCGGTGCTGGGCTTGCAGGGAACTCGTACAGTAATTTTACCACCACTTCCAGATCGCAAGGACAACACATACGTCTCAATTGACATTGTCAAGCTACAACATCTGGCCGATTCTGAATAGTTTGCCACCGGCTTCATTGTATGCCTCTATTCCAGGAAATCCTGACACTGCCATAAAGATGGACTCTGTTGCTAATCCTTTGCTGGTCCCACACTCCATGGCTGCCACAGAAGAGCCTGATTATACTTACCCTATAAGTGAATCTTTGCCTGGATTAAATGCTACAGCCAGAAACGACTCACGTTTTTCATTTGACTCTCATTCAACATCGACTTTGACCCCAACAAATTTGCAATTTTCTATCATGGTTTAAACACACTTATTTGGTCCCCCCATGGATATATATTTGGCTGGTACTTATGCTTACTTTTCTGTTTATGTCCATTGGTTTTATGACAGTATTTTTTCTTTTGATCAATGGACACTACCTTAAAGAACGCTCTGCTGTGGAACTGATGCATGGTACTTTGGCCCCTCATTCTTCATTGCACATCATGAAGAGGGACCTGACTTTCGTCAACATCACAGCCTGGCCAATCATGGATGCAATAGTTTGGGATACAGTCCCGTTTCAAATTCATGGTCTGACAGAGATTGTTAATGTTCCAAATGTACTTCGTGTCTCAATGGCTGATGTGGTTAAATATAACATACATTCAGATGACTGGGATGTGAGGGCAATACACTCTCTGTTTTCAGATTTAAAATATTATGCAGCATTTTATGCTGAAGACTTGTATTTGAATAGTGCAAATTATGCTGACTTATTTTGCTATCAGCATTATGGCCACCATTATTTGCACAAAGCATCTACTTTTAGAGCTATTGTTAATTACACTCAATGGAAACATTGACCCTCGCCACCAATAGGGTTTTCCAAAACCCTGTTGGATAAATGTACATATTTTACTAGTTTTGATCAGTCAAACCCTGGATCTTACTATTTTAAATTAAATTCTAAATCAAATACGAAGGTTATGCTTACCCACACTAAATTGTTATACTCTGATTCCTTCATCCTTAAATTGGCGGTGGGTGGCTATGATCATTGGAAAGATACAGTTGATTTGAAATCAGTTTGGGGTGCCAAAACTTGGCATGTGCAGGGCACAGAAGCTTTGTATCATGCATGTCTTATACCAACGCAAATACTGTTTTTAAACGATTCTATCTCTCAGACTACTTGTCTGGGTTTAGCTACGGCTAAACAACTGAAGACTCCTGCTTTACCTTCCCTTGCAGAATATCCAGACTGGAATGATACTACCAATTACATATTTAAGGAGTTGCAGTCTTTATATACAAATGCAAAATTTAATATCTCGAGTCTTGACTCTGTGGGGTGGTTGGTTTGGCAGACCAGTGCAGATCCATGCCAAATGTGTTTCCATTACAGAGCTCCAGGTTACACACAGAAAAGACCTGATCCACGTTTTACAGCAACACATACTGTTACAACGTATTCGGTTGGTAAATTTTGTCAAACTTGGTTACAACACAATACCGTAGCTTCTGTTAAACAGCATTTGTCAATGTTATTGATTGATGTGGATTTATCAGATTTCATAAAAGGCCCGGTTGGCCCAAGGCCTAAACGATGGATATATGCAAATCCAAATCCAAACAGGCTTTATTCGACAGATTATGTCATAAAAGCACATACATAGAGCAAATAAACATAGGTGATAACAATACAACATCAGCACAGTAAAAAATAAAGCCTGAATGGTAATACCTCGTCACCATATAAAAGAGGATCTGTTAAATTTTAAAAATTCATTGACTTCGGATATTGAAACTTAATTTAAAACACAGTAAAAAATTATTTTCGGGAAAATGCCAAGCATGTTTACACTAGGCTGGTTTACAAAATAGGTTGGCTTCTTCTATCATTTCTGGGTTAAATACAGTTAGACACTACTTAATTAGCCTTTGGAAGGCGAAGGGAATTTATTCTTATGGCCCACGACCATCCTAAGAATTTAGCCATTGCTATGGCAAACGTTGGTAATGTGTCTGTTCTAAGGATTCAACCAGCTTCACTAGCCCTACTTGTGCATATGAGCTTACAGATTGGTGCCAGACGAACCCGACGTGGTGCATCATACCCAGTACAAACAAACAATAAATGGGCCAATGACTCGTTACCAAGATGACATACCGGACAAGTTTCGTCAGTAGAATTATCCCATTTAGAAGTAAATGCTCTTAGTGGCAGTGTGCCCACCCTAAACTGGAGGTATAATTTCCGGTCGAGTGGCCTTGTAATTAGGTCCCAATATGGCTCTAGCCTTGGTATTGGTTTATTTTCCAAGAAACGTCCAGTTAACAAGGATGCCTCGCTGTTTCAGTGTATGTTCTCCTGGACCCTTTCCCAATATTTCTCCTTCAGGCTCTTTTTAGTGGGAAAATTGGCATTTTTTGGGTCCTCCCACAGCTAAATCATACCAATACTTGCTAGACTGTCTCTCACCGCCCATAACCATTTTATTCGGCGAGAGTTATCTGCCCTAATTACTGTGAGAAACCCAAGCGCGTACACTTCTAGTTCGGGAGAAGTCCATAGCCTCCGGCAGTACAGAAGGGGACGCAGTTTGGCTTCATGTGCAATAGATTTCCTCCCAAGATCATAGTGTAACGGACATGTTGGAGTTCTCTGTGGTAGCCTGGTTATTTTCCTCAGGAATCTATTTTCCGCTAGTGTCAGCGAGGAAAGATTCTCGCGCCCCCATAGCTCTGAGCCATACAGGGCTCAGCTAATAACTTTCAGGTTTTAAATCTCGAGTACCGGGCTGATTGGCTTTGAATGAGATGAATTATGTTCCCTATGCAAAACCCCGACAGTTGCCTGTGCTTGAGAGATGCCAGGTTAATCTGGTGGTCCATTTCAAATCATCCTGAATATTAACCCCCAGGTATGCAAACTCTTTAACTTGCTCTAGCGGCAATGTATTCATTAAAATACCCCCTTTATAGGCTCTATGCGGATTTAAGACCATTAGTTTAGTTTTCGACACATTGACCTCCAAGCCTTGCTTCGTACAGAACTCATTGAAAATGGTTAGAGCTCTCTGGAGACCACTAGGGGTCTTGGAAATGATCAATGTGTCATCCGCGAACATTAGTATGGGGAATTTTTAACCTGCTAGATTTGGGGCATCCGTGGAGACAGATCTCAAATACGACACTATTCCGTTAGTGAACAGGAAAAATAAGGTCGGCACCATCACGCATCCCTACCACACTCCTCTCTCTAAGGGGAAAGATTCAGTGACCTCCCCCTGCTTGCCCCATCTAATTTTGGCAGTATTTTCCTCATGCAGTCTAATAATGAGTGTAAGTAGTTTAGGGGGCATCCCCAGTTCTTGTAAAGTACCCCACAGTTTGGCACGTGGCACAAGATCAAACGCTGACTTAAGATCTACGAAAGTGGTGTACAGACTACCCTTGCCCAAAGACACCCCTTTCCAATATAGCAGGGTAAACCTAAACACTTGATCAATAGTGCTTATTCAAGCCCTAAACCCCGCTTGTAGTGCAGATAAGACATTAAATTCCTCAATCCACTCTTGGATTTTATTAAGCACTAAGTGCCCCATTACCTTCTGTAGGCAGTCAATAAAACTGATGGGCCTATAGTTCCCTAGGCATGATTTGTCCCCTTTTTTATAAACCGGAATAATTTCCGCTCCTTTGCAGGATGCTGGGACTGGGGCTCCCCGAGCAATTGCATTGGACAACAATAGGATTTATTGGCACCATCTATCCTTGTCATACAGAAATACGTCCCCGGGGATGCCATCGGGGCCTGGAGCCTTTCCTGGTGTTATGGCATTGAGTGCCGCTTCCACCTCCGCCCTGCTAAAGGCCCCGTCCTGATAGAGTGATATGGTTATAGTACCCACTTCTTCAACTGTACTTGCAGCATATTGGGGTTTGATGTGGTTTACCCAGTCAGTCTCTGTCACATGATTTTGGGGCTGACTGGCCTGCCCTCCTCTAACACATTTATACACATTCCAGAACTGTTTGGTGTTTTTCGTTGCACAGGCCTCACTCAGCTCCTGCCATCTTTTGTCGTCCCATGTTCTCTTCGCCTTTATTTGGGTAGCCCTATAAACATGCCTGGCTCTTCGCACAACCAACGGGTCACCTATTTTTATAGCATTTCCCAGATCCACACGTGCTTGACGACAGTCTTTGTTAAACCAATGGCTTTCCTATTTACAACCTTCTTATTCCTGCCGTGCATGAAGATGTGAGTACGTAAGTGGGTAAATAGATTGTTATGGGTGCAAGTAGCTTGCTCTAGGGCCAAAGAATTTGCTACAGAGACCTCTTGCTCGCTTATTGCACCATCCATGCCTTTTTCAATGCTTTCCAGCAATTCAGGCATCTCAATTACTTTAGCCCATTTAAGGCGTCTCATATCGTTGGATAGGATGACTTCGTTAGAAGAGTACTTATTTCCGGTTTGGATAGGTATCTTATACTTCATCAGATCCAGGGTCACACACAGGGGGTTATGATCACTCTCTAACCTGTCTATGACCATCATATCTCTAAGGACATGCAAGAGTGCCAAACTAATCAGAACATAATCTATCCTGCTAGCGCAGTACCCATTATTAAATGTTTTGGCCCCCAATCTATCAGAAGGTGTGCGGCCATTTGCAGCCCGCAAATCCTTCTCCATACAGAAGGAGTTAATTTGAATGGCCACATCCGTCCACCTGGGAATTTGGTCCAGCTCCAGCTCCAGCTTAGGAATACCCCACCTAGCATCTTCCTCATCCGTGAGATTGACCTCCTCCCTGGTGAGGGGTTCAAATGTTGAATTGAGATCCCCCGCAACTATACTGTTTGAGGTTTCCAGGTGTGGATCAAGGAGTTCATCAAGGGCCACCAAAACCCCCTACTTCTTTCCTCTGGTACCTCTCCCATAGACGTTGTAGATGTCCATAGTCCACTGGGGGCCCATGGACAATCTAACTGCCAGTATGTCATTGCACTGTTGGGGAAGCACCTGACTATTTGGCCCTAGATTTTGCCGCACCCAGATTGTCAACCCCCCCGATGGTCTTCCTTTAGTACCTTTACTAGCCAGGATGTAGAATTTCAAATAACCTGCACAAAATAGCGGAGCATCTGCCCAGGTTTCTTGGAACAAGCCGATATCATACCCCTCAATAAAGGTAAGCCATTCAGCGGTGCTCATCTTTGAGGGCAAGCCTCCGATGTTCCAGGACAGCAAAGAATTCTTACTCGGGCCTAGAGGTGAAAATATTGGCCCATTATGAGAACACAAAGCCTGGTCACCTGCCACCAACTCAGCAGCTACCTGGGTTGTGATTGCCAGGGTGGTCTTAGATATTTGGCCCATCCCTACAATAGAGGACTCGGGACTCATGATACTATCCCTTATGTTAGGGGAATATTTTATATGAACTACATCTTGCTTTAGGGGCGTTTCCTTCCACAGTCAAACATTCAACTCAAGGGTAGAGCAACCCCGCATAGCAGATGGCCTATGACATGTTATAAGATTACTCCTGCTACTCGGAGGGGAGTGTCTAAACTGTGAATGACCTGGCGCGGTGGTACGGAATTCAAGTGCAAAAAGGTTCTCCACTAGGTCTGCCCTGGTCATGATGAGCTCTATACAATCTAAAGGATTATACAGGGATGTTAACCTGCGTGCTTTGATTATGTCTTCCCTAATCAATGAACGACATCGCCTAACATGCAGTGAGTGGCTTTATTTATGAGGGAATCTTCATTCTCTATACCTCTCCTTGTATCCACTTGGGTACATTTACCATATATATTCTAGGAGTACTGGGTAAATGGGGTAGATTCTGATCTTGTTTCCCAGGCAGGTGGGATGTCTCCAGATTGTCAACATGCAAGGGGATATTTCTACTAAGGGGGGTCTGATCTATCAATGCAGCTGTCTTATATTGGTTAATCGAGGTACTAACTACCCCGCGTGGTGGGAGCTTGGTCGTCGGTAGAGATGCTGTTTCCTTTGCCCTTGTAATTACCCTTCCTGAGGGAATTGACGGCCTAATAGGGTTGTCTTTACTATCCAGCATAGCACTAGCCAGGGCTGCCGATGGTATAACCCGGGAAGAACCTTGCAAACACCCTTGAAAACTGCTTTCTGATGCCTCGGCCCTCGCACTTCGGGTTAGATCTAGGGATAATCGTTTCACCATTTTGGTTAGCTCCTCAATCTTGCCTCTCAGGGAGCCCACTTCTGCCCATAACCTAGTAATCAATTGAATCACATCCTGCCCTGTCTCGAGATTGCCTAACGCTATCCTTAGATTTTGTGTGTCTAATATAGGTGGAGCCTGGGCCGACAGAGGCCGACCATTCTCCCCTTCTTCATAGTGGGCTAGATCAACCAGGGGCTGAAACCTATTAGTGCAGATAATTATAGGGTCAATAAATTCATTGTTGGGCTGGGTCGGGATCGGGTTGGGGTTAAGAGGGGGTTCTACCCTTTGCTCATTTGCCCCTGTTTCTTTGTAAGATACTGATACTTTGTTTTTTGATTTCTGAAACATGGCGGGGATAGCAAGTTTGGAAGATTTGCTAGGCGGGAGGGGGGTGGGGGGGGGGGGGGTTATTGCCGGTAGGTAGTGCCAGGGGAGAAGACTCTAGAATTCCCTCACATTCACTGATTAGGGTGTCAATACTATCCATAGTGGGAACAATATGAGCAAAATCAAGTGCACACCAATGGCAACTCGCTCAATTTCCAGGAAAAAGGCTCAGGTTATTACATCACTCCCTAGCATCACCGCTATAGACAGGATGCTTCAAAAGACCATAGGAGTCGTAGTCAACGCGATTGAGAGTACCGAAAGGCGCCTTTCATTACCCCCAAGCATGTGCCTATCGACTCAATCAACTGAGGGTATAAATATCGGTGCAAATACTTCTATTACCACCGCATATTCACAGGATTCTATTCTTATGGGCTCATTTGCTGGACTCCCAGTAACAGAGATAAATCAGATAATTCCCTCACAACAAATCTCCCCCCCTGAGTTTGTAAACTGGGAAAGTAGGTTGTTAGTGACCCCAAACATTCAGACAAATATAGAATCTCCGTCACTTATCAACGTCGTAGAAGGCGAGGTAGGGACGGATGTCTGTATCATTAACGAAGATAGCAATGTATCTGATAAAGTTAATCCGACATGTAATCACCCAAGAGAGAAAGGATATACAGACAAGCTGGAACCCAAAAGAAAGGTGAGGGCTGCTAATAAATTAAGGGTAAAATCAAAAGTTGTAAGGCCCAAACACGGATTAGGGCAGGGTAGAAATGCTTGCCCTGCGTCAAGGACCACTAATACAACCTATAATACATACAGATCAATTACAGAAAACAGTCAATACTGTTTTGTGTAACCAGGAAAGTATTAACAATTTCTGTATTGAGAACCTTATGTCTAGAATGGAACATTTAATGAAGTCGCTCATGCTTCCTATGAATGAAAGGGTAAAAATAATAGGGGAAAGGTTGGAGAAAATTGAAAAAGCCCAACAGCAAAATAATGAAATCCTGTCGAAATTTGCCCAGTCTCTACAAACACAGAGTCAAAATAACATTAATGACAAGCCAGGGCATCCACGAAACAATAAGAACATTTTAAGAGATGCACCGGGCATTAGCAAGCATATTCAATTATCCCAGCGACTCATAACTTCAAACAATGGGCAGAAGGAGTCGCTAACGGCCCCTCAAAAGACGTGGGATGAGGTAAAAGAAGCGCCATCTCCCCCTAGTGCACAGATTGGAGATCTACGTACAGATTGCACCATTGGGAAGGATGGGAGTGAGAGGGCCGCCGAGGGACTATGTGGTAACAGCAGCAATGCCACCCAGGAACAATCCGAGAGACCTAGGCCACTTAGTAAGAGTATACGTGTCGACTTACCACCAGAATCGCACCCTCTCACTGTGGCCATGATAGGAGTACCAACTTTAGGAGAGGGTAAGTCAGAAAATTACCTTGAATTGAAGAATAAGGTCAGCCATTGGCTATCCCGACATAGGCCTATTCCCCCATATTTTAATGGCCAAATACTTAATGTTAGAAGACTAAACTTGGCTGGGACAGAGGAAAAAGGATTATGAAGGTGACTGCATTATTATAAATTTTACAGATAGACGTTTAGTAAATTACATTAGTGGGTAGAGGGAGGGTGACTTAGAAAGCAGAATTCAAACAGTGGACCTTAGCTATTTCTATCCACCCCCCCCCGTTTGCCCAAAGAAATATGTCTCAAAACTACACACAGGGAAGTAGGCACTTCGATCATTATGATAACCGATACATGGCTCAAAGTCACACACGCCCAAAATCCATATATGAAAGTAGGCATTTTGACTACTATGACAATCAATATAGGATACCTATCTATAATCGTTTTGATGCCTTTAATTTCCAAGGCTTAGAGCGTGTGGATTGACTTTTTGAAGAGATCTTGACACTACCAATTTTTAGTCCATCTGAATTAAAAGGTAGTGCAGTAATCAAAGAACAGGCGCAGGTAACCTTGAATCCAGTTGTCGACCGGAAAGCCAGCCCCAATTTACTGTCTGTAAATATCTTTGGGGACCAGGACAAGAATAAGAAATACCCAGGGCAATTGGTGGTCGCTAATGAATCATTGATTAACAAAAACCCACCTAAGGATTTACCCCCATATATGTGTGAACCTATAAGATTCCCAATAACAGAGCAGAATAAAGTCTCCGATTTAAAAATACTTAGGTGGAACGTCGCTGGCCTTGAACCCAGACTAAAGGATAAAGACTGGGGATGAGCTAATCACAAGGTACGACATAATTATGTTCCAAGAAACTTGGGCACCATATAATCTGCATTAATGGGTTCCACTGTTATAATATACCAGCGTGCAAATTGCAATATGGACGGGCTGTTGGTGGGTTGTTTGTAGGCTTCAGTATAATGGCCGGGGGAAATCATAGGGCATCGACACCAATAATGTTAACATACAGGCCATTGAGTATAAGCGGAAAACCCCTTTTGTTTTAATAAATTTTTATAATAATGATTTATAACAGTTCCAAATAAGAATTTTATAGCATTGTCTAATTTCATTTCCAAATCAGTTGATAGATGGGGAAAAGCTACTGGGCCCGAAACTGAAATTGTTGTGGCAGGGGACTTTAATGCTCAGCTCCCAAGAAATGTATGGCAGGTAGAACAGCGAAAGGGGTATCTCGCCAAGGGGTCAGGAATTGAGAGCCCTTTTAGATGAGCATATTCTTAGTAATATAATAGATTATGGACCAAAATTATCGCCGCAGCAGGCACCCACACATAGAGGACCAGTCAGTACCTCAACCATTGATTTTATTTTTGTTTCCCCTGGTATGGCTGACCGCATAACGGAAACTGACACGGTAGTGACAGATTTTGGGGATCATAACCCTATAACTGTAACATTTAAACTAGCGCCAAAACCGGTCTATAGTTCAATGCAGGGAGCGAAAGACCTAAGTGTAGCTACTGATAAATTACGGTTAAAGTGGAAAGGTATAGACAAAGCAGGAACCATGGAATCTTTGTTAAGGGAAAATAAGCAGTCTATAGATTTTTGTCTAGATCCAACAGCTAGTGGCCAGTTAATTATAACACATTTTAGTAAAATATGTGCCACAGTTAGGACTATGCTGCTGGTCCCAGCCTCCCAGAGCCCCAAAGATTCCAGGTCGTTCGACCACAGTTGTTCTGTGGCAAACAGGAACCTACGTAAGGTACTCACAGAAATCCCTAGAGTTGGGGCAAAAGTAAGTGTAGCAAGGAAGGCTTACAAATCAGCCCTAGAGAAAAGGAGAGCTATGCTCCTAGGTGAACGCTGGGAAGCATTGGCACTGACTGCAGGAAGGAAATCAAGTAACTTATTCTGGCCAGCAGTAAAAGAACTCCGGAATATGGGCCAACAATTTACCCCAATTAGCTGTACCATCTCCGCTAGCTCCTGGGAACTACACTTTTCTAAAATGTATGCCGCCCCGGTAAAAGGCTCAATCACTAATATCTCCGAAACCATTGTCAATTTAAAGATAACTGCGGGAGAAGTGGAGGAGGCAATTGCCCAGAGTCTTGGCAATAAGGCTCCTGGCCCAGACGGGCTTCCGATAGACCTCATCAAATGGCAACCCGATCTTTGGGCACCCATATTGGTGAATGTTTTCAATAGTTTGCCCGAATCAACAATGCCTGATACATGGGGCACCAGCATAATCGTCCCCATTTACAAGAAAGGGGATAGGTCTGATCCTATAAATTATAGACCAATCTCATTGTTAGACAATACATTGAAAATATTAGGTTGCGTCATTTATAATAGGTTAATTACATGGACAGAGGAAACTGGGATATTATCCCCCTATCAACTAGGATTTAGATCAAGGGTTGGCACAGTGGAACAATGCCTTAATCTTAAATTAATCATTGATAAATATAATATTGCCCGTTCTGCACCCATTTACTTAGCTTTTATGGATTTGTCATCCGCCTTTGATTTGGTCAATCGGTCCAAACTTTGGTTTATTTTATTAGAGTATGGTTTGGATATCTACCTGGTCCATTTTTTAGCTTTTTTACACACGGACCTAAAGTCCAGAGTGAGAATAGGCGTAGGTGGGGAACTGTCTGGACCCATTGAAATTGGAAGAGGAGTTAGGCAGGGGTGCGTTTTAGCACCCCTGCTTTTTATTATTTATATAAATGGGCTTAGTAACTATCTTGTAAAGTCAAGACCGGACGTACCCTTAAT
The DNA here is from genome assembly GCF_964204655.1 of Triturus cristatus. Lineage (NCBI taxonomy): Eukaryota > Metazoa > Chordata > Amphibia > Caudata > Salamandridae > Triturus > Triturus cristatus. Next base: position 656,781,341 of record NC_140594.1, read on the forward strand.
AAATGGCAAAGCCATACCCGCTCTTCTGTACGCAGACGATGCGGTGTTAATGGGCCGTACGCCAAACTCACTTCGCTCTTTGGTTCTTAATTTTACCACATTTATGGATGACCTGGACTTACGAGTCAATTTTAAAAAATATTTTATAATGGCATGTGGTCCAGGTAAACGACAATTGAGTTCCATACAGGTCGGGGGAGAAAAACTTATTGCAACCAATACCTTCCTGTATTTGGGCGTGACCTTTGCTGCGAATGGCTCGTGGTCTGGGCATTTGGCCCAGGCCGCGAGCAAATTTTCAAAGGCCACGAACTCGATTTTAAGCATTCCTAAACCAAAGAGATCAGGAGTTACTAAGGCGATTGTTAAGATTTTTAAACTTCAATGTGTCCCAGTGGCAACTTATGGAACAGTAGTATGGGGCACTGGGAACAGCATCTCTATTCAGCAAGTAGAGAATCGGTTTTGTAGGAGACTATTAAATGTGCCAATTTTTACGCCCAATTTTATCACACATCATGAATTAAATTTACATTTTATCTCGGATTTTGTCAGTTCCCGACCAGTGCTATTTTGGCACTCGGTCTGGATGAACAAATCAGCGTCACTTACGCAAGAGATATTAACTGATTGTTTAAGTTGTGACAGGGGGTTGAAGATTCTGTGGATTTCTTATGTATACACAAATTTGCGAGAAATAGGCATGGATAACATCTTTATTAATCCTAGCCATGCCAGTAAAACTAAGAAACTCAAATTAAAAGAGGCATTAAGCGCACTGTACTCTTTAAGGAGACTTAGGAGGGAGCAAGAGAAACCCACAGTTACGAGGTACATGGATATAGTAGTACCCAGATACCCCCTTGCATTATATTTAACTTTACAATTGACAAATTGGGAAAGAAGTCTTCTATGTCGTTTGAGGGCTGGAACTATTAGGTACCTGTTAAATTTTCCTTTGGGCTATCAGAAAAGTACGATTATGATGAGCTGTCCTTGCAATGGGCAAAGTAAACAAAGTGATTTGCACTACTTTTTCCTCTGTAATTTTTACTTGAAATATACAAAACGGTTTTTAATTCCTTATTTTAAAAAACTTAGACCAATTAATTTGGTCAAATCTTATCAGGCACTGTTAACACTTGAAAATGAGGAAATAATCCTTCGTGTTTGCACTTTTTTAAAGATTGCTGTCCATGCGCGCAGAACGATGGAAATGTGTAAATAATAATGCGTTCTAATCTGTATGTTCCTAAGGAAATTAGATTTTTTCGTGTGTTATAAGATGTGCTTTTATGAGTTGCTATAATTCGAATAAAGATTCTTTGAAACTTGAAACTTGAAACTTGACTCTTATTAATCATAAGATACAAAATTATTATTTATTTTACACCCACTAAAATATATGTAAAACGTAATATCAATCTAAAATGTATAAAGAATCAAACCATCATATATACAGTGTGTGCACTCTACATTATCCCAAACATTTCCCTGTCGGATTTTCTGCTGTTATCTCTATTGCAACCATATTGTTAAGTAATGATATGTCTAATAGTAAAAAATGTGAGAGCTAAGTGACAGGGAATCAAACTCAAGTTGCTATGAAGTATTGACGCTTCAGCCTATCCATTAACCTAAGCTATTATTATCACAATTCAGTCATTTTTGGAGCTATAGTTACCTTATTATGTTTTGTAACTAAATTACACTACTCCCTTCTATATATTCAAAATAATAGAACCTAATAAATAAACGAGTTGAATAGTTAATTCAAAAAACATACTTTTTATGCAAGAATAAAGAAAGTAAAAACTTAAATGAAGTTAAATTACATTTCTTGCAGTCCAAAAGAACAGTTCCACCGGAAATTAAACCCATGAATGAGTCAGCTGAGTGACTGTACCCTAACAATTTAGCCATATGTGTACTCTTTGTGTACACTGACACAGCCATCTAATACAGTCAATATCTCCTAGTGTTTTCTTGGAGTCACCAAACCCTTACAGCAAGGTATATAGCGTTTTATCAGTACTAAAACCCACATATACTAAATTAGGTTTATTGATCTAAAAGGTCTCCCTCATTCTGTTTGTCTCTATCTCCTCCTCTTCTGTTTGATTTGACAGTTTATGCACCTATAAATCTAATACCATGTAGATAATTTAATGTATGTTCATGAATAAAGTGTACTGCCATTGGGTGCTTACTGGCACATGCATCAATATTGGCTGTTGCGATTCCTTAATTGCGATATTTAAGGAATCGCAATTAAGGAATCGCAAAAGCCTATGCATGTAGAAATCACTTGAAAAATAGCGATTTCTAAACATTCCTTAATTGCGACTCACAAATTGCGAGTCGCAATTAAGGAATACCTCCCCATTCATTCCTATGGGCCAAGAGGCCCATAGGAATCAATGGGAAGACATTCTCAATTTGCGATTCTCAATTAGAGAATCGCAAATTGAGAATGCAATTTCAAGGGTGCAAGGGTGTCAAGACGACACCCCGTTGCACCCCTGAAATCGATCTGTGCACAAATGTTGCGCACACACATGTTCAAAGGACATGTGTGTGTGTAACCTACGACTTTGAAAAATGCACTTTATTGCATTTTTCAAAGTTTCCGCAATTTACCATGTGGTATGATTCCACGGTAAATAGCGGGCCCAAATAGCGAAATCGCTATTTTAAAAGGCATCTTGCATTGCAGTTAAGGAATCGCAATTTGCGATTCCTTAAATGCAATCGCAATTTAAGAAATCACAAAAATTTGCGATTTCTTAAATTGCGAGTGGCAAGTTGTTTCATGCATCGCAAATGCTATTTTTGCGATCGCAAACGGCCGATTTTTGCGAATCGCTCCGTTTGCGATCGCTAAAAGCTTTGATGCATGTGCCTGTTAGAGTCCTGGGTTTTGATTTCCGTAACATGTTCCTTCCATCTCTCTTTGAATTTACAGTTTGTGTAACCTACATATTGTTTTTTACATATACAATGCATTATATATACACAATGTGCAGTACTGCAATTAATAAATGTATTGCTCTTGTATTGCTTGTTGTCCCAAAAATCTGAAAAAGAGGTCGCGTTATTGACAACATATTTACAGCATATACATTTTGAACATCTAAAACAGCCAACAGGTACATCTTTTAACCAAGTAGAACCCATAAGTTCCTGGATACATGGTGTAAATTTGACAGTGACTCGAAAGATTTCTCAGAGTAGGTGCTTTTAATGTATTTGATAAGCGGTTTAGAAGGTATCATTTTTTGTAAGTCACCATTGCAGTGTAGAATCCTCCAGTGTTTAGATAAACTTTGTAAATGTCTTTGTTCCCTTCACTATATACCAACAGCGGTCTGTACAGTTAAGCATGGTGAGGGGTGTGATGGGGCGTGGTTGGGGGAATTGTCAACAGACGATGGAATAGGATTTATTTATTTATTTAATTTTCCCTTTTCGATCATCTGTCAACTTCGCCCCGCCCCCGCCCCACCCCACTGCGCTTACCTGCAAGGACCTCCGCTGCTATATACTGTAATCAATCTCACATCATTATTAGTGACATCCATATTCTTCAATATGTGAGCACCACGTTATAAAAGGCACGTTGTGTCCAGCGCGGGGACACAACGATTAGGTGCAACAAAGCACTATACAAATGATCTTATCATTATTATTATAATAATAATAATTATTATTATTATTATTATTATTATTGTTATTATTATTATTATCATTATTATTACTAACAGTGTTGTCCTATGCACAGTAGTGGTCGTTATTCTTGCCATGTTGTGGTATTCTGTACTAAATTATTATCATCATTTCTTGTTCAGCCATTGTAAGAACCTTCAGCCATTGTAAGAACCTTCAGCCTTTGTAAGAACCTTCAGCCATTGTGAGAATCTCCAGCATATGTCATCTTTACTGTAGAACTCTGTGCTCTCTGAACTCTTGAAGAGAATGTATTGATTAAAGTGTGGGGGCAGTTGTACTGGAGCCAGATCTGTAGTCTAGTCTAGGAGGCTGAGGTGTTAAGACCAACTTGGAATAAAGAGCATTTTTATCTTTCCTTTGGTGTTGGTTTGGACTTTACACATGTGCATATCCATATTCAGATAGCCTCTTTGTAAGAATCTCTCAGTAATATCCTTTTCTTGAATCTCATTATCAGATTGTAAAATGCAGTTTCTTTTAGCATGTAAATGTTCACCATCTGGGATATTTTGTATTTGTTTCCTAGAGTGGCCTAAATCTGCAGGTAAAATAGAGTTAGTGGAGGTGGGCTTCATATAGAGTCTAGATATTAACCGTACCTCTTTAATGTACAATTACAAACCTAGGAAACATGTTATGTTTACTGTAGTCTAAGCTCAGTGTCACATTGAAGCAATTAGTATAAAGATACTTATGATATTCTTTAAGTTCCAATTCGGATCCATGCCAAATTAAAAACACGTCATCTATATAGCAGCCCCAATAAACCACTTTATTTGAACTTTTATTGTGCCATTCCAGGCATGCTCCCTCTCATGCAAACCCATGAACAAGTTTGCATAAGAGGAAGCAAACCTGGAATTCATTGCAGTCTCCTTTAATTACTGGTACAAAGTCTCTTGATAGAAGAAACAAAATAGTGGTTAACGCAAATTCTGAAAGATCTAGAACCATACGTGAGTAGGAGTAAAAAGAAAAACCAGCTGATTTAGTAAATAGAAAAGATCTCAGGGCCTCCAAGCCCAATTCATGAGTTATATTCATGTAAGGACTATTGATATACATAGTTACGAAGAAATATTCTTAGTCCCCAGTGTTATATAATATGTAATATACTTTTGTCAGTTCAGCTGCTGTGTTGAAAGTTTTGGGGTGATCAGTGAAGTAGGGGCCAAGAAAAAGGGGTTCTCAAAATGCTTTTTCACCATGTTATGTCTAAGGCATTTTTCATTGTATAAACATGACTACAGGCCGAACCACTGGACGGAATTACACCAAATTTGGCTTGAAGCTAACTCTTGGTCCAGAAACCAAACTTTTTGTGATTTGATGTAAATCTGTTTAGTAGTTTTAGAGATTTTGAAGTTAAAAAATATAGGTAAATAGAAATGCCGATTCTCTGCGGATCCGACAGTCCCGTGCTGTAATCTGATTGGCTGCAAACACTTCAACCAGGAAGTGCTTGCAGCCATCTTGGGACTTGGCTTGAGACGAGTTCAACAAAAAATTTAAAAATAAATATAAGGGTCAGGGTGGGAATAATATCCTAACCCTCCTAGATGTGGTGGTTGGGTTCCAGAAGGACACCCACCTCCTTCCCCGGGATTAAACATTTTTTTCTTCAGATTTGCCACAAATTCACAGCTGGATCAGTGGATTTATGGCAAAATTGAAAGAAAAAAAAAAACAAGCGCTATCTCCAGCGCTTGTTTTGAAATGATCCCCCTGGGTGGGTCAGGTCCAAGGGGCATTTAAAAAAAGTAGGGGGGGCACACAGGCTCTTGCAGCCGTGGGGACCACCACCTCCCCGGGGCTTTATCTTTATAAATGTAGGGGAGGCCACGCTTTGTTGAAGCCCCGGGGACCTCCACCTTCATGGGGATTTATTTTTATAGAAGGATGGGGCCGCACGGACCGCCCTCCTGTGGAGGGGACTTCACCCCCCTATCACTACTGCCCGAGGAGGCACGTTTGTAGAATGGTTGAGAAAGGGGGGCAGGGCCTCCAGAAAGGTCTTATCAATTCAACTGTGGGGGGCTTAATGGTGTTAACAATAGGGATCTTGGCCCCCAAGAGCCCTCAGCAGCCAAGGAGACTTCATCCCCCAACCAGTAGTGCGCCAAGAGTCGCGTCTGCAGAACTGTTGAGAAAAGGGGCGGGCCTCCAGCCAGGTTTTAGCAGTCCCACTGTCGGGATTTTCTGGTGGAAACAATAGGAGTTCTTATCCTCCAATAACCCTCAACAGCCAAGAGGACTTCATCCCCCAATCAGTATTGCACCAGGAGGTGTGTTTGCAGAGTGGTTGAGAAAGGGGGCAGGGTTTCCGGCAAGGTCTTAGCAAAACAGCTGTGGGAGTCTTACTGGTGGCAACAATAGGGATTTGTGGCTTCCAAGGTCCCTCAGCATCTATGGTGACTTTATCCCCCAACCAGTAGTGCACCAGAAGGCTTGTTTGCAGAGGGGATGAGAAAGGGGGCAGGGGCTCCAACGAGGTCTCAGCATCCCACTGTGGGGGAATTATTTGTGGCAACAATAGGAGTTCTTGGCCCGTAACTACTCTTAGCATCCAAGGTGCCTTAATTAGGGATGGCGAAGCAATACATCACCCGCTCATGGAACTATGCAGAATTTGGTGGAATTTTTCAGTAACTCCGTGGAAGTCCATGGATTAAAACTCCGCGAGTACCGCCCAGGGCTAGTAGAAAGAGAAAAACTAAAAGTCAGCAACAAGCTGAAAAAGGCAAAATAAAGGTCATAAGTGAGCAGAAGAAGGGCAGAAAGTACGCAGACAATAAGCAGACCCTACTCAGGCACTCATACACTCACTCACAGAACAACTCAGACTCTCACACAACCACTCGCACACCCAGTGAGACACGCATATACTCGCTCACACACTTACTCTGAAAGGTTACAGGTTACAGTTAGGAACTAACGTTAAAAAAAAGTAAAAATTCACTGAAAAAAACAAAGGTTACCTGGATATTATAGTTAGGAAATATAATTTAAAAAACCTTAGAAATGCAGTGAAATAAACAAAGTTTACTGGGACATTATAGTTAACCTCAAAACCATAGAAATTCAGCAGTTCTTGTTATCTGAGCTAACTATAACGTACCTCCCGGCAATGCACTGCTTATGACCACACATATGACAGCACTAATGACATGGTAAGTGACATCACTGATGACATCTCAAACAACACCACTGATGACATCACTGATAACAAGATCCAGTAAGTGTAAGTGTTTTTTAAGAGTTTACCAGTGTTAAACATATATACTAAGATACTACAAAAAGTTAAATTAGTATACTAGGTATACTACTAGGAGTGATACTACATCTAACAATTATGTGAATAGCAATTGACTGGTGTATCCATGTGTGAGTGGTTGTCTGAGTGGCTGTATGGGTGTGTGAGTGGGTGTGTAAGTGGCTGTATGGGAGTATAAGATGATTTGTTAGTAGTTGTGTGGATGAGTGAGTGGTTGTGTGAGTGGCTATATTGTGACTTAGTGGGTGTGTCAGTGGCTGTATCAGTGAGTGAGTAGCTGTATGGGTGGGTGAGTGGGTGTGTGAGTGATGGTATGGGTGGGTGAGTAGCTGTCTGAGTAGCTGTATGTATGATTGCCTGGTTGTGTCAGTGACTGTATTGTATGGGTGAATGAGTGGCTGTTTGAGTGGGTGTTTGGTTAAGTGATTCACTGTGTGAGTGTCTGTATTGGAGAGAGAGTGTCTGTGTGTATGGGTGAGTGAGCAGATGTATGAGTGCCTATATGGATGTGTGAATGGGTATGCAAGTGGTTGTGTGGGTGTGTGAGGGAGTGGTTGTATGGGTGAGCGAGTGGCTGTGTTGAGAAGGTATATGGGTGGGTGAGTGAGTGGGTATGTGAGTGGCTGCATAGGTGAATAAATCGGTGTGAGAGTAGCTGTATGCATGAGTGTGTAGCTTTGTGAGTTGCTGTATGGGTGAGTGACTGGTTGTATGAGTATCTGTATGGATGAGTGAGTGGTTGTGTGTGGCTGTATGAGTGAGTAAGTGGGTGTACGAGTGTCTCTATGGATGAGTTAGTGGTTGTGTGAGTATATGAATAGGTGTATGAGAGGTTGTACAGGGATGTAAGTGGGTGTGTGAGTGGTTCTGTGGATGATGTCATGAGTGATGTCACTGACCATGTCATGTGTAATGTAATATGTGAGGTCATAAGCAGTGCATTGCGCAGGTGTAAGTAATAGTTAGCTCAGGTGACTATTGTTGTTGAAATTTAATGGCTTGGTACGAGTGAAATTTGAGCCTAACTATGGCATCTCTGGAACCATTGGTTTTTCGGTGGAAATGTATATCAATGTACGTGTGAGTATATATTATCTACTGGTGGTCGCCAGTAGATAGTTATAGTTAGGATCGAGTTCCCATAGGAAATCTGAAAATTCTATTTTGAATAACTTTGGCGCCGGTTGACTTATCTTCGTGAAATTTTCAAAACTAATGGGGCGCTTCGCTCAGCTCCTACCCTGAAAGTCTCGGGGTGATTCGTCAAGCGGGGGCTGAGCAAAAAGGGGGTCCCAAAACGCATTTTCCCCATGCATTTTCCCATAGGACCTTTAGTCGAAGGTACAGCCCGAACGGCTGAACAGAAATACTTGAAATTTGGCAAAGAGGTAGTCCTCAGGTCAGGCATGGGCCTTTTGCTTAAATGGTGTAAATCCGTTCAGTAGTTCCTGAGAAAATCAAAAGTAAAATCACATATATATCTGGGCGGAGCCTAACCACACATCTCATCCTGAGATCTGATTGGCTGTCAGCACTTCATCCAAGAAGTGTTGGCAGCCATCTTGGGACCAATATACATGATAGCACCTCATTAAAAAGCATTGCAGTTAATGGAAGGTTTTAAGACTTTAGTTACATTATAAATCATTTGTTGATGGTACCATACTCATTTTAGGAATTGTGGTGTGTTCTAAGGTGATTTTACCATGTGAAAAAGCCATCTGCTGTGATATCACGAATAATGTTTGAGAGAAAACTATTTTCTCATGCTTTTCCCACAGAGGTTTGGAAGGTGATCTATAAGCTAACTGAGAGCATATTTTCTGTAAATTCACATTATCTTTCTCAGTCATGTGAGAATGAAGTCTGACATTCTCAGTAAAACATGTACATCCAACAAGGGCAGAGACTGTCAATTGATTCTTTTGTGTTCTACTGCAGATTCCCAGAGTGTTCTAAAGAACAACTAGAGCGCTAACAGTCCTACTTATGACAAACGTATGGCACACCTGAAGCCATCTTGGTTAGAATAAAGTGGTAATTCTTAAAACATTTAATTTAAAAAGGAACAAAATGAGGGGGTTCATTTTGCCATAGAAAGTATGATTAGTGCTGCAGAAAGAAAAATTAGGGCACATTTTGAGTGACTTCTCAAATCCTCTTCCATTTCATAAAAAAATTCTGACATTCAGACTGAAACAAGCACTTTCAATACCAGCAGCAGACTTCCCTGGTGAGCAGTAGCTTTACTACAGTGATCTAATAAGCAACTAGAGTGCTAACATTCTGAATTTATGGCAAATTTGTGACACATCTGAATGCCTTCTTGATGGAATCAAAGTAAAAAACTGAAAGGTTTTCCTACTGAGGAGACTGTAGTAAATGAGGAAATTAGGAAACATCATAACAAATAAATCTCACAAAATGGCCACCAGAGACAAAAGAGCCCAAATGTAGCTCAAATATCACCCAGATGTAGCCCAAGTATAGCCCAATGACAGAATGTCCCAGAGTGTTCTAACGAACAACTAGAGTGCTAACAGTCTTACTTATGACAAAAGTATGGCACACCTGAAGCCATCTTGACTGGAATAAAGTGGTAACACTTAAAACATTTAATTTACAAAGGAACAAAATGAGGGGGTTCATTTTGCCATAGAAATTATGATTAGTTCTGCAGAAAGAAAAATTAGGGCACATTTTGACTTCTCAAATCCTCTTCTATTTCATAAACAAATTCTGACATGCGGACTGAAACATGCACTTTGAATACCAGCAGCAGACTTCCCTGGTGAGCAGTAGTTTTACTACAGTGATCTAATGAGCAACTAGAGTGCTAACATTCAGAATTTATGGCAAATGTGTGACATATCTGAATATCTTCTTGATGGAATCAAAGTAAAAAACTGAAAGCATTTCCTACTGAGGAGACTGCAGTAAATGAGGAAATTAGGAAACTTCATAACAAATAAATCTCCCAAGATGGCCACCAGACACAAAAGAGCCTAAATGCAGCACAGATATCACCCAGATGTAGCCCACATGTAGCCCAATGACAGAAGTGTGCAAAACACTTATTTTTTGTGTATTTACAGTTTTATATAGTGCAGACTTGTCAGGTATTGGAATGCTTTACATGAGCATTGGTTACATCACACAAAATCAAATTCATTTTGGTTGTAGATATGGGGAGAGTAAGTGATTTGACCACAATCACAGAATGTTGAGCTGAAGCAGAAACTCCAACCTGGTTCCCCAGTTGCAAAGTCTGCAGCTCTGGAAGTAACACCACATCCTTTCGCCAAGGTGCAACATTTAATCAAGTGGTCAACTGGATAAAAAAACATAAAGATTACAAATAATTTAAAAGTTCTTTGTCGCTATTTGAAAACTCAGAAAATATGTCCTCATTTTAGTTTTTTAGAGCACTAACCATAATTTTGATGCAAATAAGACCCTCTCATATGTGTAATTTCTAAAGGAAATTCTCTAGGTAATACAGTTTTGATTACATCAAGATGACGTCAGGCGTTCCACACTTTTGTAATAAATATAGAATGTTAGCAATCTAGTTGTTCATTGGGATACTGTTGAGAGGCAGAGGCCAGGGGCACGGACTCTGAACATTGAAGGCAGGTAGGAGAGTGCAGAGGCAACAATTTGACCACACTGGGCAGCAAGGAAGGGCAGTGGCAGCACAACAGACTATGGAGGGCAGTGGAAAGGGGGGCAGGGGCAACAAACCAACAATACAGGACTGGCAAGAGAGGCTGTGGCAATATAATAGACCATTGTGGGCAGAAGGAAGAGGCAGTGGTAGTACAACCATACATGCCAACAGACCCGTTTCAGCCAGGAAACGTCCAATGTTTTTAAGCTCAAATGGGCTTTATTTGATCTGTCTCCTGTCTACAATCTCCTCTTTTTCAATGTAACTCAAAGGGGAAAATCAATACACCAGTTTTTTTTCAAAATCTCCCTCTTACCAAGTTCAAAATGTTCACAAGTATGGTACATTGAATCATGGTAGGCAGGAGGAATTGGGGTAGGGACATGGACTCGGATAACAGAGGACAGGAGGGACATGGAGAGGTGCACCAAACTGACCCTACAGAGCAGGCATCAGGGTTTGCAGCAGCACAATACACCACACAGCGCATGCGGGATGGGAGTGCAGCACAACAATCCATAGAAAGCAATAGGGAGGGGACAGGACCATGCACATGGACAACAGAGAACAGATGGGAAAGAGGCAATGGTAGCTAGCTGACCGTAATGGACAGACAGGAGAGAAAGCTGCAGCATAACAGACCATAAAGGGCAGGAGGAACGGATCAGGGGCATTACAATGGAACAGACAAGCCAGGACGGAGGGAATAGGGGGTCTGCACATGGAAACAGAGGGCTGGGGGCAAGGTGGCAGGGCAGGAGCAGCAAGATGACCATGGAGGTCAGGCAGGATGGGCACTAGAAACAAGACACACCATGGAGAGCAACAATGAGACTATGGTGGCATACACACAGACCATGGAGGGAAGGTTGGAGGGGGTCAGGGGCAGCTAGCTGACCACACAGGGAAGGTGAGAGGGGCCATGGCAGCACAGAAAACCATGCATGGCAAGCGGGAGGGTTAGTGGCAGCACAATGGCTATGAGGGGCAAGAAGGAGGGTGCAGGGGCATGCACAAAGGACCATGGAGGATAGAAGGGAGGGTCAGGACCTGGGCACAGACAAGAGAGTTCAGGGGAAGGGGCCTCACAACAGACCGCGCGGGGCAGGCAGGAGGAGCAGTTGCAGCACAACAGATCAGGGAAGGCAGAAGCGTGTGGCAGTAAAATGGACCATGGAGGACAGGAGGAAGGGGATAGGGACATGGCATGTGGACAGGCAGGGTGGAGGTGGCAGGGACAGGTTACAGTCATCTGACAATTCTAGGCAGGTGGGAGGGGAGTGGCAGCTCAACAGAACACTCAGAGTAGATAGGAGTGGCAGGTCCATGGAACATAGTGGGCAAAAAGGATGGAGCAGGGGCATGCACAAAGACATCGGAGGGCAGGGGGAAGGAAAATAGGGGCAGCAAGCTAAGCACAGAGGCTAAGCAGGAGGTCAATGATGGGCCATTGAAATGGGCAATGGAGGGCAGGAGGAGTGGACTGGTACATCATGCTAAATGGAGGTCAGTGGCAGCACATCAGACCATGCATGGCAGGAGGGAGGAGGCTAGTCCATGGATTCAGACAACAGAGGATAGGGAGGAGGTGGATGGGGCAGCAAGCTAACTGTTCAGAGAAGGTGGGTATTCTGAACTTTATTGTTTTTAACCCCTTCAGCGCAGCGGGAATTCCCCCGCGGTGCCAAAGGGTTCGAGCGCGGGCGGGGCCATGACGGAACGGTTCCGTCATGAGCACAGCGCAACCGATGCTCATGACGGAACCGTTCCGTCATGGGCATGGAAGGGGTTAAAATGTGTGTCTGTGCGAACTACTTAAAATATGAACAAGTATGCAGCATAATCTCACTTTTATTCAGGAAGAAGAGGACGTTTGTGACTGTGACTCCGGGCTCACTTGGCAGAAACACCCCCTGACCCTCCACCCCCATCGCAAAATGTAATGCCCGTGAAAAGGGTAGGTGGATGCAGTGTTATATAGAACATAGTCCTGAGAGCACGATTGAAAATGAAAACTAGATGTAGTATATGGTATAAACTATGCACCAAAAAGTGTGATATAAGATGAACCGGGGCGTGAAGTATAATATGCAATACATTGTGCGCAATGACAGATTCATTGGAGAGCGCGAGATAGCACAGGCACTAGCGCGTGCTATGCGATATGCGCCTTGGAGTGTAATATGCACAGGGCAGTATTGTGTAACATAACTAGTCTCTAAAGTTGTAATATAAAATATGTGCTGGGGAGTGTAACGTTGCATATGCACTGTGACAAAGATATGGATACCAGATTGTAATATGTATGGCATAGCGCTGTATGTTCTAACATACACATCGAGGAAGGCACGTTAGATGGGGCAATATAACCCGTGCGAAGGCAAGTGTGGCATGACATATTCACGGGGTGGTGTCACAGTGCACATGGGCTAGAGAGTGTCCTAGCATACGCACTAGCTGGTGTAATACAACACAGAGGTGTGAGGCAATTGGCGGGCACTGGTGGGTGTCACACAGCATTGGGCTCAGCCGGGAGCACACTGTGACTGTGAAGTGAGGTTTGTCTCCTTTCCAGAGAGTAAACTAAAAAGTATTTCCCAATCCCGCGGTGGATGTGTTTTTTATTAACCGTGAGGGGGGTTTCTTGCATAGTTTGGTCCAATTTTTGTTGAATCCCCTTTGAATGGCTTGGTGTGCGTGTATATTAAATGTGCCTGTCAATAGCTACCCATGTTTGTATAAATAAACGACAAGGGTGTCTACTTGGAGAGTGCCCACCGGCGGGGGCGCTGGGATTAGGCACGGTAGGGCGTCAGACACGTCAGAGCTTCACTAGCGGTGTAAATACATTCCATGTGGATTCATTCTATGCATAGTCGCCTTTTAATGAATATCACGCAAATCGTCATGGTGATAGGTACATACGGTTTTTCTAGCATGTCCTAGGTGTTTCTATAAATATATATATTTTTAAAATAATAAAAAACAAAGGCCGGCCCCGGGGGAGGGGGTCCCCGGTGCCATAAGTGGCCTGAGGAGGGGGGCAATGCAGCCCCCTCCTAAAGAATTTAAATTAAAAAAAGGCCATGACCCGGGGGTTGGGGTCTCCGGGGCCGATTAAGGCCTTGGGAGGGCCAAATTAATTTTTTTCAACAAAAAATTAGGGTGCAGGCCTGGGGGATGGGATCCCCAGGGCCAGTAAATTAGAAAAAGAAGGGGGGCCACACAGCCCTCCTTCTTAAAAAATAAAAATAAATAAAAGACCGGCATCGCGCTGGAGGCCACACCCCCTCCTTGCAGCACTCTGCAAACGCGCCCCCTGGCCAGTTGTAAGTTGGGGAATTAATTCCCCTTCAATACTGAGGGTCCCTGAGGGCCAACTAGCTCAACAGGTATCTCCAGTGTGCGCCAGGGAGCTGCGTTGCAGACAGGTGTTCTGAGGCCACGCCCCTTTTTACACCTCTATGCAACGCAGCTCTGTGGCGCTTACTGGAGGTACCTAGTGGGCTAGTTTGACCCTAGGGACCCTTAGGATTCAAGGGGACTTAATCTCTCAACTTAAAAAACGGCCACAGGGCGTGCTTACACAGTGGTGAAGGGAGGGGACGGGGCCTGAGGTGAAGTGTGCAAACACGCCCTGTGGCGCGTTTTAAGTTGGGGAAATAATTCCCTTTCAATCCTGAGGGACCCTGGGGGCCAACTAGCCCACCAGGTGCTTCCCGTAAGTGCCACTGCTCTGCGTTGCAGAGATGTGGTGCGGGCCGTGCCCCTTTTTACACCTCTCTGCAATGGCACTTACTGGACGTACCTAGTGGGCTATTTTGCCCCTAGGGATCCTCAGGATTCAAGGGGACTTAATCTCCCAACTTAAAAAACGGCCACAGGGCATGTTTACACAGTGGGGAAGGAAGGGGACGGGGCCTTAGGTGACGTGTGCAAACACGCCCTATGGCGCGTTTTAAGTTGGGGAAATAATTCCCCTTCAATCCCGAGGGCCCCTGGGGGCTAACTAGCCCACCAGGTGCTTCCAGTAAGCGCCACTGAGCTGCGTTGCAGAGAGGTCGTCCAGGCCGTGCCACTTTTTACACCTCTCTTCAACACAGCTCTGTGGCGCATACTGGAGGTACCTAGTGGGCTAGTTGGACCCTAGGGACCCTCAGGATTCAAATTAACTTAATCTCCCAACTAAAAACGGCCACAGGGCGTGTTTACACAGTGGTGAAGGGAGGGGACGGGGCCTGAGTTAACGTGTGCAAACAAGCCCTGTGGCGCGTTTTAAGTTGGGGAAATAATTCCCCTTCAATCCTGAGGGCCCCTGGGAGCTAACTAGCCCACCAGGTGCTTCCAGTAAGCACCACTGAGCTGCGTTGCAGAGAGGTGGTCCAGGCCGTGCCACTTTTTATACCTCTCTGCAACGCAGCTCTGTGGCGCATACTGGAGGTACCTAGTGGGCTAGTTGGACCCTAGGGACCCTCAGGATTCAAATGAACTTAATCTCCCAACTAAAAACTGCCACATGGCCTGTTTACACAGTGGTGAAAGGAGGGGACGGGGCCTGAGTTAACGTGTGCAAACAAGCTCTCTGGCGCGTTTTAAGTTGGGGAAATAATTCCCCTTCAATCCTGAGGGACCCTGGGGGCCAACTAGCCCACCAGGTGCTTCCAGTAAGCACCACTCTGCTGCGTTGCAGAGAGGTGGTCTAGGCCGTGCCCCTTTTTACATCTCTCTGCAACGCAGCTCTATGGCGCTTATTGGAGGTACCTAGTGGTCTAGTTGGACCCTAGGGACCCTCAGGATTCAAGGGGACTTAATCTCCCAACTTAAAACGGCCACAGGGCATGTTTACACAGTGGGAAAGTGAGGGGACGGGGCCTGAGGTGACGTGTGCAAACACGCTCTCTGTGGCGCGTTTTAAGAGGTAGTTTTAATCCCCTGCCCTATTATATACTAGGGGCTTACAGAGGAGGTAATGCTGATCACAGGGGGACCCCAACGCATAGTGTTCCCTAGTGTATGTAGGTGTTTCCCAATAACTTTGGTGTCGATTGACGTATCTTCGCAAAATTTTCAAAACTTTTGTCCAGCTCCGGTCCGCTCCTATCCTGAAAGTCTCGGGATGATTTGTGTAGTGGGTGAGGAGAAAAAAGGGGGGTCCAAAAACATGTTTTCCCCATGCAATTTCCCATAGGACCTTTAGCCGCAGCTACAGCCCGAACTGCTGAACGGAATTACGCAAAATTTGGCAAAGAGGTAGTCCTCAGTTCAGACTCGTGCCTTTTGCTTAAATGGTGTAAATCCGTTCAGTAGTTCCTGAGAAAATGACATTTAAAAGTACATATATATCTATGGCCTCGGAGGATCCGCGTACCGTATGCGCACCCAGCGCGCACCCTGCCGTGCACGAGCTGCTTTCTAATTGGCTGTCAACACTCCAAATCAGGAAGTGTTGGCAGCCATCTTGTGCCTCCGAGGCACAAGAAACCCCCCAAAAAACCTCACAAAACGCGAAAAGGGGGCAAGGTAGAAACACCCTGACCCCCTAGGCCTGCTCCGGGGGTCCCACAAGGACCCCCAAGGTGAATTTTTTTTTTTAAACGGGAGGATGCGCGCGTGATGCGCGCATCCTGCCGATAAAAAAAATATTTAAGCAAGCTTGTTTGGTATTTAGCCCCCGGGGGGGCCAAATCCCGGGGGCAATGGAGTTCATGTAAAGGGGGGCCCAGAGGGACCCCCCAGCCCCGGGGACCGCCACCCCCTGGGGCTTTTTAAAATTATGTACGGGTCTCTCAGGCCCCCCCAGCCCTGGGGACCACCACCCCCCGGGGCTACTTAAAATTGGGTGTGGGAGGGCTCTGAGGCCCCCCCAGCCCCAGGGACCGCCACCCCCGGGGCTTCTTACAAATGTGGGAGGGGGCTGTGCAGCCCCCCTCCTGGAGCCTTGTACAGGCCCTGGGGATCGCCACCCCCCAGGGCCGGCTCCTACAGTGTCCCGGGGTGCCCACCCCCGGGACACTGCTGTTTGCAATGACAGTGCGGGAGCCTCGCGGCTCCCACCCTGTCATTGCAAACTGCTTTGCTATTGGGAAGAGAGAGCAGGAAACCTGCTCTCTCTTCCAAATAGCAAAGCAGATTGCTTTTCCACATGGGGAGCAGCATGTTAGCTGCTCCCCATGTGGAAAAGCAATGCCGGCTCCCGCAGGATGCGGGGAGCTGACTGGGACCATGGGGGGATTGGGGACCCCCCAACGGAGTGGGCCAGCCCCGGGGAATGGGGTCCCCTGGGCTATTAGTGGCCCGGGAAGGGGGGCCACGCGGTGGGGTCCCCGGGGCAGATTATGGCCTCAGGAGGGGGGCCAAGCGGCCACCTTCCCAATGTTTTTATTATAAAAAAGAAATTGGGGGCAGGCCCTGGGGGATGGGGTCCCCAGGGCCCAAAAGTTATAAAAAGAAGGGGGTGCTACACAGCCACCTTCTTAAAAAAAAAACATTAAAAAAACCAGGATCGTTGACGGAGGCCACGCCCCCTCATTGCACCACTCTGCAAATGTTTTCAGAGGGGGAACAAATTCCCCTTGAATACTGGGGGTCCCTGGGGGCCAACTAGCCCACCAGGTACCTCCAGTATGCGCCAGGGAGCTGCGTTGCAGAGAGGTGTTCTGAGGCCACACCCCTTTTCACACCTCTCTGCAACGCAGCTCTGTGGCACTTACTGGAGGTAGCTGGTGGGCTAGTTGCACCCCAGGGACCCTCAGTATTCAAGGGGAGTTAATCCCCCAACTTAAAACGCTCCACGGGGCACGTTTGCACAGTGGTGAAGGGAGGGGGCGGGGCTTGAGGTGATATGTGTGCAAACACACCCTGTGGCGCGTTTTAAGTTGGGGAATTAATTCTTCTTCAATTCAGAGGTCCCCTGGGGGCCAACTAGCCCACCAGGTACCTCCACTAAGCACCACGGAGCTGCGTTGCAGAGTGTTGTAAAAAAGGGCGTGGCCTCTGAACACCTCTCTGCAACACAGCTCCCTGGCACATACTAGAGGTACCTGGTGGACTAGTTGGCCCCCAGGAGACCTCAGTATTGAAGAGGAATTATTTTCCCAACTTAAAACGCGCCACAGGGCATGTTTGCACACATGTCATCTCAGGCCCCGCCCCCTTCCTTCACTATTGTGCAAATATTCCTCTAAAATCAGCCAAACTACGAATTCCGATTTACTCACCTGTTATCAGGAGATACCTCAGTGCTGCATCTTTGATCCCAGTACTGATCCTGAAAAGTAATTCTAACCATACTTACCAGTAATTTGAATTTCCTTCCATAGGATATCATTGCCTGCTTTTTGCTGAAAAAGTTTCGAAGTGTCGATTTTTGAAACGTACAAATATTCCTCTAAAATCATCCAAACTACGAATTCCGACTTACTCACCTGTTATCAGGAGTGACCTCAGTGCTGCTTCTTTGAGCCCAGTACTGGTCCTGAAAAGTAATTCTAACCGTACTTACCAGTAACTTGAATTTCCTTCCATAGGCTAACATTGACTGGTTTCACATGGAAATTCTTCTAAGTGTGGAGTTTTGCAACTTACAAATATACCTCTAAAATCAGCCGAACTACGAATTCCGATTTACTCACCTGTTATCAGGAGAGACCTCAGTGCTGCTTCTTTGAGCCCAGTACTGATCCTGAAAAGTAATTCTAACCGTACTTACCAGTAACTTGAATTTCTTTCCATAGGCTAACATTGACTACTTTCACTTGGAAATTCTTCTAAGTGTGGAGTTTTGGAACTTTAAAATATTCACCTAAAATCATCCGAACAACGAATTGCGATTTACTCACCTGTTATCAGGAGAGAACCTAGTGCTGCATCTTTTAGCCTAGCACTGACCCTGAAAAGTAATTCTAACCGTACTTACCAGTAACTTGTATTTCCTTCCATATGAATCCATTGTGTGGTTTTCACCAGAAAAGGTTCTAAGTGTCGATTTTCACAAACTACAAATATTCCTTAAAAATCGCCTGTATGACTTAAACGCATTCTTTCAACTGTTTACAGGAGATGCACCAGTGCTGGATCCAGGATCCACCACTGAGTAAGAAAAAGTAACGATAACACTACTTATCTGGTAAGTGAATTTCCTCCCGTAGGATAACATTGATGATTCTATGTGAAAAAGTTTGTGTCAACTTTTAAAATACAATAATATTCCTTAAAAATCACTACTGTAACCACAACGCTTTTACTCTACTGTTTACAGGAAATGTCCCAGGACTGAATCTAGGATCCAGTCCTGTGGTTAGAAAAGTAATCCATAAAGTAACTATTTGCATTTAACTAGAAATTTCCATTGAGCTCAATGTTGCATTGTGTTTGAAATTGTGTTGCCCAATGCAACAACTGTAACTACTGTACTTAAAAGTCTATTGCCTATTTACAAAGTATTTATACTAAAGTAATTCATTCTGAGAAAGTATATTTTGTAATGTAATGTATAATGTAATTATAATGCAATTTAAAAAATAAAATATCTAAAGATAAATAGTTTTAAAAAAATGAAGGAAATCAGTATAAAAAAAATCAATATAACAATTAATAGATTTAAAAATTGTCATTTACAAACATTTGAAATTCACTGAAAAAACCATAGGTTTCAGGCATGTTATAAGTTAAAGATAGTGGTATTGATCATAGGTGTCCTAGGCGCTCAAAGGGAAATTCATATTTGTAAATTATCATACATTTAATCTGACGGTGCTGTAAGGTATAGAGAAACCACTAACTCTACACAGAAGAGCAAAAGCTCTACGTCACAGTTCAACGAATCCCCAGCACTCGTATTAATCAAAGTTTCAAAACAGTTATGACGTGTAAGTCAGAAACAACAATAGCAATAAAATTCTTGTGCGAGGTTTAGTTTTCCTTGTTCTTTATTTTCAAGGCGACATCCTAGTCACAGCCAACACGTGTTTCGTCGTATAGGGGCATTGACCCACGACTTCCTCAAGGCTGTGTAAATTAAAAAACAATACATACCGTAAGGTATTATCAACTTCTAAAAGATAGATCATATCAGCTGGCATTGTGCATTACCTCTTAAGTTGTTACACAGAGGATTCCCATGCAGTGAACCAGTTCTACAAGATTACAAGAACAGGAATCTATTGTCAAATCCGAAGTGAGTAGACGCAAAATTGGATACATACAGGTAAACATATGGAAAGAAGTGTACTCAGGTAAAGAGATCGAAAAAAAAATTTTTTATTTAAAGTTAGGTATCCAATAGAGCTAGCGACCAAAAGAAAATGGAGAGAAACGGAAGGGCGTGCAGAAAACGACGTGATCAGGTCTTGTCTAATAATAGAATCGATTGCTGTGGTGCTGGTCGTGTCTCACGTGAAAGTGACTGAGTAAAATTGCAATCAATGTATCAACAAAAACGTGATCCGGTCCCGCCTGGTGAGAAATTCAGTTGCTCGGGTGCTAGTTGTGATTTTCGTGAAGGTGACGAGGTGTTGAGCAACACCGCATGCCCATAATAGTGAGTCGACTCCTAACGAGGACATAAGTCAAGAATATTTACCTATTTTCTATTCAATTGGTACTTCTAGATAGGGAAACATAATCAAAGCGCAAGTACATTAGTGGTCTATTATGCGAACTATATAATGTTATCTTAGGTATGAGTCCATAATTTGAACCTACTTAATATGTGGTTATAATTCCAGACCACATAGGGGTCAAATCCACGACTGGAACATTCAAAATTTCTTGGTTCCTTAGTCAGTCAAGCGTAAGTATTGCGCTGAGCTGAAAAGAGTAAATGCGCCGATCAGTGCTGCTTGGCTAAGAGTATATATTCAGAATTATCTCAACATCTGATACTGTTATATCACAGTTAAATGCCAAAGATATCACAGTAAGCTCACGAATATCTATCCTCAAAAGTAGTCTACAGTCACCCGATCCCAACCTGGTTCAGCGTGTTATATTGTTAACGTTCCAAGGAAAAAAATCCCGGCTGAATTCTTACTATCTATCAAATTCTCCCTGTTTCGGTATTTGTCAAATAAACTCAAGGTCTCCGATCCCTAACATTATCTGTGAACACACCCTTTCAAATTGGTATAATCTTACCCAATTAATCAGTCGGTTCCATGTGGTCTTTTCCAATTCCCATCTAAAAGTGTCCGGCGAGCCGAGTGCAGCTGTCCGTAGATTTCGATTTCTCCGAGGTGACGAGTGAACCCTGGTAAATATACTTCCGGGTCACGTAAAACGTCTTGCGTCTTAACAATAGAAATAGAAACAAGACTTCGCCGAGTCAAGCGGACCAAATGACTGTACCTACGTATATACTTAAAACGGGATATATGCGATCCCCAAATATTGGAAATCTTTCGATTAAACTCATATTCATTTAACCTGGACAATCCCATCTTTTTGGGAATTACGAGAGAGCTCTGATTGAACGCCCTGTTTCCTATTGCCAATGTGGGTTCTAATTAACATCAAGCAGAATGCACTGCCTTCGAATCCAGTATGCGTACAAGTGTATCATGGCCAATTTATATTCAGTGTATGAAGGACAACATGCTTCTTGTCCTTATATGTGTTAGTAGTTCAGAAAACCGGCGCCTATGCATGAAATTCCGAGTCAGTTTTGCAAATAAAGTGAAATGTTCCTATTTGAGCCGTTGTGTTTCGATTCCAATATCAATTGTGTCTCCCTCATTCTCTCCATTAGTTAAGGTCTTACAACAAAGGTGTAAATTGTTTCAAAACAATGAAACGAGTTGTAATTCGAACGGTTGTACATTCCTTAAGACATAGACATTGTGAAACAGATTGCAAGCGATTAATAAGCTCGCTTCATCTAATATTGCACCAAATCGTGATCATTACATCCATCAATATACATTGTTGCTGTCATCATTTCGTCCTAATAGCTGAAAATACTCGTCTACATATAAAACATAGGGAAATACACATGAGAGGGTATGCATATTATCTGCCCAAAAAGTAGTGAAGCTCATGGTCAATATTCAAGCCACATTCTGTGCTCCTCAATTTTAAAATCCACAATGCTTCCTTGCGTCTCAGTATTAGTTCTCGGTTCCCACCCCTCGGGTGTTTAGGTATATGGTCAATTCCATAAAATTCAAAGCTCTTACTTAATGTTTGTTCTGAGCAGATGGATGTGTGTGCCGCTATGGGATATCTCATGTCACCACTCTTTACTGCTCGTATATGTTCCCCAATTCTGTTTCTTAAAGGTCTGATAGTGCTCCCAATATATCTCTTCCCACATTTACATTTAATGGCATAGATCACAAATTTGGTCAGACATGTGATATTGTGTCTGATTTTGAATATCTTCCCACCCGGTCCTTGAAATTCAGTGATCCTTGGAAGCGTCCATTTGCATGCCATGCAACGGCCGCAACCATAAAAACCAATCGAGTGTTGTGACAGCCAGTTATCAGCTTGTTTGGTTATCGGGTAGCTGGGGCTCAGGATATTTCTAAGTGTAAAGCCTCGTCTGTAGGTGATATCTGGTCTGTTGGCAATTACTCCATCTAAGGTTTTATCTGCCCTCAGTAGATGCCAGTGTTTGTTAAGGCTTTTCTTGAGGATCCCTGACCAATTGTTAAAACTTGTGACCAAACGTATCTTGTCCTCATCTTTTTCTTGTGTAGATCGATCTTTCAAAGTATCTATTCTTTTGACTGTCTCAATCCTCTTCTCTGCCCTTCTTAGGGTCTCTAGGTCATAGCCTCTGTTCCTGAATCTAGTTATAGTTCTCTCTTTGTGTTGTTCAAAATCAGTGTCTGTGCTGCAATTCCGTCTCACCCTTATCAGTTCACCATAAGGGATGGACCTGATTTGATGTGGTGGAAGTGAGCTAGATGCGTGTAATAGGGAATTGCAGGCTGTTTGTTTTCTGAACAGTCTACTTTGTAAACATTTGTTTTCTACGTAGAACTCTATGTCTAGAAATGAGATCTTATCCTTGCTTTGTTCAGTTGTGAAGTGGATATTATGATCGTTTGAGTTGAGGTGTTTGATAAAATCAGTGAGTTTGGTCTGGGATCCTGTCCAAATCATAAGACAGTCGTCTATATACCTCCCCCAGTATAGTATCGAATCATTCCATTGTGTACCCAATGGGCCCCAGATCCTCGTCGCCTCGAACCACCCCATGAAGAGATTGGCATACGAGGGAGAAAATCTGGAACCCATAGCCACACCCTGCTTTTGTCTGTACCATCTGTCCTGAAATAAAAATACATTGTTGTCCAGAAGTATTGCCACCATCTCCATTAACATTTCGGTGTGTTCCCAGGTATTTGCTGCCCTGTTATTCAGCATTCTTCTGACGGCCATCATCCCTCCCTCCCTCTTGATGCTGGTGTATAAAGCTGTAACATTAAGGGTCACCAATGTCATACCCTCTTCCCAGTTGAAGTCGGCTAGGGTGCTGAGGATATGCTTGGTGTCTCTTATATAAGATGGGAGGTTCACCACCATGGGTTTGAGAAAAGTATCTACGTACTCAGACATACGTTCAGTTGGACCCCCAATTCCCGATATAATAGGTCTTCCTGGGGGGAATGCTGCATTCTTGTGAATTTTTGGTAGTGTGTACAGGCATGGGAATCTCGGCCTGTCTACCTTTAAAAATGTCCATTCATTCTCATCAAGTAAGCCCTGTCCATGCCAGCGTTTCAAATGTGAGTTAATGTATTCCGTAAGGGTCCAAATGGGGTTGGTCTGTATGGGCTCGTAACATTCTATGTCAGCTAGTTGTGAGTATATCTCATTGTTGTAGTCTATACTTCGCATGATTACCATGTTCCCACCCTTGTCGGCTTCACGTATAATGATGTTGTTATTATCACTCAGTTCCTTAAGAGCAGCCCGTTCTTTAGCAGTTAAATTGTCTGTTTTGGAGTTGAATGATATGTTTCTATCCTCATGTCTGTCTAAGTCAGCCAGGACCAATCTATGAAAAATGTCTACATTATTACCAGTAGTCAGCGTTGGTGTCCATTTGGACTTTTCTTTTAGATTACTGGAAATACTGTAATCAGTGGTGATCTCTAAATTTCTCATGACAGAATCTGTAGTAATTGCTTCGTCTTCACTCTCAGTAATGGATAGCAACAATCTCGTGTCTAGAATATCCTGTATTGAGTTTTCATTCAATGTGGACATACCCAGATTTTTGTTCGTGCTTTTATTCACAACATTAGTAGAACCAAAGTGTTTTTTCAATTTCATGCGTCTGACAAATTTGAACAAGTCGATTTTGACATCACATATACTACCAACATTTTTAGGACAGAAATTCATTCCTTTGGTGAGTACAGATATGGCATCCCCAGTGAGTTGAAGATCAGTCATGTTAATTATGTTTATGCTGTCTATTTCCTCTGGTTCCATGACCTGGTCCTGACACCTGGTGTATCTTCTACCCTTACTTCCTCTCTGACCCCTCCTTGTTTTTCTCCTTGTTGGGGTCGCTTGTACTCTTTGTTGCCTCTCTTGATCCTGGTCAATTGAATAGAAAATAGGTAAATATTCTTGACTTATGTCCTCGTTAGGAGTCGACTCACTATTATGGGCATGCGGTGTTGCTCAACACCTCGTCACCTTCACGAAAATCACAACTAGCACCCGAGCAACTGAATTTCTCACCAGGCGGGACCGGATCACGTTTTTGTTGATACATTGATTGCAATTTTACTCAGTCACTTTCACGTGAGACACGACCAGCACCACAGCAATCGATTCTATTATTAGACAAGACCTGATCACGTCGTTTTCTGCACGCCCTTCCGTTTCTCTCCATTTTCTTTTGGTCGCTAGCTCTATTGGATACCTAACTTTAAATAAAAAAAATTTTTTTCGATCTCTTTACCTGAGTACACTTCTTTCCATATGTTTACCTGTATGTATCCAATTTTGCGTCTACTCACTTCGGATTTGACAATAGATTCCTGTTCTTGTAATCTTGTAGAACTGGTTCACTGCATGGGAATCCTCTGTGTAACAACTTAAGAGGTAATGCACAATGCCAGCTGATATGATCTATCTTTTAGAAGTTGATAATACCTTACGGTATGTATTGTTTTTTAATTTACACAGCCTTGAGGAAGTCGTGGGTCAATGCCCCTATACGACGAAACACGTGTTGGCTGTGACTAGGATGTCGCCTTGAAAATAAAGAACAAGGAAAACTAAACCTCGCACAAGAATTTTATTGCTATTGTTGTTTCTGACTTACACGTCATAACTGTTTTGAAACTTTGATTAATACGAGTGCTGGGGATTCGTTGAACAATTCAGGCATGTTATAGTTAGGAATTAGCATTTAAAAACCTTAGAAATTCACTGAAAAAACCATAGGTTTCAGGTGCGTTATAGTTAGTTGGACATTTCACTCATACAAAACCATTGAAATTCCCCGGTTATAGTTAGTTCAGCTAACTATAACTCGCGCGCCCGCAATGCACTGCTGATGACGTCACATATTACACCACTCATGACATGGTCAGTGACATCACTCATGTCCAACTAACTATAACGCACCTGAAACCTATGGTTTTTTCAGTGAATATATATATATATATATATATATATTATATATATATATTATCTACTGGAGTTATAGTTAGGACCGTGTTTTTCTATAGGAAATCTCAAAATTCTCTTTTGAATAACTTTGGCGCCGGTTGACGAATCCTCGCAAAATTTTCAAAACTAATGGAGTGCTCCGCTCAGCTCCTACCCTGAAAGTCTTGGGGTGATTCGTCAAGCGGGGGCCAAGAAAAAAGGGGGGTCCCAAAACGCGTTTTCCCCATGCATTTTCCCATAGGACCTTTAGTCGAAGGTACAGCCCGAACGGCTGAACAGAATTACTTGAAATTTGGCAAAGAGGTAGTCCTCAGGTCAGGAATGTGCCTTTTGCATATATGGTGTCAATCGGTTCAGTAGTTCCTGAGAAAATTGCAGTTAAAAGCACATACATATCTATCGCCGCGCACCGTACGCGCACCGTACACGCAGGGTGCGCGCACCCCAACGTGTGCGAGCTTAATTCTGATTGGTGGATTCATGACAGTCAACATTCGAATCGGTCGAAATCAGGAAGTGTCGGCCACCATTTTGTGTGTTGTGTGTGTGACAGGGAAAAAGAAAGGTGGAGAACGTGAAAAGGGGGCAGGGTAGAGAGTTCCTGACCCCCTAGCCTTTGTCAGGGGGTCCCTGAAGGACCCTTAAGGGTGAAAAAAACATTTTATTTTTTTTCAAAAATGTGCGGGGTGTGCGCACGGTGCGCGCACCCCCAGCCGCCATTTTGAGTTTTAGAGGTAGAAGAGAGCTAAAAACACAAGTGGAGAACGTTAAAACGGGGCAGGGTAGAGAGTCCCTGACGCCGTAGGCCTTGTCAGGGGGACCTTGAAAGACCTCTTAGGTCTCAGAAAAAAACAAAACATATCGTGGGGTGCGCGCACGGTGCGTGCACGGTGGCAAAAAACACATTAAAAAATGGATTAAAAAATCAAGTTTAAGTGTTTAGATGTTGGTTGGCTCTAAAAAGAGCCGTTGTGTTAATTGAGTGTTTTTTTGTACCTACAAGTAAGTACTGATGCAGAGTCTAAAGTTCAAGAGGAAGACTCTGTTGCCTTCATCTGTGAAATGAACACCGTCTCCTCTATAAATGCCTTGCATGTTGTAACGCAAGTTGTTGTGGTATATAGAACCCATACCATAGTCTCTGAGGAAAGCAGAAACAGACTTATTGACGTGCTTTCTTGCTTTGTCAATCTGCGGACAATATTGGTTGGACCAGTTCCACTTTTGCCTTTGGCATATATTAGAATATACAAAGGTTTGTGGAAAAAGGGACATCAATTGCACAAAGGTGTCCTTAACAAGCATTTCCAGACCTACCCCAGTTAAAGTGCCTAGGTCATTTCCACCACAGTGCACAATTATAAGGTCAGGCTGTGGAAGATGTAGAAAGGATTTCACCAAAGGCATTTATTGGTGCCACTTTAACCCTCTCTGACCAATCCATTTAATGTCTACATTTGGCAAAGCAAGGTCTTTGAAAATACCTCTTTTTTCTGCATACTTTTCACTCCAGAAGACATAGCTATGACCTACAATTCACACTGTGAACATCTTTCAAGGAGATCTGGATGCACTCAGAAGGTGTCTTTCAGTAGAATGGCAATAAGAAAAGAAAGATAGTTGTAAAATGGAGGCTTACAAACTTTTTTTTTAATAAAAAGAGCTCATTGGCTGTTTCAGATCAAGTTTAAATTTTTAAAAGCATGTTTTGTATTGGTTCAGAAAAATGTGTACCCACAGAACATTACTTTAGATTTGCTGTTAGGTTTGAAAAGTCAAGCACTCTTGCTCTTTGGATTAGAAACATTGTGTGCTGAACTTCTGACCTCTCTGCTCACACCAGTGTTCCATGACCTGTTGCTATGGTAGGAGGCAGAAGTCATGTTGGGGGTAGAGATCATTTGGAAAGGGTTGAAATTTGCAACCAATAGAAATGTGTGTTTCCATTTGAAAAAATGTGGGAAGCACTGTGATTTGAAGTTAACATGTATATGTGTGAAAAAAGAGAGGGAAACATTGCCATTTACTGGTTCTGCTGAGAGGTGTACAGTTCAGAGATTCTGGCTCTGATAATCTGCTGTGTGAGTGCCACATTTCTTTCTCAACTAACTACATTTAAAGGTGAGTTATGAATTTGAGAGGGGATGTATGTGGTGCATTTTGATAAAAAAATGTAAATGAGATTCTTGTTTTAAAGTTGTGTTTTACATTTTATGTTTTGGAAGATATTTAACTGCCTTGAACTTGTCAGATATTATGGAGTATGTCTTCACCATAAGTAAAGGTGTACTGGTATCACCCAGGAATATTGTTTTCTGCCTAGAATCACACCATGAGTCTGTGTGCACACAGGAATTTGTTGTCAGAGATTTAATTTGTGGTGGTCTGATTCTGTAAGACTTGCATTCGTAGGAAAGGGGCAGCTTGTTTTCTTGAACTGTGATGGTTTGCACTGTGTGGTATTTCAGATAGCAGTGTGTAACGCTAACACATTCAATGTCACCAAGCTCTCATTTCCTTTGCTCTAGTCTAATCACTTACCCAGGTTCCACATGCTCATGCTCTCAAGTAGCTGTTAGGACATGTGCTCTTTTCTGCCTCTCTAAACTATAAGGAAAATGTGTCAGGCCCTTACAGTAATTATCACTTGTAAAACCACAGCGGTAAATGTGCTTTGAAATTACCGAAGAAAAATCGTTTTCTGCCTAGAATCACACCATGAGTCTGTGTGCACACAGGAATTTGTTGTCAGAGATTTAATTTGTGTTGCTCTTGTTCGGTAAGACTTGCATTCGTAGGGAAGGGGCAGCTTGTTTTCTTGAACTGTGATGGTTTGCATTCAGCAGAAATCACTATCTCACAAATGAGAGGCAAATGCTAACACATTTGAAAACAACAGGGTAGATTTTCCTTCCACACCTGCCATGGGTGAGGTAGATCCTACATGTTCAAAACTGCAATTAACCCTTACCCCACATGTACTCTTACATACATCTGTGCAGTCTTCATGCAGTTCTGCAAGCGTCCATGCAGATCTCTCTTGCACCTGACAATACACAGTTTCTAGAAGCACGCTCTTAGCACACAGGCAGTTGCTTCTCTTGCACTCCCATGCTAAGTATTCAGCATTGTGGGGTATTTTAGATAGTAGTGTGTAACGCTAACACATTCAATGTCAACAAGGCTCATTTCCTTTGCTCTAGTCTAATCACTCACTCAGGTTCCACATGCTCATGGTCTCAAGTAGCTGTTAGGACATGCGCTCTTTTCTGCCTCTCTAAACTATAAGGAAAATGTGTCAGGCTCTTACAGTAATTATCACTTGTAAAACCACAGCGGTAAATGTGGTTTGAAATTACCAAAGAAAAATCGTTTTCTGCCTAGAATCACACCATGAGTCTGTGTGCACACAGGAATTTGTTG
The DNA here is from genome assembly GCF_964204655.1 of Triturus cristatus. Classification (NCBI taxonomy): domain Eukaryota; kingdom Metazoa; phylum Chordata; class Amphibia; order Caudata; family Salamandridae; genus Triturus; species Triturus cristatus. Next base: position 656,810,074 of record NC_140594.1, read on the forward strand.
TCAGAGATTTAATTTGTGTTGCTCTTGTTCTGGACGACTTGCATTCGTAGGAAAGGGGCAGCTTGTTTTCTTGAACTGTGATGGTTTGCATTCAGCAGAAATCACTATCTCACAAAAGAGAGGCAAATGCTAACACATTTGAAAACAACAGGGTAGATTTTCCTTCCACACCTGCCATGGGTGAGGTAGATCCTACGTGTTCAAAACTCCAATTAACCCTTACCCCACTTGTACTCTTACATACATCTGTGCAGTCTTCATGCAGTTCTGCAAGCGTCCATGCAGATCTCTCTTTCACCTGACAATACACAGTCTCCAGAAGCACGCTCTTAGCACACAGGCAGTTACTTCTCCTGCACTCCCATGCTAAGTATTCAGCACTGTGTGGTATTTTAGATAGTAGTGTGTAACGCTACCACATTCAACATCACCAAGGCTCATTTCCTTTGCTCTAGTCTAATCACTCACCCAGGTTCCACATGCTCATGCTCTAAAGTAGCTGTTAGGACATGTGCTCTTTTCTGCCTCTCTAAACTATAAGGAAAAAATGACAGGCTGTTACAGTAATTATCACTTGCAAAACCACAGCGGTAAATGTGCTTTGAAATTGCCAATAAAAAATCGTTTTCTGCCTTGAATCACACCATCAGTCTGTGTGCACACAGGAATTTGTTGTCAGAGATTTAATTCGTATTGGTCAGGTTCTGTAAGACTAGCATTTGTAGGAAAGGGGAAGCTTGTTTTCTTGAACTGTGATGGCTAGCATTCAGCACAAATCAATATCTCACAAAAGAGAGGCAAATGCTAACACATTTGAAAACAACAGGGTAGATTTTCCTTCCACTCCTTCCAGGGGTGAGGTAGATCCTACATGTTCAAAACTCAAATTAACCCTTACCCCACATGTACTCTTACATACATCTCTGCAGTCTTCATGCAGTTCTGCAAGCGTCCATGCTGATCTCTCTTGCACCTGACAATACACAGTCTCCAGAAACATACTTTTAGCACACAGGCAGCTGCTTCTCCTGCACTCCCATGCTAAGTATTCAGCACTGTGTGGTATTGCAGATAGTAGTGTGCAATGTCCCCTCTAATTGTTTTTCACTGTGTGCGGCAGTGTAGGGTCTCTGTGCGCTGCAGCCATGGCTATGTGCGCCAGGAACCAGACCATGCGTGTGTGCAACGCCAAATATCACTCCAAACTTTTGCTTAAAAATCTGAGAAGATGGTGCATTTCCACACATACAGTGCCACGCTAAGGGTCTTAAGGCAGGTTTGCAATTTGGATACACCCGCCATGACCTGAATTGGTTACACAGGCAAGTACACTTCAGGTTTACAAAAGCACAAGACTCCAACGGTGGTGCCATCATAAGATTTTACTAAAGATTCTTAACTGGAGCACTGTTCATTGGGTGGGTACATTTTGAGAGCCTACACAAGATTACATATACACAATAAGTTGTGGAATGGAATCTTTTTGATGTAGCCTGCAGCGTTCATCTTCATTTAGCAATTTCAACTATTGCCAAATACTGCGGGATACATTGCTTAATTTGTAAAACAATAAGTGCTGGGGCTCAAAGCTTAGCTCAGAAGATGTGCATTGTTTTCTGTCTGTGGCCCTGGATGAAAGTTTGTCTAGGAAAAATATGTAATGGTCCTCAGGGTGCGGTAATTGTGGAATCTGCAAAAGTTCAGTGGATGCTGGTGCCCCAGAGTTGTCCCTTAGAAGGTCTGGAAGAAGAGCTATCCCACCTGCTTACGTAGGGGAGTATTTAAGATAGATATACTCTTTACATATTAAGAAACATGCAACACAAAACCTTTTTCACATTTATCTTTTCCCATGTGTATATATATATATTTGTATTATAAGTTGCGGGTCCAAAAACGTATACAGCGCCAGCGGATCTTAGACTGGTGCGGATGAAGGACGCCTTCTTGGGCATTTGCTAAGTTTTTGCGCAGGCACTCCCGTGGCACAAATTTGCATAAGCGCAAAGGATTGCGTCTGTTTACTTTTCATCACAAAAGCCCTTCATTGCATCGCAAAACCGTCCGGCTCCCCACGAGCGCCAGCACACCCGTTAGTGTATCAAGGGCTTGATGTCTTAGACTATTAGAATTTTGCAAGATTTATTTGGAAGAGTGAAGTTGCAACGATCAAATAATGGTTGGAATAAGCCACCTGCTCCAACATTCTAGCGACTGTCATTATTGTGGCGTTCCCCTGTTTAATTTAGAGCATTGCTACATCATTGACCGGAACGTTGAGATATCATTATAGCCGTTCTGCCTCGTCTGTCACATTTGTTACATTCTCTGTCCCCTAGCGTCTGTCAATAACTCGACTGGAGATCATTTAATGATAATTGTAGCCTCCTATAGTGTTGTCATATGCAATATTAGAACACTGGGAACTTGAGAGCTTTATGGAGAAAATGGGAATGTCAGCTAGTGGTAAACTGTTGCTGCTTATTTATCTTATGCAACTAACAACCCTTGTCAAAGCCAATAGTCCAGACTTGCTGTAGGTATGATGTTACTTGCTGTATTATATATCTGGATACAATGACAGAAACAGCAAATTACAAGTCGGACGGCACCCTATGCTAAGCACAGATTTTTAGCTCAGGTGTTTTTAAGCCACACCTTTAATTACATTGGCCACGCCCCTTTGAGAGACCCCTCAGTTTTTTCATCCCACTTAAAGCCCTGATTAAATGGTTTGGGTTCCTCTCCAACTAAGTGACATGATTTTTCGGAAATGAATGCCTCTTTGTGCTGAGCAGTGTGGTCTGGCGCTGTTTCCTATTTGCACACAGGCACTAAACGTTCATAAATATTAAAGCCATAGAATATACTATTTTTGAGTGAGATGATTATTTTTTTCCTTTTTATGACTTGATTCCATGGGCTAGCCACTTAAACAGAGTAACTCACTCCCAAGTGCAGTTTAACTCCTTCTTTGCCAGAGTGGCCAGTTTCAGGAAAAACACAAGCAAAGCAGTAAGTGTTTTTACGTTTTCAGATGACCAGCTGTTTTGGGGAGACCATTCCACGTGTGTCATTTTTCCAGTTTTCAGAGTGAAAGCCAAGGTTTACAGGTTTGGAAAGCCTCAGGGCCACCACAGTGTATTCCAATAGAAGAAACAAACCTCTATGTTTGAGATGATGAGGTGATTCTGGCCAAACAGCAATCTTTAGAACTCCAGCCCTTCAGATATTTTGAGTGAATAGGACATATTTAAGATATAAGCACAGTTATCTGGAGCCACGCAAAGGCAGATGTTCACTTAATACAATTGCTCTAAATTAGGACGGACAGCACCTGTCTTAAAAACGAAAAGACCTATGAGGTCTTATTTTTCTTCAACATTTGATTGTATTGTGTTTAATATTCGTTCTTATGCACTTCTCTGAGATCGTATTTAGTAGTTCTCTACAGAATCTACATAAATAAGCAGAGACCACAATGAGATCAAAGGGCTGTGACAAACTACAGCCTGAGCCTTCGTAAACAAAATTGGCGTTTCCAGTAAGACTTCTTTCCGGAATGCTTAGATAATGTCCACTGATGTTCTTCTTGGATATTCACATTGGATAGTGTGGAACGGAGGATTGGTAATCTTAAGGCACCTAAGTGGTGTTTTGATGTCTTTGAGGGCCTAATGGATGCTGGATTGAGAAGCATCTGTGATGAATGTCAATTTAAGGGGTTTCTGGTGTTGCCTGTCAGCAGCTTTAGAACCTCAGAATTATTAAGTAATGTTGATTCCAGTCTGCGAAGAACTTTTTATCCTAAATTTGTCTGAAACCTGCCATTTCACTACTCCCAATGTAAAAGCCTATATGTAAATATGTAAAAAAACAAAAAAAAAAAACTGACTGGATGAGGTACTTGCACCTGCCACGCGATACCTTGAGATCTATGTACCTTGTTTAAGGTATAGAATTGATTTCAGTCTACATCTTAAAAAATCACAGATCCACACATTCTTGATTCAGCTGCTAGTGTGCACTGGGCGATAAGGAATTCACCCTCTCGCAGCTATTTCTAACATTCCAGACACTGGACAAAAGCCTGATGCATCTCCAGTGCTATGAACTGATAAGGAGGCAATATTTTTGCGCTGGACAAGAAAAAATAAGGGGCATATTATCAAGCCAGGCGCTAAAATTATCGCTGCTTTAGCGGCAGAAAAGTGCCGCTAAAACGGCGATAATGGGCTTGATAATATGCTCTATGGAATTCCAATTGAAGCCCATGTTAGATGTCCTTCACATCTAACATGGGGGCATATTAACAAGCCAGGCGATAAAATTATCGCCGCTTTAGCGGCAGAAAATTGCCGCTAAAACGGCGATAATGGGCTTGATAATATGCTCTATGGAATTTTAATTGAAGCCCATGTTAGACGTCCTTCACATTTAACATGGGTTTCAATTGGAATTCCATAGAGCATATTATCAAGCCCATTATCGCCGTTTTAGCGGCAGTTTTCTGCCGCTAAAGCAGCGATAATGCTATTGCCTGGCTTGTTAATATGCCCCATGGGCTTCAATTGGAATTCCATAGCGCATATTATCAAGCCCGTTATCGCCGTTTTAGCGGCAGTTTTCTGCCGCTAAAGCGGCGATAATTTTATCACCTGGCTTGATAATATGCCCCATAATTTGTTAAGACTCAACGGGGAACAATAACTTGGTCTACTTAGGAATTAATTGGACAAAGAATGCTGCACAGTTTTAAAGCCCAGGTTAGCGCAAAAGCAGTGTCAAAGAGTTTTTGTTTGAAGTTGGTCAATGAGCCTGAGCACATTCTTGCGGAAGAGCCTTTGTGTTAGTAGGGTTTTGTTTCTTTATTTTTGCCTTTATTTTATTTTTATCAGAGCACTGAACATAGATAGGCGACTCCTATGGAATACAAAACAAAGATCATAAATTACAATAAAAGACAAAAACCATTGTTAGAGATTTTAATGGAGACCCTCTAGGTTACCTTTGATCCGGATTAAGAATAACAATAGTTCTTGAAATAGTCAGTGGGTGAGGCAGATAAAGGGAAAGAGTAATGGAGGCAGAGACTCTTGTATAAATAACTAAAGTTCGATAAAATGTAAAATGGCGACGAGAGAAAGTATCCCTTTCAGACTTGGGTGATGGAGTCACATGGTCACTAACACGTCAGAGGACAAATGGAGGCAGAGTCTAGACCAGAGGGCAGCAAAGGGTTCTGAGAGATGACTGCGAGGCCTACAGGTGTTAATGTGCAGCTGCACGAGTCTCGTGAACACCCCAATAGGAAAAGCTTGTCTGCCTCACACCTGGCGCTGTTTGGTGAACTGCTTTGTAATTTGGGGAAAACATTTTGAAAGGCTGTTCAGAGCAACCAGTCAGAATCGAGGAGGCACGTTTGAAAACTCGCCTGCTGTTGAGGTTTGTACTTTTTCTGTCCGTGTGAGCTGCAGTCGTCTGTAACAAGACTATACGGATAGTGTTGCGCTTATGCAGGCGCTGTTTGCTATTGATGGCCGTTCGTCTCTCCCTTACAGGAGAGCTGGGGAAAGGCAACACAAAGGGTCTCAAGCAGCTCCGCAGTTGTGCACAGTTAAAAAAAGAAAAGCAAAGTCTCAAACACGATGTGTGCTTAAGCACACGCAGTGTTTGACACTCTGCATTCCTTTTCTTACAGTGCACAGCTGCGGGGCTGATTGTGACCCTTTGAGTTAGTATTCATGTTAATCGCAGCGCCCGTGTGTGCTGCAATTAACACGAATACTAATTCAAAGGACCACAATCAGCCCCCCAGCTGTGCACTGTAAGAATCGTCTTCTCCCGCAATGAGGAAATGGCAGTTTTTCGTGCCGCTCGCATTTTAAAAGCGGCGGTGCGAACGATGTTGTGGGAGTGCGCGCTAAATACAGGACACTGCGCGCTTAGGGTGGCTTCTGTGCGCGCGCGCTCACGCGCGCAGGTTATTGGGAACAGTGGTAGTGTGTAACGCTAACACATTCAATGTCACCAAGGCTCATTTCCTTTGCTCTAGTCTAATCACTCACCCAGGTTCCACATGCTCATGGTCTCAAGTAGCTGTTAGGACATGCGCTCTTTTCTGCCTCTCTAAACTATAAGGAAAATGTGTCAGGCTCTTACAGTAATTATCACTTGTAAAACCACAGCGGTAAATGTGCTTTGAAATTACCAAAGAAAAATAGTTTTCTGCCTAGAATCACACCATGAGTCTGTGTGCACACAGGAATTTGTTGTCAGAGATTTAATTTGTGTTGGCCTGGTTCTGTAAGACTTGCATTCGTAGGAAAGGGGCAGCTTGTTTTCTTGAACTGTGATGGTTTGCATTCAGCAGAAATCACTATCTCACAAATGAGAGGCAAATGCTAACACATTTGAAAACAACAGGGTAGATTTTCCTTCCACTCCTGCCATGGGTGAGGTACATCCTACATGTTCAAAACTGCAATGAACCCTTACCCCACATGTACTCTTACATACATCTGTGCAGTCTTCATGCAGTTCTGCAAGCGTCCACGCAGATCTCTCTTGCACCTGACAATACACAGTCTCCAGAAGCACGCTCTTAGGACACAGGCAGTTGCTTCTCCTGCACTCCCATGCTACGTATTCAGCACTGTGTGGTATTTCAGATTGTACTGTATAACGCTACCACATTCAACATCACCAAGGCTCATTTCCTTTGCTCTAGTCTAATCACTCACCCAGGTTCCACATGCTGATCCTCTCAAGTAGCTGTTAGGACATGTGCTCTTTTCTGCCTCTCTAAACTATAAGGAACATGTGTCAGGCTGCTACAGTAATTATCACTTGCTCAACCACAGTAGTAAATGTGCTTTGAAATTGCCAATCAAATATTGGTTTCTGCCTTGAATCACACCATGAGTCTGTGTGCACACAGGAATTGTTGTCAGAGATTTAATTTGTGTAGCTTTTATTGTGTAAGACTTGCAGTCGTAGGAAAGGGATAGCTCATATGATATGTTTTGAAAAGCTCATAAAAAATATAGTAATATTTATAAATTACATAAAGGTATTTTTTTTTTAGTTTCTTTCAGGTATTGCTGAACAAGACTGAAATAAATTAAAGATGCCTATAAAATCAAGAAAGAGAAAAGAACAGCAACAACATCTATATTTGAAAACAACTGGACAAAAAAAATTAGTTGAAGAACCTCATGTTGGAAAAAAGAAAAAGCCTTCTGGTAAGCAGACTAAGGATTTTAAAAAAAATATCTTCAAGCAAAGAAAAAATGTAACAAATATATCCACTGGAAATAGTGTTTCAAGTAGAAAACAACCAGACAATCGACAGAATATACTAAATGCTAATGTACAAACAGAAGTAAGAAAGAATGACTTAAAAAGAAAAATAGATTTTAAAAACATTCGTAGAAAAATGTTTGAGAGAAGAGTGATGTTCAATTTGCTAAAGGATGTGAAAAAATATAGGAAGAAAGCCAAATTTTATAAGAAAAAGAAACATATTGAAACAATTGTTGTCAAGGCTTTGGAGTTAAAAAGGAAACTATTCATTTTAATTTTGAACAGGATCCGTACATTAGATAAATTAGTGAATGTAATGAAGTCAAAAAGCAAAAGAAAAAGAGAAGTGAAAAAAAAAACCTTTTGTAAAGTGTTCTTAGGAGAATGGAAGCATAGTTCAAGTACTGAACCATTTTTTAATGAAGAGAGTTATCTTCAAAGTAATAGTTTGCTGCAGGCAGTTGACACCAGTGGTCGAGCATATGAAGTTAAGGATGGTTGTGTAATGGAAAAGGAGAAAATGGTTCCAAGAAATGAGGAAGAAGTGTTAGCTGATGAGGTTATGGGGAGACGTCCTAAAGCCCCAGTGTACACTTGGAATTGTAGTAGTATTTGTACTGTACGACAGGAATCTATTGATAAATTTCGTGACTTTCTGAGAGAATATAGTAAAAAAAAGTGTTAAACAGAAGACTAATGTGCTTCAAAGACTAGATCCATGCAGAGTGAGAGAGAATACTGGTTTGCAAGGACATTCTCTGGCTTGTCTTTCTAGGAAAGTTTGTCAAAGTTGTTTTTCACCATTTTAGGATGCTGGCAGTTCATCATACTGAAATGAGAAAGTTTGTGAGATGATTGTATTTTGCTAAAAGTCCAGCACTACAGTTACATGAGTTGAATAGTGCTCTGTTCCGTGGATCTGTAACAGATGTGAAGAAGGTTTGTGAGGATATTGAGTTTTGTTACTTTGGTCCAGAGCAAGAAAGTGCAGGAAATGACACAGTTATTGAAGAAAATGTGGAAGAGAATGTAGAACCCACTGTTAGTAAAACATTTGAAGATCAAATGACAAAATTTACTATCATCTCTAATGAAAGACCAAATATTACTTGTATTTGTTGCCGGAGAAGCCATTACAAAAATCAAACAAGGAAGGTTGATCTCTATAAAAAAAAGTGAAAAAGAAAATAATTCTAAGTGGAAGGATTTTGCTACATATTTATTTCTGGAAAATTGTTTTGATTTAGGTGAAGATCAGCGTATTTTAAATACTGTTATCACAAGTTAGAAGAAAATAAAATGCCTGCTAGAGCTGTACATAATAATTTAGAATTGGTTGATATTCCTGCAGAACTTAATGATTTAAATACGTATGAGTCTATACTCATTCAATGTGGGCATCCGTTTCAGACTATAGTTCGTATGGAGCCCAAAACAGGCAAATTACCTCCTACAGATTTACAAAGAGGTTTAAAAGGAAGAGTTGTCTATTTGCCATTAGATTTGAAAAAAAATATTGAAACAATTGATGCAGATAGTTTGGAAACTGAACCATTAGTTATTCTGGTTAATGGTGTACCTACAAAAAATAAGAAAATTTGGCAGGAGCTGGTGGATGTACGAAAAGTACAAAAAGCAAATTTATATTTGAAAAGAAAAATTAAATGGTATGAATCAATTCATATGGATGAAGATGAAGAAGATTTACTAGCAGACACAGGAATACCAACTGGGCAAATTGAAAAAGTGGATAAGTCAAAAGAAGAAGAAATTTATGAACATTTCAGCATACATCCTCTTCATTCTAAAGAAGTTATGGGAAACACTATTGATCTCCTTCAGATGAAAAAAGCAAAAGGGACTCCCGTGAGTGTATGGGAGGAGAGCTTGGAAGCTCGTTGTTTTCCCCAGCTGTTTCCTACAGGAAAAGGTGGACGATATGATGAACGTCCAGTACAGATTCCTGCTTCTGCGTATCGGACTACAAGATTATATGCAGAAGATCCAAGATTTCGTCAAAGTATTCCTTATTTGTTCCATCTTTTATTTGAAATTGACTTATCAGCACTATTTTATGCAGTAAATCAATGTGTCTGCAAAGGATTTTCTGAACAAAGTGCAACAGCGAGATGATCATTTGGAATCTCAATTGATTAATCTAGTGGCTTGTCAGCGTGGGACTAATGAATATTAGTACCAACGCCATGGAGAATTGAAATGTATGTTACGGAACTTAGGAACTCCTACATGGTTCCTTACCCTAAGCTGTGCAGAGTACGCTTGGGATGATTTACTGGATTTTCTTCGAGAGGCAAATTCAAATATTGAAAACATCCAATACAAGACAGCAGGAGAATTGTGCTCATTGGATCCGGTTAATGTTTGCAGATATTTCAATCATAGATTTGAGGCTATAATGTCCTTCATCTGCAATAAAAAAAATCCACCTCTTGGAGAAGTTGTGGATTTCTTTTGGGGAAAAGAGTACCAAGCAAGAGGTGCTCCTCATATTCATATGCTGTTGTGGATCAAGGATGCCCCAAAATTTGGAACAGATTCTGATGATGCAGTTTTATCTTTCATTGAAGGATATGCAACATGTGCTATACCTAAAAGCACAGAAGAAAAAAACTTAAAAGAGCAAGTTTTACGTTTCCAAAGTCATCGGTGTGGAAAATACTGTCGAAGAAAGTACAAGAGTAAAGATAAATTCTACACAAAATGTCGATTTGGATTTCCACGACCTGTTCTTTCAAAATGAAGAGTAAACGGTTTTATGTCAGCTGTGCGACATACTATTACAAGAAAATCGCCTAAGAATACCTACAATCTAAGAAGAAAAGAAGAGTCAAAATATATGAATGACTACAACCCAGTCACTTTATCCATGTAGAATGCTAACATGGATATGCAGTATGTAGCTGACAATTCTATTGCTGTTGCTCGGTATGTCACATCTTACATCACTAAATCTGAGAAAACGGAATTGAAAGAAATGTGGGAAGAGATTTCTCACGAGAAGACTGTCAGTAAAAAGCAATACAGTTTCAGTTTAAAGATGTTATCGCATCGAGAAATTGGATCCTACGAATGCTCAGATAGGTTATCATCTGCAAGTCTGTACTCCAAATGCAGAAGAATAATTTGGGTAAGTTTAGGCCTTGCAGGAATGCGAAATCGGGTACTGAAATCTATTCGAGAAATTGAATATTTAGCAGAATACGAACCTGAAAGTACAGACATTTTAAGAACAAACATGTTGGACACATATTACCCAAAGAGAAGTCATCATCTTGAGAACATGTGTCTCTATGAAGTGCTGCAGAACTACATTTATAAACGGAATGCCACAGAAGACATCAACAATGGAAAATATAAAGTCATTTGTGAAGAAGGATGTTTGGTAAAACAAACAAAAGGAAGTTTGATTAATCACAGAAAGCTGTGTTGCGACACTACTGACAAGAAGGAATTTTACCACTTAGCACTTTTAAACCATGGCGCTCAGAGGATGAATTACTTGGACATTTTCAAAGCTATGAAGATTCCTTTAATGTATGCAAAGATACCATCGAATTCAGTACTTTCACAACTTATGTACAAATGTTAAATGAAGAAATTGAACAAGAAGCAACAATTGCAGCTGAAGTAGCTAGAGAGAGTTCTCAAGACAGTCAAAGCTCTGGGACGCTCAGTCAAGATCTCCTAGGACAACCAATCGTAGAAAATGAAGCTGCAATAGCCATGACTGAAGTGGAAACAGCTATGAGTCAAGCTCAGGAAGATTTAATAAACTTACCAAGTTGGAACAGCAACTGAATGATGAACAACAACAAATTTATGAGGAAGTCACAAAACAAATTGATCATGGATTACTACATGAAAATAAAGAGTGCTCATGCACATCATTTGAACCAATCAGAATGTATGTGAGTGGACAAGCTGGAACTGGAAAAAGTTTCTTGATTAAAGTAATTAAAAGCTACCTACAGAAAAAAACTGATTCAACTTTGTCTTGTGTTGTTACTGCTCCAACTGGGTTAGCAGCATATAACATAAAAGGAATTACCCTCCATCGTTTGCTAATGTTACCAGTAGAGCATGAGAACAAAATACAATACCACAAGCTAACAGGAGAAGCATGTTTTGAAGTTGCAAGAGTATTGAAAAAAATGAAAGTTCTCATTATTGATGAGGTAAGCATGGTATCAAACTTAATGCTTGCCTTTGTGCATTTAAGAATGCAACAATTTCTAAAGACAAACTATGACGTGCTATTTGGAGGAAAACATGTTATAGTTTTTGGGGATCTACTTCAGCTCACTCCAGTTAAAGGACAACCAGTATTTCAAACTCTTACACATGAAGACACGAAAAAGTCGTTAGGAAGTATAGGTAATGTGAATATTTGGACATACTTTGAGTATAAAGAACTCATTACCAATATGCGGCAAGCAAATGATGATGATTATGCAAGTATTCTCAAAGATATCAGAATTGGACTACTCACAGAACATGGCAGAAAAGCTTTACAGAGTCGATTGCTATGTAAATTGTTCCCAACAGAACAAATTCTTCCAGAGAAAATATACAAGAAAATTGCTGGAAATAATACTGTAATCTGCTTAATGCCAACACTACATGAATGCTCTATATTCAATCAAGAACTTTTGAAATTGGAAAATGAAGAGATTGTAAAACTGGAAGCTGTGGATAAAATACAACATGAAGGAATAACTATTATATTGACAAGCAAATTGAAAACTAAATTGGATTCTCTAGAGAAAAACATATCGAAAACAGCTGATTTAGAAAAAAATCTTTATGTATGTATGAACTGTCGAGTAATTTTAAGACGTAATTTGGATGTAGAAAAAGGTTTAGTGAATGGAGCTATGGGTAAAGTTGTGGGTTTTGTTAATTACCAGAAAAAAGATGGAATTGAATTTTTAAAAATAAAATTTGATCAGATTGAAGAGGTTAAAGACATTTGTCGTTGTTCAGTTCGTTTCTTGCTTGTGAAAGACTTATATGTACATAGGAAGCAGTTTCCATTTTCTCTAGCATATGCTGTAACTATTCACAAATCTCAAGGATTAACTGTAGATAGTGCTTTTGTAAACATTGGATCTACTGTGTTTAAAGAAGGTATGGCATATGTTGCTTTGTAACGTGTGAAAAAAATATCTGGTTTATTTATGATAGACTTTGATGAGTCAAAAGTTAGTGCTGATGCAAACTGTGTAAAGGAATATAATAGATTAAGAAGAAGCTATGCTCCTCATTTAGGTCAGTATCCTGTGTTTGAAAAACGTGTTGTTAGTCGGAAAAGGAGAATTGAGAATATATGTAATGAGGATGTACAGAAGAGAAAACAAAAGGAGAGTGATGTGATTCCAAGCAAAAAGAAAAAGGGCAATGTTGAAGAGGTTGTTGGTTGTCATTTTGAAAATAGCTCTGGTGTCAACAGCTACGCTAATGTAGTGCTGAATGTTGTATTTTATCTTGAAAGTTTGCAAGAGCAGATAATACTAAATCATGAAAAAAGATTCTGTTCTCTGCTGAGTTTTCTTTTTGAGAAGCTGAGTAATGATAAAACTAAAATAGAAAGTGCTTCTGATGTTAGAAATCATTTAGATGTCTGTTCAGGATGTACACAGTTTACTCAAAATGTCCAGCAAGATGCACAGGAATTCTTAATGTATATGCTTATGGTACTGGAAGATGAAGGGGTAGAAATAGAAAATATTTTTGGTCTCTCTTATAAATGGGAACATAATTGTGAAAACTGTTTGAACACATGCAGCTCTAATGTTGATTCTGAAAGGTTCATATATTTAACATTACCAGAGAGTAAATCAGTGACTTTTAGTAAATTAGTTAAAGATGCCAATCACAACATGGAATGTTCTCAATGTAAATCGGACATGTTATCAACGTTATTTTTAAATAAATATGGACAGTATGTAATTTTAATGATGCAACGTTGTAGGGCTGATGGTACAAAATTGGACACTTTAATAAAGAAGTTTACAGGACATCAATTATCAATATCTGGAAAAACTTTTGTTGCAGTTACAATAATTTTCCATGATGGACCTTCTATAACTTCTGGTCATTACACAGTTTATCTAAAATGTGAAAAAGGCTGGACACTGTGTAATGATTCTCAATTGATTTTCAAGCAACGTTTGCCTGCAGAATTACCAAATTCCTACTTCATTTTTCTAAAACCAAATTTTAGATACAAATTGCAGCATCTGAACAAACCAGTATTTCGATTTTATTGGATTACCATTGGTTATTTCACCAAAAAAGAATTTAAAAATTACCATTTGGCCTCATGGAAAGGTAAAAATTTCTATTGTGGACTTCTTTGACAGATATTATTTTGGTGTATGTGCTTAAGCAACAAGATTTACAGACGTTATTTATTGCAAATAGTTATAGTTCTTAGAAGATATTTTTAATATATATGTTAGATTTCTATCAAGGTATGTTTTACTGAGACGAGATTCAGGGCTTTTTTAAACAATCTTTCAGATTGTTAATTTTTTTGCCCGCTGTTAAGTGATGAATGCAATTGGTTTCACAATTTGCAGTGAAATTCAATATATTCTGAAAACAGCAAAAAAAGGGCAAAAAATTACTTTGTTAAATGTGAAAATATGTGTACTGTATTCTAAAATGTATTGTTAAATATTAATACTTTTTTTCTTTTTTTTCAGATCGAGAAAGAAAATTTAGGAAATGTAATCCTTTTTCTAGCAATTAAAAAAACCCATTTATTTATAATTAAGTTATTTTGTTGGTCAGGTAAGTTTGAAATATCTGTATTTCTCACCCCTTCACTTTCATGCTCCCTTTTTTTCACTTCTCCTCACTCTGCTTTTCTCATTCCCCTTCTCTCTGTCTTCTTTCTTTACTGCTCTTTCGTAACTCCCTCACTCCTTCTCTACTACTCCCCTAGATTTACTGCCTCCATCACTACTTATTCAACCATGTATCTCTCCCTGTCTCGATGTGTCTTAGTCATTCTAACTGCCTTACTCCTTCTCAGTTCCTTGCTCTCTGTCTCTGATTCTGTCTCTCTCCCTTTTTCTGTCTTACCCTTAATTTCCATTACATCTCTGGGGCAGATTAACAAGGCCTCTGCGCCACCACTACGTCACTTTTCATAACGTACTGGTGGCGCAGGGAGCTCCTTCATATTTACAAGGAGAGGAAAAGCCACCCTACGTGACTTTTCCTCTCCACATAAATACAGCCACTTCACACGCAGCACTGCGTGTTGAAGGGGCGTTCCATGGGTGTTGTTTTGGGTGTTCCCACGCAACACACAAAGAACTAGACACATCTCCAGGTTTACGTGAAATCGTAACTCTGGAGATGTGTGAATGCTAAGCCACCCTAGAGGTGGTGTTGCGAGGCACAACAAGGAGAAATGTTTTTATTTCTCCTCGTTTTTTCCTCTTTTAGTGCGCCCTCCATTCTACAGCACGCATTGAAAGAGGAAAAAGCCTCTTGTGATTGTTTTTGTGCAGGAAGGTGTCCCTTCCTGCACAAGAACAATCTCCCCACCACGCAGGCATCCTTGTACCATGGTGCAAGGGAGCCTGCGCTGGCGCATGGCTGCAGTTTGTAGGCCTGCGCATGGGAAGCATAGAGAAGCGACAAAGAAATCGTATAAAAAATAGAATTAAAAAAAAAGTTTAAGTGTTTGGGTGTTGGTTGGCTCTAAAAAGAGCCATTGTGTTAATTGAGTGTTTTTTGGTACCTATAAGTAAGTATCGATCCAGTTTCTAAAGATCAAGAGGAAGACTCTGTTCCCTTCATCTGTGAAATGTACTCTTGCTCTTTGGATTAGAAACCTTATGTACTGAACTTCTGACGTCTCTGCACACACAACTGTTACATGATCTAATGCTATGCTAGCAGGCAGAAGTCATGTTGGGGGTAGAAATCATTTAGAAAGGGTTAAAATAAGCAACAAAAAAAATGTGTGTTTCCATTTTAAAAAAAGGTGGAGAACGTGAAAAGGGGGCAGGGTACAGAGTTCCTGACCCCCTACCTTTTGACAGGAGGTCCCTGAAGAACCATGAAGGGTGAAAAAATCATTTTATTTTATTTAAAAAACACAAGGGGTGCGCGCACCGTGCGCACATGGCGGGGAAAAAAAAATGATTAAAAAAACAACAACATTTTTTAGATGTTAGGTGGCTCTAAAAAGAGCTGTTGTGTTAATAGAGGGACAGAGGAAGGAAAGAATGGCAAAAATTATAGGGTGTCGCACGTGTGCTGCTGTATCTTGATATCTATTAGGGGAATGCTGGTCTCCCCCAAAGCAAGAAGAGCATTACACGTATTGCACCGTATATGCACCCTATCAAACAGAGGGTGAATGTCCAGAGGAGCAGAAGAAGGTGAAGCTGCCACCGCAGAGGAAGTGCTCGGCTGAGCTGCCGATGATGTACTCGGCTGAGCTGCTGCGGATGTGCTCGGCAGAGCTGCAGGAGGGTTTTCTCTAGCAGCTCGAGCATAAGCCACAGGATGTACATCCCTAACGTGCCTGATCATAGTGAAGATACTAAAAGAGTACTTCTTCTTAGGATCTCCTCTAGATAAGACACGTTTACAAAGAGTGCAGGTGACTTTGGGAGCATTCACTTTCTTCTGCCCCTCTGGAAATGAAAAAAATTGCCAGATAAAAGAATCTTTCTGTTTCCTCTGTCTCTGTCTGACAAGGCTCTCCTGCTTACTCCCAGAAGATGACTGCTGCTCTGCCATTCTATCACAAAAACAGTTCAGGTCCTTCTCCCAGGGAATCAGAAGTAATAATGAGGGGAATGGGTGTGGTGTTGGAAGTTTCGGGAACTGATACTACTTTTAACCAATGAAAAGTGTTGTTTCTTGATCACATGACTTACCGTGCGTGCACCGTACGCTTACGGTACAAGCACGCATGCGCGTATGTAAGACGCGCACATGCGCGTACGGAGCACACGTGTACAACGCACGCGCGCATGCGCGTACGGAGCACCCGTGTACGGAACACGCGGGCATGCGCAAAAAAGAACACGCACTCATGCGCGTATGGAGCACGCGCGTACGCATCGCGGACGAAGTACGCATGCGTACGTAAATCACGTACGCATGCACACACGGAGCACGTACGCATGCAAACCACGTGCGCGCACCGTACTTGTACCGTACCGTGTGCGCACCATAAGCGTACGGTGCGCGCATGGTCAAAAACCCTTAAAAAAAACAAAAAACAATGTTTAGAGGTTTGTAGAAGATATTAACTATGCTTTTCAACTATATCTAAAAAAAATTTTAAAAAGGTGAGCCATTCCATATTGCAGGATACAGTAAATCTATAATTATATACATAGGTAGCAAATTGTTTAAAAAAAAATATATATATAATAATACATTCATAAATTAGCATTTAAAAAACCTTTGAAATTCACAGAAAAAAACATAGGTTTCACACATGTTATAGTTATGAATTAGCATTTAAGAAACCTTGCAAATTCACTGAGAAAACCATAGGTTTCACACACGTTATAGTTAGGAATTAGCATTTCAAAAACCTTGCAAAAATCACTGAAAAAACCATAGGTTTCACACACGTTATAGTTAGGAATTAGCATTTAAAAAACCTTGCAAATTCACTGAAAAAGCCATAGGTTTCACACACGTTATAGTTAGCTGGACATTTCACTCGTACAAAACCAATGAAATTCCCCCGTTATAGTTAGTTCAGCTAACTATATCTCGCGCGCCCGCAATCCACTGCTGATGACGTCACATATTACATCACTCATGACATGGTCAGTGACATCACTCATGACATCACTGATGACATCTCAAATGACATCACTGATGACATCACTGATGACGTCATCCATGTGATAAATTACCACATCTTCTCACACCCTAACATAACCTTTCATACACCGACTGAAAATTTCAGAGTTCCATTCTCAAAACCATACATACTCCAATACCAATAACTACATACTCACTTATCATATGAATTTATACACCTATATATACACTCACACACCGCCAATCATCCATTGAGGTACTGACACACCTAGTCAGTCGTGCAAGTAATTAAACACAGTCCAATTTACTCACCTATACAGTTAAACACACTCAAGTTCACTTACTCATAAAAATAGTACCACATTCTTACGCTCTTATACAATCATTGATACAAGCACACACGCATCCATACAGCCACTCTCACAATCACACTCTCACATATACCCACTTATATACTCTTACACACATATATACTGCCTTTCACATATGTAGTTAGTCACACATGTACCACTGAGATATACATTCAATCCCTAACACACCCATACATACACTCATCCAACCATACAGTCCCTCACAGATGCACTCTTAAAACCATGCACCCATAGAATCACCCACTCACACATCTATGCACAGAGTAACACACACCCTACCCACAAAAACACTCAGGCACCCATACAGATACTCAGACAACCAATCAATAACCCAAATAGACACTCATATAGCTATTCACAAAACCATGCAGCCACTTATACACCTACACACAGACACATACAGACATTTACACAGTTTAGTCACTAGTCTGCAGTAAGATACATTTAATGACTCACTTATAGAGTCAGTTACGCACCACAGAAAATCATCCATTTACACACATGTACACCCACTCATTCTTCAACAGGCCTTTCCCTATATATATTAAACATATTAAAACTGTTCAGAAACACATACTCAATGGATGACGTCATCCGTGATGTCATCAGTGATGTCATTTGAGATGTCATCAGTGATGTCATGAGTGATGTCACTGACCATGTCATGAGTGATGTAATATGTGACGTCATCAGCAGTGGATTGCGGGCGCGCGAGTTATAGTTAGCTGAACTCACTATAACGGGGGAATTTCATTGATTTTGTACGAGTGAAATGTCCAGCTAACTATAACGTGTGTGAAACCTATGGTTTTTTCAGTGATATTTATATATTCACTGAAAAAACCATAGGTTTCAGGGGAGTTATAGTTAGCTGGACATTTCCCTCGTACAAAACCCTAGAAATTCCCCTGTTATAGTTAGTTCAGCTAACTATAACTCGCGCCCCCGCAATGCACTGCTGATGACGTCACATATTACATCACTCATGACATGGTCAGTGACATCATTGATGACATCAATGATGACATCTCAAATGACATCACTGATGATGTCATCCATGTGATAAATTAGTGTATCTTCTCACACCCTAATATAACCTTTGATACACCGACTCAAAATTTCAGATGGCCATTTTGAAAACTATAGATACTCCAATACCAATAACTACACACCCACTCATTGACTCTTAGGTCTACATACATCTCCACTCACTCATCTGTACAGTCACTCATACTTACTATCATATGCATTTATACACCTATATAGACACTCACACACCGCCAATCATCCATTGAGGTACTGACACACCTAGTCAGTCATGCAAATAATTAACACAGTCCAATTTACTCACCTATACAGTTAAACACACTCAAGTTCACTTACTCATAAATATACTAACAAATGACGCTCTTATACAATTACTAATACAAGCACACACTCATCCATACAGCCACTCCCGCAATCACACACTCTCACATATAGATAGTTATATACTCTTACACACATATACACTGCGTTTCACATATGTAGTTACTGACACATGTACAACTGAGATATACATTCAATCACTAACACACCCATACATACACTCACCCACCATACAGTCCATCACAGTTGCACTCCTAAAACCATGCACCCATAGAATCACCCACTCACACATCTATGCACAGAGTCACACACACCCTACCCACACAAACACTCGGGCACCCACACAGATACTCAGACAACCAATCAATAACCCATATAGACACTCATATAGCTATTCACAAAACCATGCAGCCACTTATACACCAACACACAGACACATACAGACATTCACACAGTTTAGTCACTAGTCTGCAGTAAGATACATTTAATGACTCACTTATAGAGTCAGTTACGCACCTAGAATATCATCCATTCACACACTTGTACACCCACTCATTCTTCAACAGGCCTTTCCCTATATATATTAAACATATTTAATTTTCAGAAAAACACACATTCACTGGATGATGTCATCAGTGATGTCATTTGAGATGTCATCAGTGATGTCACTGACCATGTAATGAGTGATGTAATATGTGACGTCATCAGCAGTGCATTGCGGGGGCGCGAGTTAGAGTTAGCTGAACTAACTATAACAGGGGAATTTCTAGGGTTTCGTGCGAGGGAAATGTCCAGCTAACTATAACGCCCCTGAAACCTATGGTTTTTTCAGTGCAATTCTAAGATTTTTTAAATGCCAATTCCTAACTATAACGCCCCTGAAACCTTTGGTTTTTTCAGTGAATATATATATATTCACTTAAAAAACCATAGGTTTCACACATGTTATAGTTAGCAGGACATTTCACTCGTAAAAAACCATTGAAATTCCCCCGTTATAGTTAGTTCAGATAACTACAACTTGCGCGCCCGCAATCCACTGCTCATGACGTCACATATTACATCGCTCATGACATGGTCAGTGGCATCACTCATGACATCACTGATGACATCATCTTTGTGATAGAGTGGCGGTCGCGCGAGTTATAGTTATCTGAACTAACTATAACGGGGGAATTTCAATGGTTTTTTACGAGTGAAATGTCCTGCTTACTATAACATGTGTGAAACCTATGGTTTTTTAAGTGAATTTGCAAGGTTTTTTAAATGCTAATTCCTAACTATAACGTGTGTGAAACCTATGTTTTTTTTAAGTGAATATATATATATATATATATATTCACTGAAAAAACCATAGGTTTCACACATGTTATAGTTAGCGGAAATTTTACTGATAAAAAACCAGTGAAATTGCCCCGTTATAGTTAGTGCTGGCAACTATAACTCACGCGACCGCAATCCTCTGCTGATGCTAATACTGTATTTAGACACTTATTTGCCCATGTCTTCTTCCATACATTTTTAGCTATACATATATTACAAATATTTTTTTTTCATAAAGACACATATGTCATCAGCAGAAGATTGCGGTCGCGTGAGTTATAGTTGCCAGCACTAACTATAACGGGGCAATTTCACTGGTTTTTTATCAGTAAAATTTCCGCAAACTATAACATGTGTGAAATCTATGGTTTTTTCAGTGAATTTGCAAGGTTTTTTAAATGCTAATTCCTAACTATAACGTGTGTGAAACCTATGGTTTTTTCAGTGAATTTGTACGGTTTTTTAAATGCTAAGTTACTTTACGCCATTCGAGGCGTGCGCGCCCACTTAACGCAGTTCGTTCCGTGCACGGTTTTTATCAACTTTAATAAGCCCTGTACATTTGGTGGCCTTCGGCCACCAAAAGCACAGGGGGTGGGGTCAATGTGGATAGTGTTTTTTTTATTTCGATTTTATAATTTCATGTTGCCAAAATTTAGTTTTTTTTACCTATTAATAAGCCCTGTACATTTGGTGGCCTACGGCCACCAAAAGCACAGGGGGTGGGGTAAGTGTGGATAGTGTTTTTTTTATTTTTATTTTTTTACCGTACGCTTACGGTAAGCGTACGGTAAGCGTACTCGGCGAAATTGCCGAAAAAAAAATAAAACCGTTTTTGCTCTTGGGGGATGTTTGGGGACTCCCTCAACATGACTATGTGGGAGGGAGTTGTCAAAACAGCCCCGTAACATGTTTTTGGCCATCATGTTTGATAAACAACACTCAGTGCGAGAGACAAAATGGCGGACGCCGCTTCCTGGTTTCGGCCGATTCGAATGTTTACTAAGATCTAAGAGCCAATCAGAATCGCGCTCGCGCACGCCACTGTACGCTTACCGTAAGCGTACGGTAAGCGTACCGTAAGCGGGCTCAGATATATATATTGATTTAAAGGCTATTTTCTCAGAATCTACTGAACAGATTTACACCAAACCTACAAAAGGCACTTCCTTGACCTAGGGACTACCTCTCTGCCAAATTTCTAGTAATTCTGTTCAGCCGTTCGGGCTGTAGCTCGTTCTAAAGGTCCTATGGAAAAATGCATGGGAAAAACGCGTTTTGGGACCCCCCTTTTATCTCAGCCCCCGCTTGACGAATCCCCCCGAGACTTTCAGGGTAGGAGCGGAGCGTAGCGCCCCACCTATTTTGAGAAATTCGCGAGGATTCATCGACCGGCGCTAAAGTTATTCAAAATAGAATGTTGAGGTTTTCCTATGGAAAAGGGGTCCTAAGTATAACTACCTACTGGCGACCGCCAGTAGGTAATATATATATATATATATATATATATATATATATATATATATATATATATATATATATATATATATATATATATATATATATATATTCACAAACAAGACCTCCAGGCACAGGAGCCCCAGACCCTTCAGGGCGGCCTCACAGCAATGGTCCCGGAGAGACCCATCTTAACGATTTTTCATCACAGAGGAAAGTGAGGCCCAATACCGGAGTTCAAGCTTTTATTTGCAGGTACAGCAGCGCAAATAATTTCATCTCCTCTCTCCTTACGCGTTTCGGCGACCTTTCGCCTTGATCACAGGTTGGAGTCTGTATATGCAAAGTGCATTAGTGCGCGCTTTTCAAATTAAAAGTCACGTGGCAGTTGTTTTATACTTCATGTCCCATGATGCATTTCATTGCGTTATCACTGCAGGGGATCGTGTAAACTCCATCTGCTTTTATATTTTAAAGTTATTCATTATGCTGGCATCAAAAATAGTGGGTATAATTTTCAAAAACTGTCAAGTGCTGTTATTTATCGTGCTCAGTGCTCTGTTTACCAAGGTACCTGCAGTAGAGCCTGTCCTCCGGCACGATCGAGGCGGGGATCACCCAGCTTCGAATCCCTTCCAACAACGTCATGAGTTTGCAAAGTAGCATCGCCTAGTAGGTTCCTGGCGTTGAGTGAGTCGAGCTCCAGAATAAACATTCACAAACAAGACCTCCAGGCACAGGAGCCCCAGACCCTTCAGGGCGGCCTCACAGCAATGGTCCCGGAGAGACCCATCTTAACGATTTTTCATCACAGAGGAAAGTGAGGCCCAATACCGGAGTTCAAGCTTTTATTTGCAGGTACAGCAGCGCAAATAATTTCATCTCCTCTCTCCTTACGCGTTTCGGCGACCTTTCGCCTTGATCACAGGTTGGAGTCTGTATATGCAAAGTGCATTAGTGCGCGCTTTTAAAATTAAAAGTCACGTGGCAGTTGTTTTATACTTCATGTCCCATGATGCATTTCATTGCGTTATCACTGCAGGGGATCGTGTAAACTCCATCTGCTTTTATATTTTAAAGTTATTCATTATGCTGGCATCAAAAATAGTGGGTATAATTTTCAAAAACTGTCAAGTGCTGTTATTTATCGTGCTCAGTGCTCTGTTTACCAAGGTACCTGCAGTAGAGCCTGTCCTCCGGCACGATCGAGGCGGGGATCACCCAGCTTCGAATCCCTTCCAACAACGTCATGAGTTTGCAAAGTAGCATCGCCTAGTAGGTTCCTGGCGTTGAGTGAGTCGAGCTCCAGAATAAACATTCACAAACAAGACCTCCAGGCACAGGAGCCCCAGACCCTTCAGGGCGGCCTCACAGCAATGGTCCCGGAGAGACCCATCTTAACGATTTTTCATCACAGAGGAAAGTGAGGCCCAATACCGGAGTTCAAGCTTTTATTTGCAGGTACAGCAGCGCAAATAATTTCATCTCCTCTCTCCTTACGCGTTTCGGCGACCTTTCGCCTTGATCACAGGTTGGAGTCTGTATATGCAAAGTGCATTAGTGCGCGCTTTTTAAATTAAAAGTCACGTGGCAGTTGTTTTATACTTCATGTCCCATGATGCATTTCATTGCGTTATCACTGCAGGGGATCGTGTAAACTCCATCTGCTTTTATATTTTAAAGTTATTCATTATGCTGGCATCAAAAATAGTGGGTATAATTTTCAAAAACTGTCAAGTGCTGTTATTTATCGTGCTCAGTGCTTTGTTTACCAAGGTACCTGCAGTAGAGCCTGTCCTCCGGCACGATCGAGGCGGGGATCACCCAGCTTCGAATCCCTTCCAACAACGTCATGAGTTTGCAAAGTAGCATCGCCTAGTAGGTTCCTGGCGTTGAGTGAGTCGAGCTCCAGAATAAACATTCACAAACAAGACCTCCAGGCACAGGAGCCCCAGACCCTTCAGGGCGGCCTCACAGCAATGGTCCCGGAGAGACCCATCTTAACGATTTTTCATCACAGAGGAAAGTGAGGCCCAATACCGGAGTTCAAGCTTTTATTTGCAGGTACAGCAGCGCAAATAATTTCATCTCCTCTCTCCTTACGCGTTTCGGCGACCTTTCGCCTTGATCACAGGTTGGAGTCTGTATATGCAAAGTGCATTAGTGCGCGCTTTTTAAATTAAAAGTCACGTGGCAGTTGTTTTATACTTCATGTCCCATGATGCATTTCATTGCGTTATCACTGCAGGGGATCGTGTAAACTCCATCTGCTTTTATATTTTAAAGTTATTCATTATGCTGGCATCAAAAATAGTGGGTATAATTTTCAAAAACTGTCAAGTGCTGTTATTTATCGTGCTCAGTGCTCTGTTTACCAAGGTACCTGCAGTAGAGCCTGTCCTCCGGCACGATCGAGGCGGGGATCACCCAGCTTCGAATCCCTTCCAACAACGTCATGAGTTTGCAAAGTAGCATCGCCTAGTAGGTTCCTGGCGTTGAGTGAGTCGAGCTCCAGAATAAACATTCACAAACAAGACCTCCAGGCACAGGAGCCCCAGACCCTTCAGGGCGGCCTCACAGCAATGGTCCCGGAGAGACCCATCTTAACGATTTTTCATCACAGAGGAAAGTGAGGCCCAATACCGGAGTTCAAGCTTTTATTTGCAGGTACAGCAGCGCAAATAATTTCATCTCCTCTCTCCTTACGCGTTTCGGCGACCTTTCGCCTTGATCACAGGTTGGAGTCTGTATACCGGACACCAACACAGCAGGGTGGTAAAAAATTGCACTTTATTTAATACTGAAATTGCTGTTGTAGCGCATTTCGGCAGGATACCCTGCCTTGCTCACCCACTGAGCGCCATTTTATTTGTTGTCTTATCAGAGTTGGTTGATTACATGGTATGCTTAACACAAAAGAAATACTACTCACAATACCTTCTACCACAAACCAATGTCAGTGTCTTGTTACAATTCTTTGTTTTGTTTCTTTCCACTTTTTTATATAATAGATACATTTGTTTGAATATTTCAAAACACATTTTTTTGCATTTCATTTCAATTAAAGTTAATCTCTTGCTTTTCTTTATTAACTCTTTTCAATAATTAGCCTCACAATGGATATGCCAATGGATAGTCAGCCTCAGTTTCGGCTATGTCCATTTCGGTGTATTATCAGTTTATTATTGCACAGTTCCATCCTTATTAACTATCAAAGTGCAAGTGCCTGATGGGGCAGGAGTATTCCTAAACATTGCACAATCCCGAATCCCACATGGATTAAGGTGCCAGTGCTCTCTCATTCAATATAACCCTCATTGACAAATTAAATCAAAGTGCAAGTGCTAATGCAGATAAAGTGTCATTTGTTGTTACACAATCTCTTTATAAAAATGCTTCACACTAAACCTAAATGTGAATGTATTCAGGGGGTGGCAGTTTGTTATATGATACTCAAAGCAGAATTGTGAAATATAAAATAAAATAAATGGATAATGAGATAAATATATTTCTAACATCCTACTGACTAATATTTAGTCTTTCATCCTAGTTTATAATAATGCACGGCCCTAGTCTCCAAGAATCTTAATCACAAGCAGATACAAAGTGCAAGTGCTGTTTTCCTTTTTTTGAAAATAATGAATATCACTTTGGGACCCAACTTATGGTTCCTGTGCATGTGCAAGTGCTTAAGTGTGCGAATTCTGCTATCACTGAAATACACATGTCTTTGAGTATCAAGCTAAGCTTACATTCAAACTTTTTAAACCCTCGACCCCCATTATTTATTCTTGTTAAAATGATCCTAAGCATCTGTTTTGAAATCTCATCAGAGATATTCGTTCATTGATGGTATTTATCTACAGCGCTACAGTGCAGATACTTCACTCTGACTCCTCTCCCTTGAGCTTTGCTAATAAAACAATCACAGTAAATTTACCAAAATATAACATTTCCCACTCAATTTCATCATCCTGCACATTCTGTTTCTTTTTTAAGTTTCCAACCAATCAATGGCAGACTCTCAATAACTCTCCTCAAAATAAGAACAGATAGATCCTCATCTGAATTAAGGCCATGTGGGATTTTAGTGTTATATAATGTTATATAATGTATCTCGACTCAATCTGCCTCAATTTCAACTCTCAATTTCCCCCTCTTCTATTTTTAGGGACAGAGTCGATCACAGAATAAGAGAATTCATTAATATCTCCACCATGTATCTCATTGATATGTCTTGCAATGGGATAAAACATTAGTATTGTTCTTAACTGCCCTCAAGTTGTTGGAGGATCCTGACATGCACCATATGTATAGTACTCCACATGTAGAGTTTCGGACATGAACATTGCAAAATATACACCACAAAAACACTCCTGCAATTAAATGAGTGAACGATTTACCAAGGTTTACTAAGGAGGGGTGATTGGATTCCTGTCCTATTTATGCCATATTGGCATGCCTTATATTTATGGTATTTAATGAAACACAAATTTGCCTTCAACCATCCCTCCTTTTCAGTGACCTCTAGGCTGTTTACCACCAATTGCTGCCTCATTGACTTCGCCTTGCTGAATATAAGTAGGGGTTTTCGTGGAATTAAATTGCCCAACATCGGGTCCCTTTTAACTAGATGTCAATGCCTATTCATGCAAGCTCTCACCTTGACATGATAGGCATTGTACACCGTGATCATTCGCACATCATTCAAATCTTTCTTGCTTTTTGATGTGTTTTCTGGGAAAAGTAATGAATTCCTTGTGATATCATCTACTTTCCTTTGAGCTTGTTGCAATACATGGAGACTGTAGCCTTGCTCTTCAATACTCTGTGAAAGTTTAGTCTGAGCATCCTTTAAAGATGATATTTCACTGCAGTTACTTTTCATATGTAAATGTTAGGCATATGAGATATAATATATTTGAGTTTCTGGGATGGAAATTAGAGAAGTGTAAAATGGAATTCCCTGCTGTGGGTTTTCTATCAATGCTGGTATGTATCTTTTCATTTTTCACAAAAATCTCAAGATCTAGAAAGCAAACCTGCGAATCACTGATTGAGCTGGTAAATTGTAGATTGAGGGAGCAGTCAGTCAGGGCGCTGATAAATCTATTAGCGGACTCTCGTGCACCTTTCCATAGGATAAAAAGGTCATCCATAAATCTTCTCCAAATTACCACATTCTCACCCAATTCAATGGCATGTTTTGTTTTGAGCACCTGCTCCTTCAACCATCCCATATCTAAATTGGCATAACTAGGGGCGAAGCAGGTGACTATTGCGGTGCATCTAACCTGTTTATATGTCTACTTACCAAACAGGAAAAAAAATATATATATATATAAACATTGTTAAAACATGGAGGGCAGCAAAGTGGTTCCTAAGAGATGACAATCATTCATTTGTCAATCAAGAAGGCAATTCAATAGTGTTCTCATTGTTCAGCTTTGACACAAAGTTGGATAATTTGTAATTGAACTGTTGCTGATGCAGAGGCCTTCGTTATCTCTTGATGTGACAAAAATGCATTTCGTAACCACTATGTCACTTTCCACTGTTGTCTATTTGCCCACTAGCCCTGGTACAAGTTTTTACTTTCTGGCTTAGGGTCCGATTTAGGGCCTGATTACAATCTTGGTGAATGGGATACTCTGTCACAAATGTGACGGATATCCCATCCGCCGTATTACAAGTTCCATAGATTATAATGTAATTGTAATTTGGCGGACGGGATATCCGTCACGTTTATGATGGAGTAACCCTGTCCACCAAGATTGGAATCACGCCCTTAGAGTTTGGTGGACAGGTATTCTGTCACAAATGTGACATAGTACCCTTGTGCCAAATTCTAAATCAAGCCCCTTATTACTCTTTGGGTTCTTGGAATCCACCTGCACTGCCAGTGTCAGATTTGTGGCTGGACAGTGCTCCACAAGCCAGGTAGGTTCTCTGGGAGGTCCAGCTGACGCCTCTTGCTTTTTGGCAAAAAGATCCGAGCTCAATAAACCTAGGTATCTTGCTTGCCAATGGTGCCCCATCTCTGGGGATGCCTCCTCCGGCTAAGTACTGTTTATTTCACTGCTGCAAAGATTCCTCATGGTCGCTCTTGCAGTCTTCATGTTCTCATGGCTGGCGTCTAGACACCCAGCAAGTCTCATTTTGACCAGGGCTCCCCCAGGCTACAGTTCATAGTAGTCCGCTGGGGCCTCTAGATGTCAGGTATCCTTCTCCCTTCTGTGGCCATGTAGCAGCAATAAGAAGCCAACTACTTGTCCCTTGGAGAGCAGTTCTCATTTCTGCATGCCAGCAGGAGCCAGACTTATTGAGACTTACTTCTTCCAGCTTTCAGGCAAAGTCTTCTTTCTTTGGAGGAGTGTTCTGAGGAGGTGGTGGTTAGGTACGAGTCTGATCCTGTGCACTAGCCAGTAATTGGAGAATTATCTACACCCAGTCATAGCAACTTTTATACACAAATACATCCTCCATTTGCTGCACTTTCTTTCTCAGTTGACTGCAAACCTTTCCAGAATCCCTTATCGAAAATGACCCTAGATTTCCTCTAGCTGCACATGCCTTATGCCCAATTTGCCCTATAGAAATAAGGGCTCCTCCTCATTGTCAGTACAAGTACTCTTTTTCCTCCTAATACGGAAACATCCTCGAAAAATTGGAAGATTCTGACCATGACTGGTTTGAGTTCCTGACAGCCCCATTTGAGATCTCCACGTCCGAAGTAAAGCTTCTCTTTGTGTTGGGAACTGTATCCCTCACAGATGGCTAGGACCCTGCCAAATGGTCACTGCAGTGTCATCTTAAGATGTTTTGGGGCCCTGGGCAAGGAATCCTTTGGGCTGCCTGTTGGGAAAAACTTTCAATTTAATTACCCATCTGCTGCTCATTTCAGCCTAAATGATACCAAAGAAAAGTTCAGAAATGGGGTCACTCAAAAACCAGGTAATATGTGTCTTGCTTCTACAAGGGTGAACATGCTTGTGTTTCTATTGTCAATAAGTTTAAATCAATAACAGTGTTTACAAACACATAAAATACACCTTGCCAAGTGCCCCACAAATACTTAAGATTATCATAGTCAAAGAGTGGCAGAGTTAGAGGCAGGGGTAGGTAGAAGGGAGAAAGATTGACATACAGAAATAGAGGCGAGACAGAAGCAAGTTCACTATCCCAGAGGGGGATTGTTGCAAGGTGGGTGCCATTGCACTCTTTTCCCTAGCCCTAACCCATCTCTGGGTCACTGTTAATGCCAATCCTACCTTCCTAATGCAAGAGGTCAAGCCTTCGTCTTTCAGGAGGAGGGCTATTACCAGTCAGTCAGGAGTGTGTTTTCAATTTCCGCAGTGAAGCTGTGAGGCAAACCAGTTCTAATCCAGCCTATTCTTAGATAGCACAAACTCATTTTTTCAACTACATTTTTCAAAAATCTACTTTCTTAACTCAACTGAATTAGAGTTTTAAAACTACATTGAAAGAAAAGTGTTAGAAATTGGGTTTTTGGTTGAGGAGTGTGTGAACCCTTCTCAAGCAAACAACCACAATTCGTGTCTGCGTGAACCGTAAAAAGTCACTAAACTAACCTGTGCTAAACCCCCTGGTAGCTTGACACAAAAGCATTCTGGCTTAACTTAGAGGCAATGTGAAAATTATTTATGCACCACTTAAATAGTAACAAAGTGAAAACACAACACAAGAAAAATTCCACCCCAATTTTTAAAAATGTAATAAATTATTTTACACCAAAACAACAAAAGTCCAATCAGTAGAGCTGGAGTTATGTTTTCTAAAACGTTTTTAGTAAAAATTAGCACCAAAAACATCAAAGCGGCACCCGTGGACATTTCGTCACATGAGACTGAGGCAAAGACGAATGTTATGGCCAACCACATTGAAGCGTGGTTTGGATGCATGAGATGGATTGGGCCTCATCCCGCCTAACTTCGAACTTATAAGAATTTTTTAATAAAAATGTCTGGGAATGTAAAGTTCAGTGAGGCAAAGCAACCAGTGGTGTCTGTAGAGGCGGCATCATCGTCATTGTCGGGCAGCTGAAGGAGGAAGTTGTGGTGAAGAGTTCTATGTTCAGACTTAGTAACTTTTTTGGAAGATAAATATCTCCACTGGAACTAAGCTGCAGGCTATAGCCCACAGGGGCTCCACAAGGCTGGACACTCATTCTGAGAGAAGCCGCTTAACAAGATTTGCTGGTGCAGAGACGAACGTAGCAAGAGTTACCAGAATGTTAGGCCCACTAGCGATGCTACTTGAGTGGATCAGCAAGCAGGTAGGTCCCGGTCCCTCTTGGTCCTCAGGGCACTTTTTGACTGAAAATGTTCTAAGCCTCAAGTTTTGGTGAGGCACTTTTAGCACCACTTCCAAGGGTCAAGGACTGGGTGTTCACCACTTGCAAGACAGGGCTCACTTCAAGCAGAGTCCAGGTGCGGGATAAGTTGTTGGAGCTTTTGTGTGCCTGTTCCTCGGAACAGAAGGCCAGCCAACAAGCCCTTGGATTCAATCTGGTAATCCTAGGTTCAAGCAGCAGCTCAGTCCTGTGAGGATTTAAGGCAGGCTTACCGCAGGACAGTCCTCTGAAGTACAAAGCAGGCTACAAGCAGCAGGAAAGTCCTCTGAACAGCCGGGCAGGCCTTTTGAGTATCCTCCACAGGTTCAGGAGAGAACTGAAGAGTGGTCCTGATGCCAGCTTTGAAGTGGAAGAAACTTCTGTAGTTTTTCCTCACAATTTCTTCTGGAATTTTCTTCCTGTCTGCCCTGGTCCCAGGATGTCTGGGGTGACAAAAAGCTAGTGTGGAGTCCTGTGTGAGAGTGCTGAAGCAGCTCCTCTAAAATGTATGTGCGGCTGTGCACAGCTCTGCTACTCCCTTCCTGGCAGGATGGGATGTCCTGCCAGCAACTAGTCCCCTTTTGTGTCATTGCCTGGGAGGAGTACACAAAGGCCAAATGAGATGCTAATCACAATCATGTGATGAGGAAACAGGCTGCAGGACAAATAATGCCAACTTTCCAAAAGTGGCATTTTCAGAAAAATTACTTAAAATCCAACTTCACCACTAAAGGAGATTTTAAATTCTTTAGACACCAAACATGACATTTCTACCTGTTCCCAGACAAAAGTTATCACTTATTAAATGTAATACGGTAACCTAAGGTTGTCCAATGGAAGAGGTAGGCCTCACAGCAGTAGAAAACAAATTTAGGAGTGTTTCACTACTAGGACATGTAAAACTTAAAAGTACATATCCAACTTTTACAATGCACCCTGCCCTAAGGGCTTTTTAAGACCTAACTCAGGGGTGGCACATATGTATTGAAAAGGGAGATTGATGCACACAAATGGTTCATTTTGTCAGTTTGAAGTGGCAGTAAAAAATTGCACACAGGCTGCAATGGTAGGCCTGAGAAATGTTTTAAAAGGCTAATTAAGTGGGTTGTGCAATAAGTGGTGTAGGCCCACTAGTAGCAGTTAAATCCAGGCCCTGGGTACATGTTATACCACTCTGCTAGGGACTTATACGTAAATTAAATTTGCCAATGAGGTATAGGCCAATTTTACAATTTTTAAAGGTGTAAGCGTGTATTGGTTTGAAATATACTGGGCGTGCCCTTCTATCTGGACAAAGCTATGTCTCTCTGGCGTACTCTAATAAGAGCAAAACATGTGACAGGGGCAGCTTTTATTCATCCAGGTGTGCTTGGGTGGAATGATAGTGCTCTAAAGCTGTAATATTGTGCCTGGAGTCATAAAAGGTTTTTGTTATTTTTCAGCTGAGCATGGATGGCACTATGCTAATCCTATGCTGAGAACCGGCCATTAGAGGACCAGTAAATGTGGAGAGTATTCCATATATTTTTATTTATATGTTTTTTATTTGAAACGTTTTATATAGCGCTGGCTAGACCTGGAGGTATAAAAGCGCTTTACATGAGGAAGAACATTGTTTCAGAACAGAATTACACAGTTACATCACTTGCTGGAGCGTAGTTACCTGAGTTACAAAAGCATAGCATAGGCATAAGGATAAACAAAGCAGGCAGGGGGAAAGAAATTCAGGGGAGATAGGAAAGGAATGGGGGAGGTAGACAAAGAATGAAGGAGGGAAGAGGAGGGGGAGGGGGTAGGAGACACAGCATGGAGATGAGGAAGGAACAGTGTCTGATGTCTAGCTGGGTAGGTAACGGCTCCCAGTGGTAAAGGGATCATTCCCAGTCCTCCGTTTTGTGTGATTCCCTTGTCGCGGTGGACTCTCTCAGCGGGGTATCTGAGACTCCAGGGCATAAATGCTGGATCCCTCCCCAACAAGGGGAGAGGAGGGCTTTGGCCACAAGCACACTCTGAAGAATGAAGGAGAGAAGAGGTGGGGGAGGGGGTAGGAAACCCAGCGGAAACACTGTGTCCGATGTCCGGCTGGGTAGGAAATGGCTCCCAGTGGTAAGGGGATCATTCTCAGTCCTCTATTATGTGTAACTCCCTTGTCACTGTGGACTCTTGCAGAGGGGTCTCTGAGACTCCAGGGCATAAATGCTAGATCCATCCCCAACAAGGGGAGTAGGAGTGCTTTGGCCAAGGGCACACTTATGGAGGCCATTTTAGGGACATTCGGGCTGGTAAAGATCCTCACTGCAGAAGGGGAAATGCGAGTTGGGTCGTTGGTTCAGTAGCCTGGGAGACTGCTGCCCCTATGCAGCGAATGTTGATGGTAGTAGGTGAAATAAATTAATATAAAGGAGCTTGCTCTCCACCTAAAACCTGGAAACTACCCAGACTTCCCAACTTCCTTTTTTAGTAAATATATATTTATATATGTTTATATTTATTTCTCTTTTGCACTATTAGTCTATAATATGGCTGCAGCACATTAAGTATGCATATTGGGGTGGGGCCATCCACCATTCTCTGAGGATGCAGACGTCAGAGCTCAGCACTGCCCCTAATTCCCCCGGCCTTGACCTGGAGCCATTGCCTTCCAGGGAAGGATGTATGAGGTGACAGGAACTCCGGGGATCCCCTGGAAATAGCCAAGGGAGCAGAACTGGAGCTACAGGGCCACTGCACTCTCTTAGCTCCGGGGCTGAGGATTTTCCGAAAATGGCATCCCCGCTTTGTTCGCAGAGGCCACATCAGCTCTTCCCGCAGCTGCGGCGGTCAGAATTATGGGGCTTGTTCTTCTAAAAATTTGCTTCACAGGTGTTCAGAAGCCCACTTTGGAGGTTGTTGGGGTGGGTGTGCAGTGGTTGCCTATGCTTGGCCTTGGAGCAGCATTGAGCTTGCGTCCTCACCCTGTTCGCAGAGGCTGCACTGGAACACTGAACCAGTGAACTTTGCAAGGATGGTGCCCCTTCATTGCTTTTGCTGCTTGGGGGTCATCGAGCTCATGGGCCCCCATGTTACCACCTGAGGAGCCCCTGGATACCAGCATACCATTAATGGCCCCCTCCCACTATGGATGCTGAGGTGAGTTGGGTTTGGGGCACCTGATCCCTGAAGCTGCCATTTTACTGTGGGGACTGAGCTAGCTGCAGCATTTACTGTTAGGGGTTCTTCAGTGGTCTGAAGGCCTTCCCCCCTGTCATTGTGGGAACTGGGTGGATGTTGGGAGAGGCACGGGCTATAGCAGGGTGCCTCCCTCATTACCTCACTCCTAGCCCAGTGCCCTGACCTTCTTGGCTTAACATCTCCTGCACCTTACTCAGAGGCCCTGATCTCCTGTTGGTGTGCCTCCCTTATGCCATGGGGGGGTTAGTGACATCTCTGTCAGCCCTGTTTCTGACACTCCCTGAGGGCCCCCTTTTTTCTGGTGCCATCATGATGCACACCCAAAGTACAAAGCATGATGCAGATATGAGCGCCCCCCAGCAGGGACTCAAGTAGGGTGCTTGCAGTGGAGATATGGTGTATATGGATGACAAGTTTGACAAACGTTTAGCCACCGTTGATGCTCCAGAGAAATGTTTGGAGGGCAAGATTGACTCCCTTTCCGTACAGTTGGGCCTTTTCTGTGAGGTTTCGCTGAAGGTCACAGAGAGAATTACTACCCTGGAGACCACACTGCAAACCCTGCCGCCAGCTGTTCAGGGGCGGACCATCTCATCTCAGCTCTTGAGGTACAGACTTGGCACCTGGCTGGGTGCTTGAATGATCAGGAGGGGCGCTCCCAGCGTAATAACGTCTGCATTATGGGGCTCACTAAGAATCCGGACTTGCTGTTAGCTTTCCTGAAGACCTGACTCCAGGAAGTGGTGGCTCTCAAGGGTCACTCCAATTTCTATGCATCGGAGCATGTGACCGGGGTGCCAGAGCAGGATCATCACCCTGGCACCCCTCCGCCTCCCATAGTAGCCCACCTCTTGCCTTTCCGGGACGAAGATCATCTCCTGCAACAGGCCAGTGCGCATGTCTCATTTGTGATGGACAATGCCAAGGTGTCTCTGTACCCAGAATTCACCCTCCAGGTTCAAATACAGAGAGCATCATTCATAGTGGTGAAGCAGCTGCGCGACTTGGGACTGCTTTATTCCTTGCTTTTCGTTGCTTGCCTGCTGATCCAGTCTGAGGACAAAGTGCAGTTCTTCACTGATCCGTCTGCACCTTGGGACTGGGTTGGAACTCTTTGACAAGATCACGGTGCAAACCGAGATGCCTGAACTGTACCACTCTCTGCTTCCCAATCAATAGCTTGATACACCCTTCCAAGACACAGGTGGCACTGGAGCAGTTGAAGGCAGGTGAGACTACTGCCTCTGGAGACTGGTGGGGACTACTTGCGCCACCCATTTCCGGAATGCCGTTCCTCTGCTTCGAATTCGGAGGACTCCACTACTCCTGGTCTTGAAAACATTTTGCCTCTGGGGTCCTTGGACAATTTTGTTTGAAGTGCCCTCTTGGGCATTCCATGGTTGTTTTTCCTTGTTTATCTACAGTACTATGAATGGGGTTGGTTGTATGGCTGATTGCTTATTTTGATTTCTTTACTCATGTCTGGGTGACCTGGAGGGGTCCAGGCGGGGGTGGCTTGCGGGAAAAGTCATATTGAACTGTTGTATTTCTTGACTGCTGGTCCTCCACCTCTTGCTGGTGGCTCCATCCCCACGTATAATTTTCCGTTATGAATCTAGTTGGCCTTTTTTGCCTTTAGTTGGCTCCTAGCTGGGGTCTGTGTAGTGTGCTGTTTGGACAGGATGGTTGTATGTCTCAGTCCTTGGGTGGTTTTGGGGATTTGTTGGCATTATGTATTGTGTTTTGTTATATAGTTTCTTGCTTGCTGGCGATTGAATATATGTGGTGGTGGCATTGTGTCTGATACAGTGGGGCCCTCTTGGTTTTTTGAGGAACGGCTGCTGGTGAGGTCCCTGAGTATTCCTTCTTCTTCTTGGCATGCTATCCATGGCTACAAAATTAAGTTGCTTACTTTGAATGTGCGGAGCCTCTATTCCCTCTCTAAGCATTATAATGTGCTGTCCTATTTGAAGTGGTTGGGGTGCATGTTGCATTCCTCTAGGAGACCCACCTTACAAAGGTTGAGGGCTGCACCCCTAAGAGGCGTTGGCAGGGCCAACTCTATGATACTTCTTACTCTGCCTTTTCATAGTACACTCTCATTTGGATCAGGCCCAGGGTCTCCTTCAATTTGCCCAGGGTGGGTACAGACCGAGGGAGGATATGTCCTGGAGTTGGAGAGCCTGAATGACAGGAATATAACCCTCTTAAATATCTACGCACTAAGCGTGGATCAGTCATCATTCCTTACTGACTTGGCACACTCATTATCAATCATTGTCCCCTACTGGAGAGTGTGAGTGCTACTTTAACTGTGTGGAGGATTTAAGTGTGGATAGGTGTCACCATCCCCTCTGTGATTCGATCGCGGGCAGGCTGTCTGCAGCTGCTCGCTTGTAGGCTGGTCAGTGGGATTTGATAGACTCCTGCTCTCCTGGCCTGCATGATCTTGAGGTTTGGCTTGATAGGCTTTATTTGCGCAGGGAGTCCCATGGCAGGGTAGTGGGACTGTAGTATTTAGCAAAAACATACTCTGATCATGCTCCCGTTCTGGGCATGTTTCAATGGTCTTCACCTAGCCCTAGTGTTCCAACCGGGCGCTTTGATCCGGCACTTTTGGGTGACCCCGACTTCCGGACCTCATTGGGGGAGCACATCTCACAGTACTGGCATGATAATGCTGGTTCAGCCTTGTCAGTAGGGGTGGAGTGGGAGGCCATGAGGGTGGTGATTCTGGGATATTGTATTTCCAATAGAGTGGGAGTTCGTACTCAGCTACTTTCAGATATTCAACGTCAGGAGGCGGTATTAGATGGTCTTTATAGTGGACTGGAGGAGACTCTGGATGTGAGGGGGGCCTGCTGGAGGAGAAGGAGATGCTGTTTCAACTGGTCGAGCGCCTTCATCGCTTTGGTTATAAGGCGTATGTGACTAGAACCCACGGGGAACGAAATACATCAGGTAGAATGCTTGCTAAGCTTCTGCAGGATGTTGGGGTGGTCACAATAAACCTCACCTGCGCGATCCCTCATGTCAAGATGTCTTTACATAGGAGGAGGTCAATGAGGTGTTCCTTCAGCACTATCGTGATCTGTACTCCTTCGGGGGTGGCGTATAGTGAGGTGGAAATGCTTCATACCATCTCCCTCCTGAGACACTGGTCATCTCTGTGGATATTAGGAAGGCATTTGACTCGCTCCATTGGGAGTTTCTCTATGCTACCCTATTTGGCATATACCTGGGCTTACCCTTTGACAGTTGGCTGAAGCTTCTCTACACTAACCCCTTAGCAAGGATCTGTACTAGTACCTTGATCTCAGAAGCCTTTGGGGTGGAACGAGGCACTCAGCCCAGTTGCCCCGTCACCTCTGTTGTTTGCGTTGGCCATGGAACTGTTTGCTCACAATATCCACTGGGGCCTATACTAACAAGGCCTAAGCCTTGCAGTCTAATTGCACATACCTCTCTCTGTACATAGATGATATGTTATTATATCTGAGAGGGAAGGATACTGACCCCAGGTAGTAGGTGGCGGCATTGTTGGTGTTTGGGTTTCACACGGGACTAGAAGTCGATTGGGATAAATCATGTTTTTATCCTTTGAGGGGTGATGTGGCTGAGCGCAGTCCTATTCCCACGGCACCAATGTTGCAATGGGAGCAACAGGTTCGGTATCTTGGTGTGGCTGTTTACCACTCCCAGACTTTGTTGTATGAGGGGAACTTCGGACAGGGGGTTGCTGGGCTTTGATGCTCTCTTGCCTTCTGGACTACATTGCCTTTATCGGTGAGTGGCTGGGTGTCTGTGTTAGAAATGATCATATTGCCCCATCTCCTTTATTTGTTTAGGGCCCTCCTCCTGGAGCTGCCTCAAAAATTATTCCGGGAGCTAGATGGTTTGTTAATGTCGCTCTCTTGAGTCACCTCACATCGCCATGTTGCCCTTTGTAAATTGCATCTGCATGTGGCCGAAGGGTGCCTAGTAGCACACTATCTGAAATTATATTATTTGACAGTGCAACTCCAGTGGGTGGCTTGCTGGCAGTCCTTTCTGTGGTATGGTGTGGAAACTAGAGAGTATTGCTGTCCCTCCAAATATTTCCTATTGGGTATCCTGCTGAAACTGCCATCTGCAGCTAGTGTACGGACCATGAACATCCTGATTAGGACTGTGCACTTTGTCTGGGTTTGGGACTTGTGGTGGATCTGGATGCCAACACCGTACATGCGAGTACTCCCTCTTTTGGTGTGCCCTGGCTCACAAAAAATGCCACTGGTGGGGCTCTGGTATTGCGGAACCTCCAGAGCATGGATGTTTATATCATGTCTTCTTTCTTACGGGAAAGACTAAAGCAATCACATTACTTTATAGCGCTTTGTTGGAGGGGGCACAGGCGGCTCTCACGACCCTTTAGTTGAATTGAGAGGAGCACCTGGGGATACCTATAACTGACTCATCCTGCTGGAAGGACCTAGAGTCTAGTTCTAAAGTGTCTAGAAATGCACGGTTCAAACTCATTTAATTATTTTATCTTCATTTGGCCTATTTGATCTCACCTGCGCATTCACAATATGTTTCCGCCTGCAACCTTGGAGTGTCCCCAGTGTGCTGTCGAAGATGGAGATTTTTTGCACAATGTCTGATCTTTCCCGCTCTAACTGCCTTACTGGATGACAGTACTCCAGGTGGTTCGAGGGGCCATGGTTAAAGACTTTCCTCTGGGCCCCCAACTGTGCTTGCTAGGCCTCCATGAATGAACGCAGGCTAGGAAGGCTACTGATAGGTTATTAGATCTGGCTTTGATCCCTGTCCACAGGCAACTGACTGTGAGTTGGAAGCCCGTCTGGGGTCCTAATGTATACCATTGGTGGCTAGTGTTGGCAAAGTGGGAAGACTGCTCAGGGAGGTGATTTAAAGAGAGGAGACTCGGGGGATAAGAAAGGTAATGAATTTGCCTGCATGGGATGGTATCTTGTAAGTGTGTCCACGAGTAGATCATGAGGGGTGTGTGATTTTAGACACCAGTGGATCCTCTCCTGCCCCAAAGGCTGGCATGACTGGCCCAACCCCGGGAGGGTCCCCTTAGCATCCTCTGGTTTTATCAGCCTTCTCACTTTGTTTGTTCCACCTGATATGGGTAGGGGATCCAGGGAGAAGTGCTTGGCTGGTCTATTCAGAAAGAGAGGTGACAATGCATGGCTCCTGTAATGAGAGAATTCCTATTGCAGTACCTTTCTTCTGATGGGCATGGTGAGGCTGTTGTTGCCACTAATTGTACCTCTATTATGTGAACAGAATCCTACTGTCCTGCTCTACCTTATGTCTGCCGGCTATTATGGTATTGTATAACTTGGTGTGTTGTGTTGTTTTGAAAACTTCAATAACAAATAAATTTTTTTTTAAGTATGCACATTGTATTTGTAACAATAAAATCAGCATATTTCTTATAAAGAGCAGATTCGTCTCCTGTTTTGCATAACTGATAACATTAACACTCATAAAACCAATAAAACACTGTTAAATCCCAATTAATTTTTCAAACAATAAGCAATGAAAACGTACAGTATTCTCCAACAAGAGCAATGCAAGGTAATTAATCTCAACTTATCCAGAGTGCACACATGTAGCACTCAAATTAAATTGCATGTTTATTCAAAGTGGACTTTGAAAAGTCAGGTTTACCCATTTAATGAACTACGCTATCACCCTTCCAATTCTTATTTTTTACACTTCCATTTAAATTTCAGCTACCTAAGACAAATGTCTCCAACAAATTCATGTATGAAGCTGAAAACGATGTTTTGAAGAGAAATCTCTAGAAAAACAATTCTGTTCACAAGAAAGCCCATGCCCAAGGATTGGGAGAGGTCAAAACATTATTGACTAACTTTTTTCCCTACCAAAGTCCCACCTAACATCATTATACCTCTATAATTAGTTTTTGCTACTGATGTGTTCTGTAATTTACAGGTGGCTCTAAAAGAGTATTAAAGGTGTAAATGAATATCTTCTCTGCGAGAATGTGCTGATAATGGACAAAGAAGAAATTACACTGGAAAATGAATTAAAATATGGTCATTGCAATCCTCTGTAACTTGAGAAGAAACACTAGGGTGCAGATTTACTAACATTTTGCACCAGATTTGCGTCACAAAAGTGACACAAACTGGTGCAAAATGTTTGCTTGGTATATTTGGTATATATTTCCCAGCACAAAACTTGTTTTGAACTCAAAAGTCGCTTCGAATTCCATGGATGGTAAATGGGTGGCACATGGGCATTCCCATGCAATCATTCATGGGTTTTGATGCAAAGTCCTTTTGACTAACAATGGTGGACGGGTTTCTGCACCAAAAATATCCAGTTTTTGAAAGTGGCATGTAGGAAGCTGGCTCTGTGTATATTATTCCAAAGTGAGGTATAGGGCCAGATGTACGACCATTCCAAATTGAGACTCGCAATTTGTGCTCAATTGCGAGTCGCAAATTGCGAGTCACAATTTGGAATGTACAACAGTGTCAGAGACAATGATTGTGATTCCCAATGGGGTTGGGAAATGCGAGGCTCATGAATATAAATGAGCCACTTGAAATTTCCGACCCCAATGGGAATGGCTGGCCCTTCCAGGGATTGTGGCCTAATGGGTTTAGCAGACTGGGACTGCTTGTCAATAAAGCAGTTTAAAAAAAAAAATTATAATTCCTAAAAGAAAAACAGGATGCATTTTAAAAAACAAAATGAAACGTTTTTGTTTCATTTTTTAAGGGCACAGAGTGGTCCCTGGGACAACTGCCGGCCCTTAAAAAATATTTTTAGAGCTAGTCACAAAGGGAAAGGGGTCCCCTGGGGACCCCTTCCCATTTGCGACTCCATTTCCACCCTCTTGAAGAGGACGGTAAATTGCAAGTGTTTTGCAATTGCGGTCGCAAAACATTCATACATGGCAATCGAGTCGCTATTAGGAAGGGAATGCCCCTTGCTAATAGTGAGTCGCAAAACACTATTGTGCGAGTCGCAAAATAGTGTTTGTACATGGTCATGTAGGTTTTTGCGTGCACAGACGGGTCGCTAACCCGTTTACGCACACAAAAACTGGTCGTACATCTGGCCCTTAGTGTGCACAAATTCCAGTGGATCCCCAGAGGTCTAGCAGAGGTTAAAGTAGATAATACCTTACTCTCTTTTGTGGTAGTGTGGTTGAGCAGTCAGGCTTATCAGAGGGTAGTGTTAAGCATTCGTTGTACACACTCAGGTATGAAAAAATGTCACACACTCAAAAACTGAATCCAGACCAATTGTTTGTTTAAAAAGTTGATACTTTGTTATTTTTATTACTAGAACCAAGATTTACTCAGTAGCAGGTACGTGATACTGTCAATACAATGATATTTTTCAAGATACAGTGTGTATCAGTTTTGTAGAAGCATACAAATTACTTTGCAGTAGAAGAAATGGCTTGTAGGTACTTTAGAGTACTTGAAGTTACTTTATATTTCAGTTACTTTGTACTTACTTTTCAAGTTTAGAGTGAAATAATGTAATAACACAGTCGCAGGGCCCGATTCACAGAACAAACTTAAGACAAAATCCTAAACTTACTACCATTTTGGTATTCACAGAATGCACTTACTACTTCTGGTATTCAAAGAATGCCCTTACTACCTCTGGCATTCACAGAATGAACTTACTACT
Source organism: Triturus cristatus (assembly GCF_964204655.1). Lineage (NCBI taxonomy): Eukaryota > Metazoa > Chordata > Amphibia > Caudata > Salamandridae > Triturus > Triturus cristatus. The sequence continues at coordinate 656,850,949 of NC_140594.1, forward strand.
TTTGCTATTCACAGAATGGATTTACGACTACTAACTTTACGTCCGCACTTTACGTCCGCACTCAGGCCGGAATTTCCGCCTCCGAAGCGGAAGTCCGCACCCGGAGCGGAAAGTCCGCTCTCGGGCCGGAAGTTCCGCTTACGGGCTGGAAGTTCCGCTTACGGGCCGGAAAGTCCGCTTACGTGCCGGAAAGTCCGCTCTCGGGCCGGGAGGTCAGATTTGGGGCCAGACTACATTAACTGTGGCCATTCATCATTTGAGCCAAGGGTAAACACCTGTCCAAGTCCCTACCATCCCCCACCATGCATCAGCTGACACACTCCTGCCAATCCCAGCCAACAGCTCCAGTTTGCCATGATGTTGCTAGTGTCTACCATCCCCCACCATGATCCAGCTGAAGCCAATTAACACTAATTGACCAGCAGCAAAAAACATTTAAAAGCAGCACACAGTGAATGGACAGGTTTTGCCACAGAGAGTTTGTATTTGCAAGCTGACACTGAGAACAATGGAGCTACTGAAAAGGAAGAGGAATTTCACAGCGGAGGAGACCACCATGCTTGCGGAGTTCATAGTGAGGCACCACAAACGCCTCTATGGACTCCCACCCTACTGCACCAGTGGGACACAGAAGGCAGCCCTGTGGCAGCAATTATCCACTGCAGTCACAGCATTGGGGGAGGAGAGACGCACAGTCCAGGACATCAAAAAAAAAGTGGCAGGATGAGAGGCAGAGGGTGAAGGAGAAATACTCCCGAATTGAATTACATCGGATCCTCCCTGCTGCATATTCTGGACCCCGCATCCGCCTCACCCCACTGGAGGAGGATATCCTGACCACGATACACCCCATGGGCTGCCTGTTAGTGACGTCCGCTACGTGGTACCAGGTAAGTGGGATGAAAAGAAAAAGTGCATGAAAAGATTGTCTGTGTTGCACTGTCATTGTGAATAAGGAAGTAGTCCAAAGTGTATATAAAAATTATAGTCAGTCAGAGACTCATGTGTCACCCTCTGTATGTAGCACCACAAGTCCCACAATCCTTAGCGATGGAAATGGCAAATCCCTCCCCCACTTTAGAAAACATGGGCACTGTACTGTTGCAGTAATACACCAACCTGCTAAGTAGCAATTGACTAATATCAGCAGAGATGAGCCAGTAACAATGCGACACGCAATCCAACGCTTGTGCAACCGCGGATGCATCACATTTACAATGCGGTGCACTGTGGTGCAGGGATAAACAGATGTGTGTCGCAACTGATGGCATTAGGGGGGTGCTTTGCTGGAGTAGTGTCGCAAGTGTGACGCAAATCCAACAATGTCCATGGACCGCCTACACCTAACGTTCTGTGCCACTCATTACATGTGCCTCAAGCAGGCGTAAGTTTGCATAACACCACCCTATGAAAAGTGACTCTGTGAAATCTCGTCGATTACACTGCATCACATGTACGAGGCATAACCAAAGAAACGCACACCCTGCCTACATCACAGCTGATGCATGTTTAATGTTGCGCAGGACTGCACAACGTGACGCATCCCCATAGATGCATTACGTTGTGAATAAGTCTAAATGTGTCACCTGTATTACCCCACCGCTGTGTCACAGAAGTGACGCAACTGCGGTGTAAATGTATTACAAGGGGCATGTAAACCTGCCACAAAATATCCAAGAAGTAAATCACCCTGTGCCAGCTTAAAGCTCAAAGCAGAAGGTGAGAGAATCATCAGATCAAAATAGTCATACACCTATTCTGTTGTACATTTCCCACCCTGCCACGCCATTACATCCCCAATGCACCACTGCTCCTACCTGCCCAGTCTGCGGCAGTTCTGCACAACACTGTTAGCATGCAGAAGAAATGGGGAAATCACAGAAAAGTCCCACAAGCACATTTCCCATTTGTTTACTTTTCTCTCTTCTCACCCATTGACACATTCAGCCAGAGCACAGACAACTGCCGTAGCAGAGGTCCCTGCATCTACTGGGAGGAATCGCCACCGTACAGAGATAGACATACCACCCTCACCGACTGGTAAGTCAAAGTGGCCAGGAGATGGTCAAAAAGCATAAATTGTCAGGAGTGACAGAGGGACATATAGTGCCCACATATGAAAGTCAACCAGAGATGAAAAAATAGCTGCATTACTATTGGAGTTGTCAATGGACATCCACCTTTAGCAAATTATAATTGCGAACAGCGAAAGACAAAATATTAAATGTCTTGGCTCATCAAACCTTCGTAATTGTGGAACATGACATGTTTTCCAGCAACAACCCCAGACCTGGGAATCCAATCCTGTTATTGAGTGCCACAACTAGCCAAAAGGGTGTCCCCACTATGTTGTAATGGTGTCTGTAGAGCTAATCAATAAATCTAATTTGCAGAAATATGGCAATGATGAACAAGAAGTGAGATACCAGGGTCAGTAGTATTGACAATGCATACACTGTCCAACTTTGAATGTTTCCAAGTCCCAGTCCACACAGCTGGTCATGTACCACTTACATTGGCTGGCTTTTGTGTTGTCCATCAACAAAACACGATAGTGGACCTCACATCATGATCCGTAGACATGTCATTGTGATGTAGGGTGCATCCAGGTAGTGGGCCCATTCGAAGTTATGTGGGAGCAATCATGATATTAAGTATAACACACTTCAGCAACGCTGGTGCCCACAACTGCTTGTGCTCATCCTTTGTGCCAGAAATCTAGTGCATCACATGTGGCGGCAGAAATGTAAAGTAGCAAAACACACTTATCATTGTAGGAACAATGAGGTCCTCCCATAATCTAAGACACACACTGACTTCTGCTAAAGGTTGGCTGTGACATCTGTTCAGGGCCCACACACTGTTCTGGTGCTGGGCCAAGGGAAGTAAACCCAAGAATAAATCAGGCTGAATGCTCATTAAATGTGCCTTTCACCTCCACCGTATGTTGTATGTGTTGTACAACACTGTTGTCCTGCATCACAAAATGCTCACATATGGCATTTGAACCCATGCAAGATCAGACCCTGGTGGCTAATGAAAGAATGACACAAAATGTATGCCAAGTGAGTGCAGAATGGACATACAATAGTACCATGAGTCATATGAAGTGACCAGAACACAACCGGCTTGCAATTCACTGATCGGAAACACCATGATGAAAATAGCATGGCTGAGGCCAACACTGATGCCACCTTTGAGATGGATGTAGGGGCTGCTAAGGTGAATCTTCATGCAGTTACACCTGCAAAATGACTTGGCTGAAGAGCAACACTCTAATCCAGTGCAGGTGGAAGGCATCAAAGCTTCTCAGTCTATCCGCAATGTGTGAGCATAACCAAATGTTACATTCTGCTTGCCTCCTCTCCTACCGTATTCACATGTATAGGTGAGTGTTTGACATATGAGGTTTGGAATTCTGCTGTACAAGACACCAATCCTCGTCAGCTAAGTAGTACCATGATATTAGAAATAGAGTATGCAAAGAGAGGACACTCAAAGGATGGACATCAGACATCTGTGTTCTCTCATTCAAAAATGAGCTGTGTGACTACATGCGTGGGGAAGCACAAATTAGCAACATCATGTCCCTGACTATTGCACATCTCACACATGAACCCCTTTCTGACTTGTCTTAATTGCAAAGGTGAAAGCAGTGTAATGCGGAGGATTCCGGATAATTTATCCCTTCCTATCAGTAACCTTCTCATACAAGTGTGTCTGTTGATGTGTCATCTTATTGATGTCAGTGCTGTGTGGAGGAAAAGGCTGGCAACTGCTGCATGTGAGCAGGTGCCCACATGTACAGTTCAGGAGCTAAACATGCTGCACATTGTTCTGGATTACCCACACATGGTCATTGAGAATGACATGTTGGCTCAGAGCTACCATCTGTGGTTGAAAAATATAGACCTGAATGTCTCATCACAGCTGCTGACAGGATGACACAACAGCAGCGGACACCATCCCGGGGACTGCATGACATCCTGGCTGCAGCAGTGAAACCCTCAGGCACCTGTCCTTCAGGTAATTCTAGCATGAGGTGTGTCTGCTGATGTAACATCTTATTGATGTCAGTGCCGTGTGGAGGAAACGGCTGGCAACTGCTGCATGTGAGCAGGTGCCCACATGTAAAGTTCAGGAGCTAAACATGCTGCACATTGTTCTGGATTACCCACAATTGGTCATTGAAAATGACATGTTGGCTCAGAGCTACCATCTGTTGTTAAAAAATATAGACCTGTATGTCTTATCACAGCTGCTGATAGGATGACACCACAGCAGCGGGCACCATCCCGGGGACTGCATGACAGCCTGGCTGCAGCAGTGAAAACATCGCGCACCTGTCCTTCAGGTAATTCTGGCATGAGGTGTGTCACTAGCTTAGACTCCGAAGCCATGACAGAGAACCAGATTCCCCTCTTCATGTAATCAGCAGTTGTTGTTTACAAAGTGAAATACAAATCAGGAGTGTCATGTGCCTGTCTTGTCAATTAGTGATGCAGATCATTGAGAATGTTGTCACTTCCCTCTACAGCTGCTGGATCAGGGACAGCTATGTCTACAAAAGTTGTGAGGAGACAGGTCCAGCAGGTGACACTAGGGGGGAGCACCAAGGGACAGAAAGTTGTGGCTGGAGCTGGTGAATTAGCTTGTATCATGTACATCTCAGTGTAACACCTCAGTGCTATGGTGTGAGCTGTCATTTGTGGTGGTACCCTACGCAGGTCACATGATCCTCATCTGTTGATGCACAGTACAGTTAATACAAACCATTGTGTTGCACCACATGTTATACCAGGTCAATCCCTAATACGGTTGCAACCTCTGTTCCAGGGGATGCTGAGGACGAGGATGACAGGCCTATGACCAGTGCGGGCTTTCGGGGAATCAGAGAGGAGAATCCCCTGATTCTCAAAGCAGTGATGTCGAAAGCAAGTACTGCTCAAGAGGAGGAGGAGGATGAATTTCCTGAGGACGTCGACTTGGTGGATGATGAGGACAACATGTCTGATGACGATACAGATGCCAATGTGAGCTTTCGTGCCAGATTGGCAAAATCGGTCAGGGCATCACATCCTCTGCCAAGCAACGTTCGTCAGCCTCCTCCCAAGCAAAGCATGGCCTGTCCCCAGCATCGACCAAACCAGCCACAGCTCCCACGCATCACAACACAGACATCACTCCCTCACAGCCCTCACGTCCAGGACCAACATGGTGGTTCCCCTACCCGCTCTTCCCTAGACCGTGTATCCCTGCCATCCTCTCCACCATCTGGGGGAAGTACCAGCCCTGTTGTGGTGCCAGTATCCCCTGGGCACCATTCTCCTGCCCAAAGGCTCCCACCTGCCACCCCCTCCCCTGCTGTTGGACCTGCACGTCCCATCCATGGCATACAGCTGCAGAGAGGGTCTGCACCTGGCTATGATGGCCAGTGGGAGCAGGACTTCTACCAACAGCAGACAGATGTGAGGCAGGACATTTGTGCCATAGGGGCTACCCTGTCCGACATGTCGGAGTCCCTGCAGGACATGGTCCACTTCCCTCAGGTGGTGGACAGGCTGAGCCAAGTTTTGGATAGGATAGCTAGGACTTGGCAGGACATGTCCCGAAATATGCGAGACATGATATCCATCTAAAGGGAAGAGGGTGCAAGACACCATGCCTTGGCCATGAAGATGATGGAGGGCATATTGAAAGTGATCCAAAGTCTCCCTTCACGGTCAACGCAGGGAGGGGAGCCATCATATCTGCCCACAGGACAGCACATCCCCACACCTGTACCAACTGCACAGCAACAGAGCAAAGGGAGACATCCACACCAGCGGGCTGAACTGGCACTCCCACCACCAACCCCTGTACAGGCACTCCCGCCACCTGCACAACCACCCCCAACCCCTGTACAGGCACTGCCACCACCTGCACAACCACCACCAACCCCTGTACAGGCACTGCCACCACCTGCACAACCACCTCCAACCCCTGTACAGGCACTGCCACCACCTGCACAACCACCGCCAACCCCTGTACAGGCACTGCCACCACCTGCACAACCACCACCAACCCCTGTACAGGCACTGCCACCACCTGCACAACCACCAATAACCCCTGTACAGGCACTGCCACCACCTGCCCAACCACCACCAACCCCTGTACAGGCACTCCCACCACATGCACAACCTGCCCTTGTCCAGGCACAATCATCAAGTGTGCATACACCATCTGCCCCAGCACATGTAGATGTCCATGGACAGTCCCAAGGACAATACCCACCTCCACGTAGGCGACGAGCCAGGCCTGAGCACTCCGAGCGGTCACCCCCCCCAAATTGCGATGTCGCAAGCACGATCGCCAGTGACAGGAACCCAAGACAATGTAACCACGTGAATGTGTGTTGAACAAATAAAGACCTACAAAAAAAAGATTCTGTTGTGTATCATGTCCTGTGTAACGATGTAGGTGGCCTTGAGATGTGAGAAGGTATGTGTGTGTGACACAGTTACAAGTGTAACCCATCATTGCAACAAGCCATTATGTGCATAGCAGATGACTTGCCAAATATGTGTCCATATTCTGAACCAGACATTCAAAATGAAGTCAAACAAGTTGAAGTAATTAGAATTCCTCATTGAAATTTATGAAGGTACAAAAGAACAACCGTCCGTTTGGAAGGGAGAAAGGAAAACAAATGATGATCTTGATGCAGAGGGAGAAGGGAACCTGGATTGGGGTGGGGCAAAAAAAATATAACACGTCAGGGAGTGTCAGGGAAAACAGTCTATTTACAAGGGGAAATGGAAATAATAGTTCACGTCAACGTGTCCGTCAAAAGTCAAGTGTCCTTCTGGTCATCCTCTAGGACCACAAGTCCAGATCCCCTGAGTCCGATGCAGGCACACGTCTGGTGGGTGCAGGAACAGGCAACACTTGTGTTCGTGGCCCACCAGGAGTATGGGGGGAAACAGTGTGGGGCAATGGACAGGGGGAGACATCGACGGTGGTATGGGAAGGGATTTGTGAAACAACAGACGACATGGCTGTGGTCATAGAATTGATGCTGGTGGTGAGGGTGGCCAGAGATCGGAGAATGTCCTCTCCCATCATGCGTACCTCAATACACACTTGTAGCATGATGCGAGCGGACATGTCTGGCTGACCCTCACACATCCACATCAAGTCCACTGGCACAGCCACAGGAGGAACAACACCGGGAGGGGCCTGGGGGGGACAGGAGGGATGTGGTGCCTGAGGTCCGGAGCCAATGATGTTGTCGAGCTGGCGGCTACAATGAGGGGGACTGGTTGCAGGGGATGCAGCTGGAGCCCCCGATGGAATGGGGGACTCTAGAGGTAGGGAGGGGCTGATGGCAGGCACAGATTGTGTGTTGGCCTGCCCCGAGGACAACTCTTCAGGGCTCACAGGTGAAGAGTCTTGGGGAGAGTAGCTCTCCACCACATCATGGGCCGAGGTGTCATGTTCACCCCCCAGCCTCCACCCGGGATGTAGCACCAGCATCAGGGTGTCCCTTGTCAGTCCGGGTGGGCGCAATCCCCTTGCCTCTTGATGTTGAGGGTCCCTCCTCCTCCTCCTCTTCCTCGCTGGTGTAAAGAGGGTGTAGCCGCCGCCGCACTGGTGGCCTCGCGCTCCGGACCTGGTCCTGCTGCCCTTCCGTTTCGCCAGCTGTGCCTGCTGAAATGTAAGCAAAATCCTAATGTTATGGTTGTGTCATGCAGGACGAGACACATACATAGAGGAGCCAAGGTCAGACTTATTTTCCTCTGATCACACTCTATAGTTGTCAGTGTCTATGAGCTCACATTACGTGTATGTTCACTGTCATTTACTGGATTGAGTCTGACATGGCCATCTCACGTGGATGTTTGTGGCTTACACAACTGTATTGGCCAACCCTCAAACTGGCATTCTGGTGATCTGTGTGTCCTGCCACTGCTACAAGTGCAGGTTCCAAAAGCAGTCCACCAATGGAGAACATGAAGTGTCCTGATTTCTTGGATTTTGGCCATTTATAGGGAGTCGCAGCTATTTAACGTCTGGACAAGTGTCATCTGCTTAGTAGCATTGTATGGGACAAGGCAAGTGGCGAATGTGGGTCACACATCTACAGAGGCTCTGGGCTATTTCTGTAGCTACATTGTGAGTCTAGCCTTTTGCTGTCCCCACACATGATCTGACAATCCAGTGGCACGTATTGGCTTTGGTGACTGATCTGGTAATGCAGTACACCGCTGAACAGTGGGCGATTGTTGTGACAGCTACCTCTACATGTGAAATGTCAAACAGGCCACTGAGGGTGAGGCGTCTGTTAGTGGACACACCTTGCAAATTTAGAAGCGCTTAAGAGTGATGCGAGGATCTCAAAGTCTGTCTTTACTCCATGGCACATGATGATTTGTCACAATTGGAACCCAAACTCTACAAATGCAATGCAAGTCATAGCATCCAATACCCTTTGGCCTGCCATGCGCACACTGGACAATGTCTGTACCATTGCTCATCCATTGCACACATGATTTCCTAGTGCCAATTGTAGTGGTGCGGGAAGAGCAGATTTCAGTATAAATGCACAATTGTGGTTCATTTAGCCAGTTGTCATGACGAAACTACAACTCCCAAAATGCACTCTGCCCTGTACAGTCCATATGCCACAGTGTGCCTTTTTAAGCTTGGTGACTGCTGCATGGACACGGAATCTGTGAATGGAGGCATCGGACACACAATGGTACAGCACTGTTTCACTCACATCATACTCCCAGACACATTTAGCATATGATGCACTTACCATGTCCCTGCTGCTCATGCTCCTCCAGCTGAGCATGGAGGGTCGGCCAAGCTGCTCGCAGGACCCTCCTGTACAGTGGGGAGAGGCGAGGATGATGCACATGGTGCTGGGAAGACTGGCCCACCAGATCCTCAGCCTTGTGCCGGGACCACCGTTTAAGGTCCTCCCAGCGCTTGCGGCATGCCCTCGCACTCCTGGTGTGGACTCCCACTGCACTGCAGTGCTCACCGATGTTGGCCCACAGCCTGGCCCGGGCTGCATTGCTCAGCTGGTGTTCAGGGTCCCCATATAGCTGAGGATATTTGGCCAGCACCCCGTCAGCCAAGATGTCTAACTCACTTTCAGTGAAAGGGGGTGCCTTCTCTTCGTAACCCTCAGCCATTATGGGAAAAAAAGGATGATGAGAGCAGCAGGATGTCAGAGGATCTGATCTCTGATGGAGGATGACTCAGAATTAACACAAAATGGCTGCCAACTATTTCCTGTGATATATTTCCTGCCTCCCACTTCCTGTAAAACATTTCCTGTATGAAATAATGTGTTCCGGGTCATTTTCGGTGTTTACGGCCGGTAGCGCAGTTTCCGGTTCCGGAGCGGAGGGTCCGCACACGCGCATTACGCTCTGTAATCGGGACCCCTACGCTGAACCTAATTATACACCACCTCAGCGTAACTCAAACTATTCTGACAACACGTCTGATGACGACACATCTACCACCAGTGGCTCAAGCGGTGGTAGTTTTAAGAATAGACAAAGAGGCAGAGGAAGGGGTAGGTACCAACATTATCAACAACATTGGCCTACCTTTCCCAATCAGGGTGGAAACTTCCCCAACCAATACCACCAACCCCAACAATTTCCTATGATGGGTTGGAATCCAGCTTTTATGCCAATTCCCCCTTACACTCCCAACATGTATCGCCCCCCTTTTTTAGAGAGGGGCCGAAGGGGCCGGGGAAAGAGAAGAAGCCAGATACACTGGGGACCAGACGAAGAAATGGGAATCAATACGAGGAGCAAATCAGGAGCACAGCAAGCAGGGCCGAGCAACCAGAGACCTTAGTGACCAACCTGTCTTCCCTTGTACTCTCAGACACTGAGCAACAAGTCTTAGAGAAGGGACTTGGTTTTGTACCTACAGCTCGCCTTGATCGCTTCCGCCTACACTGTGAACTAGCCGATTTTTTTAGAAAACTTAAACTAAAACATTTTTTTGAACAACAACAATCTGTTAGTCCTTCCACATCAGAAAGTGACACAGGACTACGATTAAAATCCACTTTTACACCCCCGCCCCACACTGTCCCAGCAGAACTCATTGCCTTCGAGCAGGCAGTGTTCAATGACATCGAGGCATATGAGGACACCGGCGCTTTTAAGAACATGAGTGCCCCCGAGTTCCTGGCACTGCAAACCCTTCAGTCAAATTCTTCTATTGTCATAAAACCAGCTGACAAGGGTGGAGGCCTTGTAATCAAGGATGCCTTGGCTTATGATGCAGAATGCAGACGCCTCCTTGCTGACAGGGTCAGCTACACTCCGCTAACCACTGATCCATCACTCACACTGAGAGCGACGATCCTGGATCTAGTGGAAGAAGCCGAATCCAATGGATACATAAGCAGACATGAGGCCGACTTTCTTACTAAGAGTGAGGGCATTTTTCCCTATTTCTATACGCTACCAAAAACCCATAAAAACAAGATCCCACCGCCTGGTCGCCCAATTGTCTCAGGCATTGGATCTTTGTTAGAGCCTCTTTCCATCTACTGTGACTTTTTCTTAAAACCCTTGATCCAGGCTACCCCAACCTACCTAAAAGATACCAAAAGTTTGCTGATACTTTTACAAGACATAACTCTGACAGATGATCCGACCTTCCTGGTTTCTTTAGACATAGAAAGTCTATATACCAGCATACCCCAGGAAGATACCATCAGGGTTATCAGTGAAACTTTGGAAGGTACCCCCTGGGATTTCCAGACATCAAAACAGTTCATTGTAGACTGCGCCACCCTTGCTTTGGAAAATAATTTTTTCGAATACAAGGCGACCCTTTTTCTCCAATCCACCGGTACTTCGATGGGGAGTACCTTTGCCCCTAGTGTGGCAGGTCTTTATGTTCACGATTTTGAACGGAAACACATCTTGACTACGAACAATCCTTTTTCGTCTTATATATCTTTTTGGAAAAGATATATTGACGACATCTTGATGATCTGGAAAGGTCCTGAAAATCAACTTGTGAACTTTTTTGACTGGATCAACACCTGCGATCCTAGCCTGAAGTTCACCAACACTTATGATCAGAATGAATTGATATTTCTTGACTTGGTCATTACCAAATGGGAAGGGAAATTGCAAACTAAAACCCATTATAAACCCACTGCGAAAAATAATCTCTTAGCTTTTTCTAGTTTCCACCCGCGACCCCTGAGAGAAAATCTCCCCTTCGGTCAATTTTTGCGTATCAGACGCAACTGCAGTCGCGTGGAAGACTATTGTTCTCAATCCAATAGTCTACACTCAAAACTGAAGAGACGAGGATATCCAGACAAAATTCTGAATCGCAGTTACAAGAGGGCAAGAAACCAACATAGACAAGCCCTCCTTGAGGATTCAGAAAAACCAGCGGAAGAAATTCCCTTGACATGCGTGACGACTTATAGCACAGCTTCCAATGCAGTGACTAAGTCCATTCGGAAACATTGGGGCATCCTTGTAAGTAATAATCTGAAATGGCAGAAACCTCTCTTTTCATTCAAAAAGGCAAGAAGCATCAAGGATGCCCTTGTGCACACGAGACCAAGGCAAACATCATCTGACAATACTCCTTCTGTATTACAGGTTTGGGGGCTCCCAAAAGTGACAGGCCATTTCCCCTGTGGTCAGTGCAGTGTATGCCATCTTACGAAAGCCAGTAAGACCCTAGATCTTGAACAGGACAAAGTGTGGACCCAGCGGGCACACACGAATTGTAACTCTTCAAACGTGATCTATTTACTAACATGCCCGTGTGGCATCAGATACGTTGGTATGACCACATGTAAAATAAAACAGCGTATTGTCGAACATAGAAGTAACATCCGCTGTGGGAAAAACATCACTAAAATGACAGAACATTATGCACTTGTCAAACATACCCCTGACGACCTGAAATGGACAATTATTGAACAGATTAGACCAGGGAATAGGTCTGGGAATATCCTCTTTGAAAAAGAACAACGCTGGATCTATCGCCTTTCAAGTCACATTATGGGATTCAATGATAATATTCCTTGGGGTACAGTACTAAAACGCTGAACATTACATTACATTAGATTACATCACTTGTATCATACAATTTATTAGTAAAATGAACAGTAACACCACTATGCTCATTTCCCGGCATGTCATTCCAACAATCGACATCACCCAAATGATTACGTTAACAACAGACCTCCTGGTGTTTACTGATTTATTTGAATCATGTTACTTTATTTTTATACATTTTCCAGTGAAATGAACATTAACATCATTATGCTCATTCCCCTGCGTGCCGTTCTAACCGACTTCATCCAAATAACCTCGTCACTAATGGAACTCTTGGTGTTTATTGGTTTCCTAGGAAACCGTTGTGGCCGCGTATTACTCTTTACACAGGAGGCGAGCGCAGCAATCTAATCCTCCCCTCCCGCATCACATGACCGGCGTGATGACGCTACGTCCCTTTACTGAGGGTAGCAGTCTAGTCTTCTATCCTCGCACTAACAGAATCACGTGTTGTGTGTGATGACGCTACGTTCCTCGATGGGAAGAACGCCTTCTATTTCAGTACACCTCCCGGCCCAGACGCTAACATTCGAGTTCTGAAGGTGGACCAAATAGGTTCTCCGTGGGCTGGTGACTTTGGAGTAGTAAGTAGAGGTCCTGATTTGCCCAATCCCGCTCCACTTCTACCACGTAAGTTACTTACGTTTATTATTTATTTTTTGTTTAGCGTGTGACTATAAGTCCCGCCCCCCACCCGGACTCATGCAGTGACGTTGAATTCAACATCACGTAAGCTTCTACATCTCTGTGGCTCCGTGTGGGTGTTTACCAATCAGTTTGCAAATACCTCGCGTCTCCATTCACAAAGCCAAGCGTTATTTTATTTTCTTCTGCCTCCCGTAGTCAGCCAGAGTTTAACGCTGATTAATAGTGTGAGGACAAGAAGCTCTTGTACCTAGAGTGCACTTCACGTGAAAGTTTACCCTTGTTGCAACTACTTATCACTAGGGCTCAGCACTCTTTGGCACAATTGACTAGTGCTAATTAGCAGCACGAGAAATCCACTATACCGGCACGGGCTGATACGAGTGTCAACTCCCGGTGTTTCAGGTTCTTTTAAAATTCACCGTTTATGAGCATGAAGTTCATTCACAAATCTGTTTGAGTGTCCATGGTCTGTTCCTTGTGAATATTTATGTATGTTGTGAATCACTGTTTGTTTTGTTTTCTCTTTTACTTCTGCCTTGTTCCAACAGAATTGAAAGCTCTCAGAAATCCTGAAGGGTTATTTTAAAACAACCGTAAGTTTTAGCGGTTCTGGACCCCACAGGTCAGGGTACGCCTTAGCGAGCGTATACCGCCGTGGTGGTCCACCATTAGGTCCTGAAGAATGCTTCATGTAGTATCGTGAGAAGCAGAAACATGTTGACCATCTTATTCACATTGCACCTTTCTTAGGACGTAGCTGGTCCATTTATTACCAGAGTTCTCACGTCCACCACACTATTTTTAACGGTGTCCAGTTGACCACTATTAAAAGTTGTTTATTGGTTTAAATTGCGACACATTTTAAACAGCACCATCACGGATCGCACTACCCTTACACACACAAAAAAACCAGCTCCGCTGTAAATCAGGCGTCATAGCACACCGGGGAGACATTCGGTCTCTCCGGTGGGAACCCAATGATGAAGCATGTCACCAGCTAGGCTGGTGAGTGAGGGTTCTTCTAAAAACAAAGTGATTCACCCCTGTGCTTTTCTGAATATCTCAGCACTTGTCAAATCCTAACGGACACACTCTTTTTTTGTTTATATATATCATTTAGCCAGTTGTCATGACGAAACTACAACTCCCAAAATGCACTCTGCCCTGTACAGTCCATATGCCACAGTGTGCCTTTTTAAGCTTGGTGACTGCTGCATGGACACGGAATCTGTGAATGGAGGCATCGGACACACAATGGTACAGCACTGTTTCACTCACATCATACTCCCAGACACATTTAGCATATGATGCACTTACCATGTCCCTGCTGCTCATGCTCCTCCAGCTGAGCATGGAGGGTCGGCCAAGCTGCTCGCAGGACCCTCCTGTACAGAGGGGAGAGGCGAGGATGATGCACATGGTGCTGGGAAGACTGGCCCACCAGCTCCTCAGCCTTGTGCCGGGACCACCGTTTAAGGTCCTCCCAGCGCTTGCGGCATGCCCTCGCACTCCTGGTGTGGACTCCCACTGCACTGCAGTGCTCACCGATGTTGGCCCACAGCCTGGCCCGGGCTGCATTGCTCAGCTGGTGTTCAGGGTCCCCATATAGCTGAGGATATTTGGCCAGCACCCCATCAGCCAAGATGTCTAACTCACTTTCAGTGAAAGGGGGTGCCTTCTCTTCGTAACCCTCAGCCATTATGGGAAAAAAAGGATGATGAGAGCAGCAGGATGTCAGAGGATCTGATCTCTGATGGAGGATGACTCAGAATTAACACAAAATGGCTGCCAACTATTTCCTGTGATATATTTCCTGCCTCCCACTTCCTGTAAAACATTTCCTGTATGAAATAATGTGTTCCGGGTCATTTTCGGTGTTTACGGCCGGTAGCGGAGTTTCCGGTTCCGGAGCGGAGGGTCCGCACACGCGCATTACGCTCTGTAATCGGGACTTCGCTTTCGGGCTGTAAACTCCGAAAATGACCCGGAACATATTATTTCATACAGGATATGTTTTACAGGGAGTGGGAGGCAGGAAATACATCACAGGAAATAGTTGGCAGCCATTTTGTATTCATCCAGATCCATCCACAATCAGGAATCAAATCTACTGCCATCCTGCTGTTCTGTTGTGGATAAAAAAGAAAGGACAGTGCATGTGAGAATTATTAAAATGTAACAAGAGGGGGAAGAGACCATTTAATGACATTTCTGCACGGATGGGGTGGGGGGGGCTGACACAACATCAAACCCCTGTTTCAGTTTCTCCTGCTTTGCATTATGGTACATGTAGTCCATATTGGGTGCTCATTAGCAGAGTTGTGTGATGTGTTACGTGACATTGGGGTGGAGCAGTGTGGATATATCACAGACACATGGTGTCTGATTCACCCATGACATCACTCACGTTGTGGGCACATCATTTGTGGGGGAGTCACATCTGTTGAGGGCACAGGCCCAACAATGCTATGGTTATGGCGTTTTCTGATTAAGTGACCCATCCTCATGAGGTCCGGCTAGGTCTCTCAGTACATGTATCATTTTCCATCTGCGTCAATAGATTCTTTAGGGACATCCACTACACTGATCGCTGACATGGGCACATGAGCTGAAGCACGCTCAACCTTTTGACTACTGTCAACAGCTGTGATTTACATGCAGTTAGTGTGGCTTGCAAAGTTGTCTCAGGAAGGAATTTATTGACACAGTCGTGTATATACAAGTTTCATCATTGGCAACAGACAGCAATCCACATTTAGTCCATTCCACTACAGGTTGCTCATGTGAAAAATGTGGCAACGAGCTGCTCACGGACTTGCATGCCCTGACCTCGGTTATGTGCAATGGCCCGGTTTCCCAGATTCAGAGCTAGCCGAGGTTCCAGCGGTATGTGTAAGTCATGCGTTAAGGCAATGTTGTGCAAGACACAACAGGCTAATATGATCTTGCACACGAGTTCTGGGGAGTACAGCAGCACACCCCCTGTACGGTCGAGACATCTGAATCGCGACTTCAACAGACCAAAGTTCGCTCTATGATGGCTCGAGTCCGTATGTGTGCCCTATTGTACCTACGCTGTGGTACAGTGTTTGCATGCCTGTAAGGGGTGAGGAGATGTGGGGTGAGTGCATACCCAGCGTCACCTAAGGAGAGGAGAAAGGGTAGTTGGTTACATTTCCCTCTTTGAATTGCACAGGACATGATCTATACTGTATTACATGCAGTATCTGTTGGGCCATGTATGTAGCTTTATGATTCTTATTGTACAATGGTTAATGTTGGGGGGCATTCAGACATTTCAAAAACACATTTTCCTGATTTCTGACGCTTGGTACTTACCCACTAGCCACATGTTGCCAAATTCTCCCGCAGCCATCCACCGGGCAAGAGGTGACATGCGGAATATGAAGCTGTCATGGGTACTGCCTGGGAACCCCACATGCACATTAATGAACCTCCCACTGGCATCACAGACAGCTTGCACGTTGATAGAATGCCATCGGTGTCTGTTGCAGAAGATGTGTGCAATGTGGTGGGGTGGCTGAAGGGCCACATGGGAACAATCAATTGCACCCAGCACACGTGGGAATTGTGCAATGAGATAGAAATCTCGTGCTGCCCTTTGTCTCAGGGCCAGTGTACGAGGCATTTGTATGTGGATGTGGGATCTTGCAGTGATGCATCTCAGTACCTGATGCAGGCACCGCGACAGGCTCGCCTGGGATAAGCCCACATGGTCACTGGCGACCCTTTGGAAAGACCCAGTGGCAAAGAAATGAAGCGCAGAAAGGATCTTGAGATATGCTGGAATTGCATGTGAGCAGCAGGTCACAGAGTCAAGTTCCTGCTCCCACTCACATACCATATCCAAGATGACTTCTGGAGGTAAACGGTACCTGGCCCTTACATCTTGGCTGGAAATTCCAAATAGGTTGATCCTCTGTCTGAAGATCCTCTCTGCTCTCCTCCTCCTCAAGTAGTTTTGCCGCATGGCAAGGGGCATTGCAACAATCACATTCAGTGACATGTTGAAAGGGTTTGTGTGTGTCTGCTCTGCAGTTATACATGCTGCCGAGCTAGGATTGGCTGGAGTGTGTCAGCTGATGCATGGTGGGGGATGGTAGGGACTTGGACAGGTGTTTACCCTTGGCTCAAATGATCAATGGCCACAGTTAATGTAGTCTGGCCCCAAATCTGACCTCCCGGCCCCAGAGCGGACTGTCCGGCCCGTTAGCGGACTTTCCGGCCCGTAAGCGGAACTTCCGGCCCGAGAGCGGAACTTCCGGCCCGAGAGCGGACTTTCCGCTCCGGGTGTGGACCTTCCGCTTCGGAGGCGGAAATTCCAGCCCGAGTGCGGACGTAAAGTTAGTAGTCGTAAATCCATTCTGTGAATAGCAAAAGGAGTAAGTTCATTCTGTGAATGCCAGAAGTAGTAAGTGCATTCTGTGAATACCAGAAGTAGTAAGTGCATTCTGTGAATACCAAAATGGTAGTAAGTTTAGGATTTTGTCTTAAGTTTGTTCTGTGAATCTGGCCCTAAGTATCATAGGACATCAGTAAGCAGGTCTTATGTAAAGGTGGGTGGTTAACTCTGCTGCGCCATCAGAGTTTGTGGAGTTTTAGAACAAAGTTTTCAAAAACTCTGCACTCAAAGCGGTGCGGAGTTCACCGGTGCCAGGGAGTAGTGAGTCTAGAAGACTTACCTCCCAAATGATGGCTGGCTGCCAGTCATCTAGCCACCACTGCCTTCCTGCTCCTGCTGCTGGGCTGGCTGTATTAGTGACTCCACTAAGAAGTTAGAAGAAGCCTGAGCCTCCGCTGCTCCGGCTCGGAGGAAATTCAATTAAGGCATGAGCCTCAGCCACCTTAGTGCCGCAGCTAAACTAACCCGTCCCCAACTCAGACAGCAATAACTGCATTGCGCATGGCGTATTGTGCAGGCAATACGCCATGGACACTGCAATGCGCACTTCAGTTCTTGCTGTCTGAGGGCCAAGGGTGAACGGGGGCCAACTACGGGCCCCCTAAGACCGATTCCGGTAGTTGTTTTGATTCTGGCAAACCGACTTGTGAAGGCTGTACGGATCGTTCATCGTACTTGCTTGCTTGGAAAACCTAGTCCATGGAGCTGTACAATTTGGCTCCCTGAATGCTCTATCTCACCAAATGCCTTGCAGAACCCATTCAGTCAGCGCTAAGGATTTCAAGGCATCCTACTTGGTCTGTCGAGAACAAGGGCTTCGGGTCGGTTTAGGCAATACTGCATATGATTTGGAGCCCTTCCAGACGAGATCGGAATCAAGCCCACAGACAGCAAGACCTGCAGTGCGCATGGCATATTGCACACGTGATACGCCATGTGCACTTCAGTTCTTGCTGTCTGAGTTGGGGACGGGTTCGCTCAGCTGCTGCTGCACTAAGGTGGCTGAGGCTCTCGCCTAAATTGAATTCCCTCCGAGCCGGAGCAGAGGAGGCTTAGGCTTCTTCTAGGAGAAGTCACTAATGCAGCCAGCCCAGCAGCAGGAGCAGGAAGGCAGTAGCGGCTAGGACACTGGCGGCCGGGCTTCACTGCCATGGACAGCCGGGGCCATACCTCACCCAGCAAGGACTCAAGGAGGAGGCTCAGGTCAGGCCTTACTATGTTGGGGCAGGGACCTGGGGGGTATTGGGGGGGTGGGTATTGGGGGGGGGGGGAGTCATTGATGCTGCAAGAAGGTACTCCGCCAGAGCACGGAACTCTGCCAAATTTCACAGAGTTTTCCAGTAACTGTGAAATTCCACGGAGTACAACTCCGCAAGCTCCGCCCAGCCCTATTCTTTTGAAGATACTAAGTTACTTTTGTTGCAGTACAAGACAAGTTCAACACTTAGATTTTTCAGGGAAAGCCTACTATACAATCCTATGGAGAAAAACAAATGTTTAGGTTTGCAGATAAGTAAACAGTTTTGGGAACCGAGTTTTTAAGGGGTAGAGCCAAGATTCCCCAAGGTTCAGGTTGGCACTCAAGGGGCACCACCAGCAGCACTAGGATGGCCGAGTGCAGGGAGCCAATGTTATGTATAAACAAAAAGAGAGGAAGGGAAGTCGCACCTTCCACTCTTATTCCCCAAGGAAATATCAAATAAACAAAGAAAGAGTGAAGCTAGAAAGGCAAAACGGCTTTCAACAGGGATCACTCATGTTTATTAAAAGAGCCCTCACTCACCAAGCTAGTCGGTGAAATGCTTCATCATTGGGCCCCCACCAGAGAGGCGGAGTGCCTCTCCGGTGTGTTACGACGCCTGATTACAGCGGAGCGGGTTTTTCTGGATTTTTTGTTTTAGTGACAAGTGCTGGTGCATGAAGTGAGATTAAAATGGACTTACTGCTTCCTAAAGAAAATTTTAATTAGGTGGAGAGTAAGGCTGAGTTAAAAGAAGTGGTGGATGCTGTGGTTGAGTAAATTGCTCAGGTAAATCCAAATTTAAGAAGTCAGGTCTACATGTTTCACCCTATAAATACTAGTTGTTAGGCTTTTGTCAGGACCGGAGACCATGGCGGTGTGCACACGCTAAGGCGCACCCTAACCTATGGACTTGTTAAGGGACCAAATAACTACGGTTCCACTGATTCTACCTTCCAGATATTGGAACGCCTTTAACGAACCTGTAAGGAGAAAGAAAAGGGGGAGGGAAACATAGAAAAAACACAGACATAAGACTTGACCCTGCACAAACAATGCCTTCTGGTTTTCTGCCCTCAAGCTGTGTGATCCTACTTATGCTTTCGCAAATATCCGTCAGAAGGTCATGGCGCTAGCCGGGGAGGCAAGATGGCGTCTGACTAGCGGCAGTCGAGAATGCGCCCGATGCCAAAAAGCGGAATGAAGTGTAAAATGGTGTATTAAGGCTGCATACCCCATGGAAGTAGTCCTCAGCGAAGGCGATTTCGTGTCTGCGGCCGAGGGGCTGATTTATGGACTCTTAGCAGCGGCAGCAACGGTGCTTGCAGAGTTGCGAGATTGGAGAGCCGGGCTGAGAGTCAGGCTGATTCCGGGCAGAGCAGACAGCGTAGTGAGCAGAGTCAGCGAAGCCGATAGCGGTGAGAGAGACGGAGCTGCTGCTACTGCTGTAGGAGCCAGGGGGGCAAGCAGAGCAGCAAAAAATCGTCAGTGCAGCTCACGAAGTCTATCCCCTGGAGAGGAGCTCGCAGGTAGACCTAACGGCAGGGACACTGTGTGCATATCGGCGCTTCGTCTGAGCAACCCAAGATCAGCCAGCGGCACTCCTAGTAGCACTCCCAGGATGGCGCCAAAAGTAACGCAAGGGGGAAAAGGAAGAACTCCGGATGTGGAGCAGACGAATACTAAACAGCCGGCACCCCAGAAGGACCTAGAGAAAGCCAAGGCTACCGAGGACATCGAAAACGCTGAGAGCACCACAGGTGAGAGTGGGGGTGCAACAAATAACACGGGGGCTTGGAGCAACACCAGGGGAAGGAAGGTTGGGGTGCCAGGTTCAGGGACCCTGACAAGTACTGTTCATATGGCTAATGTTGTGAACCCTGGGGGGAATATAGGAGGCACCAAACCCATCACGAGGTATTTCTCCCCTGTCAGCCAAGATACTATAGCTAACACAGCTAACGTAGCTAATGCAGCTAATGTAATTGACAAAACTGCGCCGGCCCTGGAAAAGAGAAGAGGGGAAAAAATGCGGCCACCCGCAAAGGTAAAGCGAACACACAGGAGAATCCACGGAGGGTTCCCGAGGCACAGGATATCAACTCTGAGACACAATGGGGAGAGATTATGGATACCCGG
Source organism: Triturus cristatus (assembly GCF_964204655.1). Classification (NCBI taxonomy): domain Eukaryota; kingdom Metazoa; phylum Chordata; class Amphibia; order Caudata; family Salamandridae; genus Triturus; species Triturus cristatus. The sequence goes on from NC_140594.1 coordinate 656,871,512, forward strand.
GAAGTCGAAGACGAGCACGACAAGGGTAGTACAGAGCCGAATCCAGTGGCTCTTGTAGGTCAGTCACAGGGTCGAGGAGGCCCCCCTGTAGTCGAAGTAGCAGGATCAGAAATAACTAGTTTGGAGAGTACAACAGGCATAACAAGCACAGAATCACTACTAACTGAGACTTTGATTCAGGAGATCACCGCAAGTAGAGGCCCCAGCAGCACGGAGGACAACCTAGATGCAGCTGACAATTTTTTTTCAGTTACTGATGGGTCTGAAGACACTCCATCTGAGCTAGAAGGAAACGATGAGGAGATCTCTACAGACGCCAATCTTGGTCTTAGTTCAGGGAGCAGCAGAGTCTCTATTAAAGAAAGGGACATAGCCAACAGAAGAAAGAGGCTTTCAAGACGACAAAGAGACACACAGTCACAGGAAAAAGCGTCAAGTGGGCAAAGGCGAGGCAGCGGAGGCGACAATGCAACAAATCTAAAATGGGATTACTCAGCCACTCGGGGGATCTATCCGGAGCCGCTGATGCAGGGAGGTGCCGGAGGGCCAGAAACTGAAGCTCCTCCTCTGCAGCTGATATTAAACTCGATAAAACAACTTCAAGAGGCAACGAAGATTGAGGGGAGGAAAAACCGGCTTGTAACCAGGAACTTACAAAGCTCAATCAAAAAAATTGCCAAAGTTTGCTCAGACACAAAAATGAGGGTGTCCCATCTAGAGGATCGTACTAGCACCCTGGAGGATCAACAAGTAAAAGATACAGCCAAGGTGAAAGGGCACGAGCAGCAGCTTTCCGACATTCAATGGAAATTGGAAGATTTAGAGAACCGCCAACGGCGGAATAATCTTAGAGTTCTGGGTATTGAAGAAGGAAAGGAAGGGGACGATGTGAGAGTTTATGTTCTGAAGCTGTTGAAAGGAGCCTTTCCAGAATTGAGCCATTGGGACTGGGAGAGGGAAGTCCAAAGAGTGCATCGATTTCCAATGATGATGAAGAAGAAAGCGATACAAGCTCAGGCTCAAGCTCAGGCTCAGGGAGGAATTCAGAGACCACAGAAACCAAGAGCTATATTGATATTTTTTGGAAACTTCTTATTAAGGGAGGAAGTGTATGCCAAAGCCCGTCCCAATTCTAAGCGCTCGTTCGATGGCCAGTCCTTCTTTACAACCCCAGATTACTGTCATACAACAGTGGAAAGGAGATGGAAATTGAGAGAGTTGCTAGATCTATGCCACCAAATGGGATTGCAGGCTTATTTGATGAATCCTGCCAGGTTGAAGATTATATATAAAAACACGGTCAGAGTATTCACCTCTGAAGTACAAGCAAAGGCGTATATGGACACATTAAAAAAGGCCAGCACTATTGTATGAAACAGGTTAAATAAGAAACATTATGGGCATCATGGTTATGTAGATGTATGCAGATAGGGCTATGCACATGGACACTGGTGATGGGGGAAGAGGTGTCAGCACAGTGGGCCTTGGAGACTGTACGAAGAGGGGGAAAGAACATGTTGTAGGGCTGACCAGTTATAAAGTGGGGGGGGTGGAAAAAGGAAAAAAGTGGGGGAGGTGGGGTACAATAACAGAAGATATTGACGATACTGTGGTATAGTGCACCAGAAAAAAAACCAAAAAAGAAGTTAAAGGATTTAAGGCTTAGGGAGCTGACGGTCAGACTCCATCACAGAGACCTTTGATCTGCTTGCCTCAGTAGGCGGGGGGGGGAGGGAGGGGCTACCATAAGGGGGGTCCCTGTAGAAAGGGTGGGAACGGAGGGGGATCCAGGGGGAGAAAAGAGAAAATGACATCATCATCAAGAAATTATACAGGAGGGGAAAGGAGGAAAGTAAGTGGGAAAAGGGGGATAAAAAAAAAAACTTTATGCGGATAGTCACAATTAATATAAGTGGTTTGAATGATGCTAAAAAACGGAGAGAGCTGAAAGAGTATTTAAGGACAACACACGCTGATATCGTATGCGTACAGGAGACCCATATTGAGATATCACGCAAATTCTTGCTAGAACAGTTAGGCTATCAGCTTTTATTATGTACAACGCAAGGGTCTAGGACGCGGGGGGTGGCTGTATTAGCACGGGGCAGGATGGTGACAGTAAAAAAACAGAAGGCAGATCCCTATGGCCGATGGGTCATAATAGAATGCAAGGTGCAAGATCTTGGCTTCACACTCTGCTCTATCTACGCTCCAATAGTTGATGATTCAGAGGTTCTAGATCATATCAATGCACAAATGACAAACTGGCCTATGCCTATTATAGTTTGCGGAGACTTGAACATTAACGGTTTGCATTGTCTGTGGAAAAATGATCCAGCTAGGTTCACAGGTCGAAAAAAGAAAAGCCATAGGGCATTAATACAGAGGATGCTGGATAATGGGCTGATTGACATATGGGAACAGCAAAATACTGGGGGAGGGGGAGCACCTATTACTCTGCACCACACAAATCCTTAGCTAGACTGGACTACTTTCTGATATCACCAGCGCTGATATCGATTTCTAAGGTTAGAAAATTACCGCGAGTGGTATCAGACCATAGTCCTCTGGTACTAGATATTGCTATTTCAAATCAACAAAAAGAGAGATGTAGCTGGACCTTTGAGAGAGCCCTGCTACTTGATCCTAAGTATGGATAGCTGGCTAAAGGAATATTTAAAGGTAAATAGAGGATCTGCTTCCCCTAGAATAGTTTGGGATGCTATGAAGGCTGGTATAAGGGGGGAGACTATCAGCTTTTCGTTAAAACGAAATAAGCTAGAGAAAGAGGAAATGGAGGGCAAGCAGAGATCAGTTGCCGCTATCGAAGAGGAATTAATTAAAGCAATTGAGGCCAAACAAGAGGTTGCAGGAATATTACGAAGGGTGGCTATAGCAAAGGCAGCTGTGGGCGAGCTTCTTGCAGTCAAAGCGGCAGGAAAATATATGGCGTGGAAACAGGACCAATATGAGTTTAGTGAGCAGATAGGGCTTATTTTCGCTATCAGGACTCGACAGGCGGCCACTAAAGGGGAAATTTCACAGGTCAATTCTGCGGCAGGGATCATAGCGACAACGCCAAGGGGGATATGCTCTATTTTCCAAGAGTTTTATCAGAATTTATATAATCCTGAAAGTGGCGCTGTAGGTGGTGAAATAGAGTGTTATTTAGAGAGTGCGCAAGTAGAGAAATTGACAATGGAGGATAGAGCGGAGTTGGAATCTAATTTCTCGCTAGAAGAGCTACGGGCAGCAATTAAAGATTTACCTGCTGGGAAAGCGGTGGGTCCCGATCTTATACCGCTTGAATTTTATAAAAAATTCCTCCCTAGCAGAGAAGAGGATTTCTATCAGCTAATGGTTGCTACGCAAAGAGGGGCGACACCTCCCGAGTCTTGGGGGGAGGCAACTATGGTGGTATTTTTAAAAAAGAATAAAATTTCAACCAATCCTGGGTCATATAGACCTATAAGCCTGAGGAACAGTGATACTAAGGTTTATTCTAAGATACTAGCTAATCGCCTCAGTGCTGTCATAAGTAAGATCATCTCTCCCCGACAGCATGGGTTTATCCCAGGTAGGGGTACAGCGGACCATATCAGAAGAGTGTGTGCATTGTTTGACGGGACGGCAACCTCACGAGACCCTATGGCTTTAATCTTGTTAGATGCTGAAAAAGCGTTTGATAGGGTCTCGTGGGGCTTCCTCTGGGCGGCTTTAGGGAAGGCAAACATAGGAGATGTCTGTATCGGGGCTTTGAGAGCTTTATATAAGAACCCCACGATAAGATTAAGGATTATGGGAGAGCAGAGTGGGATAATAAAGATTGGACGGGGCACTAGGCAAGGGTGCCCCTGCTCCCCGCTACTCTTCGCCTTTTACATAGATGCTTTTATAAGAAAGATAGAGCTAAATGAAAACATTCTGCCCGTCGCTTTGAATGGATTTGAAACAAAAATTTTAGGGTACGCCGACGACCTAGCCATAACATCTACGGATCCGGCAGCAGCACTGTTAGAAATAGAAAGGGAAGCAACGGTCTATGGGGCGCTTTCGGGGTATAAATTAAACCAGAGCAAAACTCAAATAGTAATTAATAAAAAGGTAACGATGGTGGATCAAAGAATAACAGACTCCGCTATTTACTTAGGGATAACAATAACTTCAGATCTTTCAAAGGTAGTGGAAATGAATTTGGGGCCGGTAATCAAAAAGGCTAAAGGGGATTTAGTCAGATTAAACAATCTGCACTTACCAACAATAGGTAGATGCAATTTAATAAAAATGATATTTTTGCCTAAAGTGCTATATCTGTTTCGCACTATTCCGCTAAAATTTAATAACAACTGGTTTAGCGAAATAGAAGGACTCACAAATCGCTTCATATGGGCTAAAGGCAAAACGCGGCGAGCGCTGAAATTTCTGTCGCTACCGAGAGAGCGAGGGGGCCTTGCGGCACCTGATTATAGGGTTTATTACTGGGCGTCTGTCTTGCAATATATCAGAGGGCTAGTGGGTGGAAGTATGGAGGATCGGTGGAGAGTGGGAGAGAGTGTCCTTGATATTTATGAGTTATTGATTAAGGACTCTAATAAGTGGCTTCTCTCGTTTAATGAAGGTAGCTATTATAAAAAAGTCAAGTTTAAGACGCTGGGTGCGGCAATGGCAGTATGGTCAACTGTTAAGAAGAAAATGAAAATGGGGAGGATGAATTATTACACCCCGTTATTTAATAATCAGCTGTTGCCAGAGGTATTCCATGATCAAGTTATGAAGAGGTGGGATATGATGGGGGTAAAAATGATAGGTGACCTTCTGGGTATAACAGGTCTCATAACATTCGATCAAGCACAGCAGTTATATAGCTTAGATCGCAGGGATTTTTTCAAATACCTGCAAATAAGATCAGTTTTGTTAAAAAAACAGGGAGGGGATACCAATTATAAGAGAGTCGAAATTATGGAATCCTTAAGGGATAAGAAGGGCTGTTCAATATCCCAGGTATACGGGTAATTGATCAGGTATAAGGAGGACGATTGTGGAAAGGTTATTTAAAAATGGAACACTAAACTGAATTTATCTGGTAACGAGGTTGAAAAAGCGTTTAAGCTATTAAACTCAGTGCTAAGAGTAGCCACCTTACAAGTCCAGCAATATAAGACTATGTACGAGCTCTGTTACACGCCACATAGAATTGCTCAATGGGGTGGAACAACACGAGTGGTTTGCCCCAGATGTCAGGCAACACAGGCGGATACTATACATATGTTTTCTGCATGCCCCGCCTTGGATTTATTTAAGAACTCAATAGAGCAATTTTTGGATAAAGCACTTGGGATCAAAATTAGTATAACTAACGAAGTTATGGTTTTGGGGGTAACCAGGGACGGTGTAGAAGTACCCCAATATGAGTTTATATATATAGCGATGACTTTAAGTCGACTATGCGTCGCAACAATGTGGAAAGACCCTAATCCGCCAACATTTCAACAATGGTTATCACGGTTATTAGCTGTATATGTATTAGAAAAAGCGTTGTATGATAAAAAAGGATGGAAGACAAAGCAAATGGGGAAACGGATATGGGCCCCTATTGCCTATTGGAAAGATAGACTTGAAAATGATTAAAATAATGAAATTTTCTTTTCTGCTTGGGGGCAATTGGTTAGCCTGGCTGGTGGTTATTAGTTTAGGGTCTAACTATGTCTTGTTTTGGTACATTTTCTTCTTCCACCTCTGATTGATTCTGTTGTATAATTGGCTTGATAAAACTGTATAACGAAATGCATTACTAAACGTTATTCTCGATGATGATTAATAAAAAAAAAAAATAAAAAAAAAGAAGGTCATGGCGGTGGGTTTTAACCTGCAACCAGGTGTACGTGAGTGGCTGCGGCCCTGCCGCGTTTATAAAACGTGCCAGAATTGGCTAACGAGATCAAGATAAAACTTAACTGTGATCATGATGGAAAGAGTGAAATACACTAGTTGCGGCACTAATAAAATTCATAAGTGACTATATGTAATACATACTGGTCTTACGAAAACGCTGTGTTGCTGCCTGGTTAAGCAAGCAGTCTGTGCATCTGTTTAACAATGGATGAAGGCTTACATTTGTCATGGCGAAGAGTTTACTTCATGGGTCTCGGTGGGAAGCAGTGACTAATAGTCACACACCAGTTGGTACAGGGAAAGAGCAAAGAATCCCTATCAATCAACATGGCCGTCACCTACCTTATGTCGTCCTGATAGGTGCAGGTAGACTTACTCATTCGTAGCACACCGCCTGCGTTGTGCCTAAGTGTAGCCCGTGTTCAAGACCCCGATGGTAAAGCCGGGCCGGGATTGAGTGTTAATAGTAGCTGGCGCCGGTAGAGGAAATGACGCTATCGCGTCATCGTGTGATGACGCCTACGTAAGCGTCGTGTTGAATACAATGCTAACCTCATGGAAATGCTGGTGAGGGGAGTGAAGGGGGGCCCATGCGCTATCACAACTCCGTCAAGTATGACAGTAATACTTGGTGGTTTTTACAAGTAAATGCCTCGCTTATTCGTGAGCGTGTTATTGTACATCAGACTGGGGATGCGCATGTGATCGTAATGCTCAGGCTGATAGTGGCATGAGTTACAGGGATACCGTAGTGAGTTGACGCAGATGCAGAGTGTCTAGATATTAATCCAGTAACCAATGAACCGCTTAAGCTGGTGGTGCAAAATGAAGTAACAGGCTCCAAACTGGAACTTACAAGTAAAACAATGTTAGGGTTTGAAAGTATACCCCTTGTTAACAATCATTAACAACGTCTCTGTACAAGACGATTCTACCATACTGGTGTCATTGGACATTGAAAGCCTGTACACAAGTATCCCACAAGATGCAACCATAAGTGTACTAGAGAAGGCATTAGCTGAGACACCATGGGAGTATGATACCCCAGGACAATTCATCATCGAATGCGCCACTTTAGCTCTAAAAAAGAACTTTTTTGAGTATGAGGGCAAACTGTTCCTACAAACCACGGGCACTTCGATGGGCAGTACTTTTGCCCCAAGCGTGGCAGGCTTGTATGTATACAATTTCGAACAGAAATACATCTTGGATGAAGCAAACCCTTTCACGTCCTATATTTAATGTTGGAAGAGATATAGCGACGATGTCCTTGTCATTTGGCAAGGCTTGGAGGATACTCTTAGAGAGTTTTTCGAATGGATCAACACATGTGACCGAAATCTAAGGTTCGCCCATGCCCACGATACCAAAGAGATGATGTTTCTGGATGTAACCATCAGGAGGGAGGGAGACAGACTAACAACAAAAACGTACTACAATCCTAATGTTAAAAACAACCTTCTGTCTTTCACAAGTTTTCACCCTCGATCCCTCTGTGAGAACCTTACCTATGGACAGTATTTGAGGATAAGGAGGAATTGTAGCAGCACTGACGATTACTGCTCCCAAGATAGGGACCTATCTAGGAAGCTACGCAACCATGGTTATCCAGAGCACATTGTTAACAAAAGTTACAAACGGGCAAGGAACCAGCCCCGTGAAGCACTTTTGGAAGATAACCCAAGGACTGAAGAAAGAACACCTTTGACATGTGTGACTACATATAGCACTGCTGTGAACAAAGGGTATAGTGCGCGCACTACCTAGGTTGTGAAAAGATGTATCGTGCTCCAGGGTATCACTCACCGAATGAGAGTGTAACTATGGATAATTGGCGCATTCCCAAACATGTGGGGTATGTCCCCCGGGCATCAGATGTGAAGTCCTTCAAAGAGGTTTCTCAAAATGAAATGTAGGGTGAGGCAGTTTTTTTTATATAGATTTCAATGAAAGCTTTATTGATGCTTTAACGTTTTACGAAGAACTTCATTTCCCATAATCCTTTATAGAAAAACATATCTGCTTACGCGAATATTTTCATGAATCGTTTCGAGGAGGACAACATCTTAACAACACAAATATGGAACAATCATTTAAAATTATACCTCAGATTCATTGATGATATTTTCATCGTATGGAAAGGCCCTGTGAACATTCTCCAAAATCAATTAGAGAAACTCAATCAAGTGGATCAACGTATACAATTTACCTTCAAAATCCATTCACATTCCATCACATTTCTGGATGTGCAAATCACCCAAAAATCCACAGGATTTGAAACAAACCTATACAGAAAAACCACAGACAGAAACAACACCCTCCACTACCAAAGCTTTCATCCACAACCTCTCAAACAACACCTTCCCTACTCACAAATGTTGAGAGTGAAAAGAATAGTCTCCGATCCCAATAAAGTCACAGACCAACTCAACACCTTGGAACAAAGATTCAGGTCTCGCGGTTACCCAGACCAAGTACTACAGCAAGCGAAGGAACGTTCAGCATCCATAAGTAGGAATCAACTTCTCAGTACCCAAATCAAACCCACCAAAAATCAACTCACGGTCGTCTCCAAATATTCTACCATGAGTCTCTCCTACAAACGCATAATCAAAAAACATTGGCAATTACTCAGGTTGGAACAAGACTTCAACCACATCTTTGACCAAGAACCCATTTTCGCCTATACTAGAAACAGAAATATTGGAGAAATTTTGAAACATACCGAACAACCATCCACACCTTCCACATACAAAGGTACCCTACCATGCCTAAATTGCAACAACTGCAACAGCGTCATCAAAGGCGATCACATAACTCATCCCATGAAAGGGCATAAAATTAAAATCAAATTAACAGCAACATGTGACACTGCCAACGTTATTTATATGCTCAAATGCCCATGTGGGAAAATTTACATAGGGCAAACCGAAAGGAAAATCAAAACCAGGATAAACGAACAAAAATCCAACATCAGAACCAAGCAAATGAAATCCACAGTGACTCAACACTTCTTAGAAGCCGGCCACAACATCAGCCAACTCAAATTCTGTATCCTTGAAACAATTTCTAAAAAAGAAGGAAGAAACAATCACAATTTCCTGTTACAGCGAGAGAACTACTGGATTTATCTTTTAAACTCCATGAAACTGTTCGGAATGAACGACCGAATGGAATTTCTATGTTACCTATGAAGAATTATTCTCATTTTCAGTTTTCGAACTTTACTCTGCCGATACGCTTTATATTATGGTTCATATGTGTATACTGTTCTTTAATACGTACTATATTTATGTTCTGTAATTGTTTATGAATATGTTCCTACATTCCTACAACTTTTGCATCTATAAGTCACAAGTCACACATAATTACTACCTTTCTGTTCCCGTGCGACATTTTCCCACCACTGTTTTTTTCTTAACATCCCTCTTACTTTTTTTCTTAACATCCCTCTTATTTAATTTCCTCCATTCTTGCTTCTCATCTATAGTTCACAGCCCAATAATCCTATCCACCAGTCTTCTTTCTATATCTATTACTATTCTTTCACAATATAACCAGTTGGGTACGCACAGCCACACCATTTAAAACATCGCGAGATTACGATCTCTACACGGAAGTCATTGACGGCGGTCTCGCTTTCTTCTACTAACACTCGGTAAGCGTTAATACTCAATAATGCACTTGTACGGCGTCTTAGGACACCGATAAATCTTTCTATACCTCAGTAAGTAAATGCATGACCACACGCGGAACGTTGTTTTGTAATTCAACCTCACAACTCTAAAGCAAGTCACTTTTTCTTAACTAGTTACCACTGTCCTTATCTTAACCGTCTTAACATTGCATACGTCTTAATCATTAGTTTGCACCTTATATCATCTTATAATCTAAAGTTACAGTCCTAATTCACGCCATGTTTCTTTACTTTTTTACGCTTCTAACTCGTAATCACCAAATTCATACATTTTAACATCACGGACTATTTACCCAATAATTTGCACTTTTTTAAAACGTCCCCCGTTTTCTTCAACGTTGCCACACCTTGTCACTCCTCCCCACTTCCCTCACCGTCACCACGTCTGGGAAAATTAAGCCCTCGTGCAATACACGCATGATAGTAATCGTCAACATTTATCGCTTTCAGAATATCCCCTGACGAAGGCATTATTGCCGAAATGCATTGGGATCGCATATTAACACAATGAACTTGAAGGATATGTTTTTCTATAAAGGATTATGGGAAATGAAGTTCTTCGTAAAACGTTAAAGCATCAATAAAGCTTTCATTGAAATCTATATAAAAAAAAACGCCTCACCCTACATTTCATTTTGAGAAACCTCTTTGAAGGACTTCACATCTGATGCCCGGGGGACATACCCCACATGTTTGGGAATGCGCCAATTATACATATAGCACTGCCTCAAATGCAATCACGAAATCAATCAATAAGAACTGGAAGATCCTCGAAACTGGGAATAGGAAATGGGAAAAACCACTCTTTTCCTTTAAAAGAGCGAGAAGTATTAGAGACTGTTTGGTACATACTCGTCCTAAGAGACCCGAGATCAACAACAGCCCCTCAGTACTGAACGCCTGGGGTTTACCGAATAAAGTGGGCCACTTTCCTTGTGGCAATTGTAGTGTCTGCCACCTTACCTTTGCTTCCAAGACATTTGCACTCGAACCTAACAAAGTCTGGACCCAGAGAGCCCACACGAACTGTAATTCGAGCAACGTGATATACCTTATCACGTGCCCATGCGGCTTAAGATACCTTGGTAGGACCACCAGGAAGATTAGGCAACGGATATGCGAGCATCGGAGCAATATCCGCCGCAAAAGAAACACGACTTAAATGACGGAGCATTTCATTCAGCTGAACCATACTACTAATGACATCCATTGGACTGTAATTGAACAATTGAAACAAGGCAGAAACATTCAGGGTGCCCTTTTTGAAAAAGAACAGCGCTGGTTGTATCGTCTGGGTACCCATAAACAGGGTCTGAATGACAACATCCCATGGGGCACTGTGCTGAAAAGATGAAGATGATTGGCTCTCTTGATATGGCTACAACCATCATGAGCAGAGAGGAATTTTGAATTGCTTTATTTTAAACTTACAGTGTGGCGCGAGCTAGACAAGCACGCTAGTTTATGGGGTATACTTTCAAACCCAAACATTGTTTCACTTGTAAGCTCCAGTTTGGAGCCTGTTACCTCTATTTACACCACCAGATTAAGCGATTCATTGGTTACTGGATTATTATCTTTACACTCTGCATCTGCGTCAACTCACTACGGTATCCCTGTAACTCATGCCACTATCAGCCTGAGCATTAGGATCACATGCGCATCCCCAGTCTGATGTACACTAACAGGCTCACGAATAAGCGAGACATTTACTTGTAAAAACCACCAAGTATTACTGTCATACTTGACGGAGTTGTGATAGCGCATGCGCCCCCACCCTTCGCTCCCCTCACCAGCATTTCCATGAGGTTAACGTTGTATTCAACACAACGCTTAAGTAGGCGTCATCACGCGATTACGCGATAGCGTCATTTCCTCTTCAAGCACCAGCTACTATTAACACTCACTCCCAGCCTGGCTTCACCATTGGGGTCTCCGACATGGCCTACACTTAGGCGCAACGCAGGCGGTGTGCTATAAATGAGTATGTATACCTTCACCTATCAGGACGACATAAGGTATGTGACGGCCATGTTGCGTGATAGTGATTCTTTGTTCTTTCCCTGTACCAACTAGCGTATGACTATTAGTCACTGCCTCCCGCCGAGACCCATGAAGTAAACTCTTCGCCACCACAAATGTAAGCCTTCATCCATTGTTTTACAGATGCACAGATTGCTTGCTTAACCAGGCAGCTACACAGCGTTTTCGTAAGTACAGTATGTATTTCATATAGGCACTTATGAATTTTATTAGTGCCGCAACAAGTGTATTTCACTCTTTACCTCACGGTTACGTTTTATCTTTTATCTCGTTAGCCGTTTCTGGCACGTTTTATAATCGCGGCAGGGCCGCAGCCACTGATTTACACCTGGTTGCAGGTTAAAACCCGCCACCATGACCTTCTGACGGATATTTGCGAAGGCATAAGTAGGATCACACAGCTTGAGGGCAGAAAACCAGACGCCATTGTTTGTGCAGTGTCAAGTCATGTCTGTGTTTTTTCTGTTTCCCTCCCCCCTTTTCTTTTTCCTTACAGGTTCGTTAAAGGTGTTCCAATATCTGGAAGGTAGAATCCGTGGAACCGTGAGTTATTCGGTCCCTTAACGAGTCCATAGGTTAGGGTGCGCCTTAGCGTGTGCACACCACCATGGTCTCCGGTCCTGACGAAAGCTTGACAACTAGTATTTATAGGCTGAAACATGTAGACCTGACTTCTTAAATTTGGATGTACCTGAGCAATTTACTCAACAACAGCATCCACCACTTCTTTTAACTCAGCCTTACTCTCCACCTTATTAAAATTTTCTTAAGGAAGCAGTAAGTCAATTTTAATCTCACTTCATGCACCAGCACTTGCCACTAAAAAAAAAACAAAAAAAAAAACGCTCCGCTGTAATCAGGCGTCGTAGCACACCGGAGAGGCACTCAGCCTCTCTGGTGGGGGCCCAATGATGAAGCATGTCACCAACTAGGTTGGTGAGTGAGGGCTCTTTTAAGAAACATGAGTGATCCCTGTTGAAAGCCGTTTTGCCTTTCTAGCTTCACTCTTTCTTTGTTTATTTGGGAGCCAATGTGAGCCAATTAGGGTAGGCCGCACCTCGGTTGGGGGCAGCCCGTGGACAGGCCACTCGGTCTTGGGAGGTAAGCTCCTGGGGTTAAGGTGAGGGCAAAGGGGATCCCAGGGCAGCACCAACACTACACCACCAGCGGTGCAGGGGTGGCGGGGTGCAGGGTGCTTAGGCGGTGTCAGGAGCCCAGTGCGTTCCTAGGAAGAATGCTAGTTGGGGAAAAAAGGCTGGAGGCTAAAGCCAGAAGACTGGAAGAAGGGAACCAATGACTGGAGGATGAAGTTGAAAAGTTTCTGGACACCAGTACAACATTGGTCAGGCACCTCGCGACTCAGAGGTTGCGGGTGCAGGAGAGTCTATTTGTGTTGGGTTCTCACTGGTTCTGGTCAAGGTCGGAGGGACGCTTCAGGAAGAGGCTATAGGCGTCGAGGAGAAAGTCAGAGGAGTTGGTCCAATGCTGGATTGCAGGTCAGGATCTCCAGGAGGATCTCGCTGGGCTGTTGGGCCACTCAGACTCGGGCCATGGGCATTGAGTACAGAGTTATGAGGACTAACAGTTCAAAATCTCGATCTGGAGTCCTGGCTTGGGTAGCTGTTGGACAAATCCGGTGTACATGGGATATCAGAGTCTTTCTGAAAGACAGGGCAGGTTCCCGGGGTTCTTGGATGCAGCTGGCTGCAGGACTTGCTGGTTTCAGCTTCCTGGGGGTCCTAAGCAGGAGACAGGCCGGGGGGGGCCCAAAGCAGTTATTGCTGTATTCTTTTATGCAGCACGGCTCTTTGGTCCTTCTTCTCCTTGTCTGAATTCTGGGTTCGTGGTTCAGGACTGCCACCTAAATACTGTATTTAGGGGGCAATTTAGGGGTCTAGAGGTAGTAGCCAATTGGCTACTGCCCTTGGGATGACTACACCCTTAGGGAGCTCAGCCCACGTGGGAGAATGGGCACCATCCCTATCCCTGATTGGATAGTGCCTGCCATCTGCACGATCGTGGGCAGTGAAGAGTGGGCTTCACCTTGCCTCCCGCACCTGAGGAGTGGAGTTGGCAGAGGTGACCATACCTTCTGGGATGGTCTACTTTTTCCCGTCTGTCTCCAGACAAAAAGTGGGTGAGACAGGAAGGGGGCCTGCTCCTGATATCAGGAGAGGATGTGGACCACTTTGCAAAAGTGGCAAGGCCTTTGAAGCTCCCCTGCCACAGATGGCTCTTCCTATGTGAGCACCTCCACCCAAGAATGGTTTTGTTTCTGGACCCAGGGAGTGAAAGCTCCCACCCCAGGGGTCCACAAACTTGTCTTGTAGTGGCAGGCTGGTGTTCACCAGTCAGAAACCCACAAGAGGCTGGTTTGGACCCATGAGTGCAGGGAATGATAAATCTGACACTGGAATCAATGCAGGCTTATTGTTCTGAGATGTTTGATGCCAAAATATTCCAGGATTCAGTAAAGCCATTATGATGCTAGGAAACTCGTAATGATCAGCTTCCAGACCATATACTCAGGATGGTTTTACTGAGCACTTATAATATCTAAGAATGGCCTTAGATATTATAGGGCCATGTCTGCTCCTACAATAGGCCCTCACATAAAGACATAGTGCACCCAGCCATAACCCTTTCAGTGCTCATGACGGAATGGTTCCGTCATGAGCACCAGGTCTAGTGTGCTCATGACGGAACCATTCCGTCATGAGCACATGGTCAGGAAATCCCTCTGCTGCAGACAGCAGAGGGATTTCCCATTTTTTTTGCCTGGGGAGGTGGGGAAGAGCTTCCCCAACCTCCCCAGGCATATTTTTGTATTTCAATGCAATGACATTTGTGCGCATGGTGTGCGATCGTCATTGCAACGAAATCAAAACTGAAACTTAGTTTCAGTTTCTCAGTTTCTCTGTTTTGGTGCTTGTGGGGCTATCTCAGCCCCCCGAGCACCGAAAAAGATGGGAGGGGTATCGTTGAAAAGGGTAGGATCTACCCTTTCCAATGCTACTCTTCACTAGGGGATCTCTGCGTGGGGATCACCCCAGGAGGGAGATCCCCATGCATGGATCCACCCACTAGCCACCAGGGAGGGAGGGAGCGGCCCCTTGGGCAAGGGCCTTTGCTCCCCCATTTAAGTTCCCCAGACAGCCTTTATGCCCCCCCTGGGGGGCAGGTGGGGGCAGTAGCCCCCAATCTGCCACCCCGGGGGGCAGAAAGTACCCTAGACGCCAGGGATTTTTATGCGCCAGAGGTAGGGGCTGCCTAGAATGGGCATGCCAAAGCCCCCACCCTACCCCCTAAAGAAAGAATAAGACTTCCCCCCCCAGGAGGCTTATGGGGGCAATAGCCCCTGATCTGACCCCAGAAAGCTCACTAGGCCCCAGGGTTTTTATTCATATATATATATGTGCGGGTGGGGGCTGCCCAGATTGGGCATGAAAATACCCCCAACCAAAATAAAAAAATGCTAGTCATTCTGCCCCACCTGGGAGGCAGATGGGGCAATAGCCCCCAATCTGCGCTCGGGGGGGCAGATAGCCCCCTAGACGGCAGGGAATTTTTTTTATACGCGAGGGGTGGGGGCTGCCCAGAATGGGCATGCCAAAGCCCCCACCCTACCCCCCTAAAAGAAGGAAAAAAACGTTCTGCCCGCCCAGGAGGCAGATGGGGGCAATAGCCCTTGATCTGCCCCCTAGGGGGGCAGAAAGCCCACTAGGCCCCAGGGATTTTTATATATATATATATATATATATATATATATATATATATATATATACGTAGGGGTGGGGACTGCCCAGAATGGGCATGCAAATACCCCCACCCAAAATAAAAAATGATACAGCCTTTCTGCCCCCCTGGGGGGCAGATGAGAGCAGTAGCCCCAATCTGCCCCCCGGGGGCAGAAAGCACCCTGGATGCCAGGGATTTTTTTTATGTGCCAGGGGGCGGGGGCTGCCCAGAATGGGCATGCCAAAGCACCCACCCTACCCCTCAAAGTAAGAATAGGACTTTCTGCCCTCCCCAGGAGACAGATGAGGGCAATAGCCCCTGATCTGCCCCCGGGGGGGCAGAAAGCCTACTAGGCCCCTGGGATTATTTTTAGATATATAGGAAGGGGTGGGGGCTGCCCAGAATGAGCATTCAAATACTCCCACCCAAAAGAAGAAATGCTACAGTCTTTCTGCCCCTCCTGGAAAGCAGATAAGGCAATAGCCCGTTATCTGCCCCCCCAGGGGGGCAGAAAGCCCACTAGGCACCAGGGAATTTTATTTTTCTAAAGTTCGGGGTAGGGGCTTCCCAGAATGGGCATGCCAAGGCCCCGACCCCCACAAAAAATGCCACAGTCTTTCTGCCCCCCTCAGGAGGCAGATAGGGGAAGTAGCCTCTGATCTATTCCCCCCCCGGGGAGGGGCAAGAGCCCACAAGGCTGCAGTGATAATGCTGGCTTTTTTTATATGTATGGGTGGGGGCTGCCCAGAATGAGCATCCCAATGTCCCCACCCACCCAAACAAAATAGCCAGTCTTTCTGCCCCTCTTGGGTGTATATCGGGGCAATAGCCCCCGATTTCCACCCTCCCCAGGGTGGCAGAAAGCCCACTAGGCACAGACTTTTTTACGGAATGTGCCTACTTCTGGATTTAGGGTCCTAGCGCAGCTAGTACCGAAGGAAACCTACCAAACCCACACATTTCTGAAAACTAGACACCTGGGGCATTCCAGGGAGGGATGGCTTGCATAGATCCCCCTACGTTTTCTTACCCGGAATCCCCTGCAAACCTCAAATTTAGCTGAAAGAAATCACTTTTTCCACACATTTGTGTGTGGGAAGTTGTGGTATCACCGGGCTGACACAAATTTCCTAACACCCAGCGTTTCCCCAGGTCTCCCGATAAAAATGGTGCCTAACTCGTGTGGGAGGCCCAAGTACCCGCAACAGACAAGAGCCCAAAATGTATTGAGGCGACATCATAATTGCCTATCACAAAACCACCTGGTTTTGCAAGGTGGGTCACCTGGGTGTTGGCCCCGTGCTCGGCGGCCAGCTAGGGAAACCTACCAAACCCACACATTTCTGAAAAGTAGACACCCGGGGGATTCCAGGGAGGTATGGCTTGCGTGGATCCCCCAACGTTTTCTTACCCAGAATCCCCTGCAAACCTCAGATTTAGTTGAGATTTTGTGTGGGAAAGTTGTGGCATCACCGGGCTGACACAAATTTCATACCACCCAGTGTTCCCCCAGGTCTCCTGATAAAAATGGTGCCTCACTCGTGTGGGAGGCTAAAGTACCCGCGACAGGCAAGGGCCCAAAACTTATTGAGGCAACATCAAAATTGCCGTTGGGTTGTTGGTGAACCTACAAGTCCTATATATCCCCACAACCAGAAAGGTCCAGCGGATGTAATGGTATATTGTTTTCAAACAGTTGTCATAATTAGAAGAAGTTACAGGTGAAAACGTTGACACAAATGGCTGTTTTTTTCAACTAATTTTCAAGTTTTCCTATATTCAATAGTTAGTTTCTATAAAGAAACCTTGATGGATATACACAAATGACCCCTTGCTGAATTCAGAATTATGTCTACTTTTCTAAAATGTATATCCAGGATCCATTATTACTTTTATACCCATTTCTACCATTAACTGGAAGGAGGTTGAAAGCACAAAAATAGCAAAAATAGGCGATGTCGCAGAAAAATGACAAAACTGTGTAAAAAATGTTGGTTTTCTGACAAAAGTCTGCTTGTCCCTGAAAGCTGGGAAGATGGTGATTTCAGAACCACAATCCCTTTTTTGGTACCATTTGCAGGGAAGAAAACAGACGCTTTCATCTGTAGCCCTTTTTTCCAATTTTTCCAAAGAAAAATAAAATGTACCTGTATTTTGGCTAATTTCTTGGTCCCCTCCAGGGGAATCCACAAACCCTGAGTACCTTTAGAATCCCCATGATGTTGGAAAAAAAGGACACAAATTTGGCGTGGATACGTTATGCGGTCAAAAGGTTACAGGGGCCTAAGCACGAACTACCACAAATAGCCAAAAAAAGGCTTAGCACCGGGGGGGGGGGGGGGGGGGGGGAGGCCTAGCAGCGAAGGGGTTAAGGGTGAGTTACCAAGGTCTTATTGTAGTGCTGGGCAGGTGTGGCACACAGGGATGTGTGCCATGTCGCCTCTTCACATTTAGTTGCACCAAAACATGGAGGCTGCAAAGGCATTGGTGCATGTTTGTGGTGAGAAGTCTCTGAGGGTGGCATTATACATGCTACAATCCTCAGAGGCCTTTCCCTGGCTACCATGCCCTTAGTACCATAGGTACCCCTTACAAGAGCCTTACAGGTAATCCAGAGCTGTGCTAATTGTGGAAACAATGGTACAGTTTAGGGAAAGAACATAGGCCCTGGGAACCTGATTGGCAGGGACCCAGGGCACACTCAGTCAAATTGCATCAGGTATCAGGCAAAAACATTAGGGGCTACTATGCAGAAAGGCCACTTTCCTACATAGTGTTAACCTGGAGAAATGCTTTCATTTCTCCAACCTTTCTGACTTTGATTGTGTGCTGCACCATGCACCCAAAGTGTAACAAGTTTTAAAGTTTGTCTAGTCATAGTATTTTATACTAGAAGGATACACTACCAGAACAAAACCTGTGCTAGACATGACTATGGTTCAGAGGTTTGAACTTGGTCTAGCAGTAGGGTGCTAAGCAGCCTGATTTTGTGCTACTGCTAGGGAGAGAGCAGGACAGCGTCATATCTAACTTGATATGGCGGTATCCTGCTCTTTCCCTTTCATGTAACGCAGCACCTTAACATTGGTTGCAGTAGTGCAATGAGTGGATTTGTGTAAAGCTACCCCTAGGAGCCATTTGCCTAACTGCAGCCACCGTGATGTGGCTGAATGTGCAGACGACATGGCTACTCTGCGGTCAGGTCTGAAGCTAGATGCATGTTGGCTGGGGCAGCATCTGACCTTTATCGGGGCGGTGTAATGAGTTTCTGGTGGTACTGCTCCCTGTGCCGCAAAACGAAGGCTTGCTGGTTCCCTCAAGGTGTATACAGTAACATATCAGCAAAAAAAGTACCTCATACTTGCAGCTGTGCGTGCGACAATTCGAAAACTGTGCATGTATAAACAAAGTTTTTTCTTTTCTGGGCCACTCACTATTTTGATGAAACAGGTGCAGTAATTGGGTGCGAAGTTTGCCTCTGCTTGTCACTGGATGTCTTGACCCTCATATCAGCCCAGCACTCCTGGAAATATTCACGGCCATTTGAGGGGAGACTAAGTAGTTTAATCCCACAAATAAACTCATTCCTACCAATACATCGCAAGAGTGCCCAGTTTTGTCTTTTTTTCCAGTTTGATTTGATCAGATTTCTGAAGTCAGGAAGAATGGGGACACTCCATGGACATAGTCACATCTTGCTGTTAGGTGCCAAACATCCAAAGAACTCTGGCCTTTGCACTCTCTTATCCTTTGTCACAATCTGAGCACTATGGATAAAAGGTGCTGCCCAGAGCTTAATGTAGACCTTTCACTGCAGTTGCAGTGCTTGCAAGAACACCAATGACTCTGGTTGGCTGAACATTACTAAAGTGCCTGCATTGTGTGTATAGCAGCTGTAAGTGTAGAAAGGTTTAGATCATGGGGAGCTCGAGGTGACTGAGATCCAAGCTATAAGGATGTATTCTTGATTTACAGCTTCTTCCTTTGTCCCTGTAGAGATGATGCATGGAAGGAAAGGGCGAAAGGTACACTGCACAACTGAGCCTCGCCACAAAACCACTGTATTTATTTATGTACAATTGTTTGGCCATTTTGTTTCAGACCTCCTTCCATGCATCACATTACAATCTATTTGCCTGCCCATTCTGGGACTTTGTGCTATTGTCAGATCAGAATGGGTACTGGTGGATGAAAGGCTCCCTTGAAGGTCATGCCCCTTAGAAAACAAGCTCTAGCACTAGGAGATTCTAATAAATGTTTATGGTATATTGAATTAAGGAGATTCTAGAGTTGGGTGAAAAGTCAATGGGAACTCATACTTCCCTCACTCAGATCTGTGTTGACAACCCAACTGCAGCCACCGTGATGAGGCTGAATGTGCAGACGACATGGCTACTCTGCGGTCAGGTCTGAAGCTAGATGCATGTTGGCTGGGGCAGCATCTGAACTTTGTCGGGCGGTGTAATGAGTTTCTGGTGGTACTGCTCCCTGTGCCGCAAAACGAAGGCTTGCTGGTTCCCTCAAGGTGTATACAGTAACATATCAGCAAAAAAAGTACCTCATACTTGCAGCTGTGCGTGCGACAATTCGAAAACTGTGCATGTATAAACAAAGTTTTTTCTTTTCTGGGCCACTCACTATTTTGATGAAACAGGTGCAGTAATTGGGTGCGAAGTTTGCCTCTGCTTGTCACTGGATGTCTTGACCCTCATATCAGCCCAGCACTCCTGGAAATATTCACGGCCATTTGAGGGGAGACTAAGTAGTTTAATCCCACAAATAAACTCATTCCTACCAATACATCGCAAGAGTGCCCAGTTTTGTCTTTTTTTCCAGTTTGATTTGATCAGATTTCTGAAGTCAGGAAGAATGGGGACACTCCATGGACATAGTCACATCTTGCTTTTAGGTGCCAAACATCCAAAGAACTCTGGCCTTTGCACTCTCTTATCCTTTGTCACAATCTGAGCACTATGGATAAAAGGTGCTGCCCAGAGCTTAATGTAGACCTTTCACTGCAGTTGCAGTGCTTGCAAGAACACCAATGACTCTGGTTGGCTGAACATTACTAAAGTGCCTGCATTATGTGTATAGCAGCTGTAAGTGTAGAAAGGTTTAGATCATGGGGAGCTCGAGGTGACTGAGATCCAAGCTATAAGGATGTATTCTTGATTTACAGCTTCATCCTTTGTCCCTGTAGAGATGATGCATGGAAGGAAAGGGCGAAAGGTACACTGCACAACTGAGCCTCGCCACAAAACCACTGTATTTATTTATGTACAATTGTTTGGCCATTTTGTTTCAGACCTCCTTCCATGCAGCACATTACAATCTATTTGCCTGCCCAATCTGGGACTTTGTGCTATTGTCAGATCAGAATGGGTACTGGTGGATGAAAGGCTCCCTTGAAGGTCATGCCCCTTAGAAAACAAGCTCTAGCACTAGGAGATTCTGATAAATGTTTATGGTATATTAAATTAAGGAGATTCTAGAGTTGGGTGAAAAGTCAATGGGAACTCATACTTCCCTCACTCAGATCTGTGTTGACAACCCAACGAAAGCGTTGAAAAGTGAAAATCTATATTTACAAGTTCAAAGTCATCACTGTGTAAGCTTACCTTCAAAATCGAGCTGGACTATCAGTGCAGGATTTTTGTTTACTACAGCTGACAAGAAGGACACAGACACACATCCGTATTATGGTATGGTTCACAAAGCCCATGCCCTTGCTTGTGAAAGTATGTTTCAATGTTATGGGTTCATCAGCCGCGTATAGTGTGGAATCTTAATGGTATGGATTCTTTGGGTGGAATTTTACTCAGATTGGGTTGGAGATTTTATGTTGCAGTTGGTCCAGGTTTTTCTCAGAGAGAAAGCAGTTTGTTTTTCAGGACAATAAAACCCATCTTTCCTGCATTATCAGTGTGTGTTTCGCTGTAGACCAGTGAAGGAAGTTCAGGGAGGATTTGCAACAGAAGGTTTTCTCCGCCTGTGCAGAAGGCATTGTAAAGGGCCGGTGGCCTGATCCTCATGTGAGGGGAGTGCAAAGCCATTTGTTGAATTCCGCTCCAGAGACACCACAACAACACAGGTGTAATTTCAAGGTAGGTTTATTCTTCATATGTATAAAGGTGACTATCCACAATGAAAGCCTGGGCCAATTGTCATTGTATGGAATCTAGATCTCTCACTGACCACCAGATTCCATACAACCCCATTGGCCAGGATACCACACATTCCCCTTCGTAAATAATAATCATTTGATTTATTCAAACATTGGCACACAAAACAAATAGATTCCAATGCATGAGATAATCATATCATAAAACAACAAAAAACATACAGCACAAAATGTCATGTTGTACAGCGAGGGGAAACCTAGCATGAAATCACATAACCTTTGCTCCACACAGGTTTGGTTTTCAACCTACTATCCCGGCACGCAAACAAAACATCACCATCACAGTATCCATCACTTTCATAACTAGACACCATATTTCTACTATTGTCATTTGTTCCTTTAGGCCACAACCACATTGGTACTCTGACAACCTTACTCATGCTCCACACGTTTCCATCAGATAATTCCACTACCTGATGTCCCACTCTGATAACCTTCATGGGTGAGGAAAACTTGGATTCACCAGATCTAACCATCCTTCCCTTTCTTACATGGGCCCAGTCACCAACCTTGAACAGTTGTACCTGAACAAAGCGTCCACCCTTCACCACCATCTTGTCATCCAATCTCCAACTAAGATCAACTTTTTCCTGATTTCATTTCCATCATCCACATCTGATTTATTTGCAAACCGCTTTTTTACCTCTCATTTTCTCAAATGCAGACACATCTCCCAACAACCTGGGTGTAACCCTGTAACACCAAAGCAAGTCTTTTAGAGCTTGATAATAGTTTTTCTCATTGGATATCGCCAACTGTAAACCATCTTTCAATTCTCTTTTCCACCTTTCTACAATGTCATTACTTTGTGGATAGCACACCGAGGTACGTATGTGACTGATTCTATATTCGTCTAAAAACTTTTTCATTTCCAACAACCTCAATTGCACCCCATTGTCTGTGACCAAACACTTGGGAAATCCTTCCTTCTCAAATACTTCCTTGAGAAACTGGATCACAGTGCGAGAGCCAACCTGATGTACTAACTTGACCTCCAGCCATTGAAAAAACTGATCAATCAGAACTATGGCAAATAATTGAGTACTCGACAAACACATGGGACTTGCAATAGCCAAGGAAATTCTTTCCCACACCCTACTGGGTCTAGACACAGGAGCTTTATCGTAAGTGAATTTATTTTTAGATTTGTCACTGACTGCACATTCAATAGATGATCTAACTTTGGCTTCAATGCATTTGCCAATGGCTGGCCACCAAAATTCACTGTGAATTCTTCTTTTCATACTGCTCATGCCAGGGTCACCTACATGAGCCACATCCAAAACGACCTGTCTCATGCTTTGGGGTACAACCAATTGTTTACAGAGAAACTAAAAATATTATAAACAGACAATTCATTAACAACATAAAAGTAAGGTAACAAATCCTTATTTAAATCATTCTTTTCTGGCCAACCGGACTTATTATGTTCAATGACTTCTTGAAATTCTTTGTCTTGGTAACATGCTTCTTTCTATTGATATTGTTTAATACAACCATTAGATACTTGACATAAGGATTCAACTTTTTCCAATCAATCATCAACAATACTCCAATCTTGGTCTTTTATTATAAGCAATCTGGATGAAAAATCCGCTAGGACTTTTTTGGCACCAAGGATATATTAAATTTTATAATGAAAGTTCTGCAGTTTGTATTGCCATCTGGCAGTTCTAGGTGTGGCCTTACTACAACCTTTATAAGTAAACAATTTTACCGATGTATGATGATCTGATCTTACCTTGAATTGGGTACCATACACATACTTTCTGAAATATTCAATTCCCCACCAACAAGCTAATGTTTCTTTTTCTAAGGTGGAGTACATTTTTTACATCCTTGAATAGTTCACGCATGACTCTTTGGAATACCGCTGAGGCTGAAATCAGTCCAAAAGACATGCTTTTGTATCTAAATACTCCTTCAGGGGTAATAAAAGATGTACAATGTTTGCTGTCTTCATGCAGAGCAATCTGGTGAGATGCATTAGATAAGTCTAATTTTGAAAACACCGTAGCCCCTTTTAGTGCCGTGAACATTCCACCAATGTTGGGTAAAGGATGACCATAGGGGTGGCCGGAATTTGCGAAGTTGCCTTTCGCAAAATTTTGAGAAACAGCAAAAAATCTCAGCGAACACGCGAACTTTTGCGTGCTTTGCGGAGATTTCGGGCTGATTAATGCGTTACTGAATTTGAGCTTCAACTCGGACACCTGCTTTATTGATATCTGTAAGTGCTTCCTGTTGAGGTTTAATTTTTGCGACAGCAGCATCGTGCCAGAATGAATCCTGCCCTGCATACTTACCCAAGAAGATGCCACCGTTTTGTTCAATGCCTCTACTCAACTGGAGTACTTTCTACTCTCAGTAAGTGCTACCTCGTTGGGTAAATGTATAGTGCTTTTCCTACACTACAGCTGTGTAAAGGGCCAGAAGAGTTGTCTACAGCGACCATGTGTGTCTGTAACGTTGCCACCGCGCCGACGGGTGCCGGGGTCCCTCGAGTGAGCTGTCCATCATAGTGGGGGAAAGGGCGGGAAGACGTTGCACACCGTTGGTGTGTGGGGCGGGGCCAAACAGTCGGGGATTCCATGCAGTTCAGATGCCTCTTGTTTATAAAGGGCCAGAGACCGATCAGAGCAGCAGATGAGGAGACAGAACCTCCTGGTGTCAGGAACTACACGGGGATTGCGCTCGAGAAACTCATGGGTGCACAGAGCTCCATCAAGGATCACAGCAAATTGTTGACGGCAGATATGGGGAGAAAGCACACCTGCCTAGCCTCGACCGTGCTCACGAATGTTTTGTGCTGATTAATGCGTTACTGAATTTGAGCTTCAACTCGGGCACCTGCTTTATTTATATCTGTAAGTGCTTCCTGGTGAGGTTTAATTTTTGTGACAGGAGCATCGTGCCAGAATGAATCCTGCCCTGCACATTTCCGTTCCGCCGCGGATCCCGGAAGTTTAGTCATTTTCACGTTCTGCGCGGAATGCGAAAATGCCGAAATATCGCAAGTTCCGCGAGCGGAACGGAATTTGTCGCCCACCCTTACCATCCACCCACACACCTGCATTACGATCTCTTAAATCCACACAAAGTCTTATTTTTCCATTAGGTTTATGTACAACAACCACTGGTGACAACCACTCTGAAGACTCAATCTCTTTATTAATATCTTGAGT
This sequence comes from Triturus cristatus, assembly GCF_964204655.1. Taxonomy (NCBI): domain Eukaryota; kingdom Metazoa; phylum Chordata; class Amphibia; order Caudata; family Salamandridae; genus Triturus; species Triturus cristatus. The sequence continues at coordinate 656,896,248 of NC_140594.1, forward strand.
GCATAGTTTTTCCAGTTCTTCCTTTAAAGCTTCTCTCATGGATACAGGTATGTTTCTGACTTTGTGCACCTTTGGCACAGCATCACGTTCTAGAATAATCTTGTGTACAAAGTCCTTAAGTAATCCTCGGTTGAATGAAAACACTTTAGGAAATAGTTTCTCCCAATCAACAGCCTTATCCTCAGTAACCTGTGATATTAGATCACTATAACCTAAAAGCTGTTCAGAATGATTGGGATTGAGAGTGATCAGCAAATCCCTTTGTTGTGGCCATCGTAATAAACAGGATCCTTTTTTGGCAACATACACTTTCGCTACAATAGATTTGCCTTTGAAACTAGTGTTGGCTGAAAAATAACCGAACACATCAATGGGTTTGTTACCATATTTCACCAATATGATGTCAGATGGTAAAAATTGTACACCTGGAAATTGCTTTAACCACTGATCTCCAATTAATGTGTGATGAGCTCCTGAATCTGCCATAACTCTGACCTTGTTGACATCAATGTTAATAACACAGAATGGAGCATCACTATTACTTTCATTGACCTCATGAATATTAAACAAAAACTCCCCTGGAATGTCAATATATTGTTGATTGATCTCTCTAACTTGAGTGGGCCTGTAACTGTTTTTGTATTTATTTTTGTTCCTGCACATGCGAGAATAGTGCCCTTTAGTCTTACAATATCTGCAAATTTGTCCAATAGCTGGACACGATCTATCGTTCGCTAAATGACCGGACAGCCCACATTTAAAACAAACATGCACTTTCTTTTCAAGATTTTGTGACATTGTTCTAGTTTTTGCTTTGTTGCTTGCAGCAAACATTGTATTTTCCTCCGATTCTTTTAACAATTTGTATTTCAGTGTGGTGAGCTTTGCAGCTAACTCTTTTATACCAGATTTCATGTCTTCACATCTAGGGCAGATATCTATAGCCTTTTCTACCGTTAAATCTTCTACTGCTAACAACTTTTCTTGGATATATATATGTATTACAAGTTTATTGGACATATATATACGCGCTGACCAAAGAGAGGAGAACGCTGATATCGCTGGAGGGGGACTCCCAGAGACCTTTGCTGACACCCTGCCAAGTGAGGGCGGAGCTATAGCTGCACGAGCGCTTTAAAGCGCCAGCGAGACACCGCAGCGCGGGACGCGCTGACCAAAGCGAGGAGAACGCTGATATCGCTGGAGGGGGACTACCTGTCCCAGAGACCTTTGCTGACACCCTGCCAAGTGAGGGCGGAGCTATAGCTGCACGAGCGCTTTAAAGCGCCAGCGAGACACCGCAGCGCGGGACGCGCTGACCAAAGAGAGGAGAACGCTGATATCGCTGGAGGGGGACTACCTGTCCCAGAGACCTTTGCTGACACCCTGCCAAGTGAGGGCGGAGCTATAGCTGCACGAGCGCTTAAAGCGCCAGCGAGACACCGCAGCGCCAAGGGCGGGCCCGTCCTTGCCCGTCATCGCCCGGAGGAGACTGGGCTGGGCCACCCCTCTTTCGTCCCAGTTATCCCCATGTCTACAATCAGGTGAGCGAAATACACTGACCCTAATACACCATACTTGGGCAGCTGCTTATTTGTGAGAGTTTGAACAGTTTTACAAATGGGGAAGCGAACCATCCCACCTGTTATGAAATCTGCCACAACGAGCATTGAGAACATGCTGGAAAGAGCCGTTAGTATCGTAAGCAATGAGATCGAACTTACTGAGAGGCGCCTGTCCCTCGGTTTAGGACAATCAATCCTATCTTCAGGTTTGCCTATTGACACTATAGATATCACCACAAGTAATACTAATGTTCCTGTTGCGGCTTGCGAAGAGGCATGCGAAATTACTACAGTGGACTCGCCAGAATTAAATCATGTACCATCTAATGTCCCACTTTTAGGGGCAAAACGTAAGAGGAAAGCTGGGAAGCCCACTTGTGTAAAAAGAAAACAACCAATACGCCCATGTTCCACTCGCACAACTTTAAACTCGTGGATCCGTTCATCCGCAAATCAAACATCTGTGGAGGCTCTAATGCACGACCCACCAACTATGCATGCCCCATTGCCCAAATCATGCTCTCACTCAATTGGAACTCAGACTGAGACTGATTTTTTGCTCCCAATCATCACGGATAATGGAAACCATACTAGGGCTAGTGATATTAACATTTTGGTTGGTTTGATTACTGATTGTGTTAAACCTTTATTTGATAACCTCCTAGCTGTAGTGAAAGATTGTACTTCTGTTGCTCAGTCCGTCCCAAACCCACGGTCGATAGTTCAATCAACGGATATTGCTCCCCCCGTTGTCGATAAGTCACCTATTTTGGCAAACACTAGACACTTGGCCCAAAATGAATCCACTGCTAATATCCCTACAGAATGCCAAAACACTTTTGCTCCCCCCACTACAAATTTGAGAACCAGTGATTGCATGACATGTAATAAAATTCGTTCCTGTCTAGATAAAAAGGGAATTCCGGGAATTACAGAGGGCATAAGCCCCCTGAAAAGTATAATTGGGACTAACACTGCCAATTCATTAAATAACCCGCAAATTCCTATTAATGCTTCTATTCCCTTATACAGTGGTGATGGTCTAGTTAATACGCAACATAATATCCAGCATAATGTAGGCACTGACTTAAATCCTAATATCCCCACTGAGGGAAATAATGTGTTACTTGATTTACCCCCGGAGGCCTGTCCATATGTTGTGGTCCTGGCTGGCGTCCCCTTTCTAAGACAGGATCAGAAAGAATCTTGGGAACGACTACGCTGCAAATGCGTTGACTGGCTATCCAAGCATAAGCGGTTTAGGCCATCTTTAATTGAAAATATCATTATGGTCCGGCGGGTAGGATGGCTTGGAACATCTCCCAAATCTATTAAAGGGGATTGTATAATCATTAATTTCCGCAGACAATCAGTGGCAAAAGCTATCCTATCGCCACAGAGAGAAGAGGTCAGTTACAGCACTGGTATATGGGCACTACCTTTAGGCTACTTTTATAAACCGACTTTCGAAGCATTTGTTCCCAATCCGCGTAACACTATCCCAATTAATAACAGATTCACACCGTTGTCAGGTCTGGATTGTCAAGACTGACTGCCATCCCTGTCAACAAGGAAAGTGTTAAGCGATGCATTATCATCAGCATCGACTGATACATATACTCAGGTTAGCTCACAGGATGTCCCGGTCACAACGGTAGCTGACTCGACACTCAAGATTTTGAGTTGGAATGTCGCTGGCTTGGCATCCAAGTTAAACCTACGAGATTGGAGGGAGCTAATAAGTGGTCAGGACATCGTAATGTTTCAAGAGACCTGGGCAACCCAGGAGCTTTCTATGGAGGGTTTTGAGTGTTTTAACATTCTATCCCCCATTCCTATTTCAGGAAGGCCCGTTGGTGGCCTCTCCACTTGGATAAACATCAAGGCAGGTGGTCGCACTAGGATCGTGCCCACAAACAGCGACACATTCCAAATATCCCTTTATACCCGGGGGGCTTCTTTATATATAATTAACTTTTATAACAATGATTTAAAAAATGTTCCCAATATGAACTTTTTTAAGTTGTTTGATTTTATTTCAAAATTAGAAAGAGAATATGGCGCCCTAAATAAAGGCATATGTCTAGGTGGAGACTTTAATGTCAGGCTCTCTAGAGCCATTAATTCTGATAATCGGCCCAATACTATAAGCACGTTATGTAAGAGAGGTGAGCAGTTAATGAACCATCTAAACTCGCAGAATTTTTTAGACATTATGGAAATAGCAACTATCGATGGATGTACTGTACCAACCTATAGAAGTCGGGGTTCAACATCCACCATTGATTACATCTTTGTGACAGCACCCCTCGCAAATCATGTGCTAAAGGCAGAAGTAATTCCGACAATACATGGTGATCATAATCCCATTAGTACTATTTTAAGTTTCACACGCCGTCCAACGTACAAATATACGCATGGAGCAAGTGACCTAACGATATCAACTGATAACCTCCGACTTGTGTGGCGTGGCATTGATAATAACGTATTATTCCAAACAATGGTTAAATCGCACCATAATTTAATTAATGTATGCCTGACATATAGTGAAAATAATACTGAGGTAGTCCATGCGTTTTCTGAGCTCTGCCTCGGTATTAGAAAAATATTGTCCAAGCTAATTAAGAATATAAATTTAGATCCAAGGTGGTTTGATGCAGAGTGTTCTGCGGCTAACAGAGCGTTAAGAAAGGCTCTCCAAACTAAACCCAGAGATAGTCTCCTTGTGTCAATACTGAGAAATAATTACAAGAAGGCTACCACACGTAGGAAGGAGGAGATCACTAATGATCATTGGACTCAACTTGTGCGTGCAAATGAGCTAAAAAATGGTAAGAACTTCTGGAAAACTGTCAAAGATATGAAACTTGTGGGAAACACATCCACACCAATTAGCTGCAACATTTCTAGTGAGGCTTGGGAGGCTCACTTTAGTAAAATCTATGCCGCCCCCATTATTTGGGAACCTAGGGAGTTCACATACACTGCTAACATCTTGATTGACCTATCTGAAGTCGAAGAAGCAATTAGCCAAAGTCTGGGAGGTAAAGCCCCCGGCCCAGACGGTCTTCCTATCGACCTCATTAAGAGTCACCCTGAATTTTGGGCGCCATTACTTACGAATGTTTTTAACAATTTGACCAATTCATCCATCCCCGAAACTTGGTCCTGTAGCACTATTGTCCCAATTTTTAAGAAGGGCGACCGTTCAAATCCGAGCTGCTACAGGCCAATATCGCTGATCGACAACACCCTTAAAATTTTGGGAAGGGTGCTGTTTAACAAGATCAGTTCATGGGCTGAGGATTCTAAGGTACTCCACCCATGCCAGTTGGGATTCAGGAGTAAGGTTGGCACTGTGGAACAGTGCCTCAACCTTAATCTAATTATTGGTAAATATAATGTAGCCAAAAAAAGTCCCTATGTATCTGGCATTTATGGACCTTACCTCGGCCTTTGATTTTGTAAATAGATCGCGATTGTGGCAAATCTTGTTGGATCTCGGGCTGGATGAATCTTTAGTTTCTTTTTTAGCATACCTGCACAGAGACCTAAAAGCTAGGGTGCGTATTAGTATGGCTGGTGAGATCTCCAAAGCTATCGAAGTAGGTAGAGGGGTTAGACAAGGCTGTGTACTGGCCCCTCTCCTATTTATTTTATATATTAATGGCTTAACTAAATCATTGTCGATCTCAACAAAAGACGTCCCTACAATTGGCGGCAACAAAATCCCTGCATTGTTATCTGCTGACGATGCAGTCCTGATGGGGCGCACCCCCAAAGCCCTGCGCAGCCTGGTTCAAGACTTTGTCAAGTTTATGGCATCCCTGGATCTGTGCACAAATTTAAAAAAATCCTTTTTAATGTCGTGTGGGTCTAAGAAATATTCCAACCTTACAATAGCAATAAACTCTAATCAATTATTGAGTACTCGCACCTTTCCATATCTTGGTCTGACTTTTGCATCAAATGGATTATGGAATGATCATATAGCGTATTGCAAACGAAAGTTTATTAACTCTATTAACACTATACTTAGGTTACCTAAGCCAAAGAATATAGAGGTTGTATCATCCATTATCAAAATGTATAGACTGCAATGCATACCAACAGTAACATATGGGGCGGAGGTATGGGGGAATACGGTTAGTATACCTATACAACGTGAAGAGAACAGTATTCTGCCGTAAGATTCTAGGCGCACCTTTTTCCTCCTCAACATATGCTGTCCACAGAGAACTTAATTTACCATACGTTGAGGATTTCATCAAAGCTCGCCCCATTTTATTTTGGTTAAGAATCTGGAAGAATCCGGCTGCGCAGTTGACTAGGGAAATAATCACTGACTGCCTAAAATGTGATAAAGGGATGGACATACCGTGGTTAGCAGGGGTCTGGAAAAGTCTATGTAGCCTAAATATGGAACATCTCTTTTTAACTCCACTCGAACACAACTCTGCTAATATTAAAAAAGTGGAAAAGACTCTGTATGACTCCTATAAAGTAGCACGAGTATCAACTGAGTGCAATAAAACCTCAGTTGCTAGATATATGCAGATAGATGTATCCCCTGCTATGCCTAGATATCTCCTTAAACCAATTAGTTGTTGGGAAAGGGGCCTGTTCTTTAGGCTAAGGACAGACACCATGAAATATTTGCTGTCATTCCCCATTGGCTTTACACATAATCTTAACTTATTATTGTGCCCTTGTAATAATACCCATAAGCAGTCAATGCTTCATTTCCTGTTCTCTTGTAGTTACTATTCAGCCCCCACTAAAAAATTCTTGATCCCATATTTTAAAACTCGCCACATTACGGATTATAAAGTGGCTTACGAAAAGGTGCTAGCTATTACTGATGATGAATTATGCTTAAGAGTTGGATCATTTTTGAAAACAGTGATGCGTATACGTAACTCTATGCACCCTGATTAATTGACCTTCTTAAAATTTGTGTATATTCTGGTGTTTTTAGCAATTTTTGTATATTATTTTATGCTGTACTTTTATGGATATGTTGTTTTTATCCGAATAAAGTTCATATTGATTGATTGATTGATATATATATATTTCCTTTTTAATTTTTGAGATCATACGAATTTTTTGCAGACACTTATGCACTTTATATAACATAAAATATATTCAGCCTTTTTTTCATGAACTATTTTGAGTACTTTACAATTATTGATCTAGCTAATAATGATGAAATCTTTATGTGGAGTGGGAACAGCGATACGTCTTAAAATAACAGTGAATGTTGAATAAAGTTTTGTATTAAAAAAAATAAAAAAATGTATATAAAAATGTAAAAATAGAAAATGGACTTAAGATTGTACCTATCCCTTTAAAAAAGACATTCTAGACGAAGAAAACTCTATGCTCCAGTCGAAGGCACATCGCCGAAACGCATAGACCGTTGTATCCCTACCTTGGTGATGGAATAAATTGTAAAAGAATTGAATCTGCCTCGAGTCCTGATTGGGGTGCTGTGGATGCCTGCTGCTGCCGGACGGGTAGTTTGGTGATTTTCTGAATATCTATATATATATATATATATATTACCTACTGGCGGTCGCCAGTAGGTAGTTATAGTTAGGACCACGTTTCCATAGGAAATCCGCAACATTCTATTTTGAATAACTTTGGCGACCGTCGACGAATCCTCGCGAATTTTTCAAAATAGGTGGGGCGCTACGCTCCGCTCCTACCCTGAAAGTCTCGGGGGGATTCGTCAAGCGGGGGCTGAGATAAAAGGGGGGTCCCAAAACGCGTTTTTCCCATGCATTTTTCCATAGGACCTTTAGACACAGCTACAGCCCGAACGGCTGAACAGAATTACTAGAAATTTGGCAGAAAGGTAGTCCTCAGGTCAAGGAAGTGCCTTTTGTAGGTTTGGTGTAAATCTGTTCAGTAGATTCTGAGAAAATAGCCTTTAAATCATTATATATATCTGAGCCAGCTTACGGTGCGCTTACGGTACGCTTACCGTACGCGTACGGTGGCGTGCGCGAGCGCGATTCTGATTGGCTCTTAGATCTTAGTAAACATTTGAATCGGCCGAAACCAGGAAGCGGCGGCCGCCATTTCGTGTGTTTCACTCAGAAAAAAAAGAGTGATAACAAGAAAAGGGGGCAAGGAGGAGAGTTACAGACCCCCTTACATTTGTGAGGGGGTCAAAGAAGGACAGAAAAGTACAAAGAAAACATTTATTGATTTGAAAAAAAATCACGGGGTACGCGTACGGTAAGCGTACGGTAACAAAAAAAATAAATAAAAGAAATGAAATGCAGATTTAAGAGTTTAGATATTAGGGGGCTCTAAAAAGAGCCGTTGTGTTTATGAAGTTATTTTTTAGTGGTACCTACAAGTAAGTACCGATGCAGAGTCTAAGGTTCAAGAGGAAGACTCTGTTCCCTTCATCATTGAAGTGCACACCATCTCCTCTATAAATGTCTTGCATGTCATAACGCAAGTTGTTGTGGTAAATGGAACCCATACCATAGTCACGGAGGAAAGCAGAAACAGATTTGTTGACGTGCTTTCTTGCTTTGTCAATCTGCGGACAGAAATGATTGGACCAGTTCCATTTTTGCCTTTGGCATATGTTGGAAAACACAAAGGCAGTTTTAGGGAAAAGTGAAAACAGTTGTGCAAAGGTGTCCTTCATAAGCATTTCCAGACCTACCCCAGTCAAAGTGCCTAGGTCATTGCCACCACAGTGCACTATTATGAGGTCAGGGTGTTGGATTTGCATGAAGGATTTCACCAATGGCATCAATTGGTGCCACTTTAACCCTCTCTGACCAATCCATTTAATGTCTACATTTGGCAAAGCAAGGTCTCTCACAATACCTGTTTTCTCTGCAAACTTTTCACTCCAGAAGACATAGCTGTGCCCTACAATCCACACTGTGAACATCTTCAAAGGAGAACTGGATGCACTCAGGAGGTGTAATTCAGTAGAATGGTAACAAGAAATGAAAGACAGTTTGGAAATGGAGGCATACATATTTTTTTCATAAAAAAAAGAACTGATTGGCTGTTTCATACCATTCTACACTAAAAACTAGGCTGTATGTGTAAATTTATAGAAGCATGTTTTGTATTGGTACAGAAAAATGTGTTACCAAAGAACAGTACTATGGATTTGCTGTAAGGTTTGAAAAGTCAAGCACTCTTGCTCTGTGGAATTGAAACATTGTTTGGCGAACTTCTGACCTAACTCCACACAGCAGTGTTCCATGAGCTGTTGCTATGGTAGCAGGCAGAAGTCAAGTTGGGGGAAGGGTACTAGGCAGAAGTCAAGTTGGGGGAAGGGTACTTTTGGAAAAGGGTTGGGTTTTCAACCAATAGAAATGTGTGATTACATTTGAAAAAAAGGGGGAAGCACTGAGATTTGAAACTTACATGTATATGTGTGGAAAAATAGAGGGAAACTTTGCCATTATCTGGTTCTGCTGAGAGGAGAGAGGTGTAGAGAACAGATATCCTGGCTCTGATAATCTGCTGTTTGAGTGCCACATTTCTTTCACAACTAACTAATTTTAAAGGTGAGTTTAGAGTTTGAGAGGAGATGTATATGGTAAATTAAGAAATGAATAATAGAAATGTAATTCTTTTTGTTGAAGTTGTGTTTATTATTTTCTGTTTTGGGAGAAATTTTAATGTGAGGAACATGTAAAATAATATGGACTATGTTTTCACGATAAATTAAGGTGTATTGGTATAAAAAAAGAATAGTTTAAGGGTTTGAGGTTGGACTCAGTAATGCAAATACATTCAGCATCACTAAGGCTGGTTGCCCTTGCTGGAATGTAGGCAGTCACCCAGGTTACACATGTTGGGAAATATAGGCAGAGATTTATTGTGTACAACTCTGGTAATTTTATATTTGCATTAGTAGGAAAAAGGGGGAGCAATTTTTTGGTGCAGAAGCAGACTCTTAGCACACACCCAGCTGCTTTCCATGTATAATCATGCACAGTATTTACAAGCGAGTGGGGTTTGAGGTTTCAGTCTGTAATGCAAATACATTCAGCATCACTAAGGCTGGTTGCCCTTGCTGGTATGTAGGCAGTCACCCAGGATACACATGGTGGTGGTCTGAAAAAGCAGTCTGGACATGGGCTTTTTAAAAAATCTGAAAAGTGGATTCATAATGTGTCAGTCTGTAAAAGTGATTATCCTTGCCAAAAAAAAAGAGCAGTAAGTGTGCTTTCAAATTGGCAAAGAAATTTCGTTTTGTGACTAATATGAAAACATGACTCTGTGTGCAAATAGGAATTACAGGCAGAGATTTATTGCGTTTTGCTCTGGTGATTTCACAGTTGCATTAGTAGGAAAAAGGGGGAGTGATTTTTTGGTGCAGAAGCAGACTCTTAGCACACACCCAGCTGCTTTCCATGTATAATCATGCACAGTATTTACAAGCGAGTGGGGTTTGACGTTTCAGTCTGTAATGCAAATACATTCAGCATCACTAAGGCTGGTTGCCCTTGCTGGTATGTAGGCAGTCACCCAGGATACACATGGTGGTGGTCTGAAAAAGCAGTCTGGACATGGGCTTTTTAAAAAATCTGAAAAGTGGATTCATAATGTGTCAGTCTGTAAAAGTGATTATCACTTGCCAAAAAAAAGAGCAGTAAGTGTGCTTTCAAATTGGCAAAGAAATTTTGTTTTGTGACTAATGTGAAAACATGACTCTGTGTGCAAATAGGAATTACAGGCAGAGATTTATTGCGTTTTGCTCTGGTGATTTCACAGTTGCATTAGTAGGAAAAAGGGGGAGCCATTTTTTGGTGCAGACTCTTAGCACACACCCAGCTGCTTTCCAAGTAGAATCATGCACAGTATTTACAAGCGAGTGGGGTTTGAGGTTTCAGTCTGTAATGCAAATACATTCAGCATCACTAAGGCTGGTTGCCCTTGCTGGAGTGTAGGCAGTCACCCAGGATACACATGGTGGTGGTCTGAAAAAGCAGTCTGGACAGGGGCTTTTTAAAAAATCTGAAAAGTGGATTCATAATGTGTCAGTCTGTAAAAGTGATTATCACTTGCCAAAAAAAAAGAGCAGTAAGTGTGCTTTCAAATTGGCAAAGAAATTTCGTTTTGTGACTAATGTGAAAACATGATTCTGTGTGCAAATAGGAATTACAGGCAGAGATTTATTGCGTTTTGCTCTGGTGATTTCACAGTTGCATTAGTAGGAAAAAGGGGGAGCGATTTTTTGGTGCAGAAGCAGACTCTTAGCACACACCCAGCTGCTTTCCATGTAGAATCATGCACAGCATTCACAAGCGAGTGGGGTTTGAGGTTTCAGTCTGTAATGCAAATACATTCAGCATCACTAAGGCTGGTTGCCCTTGCTGGTATGTAGGCAGTCACCCAGGTTACACATGGTGGTGGTCTGAAAAAGCAGGCTGGACATGGGCTTTTTAAAAAATCTGAAAAGTGGATTCATAATGTGTCAGTCTGTAAAAGTGATTATCACTTGCCAAAAAAAAAGAGCAGTAAGTGTGCTTTCAAATTGGCAAAGAAATTTCGTTTTGTGACTAATGTGAAAACATGACTCTGTGTGCAAATAGGAATTACAGGCAGAGATTTATTGCGTTTTGCTCTGGTGATTTCACAGTTGCATTAGTAGGAAAAAGGGGGAGCGATTTTTTGGTGCAGAAGCAGACTCTTAGCACACACCCAGCTGCTTACCATGTGGAATCATGCACAGTATTCACAAGCGAGTGGGGTTTGACGTTTCAGTCTGTAATGCAAATACATTCAGCATCACTAAGGCTGGTTGCCCTTGCTGGTATGTAGGCAGTCACCCAGGATACACATGGTGGTGGTCTGAAAAAGCAGTCTGGACATGGGCTTTTTAAAAAATCTGAAAAGTGGATTCATAATGTGTCAGTCTGTAAAAGTGATTATCACTTGCCAAAAAAAAAGAGCAGTAAGTGTGCTTTCAAATTGGCAAAGAAATTTTGTTTTGTGACTAATGTGAAAACATGACTCTGTGTGCAAATAGGAATTACAGGCAGAGATTTATTGCGTTTTGCTCTGGTGATTTCACAGTTGCATTAGTAGGAAAAAGGGGGAGCCATTTTTTGGTGCAGACTCTTAGCACACACCCAGCTGCTTTCCATGTAGAATCATGCACAGTATTTACAAGCGAGTGGGGTTTGAGGTTTCAGTCTGTAATGCAAATACATTCAGCATCACTAAGGCTGGTTGCCCTTGCTGGAGTGTAGGCAGTCACCCAGGATACACATGGTGGTGGTCTGAAAAAGCAGTCTGGACATGGGCTTTTTAAAAAATCTGAAAAGTGGATTCATAATGTGTCAGTCTGTAAAAGTGATTATCACTTGCCAAAAAAAAAGAGCAGTAAGTGTGCTTTCAAATTGGCAAAGAAATTTCGTTTTGTGACTAATGTGAAAACATGACTCTGTGTGCATATAGGAATTACAGGCCGAGATGTCATGATTGAGATAGATAATTTTCGAAAACTAGAACCATTTTTAATGCAATTTAAAAAAAATTTAAATGAATAAATATTTTTTTGAGTGGGTATGGTAAGTCAAAAATATCATGGTCCCTTTTTTCCACTTCTCCACAATCACATTTTCAGTTTTTAATTGTAGTCTCTCAAGGACCTTGTAATGTGATAATTGATTTTTAGTGCTTTTTTAAAAAAAAGAAAAAAATTACGCGCACCGTACGCGTACGGTAAAAAAAAAAAAAAAAGTTTTAAAAAACATATATAAAAACAGATGAAAGATAAGGTTGGCTCTTAAAAGAGCCGTTGTGTTCATGCAGGGACAGAGGAAAGAAAGATTGGGAAAATTAGTCTCTGCGACAAGTGTGCTGATCTATTTTGTTGTTCACTAGGGAAACACTGGTCTCCCTATGACAAATTAGATCATGACAAGAGGTGCATCGAATATCAACCCTCAGAAATCGAGGGTTAATTTCCAGAGGGCCAGCAAAAGGAGATGCTCCCCCCACAGCCCTGCAGATGATGGTCCAGGCTGAGCTGCTGTGGATGTGCTTGGTTGACTTTCTGAAGGGTTACCTCCAGTAAGTCGAGCATGTGTCCTTCTGTGTACATCCTTGAGGTGTCTCATCATGGTATGATTCCCAAAGGAATACTTCCTGTCAGGATTACCTCTTGAAAGTACACGCTTGCACAGCTTACAAGTTACTAAGGGTGCATTTACCTTTTGCTGGCCTTCAGGAAAAGTAAAATAATCCCATACATAAGAGGTCTTTTGTTTCCTCGCTCTCTGCCTCAAGGTAGTGCTGCTAGTGCTAGCCTCACTCTCAGAAGGGCTCTGCTGTTCTGCCATCGTATCACAAAGACAACCCAGCTCCTTCTCCTAAGGGATCACAAGCAGAAATGAGGGGAATGGGTGTGGTGTAGGAGAGTTCTAGAACTGAAAGTAGTTTCAACCAATCAAAAGTTGTGTTTCATGATCACATGACCTACCGTACGCTTACGGTACGCTTACGGCAAAAGTACGCATGCGCGTAAAAAAGACACGCGCTTGCGCGCATGCGCATAACAGTCACTCCCCGACACTTCCGCGTAACGTGCGCGTGTCGCGTACACGCGTACGCGTCCAACGCGGAGTACGCGCGGCTACGCAAATTGCGTAACTATACGCAAACAGCGTAGATAAATTCCGGACATTGCGTAAACCGTACGCTTACCGTAAGCTTACGGTACGCGTACTAAAAAAAAATAAAAAAAAAGGAAAAAATGTATTGCTAATAAATTTTACCTGTTTATTTTATAAAATATATTAAAAAAAACATATTATAGAATTTTAAAAATTTAGCCATAGTCTTTAAAAAAGGATAGAAAATTAAAATAAAAATATGTTTAAAAAAATAGAAGAAAAAAAAAAAAATTGCATTTAAAAAACCTTGCAAATTCACTGAAAAAACCATGGGTTTCACACACGTTATAGTTAGGAATTAGCATTTAAAAAACCTTAGAAATTCAATGAAAAAACCAAAGGTTTCACACATGTTATAGTTAGCTGGACATTTCACTCGTAAAAAACCAATGAAATTCCCCCGTTATAGTTAGTTCAGCTAACTATAACTCGCGCGCCCGCAATGCACTGCTGATGACGTCACATATTACATCACTCATGACATGGTCAGTGACATCACTCATGACATCACTGATGACATCTCAAATGACATCACTGATGACATCACTGATGACATCATCCAGTGAATGTGTGTGTTTCTGAAAATTAAATATGTTTTATATATGTATATCTCAAGGTCGATGGAAGAATAAATGGGTATATAAGTGTCTAAATGGATGATTTGTTTTTGAAAAATTGATTGTGTAACTGACTGATTAAGTGTATCATAGTGAATACATGGCTTAGTGAGTAATGTTTAAATATGTAAATATTTGTATCAGTCTCTCACTTTGTGTATAAGTGGCTGCATGGGTTGGTGAGTAGCTACATGAGTGTTTATATAGATTATTAGTTGGTTTTTTGAGTATCAGTATGAGTGTCTGAGTGTCTGTATGGTTCGGTGGGGGGTATTACGTAGTGCATAGGTGCATGAATGAATGACTCACTCTTTGTATGTGTTGAAGACAGCATGTGTGCAGGACTCTATGGGTGGATGAGTGAGTGTATGGGTGTGTTAGTGAGTGAATGACTGTCTCAATAGTGTCTTTATGAGTAACTACATATGTTTTAAACTAGTATATGTGACTATTGGTGTATATAAGCGAGTATATGTGAGAGTGAGAGATTGAAAGAGTTCCTGTATGAATAAGTATGTGTTTCTATAAGTGATTGTTTAAAAGACTAAGTATGTGTAAGTTTCCGTAGAAGTAAGTGTGGTGGTGTGTGTATAACTGTATATGCAAGTAAATGTATGTTTGATTCTTTTTTAGCATGAGTGACTATGTGTGTGAGTACCTCTATGGATGAGTGGCATTGTGTAACAGGATGTATAGGTGTATGAGTACATATGATGAGTGAGTACATGTATGAGTCACTGTATAGGACTGTTGGTGAATGAGTGGATGTGTATGTGGATCTTAGAATTACTGTATAGGTTGTTGTAACTGGTATTGGTATGTCCATTGTTTTTAAAATTTTAATTTCTATTTTTGAATGTGTGTATCAAAGGTTATATTAGGGGAAGAGGAGGTCTGCCACTCTATCACAAGGATGATGTCATCAGTGATGTCATCAGTGATGTCATTTGAGATGTCATCAGTGATGTCATGAGTGATGTCACTGACCATGTCATGAGTGATGTAATATGTGACGTCATCAGCAGTGCATTGCGGGCGCGCGAGTTATAGTTAGCTGAACTAACTATAATGGGGGAATTTCATTGGTTTTTTATGAGTGAAATGTCCAGCTAACTATAACATGTGTGAAACCTTTGGTTTTTTCATTGAATATATATATATATATATATATATATATATATATATATATATATATATATATATATATATATATATATATATATATATATATATATATATTACCAACAGTCCTGTGCTGCTGTATCCTCCAGCAAACAAATCAGGTACAGACCACAAAATGTGCAAGATATTTCTCTTTGTGCTTTATTTCTCCGAAGTCAAAGTCAACATGACGTGTTTCGGCTGTGTAACCACAGCCTTGATCACATGACCCCCCAGTGGTAAATATGTTGAATTTATAGTGACATCCTGGATGCACTGGTTACGTTGCGTTTGGCCAATTATAGAGCTAAACAAAATACTTCCTATTACGAGTATAGTTGTTAGATTCAAAAACATTTAACTGTTATTGTATATAAATATTTAAAAAGTCATAAATATGTACAAAAATGTTAAAAGACATGAAGCATATCAGCAAAATACAAAGAAGTCTTTAAAAACCTCTTTGTAAAAACTAATGTGAAGTTATGTTTAAATAACTGCCAAGTGGCTTAATCAATGCTACATAATCAAATCTACGAATCTGGCTCAAATTGAAATCCCTACTCACGCAGTAACCAGAAAGATAATAAAGTGTTAGTGCTAAAATCATAAACTGTGCAAAATAGTGCAAATAAGTGAACTATCCATGAATAAAAGATATTAAATCCATATTACATCCAGGATAAAAAAAGTCTAAAACAAATAAAAATATATATGAGCAGAATAGCCGATGCTCAAGTCTAATTACCCTAAGTTAGTGCAAAAGTCTAAATTATTGACATTCAGGTTGAAATAATATTTCATATCATTGGCCACTTAAAAAATCTTGATTCAAGAAGTACGTAATTGACATATACATATACATGTAATCAATCACATACAATTATCTAAATTGTATAATCATACAGTTCCTCTGAGAAAACCAGTAAAAATTTAATTAAAAAGCAGTTATGTCTTATCAATGGGTCTAACAGTCTCCTAACTCAACCAATCCTCATTAAAAGTCATGAAGGACAGAAGAGGGGGAGCTGTTAATCCTCAATTAGAACTAGATATGGGGGACAACACCCCAGACCCCATTAATAAGGTAAAAGTAATGTAATACCTGTCATACGTTATGATTCAGAAGAATGTTTCTAGATGTTATTGTTCATTTTACAGAAAATTGTGGAGGTCTTCTCTTGTATTAAGCCCTTTTGGAATTCTAGTATCCAATAAGAGGATGTATTTAGATTTAAATTGCCTCAGCTGTTTTTCTCTGTTACCGCCTCTCAAAGTTTTAGGTACAAAGTCAATGGCGAAGTAACTCAAGTCATTCAAATTTTTGTTGTGTACCAGTTTGAAATGCTGAGCTACAGGATAGCTTTCGTCAGAATTAACTATTGCCCTTAGATGCTGCAGAATACGATTGAATACCTGTAATTTGGTACTTCCCAAATGTTTCATTCTACAGGTACATTCCAAAACGTATACTGAATAATATGTACAGCAAGTAAACAAGCTTTGGATTCTAACAGGGCTAGGGTCAAATGCACTCCAATATTCTGTGGTGTTAGTGCCAAATTTACAGGCCCTACATGATATACATTTGTGGAAGCCTGTCTTAGTCGACAATCAATTTTTGGATGTTGTCACCTCAGGACTTGATTTGACTAGGGCATCCCTCATTGAGGGAGCTCTTCTAAAGGTGATAAGCGGTTTCTCAGGTAACAACTGAGCTAGAGTTATATCAGTTTTTAATATTGGCCAGTGTTTATTTATGATCCCCCTAACTTTCCTTTCCTCCATACTGAAAGTGGCTATAAGTCTGATCTGCTCTTGACTTCTTTGTGGATCATCGCTGTTACTCGTCTCTTCTTTGTTTCTTGATTTAGTAGTGGTGTTTAAACACTTTTATCTCGTGTGGCTGTTAGCCCTAATTTTGGCCTGTTCTAGCTCTTTTAGACAGTATCCACGTGCAAGAAATCTCTTTTGGGCCTCAGTTTGGCATCTTTCTAAATCAATGTCAGAACTGCAAATTCTGCGCATACGCAGAAATTCTCTATATGGCATACACCTAATGAGATGACCAGGGTGAGCACTACTAGCATGTAGAATTGCATTTCCAGCCGTCTTCTTTCTGTGTAGTCTAGTTTGGATTTCATTATTACTGATATAGATTTCAACGTCCAAGAATTGGACATCGGATTTGCTAATGTCTGCAGTAAATTGTAAATTCAAATCATTGTTATTGATAGTTTTTACAAAGTCACTAGCTGATTATGGTGTACCTTTCCAAATCATGCATATGTCATCTATAAATCTCAAAAATTCTACCACACTGGAGTCAAACAACAGTGTATGGGTGCCCCTGAGGACATGTTTCTCCCACCCCCAACATGTAAACAGGCATAGGTTGGGGAAAAACACGCCCCCATGGCGACTCCTCTTTAGATGCCACTTACTCCATTGCACTTCACCGTCTTCAGCAGAAATGCCGGTTGGCACCTCTGCAGGACTGCGCATAGCGCAGCGGGGTCACTCACGCGGCTCGGGCAAGGCCGCCTAAACATCAAACACACACACTTGCCTGCTAGGAGAGGACCACACCAGGTAAATTTTCAATCTCGTAGCTTTTTATTGAGCGACGGCAGGACAAGAGCGGACATAGTTGCAGCAAAATTATATATATATATATATATATATATATATATATATGCTCCTCGTTCGTTCGGGATAACCCACCACCTCAAGACCAAAGGGCGCATTGACGTTGTGGACCTCCCAAGCATGGTCCAAAATATACACCACACTTCCAACACAGAAAAGTCGACAACATCATCAGCTGTCATTAAAGAATTTATTGCGAAAAGACACGGCATCGACTTTCCTGTGTTGGAAGTGTGGTGTGTGTGTATATGTGTGTATATATGTGTGTGTATATGAGTGTGTATATATATATATATATATATTCACTGAAAAAACCATAGGTTTCACACACGTTATAGTTAGGAATTAGCATTTAAAAAACCTTGCAAATTCACTTAAAAAACCATAGGTTTCACACATGTTATAGTTAGCTGGACATTTCACTCGTGAAAAACCATTGAAATTCCCCCGTTATAGTTAGTGCAGGCAACTATAACTCACGCGACCGCAATCCTCTGCTGATGACGTCAGATATTACATCACTGTATTTAGACACTTATTTACCCATGTCTTCTTCCATTAATTTTTAGCTATACATATATTACAATTTTTTTTTTTTCAGAAAGACACATATGTCATCAGTGATGTAATATCTGACGTCATCAGCAGAGGATTGCGGTCGCGTGAGTTATAGTTGCCTGCACTAACTATAACGGGGGAATTTCAATGGTTTTTCACGAGTGAAATGTCCAGCTAACTATAACATGTGTGAAACCTTTGGTTTTTTAAGTGAATTTGCAAGGTTTTTTAAATGCTAATTCCTAACTATAACGTGTGTGAAACCTATGGTTTTTTCAGTGAATTTGTACGGTTTTTTAAATGCTAAGTTATGTATTTATTTTATTTTTTTCTTTAAGGTTTTTCACCGTGTGCGTACCGTACGCGCTCAGTGCGCTTCGCGCACCGTGCGCGCGCTGTGGGCGCGCGGTGCGCTTCGCACACCACGCGCCCAGGTTACGCAGTTTGCGGAATTTTTCCGTTTGTACCGTACGCGCACGCTACGCGTACTCCGCGATTTTTCGCAAAAAAATTAAAGGAAATTTTGGCCCTTGGGGGTCCTTCTGGGACCCCCTGACTAAGGCTAGGGGGTCAGGAACTGTCCACCCTGCCCCCTTTTCACATTCTCCACCTTTGTTTTTCACCCCTTCAGACTGCGAGAGACAAAATGGCGCCCGACACTTCCTGGTTTCGACCGATTCGAATGTTTACTAAGATCTAACAACCAATCAGAATCGCGCTCGCGCACTGCAGAGTGCGCGTACGGTAAGTTTTACAGTACGCGCACGGTGCGCACTTATAGATATATATATGCTTTTAAATGCTATTTTCTCAGGAAATACTGAACAGATTTACACCAGACCTGCAAAAGGCACATCCCTGACCTGAGGACTACCTCTCTGCCAAATTTCAAGTAATTCTGTTCAGCCGTTCGGGCTGTAGCTTGGACTAAAGGTCCTATAGAAAAAAGCATTGGTAAAACGCGTTTTGGGACCCCCCCTTTTCTCAGCCCCCGCTTGACGAATCCCCCCGAGACTTTCAGGGAAGGAGCGGAGCGGAGCGCCCCACGTATTTTGAAAATTTCGCGAGGATTCGTCAATCGGCGCAAAGTTATTCCAAATAGAATGTTGCAGATTTCCTATGGAAACACAATCCTAACTATAACTATCTACTGGCGACTGCCAGTGGATAATATATATATATATATATATATATATATATATATATATATATTACCTACTGGCGGTCGCCAGTAGGTAGTTATAGTTAGGACCACGTTTCCATAGGAAATCCGCAACATTCTATTTTGAATAACTTTGGCGCCGGTCGACGAATCCTCGCGAATTTTTCAAAATAGGTGGGGCGCTACGCTCCGCTCCTACCCTGAAAGTCTCGGGGGGATTCGTCAAGCGGGGGCTGAGATAAAAGGGGGGTCCCAAAACGCGTTTTTCCCATGCATTTTTCCATAGGACCTTTAGACACAGCTACAGCCCGAACGGCTGAACAGAATTACTAGAAATTTGGCAGAGAGGTAGTCCTCAGGTCAAGGAAGTGCCTTTTGTAGGTTTGGTGTAAATCTGTTCAGTAGATTCTGAGAAAATAGCCTTTAAATCAATATATATATCTGAGCCAGCTTACGGTGCGCTTACGGTACGCTTACCGTACGCGTACGGTGGCGTGCGCGAGCGCGATTCTGATTGGCTCTTAGATCTTAGTAAACATTCGAATCGGCCGAAACCAGGAAGCGGCGGCCGCCATTTTCTCTCTCGCACTGAGAGTGTGGATTAAAATACAAAGCACAAAAACATGTAAAGGGGGTGTTTGGACAGCTCCAAAACACCTAGCCATGTTGAGGGAGTCCCCAAAGATCCCCCAAGGCCAAAAACAGAATGTTTATTTTTTCGCTAATTTCGCCGATTACGCTTACCGTACGCGTACGGTAAAAAAATATTAAAAAAAAAAAATTATCCACACTCTCCCCACCCCGTGTGCAAATGGTGCCCGAAGGGCACCATTTGTGCATGGATTATAACAGGTGTGAAAAATTAAAATATTACCTTTCAAAACGAAGTGCATCATATGTCCTCCATGTGCGCACGGTGCGCGAAGCGCATCGTGCGTACATGGCCCATCTAGCGTAACGTGGGCACGCGGTGCGCGTAGCGCACCGCGTGCCCACCGTGCGTGCACGGCACTAACTGCGTAAAGTGGGCGCGCGGTGCGCGAAGCGCACCGCGTGCTCACTGTGCGCGCACGGTGCGCGATGCGCACCGTGCGCGCCGGAACGAACTGCGTTAAGTGGGCGCGCACGCCACGAATGGCGTAAAGTAACTTAGCATTTAAAAAACCGTACAAATTCACTGAAAAAACCATAGGTTTCACACACGTTATAGTTAGGAATTAGCATTTAAAAAACCTTGCAAATTCACTGAAAAAACCGTAGGTTTCACACATGTTATAGTTAGCAGAAATTTTACTGATAAAAAACCAATGAAATTCCCCCGTTATAGTTAGTGCAGGCAACTATAACTCACGCGACCGCAATCTTCTGCTGATGACATATGTGTCTTTATGAAAAAAAAATATTTGTAATATATGTATAGCTAAAAATTTATGGAAGAAGACATGGGCAAATAAGTGTCTAAATACAGTATTAGCATCAGCAGAGGATTGCGGTCGCGTGAGTTATAGTTGCCTGCACTAACTATAACGGGGGAATTTCATTGGTTTTTTATCAGTAAAATTTCCGCTAACTATAACATGTGTGAAACCTATGGTTTTTTCAGTGAATATATATATATATATATAATTCCAATAATATTGTAATACTTGTAACAGAGAGAAATCGAATCACCGTGATTAGTATGAAGCAATAGCAATATTATGCTAGATCCACATTGGTGTGCGAATCACCGTGAAACAAAGAAATTATGCTTCAAAATGGCCGCTGTAAAACAATGGGGCCAATTTCCAAGGCCAGTGTGTCTTGTTTTCTTGTGCTTGGATGTGCGTCAGACACGTCAGGCAAATATAAAATGGGTTCCAAGCATGTGTACAAGATGTTCTAGCGTTGTGCGGCACAAGCATGCCCAACATAGATATTAGCCCAAAACCGCATACACTCATGATTTGATGCCAGAATCGGATCACGCGGTTGCTCTTTTCTCACTCCGCGATCCGTTTGTACAAATGGGCACACTCTGCTCTCCACACACACACCGGTCACTGTCTCTGCCTCTGGTCTGCCACGAATTCACGTCTTCGGACACCTGTAGTGCTCAAGGCTTTCGTAGGGTGAAATCCTGATCATCGCCAGTGTTGAGTTCCGCTCCAGAGACACCCCGACAACACAGGTGTAATTTCAAGGTGGGTTTATTCTTCATATGTAGAAAAGTGACTATACGCAATGAAAGCCTGGGAGAACTGTTGTTGTTTGGAAACAGGATCTTTCACTGACCACCAGATTCCATACAACCCATTGGCCAGGATACCACACCATTGTGGGGGATCAGTCGCACAGTATTTTCTATGGGGTGTTTTTAGCGGGAGGCCCAGTCTCATCGAGGAGCGAAAGGACCAGCGTGAGAGGATCAGCGCGTGCTGAATCACCGCACTAGTCACACAGCGCGAGGTAGACTAGGGAGCAAATTATCAGTTTCATCTCTTTTTGGTAGATTTTATTGTTTGTTTCTGTGCGATATACATACATCCACTATGGTAACTGTAGTTCCAGTTTAACTCGGCGTTCAATGTGATCTTTAAAATGTGACAGGAATATAGTTAAAAGTTTTTTTTCAAAAGCTTACATCCATTAGCATTAGAGCAGCAATAGAAAATAATGTCTAGATGTACCACGCTGAATACCTTCCAGTATAACAACAGTATACTATTTGTTACATTCATTGGATGATTCCTTCATTATGTCATCAATGATGTCATTTGAGATGTCATGAGTGGGTACATGGACACGTGAATATAAAATAGTTGAAATGCAGTGCTATAGACAAATTCTCTGTAGTGAAAACATTTATAAAGCGTGCATGTTTATTTCCAGAACTTTCCTGAAAACTGTGAGGCATTGAAGATTGTTGAGTAATCTAGAATTTACGGGCCTGTCAATGAGAGATGGTTTATTTCTCAGTGGTGTTGTAACCATGGCACTAAGGTTGTATGCCACATCCCATCTCAGGAATGTCTGTGCAATCAATGTCCTTTGAACAGTAGATTGGCAGTCTCAGACCTAGTACCCTGGCTGGGGCGCTTGATGTATCCAATACCTTTTGGAATGCACACTCCTACTTTAAACAAGCACTCTCAACCCAGGCCCGCAAAATTCTTTTTATGAGGCTAATTGCACTGCCAATTTCAGACTTCACTCCTGGTTGGGTACAACAAGATGAGGTAACCTTGTGTAGTTTATGTAAGTATTGGAAAGAATACTGGCTTCATCTGTTGAATTGCTGTCCTAAACTGTCAGAGGAATAACACCACCTGCTCCTCTTGTTATGTCGCTCAAAAGGGGTTGAGTGCTGTAAGGAAGTGTCAGAAAATATACCAAGCACCTTAGCGAGAGTGGGGAAATGTACGAGTTCTATTCGCTTTTCACTTATTGAAGCAAGGACAAAAGCCAATGGCTATAGAACCCAGAACAGCATCCAGTAGCTAGCTACTAGAAGAGCCACCAACGGGAACTGGTAAATTCAAGGGACACGTGCAGTATCCTTCATGGTCAGGCGGCCCTGGGATATGAGGATTGTTAACCCAGAAAATATGATCATCTGCTGCACACAAACACTCTGGGGTATTGAGACCTCAGTAACCCCAGCCCTAGACTTGGAGGTCCTATTACCATACATACTGCATATTGCACTTCACCTCTTTATTTGTAAAATCTTGGACACTGTTTTTTTATCTTAATCATGTAATGTTGGTTTTAAATCTTTTCTTTCTTTTTTATGACATAATCTAGTCGGTAGTGCTTTTAAATGCTCGAAACTCAATCTTGGTGGCTGTAGGTATTGTTTTTTTCCAAGAGAAAATGTATCACACAGTTCTTAGTCATGTAATGGTTTAAATTAATCGAACATGAATTAATAAATAAATTACTATCCCATCTCAGGAACGTCTGTAGTGTATCATACTAAACTATGAAGTGTAATCCATAGAGCCTGGCAGAAAGTACCTTCACAGTGGCAAATGTGTACCTGTTAACCTGTTGATTTTAAATGGCAGGTCATGTGATGTAATTAAGTGGGCAATCCCATTAAGGTGAATAGAAATTGTCCATACCTGTAGTGTCACGTACCTGATGTAATATTCCTTCTTTTATTAGGTACTTCAAATATTCAAATTCCAGCCAGCCAACACGTTTAGTGATCCATACATACTGAGTAACATTTTTCATGTTTTACCACAATGAAGTGTATTACTTCTTAGGCCAGTTTGAGACTTTGTATGTGATATTAAAATCCCTAGTTTTTGTTGACTTGTACGTTTACTGTGGAACACTCTGATTTCCTGAACCTATTGAAAATAATTTCCATCTTATGCATGCTTGCACAATAAAATCTCTGTGAAGTACTTATCAATAGAAGATATTGGTAAATGGATTGTATTGAATACACTCAAGGTCAGCCAACATATATTGTCTGTGACAAAATAAACGTTGACAAGCTGGAATTTGAATATTTGGAATATTCAATAAAAAAGACGATAGTTTTATATTATTAAAAGGCCTAACTTTAACATCACTTTAACCTTTGTTTTTTTCAGATAATTTTTAGTTTTTTTTAATGTACGCAAACATTTTAGGC
This sequence comes from Triturus cristatus, assembly GCF_964204655.1. Lineage (NCBI taxonomy): Eukaryota > Metazoa > Chordata > Amphibia > Caudata > Salamandridae > Triturus > Triturus cristatus. The sequence continues at coordinate 656,920,265 of NC_140594.1, forward strand.
CCAGATTTACAAAGCTCTTGCATTGCCAGTGCGTCACAAGGCATCACAAGGTCTTCAGTGAGATTTACTAAGCCACGTATTGCCACCTTGCATGGCTCTCCGTGGCATAGTAAATCCAGAGTAATGCAAGGCAGTGTAAGTCACTGCCTTGCGTTACTCTGTATTGGGAAGGTGTTCTATGGGTGGAGCATAGCTGTTCTTCTACACCCACCCATGAATTTTGGCGCATTCCCAGATTTACTAAGACAAGCACACCTGGGAATGTGTCAAAATGCTATACCTTCCCAACAGAGGTGTAATGAGGAGAATTATGCATTCTGCAGCACACATAGAAAGCGGAAAATGCATCTGAGGATCGTTTGTGTGTCGGAAGGTATCCCTTCCTGCACAAAAACAATACTGCCTGTAATGCAGGCACCCTTGCACCATGGTGCAAGGCTGCCTGCATTGGAGCTAGGCTGCACTGTGTGTGCCAATGCAGAGATAGAGCAGGAATGTGCTATACATTAGTAAATATGGCCCATTTGACGCTGTGCTGCAAGTTGTCTTGCTGCAATGCGTTGCACCAAATAATAGTAAATCTGGGCCTAAGTACATTACCTATTACGTTACTTTAACCTTAGCTTTTTTCAGTGAATTTCTAAGATTTTTCATTTATGCAAAGTAAGATCTTATTAACATACCTAACTATAACATCACTTTGACCTATTGTTTCTTCAGTTCATTTCTATTTTTTTAAATCATATTCATCCAACTTCTTCACTGAGCATAGCTTCTGACTCTGCATAGTAGGGGTTTGTATGTAGAGCCTATCCTGGGCCTGACCTGGGGCCAGGCCCTGCCTCCTACCCTCCACAAGCAGCCAACCCCCATTTGTGCACAGCATTTGTTCATGTGCACTGGGGGGGTTGGTTGCAGGATCAGGCCTGTAGCCAGGTCCTGCACCAAACCCCCTAGAGGCAGCCAACGCTCCCCATTGCTGGCCAACCCCATTGTTGCACAACTCCCCACATTTTCTATTAAAAAACAAACAAATCACAGTAGCGCAGTACTTCTGCACTACCACTGCAGAACTGGCTCTCCAAAGTACCACAGGACAAGGCAATACTCATGTTTTAATTCTTACACGGTCTTGTGGTACCCCACGGTACTAGTGGGAGGGCAGCGCTGGGTCCCGTGGGAGTGCTACTGGGCATAACAGGAGGCTTTGCTTGGTTTCATGTGAGTACCAGGGGACCCACAGCAAAGATTTTTTTATTTTCTTTATTTTTAGCCCCAAGGTGGACCAATGTGTTAGAGTACACCTACCTCATTGAATAATATTTTTTAAGACATTCAGGAATGGAGACTGAGTCCTGAAATGCTAGTCCGAACATTTCTGTTGATGTTGGGACCAGACATCAACATTGCTAGGGGCCAATGGGTAAAAATGCCCTATTGGCCAATGATTGGCATATGTATTTTAACTTGCGGTACCACAGGAGTACTGTGGTATCAACCATCCAGATTCTATTATATTTTGATCTTTAATTTCTCAAAAACAGCTAAATTGACTTACACCAAATCAGAAAAATCCCTCTTACTCAGTAAAGGTCTAACCTTTTGCCATATTTGGTAAGATTATTTCCAAAGTTCCAATGGGAACCAGCATGACAAAAACATGTTTTGAGACAGCCCCTTTTTCTCCGCCCCTGCTGTATGGATCACCCTGAAACGTTCCGTATAGGAGCTGAAGTGGATGAATCTTTTTTGGAAAAGTTGTGGGAACATTAGTCAAATAATGCCAAAGTCATTAGCAAAATAAAAAACTTGCTTCCTATGGAAACTCTTAACTAACTACATAGTGGTGACCACCTCTATGTAATGCATGTTTCCACTGTGCACTAATGGTTCAGAACAGGTTTCCACTGAAGAGGCAAGTGGCGGCTCCCTTCAAAGCACAAAGACCCCTGCCATGCAGATGAGGTTCTAGCCAGATGGTATTCGAGAGCTCAGCAGGCTGGCAGACAGTCTGCCAAAGTCAAAATGACCCCATTTCATCTAATGACCAGCGGCAATGGAATCTGTTGGTACATTTGAAAGGAGTTGTATGAACACAAAAGAATAATCTGAGATGCCAGATGTAGAGTTGAGCGGTAATAAAAAATACTCCACTTTACGGAGAAAGTCCTAATTTCAGAGGAGACACCACTGGTGGAATATCCTTTACTACAGAGGTATAGTTTGTTACCTCCTCCTGAAATTGGATGATTTTCCATTATCACTTAAATTTAAATCAGACCCCGTATTGCTAATCTGAGTTTGGATCCTGAAATACTTTTCTTAGGCCTGGCTACTTGCCTAACTTATTGGTGAAAAACCGGTCTGACATCTACAGGCTCAAAGTCTCACCTGGTCTATGCTTAACACGCCCAGACATGTTACACCAGACAGTGGAAAGTCAGGCATTCTCAAATACATCACCAGAGATGTGGAATATAATATACTGTTAACCCAACAAAATGTCTTTCGCATGGTCTATATAGTGGAGTGAGAGGGAAGGTTAAAATATATACAAACGGGTGTTAGAATGTGATGGTCCTATGACCCTAAAATCAGCACCAACATGTTTCAGCCCTTCTTAACTGGCCTCAATAAGTCCTAGGCTTTCGTCAGGGTGGGACGTAATGAGGTTATTTCCCCCAGAGACTTGAGTGCATGTATGCTATTTGCCAAGTGCACTTCAAATGTTAAAAAGAAAATGGAACAAGCCTAATACTGGCCACCGGTCTGGATGAGGAATTACCCCACCAACTCGAGGTTAATGATTCTCAAGGGAGCGCAGGAGGGAGGCCTTGTAGTCACACATTTGTCAAAGGTCCTTCCCTGCTGGAACCTACGTGTACTTGTGCTCCCCATGAGGCCAGTTAAGAAGGGCTGAAACATGTTGGTGCTGATTTTAGGGTCAAAGGACCCTCACATCCTATCACTCATTTGTGTATATTTTAACCTTCCCTCCCAGTCCACTATTAAAGATTTCTTTAGGAGTGGGCGAGGAATTTTATCTTTAATGGTACGCCCCCTTATAAAATATCTCTAAGTGCTCCCTGAAAAATGGATGAGCCCACCCCGACCTGTAGGAGTCGGGACGGCCCAATGATGAAGCATGTCACTACTAGAGTGAATGAGGGCAATTAAAAGAAAAGGGTCTCATTCCCTTCCCACCCGCAGCAGCAGTGTGGCTTCATATCTGATCCTCTCAGTAACTCTGTACTTGAGAGAATAACCATTACACATGTAGGAATCCCCCACCCATGTTGGTTGTCTTCTTTCCAACTTGAATTGTAAACACAAAAAGAGACCATGGGAAGGACATTTTGTTTGGTTAATAGTATATAAAAGAGGGAGGACATGTCCATTCCATCCTCGTGACTGAGGATCTCTCAACCAGCCTTGGACCCCTGTGGTCCTAGGAATCTGTGAAACAGAATATAATATACTACCACTGAAATTTGGAAGCATAATCGCCTCTCACTGTCATTGCATAGTTGCAACACATACTTCTTTTATACAGTTTACCCACCATGAGTATTTGCACATAGTATATTTCTCTACTGTGGAAAGCATGCTTTAGCACTCTAAGGTGTGTTGTGTCCTATTTAAAATATCTAATTCATAGTGATAAACCTGACAGGGAACTCATCTGAAAACTGAAACATCATAAATAGAAATTGTCACTGTTGAATTCTCATGTTTTGCTTGTTTGTTCTTTGCCCTCTCCCTTTCTGCAGGTTGAGAAGGTAATGCCGTACAATACTTTTTACTTTGCTATCTTGCGCAATCCGGTCCAGCTCATGGAGTCTTCTTTTGCCTACTACAAGGGCATCTCTTCTTTTGCCGGAACAAAAACATTGGAGGAATTTCTAGCTGAACCCTCTCTCTTCTATACTCCAAGAGACCACGATAGCCATTATGCCAAGAACCTCATGACCTTTGACTTTGGCTTGAACAACAATGGAAATTCCTCTTCCATATATTCTCAGATGGACATCCATGCAATTGAATCCATTTTCAACCTGGTTCTTATTGCTGAGTACTTTGATGAATCTATGATTCTTTTGAAGGAGACGCTCTGCTGGAACATTAATGATGTATTGTCCTTCCCCTTGAACAGCAGGAATGACAGCACCAGGTTGACTCTTTCTGACAATACCGCAGAGCAAATAAAGAACTGGAACAAACTTGACTGGGAACTGTATAAATACTTCAACAGGACATTCTGGAATAAGATTGACAGGGTCCTAGGTAGGGAACGGATGCAGCAAGAAGTTGCAGAGCTGCGTCAAAGGCGTGAGCAGCTTGCCCAGACATGCCTTGAAGAAGGTAGCAAAGTGGATCCGAAGAGGATCAAAGATGAGTCACTGGTCCCTCTGCAGTATGGAAGGGCCCGAATCCAAGGCTACAATGTTAAAGCAGGACTCAACAAGGAAGAGAGGCAACTTTGCGAGAGTCTGATCCGGCCAGAGCTTCAGTACAGTAGCCTCCTGTACAAGAAGCAGTTCCCAAAAAAAGCAAAAGCTCTTCAGAATATCAAACTGGCCCACCATAAAATAACCAATATAATTTCTCCTTACACAGCTGTGAGGCCAAATAAACGTTTCTCAAATGGTGTCCAACGTCGTTCACAGAAGAATTCCAAGATGCTTCACCTGTGACTTGTAGACAAAAACAACACACGGTATCACAAATAGCGGTTTGTATTTGACACAACCAAGGATGAATCGGTCAAGCAGCCTTCATGCCAGAGACTAACATTTATGATGAATTCCACCAGCCACAAAAGGAAACCATGCAGGTTACTTGTTCATGACTAATCAAGATGAATATCCAGTACCAAGTTCGAATGATGCACTTTGATGGCTGTTTAAGTTCGCTATACATATTCCTACTACACTTTTCTACACTCTAGTTACCTCCCACTTCCTTATCACAGTCCATACCCATGAGGGGCAGGTATCCTCCTAACAGCAAGCCAATATTAACTTGAGAATTGTTTTCAAACTTTTTTTTATTTTAATGGCCTTCTCCCTTGGTTAGGACCTCATCTTATTAGAAGAACTGCCTGCCGGTGTAGGATGGGTCTCTCGCTGTCATTCCTGTGAGTGGCGGCATGACTCATCACTTCTCTCCTTTATCTGAAGATTTGTTCATTTGAAAACCTCTGATTCCCCCTTGTAGGACCTCTAAGCAGAATACAGGGTATCACACCTTAGGTTCCAGAGATGCTGGCACTGCCAAAAGATGCTCTATATGACCTGTGCTTTACTCTTTTAATCATGTCCTCTCAGCTGGAACTTCTCCGACCACGTAGGCGAGGTGTCAGCATGAATACAAACACCGATGTTGCTTTCATTTTTCACTGGGTTGTGATTCATCACTTCATGTTGCCATTTTTGCTTCTGGGGTACTGTAGTCAGTGTTAGCAATTCTGGACCAGCAGATGGTTGTTTTGCTATTTCTTTAGGTGGTTGTCAGGTTGTGCTGTGTTGCACAGTAGAAAGCAATCTCAAAGTCAGACTTCATGACATTAGAAGATCCCTTTGTTTTGCTAATGCTGATGGGATGCATAAACCCAAGAGGTGGTTTGTAAAGCTCTGTAACCAGGATTGCTCCCCTTGACCTCTCCCTTGTTCTCCTATGCTAGTGGGAGTTCCTCTGCCTCCTCCTGAGAACGGGCTAGTTTCTCCAGTTCCTTCTGTGGTGCTACATCTTCAAATGCATGAGCTGCGACAAGGAGGCAAAGCGTGGATAACTTGCCAAAACGCCCATTACTGTCCTACTGTTCCTTGTTACAGTCTTGTGCCCCATCTACTGCCCCGGGATTTGTTTGTTCTTTTCTGGTCCTGTTTTTTCTGGAGCTTGTTACGTTCAGAAGACTAATTCTACATCCCATAGGATGGGTCCTAATTAGGGAGAGGCTGAAGGTTAAACCATGTCTTCATCTGCTAGATTACTGCCCTCATGTGTATGGACTTGATAGTGAAAAATAGTACTCAGAGTAATGAAAATTACTAGTAAGTGATCTGGGAATTCCACTCAAACCACATGCCAAAAGGTATATAATACTATTGCAGTACTCTTTAACAGTCTACACTCCAACTATTACATGTTTTCTCTTGACCTGGCTACTACTTCACTTTCAATTTCATTTACAGTTACTTACAACTGCATTCACACTCCTCCATGGTCTTGCCTTCCTCAGGTCAGTTCAACAGCCCCTAGCCACTTAGTTACTTTCAACTGTTTATACCTTCCTATGATCATCCTCTGCTCAGATTTAGTCCTCATATTATCTACTTAACTTTAGGTTTTCCCTCTCTCTCTTGTACAATCCAACTTGTCCCCCTAGTGCCATATATTATTTTTCATCCAAATTCAAAAATTGTGGCCTCACTTAGAGTGAAGTAGAAAGGCTACCCCCCTCGCAATGGCTGCCGTTTTGAAGGTCCACCCACTTTAAATTGAGTCACGTGGACCTTCAGGTTTTACCATTTATCCGCCCCCCTATTTAGAGTGGGCAAACAAATTGCAAGTTTTTACTTTTGCATACCGCCATCCGAAACCTGGCGGTAAATCATAGAAAACACATTTAAATGACCCCATGGCGAGGGGATCATTGCTTTTCTTTTTAGGATTTTCTTTTTGAAAATAATAAAAGAAATTGAAACCATGCCATATGGCTCTGTCATGTTGATGGAGCAGTACAGCACATTGTCAGTGCATTGACAGGAACTGCCAAGACGGCATTTATTTTCAATGGGTCTCATTTAGAGTGTGGTTATAATGTCAGGGGCAGAAAAACGAAAAGCAGAGGGCCCCTGAGAACAGACACACCAGCAGGACCAGGGGAAAGGGATACTAGTAAACAAAAGCAATTCCTGTCTGGCGAATAAATACCATTATAATTGGAAATAATACAATTAAGAGAGCAAAGTGTTGCATCATAGCCCATTACACCACAGTAGGGAACAATCCCTTTAGACAATTCTTTTAGCACAAAAACAATTTTTTTTACAAAGTTTATTCTTTTCTGTTTCTTATTTTATACATAAAAATGATGTCATAACTTTGAAATCAATAATACAGCTCAACAGACAACACAAGACATAAATACATAGAGAAATGGAAAAGAACATTGAAATACACATCCCGGACACCAAAAATCATAATAAATCAGGACACATCCCCCAGAGAAAGAATCTCATGCAAACTTACACATACTCAGCCCAAGCATACCCAAACAAACCCAGACTTCAGTCATGCAGGCAAAAATAACATTCTTAGATAAAATCGACAGCAGAATCATTGTCAGTATACCAGAGAGGAAAAAATAGATAAATCATGTAGCTTCATATTATATAGATGTCTCTAAATTATTCGCAATTTATAACTCTAAAGTGGCCACATTTCCTACATCCTTAAGGGCTCAATTGCAGTTGTAGTCCTGGTCTAACTGATCTTAACTAAAGCGCCAATGCACGTTTCGGTAGAGACCTCGGTCTGAGGTCAACCTTCTTCAGGGCGACAAACGAAATGAATCGAACAGAAACAAAAGGAGGGAGAGGCAACCTAGGCACAGGTCATCAGGAAAACCGGGGAAAGGTAAGTCCCTTTATATATGCCTGGCTTCAATAATGACTGAAAAGGCAAATGGCACGCTAATTAGATACATGGCACTGGAAGTAATTGCTCAAAAACAGGTGAAAAAAATCAGAGGGAAAATTTAGGTTGATATCGGCCTCAGCATTATGGGCCTATAAGGGTCACCAAATCTCTCGGCATATACTGTTTGACCAGAATGATGGTTCCAAGAAAATCCTCTTCCTCAGCTACAAAGATACATATATCTGCTGGCTGGAGAGCATGCCATGGTTCACATTGTTTGCAATGTCAGGGGCAACACAGTATTTTACTCTGATGTAGTAACCGCAATTGGAATTTAGCAATGTCTGCAGGCTCAGCATACAGCTCTTAGATTTACAGGAACCGCCTTCTCAGTAGTTCTGCTCAATGCATTGAAAGTGTGCCATTCTGCTCTATGAGCATGACTGAACGGCATGGCACACTTCCAATTTCTTTTCTAATTTCCAAACAGAACATCCCAAAGGGGTATTTTCATTTTGAAAATAAGACAACTATGACCCCACTCATCATGGGAGTTTTCTCCAAGGGCATTGGGGTCATTGAAATGCTTTTACTCATTCTCACCACCATGTTCCGGATGGTGGTAAACTAAAGTAAAAACTTGCCATTTCTTCGCCCACTTTAAATAAGGCAGACGGACAAATGACAAAACAAACTCCGACCGCCCTCACTCCACTGGGCCATCAGAGGTGTATCCCAGCAATGGAGACAGAGTTGTCCCTGCTGCTGACATACTGTAGATTTGCCCGACTCTAAATGAGGCGGGTGGACATTCGGTATGGCGCAAAGGATACTCTGTCGCCGCTGCGGCTGAGTACCATTTCCGCAACACTCTGAATCAGGGCCTATAAAAGAGATGTCTGCTGGTGGAGCAAACATCTCTAAATGTGGAGTACGGTTATTCTATCATTACAACAGAATAAAATACTCCATCGCTCTGATGGAGTATTGGCCTCAATCCAGTACTTACCAAGCTCATACACTAAGAAGAGAATTAACTCATCACTAAAGAACTGTATCAGAAAGGGCCAACATTAAAGGTAGCAGTCATGGGGTAATAATGTAAACATTAGCCTTCATTGTGAGGATACTGTGGGAGGATCTTTGATGAAAAGAACCCTCAGCTGCACACTAACAATACCCTAGGGGCCCAGGGCAGAATCTATCTGTCTATACATATGGTTACTCCTTCTGGGCGACGGAGTATTTTACTCCGGCCCAATGACGGAGTAACTGCACTCCTAGTTTAGATATGTTCACCGCTTCAGCAGACAACTCTTAAATTGACATGATATGCCTTTGCAGCATTTCCTGTCAGTCTACTGAAAGTGTACCATATGGCTCTGTCAGCATAAAACATCCGCATTTGCACACTTCCAGTTTCTTTTTTTATTTTCAAAAAGAGAATCCCAGAGGGGGATTTTGTTTTTGAAAATAAAACAAAAAACAATGACCCACCTCGCCATGTAAGTTTTCTCCCAGGCCGTGGGGGTCATTGACATGTTTTTGCCTTCACTTACCACCAGGTTTTGGATAGCAGTAAGTGCAAGTAAAAGTTTGTCATTTTTTTGCCTACTTTAAATTTTTGCCCACTTTAAATCGACCGGGCTGACAAATGACAAAACAACCCTTGACAGCCTTTCCTCTGTTGAGCCATCAGAGGTGTATCTCTGTGGCAGAGATGGAGCAGTGTCCCTTGCCGACATACTGATGGTCTACCCGGCTCGAAATGAGGCGGGCGGACCTTCACTATGGCGTAAAAGATACTCTGCTGCTGTAGGGTGGAGTACCCTTTTCAGTGCACTTTAACTCAGTCCCAATGTAAGAGGTGTCGATATGCTGGTGCAGCAGACATCTCTATGCCTGGAGTGGGGTTACTTCATCAGGGTGATGGAGTAAAATCGCCATGATGGAGTAACCGCACTCTAGATCAGGCTGAAGTCTCTTTTCCATTCACATTATTATCGCCAGATTGAATGCTGTAAGATGTCAATCTATAAACATCACATATTTACAGTGTAAAAGAGCAAGGTTTCTTGTGGGCATCTTTCTCATAAAAAATCCCTTTCAGTGTCATAGTCATCATTCCCAGGGGTTTCTGAAAAGGTGCTGAATGTATAAAAGTATTAACTAACTATGTTCACTGTAAATAGGAGTGCATATATTTTCCTATTAGATGCACTGCAAAGATCAATGCAAATTAAAGAAAAAATTGAAAGGTCTGGTGTTTTTTTATTGTACTTTATTTTGTTTATTTCAAGTATGAGAGAGTGTGTGTTGCAATGCATGGACCGGTTACGTAGAGGTGGGGTGGCATTGGCCAGCTGCCTGCATCTAATCTCTCCTCCCCTTTCCCCTTTATTCAAGTCAATTCAGTTCAAATCCAATTTTTCACATTAAATCCATTAAAAATTCTATAAGATAAACGAAAGCAAAAAACATGTGGGCGATGATTCCCTACCTCCCCACAACATTGAAAATTACCTTCACTCTGTAATAATACAGTGTCCTTTCCCTTGTCAACAGAAGCTAAAACCAAGTGTAATAAAACATACTCCTTTCAGCTTTCTCGACCAGAGTCCAGACTGCAAGGCAATACATTTTTGTTATCCAGTCCTAGCAACATATTGCCCCTGAGGACTTTGCCTTGCTCCTTAGGAATGTGTAGTCCCTTCAGCCTTACGCCTGCCCACATGATAGGCCTCAATCCAGTACTTACCAAACTCATACACTAAGAGGAGAATGAGCCTATCACTAGGACTGTGCAAGAAATGGCCAACATCAAAGACAACAGTCATGGGGTAACAGCGTAAACATTAGCAATTTTTATGAGGATACCAAGGGAGGGTCTCTGATGAAAAGAACCTTCAGCTGCACACTTACGATATCCAAGGTGCCAAGTGCAGCTTCTGTTTCTCCATATAGATATATACATATGCATATGTAGAGAAAGATACACACACACACATGCCGTGCGCGTGCGTGCGTGTGTGTGTGCGCACGCACGCGCGCCAAAAGCAGAACATAAGGCGTCAAGTTTGAGCACTGAGGTAAAGTCACATTGAAAAGGCCTCCTGACTATTAGGATAATAGTTTCTATGTATAAAGTTACTTGGAACCAGGAGTTTGTGAGGCAGCAGGTGGTGTTTTCTCATGTCAATTTCGCTATATTGTGGTAATGCATGGAATTTTATCTTTGCTTTGTAGTAATAAATGTGTGAATGCATGTTTCTTCAGCACATTTGTTTTAAATAAGGTGTTATTGGGCTACATTAATTTTTACTGCATAGCATAAGTGTGTGTGGTTGTGTGTGTGGTTGTGTGTGTGTGTGTGTCTGGGTGCATGTACTTATGCAGCATAAGTACATTTCTCTGTGTGTCCCTTGGTGTGTGCACTCTGCAAATGTATGATCATCCTTGGGTGTTTATATTTATAGGTGTCCATGTCTGAAGGACCAGGCAGTATTACTGTTTTTTTTATAGCATATCTGCCATTGCGAGTATGTTGTGGGTCTGATAGATGTTATTGATTTCGGACACACTGGAATGCAGAATGCAGCAGCTTGTGGTTTCTACACTGAAAGTATGGTTTGCAGGTGGCCATGCTGGTGGTTGAATGTATATTATATATGAAAATGTGCATATTGTGTAAGATATACATGTGTCTTTAGAGGTGTGCACGTATAAAACATGTACACCTGTGATGTTAGTCTTGCCAGTTTAAGAAGCCCACTATCTTTGGTCTTTTAGTATTAGTCAGCTGTTCAGGTTGTGTTTTCCCGCAGTCTTTTGTCTGTCGGGAGTGCGCATCGCTGTAGGGCTTGAGCACTCTATAGATGTGTTGCCACAAGGTCCAGAGCCAAGTGTGGTTTGACACCGTTGGTTAGCACATGTGCCACACAGCTTACAAGGCTTCCAGCTCCGTGGATTGCTAACGTGAGCATGCAAGCTCATTGAGATTTAATCAAACAGCGGAAAGGGACTGGTGACGGGCAGCAAGGTTTATAAATGCTATTGAAAAGAGGACTAGTAGTGGTAAATATGCATCTACCACTGGCAATTAGACCACTAACACGGTCTAGGATTATGCATAGGTCTCAATAAATTATTACCATGCTCAACCCTTGCTAGCTTGGCTGCGAGTAGTCAGGCTTAACTTAAGAGACATGTATGTAAAGCATTTAAATACACCAATTTCGTAGTTAATTAAGACACAATACAAAATAAAACTCCCATATCAATTAATAAAAATATGAAATATTTCTATCTTTAAAATGACACCAAAACAACAAAAATCCAATGTAGGGAACCAGAGATATGAATTTTTAAAGTTTTAGCACTACATAGTGCTTACAAACCTATAGCGCCACCTTGGAACACCTGATCACACTTGACAGGGTCAAAGTCAAAGTTTCAGGCCAACCATGATGGAGCCATACCTCTCGCAGTAGGCCGCGGTCAAGATTTTACCTTCTGACTTGGAAACTTTCTGGAGCTTTTTCTGCTGGGGTGCCTCAATGCTCTTCACCAGTCCGGGTTTGGTGAGGGTTCACCGGCTTGCTTTCCAGGGTGCTCCTAGTCAAAGTCAAGAAGTTGGACCTTCAGAGCTTTTCAGTGGGATGAACCAGCAGGCCAGGCCGTCTCACGTTTGAAGATGGGCAGCTGGGCTCTCGCGGTTGAGTCTGTCCCCTTATGGAGCTTTTTTTCAAAGTTGCTCCAAACGTCTCCAAATTTTTGAGATTTCTTCCTGAAGTTCCTCTTGGGGGTTCAAAGTGCCCAAAATGCTTGGCTGAAAATGCCCACCTCCAGTATGACGATGGCCTTAGGTGCTGAGTGGTTGCACACATGCACATGTCGGGGGGCTGAAGACAGGGCTGTGTAATAATCTGAATGCTTGAGAATTGGGAAGAGAAGACCAATGTGAAACTTGTGGTTCTAGTATTACATTGCCTTTGGTGTCAGGGTGGATATGTGGAATACAAAATCACATGCTGCAAAATATGATATACCTGTACGATGAAACGTATGCTGGCGATAGCAGGAAAAGGCACTGGGGAAGCTTGTAACCTTCAATCTCACCGTCAGAGTCGGGGGGTTACTAGCGTAGTTAGCCTGGCATGACGTACATTGTTATTTGCACTTTTTCTGATCAACATTAGTTCAAGTACCACATCTCAGACGGGACATCTGCCTGGCCCACAGGATTGTATTTGTTGCCTAAGAGAATTGTTGGTGCTTAAAAGTTTGCTGACACTGTTTTGGTAGTGTGCGTATTGCATTGTGTTGTGTGTGTATTGATGCCAAGGGGCTTACTGTGTGGCTTTTGGTACTGGGTGTTGGTACACGTAATGTTTTCTGCTTTGCACAGTGAATTCTGTACAGCGTATGTGATCAATGGCCTGTCTCCAAAAACTGGTGAAGGTGTTCAGCCTTCTGGATGTGCTTTTGGGAACTTACACCCTGGAACACTGTATCTGGGCATCACTAAACCCAACTCAGCCGGGGACCCTGGAGTAGCAGCGCCTAGTAGTAGTAAAACGTTTTTTAATCAATCGATCTGAATCATGATCTGCACACAGGCACAGAAAGGAGCTGGGCACCTTTTTTCCAGGAATCGCACTTTTTTAAGTGGATATAATCATTCGATAAGAATACGAATTCGAACATGAGGTGTCATCAGCAGAGCGGTGAATGACGGAGGAGTGAAATCTGCTTGACCGTTATGACCTGTGCAGCCGTCCGCTCATGCAGTAAGTTGTACAGTTTGATGGGATATGCGCTGGTGCAGTGCAGTTTAACATTTCATGCACATGCATCATATTTACACATTTTCAATAATCAACCTGTGTGCATTGTAATATTCAATTCATGTTTATTTTCAAATGGTCTTTATTGAAATTTTGATAAAGAGTAAAATTGCATCTGACATTGCATAATAGATCAGATCATCCGATTACTGGGACTGAGGGCCTCTCAGAACGTCTACAACATCATGTATAATCTCTGATTTCAAATGATCTTTATTGAATTTTATGGAAAAGAAGGCAAAAAAGAAGGAAGAAAATGAGAGGATCATAACAGGAGATGGTAACATGGCCAAGTATCACAGTGTACATAATATAGTACTTCAAATGATCATAAAGCAATTACAGGCAATACATGTACATCTTGACAATAAAATAACCTCTTAATCACCGGCTCAAGAGAGAATGAAAAAATAGAAAGAGAGGATGAAAAAATAGAAAGAGAGGATGAAAAAATAGAACATCATGTATAATCTCTAAGAGAAAACAGAATGTAATGTACATAATAACTATTGATTTGCATACCAAAATAGGAAAATATAGCCCTATGGGGAAAGGAGTGGGATTTGGGAGAAATCTTCAACATTCTGTTGTAGAGCGTGAAGAGTTAGACGGAAGGGTCACCAAATATCTTTGGGACGGGATGTGAGAGGTTGAAAATTAGCATAATCTTCTCCTGTATTCTCGCATCCACTCATGCTCTCCAGCCATTCTTTAGCCGAGGGCGGTCTGATTCCTCCCCATTGCAGGGATATCTCTCTCTTGCCTAGTAATAATAGAAACCAAGCGGCAGACTGCCAGGGGTACTTCGTGGGTGTAGCCCAGCAAGGCGACCACTGGGTTGGGGGTCATTTTATGGTTGGTCATGGCGGAGATATGTGCATATACATTTCCCCAATAACTGACAATCACTTGGCATGTCCAAGTTAAATGGGCAAAGTCTGCCCCAGGAGCCTGGATTTTCAAACATTTCTCAGATCTGGTACGATCAAACTTGGCAATATCTATTGGGGCGAGGTAACACCTGTGTAGGTATTTGAAGTGTATCAATTTGTGTCTGTGATTGATGAAAACCCGCTTTATTTGGGTACAACAATAGCCCCATACTTGGTCTGTAAGCGGGGCTCCCAGTTCCACCTCCCAGACTCCCCATACCCGCGTTGTAGTATTCGGCCTCAGGGCCATACAGGTGTGATATAGCTTTGATGTCATATGTTCGCCATCTGATGCTGTGTGATTACCAAGGCTAGGGGTGGGAAATTTCTCTAGCCTCCGGTCTTGCCATGAAATCGTCTGGCCGGAGTGGGTACATGGTCATAAGAGATCTGAGGGTGCTCTGGAGTTTCTTAAAGACAAAGAGATCAATGTAGGTGGTGTTTTGTACCTGTGTGTTATCCATCAGATGCATAACGTGGCCATTGGGAAATAGGTCACCAATGATAATCAGTGAGTGTCTGCTGAGCGTGCGTTTAACTAATACTTCCCTTGCAGGTGGGATCCAAGGGTTATCTGGTAAGGGGATGGCGTTCGAGTAAAGGGGGTCGCCATTCAACACGCGTCACAGCCTGCGCCAGGCCAGGCATGTCATGGAGACCATCTGTATATCTTCGGTTTCTAGCGGTATGCCCCGTGGTAGTATCTAAGAGTGAAGTAGTCCGTCCGGAAGAGCTGTCAAAATATTTCCTGTGTGCAAGGTTTGCCAATGGGTTGTGTGCTGCTTGTGTCTGTCTGTAGAAAGTGCTGCATGTTCAGGCCACCCCCTAGTATCAAGAAATTGATCTCCAGGCTATCAAGGTGGGTATATAGCTCCTGAAACAATTCAGGGTCGTCGATATTGGGTGTGTATTTCTTAACTGTTAGGATCTCCTTATCTTCTAGTGTACCCTGTATGTACTGGTACCTACCGCTCAGATCTGAGTAGTGGGCCTGTGAAATGAAAGGTACTCTTTTATGAATCAGTATACAGGTGCCACAGGAATATGAGCTATAACAGGAAAAGTATCTGAGTTCACCACTCTCTGGCGAAGGGAGGATCAGTGCATGGGGACACATTGGTCTCCTGTAGAAGGGCTATTTTAACATTGTGCCTACTTAAGAAGGAGAGCACTTGTTTAACTTTCCTCGGATTGTTAATGCCGTGAAAATTCCATGATATGAGGGGTGATTCTATTTTCCTGGTCATGTCCTGTGTGATTTGTATCTGGGGATGTAGTTCGACCATGTGTTGAATGCGATGGGTTAGCGTGCAATCAGAAACATATGCAATAGTAGAAGGCAACATAAAACTATTAAACTGATAACAGAAAAGAGCAATTCCCTGCACCAGATTAAACATCATACAGTGATTTCCATACGATTTAAAACAACAAAATGAAATATAAGAAAATATTCCCAATGTAGAACAGTTGGCGTTCGCCATGGGGGCGCTTCGATACCTCGGCCACGGCAGTCCACTTGCAGTCAGATGAATGATACACTATGTGAACAACCACTTGTTTAAAAAAGAGTCATGTGAGCCAGTCTATGGGTCATTGGTGCTGTCTTTATGTGCCAGGCTTCTCAATTATTTCGGAATGAGAAAGTCCGCAAACTCAATGAGGCCTCAGGTCTCGACATCCTGTGTTGCTGGGGGGTGATTGGTTCAAGCATCCAAGCCCCAAGCATGTAGGCGAGGATTGACCATGTGGGGGGGGACTCGGCGCGGATTGTCCTGCAGAAGGTGACAACATCTGCAGGGGTGTCCAGAATTTTGGAGCGCCCTTTATATTACACTCGCAGGCCCACCGGGTATAGCATGGCATATTTAATGACCATTTTGCAGAGTGTGTTTTTGACGTCACTGAATTTCCGTCTGGCCACCTGGACCATGGGTGTGAAGTCGGGAAATATCTAAATGTTGGCGCCCTGGTGTTAGGGGACCCTTCTCTCATGGCAGTCTGAGCACGGCATCTCTGTCCGTACAGTTGAGGAGGCGAGCTATGATATACCGGGGTGGTGCGCCCTCCAGGGGGGTCGCGGCCCAGCGATCGATGAGCCTGCTCCACTGCGTATGTGGCTGAGAATCTGGTGCAGTAGATTAGGTCAGTTAAGAGTTGCTCAACGATGACCTCTGGATGGCCCATGTTCGTGGTCTCTGCTATTCAAGAAATGCATATGTTGTTGCGTGGCGAACTAACTTCAAGGAATTCATTCTTTATACCTACCTGCTTCAGCACGTGCTCCAACTTCTCCAGTCTTTTTTGCATTGTGGTGGAATTGTCTTCCATATCTGAAACCCTTTTTACCGCTTCCCCGAGACGGGTCACTTGTCTATCTAGCCGCTCTCCCGTTCTGTCAAAGCAGCCCTCAAGTGTATCGAATTGTGCGTCCATCGCACTGAATCCCGCCTTGAGCTCAGCCATCACATTTGCTATATTGCCGATGGATGCACCGTCGGGGCTTTTGTCCGCTGGTTCATTGGTATCCCAGCAGGGCCCAAGGCCTTCTGTGGGTTTTGTGCAGTCAAACGTGAGCCGCTGTTGTTTGGGGTCTGTTCTGCCCATGTTAGATGGCCCACTACGCGCCACCACCAACTCAAGGGATAGGCTAGGCTGCATTTGTCACTTCCCAGAAGTACACTGTGTCCTCTGGGCTTTGGTTACGTGTGTCTGGCAAGTGGCGGTATCTGGGTCTCAGCGGGAGTGGGCATCCTCCGGTTTCAGCTATGGGGTTCCTCAGCGACAGGAGTAGTAGGGTCACTCCTCTTGCATGGTGTATTCAGTGGGGGGAGAAGGTATTTCAGGCTTCCTCTATGGCGCCTGTCTCTCGCCTAGTTTTTTTTATATCGTCTGCTCTCCCTGGGGCGTGCGGGTGCTGACTGCTGGATGGTGTGTACTTAGCGAATAGCAGAGGGTGCGTGCAGGGAATCATCCATACCTAATTGGGCACCAGACCTTCAAAAGGCTCCTCTCCTGACCCTGCCAGTCCGACACCTCATGGCCCCCATAGGTCTGCACCCACCCGGCTGGGATTCTCAGGCCCGCATCTTCTCCTTGGGTAGACCCAGGCTCGCCGTCTTCTGGGTCGAGTGGGACTCCAGGCAGTGCCGTAGCTCAGTCAGCTCCACCGGTCCACAAACCCCCCAAGCCGGGGACAGGGAAAATCAAAGGGCAAGCGCTTACTCCGACGGTGACCGGTGACCCCAGTCTCAGGCTCGCCCATGGCACCTGTTGCCGCAGGGTCTTCGAGGCAGTGCTGGCGCACCCGATCTCCCGCCTCATTGGCATCGTAGGCACTCACGGACCAGGAATCACATCACCCGCAGGTCCGCCGAGGCTCCGGCAGGTCCACGTGACCTACTCCTCTGGGTATGGGCAGTTTCTGTAGCGGTTGATGGTGGGTTAGGACCACCAGCGTCAGAGCTTCACAAGAGTGTGGCCATCTTGGTGCGGGTACGGCCACGCCCCCATATTCAATTAATTTTAAGTGCCTTCATTCACACTTAGTAAGAGGCACTCATATAACTGTACTACATTCAGTGTGATCTCTTATGCCAACTGTATTCTTAGGTTGACATTTTTTTTTCTCTCGTGGATAACACGATTTGGGCCTAGGCATCAGTCACTCAAGTTTTTCATTAATAAATGCATTGCAACTTTCGTGTTTTTCTCTCCTTTGCAAGTGCCTTATCGACGACTGCTCATTAGTAAGAATATAGGGGCATATCAACAACAACCGGCGATAATTATCGCTAAGCGCACTTAGCGCTAGGATAATTATCGCCGGCTAGCGTTGATTTTTATCGCTGAGATAGCGTGCTATTAGCAACGCTTATCTCAATAGCGATAAAAATCCTCACACTAAGTGGCTAACGTGAGATTATCACTGGAAACCCGGCGATAATCTCACGTCAGCTTGTTGATAGGGACAGACAAACTTAGCCATGATATCCTCCTTCCATAGGATATCATGGCTAAGTCCGAAAAATACCAGACGTAAAAAAGCAGCGTTAACCGCGGTTAGCGCTGCTTTTTTTGTCTCTAACAGGGTTAGCGATATTCTTGATAATAGGAGAAATGTCGCTTAGCGAAATTTCTCCTATTATTTTACTCTGGAACGCCCCCTTTGCATCTCATTAGAGATGCAAGGGGGAGCGTAGAGTAAGAGGGTGCTAACATGCAAATTTGCATGTTAGCACCCTGTTGTTGATAGGGTGCTAGTTTTATCTCTGCTTTTTTGGCTTTTAAAGCCAAAAAAGCAGAGATAACGCCCTTGTTGATATGCCCCCTGGTCATTGGTTATTGTAGCGAACTGTGAGAGTTTGCTTGCCTAATTAAATTTTTGCCGTGGATTTGTAGCAAATAGGGATGTGAAAGAGGCTCATGTACCAGGCAGACTGACTGTTATTAACTTCAAGGCCGCACAGCTGTGCATTTTTCTTTGACGCTGTGAACCTGGGGAGCCCACCTGCTCTGGGAGAACTGCGCCTTCTGATTGGACCATCCAGAGGGAGTCAGTGGGATGGAGCTTCAAGAACCTTGTACTGTGTAATAATTGTGTGTCTTTTAGAATAGTTAGTTTCCTGACTTCACAGAGAGAAGACCGTCCAGTTTTTAACTGCCCCTTGCCATTTTGGAAGCTTCATTTAGATAGGGAGATTTCTTTATGGAACCAGTCTACTTCATATTGTGTGCTTTGTACTTTGATATATTTTGCATCTTCTTCTTTATAACACACAAATTCAGACTGCATAATTATATGTCTATGTACTTCTTTTGGATACATTGATTCTACTAAATGATGGCTGTTTGGAACCTGACTACATTTTGTTAATAAACCTTATGGTTTTGATAGAGTAGAAGTTTTGTGTCCTACATGGGGTACCTGTTAAGAGTGCAGTGTAATCATTTGTAGAACGCACTCACATATTATCCGATGTTATGAGAGAATTAGATGTTAGAAGAAACGTGAATCAACTAACAACTTCCTGTGAAAGTAAATGCAATCCAACATAGGGCTCGGTAATTGTTGCTTAGAACGTCTGACCATTGTAAACAATGTAACTCGTTTGTTAGATCCCACTAGTAAATGTGATTCAATGATGTATTAATAATGATAAATGCTTTCTTAGATTAATGACTTAGATGCAAAATGTGTATTAATGTAGTCAAAGGAACGGCTCCTATCGAATGCTAACGACATGTATTTGCTAGCCTACATTGTATGGTAAGTTTATTAATTTAGCTTAACTCGTAGGACTCGATTTGCAATACACATGGAGTGTCTTCGTTTCTGAAAGTAATGTTCAAACTCCTTCGTGAAATTCGTAGAATGTTTCTGTCTCATATTTGCATTGCAGGTGGACAATGTTTACTAGGGAGGAGTGGGGGTATTGTTACATTAGACATGGTTGTAAAATTAAGGTGTTACAGTTAACTTAGTCACAGGAGATAAGGTAGAGAGAGGTATTTTTACACGGGAGAAGGAGAGAAGACCAATGACAAGCTGCTACAGAGGAGCGTGCACATTGAGAAGGCCTTGAAGTGTGTCGACGTCAAGGAAAAGTTTGTGCCTGAGCTTATTGTGAAGCCTATGAGAAGAAAAGCATTATGGGACATTCGGTGAATGCGACTTTATGTATCATGGGCCAGATGCATCAAGGATTTTCTCCTCGCAAACGGGCTGATTCACAGAATCGTCCCGTTTGCGATCGCAAAAAATGCTTTTGTGATGCATCACACCCAATTTTGCGATTCGGTATCCTGTTACCGAATCACAAAATGGGTTTACGATTCACTATTTGCAAGGGGCATGTTTAAGGCATCCCTGCCAAATAGCAAATCCTAACAGTATGCATGAATGTTTTGTGACCGTGAATGAGTCGCAAAACATTTGCATATTAGCACCTACTTCAAGTAGTTGGTAAGACATTCGCAAATGGGAAGGGGTCCCAAAGGGACCCTTTCCCCTTTGAGAATGTTTGTAAAAGCATTTTTAAGAGCAGGCAGTGGTCGTGGTCTCACAGACCACTGCCTGTTCTTAAAAACTGAAAAGAAAACTTTTCAGTTTTCTTTTTGTAAAGCATCTTGTTTTCCTGTCAGCAAAACGGGCTGCTTTACAAAAAAAATGATTGCTTTATTTAAAAGCAATAACAGACATGGTGGTCTGCTGATCTCCGTAGGCCACCATCCCTGTGATTTTTGCGATTCCCAGGGGATCGCAAATTGCAACCTACCTCATTAATATTCATGAGGTAGATCATTTGCGATCCCTTAGGAATCACAGAAAGTGTACTGCACACTTTCATGCATGCCGTTTTGCGATTCCTTAATTGCAAACCGCAAAGATTTGCAATTAAGAAATCGCAAAACATTTTTTTGATGCATCTAGCCCATGATGCCACGTAGAAAGGGACAGTCACCCCGTTTCCCGCTTGCCTTCCTGACAGAGAGCACCTGAGTGCTTGAGTGCTCCCTTCCTTTGCTTGTGGCTTCATGCCCAGACCCATCTTATTGTGAAGTGACTTCTTAGAAAGGCTTTGCCTACTGACACCTTCTTCCTTTCTGACGTCCTTTATGCTGCTAAAAAGAACATTGAGAATCTGACATTGGATTGAATTGAAAAGGTGGGCGCAGCCTCCATCAGTTGGTAGCTGAGTCAGAGGGTTTGCCCATGAAGTAAGGGGAGAATCTAAAACTTGAATCTAGAATAGTCTGGATCCCTGACCTAAAAGTCCCAAGGCAGAACCCTAATGATCAAGAATCAGAGAGGACGGGGTTAGGCGATGCGTGGCAAGCGCAGCGGTGAAAGAAGGAGTGAGTATTAATACGGTATGTGTGGAGTGTGCTAGATTGCGGTGACGGTTTGACTGTGGAATGTCTTGCAGAGTTGTCGCGAGAAATGAGTGACTGTGGTTTTCGGGTCCAACTTGATCCAAGGAGTTGATTAATGGTGATTGGGCCCCAAAGTATTGAGGAGTTTGTCGTGAGATGTCCTTGACAGCTCCACCTAAGACAGGGAACTTTGTGTGAATGGGATGAATGCGGATTGTGTAGTGGACACTGGGCTATATTGATCCAGGTGATTCCCCGCTGGTTGAGGTTTCATAGCGAATGAGCCTTCTTGACTGATTGAATTCTATCAATCTTTTAGAGAGGCAGACAATTGCAGATTATAAAGAGGATTGTGTGAGTCGATACATATGGAGAAATTTTGAAGGAGGATGAGCCGCTGTGAGGAGCGAAGGAGACGTCAGATTATGCTGCACCGGGATAAATTGGTTGGTGTAATGCTGCCCTGGGATTGGTTGATGATTGGTTACTGCATCTGCAGTGTTTAAGATTGTATTGCCACGTTATTTGATTACATTTAACTAGGATTGTTGAGTTATAAACAGGGAAGCCACGCAATGTTTTAGGGTTCAGAGATTTTTTTTTAGTAGGGATGAGTGCGTTGTCACAAGGGTGGGCGAAGAAGCACCACCGGAAGACACACTGGCTCATTATATGGCAAACAATGTGGGACTCCACACTATTATTTGGCTTCAAACTTGGCACAAGATCACTGAGAAGGAGGGAGCATTAGAATGTCCACGCTATAGCACCTTTAAATTGGAGTTACTGGATCACTTGAGGGGAGTGATGTTTGCAATGAAACTTTTACCTAAGCCTACGCAGTTTGAGGTGCTTGATGCCTGGATGCATGAAGCTCATACTAAACAAAAAAAGCGCTACCAGAGAAAGCCGAAGAAAACAATGCGAGCTTACCAAGAGGCACAGTGGGATGCTAAGTTAAAGAGATGGAGGGTGGACATGGTCGAGCCTGAGAGGTTATTCCCTGCGTTGATGAGGGATGAGGAGACAAGAGATTAGAGGAGAAAAGAGACAGACAGAAATGATGGCAGTGACTCTGATGATAGCTTGTTGAATGGCCTGCTGGCAGAACGCCCACCACCTTATAGCCCACTACAGGATGAGAGTGAGAGAACCCCTGAGGGGACTGTCAGCACTGGGAGCACTTCGCCCCTAATCGCCCCCGCAGTCCTGCCAAGTACCATGCATTAGACATTAGACGAAAATCTTTTTTTAGTGTGGTGCTCCACATCACCGCAATGAAATGCATTGTCACGCATAATGCATGTCTCAGCTGTCAATGTCACAAACTGTAGGGCGCCACTGCAAACAGTGTGGCAGGTGGCAGTGCACGCCTTTGGCCAGCGTAAGCTGCTCCCAAGTCCCACTGCATGGGGCGGTCCCAGCAGGTGAGCAAGCTCACAGTCAGATACAATGTATCTCCCTTGTTCATTGATTTCCCTCATGCGCTCTGTGATTCAGACAGTCTGATGTCATGGCCCGGCTGGGGCTAGTGTCCAATTAGCTACTACCAAGACAGCCGGCAGGGGCCTGCCCCAGCCAGTTTGTGTGACACACTTTGTGGCAAAGGCGCCGCGGGGGAAGTGACGTCACATCCTGCTGCAGAGTGGGGCAGTTAGCCGACTTTGGAATGCTTGGCGGCATTAATCATGGTGCTTGGGGGGCCCTGGGCTGACTCGCACCTGGCCTGCCCGACTGGGCCACCCCCACTGCGGGGCTAAATAATATCTTAATAATATCTATAATGGCCCGCCCGCACCTGACCTGGCCTGACCGACCGGGCCGCCAGCACTGTGGGGCTTAATAATATCTATAGTGACTGGCCACCCGCAGCAAATTATTAGAGCTTAGCGGCCAGGAGAGTGACAGACACTGAGGCCATTCTTCACGACGAGTCAGGTCTGGTTGCAGTGGAAGGAGTAGAGGACAGAGCTGAAATTGCAGCGGGGTTACTGGCAGTGGCGGCATGCTTGAGCTGCCTTGGAGTCACCAATGCGCTAGTAATGCTGCCCAGCCTAGCTCAGACTGAAAGAACAGAAAGAGTAAGTATAAAATAACAACGAGCCGCTTCAAGTTGTCAGTGAGTGTCACAGTGTGTAATATAATCAAATTAAATGTAATATGAGCACGGGATCTAGAACATATAAAATGGACGTAATTGCTGGTATTTGTTTCCCTCTTTGTTGCTTGATTTTGCGCACGAGAAAGTGTCACTCATTGTCTTTGAAATGTCACACATAATTACATTGAAATAATGAAAATGTTACACTTAGCAATCTGAAACCTTGGCAGCTATGCCCCCGTACCTGGGATTGTGAGAAGAATATAGACAGGTGCGAGATTAACAGAGGGGACAGAAGAGGTAGGAAGAGGGCCAATAGGGAGCTTGGACCACAGTAACTCTAAAAATGTTGCTTCAACGCTACCAGAGGCTCTTACAGTGCCATTCACGATTGGGCCTGTTGTTCCCATATACAACCCAAGCTCAACAGGAAATGCTGGGCAGCAACAACAATGTGTGGGGTTGAAGGAATATCATGAGGCACGCCAGTGAATATTGAGGGGGGTTTTATTCCGTTGCCTCCTGTAAACTCGAGTATTCTGTATGGAGCAATGGCAGACGGCTTCGGTAGACCAAAGTAACTAGCATATTATAAGGCCCTTACCTATGAGAAGCACTGAGTCTGACTTGACGGTGTGGAGAGCCCTTCCTAGACTACAAAGTAGTACACCTTGAGAAGAGTGAGAAAGGCAGGGAACATCTGCCAGCCAGCACATTTTTGATGTCTCAGACTTAGAGCCATGGCTTAGGGATCACAGTAGTACCAAAGAGAACAAGAGCTCACCAGCGAGTCAGAATACTATAATGTCTGCTAAAAAGACTAAACTGGTGGACATGGTAAGGATGAGAGCTGAATTGGATGATATATTTAATGGGAATTTGGCACTTAATCGGGTAGAGACATATGAACCCAATGAACTGCTGTTCATGGTGAAAGATGTTACCAGGAGGGTTAGACAGGTGCATGAGAAGTTGACCGAACTGGCTCAAAGGTATAATGTAGACTTGACCCAAGCAAAGACGCTGCAAGGGAATCACAGGCTTACGTACAGTGATCAGGGATAGAGGAAAAGTGAGTGCACAGTTTAAAGACGCACGTTCAGGAACTGATAATAAGAATGAGGGCATGGAGCATGTTAGACAAATGGGAAGAGAGCTGGTCAAAAAAGAAGAATATAAAGAACGTGTTAAGAGAGCCTCCTCCTCCGGGGGGGCGGGGGAACAGCAGGATTAGAGGTATTCCCATTACTTGAGATGCCTAGTGGGGGATATGTGCATGTGCCCTGGAGTCGAGGTGATTTAGCTGATTTCCCCAATGAGTTTCTGAGCTTGAGGGAGAAACCTCCTGAATGGTATAAACAGGTTGATCAGTTTGTGAAGATCTCGAAGGTGCTGTGGATTGATTTGAACACTTTGTTTGAGATTGTGGTACCAAGTGACTTATGGTCTGCATGTAATATAGCCATAGAGTGGCCTGAAGAAGGAACCAGATAGGGGCCTAGTACCTCATTGTCCGTCACCAGTGGTGATGAATAAATATAGTCAGGTAATCACATAGTTACAATCTAAAGTAGCCCCGCAGGATATTGGCTAGGTCAAAATTGATAGAATGACTCAGGAGCCCGAAGAAATTGTGCATGAGTACCATGAAAGACAGCTACAGGCTTTTGAACAGTACAGCGGGTTAGATACAATTGACCCTAAAGATACGGGACAATTTGTGGCCAAGTTCGTAACTGGGTTGTGACCTGAGATTTGCCTCATGATACAACAAGACTTGATATTCTGGCAAAATAAGACGGTGGATGAAATTCTGTGCTATGCCAGGTATTGAAGCGATGAGGATGACTCCAAGCATAAGAAATTGAAGGAAAAGATGATGTTAGTACAGATGTGGAATGCTCAGAGGGAAGGGCAGATACAGGCCCCCACTAGGACCCCTTCTAGGGTGCAGGGAGCTAACCCAGCAGGAATCCAGACTCAGACAAATGCAGGCATACCGGGACAAGGGAGAGGTAGAGGAGACCCTATAGACCCTAGGACGAGAATAGATGTGGTGACCTTGAAGAGGTCTACGATGTGCCATTTTTGTAATAAGGTGGGGCATTGGAAGCGTGAATGTCGTCTCAGTCCTGCAAACCAAGAGCAACCTGGGGGATTCAGCCAGGGACAAAAATGATGTGGCACTGACTGTGACTATACCAAGATCGCAAAATACGAGGGGACCTCAGGGTCATGCAATACCAATGACTCAACCTCCAGTGACGTCTCACGGAAATCAAATCTGCAATCAGATGCCCTTAATGGAGTCGGTTGGCGACTTCAACTTGGACTCGTCCTTATGACAGTACCTGAGGGGGGGGGGGAGAGACTGTACACTTGGCGCAGTCTTGGAGGTAGACCAGCAAGGACCATATGTCGATGCTGATGTTGATGGACATCCAATCACATTCCTAATCAACACTGGTGCTACCCGCTCTACTGTGAGAACTGCAGAGGCCTCAAACCTACCTCGCTCTGGAAAATCAATCCAAGTTGTAGGCGTTGAAACAAAAGAATGTCTAACCCATTGACTACTGAGATACCTATAGAAATTGGGTCCTTCGAGGACCGACACCTGATTGTGGTGTGTGATTCAAGTCCTGTATGTCTATTGGGTCATGACCTGCTGTGTAAATTGAATTGTGTCATGTATTGTACACCGCAGGGAATAGAACTGCAAACAAATGATGAAGTAATTGCTTTTAAGCTGGCAAATCAGAAGTTCTATGTTTCCGTATTTCCCATGCTGACAGTGGAAGATATTCCCATAGATTTCAGGGACATTGTCTCAACCATAGTGTGGGACATCAGAGGTGAAGAAATAGGACTTTTCAAGGGAGTTGAACCAGTCCGGACACATGTTACGTCTAATGCCAAATTCCAAAGAACACCACAGTATAATTTCACCCCTGAAACTGTGGCTGGTATTACCCCAGTGATCAACTCCATGATTGAACAAGGCATTCTGGAGGAGATTCTGGAAAGTCCATGTAACTCTCCTATTATGGGCTTGCAAAAGCTTAGCAGCAAGTACCATATTGTTCAGGATCTCCGAAGGATTAATGACATTGTGGTTTCTTGTTGTCCTGTGGTACCAAAACCATCCGTGATACTGTTCCAACTCCCATGTGAAGCTGTATGGTTTCACAGTTATCAGCCTCTGTCAGGCCTTTTTCTCGATCCCACTACATGAGGAGAGCTAATTTTTATTTGCTTTCCAGCTAGGAGATCGTGTTTTAACATGGTGTCATATCCCACAAGGGTATAGTGAAAGTCCATTTTAATCAGACCTTCAAGGAGATCCTTGAATCCCTAGTCTTTCCCCACAATTCAGTTTTTTTCAAATATTTCGATGAGCTCATGATTTCATCAAATACCAGAGAAGCTTGTAGAGATGATACCATCGCACTGCTGAACCACTTGGCCGAGAATAGGCATAAGATGTCCACGATTAAGCTTCAGTATTTTCTGCATTAGATCGAGTACTTGGGGCATCTAATTGACAGTGGCAAGAGAAATGTGTTACCAGAGCAATCATGCAAATAAATCCACCGCACACTCAAAAGGAGGTCAGGATGTTCCTGGGAATGGTAGGCTACTGTCGACAATGGATCCCACATTTTTCCCTGTTCGGCCAAACCCTTGCAGACTCTGACACACAAGGACGTGTTGGATCTTGTACCATGAGATAACGACTGCTTGCATGCTTTTTTGGAGCTGGGAGAGAGCCTGTGTCAGGCTCTGGCTTTAGGAATAACAACAAAGCGTTTTTGCTATTCTGCCATGAACAAGAAGGGTGTACACTCTCAGTTCTCACACAGCTGCATGGAAGTGCCCATAGATGACTTGCCTATTTCTTTGCTACCGTGGATTCAGTGGCCTCAGCGTTGCCTGGATGTATCAAGTCCATTGCTGCAACAGGTGTCAGTATTGAACGGAATGTTGCGAGAACATCGTGATGGGTCACCCACTAACTATATATGTTCCCATTCAGTGGAAATATTGTTAACCAGAACAAAGATGCAGCACTTGATAATCACTTGAGCAAATATGAGCAGATAATTCTGACAGCCGATAATGTCACATTGAAACACTGTTCTGTGTTAAACCCTTCTACCTTGTTACCTGTTCCAAATTCAGAGAGGGAGTAAAGTCAAGACCACGACTGTCTCGATGTCACAGAGCTATGTACCAAACCACATCCTGACATTGATGATGAGCCACTGCCCAATTCTGATTTTGATCTGTTTGTTGATGGCTCATGTTTAAGGAACAATGAAGAAAATTTGAGAGCAGTGTAGTAATTCAGGATGAAGTGTGAAGCAATTAAAACAAAGCTTTATTTATTCCACTGTGACCAACACTGGAGGTAGGCTGGAGGCAGTAAAGCTGAGCCTCTATTAGATTAAACTATAATACTGCTAGTACTGCGCTGAGTCTTCAGACTCCATTCTATTTAAGAGGACACATTTTGAAGGTGAAACAGAACGTGTCAAAGACTTGTTTTTTGCTTGAGTTAATCAATATTTTAATGATATTCTTTTAGAAATTTTAGACCTTCCTATAGCCAAAGCAATTTTTTTATAAAAAAGAGAGAATCACAATACACAAAAAAGGGTTCGTAAAAGTTACACCACACCAATTATTCACTCACTACTGACATACTATTCTTGCATACCAGGCAGTCTAGTCCAATCATATAGTCACGCAGGCTTGTAAATCAGGAAGTAAACACAAAAACAACGTATTTTACAGACTTTTCTGTTTAGACCACAGAAATAGAACATTCAAAACAGCAAGTAAATCTATGAATGGTTCTTATTTAGAAAGTTTTCTGGTTCTTGTGGTCTTTATACAAGGTCTACGCGTTTCGAGACCCTTGATTAGCTGGGCCTCTCATCAGGACCTGTGGAATAAGGAAGGAGAAGCCTGTATCAGTAACGGAAGGGGCCCCCTGTACCTCTTAGAATGGGTTGTTAATGTCTATTTAAATAAAGTTACCTTGGTTTGAATGAAGACGGGCGTTTTGGAATGGGTGGGAAACCTGGATAAGAAAGAGTAAAGCAGGAGGTGTGATAACATCCATTCAAGTCTCAGTCAAAGATATAAACTTAATTTGAGAGATGGCTTACTTTTCTCATCAAGTTTTCGGTGTAGAAGACGGAAGGGGGACGGTTGTATTTGGTGAGTAGTACAGATCCTCACTTGGAAGCTGGGGATAGAGCATGGGAGTCTTTTTAATATATGGAGGAACACATTATTGGAAAGAAAAGAGACCGGCATTGTTTGGGAAAAATTTGTTGATTACCCTGTTGTGATGCCGATAGAAGGCGCGTCTATTCTGTGCGCTACGTTTTGTTAATCAAGTTGTCAACGTGTTGGGTTCTCATCGGAGCTGCAGGGAATGGAAGTTCGAATTAGCTAGGAAAATCATGACCTTGTAATCGTTCGTGAATAGATGTAACAGCGGGGCATACCTGCGTTTGTCGGTCCGTTTCGTCGGCGCTTCCAGTCTCACTCGTGCTGACGTGTGATACGTCGGCGTGCTTAGTTGTCTTTTAATTGGATTTTAGTGTTTAGACATAGAAAGGAGACTTTTTTGTGACGTTGAATGCGCAACTTCGCTTAATTCATATTTTCATATTTTCAAAGTTGAATACCATTCTCATGGTGAAAGTGCGATTGAAGCAGATGGTGATTTGGTTGAAAAGATATCATACATCTATGAGTAATATAAGGCTGAAGAAATGTTTATGAAGGCCCGTATTAGTATCTGGGTCATTGCTAGCAGAAGCAGTTAATGGAAAGTAGACAAAGTTGAAAAATAAAATAAAGAGAGATCCTCCAATTATGTAGGTTATGATCTGTGTGTTCCTTGGAGAGAGATGCTTGTCTCTGATTAATTACACTGGTGTTCTAGTTTAGATTGTAGAGTTCAGATAGTTCGTTGAGACCCTGAGTGGCAGTATTGAATTTGAGGATAAGCATAGCTTCTGTCCTAGAAAGTTTCTGTTCCAAATCGCCACCTCTTGCGTCTCGAACTACTTTAGCGATGACTGTCCATTTTAGATCTTCGATTAGATGGTTTTTATTTTGCCAGTGATTGACCAATGGAGCTGTTAATACATTTTTGTTGATCCGGGATTTGTGTTGGGACACTCTGGTTCTGATTTCTTGGCTTGTCTTTCCTATGTATAGGAGGTTGCAAGGACAACGTATTGCGTACACTACTGATTTGCTTTTACAATTGGTGAATGATTCGTGTTTCCAATAGATGGAGTTATGTTCGAAAAGATCTCCTTCTATTGTGGAATCGCAGCAGATGCAGGTGCCGCATCTATGGTGGCCTTGAGTTGGTTGAAGTCCTAAAAAATCCCGTACAGTAGTGGGTTTGTTTTGCGGCATTGCTGCTCGAATAATTTGGTTAGCAATATTGCGGTCTTTTTTAAATGCAAACAGTGGATTTTGATCAAAAGAAGCATCGAGATTTTTGATCAAGTGCCAGTTTTGTGTAATGCATTTTTTCAATAAGTTTGAGTTAGGACAAAATGTAGAGACGCAGACAATCCTTTGGAGTGGTTGCCTCTCTGTCTTTTTTAATAGAACTTCCCTTGGGTTCCAACAAGCTCTTTTCATTGATCTTTTTAAGAGTTTCTTGGGGTATCCTCTTTTTTTCAAGTTTTCAAATAGTGTGGTTGCATGAGACATATATTCATCTTTGAATTGACAGTTTCGTCTTATGCGCAAAAATTGACCAAAGGGCAAATTTTCGCGTAAGTTTCTCGGGTGGTAACTTGAGAAATGGAGGGTCTTATTTCGATCGGTTGTCTTTTTGAACAGAGTGGTAACCAAACCATTATCAGATGGATAGATTTCTACATCCAGAAAAGCGATTTTGATCTGAGAATGATTTAAAGTAAATTGTATGTCCGCGGTTCGATTATTTAGCCAATCATGGAAGTTTTTTAGGTTCTCTAGGGACCCTGTCCAAGTCATAAACACGTCATCTATGTATCGGGTCCATTTACCAATGTACTGGGTAAAGGGATTGTCGTTGTATATGTACTTCTCTTCATATTTGGCCATGAAGAGTACCGCCAATTCTGGTGCAAATGGACACCCCATTGCTACTCCTTTGACTTGGAAATAAAATTCCCCGTTGAAATTGAAATAGTTCTTTTTTAATGCGAAACTGGCTAGTTTCATAATGAATTCTGTCAGAACTTTGGGGTTTTGTCTAGTTTCAAGGTATGATTGAATAACAGAAAGGCCTTCGTCCTGAGGTATTTGTGTATATAAAGAAACCACATCGAGTGTTACTAGATGATGTGATTCAGGGAGGAAATCGATGAATGACAATTTGTTAATGAAGTCTGTTGTGTCGGCTAAGAAAGATGGTACTTCTGTCATAAAGGGTTTTAGAAAGTAGTCGACAAATTTTGAGATAGGTTCCAACAAGGAGTCGCAGCCGGAAATGATTGGTCTGCCTGGTGGTGACGTTTCACTTTTATGAATCTTTGGGAGAACGTAGAACAAGGGTGTCCTTGGGTTTTTATTTTGTAGAAATTCAAATTCTTTTTTTGAAAGGAAGCCTTCTTCTAAGCCTTTAGAGAGAATCAGAAATAGATTGTTCTGGAGTTCAAGGGTTGGATCTTTATTTATTTTCCTGTAGCATTGAATATCGTCCAACTGCCTAGTCACCTCCCTTATATAGTCTTCTTTGTCTAGAATGACTATTGAGCCACCTTTGTCGGCCTGTTTGATTACGATAGAGGTGTCTTTTTGGAGTCTGGAAAGGGCTTCTGTTTGAGGTTTTGTTGTGTTGAATTTAACCCATCTTCTGTTGTTTTCCATTTCTGTTATAGCTGAAAGTAGTGTTTTCTCAAAAATGACTACTTCTTTAGGGATTTTGTTGGCAGGTGGACAGAAAGAAGATTTTTTCTTTAGCCCAGTATCGTTTTGAATCTCAGGGAGTGAATTGAGCGAGAAAAAGGTTTTGAGTCTTATTTTTCTGCAGAATTCTATTACCTCCGTTTTCAATCTTATAAAGTCCGTATGTTTGGCAGGAACAAAGGATAGTCCTTTCTCTAATATGCTTTGTTCATCTTGGGTTAGAGTTCTTTTAGATAGATTGAAGACTAGTGATGTGTCTAGTTTTTGTAGTTCTGTCGTCTGGTTGTCATCTCCCATGGTTGTGTGTTGAATCGTACTCTTCCTCTTGACCGTTGCTGGCCTCTCCCTAAAAAAGGAATTTGTTGTTGTGGTCGTTGGAGGTTGCCTCGTTGGTTACTATTTTTATACCTATCTTCTAGTTCTCCTTCGCTGCCACTGGATGAGGAGGATGTCTCAGAGAAGGTGATGTAATTTTTTGAGGATCTACCTTGATATGTTGATAAATATCTACGAGATTCTGGTTGTGAATAGAAATCCGTTTGTAAGTATGGATAAACTTTTGACAGGGAGAAGTTCCGTTTATCTTTCTCAAAATTGTACGTTTTTTGGTTCAGGGTATAGTCCTTAAATTCAAGAATTTCCTTCTCAACCTTGTCCAGTAATGTTTTCGAATCTGTGATTGTCTGATTTGACTTTATTTGTGATTCTAAAATTTCAATCTCTTCCAGTTGTTTTTTGGAGATGCGCTGAGCGGTTTCCACTGTAAGGACCATCAGGTCTCTGCTACATTTAGTCTCTATTTGTCTATAGCCTTTTTTGTAAGTTGGATCTTCTGTAAAGATAACCGGGATGTTTTTGATTTGAAGTCCGCCTGGAATCGTTCCGGTTTTGAGATGTTGTATCAAAAAGTGTCCGTGCAAATCTGTCCGGATTTGTTTCTTTTTTAATCTTAGTAGTTTATCAGATTCGTTCTGATGTTGCGCTGTTATGCTGAGTGAAGCTGAAGCAAAGAGGGGGGGGCGTCCAAAAGGTTTTTAATATGTTCTTCGCTATATGCAAACGTGTCACTTTCAGTCACACTTTCACACAAGCTGGATGTGCACAGAAAAGTGAATAGAAGTGTCTAGGAAGGAAGGAAGTGACAAGTAAAGGAAACGAAATAAAGCTGTGAATTTTACACAGGATGACCTCTCGCAGAAAGTCTTCTGCTAAGATAACTGTGACCAACACTGGAGGTAGGCTGGAGGCAGTAAAGCTGAGCCTCTATTAGATTAAACTATAATACTGCTAGTACTGCGCTGAGTCTTCAGACTCCATTCTATTTAAGAGGACACATTTTGAAGGTGAAACAGAACGTGTCAATGACTTGTTTTTTGCTTGAGTTAATCAATATTTTAATGATATTCTTTTAGAAATTTTAGACCTTCCTATAGCCAAAGCAATTTTTTTATAAAAAAGAGAGAATCACAATACACAAAAAAGGGTTCGTAAAAGTTACACCACAACAATTATTCACTCACTACTGACATACTATTCTTGCATACCAGGCAGTCTAGTCCAATCATACAGTCACGCAGGCTTGTAAATCAGGAAGTAAACACAAAACAACGTATTTTACAGACTTTTCTGTTTAGACCACAGAAATAGAACATTCAAAACAGCAAGTAAATCTATGAATGGTTCTTATTTAGAAAGTTTTCTGGTTCTTGTGGTCTTTATACAAGGTCTACGCGTTTCGAGACCCTTGATTAGCTGGGCCTCTCATCAGGACCTGTGGAATAAGGAAGGAGAAGCCTGTATCAGTAACGGAAGGGGCCCCCTGTACCTCTTAGAATGGGTTGTTAATGTCTGTTTAAATAAAGTTACCTTGGTTTGAATGAAGACGGGCGTTTTGGAATGGGTGGGAAACCTGGATAAGAAAGAGTAAAGCAGGAGGTGTGATAACATCCATTCAAGTCTCAGTCAAAGATATAAACTTAATTTGAGAGATGGCTTACTTTTCTCATCAAGTTTTCGGTGTAGAAGACGGAAGGGGGACGGTTGTATTTGGTGAGTAGTACAGATCCTCACTTGGAAGCTGGGGATAGAGCATGGGAGTCTTTTTAATATATGGAAGAACACATTATTGGAAAGAAAAGAGACCGGCATTGTTTGGGAAAAATTAGTTGGTTACCTTGTTGTGATGCCGATAGAAGGCGCGTCTATTCTGTGCGCTACGTTTTGTTAATCAAGTTGTCAACGTGTTGGGTTCTCATCAGAGCTGCAGGGAATGGAAGTTCGAATTAGGT
This sequence comes from Triturus cristatus, assembly GCF_964204655.1. NCBI lineage: Eukaryota > Metazoa > Chordata > Amphibia > Caudata > Salamandridae > Triturus > Triturus cristatus. The sequence goes on from NC_140594.1 coordinate 656,953,887, forward strand.
AGGAAAATCATGACCTTGTAATCGTTCGTGAATAGATGTAACAGCGGGGCATACCTGCGTTTGTCGGTCCGTTTCGTCGGCGCTTCCAGTCTCACTCGTGCTGACGTGTGATACGTCGGCATGCTTAGTTGTCTTTTAATTGGATCTTAGTGTTTAGACATAGAAAGGAGACTTTTTTGTGCCGTTGAATGCGCGACTTCGCTTAATTCATATTTTCATATTTTCAAAGTTGAATTCCATTCTCTGCGATTGAAGCAGATGGTGATTTGGTTGAAAAGATATCATACATCTATGTGTAATATAAGGCTGAAGAAATGTTTATGAAGGCCTGTATTAGTATCTGGGTCATTGCTAGCAGAAGCAGTTAATGGAAAGTAGACAAAGTTGAAAAATAAAATAAAGAGAGATCCTCCAATTATGTAGGTTATGATCTGTGTGTTCCTTGGAGAGAGATGCTTGTCTCTGATTAATTACACTGGTGTTCTAGTTTAGATTGTAGAGTTCAGATAGTTTGTTGAGACCCTGAGTGGCAGTATTGAATTTGAGGATAAGCATAGCTTCTGTCCTAGAAAGTTTCTGTTCCAAATCGCCACCTCTTGCGTCTCGAACTACTTTAGCGATGACTGTCCATTTTAGATCTTCGATTAGATGGTTTTTATTTTGCCAGTGATTGACCAATGGAGCTGTTAATACATTTTTGTTGATCCGGGATTTGTGTTGGGACACTCTGGTTCTGATTTCTTGGCTTGTCTTTCCTATGTATAGGAGGTTGCAAGGACAAGCTGTGCCCGGGGTCCCGCTTGTGTTATTTGGAACTGACTCGTGAGCGCTTTTATAGACAAACTGTTGATTCAGGCAGTTATATTATTTCGCAGGACCAATTTTGGCCCATTTACAATCCTGGCGTTCATTTCAATGTCCATGCCTTGAAAAAGTCTTAGGAAAAGACGAAACACGTGTTGGCAGGCAAATCGTGTGCTGGGAGTTTTTACACTTTTATAATATGAATAAAGACTGCTGAACAGCAAGAAGACTGATCTTTCTGGATTTCTGTTTAGATCACTATTGTTGAATTGTCTATGTTTGTTGTAGAGGGTTATATATACCTAGAGGTGTGGTAAACTTTAACAGGACTAAAATAATGATAAGTGGTGTGCTGTATATGCCTTAGTTTTTTGTATCCAGATACAGTGGCTGCAGCTTCTGAAAACGTGTGAGCATATACATTGACTTCAGTACTTGAGTGAGAATTAGTTTCCTTCATTTCATTATCTATGGGAGGTTGAACCCATTGTGTCCAATCCAAACAAGACCTTGTGATTTTTCTTTAATTAAGCTTGTTGATAAGATACTCTGAAAGCTTTCACTACATTTCACCAACCTTTGTTTTACAGTAAAACAGATCCTTTACCAACCTTGATCACTTTAGTTAGAGAAGAAAAAACTGATTACCCCTTTTTCAACATGACTGTTTTTTTGATCAAAACAAAATCGCCAACTTCGGGAACACTGCCAATGCTGATAGGATTGCATTTGGTCTGTAACATTTTCGCTTGTTTCATTCCAACTCTGGGTAAAATATTCTCTTTAATAGTTAACTTAACATCTGGTTCCTTGACCGCCAGCTGATCTTTTACCAATTAGGAAACAACGCAGAATGGGATTTTCTTCCTTTTAACATAAGAAATTGGGTAAGCCCGGTAATGCAATGTGGAGGAGTGTTGTACTCCCAAATTTTTTTTTTCAAGAAAGATTTGACATCCATACCAGCTGAAATGGTTGTTTGTATGCCTTCTTTTATTACCTTGTTTCCTCTCTCGACGAGACCATTGGAGGGTGGTGAATATAGAGCAATTAACAAGTGTTTGATGTCTCATTTGGCCAGAAACCGATGCATCTGATCAGAAACAAGTGTTTGATGTCTCATTTGGCCAAAACTGATGCATCTGATCAGAAACAAAGTGTGATCCGTAATCAGTAGCAAAAGACCCAGGCAAACATTGTATAGAAGACACCTGTTCTAAGAACATGATCACTGAGTCAGATGAGGAAGAGTTTGTAAACGAGAAGCACAACCTCTTGGAAAGAAAATCCATTAACAGGATAACATAATTCATTTCCCAATTGACATTTGGTCCTGAAAAATCAAGACCCAATTTGTCCCAAGGGGCATCAGGAAGCGCCACTGGATGTAGGATACCTTTGCTTAATTTTCAGTGTTTATCTGATAGAAGATACTCAGGGTGCTTATCTACTATCAGCTTTACTTGGTTTTCTAAGGAAGGCCACCAATAGTGCTCCATGATGCTCATACATGTCTTAGTAGTGTCTAAACGCCCTTTCTGTGCTTTAGAAATAATGAAAGGGTGAATTTTTGAAGGAGCAACATGCAAATCACCTCTCATAATCATACTGTCGACCACAGAAAGTTCAATGGATATTTGAACATACGTTTTCAATTCATTGTGTAAGCACCAAACAAGAGGCCAACCCACAGTGATATATGTACCTACTTGTTTCAATATTTTATCTTCTTGACATGCTCTCTTCCACTACTCAGCAGAGAAAATGACATCATCATCTTGAAGAGCATAAAGGGCATCCACAGTGGCTACATACTCAATGTCATTGTTTTCACATTTGTCATCAAAATCAGGCAAAGGCATGCGAGAGAGACAATCAGCCCTAAAGTTCCTCCCACCTGGCACATGACTAATGGTAAATGTATTTTCATGTAGCTTGGAAACGAGTCTTGTTAATCTAGCTGATATGTTTTTGTGGAAGCCTCCTGTAAAAATTGAGACTAGTGGTTTGTGGTCAGTGTGAAGTTCAAACCATGTACCCCACACATACACTTTGAACTTTTGTACTGCCCTGATGCATGCTAGAGCCTCACGTTCTATGGTGCTGGATTGCTTCTCAAACTTTCTAAGTGATTTGGAGGCAAACGCAATGGTTTGCTCTCTACCATCTATCTTTATACTAAACACCGCACCCAGACCATGTAGGCTGGCATCTACAGTGATTATAGAATCACAACCTTTTCTGAAAGCGACAGGGCAGGAGCCTGCACAATCAAATCCTTTACTTTGATAAAAGCATTTTCAACTTTGTCAGACCAATTGAACTTTTTACCTTTCCTGAGCAAAAGCCTGAGTGGTTCAATCGCAAGAGCATCACCCGACACAAATCTTGCATAATATTCTGCAAGTCCTAGAAATGAACGTAGTGCATCACAGTTTATGGGGGTACTCACATCCTTGATAGCTCTTATCAGAGACAACTTGGGTTTAATCCCAGACTCAGAAATAGTATGTCCCAAATACTCTAATTCTTGAGTAACAAATTTACATTTGTCTCTTCTGACTGTCATACCTTTGTGTGTGAGTAGTAATAATACCTTGTCAAGCACGATATTATGTTCCTCCAAGGAATTGGCAAAAACCAAAATATTGTCTTGGTAAGCTTGAACACCTTGCATGTAGGAAAGCAAAACATCCATATTTTTCTGGAAGAAGCTGGCATCTGAAGCCAGCCCAAAAGGTAGCCTACGATAATTGCAGGTACCAAAGGGCGTGACAGAAGCTGTCAGTTCTTGAGACTTGGTATCCAAAGCAATTTGATGGTACTCTGACTTTAAATCAATGACTAAAAACCATTTAGCAGCTCCTAAATTAGCTAGAATTTCTTGTATTCTTGGTAGAGGATGACAATCAATTAAAATGTTGGCGTTAAGAGATCTCAAGTTTGCACATAGGCGAATCTCGCCTGATTTTTTTCATGCAACCACAATCGGGGCGACTGATTTAGAAGATTCAAGGGGCTCAATGATGCCTTGAGTGCATAAATCCTTCAGTAGCAATTTGAGCTCCTCTCTGACACATAAAGGAGCCTGATTAACCTTACGCACAAAAGGGTTAGCATTGGGTTTAAGTTTGATTTGATGGACAAACCATTCACTGTACCAACTTTATCTGAGAAGAGAGCCTTTAATGGTTTCTCAATGCTATAAATGGATTTCTCTGGAACATCACCTACTCTCATTGGGTTGTCAGATCCAGAGACCAAGTATAAACCCATCTGGACTACATCTTGCCAACCAACAATGTTCTTGCCTTTGAGGGCAACATGAACCTTTGTGAGTGTTTCCCTACATAAACAATGTACCTTTGCATTGAAGAAACCTAACATGTCAATCGGTTTTTCACCAAATGCTATTGGATTAACGTCAGCACGGAGTGTAGGCAAAACTCTGACATCGTGGCGTGGCGGAGTTAGCCAGGCACTCCACCCAACCAAAGTATTTATAATGTTTTTAAAAAGGCACCTACCTGCTGTGACTGCCTTCTCCTCGCAGTTGCTGCTCTCCTTCCTCATCCTACCGTCCTTCTTCTTAGATAACCCCTACGTTGTACGTTTTGCATGTGCACATGCTCAAGACGTACAACGTAGGGATTATCACAGAAGATGGATGGTGAGGACAAGGAAGGAGAGCGACCATGGCGAGGAGGAGGCAGCCACGGCAGGGATGAGACTTTTTAAAAACATCATAATTACTTTTGGAGATGGGAGGGAGCGGAGCGGAGTATTTTTGCAACTCCGTGGAACTCCACGTAGAGGCACTATGCCTGCTCCGCCCGGGCTTGGCCGTGACCTGCAAAAAAAATTAATCAATTAGAACCTCACAATGGGGACCCTTTACAGTCGTAAACGCCAAATTGCAGTCAATAGTTAAAACCACCTTGCTGATTGACTCTGTACATGTGTCAAGCTCAGCATCTATGTTGTTAATCCGTAGAGTGGTCTTATTGCTTCTGCATACTTCCTGGAAATGAGTCTGACCTTACGTCTTGCATGACATACACCTTCCCAAGTGCAGGACAAGCAGGGTGGCTGCTAATATAGTTCCTGGACCCTTACCGACCAATAGCAGTATGATTGAGGTTTATTGCATGTCCTTTCTGAATAGCAGATGTACCTCTGTTATAGACTGCGCACAAAGGATCAGTTTCAATGTTAGATGTTGCACCCGAAATTGAACTGACTGTTGGGAAATTATTTAAAGCTTTTGAAGAAATTGATGACCTTTTAATGTTCTTAGCCAGATCTAAAACTTCATAACTTCATACAGAGTAGGGTTGCAGCAACTAAGAAGGCATTCTTGTATCTTCCCGGATGTACAGCTGAAGATGAATTGATCATGGATATATATATATATATATATATATATATATCACCCGAAATTGCCCAGAAGCTTGAGGCCGCGCACGTAGAAGGTGAGGTACAACCTTTATTGAAAACACTGCTGACAGCTTCCCAAGTGTTCGGCTGCGAAATTAATCAGCTGTCCGGCGTCCTCCATACCTATTAAATGAGAGTTCAAGCTTGGAGCTCTGTGTTGTCTTTTCGAGTGCCTCTCGAGTCGTGAGACACAAGCAGGAGCGTTGATCTATGGTGGCAGTCCAGCCACTGAGAGAGCACCACCCCAAAACAAAGGGAGCCATGAGGGATTGTATTTACTATCTCCCATCATGTGGAGCGGCAACACTGGATTTAGGAGGAGCCCGCACGCTGAGACCCATCTGCGGGTTTGAAATGTGTCAGCAGAACATTCAAAGCACTTCCAAGGGAACGCATTTCCCACCAGGACTCCAACTCCCATAAGTACTTGCGCAGTATCATTATGAACAGCCCATTGGAGGGCGCGCAATCACATGTACTTAAGAGGCGGGGACCGGACTGTGTTTTATTCCTTTCACCGTCAGCCTCTGAGGAAGAAATTGATTTTCGAAACGCGTCAGGCAGCGGTGTTCGGCTGCGAAAGAAATCGGCTGTCCGGTGTCCTCCATACCTATTAAATGAGAGTTCAAGCTTGGAGCTCTGTGTTGTCTTTTCGAGTGCCTCTCGAGTCGTGAGACACAAGCAGGAGCGTTGATCTATGGTGGCAGTCCAGCCACTGAGAGAGCACCACCCCAAAACAAAGGGGGCCATGAGGGATTGTATTTACTATCTCCCATCATGTGGAGCGGCAACACTGGATTTAGGAGGAGCCCGCACGCTGAGACCCATCTGCGGGTTTGAAATGTGTCAGCAGAACATTCAAAGCACTTCCAAGGGAACGCATTTCCCACCAGGACTCCAACTCCCATAAGTACTTGCGCAGTATCATTATGAACAGCCCATTGGAGGGCGCGCAATCACATGTACTTAAGAGGCGGGGACCGGACTGTGTTTTATTCCTTTCACCGTCAGCCTCTGAGGAAGAAATTGATTTTCGAAACGCGTCAGGCAGCGGTGTTCGGCTGCGAAAGAAATCGGCTGTCCGGTGTCCTCCATACCTATTAAATGAGAGTTCAAGCTTGGAGCTCTGTGTTGTCTTTTCGAGTGCCTCTCGAGTCGTGAGACACAAGCAGGAGCGTTGATCTATGGTGGCAGTCCAGCCACTGAGAGAGCACCACCCCAAAACAAAGGGGGCCATGAGGGATTGTATTTACTATCTCCCATCATGTGGAGCGGCAACACTGGATTTAGGAGGAGCCCGCACGCTGAGACCCATCTGCGGGTTTGAAATGTGTCAGCAGAACATTCAAAGCACTTCCAAGGGAACGCATTTCCCACCAGGACTCCAACTCCCATAAGTACTTGCGCAGTATCATTATCAACAGCCCATTGGAGGGCGCGCAATCACATGTACTTAAGAGGCGGGGACCGGACTGTGTTTTATTCCTTTCACTGTCAGCCTCTGAGGAAGAAATTGATTTTCGAAACGCGTCAGGCAGCGGTGTTCGGCTGCGAAAGAAATCGGCTGTCCGGCGTCCTCCATACCTATTAAATGAGAGTTCAAGCTTGGAGCTTTGTGTTGTCTTTTTGAGTGCCTCTCGAGTCGTGAGACACAAGCAGGAGCGTTGATCTATGGTGGCAGTCCAGCCACTGAGAGAGCACCACCCCAAAACAAAGGGGGCCACGAGGGATTGTATTTACTATCTCCCTTCATGTGGAGCGGCAACACTGGATTTAGGAGGAGCCCGCACGCTGAGACCCATCTGCGGGTTTGAAATGTGTCAGCAGAACATTCAAAGCACTTCCAAGGGAACGCATTTCCCACCAGGACTCCAACTCCCACAAGTACTTGCGCAGTATCATTATGAACAGCCCATTGGAGGGCGCGCAATCACATGTACTTAAGAGGCGGGGACCGGACTGTGTTTTATTCCTTTCACCGTCAGCCTCTGAGGAAGAAATTGATTTTCGAAACGCGTCAGGCAGCGGTGTTCGGCTGCGAAAGAAATCGGCTGTCCGGTGTCCTCCATACCTATTAAATGAGAGTTCAAGCTTGGAGCTCTGTGTTGTCTTTTCGAGTGCCTCTCGAGTCGTGAGACACAAGCATGAGCGTTGATCTATGGTGGCAGTCCAGCCACTGAGAGAGCACCACCCCAAAACAAAGGGGGCCACGAGGGATTGTATTTACTATCTCCCATCATGTGGAGCGGCAACACTGGATTTAGGAGGAGCCCGCACGCTGAGACCCATCTGCGGGTTTGAAATGTGGCAGCAGAACATTCAAAGCACTTCCAAGGGAACGCATTTCCCACCAGGACTCCAACTCCCATAAGTACTTGCGCAGTATCATTATGAACAGCCCATTGGAGGGCGCGCAATCACATGTACTTAAGAGGCGGGGACCGGACTGTGTTTTATTCCTTTCACCGTCAGCCTCTGAGGAAGAAATTGATTTTCGAAACGCGTCAGGCAGCGGTGTTCAGCTGCGAAAGAAATCGGCTGTCAGGCGTCCTCCATACCTATTAAATGAGAGTTCAAGCTTGGAGCTCTGTGTTGTCTTTTTGAGTGCCTCTCGAGTCGTGAGACACAAGCAGGAGCGTTGATCTATGGTGGCAGTCCAGCCACTGAGAGAGCACCACCCCAAAACAAAGGGGGCCACGAGGGATTGTATTTACTATCTCCCATCATGTGGAGCGGCAACACTGGATTTAGGAGGAGCCCGCACGCTGAGACCCATCTGCGGGTTTGAAATGTGTCAGCAGAACATTCAAAGCACTTCCAAGGGAACGCATTTCCCACCAGGACTCCAACTCCCATAAGTACTTGCGCAGTATCATTATGAACAGCCCATTGGAGGGCGCGCAATCACATGTACTTAAGAGGCGGGGACCGGACTGTGTTTTATTCCTTTCACCGTCAGCCTCTGAGGAAGAAATTGATTTTCGAAACGCGTCAGGCAGCAGTGTTCGGCTGCGAAAGAAATCGGCTGTCCGGCGTCCTCCATACCTATTAAATGAGAGTTCAAGCTTGGAGCTCTGTGTTGTCTTTTCGAGTGCCTCTCGAGTGGTGAGACACAAGCAGGAGCGTTGATATATATATATATATATAATCTGCTGGCGGTCGCCAGTAGATAGTTATAGTAAGGACCTATTTTCCATAGGAAATCCACATCATTCTATTCCCAATAAGTCTGGTGCCGGTTGACGAATCCTCACGAAATTTTCCAAACTTTTGGCCAGCTCCGCTCCGCTCCGCTCCTACCCTGAAAGTTTTGCAGTGATTCGTCAAGCGGGTGCCGAGAAAAAAGGGGGGGGTCCCAAAACGTGTTTTCCCCATGCAATTTCCCATAGGATCTGTTGTCGCAGCTACAGCCCGAACCGCTGAACGGAATGACACCAAATTTGGCAAAGAGGTAGTCCTCCGTTCGGACTCGTGCCTTTTGCATATATGGTGTGAATCTGTTCAGTAGTTCCTGAGAAAATTAGGGTAAAAAAGTTAGTGATATCTATGGCCGCGGAGAATCCGCGGACCGTACCCGCACCGTAAGCGCACCCTCCCCGAACCGAGCGCACACCCTCCCGATCGCGCGCTGAATGCTAATTGGCTGTTGAGTGTCTCTCTACATTCGAAACCAGGAACTGTTGGCAGCCATTTTCTGCCTCGGTAGAAGCGAGGCTGAAGAAGCAAGGGGAAAAAGTGTGTAAAACATATAAAGGGGGCAGAGTGGAAATACTCTGACCCTCTAGAGGTGCTTAGGGGGTCCCAGAAGGACCCTCTGGGGCCCCCTTTTAAAAAAATAATAAAAACGGCGAAATGCGCGCACGGTGCGCGCATCCTATCGCATTGGATGCACGGATTCTCTCGCGGTGGGTGCGGTGATCCACAAACATGGCAAAACAATATATAAAATAAAGTTTTGCACATATAGTTAAAAAAATATTTTGAAAAATATAAAAAATGTGTTTGAAAAACCCATTAAGTTCAAATAGTATTTTTTATTTTTTTAAAGAATTAATTGAAAAAATACATTTAAAGATGGTGATAAAAAAGTATTTTTAAAAAAATGTAATTAATGAAATGACACACTGAATTTGAAAAATATAGAAATCCAATCAAAATCGTTAAACATGATATCTTCAGAGATAAGTTATAGATAGGAATTAGCATTTAAAAAACCTTTGAAATTCACTGAAAAAACCATAGGTTTCATGCACGTTATAGTTAGGAATTGGCATTTAAAAAACCTTTGAAATTCTCTGAAAAAAACCATAGGTTTCAGGCACGTTATAGTTAGGAATTGGCATTTAAAAAACCTTAGAAATTCACTGAAAAAACCATAGGTTTCAGGGGCGTTATAGTTAGCTGGACATTTCCCTCGTACAAAACCCTAGAAATTCCCCTGTTATAGTTAGTTCAGCTAACTATAACTCGCGCCCCCGCAATGCACTGCTGATGACGTCACATATTACATCACTCATGACATGGTCAGTGACATCACTGATGACATCACTGATGACATCTCAAATGACATCACTGATGACATCACTGATGACATCATCCATGTGATAAATTACTGCATCTTCTCACACCCTAATTTAAACGTTGATACACGAACTCAAAATTTCAGACGTCCATTCTCAAAACCATAGATACTCCAATACCAATAACTACATACCCACTTATTAACTCTTAGGTCTACATACACCTCCACTCATTCACATTTACAGTCACTCATACTTACAGTCACTCCGTACAAGACTATCATATGCATTTATACACCTACATAGACACTCACACACCACCAATCATCCATAGAGGTACTGTCACACCTAGTCAGTCATGCAAATAATTAATCACACTCCCATTTACTCACCTATGCAGTTATACACACTCAAGTTCACTTACTCATAAAAATAGTACCACATTCTTATGCTCTTATACAATCTTTGATACAAGCACACACTCATCCATACAGCCACTCTCACAATCACATACTCTCACATATACCCACTTATATACTCTTACACGCATATATACTGCCTTTCACATATGTAGTTAGTCAGAAATGTACCACTGAGATATACATTCAATCCCTAACACACCCATACATACACTCACTCAACCATACAGTTCATCACAGAGGCACTCTTAAAACCATGCACCCATAGAATCACCCACTCACACATCTATGCACAGAGTCACACACAGCCTACCCACACAAACACTCAGGTACCCATACAGATACTCAGACAACCAATCGATAACCCATATAGACACTCATATAGCTATTCACAAAACCATGCAGCCACTTATACACCAACAGACAGAAACATACAGACATTCACACAGTTTAGTCACTAGTCTGCAGTAAGATACATTTAATGACTCACTTATAGAGTCAGTTACGCACCTAGAAAATCATCCATTCACACACTTGCACACCCACTTATTTTTCAACAAGCCTTTCCCTATATATATTAAACATATTAAAACTGATCAGAAACACATACTCAATGGATGATGTCATCAGTGATGTCATCAGTGATGTCATTTGAGATGTCATCAGTGATGTCATCAGTGATGTCACTGACCATGTCATGAGTGATGTAATATGTGACGTCATCAGCAGTGCATTGCGGGGGCGCGAGTTATAGTTAGCTGAACTAACTATAACAGGGGAATTTCTAGGGTTTTGTACGAGGGAAATGTCCAGCTAACTATAACGCCCCTGAAACCTATGGTTTTTTCAGTGAATATATATATATATTCACTGAAAAAACCATAGGTTTCATGCACGTTATAGTTAGGAATTGGCATTTAAAAAACCTTTGAAATTCACTGAAAAAACCAAAGGTTTCATGGGCGTTATAGTTAGGAATTGGCATTTAAAAAACCTTAGAAATTTACTGAAAAAACCATAGGTTTCAGGGGCGTTATAGTTATCTGGACATTTCCCTCGTACAAAACCCTAGAAATTCCCCTGTTTTAGTTAGTTCAGCTAACTATATCTCACGCCCCCGCAATGCACTGCTGATGACGTCACATATTACATCACTCATGACATGGTCAGTGACATCACTGATGACCAATAATGACATCTGAAATGACATAACTGATGACATCACTGATGACGTCATCCAGTGACTGTGTGTTTCTGTAAAGTTTAAATATGTTTAATATATATAGGGAATAACCTATGGAAGAATGAGTGGGTGTATAAGTGTGTGAATGGATGATTTAGTGGGCGCGTGACTGACTCTATAAGTGAGTCATTAAACATATCTTACTGCAGACTAGTGACTAAACTGTGTGAATGTCTGTATCTGTCTGTCTGTTGGTGTATAAGCGGCTGCATGGTTTTGTGAATAGCTATAGGAGTGTCTATATGGGTTATCGATTGGTTGTCTGAGTATCTGTATGGGTGCCTGAGTGTTTGTGTGGGTAGGCTGTGTGTGACTCTGTGCATAGATGTGTGAGTGGGTGAATCTATGGGTGCATGGTTTTAAGAATGCCTCTGTGATGGACTACATGGGTGGGTGAGTGTGTGTATGGTTGTGTTAGTGATTGAATGTATATCTCAGTGGTACATGTATCAGTAACTACATATGTGAAACGCAATGTATATGTGTGTAAGAGTATATAACTATATGTGAGAGTGTGTGATTGCGGGAGTGGCTGTATGGATGAGTGTGTGCTTATATTAGTAATTGTATAAGAGCGTCAGAATTTGTTAGTATTTTTATAAGTGAACTTTAGTGTGTTTAACTGTATAGGTGAGTAAATTGGACTGTGTTTAATTATTTGCACGACTGACTAGGTGTGTCAGTACCTCAATGGATGATTGGCGGTGTGTGAGTATCTATATAGGTGTATAAATGCATATGATAGTCTTGTACGGAGTGACTGTAAGTATGAGTGACTGTACAGGTGAATGAGTGGAGGTGTATGTAGACCTAAGAGTTAATGAGTGGGTATATAGTTATTGGTATTGGAGCATCTATGGTTTTGAAAATGGCCGTCTGAAATTTTGAGTCAGTGTATCAAAGGTTATATTAGGGTGTGAGAAGATGCACTAATTTATCACATGGATGATGTCATCAGTGATGTCATTTGAGATGTCATCAGTGAGGTCATCAGTGATGTCACTGACCATGTCATGAGTGATGTAATATGTGATGTCATCAGCAGTGCATTGCGGGGGAGTGAGTTATAGTTAGCTGAACTAACTATAACGGGAATTTCTAGGGTTTTGTATGAGGGAAATGTCCAGCTAACTATAATTTCTAAGGTTTTTTAAATGCCAATCCCTAACTATAATGCCCCTGAAACCTTTGGTTTTTCCAGTGAATTTCAAAGGTTTTTTAAATGCCAATTCCTAACTATAACGTGCATGAAACCTATGGTTTTTTCAGTGAATTTCAAACGTTTTTTAAATGCTAATTCCTATCTATAACTTATCTCTAAAGATATCATGTTTAATGATTTTGATTGGATTTCTATATTTTTGAAATTCAGTGTGTCAATTTCATTAATTATGTTTTTTTAAAAAATACTTTTTTATCACCATTTATTAAACTTATTTTTTCAATTAATTCTTTTAAAAATTAAAAAATATTATTTGAATTTAATGGGTTTTTCAAACATATTTTTTTATATTTTTCAAAATATTTTTTTAATTATATGTTCAAAACTTTATTTTTTATATTTTTTGCCATGTTTTTGGATTCGTGCACCCAACGCGAGAGAATCCATGCACCCAACGCGTTAGGATGCGTGCACCCTGCGCACATTTTGCGTTTTTTTATTTTTTGAAAGGGGGCCCCAGGGGGTCCTTCTGGGACCCCCTAAGCACCTCTAGAGGGTCACAGTATTTTCACTCTGCCCCCTTTATATGTTTTACACACTTATTCCCCTTGCTTCTTCAGCCTCGCTTCTACCGAGGCAGAAAATGGCCACCAACAGTTCCTGGTTTCGAATGTAGATAGACACTCGACAGCCAATTAACATTCAGCGCGCGATCGGGAGGGTGCGCTCTCGGTTCGGGGAGGGTGCGCTCAGGGTGCGCATAGGGTGCGCGGATCCTTCCTGGCCATAGATATATATGTACTTTTAACTCTAATTTTCTCAGGAACTACTGAACAGATTCACACCATTTATGCACAAGGCACAAGTCTGAACTGAGGACTACCTCTTTGACAAATTTGGTGTCATTCCGTTCAGCGGTTCGGGCTGTAGCTGCGACAACAGATCCTATGGGAAATTGCATGGGGAAAATGTGTTTTGGGACCCCACTTTTTCTCGGCCCCCTCTTGACGAATAACCATGAAACTTTCAGGGTAGGAGCGGAGCGGAGCTAGCCAAACGTTTGGAAAATTTCGCGAAGATTCGTCAAACAGCGCCAAAGTTTTTCCCAATAAAATGTTGCAGATTACCTATGGAAAATAGGTCCTAACTATAACTATCTACTGGCGACCGCCAGTAGATTTTATATATATATATATATATATATAACACGCTCTGTGGGGTGTACAAAAGATGAGCAGCACTCGAGTCACAGACTGCTTTCCCCCAGTAAAAGACTTTAATGGTGAGAGAGTACAATCCAGTATTCTATAAGCAGCTGACCGCCGCCTGACGCGTTTCGAGAATAACTCTTTATCAAAGGCAGCTGCGGTCAAAGGCGGGCATTGCGGGCTGCAGAGTCCTTTTCTGCTTTATCGTGGGTCCTGATTGGACCGCTCTGAATGAGGCCTCACGTTGCATGCTGGAATCTGCAGTCCATGATATGTCCACAGATGGATGTCCCCCGTATGCTCACTTCAACATTTCAAGCTCAGGATGAGCCCCGGAATGTACTGCTGCATCAATCCAAAGTCCGCGCTCCACAGCGAGTCCCGTATCATCGGGGCTCCGTGGCCCCCTGCTTCTGGGGTGGTGCTAGCTCGACGGCAGGACGACCGTCTGATAAATCACGCTCTGTGGGGTGTCCAAAAGATGAGCAGCACTCGAGTCACAGACTGCTTTCCCCCAGTAAAAGACTTTAATGGTGAGAGAGTACAATCCAGTATTCTATAAGCAGCTGACCGCCGCCTGACGCGTTTCGAGAATAACTCTTTATCAAAGGCAGCTGCGGTCAAAGGCGGGCATTGCGGGCTGCAGAGTCCTTTTCTGCTCTATCGTGGGTCCTGATTGGACCGCTCTGAATGAGGCCTCACGTTGCATGCTGGAATCTGCAGTCCATGATATGTCCACAGATGGATGTCCCCCGTATGCTCACTGCAACATTTCAAGCTCAGGATGAGCCCCGGAATGTACTGCTGCATCAATCCAAAGTCCGCGCTCCACAGTGAGTCCCGTATCATCGGGGCTCCGTGGCCCCCTGCTTCTGGGGTGGTGCTAGCTCGACGGCAGGACGACCGTCTGATAAATCACGCTCTGTGGGGTGTCCAAAAGATGAGCAGCACTCGAGTCACAGACTGCTTTCCCCCAGTAAAAGACTTTAATGGTGAGAGAGTACAATCCAGTATTCTATAAGCAGCTGACCGCCGCCTGACGCGTTTCGAGAATAACTCTTTATCAAAGGCAGCTGCGGTCAAAGGCGGGCATTGCGGGCTGCAGAGTCCTTATCTGCTCTATCGTGGATCCTGATTGGACCGCTCTGAATGAGGCCTCACGTTGCATGCTGGAATCTGCAGTCCATGATATGTCCACAGATGGATGTCCCCCGTATGCTCACTGCAACATTTCAAGCTCAGGATGAGCCCCGGAATGTACTGCTGCATCAATCCAAAGTCCGCGCTCCACAGCGAGTCCCGTATCATCGGGGCTCCGTGGCCCCCTGCTTCTGGGGTGGTGCTAGCTCGACGGCAGGACGACCGTCTGATAAATCACGCTCTGTGGGGTGTCCAAAAGATGAGCAGCACTCGAGTCACAGACTGCTTTCCCCCAGTAAAAGACTTTAATGGTGAGAGAGTACAATCCAGTATTCTATAAGCAGCTGACCACCGCCTGACGCGTTTCGAGAATAACTCTTTATCAAAGGCAGCTGCGGTCAAAGGCGGGCATTGCGGGCTGCAGAGTCCTTTTCTGCTCTATCGTGGGTCCTGATTGGACCACTCTGAATGAGGCCTCACGTTGCATGCTGGAATCTGCAGTCCATGATATGTCCACAGATGGATGTCCCCCGTATGCTCACTGCAACATTTCAAGCTCAGGATGAGCCCCGGAATGTACTGCTGCATCAATCCAAAGTCCGCGCTCCATCATGGACTGCAGATTCCAGCATGCAACGTGAGGCCTCATTCAGAGCGGTCCAATCAGGACCCACTATAGAGTAGAAAAGGACTCTGCAGCCCGCAATGCCCGCCTTTGACCGCAGCTGCCTTTGATAAAGAGTTATTCTCGAAACGCGTCAGGCGGCGGTCAGCTGCTTATAGAATACTGGATTGTACTCTCTCACCATTAAAGTCTTTTACTGGGGGAAAGCAGTCTGTGACTCGAGTGCTGCTCATCTTTTGGACACCCCACAGAGCGTGATTTATCAGACGGTCGTCCTGCCGTCGAGCTAGCACCACCCCAGAAGCAGGGGGCCACGGAGCCCCGATGATACGGGACTCGCTGTGGAGAGCGGACTTTGGATTGATGCAGCAGTACATTCCGGGGCTCATCCTGAGCTTGAAATGTTGCAGTGAGCATACGGAGGACATCCATCTGTGGACATATCATGGACTGCAGATTCCAGCATGCAACGTGAGGCCTCATTCAGAGCGGTCCAATCAGGACCCACGATAGAGCAGAAAAGGACTCTGCAGCCCGCAATGCCCGCCTTTGACCGCAGCTGCCTTTGATAAAGAGTTATTCTCGAAACGCGTCAGGCGGCGGTCAGCTGCTTATAGAATACTGGATTGTACTCTCTCACCATTAAAGTCTTTTATTGGGGGAAAGCAGTCTGTGACTCGAGTGCTGCTCATCTTTTGGACACCCCACAGAGTGTGATTTATCAGACGGTCGTCCTGCCGTCGAGCTAGCACCACCCCAGAAGCAGGGGGCCACGGAGCCCCGATGATACGGGACTCGCTGTGGAGCGCGGACTTTGGATTGATGCAGCAGTACATTCCGGGGCTCATCCTGAGCTTGAAATGTTGCAGTGAGCATACGGGGGACATCCATCTGTGGACATATCATGGACTGCAGATTCCAGCATGCAACGTGAGGCCTCATTCAGAGCGGTCCAATCAGGACCCACGATAGAGCAGAAAAGGACCCTGCAGCCCGCAATGCCCGCCTTTGACCGCAGCTGCCTTTGATAAAGAGTTATTCTCGAAACGCGTCAGGCGGCGGTCAGCTGCTTATAGAATACTGGATTGTACTCTCTCACCATTAAAGTCTTTTACTGGGGGAAAGCAGTCTGTGACTCGAGTGCTGCTCATCTTTTGGACACCCCACAGAGCGTGATTTATCAGACGGTCGTCCTGCCGTCGAGCTAGCACCACCCCAGAAGCAGGGGGCCACGGAGCCCCGATGATACGGGACTCGCTGTGGAGCGCGGACTTTGGATTGATGCAGCAGTACATTCCGGGGCTCATCCTGAGCTTGAAATGTTGCAGTGAGCATACGGGGGACATCCATCTGTGGACATATCATGGACTGCAGATTCCAGCATGCAATGTGAGGCCTCATTCAGAGCAGTCCAATCAGGACCCACGAAAGAGGAGAAAAGGACTCTGCAGCCGCAATGCCCGCCTTTGACCGCAGCTGCCTTTGATAAAGAGTTATTCTCGAAACGCGTCAGGCGGCGGTCAGCTGCTTATAGAATACTGGATTGTACTCTCTCACCATTAAAGTCTTTTACTGGGGGAAAGCAGTCTGTGACTCGAGTGCTGCTCATCTTTTGGACACCCCACAGAGCGTGATTTATCAGATGGTCGTCCTGCCGTCGAGCTAGCACCACCCCAGAAGCAGGGGGCCACGGAGCCCCGATGATACGGGACTCGCTGTGGAGCGCGGACTTTGGATTGATGCAGCAGTACATTCCGGGGCTCATCCTGAGCTTGAAATGTTGCAGTGAGCATACGGGGACATCCATCTGTGGACATATCATGGACTGCAGATTCCAGCATGCAACGTGAGGCCTCATTCAGAGCGGTCCAATCAGGACCCACGATAGAGCAGAAATGGACTCTGCAGCCTGCAATGCCCGCCTTTGACTGCAGCTGCCTTTGATAAAGAGTTATTCTCGAAACACGTCAGGCGGCGGTCAGCTGCTTATAGAATACTGGATTGTACTCTCTCACCATTAAAGTCTTTTACTGGGGGAAAGCGGTCTGTGACTCGAGTGCTGCTCATCTTTTGGACACCCCACAGAGCGTGATTTATCAGACGGTCGTCCTGCCGTCGAGCTAGCACCACCCCAGAAGCAGGGGGCCACGGAGCCCCGATGATACGGGACTCGCTGTGGAGCGCGAACTTTGGATTGATGCAGCAGTACATTCCGGGGCTCATCCTGAGCTTGAAATGTTGCAGTGAGCATACGGGGGAAATCCATCTGTGGACATATCATGGACTGCAGATTCCAGCATGCAACGTGAGGCCTCATTCAGAGCGGTCCAATCAGGACCCACGATAGAGCAGAAAAGGACTCTGCAGCCCGCAATGCCCGCCTTTGACCGCAGCTGCCTTTGATAAAGAGTTATTCTCGAAACGCGTCAGGCGGCGGTCAGCTGCTTATAGAATACTGGATTGTACTCTCTCACCATTAAAGTCTTTTACTGGGGGAAAGCAGTCTGTGACTCGAGTGCTGCTCATCTTTTGGACACCCCACAGAACGTGATATATATATATATATATATATATATAACATTTGACCCAAAAATCAGAGGTGGCTGCTAAAAGAAGAGAGAAGATATATACTCCTCATTTCCTTCATCAGAAATTTGTTTGTGTTTGACAAAGTTATGTCTTTCTAAAATGATGCTTGGCTCCTCAGTGAATTGTTTTCGTAACCTTTCTACAGCTTCCAAGTAAACATTCCATGGGTTATCCCCAGATTGACCATGCGGCCTTACTTCAAGAGGTAGATTATCAATAATTTGTTGAGCAGGTAACCCTAAACTGCCATACAAAAGCACTAACTTGTGTTCAGAAAACAAATTTCCAGTATCGATAGATACTAAATGGGTCTCAAATAAATGAAAACAATGTGCCCATTTTATGCTTGGTTTTCCAGGTGAAGTCAAGAAAGAAGAAGGCTGTGTGATCTGATGAGAAACAGCCATGTAGAAAGATTAAAATTAGATAAGGCATAGAATGTCAATATATAAAATCCAAAATGCAGTAATGTGAATAAAAGTACCTGCAATTTTCCAGATTCTGAAGCAGCGAGCTGAAGATTCACTTTGGGTGTGCATGCTGCAAAGCTTTTCACATTAAAGCATGTGATCTGCAATGTTGAATGAAATGTGATGAAAAGCTAGCAGTTGCTAGGATACTGTGGCGAAAAATGGCTGAGGCGGCCTTAGGGGTGTTGCTGTGCTGTTGGGATTGGCTATTTGTGCCCCTGGCCTTGACAGCAAATTTCATGAACCGCAAGGGATGATGGGGTGATGTGCGGTATGCGTAACAAAATTGTGCATGCGACGCAATGGTAGCAGCTGCTACGTGCGGGATAATCCTTAGAACTGCTATAAGTCCAAGGTGGGTGTGTTGGTGGGTGAAAAAGGTCCTCGACCGCCAGTAGTAATTTAAGATGAAGCGTGAAGCAGTTAAAAAACAGCTTTGTTCAATCCGCAGCTTCGCCCACCACAAGTAGCAACCGGTCAGCCCGGGTTACAGAATCAACCTGACTCTGCAACTGAAATCCCACTAGTCGGCAACTACTGTCACAGGCGCAATACACATACAATTTCAAGTCACAACAAAATGGAATACAAACATGTTATGGTGGTGTGTCTCGAGAAAAAGCTCACGAGAAGGAGAGTGAGCATGCCGCAAGACACACCACGGAAATACATAACCATACCACAAGCAGTTTTTGCTGTTTGTACCATTTCTGGAGTGGTGGAAGCTGCTTGGTTACAAGGAGTATACTCACGCAAGTGTCAGAGCTTGTTGCCCTAACCCATGCATGTTGTGTTTCCTAGAACCTTTGAGAAACGATCTACACTGACAATAAAGGGAAAGGGACCAAAGAGAGAAGGACAAAAGAATGGAGAGGCTGCAGGACAGCTATTACAATAATCTGAGGGGTCAGGAGAAGTTTAGGCCACGAAGAATGGCAACAACATCTATTTAGATCACTCCTTCTGGTTAGTTACCTTCCTAGATGATGATTGATAGGCTTATCTGATGAGATAGGATGATTTCCGATGACTTAACGTAATCAAAGGAGGGACTGATAGAGTGGAAGATTTGTATCCTACATGAGTTACCTGTTAGGAGTGCAATGTAATCATTTGTAGAACGCACTCACATAATATTCGATGTTATGAGAAAGTTAGATGTTAGAAGAAACACAAATCAACTAACATGTTCCTGTGAAAGTTAATGCAATCCAATGTAAGGCTCTGTAATTGTTGCTGAGAACTTATAATGACCATTGTAACCAATGTAACTCTTTTCTTAGGTCCCACTAATAAATGTGATATAATGATTTTTTAATAATTATAAATTCTTTCTTCGACTAATGACTTAGAGGCAAAATGTGTATTAATGTAGTCAATGAACTGCTCCTATCAAATGCTAATGACTGATGTGTTTACTAGCCTACATTGTATGGTGAATTTATTAATTTAGATTAACTCGTAGGCCTCGATTTGCAATACACATGGAGTGTCTTCGTTTCTGAAAATAATGTGAAAATTCGTAGAATGTTTCTGTCTCACATTTGCATTGCAATGGACAACGTTTACTAGGGAAGAGTGGGGGTATTGTATCATTGGACAAGGTTGCGGAATGAAGGAGTTACAGTTAGCTTGGTTGCAGGAGATAAGGTGGAGGGAGATGTTTTCACACGGGAGAAGGAAAGAAGACTACGGACAAGCTGCTACAGAGAGAGTTTGCGTGGAGAAGGTCGTGAAGGGAGACGACGTCATGGAAAAGTTTATGGCTGAGCCTGTTGTGAAGTCAATGAGGAGAAAAGTATTAAGGGATATTTGATTAATGCAACTTTCTGTATATGATGCCGTGTAGAGAGGGACAGTCAACCCTATTCCTGCTTGCCTTGATGACAGATAGGACCTGCCTGCTTGAGTGCTCTCTTCCTTTGGTTGTGTCTTTATGCCCAGACCCATCTTATGGCAAAGTGACGTCTTAGGAAGGCTTTGCCTCCTGACACCTTCTCCCTTTCTAACATCCTTTACTTGAGCCTTAACTTAGGGATGTCACTTTAGAGTTAGATTAAGGACTGTCAGAATTAAATGCTGTATACTAAAAAAGTGCCACTGCAAGGAGTAGTGAGCTTTTGTTTTCTAATCTTATGCATAATTGTCATTGAAATTCTTGTTCTTTCCATGCGCCACCGGGTGAACCTTTTCAGGAGGTTCCACATCCTCTTATTTCCCTTCTATTTCTATACTCTCATGCTGAGATTTGTGTATGTCCAACTATTTTTGAATTTGTAATAAAACTGACTAAACTTTGATTGGTTGTCGATTTGAGTTCTTGTGTAGCCGTGTCTGTTACACTGTATTTCAAGTGACTTGCGATCTTTTCTTCCCTCTACTCATTCATGCTGCTAAAAAGAACCATCGAGAATCCGACATTGGATTGAATTGAAAAGGTGCATGCAGCCTCCTTCAGTTTAGACACCATCCTCTCTATTGTCTTCACTATTATTGAAAAGTATTGCTGATGTTAGCTCCTTTCATAAGCTTTCAGTCGACAATCAAAGGCCCGCATGACCAATGGAGAATCCTGTACAACAAATACACGAGGATATTTAGGTACCGGAAAATCCACCCATCACACTGTAAAAATCATAATTTCTGAAAATAGATTCATGATGGAAGTGTCACAAGACATTTGAAGATCAATTTCTCCTTCACTGGCTTGTAGAAACTCTCCTTGGGGCTAGAAAAACTGTAATAAAAATCTAAAAGATATAAACAGACAGGGACTAAAACAATCCATTGAAAAAGATTAGCTTACATATGAAGAAAAATGTCCCAACAGATAAGGAGGCACTTCGTTTTTTCAGAAAATACATTAGGTATTGAAATCACTTACAAAATTTGGACAGTGCTAAAACTGGAAACAAATGTTGTAGATGGGATGTTATTAAGAACGGATCACATATCTTTAGAATTGTAAAAAAGAAACTCTAGAATACAGCTCACCACCTTTTTCAAAAGAAAAAGAGAAGCAACTGAGCTTGCACTGATTGTGCTATTTTTCCGAAATAATGATCACATGGGTGCCGATTCACAGAACTAATCTGAGACAAAATCCTAAACTTACTACTTTTGGTATTCACAGAAGGCATTTAGTAGTAGTAAAGTTAGTATTTTGTCTTAAGTTAGTATTTTGTCTTAAGTTAGGATTTTGTCTTAAATTAGTATTTTGTCTTAAATTAAGATTTTGTTTTAAATTATTAATTTGTTTTAAGTTAGGATTTTGTCTTAAATTATGATTTTGTCTTAAGTTTTGGTCTTAAGACAAAATCCTAATTTAAGACAAAATCCTAATTTAAGACAAAATACTAACTTTAAGACAAAATCCTAATTTAAGACAAAATCCTAACTTAAGACAAAATACTAATTTAAGACAAAATTCTAACTTAAGATAAAATACAAATTTAAGACAAAATTCTAACTCAAGACAAAATACTAACTTACGACAAAATACTAACTTTACTACTACTAAATGCCTTCTGTCAATACAAAAAGTTGTAAGTTTAGGATTTTGTCTCAGATTAGTTCTGTAAATCGGCCCCATGGTGTTTGCCTCACACATCTTTCATTTCCAAAAAGTGGAGAATATGCATGTTCTCTGCTTTTTAATATGTAAACACATTAGGAACAATTTGAAATATGTTTTTGCTATGTTTGCTCTGGTGGACATTCTTTTCACTTATCTACTGTTAGAGTAGCAGCACAAATGGTGCACATGCTATTTGATCTGATTTTGAGTACCAGTACATAGATTCTGTAATTACTGTCCATGGTTTTTGGGTCCACCATCTAAATTTACTGTGTTGGCCCTGGTTGCTCAAGAAAGTTCTATATTTCGAGAATGAAAAATTGATTTCATCATACAGCATCTTTCACATTGCCACTGTCAGACACTGTTTGAACATCACCTAACTCATCAAAGATCATATGAGAGCCACCTCCTTGTGAATCACATTACATATGTGAGAAATTGGTTTACTGGCTGAGGGGGGGGGGGGGGTGAAACCCTACTCAAGCGGGAACCCCAATCCCTGTCAGGGTGAAGAAAGTGGTCCGATTGGGGTCACCCGGGTCACTCAGGATCACCTCTCAGCCTTCCAAACCAAATGAGGAGTCAGTCAGACAGTAGAGAATACAAAACAATATCTATTTATTCAGGTACACTCAGAATGGAGCCTAGTCTGCCCAGTTGCTAGAAGTGCTGCAGAGGGACTGCCTTTAGCAAGTATAAAGATACATGATGTGCATTTCAGAACAAATGAAGGCATGCCCACTGTGGAAGTTTCCAAGCAGATGCAGCAAAACAGTGAAGTACAGAAAATAAGTTTTTGATTCTGAGGTCGAGCACACACTATCTATTACTCAAGGTCGCTCTGCCCATGACGGCCACTAGACAAGTGGGAGAAGGCCTCTATGTAGAGGGAAAGGTATGCGCTAATAAGAACAGTGTATTTATTAGTGAAGCAAAACTTAGCCTTGGAGAAACGCAACTCTACAGAGGCCCTTTCTCGGAAATAGCAAAGAATACATTTTGATTATAACTCAAAATGGCGCCTTCATAGAAAATTGCGCTGCCAATGCTAACATACATAGAACAATGCGTAAACATGAATCTTTCTATTCTAACAGACCCTCCTTTTAGCATGAGCTAAACATTTTTTTGTAATAGCAAAGAGCATATAAATCAATAAAACAGAAAGCAATCGGTAAACTTGTTGGGAGCACTCCTTGTTGTCAACATCAGAAAGATAGACCGTAAGGAGGAAAGAAGTCTTGAAAATGCCCACATCTATCTGCATGAGGTCATTGATCTCCTTTTGAACCATAATTGCAGCATTGGTGTCATGATTCGATATATTCCTCTTAGGAGTGAGAAGATTGTGCAATAAGAACAACAGAAGGGAAAGCATTGAACAAGGACACAGCAAGAGACCAGGATCACAATGCAATAAATCACCTTTTCAAAGATCCAACCCCAGCTGCCGAAAAGAGACCAACTCCAGTTCCCACTTTCCATTCCTTTAATATTTTCTAGGATGTCTAAAATGTTTACGGTAATATTCTTTTCCATATTTGTGATCCCAACTACACACTGGTCTCCTACTACTGCGCACACACCACCACTCTTAGCCAGGATGAAATCGACTGCATATCTAGTCTGCTCGGAATATATTTGCATACTTTCCAATTGGGTGGTGATGTCACGCAAAGCTGCTACTGTGGAGTTAGAAAATATTTGCAGCTTACATCTGAAATATTCTCTAGCTTTCTCACCCCTGGCCATAGTAGTACCACCAACTGTAATTATGGAGCAAAGAATGTATCCAAAAGTAATACCATTACTATAATTATTGACTTCGAGATCTGTCACTCCTTCACAGAATTTATTGGTCAATGTCCTTTTAACCCATCTTACTTTAGGCTTCGCATGTTTGCAAGGTATACCCAAAGGTAGTACTATTCCAAGTGCTACATCATCCGTACCACTATGGACATACGAATAAGTCCCATTAGACAAAAAGAAAAACCCTGGGGGGGCATACACCTGTCTATCATAATCTACTGCAGAATACCTGGAATTCCTCCCAAAGGTATTTACCAAAGAGTTTGTGCCCTTACGCAATGCTATCCCTCAACAATTGACATACAATATAGTGTCAGTAAAATTGATAATTGGACAACAAGCAGGGTAATAACCAGCTTCTCAGGGAACTGTCAATTCCTTATACTGGTAACCCACCAGAGTAAGATTCTGTTTCTCCATATAGAAGTTGTTGCAATAAGTGTTGTTATCACACCACCAGATAACCCATGCCTCGTGGCTTTCTATAATATAGACAAGGACCTGGATAGCCAAGCCAAAATACTCCTTGGACTTTTATGAAGTCAAGGGGTAGAGTATAGATATAATTGACAATTGACAATGGATATGCTGTCCATAGACTAGTAATATAGAAGACAATTGTTTCTGTCGGGTACACCCGACAGAACCAATTGTTTTCTATATTACAATAGCCAGGTTCTGAGGGACACCGGGTCGCCCCATTATCTTTAATGTCCATAGACTAGTGACAGATTTAGTGGGGTAACAAGCAGTCCCTTCTACAAAGAGCCTCTTGTGTGTATCTAGAAACACATTGCTTGTGGCCATCCTTTTCTTTCGGACTTGAGGAACAACCTTATTCTTACTATGTAAAGGTACACTATGATCACTTTCCAAAAACCATGATACCCCACATAACATGATTAACAGGAAAATCACACGGGCAATACATGTTAACTGTTTATGGGTCCACACTGCATTGTGCTGGGCAACAAGAATCACTGACTGCTCTTCCTCAGCAACTATTCTACCAAAGGGATGCATAACGAATGATGATAAGGGGGCACAATACAAGGAAATATGCAAGTTTCTGGTGTCTGTCAGAGCCTTACTGGTACAGGCTCTAATTGTCCATCAATACGTTGGCGCTCTTGAGCACCGGCGGTGGAGCTTGCTCTGTCCTAAACTCGTAACCCACGTCGACCGCGGTGGTATACCTTTGGGGTATACTGCGATCTATCCTGTCCAGCGTTCAGACAGTGCACAAGACTCTCATCAACCTGAACTAACTCCGTTGATATTATAGCAATGTACACCCTGACTTATACAGTCCATCCCTAACTAATCTTTCTTCTCTTTTGGTGCACAGTCCCTCAGCCGAGGGCATAAATCGTACCTGGTGGCCCCAGGCAAAGAATGGTCAAAGAAAGGGGGCTCCTGGATAGCTCGTACTTCCGGAGGAACTGCTGCATTCAACACGTCATCATTTTCCTTGTCTGTTCGCGTCCAGGTCAGTTTGGCGTAAAAGTAAAAAACAATGGGGTAACCCTGTGTCCCTCAGAACCAGGGTATATATATGCAAAACTACAATGGTTTTGTCAGGGATAAACAATTGCTTTGTAGACAACAAATAAATCAAAGAGTAATTGCTTTATACACAATGAATGAAATCATTCGTTCAATGTAAACGAAAGCAAAGATTTAAAGGCACGCACGCATAATGGAACTCAAGACAAAACAAGCATTGGCATAGCCAATAGGTCTCGCCTTTGGGACCTTATAAGTGTTTAGTTATCCAGCACAATATCCTAGGTGCAACAACATCAAGTGTTGCATGGCTAAACACTTATAAGGTCCCAAAGGCGAGACTTATTGGCTCTGCCAATGCTTGTTAGTTATGCCACTAGCTAATAGGGTTGTGTGCTGTGCATCACCAACATGAAAGTTGGACTGGAGTACAGAGGTCCATTATTCCATGGAAAAAGCTACTGTCATAATAGATGCCTTGTATGGAGCCACTCGTTCTTTTTCGCATGAATCCTAGGCCCAATATGACTTCAGAGTGGGGTCAGGGAAGCTGCATGGACTAGCATGACTACAACGTTGACATTTTTACCCTGGGTGGACGCACAGCTAATTAAGCGTCAGAGGTGGGTCTTCATCAGGACTGGGGGTGGGGAAGCAATTGTTGACAGCCTGTCAAATAATGAGAAAGATGTGTCAGGTGTGTCCAACCTATCCACTGAGTAAAAGTCAGGAGAGGTAATATGATTTAGCGCTTACCGCATGCAATAAATGAAAGAGATCCCAATGGACCTGGATTGCTTCCAATTTCAAAGTATTGCTAGACCTACACCGCCAGGTTGTGGTCTAAAAGAAAAAAGTTAAAGTACATGTGAGTCACATATCGAGCCTGTAATGTCTACTAAAGCGTGTGATAATGCTTGCTAGAACATGACTCAGATTATTTTGTCATACTTTGTGTGCGCATGTTGGCACTATACGCCATCAAAGATTACTTAGGAAATCAAAAATGTGAAGCCATGCACAGCAGGGAACTACTGAAGCGGTCACGTACTTAAAATGACTTTTGAGTTAGTGCCGCTGCAAGTCAGATAAGAGCGTGTACTGCTTGGGGAAAACATAGACAGCAAGTAAATACTGAAGAAAGGCAACTTCGTGAATCATGGAAGCTCACGCAGCATTGAGAGCGCTTTGAGGAGTACTAACTGAGTTAAAAAATTCTTTCAAACGGAGCGCCATAATTAGCAGAGGACTGCTAATGCACGTTTAATCTAAGCCAGCAATTACATTTGAAGTCGAAGTCAAATGCATGCTTACGTTGAAATAGTGGTGCGTGGTATGCTAAGGACCTTCTAGTTACTTAATGTTTGGAGGAGCGCAAACCGTGATTAATGGAGTAACATAAATAGTGATGAATGAGGCAACGCGCTCACGGATAACGTGAAGACTGGCTTGAATAATTCAAGTGGGAAAAACGAGTTTGAGAGGGACCCCTTGAAACTCAAGGGAAAATAGGGTACTTTAGACCGATTCAGAGAGAGCTTTTCCCTTGTTACTATTTTTCAAGAAACAATACGTTGTATCAAAAGAGAAGTATTAAGTATCTAATGTTTATTTTGCTTTTCTGCATATATAAAAAGAAATACTTAAAAACACATGTTTATCTACAGACACAATTAAAAAAACATTTCATGTTACATCAGATCATATCAGTTAAAAACATATTACAATACATGTCATTTACATTTCCAACCAATGTGAGACAATTATGAGAATCCTATTATGACCAGCATAACGAGGAGACAGACAAACAACAAGATTCAAATTACTCTTTTTCTGTGCACATCAAAAAAACCTCAAATACAGCTTTTCACACGTTAACGTATTTGTGCGTTATTGACTCTGTATTGGGACTTTGATTTATGCAGATCCACTGCGTCGACGCGTTTCGATGGTTTTTAGGGATATGACCATCTTTATCAAGACAAATATTATGCTGTCTCCGAAATGCGAGAGATTCCTAAAACAGATCAAAATACCAACAATTACTTTTACTGTTCAGGTTTGTTTTGCGTCTTGACCAGAAGGATATGTTTTATATAAAAATTGGTCCACTCTAGGTTGTATATTTGACATTGTCCTTAGTGGGTTATAGTTCGACGCAGTGGATCTGCATAAATCAAAGTCCCAATACAGAGTCAATAACGCACAAATACGTTAACGTGTGAAAAGCTGTATTTGAGGTTTTTTTGATGTGCACAGAAAAAGAGTAATTTGAATCTTGTTGTTTGTCTGTCTCCTCGTTATGCTGGTCATAATAGGATTCTCATAATTGTCTCACATTGGTTGGAAATGTAAATGACATGTATTGTAATATGTTTTTAACTGATATGATCTGATGTAACATGAAATGTTTTTTTAATTGTGTCTGTAGATAAACATGTCTTTTTATATATGCAGAAAAGCAAAATAAACATTAGATACTTAATACTTCTCTTTTGATACAACGTATTGTTTCTTGAAAAATAGTAACAAGGGAAAAGCTCTCTCTGAATCGATTGAATAATTCAAGTGCAAGCTCAAATGCAGGCTTACATAAAAATAGTGGCGCGTGGTATGCTAAGAACCTCCTAATTACTTAGTGTTTGAAGGAGCACTAACCGTGATAAATGGAGTACCATGTATCAGTGCGCTCATGGATTACATGATGAAATCAGCTAATGTGAAACCTACACTTATAATAGAAAGGGGCGCGAGGTCCGATAGAAAACTAAAAAGTGAAAGAGTCAAGGCTCATAAGAATAGCGCTATCCGTGCACACTTAGAAATTAAACTGAATGGAATACCTCGTGAAAGGATAAAGTCTCGAATGAGCTCCACCAGCCGGTTGGGCCCGAGAAACAATAATTCAACCACGCCGCCTGTGAGCGATCGTGACGCTGTGAGCGAAGAGAAAAAGATTTATGAAGGGCAAGCATTCCACTGAATAATAAACAAGCAGAGATAAGAAAGGCAGATGCGGCCGCGAAAGTGAAAGTAATGGCCAGTGATGCGGAGCAAGAGATAAGAAAGGCAGATGGCGACTGCGCGCGTGCACGCGAGCGTGCTCGCAAGCTTGAGACCAGCAAAAGCTTGTGGGTAGCACTCTGAAAACACCCTTACTAAAAGTCGAGCATGCAGCACATGCGCTGCTCTAGGCTCGACCTAAAAAACGGAGTGATAAGCGTTTGCAACGGATAATATTTATCTAAATTGAAGCATTCATATATATATTTGCAAAATGTAAACAAGGCTGTCAGAACAGGATACAATCTAAGATGATGTGTTTTTTCTGTGACATTTAGTGCTGAGTGTAAAAAGTGCAGTGCATGTCATATATACAAGGTGAAAGTATGTACAATTTTACAAGGGAGAGAAAATGAAGATGGTCAGTGTAATAGGAAAACAATATCTCTGGCAGATAGAGCAGTCGCTTATTGATTTGAAACCAGAGACTTCATAGGTCTGAACCATGTGGAATCGTCGAAGTTTCGACCCTGACAACGCTTCCTTCAGGAATTAAGGGCGGACAAGGAATCTGTACATGGCAGGAAAACTGTAACCAGGTGATAGGAATCGTCTTGGGAGATCTGCAGTAGTCAGGAAAGCTCGGAAACGGCAAAATGAGGTAGTCTTAGAAGATCTTGATGAACAGGAACGGGCTGTTTCGAAAAATCAGCTGTGTCGGAAAGAAATGAATCAAATCCTTTGGGAGAAGCCAGGCAGGTGTCCTGGCAGTATGCAAGCGTTTCACAACAATCTCTCAGGTCAGTTTGGCACCACTGAAGGGGACAAACTGAGGACCTGTCTTGCACTCAGAGTCCCCAATCCCGTCCTTCACCCACTGGTCATAGGGCAGGAACAAAGGAATCCGGTGACAATGAGTCTCATGAATCTAGTTCTTATGGCCAGCGACTTTTACTGTGGTGCGCGTTGCCACCAGGACTTGTTCTGGCCCCGTACAACGCGGCTCCAAACTTTTCTTCCTCTGGAAGTTCTTGATGAGAACAAAGGGGCCTATTAGTATAGCGGGCTGTGTCACCACTGCGTTGGTGGCGGAAAATGCTTATTTCCATACGCCAGCAGCGGTCCTCTCGGCCGCCATAGTAGCATGGCCAAACATAGCCCATTTCCCGTCTGCCACGGTGCAACGCGAACCGCCATCAAAGAGCGCCCGCCACCGCTGCGGTGAGAGCCAATGGAGACTCACCGCCATGTGGAAACACGTCCGATTCGCCGTACAAATCAGGATGTCCCAAACATCCAGACGCACCGCAGCGGAGAAACCGCCCAACCAGAGACGACAGAAGCTCGACAGCGGAGCGCGTTACAAGATTCCCGGTCCCTTCCACCCGGCCCCGACCACCATGGATCCAGGTCTACACGTCTTCCCAGTGCTGTACCTGAAACATCACAAGCAAATCATGGACTGTCGTGGATGCTGCAGCAGGTACGCAATAACACAATCCCGCACACAACCACAACACACAACTTATGGGCTTATACAGGGTCCCTGTCAACACCAGACACACTGGTGTGGACAGGAACACATCCATAAGTGTGCTCACACATGTCCTACCTGGCACCAAATCACCCCTCTGCATCCAGGTCAACAATCTAACGCGATCATTAAGTAATGTCCCAGTCACGTCACCTCAGCGGTGAAGACGCGGGAAACCATGCGCGCAATGCAGAAGGCAGGGTCAGGCATGGGCAGTGCACAAAGACCACAGGGCCCCACCTCCACCCTCCACACACTAGGCCCCCCCAACATGAAGGGACATGCCATGTGCACCTCCTGTGCACTCCCATGCACAACAACAAGCTAGGTGAATTCACACTCTGCACCACACAACAAACAACTAGGAACACACACAGATAATGAACAACCACTCCACTGGACACACAGCCTGACAAGTCACACAGACATACCCCACACTGACACACAGCCACATACACAGACCACATGCCAGCAGCAATGGAGCACAACATATAGGGAAGCCAAAGTGAGGTGCACACAAATGGAAGGCCAAGGAAATAACCACCAAGCATTTGTACATCACATGCAAGACAAGCAACAGAGAACAACGCCCTCAGACCATCAAAGCACACATGGCTGGCACAGTGAGTGAAGTCAAACCACAGTCACCTCAGTGCAACAACTCAGGGAGGCAGCAAGGCAACCCATGTATAGGCACAGGGATAAGAGGAAGGCCCTGAAGTCAAACTGAGAACAGCCACACATATGTATACAATTACTTTACAGGAGTATGCCAGCAGCACAACCCACAGGGCCCATTGACACACTCCATGACTGTCAAACACAAGTAGGAAGCCCCACATATCCCCCCTCATACTTGCAGCACACAACACCAGTGTCAGACACACAGAAGGGTGTCAATAATGTCCAGTCAATACACAGACAAACAATAACACTCCCTGGGGGTATCCACAAACATCAGACACACACAGGGATGCCAGGACCAATGTCTGCACAAAAACAACAGCCAAAGACATACCTCAACAAAAACACACACAGAACCACAACAAGACCAGACTAGACCTGTGCAGCAAAACTGTGAAAAGGCAATGGGAGCACAGACAGAACAGGAGTGCACAACCTCATCAGTCAGGAACAATGCACAGACAACATACCACAACACAGACAAGAAGTGCACCATCACAGAACAACACAGCCACATCAAACACACAACAGATGCACAGGCCAAAACATCACATAGCAAACACAGCAGGACATCAGGGGATGCACACCAGGCAAGGACAAGGCAACATACACCCACAGCACTGCATGCACAACAAGCAGTGTGTGTACACAAAACATATCAGTCCCACACAGATATGAGTGACACACCATGAACACCCAAAACAACAATCAAAACAGCACACTGACAACATCACACTCTGGAAGTCAAGCAGTACCTCAGCATACAGACATACACCCAACATAACACCCACAGATTCACAAGTTGGTGACACAAAAGTGGAAACAACTTGACCAGAGGGCTGGGCAGCACAAACAGTTGAACTGCATATGAGCAACCATGACTGCTAAACAGTACAAGAACATCACATATAACCAATTGGGAACATGTCTTGAGTGGCACATTGCTCCTGGCCAAAGATCTGCACCACAGAGCACAGTGTCACAAATGAAGTGACGGGGAGACACACACACACAGGCAAACAAAGGGGACAGCTGACATTAAAGTGAAGTGTTGTGCACGTCAGTAGTGGGCATGGCAGGAGTGTACCATACACAAATAGAGGGAGTGCAGACTCACAATGGGTAGGAAAACAGCAAGGCCAGTGGCCACTCCAAGGTGCAGAGTATGTACATGAGAAGCTGCACAGGCAAGGGGAAAACAGCAGTGAATGACAAGGCCAGTGGGCAGGACAAAGTGCGAAGTGAGACCATGAGAAGCTGCACAGGCAAGGGGCACACAGCAGTGAACGACAAGGCCAGTGGGCAGGACAAAGTGTAAAGTGAGACCATGAGAAGCTGCACAGTCAAGGGGCACACAGCAGTGAACGACAAGGCCAGTGGGCAGGACAAAGTACAGAGTGAGTCCATGAGAAGCTGCACAGGGAATGTGTGCAACTGTACCCTGCCATGGTCAGCAACACAGTCAGGGGGGTAACAATGGGCAGTACAGGCACCGCTGTGGGAGAGACAGTTGTGTGAGGGTGACTACCACTCAGACTTGGCTGTCAGTCGGACTGGGAGCTGGCTTTGTGTCGGGGACAGTTGGAGTACATGACCGGGGAGAGAGAGGCCCTGCTTGGACCAGGTGGTGTAGTGGCACGTGGAGGTGAATTCATGCTGACGTGAGACACAGTGTGGGTGGGAAATTGTGGAGGGGTGCCTTTCCACTTCTTGGGAATTTTAAATGTCTTTCCTGTCTTGAGATCAATGGGAGGTGGTGTGGACACAACAGGCACACTCACCACCAAAGCTGCATCAGGTGCATACGCTGGCCCTCCCTCTGGGGACGTGCTGGATCCAGCGGTACGCTTCGCTTGCCCTTGGCCCTCCATCCCCTGTTTCCCAGGTGTTTCTCCTACAGTGCCCTCCTTTCCCTGCTTCACTGGGCTTGGAATGGGAGTCGAGGTAGTGGGTGAATCTGCATTTGAGCCCTTCTTATGTGTACCCTTTGCAGGCACCACCTTCTCAGTGGGCATGGAAACTCTCTGCTTGTCTTTGCGAGACGCTTTTAGGACAGGAGAGTCCTTGGCTGGGGATGCATCTGAGGCATGTGACTCTGAGGTCTGCTTCTTTGCTTTATGGGCCTTGGTGTCGCCTGACAGGCTTTTGTCTTTGCACTCTGGGGTGGCTTTAGTTTTCTGTGGGGATGGTGTCTGCGCCCTGGACCGCTTGGGCTGCTGCTGTGTGCTTCGTGTGCTGTATTGTGACCTTTAGGTCTGTGGAGCGTGGTCACTATCGTCAGACGTGGCCACTGGCAAGGGGGTGGACAAAGGGACTGGAGCTGGACTACGAGATTGTGCCAGTTGAAGGGCTGCCGTCACTGCAGAGGACAAAGCCTGGACAGTCCCGTTCAGCCTACCCATGTCTGAACGTATTCCCTCCATGAAAGCAACCACCTGTGCCAATTTTTTGTCGTGGTCTATGAAGGCATTGAGGAGAGCTGTCTGGCCCACACACAGCTGGTGCAAAAGGTCCACAGACTCAGAACTGATGGCAGCAGGGGGGACAGGGGCAGGGGCAGTGGTGCCTGGGGTGAAGGACAGTCTTCCCTTCTTACTGGGGTGAACACTGGCAGCACCAGAGGAAGTAGCTGGGAGGGTGGGCACTGTTCGCTGTGTGGTGGAGGAGGAGGCAGAGTCCCCATCCCCTGTGCCCGCCAACATGAAGGCGTCACCACTGGTATCAGATGAAGTTGAGCTTTGCGCCTCTGACAGTGATTCCTCCAGCAGACTCCTGTCCCCCTCCGATGTGCTGGCCACATCTGTGTCACTGTGCTCATGTGCAGCTGTTGTGCTTGATTCCCCACCACTGGTGTCCATCCCCTGTCCCTCCGTGACCACGGGAGATGCTGCATGAGAGAGAGAAGTAGGGTCTGTTCAGTGTCAGCAACATTACAAACATATGCAAGCAAAGCATCACTGATGATGACTAAATCTACATGTTGCACACCACCCTTTGCAATGACATTGTGCTAACTCACTTTATTGACTCAAACAGTGTGTGTAAACAAGAAAATCAGGCATAAGTGAGCCATGTGATGACCACACAGCACAACAGCCTGCTGGTGGCTCCGTTCAACCAGACACACAAATGGCTCAGAGCACACCCAGGGCCATGATGGGGACAAGGATGAAGCCTTCAACATATTGCCACTGTCAGATCTAGATGGAGCAGGAGGGGACAACACAGATACAGACTACAACATGACATTCCACAATCGACATGAGCCCATGCCATCCACCATGTTCTTCTTTGGGGCACAACTACTGTTGCACATTGGCGTCAGATGCTTGTTTCCGGTCCAGGGAAGACATTGCTTCCAATTTCAAAGTATTGCTAGACCTACACCGCAAGGTTGTGGTCTAAAAGAAAAAAGTTAAAGTACATGTCAGTCACATATCGCGCCTGTAATGTCTACTAAAGCGTGTGATAATGCTTGCCAGAACATGACTCAGATTATTTTGTCATACTTTGTGTGCGCATGTTGGCACTATACGCCATCAAAGATTACTTAGGAAATCAAAAATGTGAAGCCATGCACAGCAGGGAACTACTGAAGCGGTCACGTACTTAAAATGACTTTTGAGTTAGTGCCGCTGCAAGTCAGATAAGAGCGTGTACTGCTTGGGGAAAACATAGACAGCAAGTAAATACTGAAGAAAGGCAACTTCGTGAATCATGGAAGCTCACGCTGCATTGAGAGCGCTTTGAGGAGTACTAACTGAGTTAAAAAATTCTTTCAAACGGAGTGCCATAATTAGCAGAGGATTGCTAATGCACGTTTAATCTAAGCCAGCAATTAAATTTGAAGCCGAAGTCAAATGCATGCTTATGTTGAAATAGTGGTGCATGGTATGCTAAGGACCTTCAAGTTACTTAATGTTTGGAGGAGCGAAAACCGTGGTTAATGGAGTAACATGAATAGTGATGAATGAGGCAACGCGCTCACGGATAACTTGAAGACTGCCTTGAATAATTCAAGTGCAAGCTCAAATGCAGGCTTACGTAAAAATAGTGGTGCGTGGTATGCTAAGAACCTCCTAATTACTTAGTGTTTGAAGGAGCACTAACCGTGATAAATGGAGTACCATGTATCAGTGCGCTCATGGATTACATGATGAAATCAGCTAATGTGAAACCTACACTTATAATAGAAAGGGGCGCGAGGTCCGATAGAAAACTAAAAAGTGAAAGAGTCAAGGCTCATAAGAATAGCGCTATCCGTGCACACTTAGAAATTAAACTGAATGGAATACCTCGTGAAAGGATAAAGTCTCGAATGAGCTCCACCAGCCGGTTGGGCCCGAGAAACAATAATTCAACCACGCCGCCTGTGAGCGATCGTGACGTTGTGAGCGAAGAGAAAAAGATTTATGAAGGGCAAGCATTCCACTGAATAATAAACAAGCAGAGATAAGAAAGGCAGATGCGGCCGCGAAAGTGAAAGTAATGGCCAGTGATGCGGAGCAAGAGATGAGAAAGGCAGATGGCGACTGCGCGCGTGCACGCGAGCGTGCTCGCAAGCTTGAGACCAGCAAAAGCTTGTGGGTAGCACTTTGAAAACACCCTTACTAAAAGTCGAGCATGCAGCACATGCGCTGCTCTAGGCTCGACCTAAAAAACGGAGTGATAAGCGTTTGCAACGGATAATATTTATCTAAATTGAAGCATTCATATATATATTTGCAAAATGTAAACAAGGCTGTCAGAACAGGATACAATCTAAGATGATGTGTTCTACGGTGACATTTAGTGCTGAGTGTAAAAAGTGCAGTGCATGTCATATATACAAGGTGAAAGTATGTACAATTTTACAAGGGAGAGAAAATGAAGATGGTCAGTGTAATAGGAAAACAATATCTCTGGCAGATAGAGCAGTCGCTTATTGATTTGAAACCAGAGACTTCATAGGTCTGAACCATGTGGAATCGTCGAAGTTTCGACCCTGACAACGCTTCCTTCAGGAATTAAGGGCGGACAAGGAATCTGTACATGGCAGGAAAACTGTAACCAGGTGATAGGAATCGTCTTGGGAGATCTGCAGTAGTCAGGAAAGCTCGGAAACGGCAAAATGAGGTAGTCTTAGAAGATCTTGATGAACAGGAACGGGCTGTTTCGAAAAATCAGCTGTGTCGGAAAGAAATGAATCAAATCCTTTGGGAGAAGCCAGGCAGGTGTCCTGGCAGTATGCAAGCGTTTCACAACAATCTCTCAGGTCAGTTTGGCACCACTGAAGGGGACAAACTGAGGACCTGTCTTGCACTCAGAGTCCCCA
This sequence comes from Triturus cristatus, assembly GCF_964204655.1. Lineage (NCBI taxonomy): Eukaryota > Metazoa > Chordata > Amphibia > Caudata > Salamandridae > Triturus > Triturus cristatus. The sequence continues at coordinate 656,989,937 of NC_140594.1, forward strand.
ATCCCGTCCTTCACCCACTGGTCATAGGGCAGGAACAAAGGAATCCGGTGACAATGAGTCTCATGAATCTAGTTCTTATGGCCAGCGACTTTTACTGTGGTGCGCGTTGCCACCAGGACTTGTTCTGGCCCCATATAACGCGGCTCCAAACTTTTCTTCCTCTGGAAGTTCTTGATGAGAACAAAGGGGCCTATTAGTATGGCGGGCTGTGTCACCACTGCGTTGGTGGCGGAAAATGCTTATTTCCATACGCCAGCAGCGGTCCTCTCGGCCGCCATAGTAGCATGGCCAAATATAGCCCATTTCCCGTCTGCCACGGTGCAACGCGAACCGCCATCAAAGAGCGCCCGCCACCGCTGCGGTGAGAGCCAATGGAGACTCACCGCCATGTGGAAACACGTCCGATTCGCCGTACAAATCAGGATGTCCCAAACATCCAGTCGCACCGCAGCGGAGAAACCGCCCAACCAGAGACGACAGAAGCTCGACAGCGGAGCGCGTTACAAGATTCCCGGTCCCTTCCACCCGGCCCCGACCACCATGGATCCAGGTCTACACGTCTTCCCAGTGCTGTACCTGAAACATCACCAGCAAATCATGGACTGTCGTGGACGCTGCCGCAGGTACGCAATAACACAATCCCGCACACAACCACAACACACAACTTATGGGCTTATACAGGGTCCCTGTCAACACCAGACACACTGGTGTGGACAGGAACACATCCATAAGTGTGCCCACACATGTCCTACCTGGCACCAAATCACCCCTCTGCATCCAGGTCACCAATCTAACGCGATCATGAAGTAATGTCCCAGTCACGTCACCTCAGCGGTGAAGACGCGGGAAACCATGCGCGCAATGCAGAAGGCAGGGTCAGGCATGGGCAGTGCACAAAGACCACAGGGCCCCACCTCCACCCTCCACACACTAGGCCCCCCCCAACATGAAGGGACATGCTATGTGCACCTCCTGTGCACTCCCATGCACAACAACAAGCTAGGTGAATTCACACTCTGCACCACACAACAAACAACTAGGAACACACACAGATAATGAACAACCACTCCACTGGACACACAGCCTGACAAGTCACACAGACATACCCCACACTGACAAACAGCCACATACACAGACCACATGCCAGCAGCAATGGAGCACAACATATAGGGAGGCCAAAGTGAGGTGCACACAAATGGAAGGCCAAGGAAATAACCACCAAGCATTTGTACATCACATGCAAGACAAGAAACAGAGAACAACACCCTCAGACCATCAAAGCACACATGGCTGGCACAGTGAGTGAAGTCAAACCACAGTCACCTCAGTGCAACAACTCAGGGAGGCAGCAAGGCAACCCATGTATAGGCACAGGGATGAGAGGAAGGCCCTGAAGTCAAACTGAGAACAGCCACACATATGTATACAATTACTTTACAGGAGTATCCCAGCAGCACAACCCACAGGGCCCATTGACACACTCCATGACTGTCAAACACAAGTAGGAAGCCCCACATATCCCCCCTCATACTTGCAGCACACAACACCAGTGTCAGACACACAGGAGGGTGTCAATAATGTCCAGTCAATACACAGACAAACAATAACACTCCCTGGGGGTATCCACAAACATCAGACACACACAGGGATGCCAGGACCAATGTCTGCACAAAAACAACAGCCAAAGACATACCTCAACAAAAACACACACAGAACCACAACAAGACCAGACTAGACCTGTGCAGCAAAACTGTGAAAAGGCAATGGGAGCACAGACAGAACAGGAGTGCACAACCTCATCAGTCAGGAACAATGCACAGACAACATACCACAACACAGACAAGAAGTGCACCATCACAGAACAACACAGCCACATCAAACACACAACAGATGCACAGGCCAAAACATCACATAGCAAACACAGCAGGACATCAGGGGATGCACACCAGGCAAGGACAAGACAACATACACCCACAGCACTGCATGCACAACAAGCAGTGTGTGTACACAAAACATATCAGTCCCACACAGATATGAGTGACACACCATGAACACCCACAACAACAATCAAAACAGCACACTGACAACATCACACTCTGGAAGTCAAGCAGTACCTCAGCATACAGACATACACCCAACATAACACCCACAGATTCACAAGTTGGTGACACAAAAGTGGAAACAACTTGACCAGAGGGCTGGGCAGCACAAACAGTTGAACTGCATATGAGCAACCATGACTGCTAAACATTACAAGAACATCACATATAACCAATTGGGAACATGTCCTGAGTGGCACATTGCTCCTGGCCAAAGATCTGCACCACAGAGCACAGTGTCACAAATGAAGTGACGGGGAGACACACACACACAGGCAAACAAAGGGGACAGCTGACATCAAAGTGAAGTGTTGTGCACGTCAGTAGTGGGCATGGCAGGAGTGTACCATACACAAATAGAGGGAGTGCAGACTCACAATGGGTAGGCATCTGAAGTACAGATAGGGGATTGTATGACACCACACACAACATGCCATATTGGAGGCAATAAAGCACCATGTGACAGCAATGCATGAGAAAAGACACCCACAATGTCAGCGTGGATCAGCAGGTCTGCACAGTGAGTACAAACAGTATTAAGACACATGGCTGGTCAACAAAACACAACACTGAATTGCCAGTCACACACTCTGCATACTCACAATTGCCAAAAGCAACAAGTAGGAGTCAGCCATAACTGCAAGGACACACCAACACACTGCACAGTGCACAACATACAACTCACACATGTACACACAATAACAATCACAGGGTTGAACAATCCAAACAACAGGCAACCAACTCATGGGTGACACATGTGTAGTTGACATTGCAGGGGCACACACACATCAACACTCCCGACAAAGTCACCCCCTTCACACTGCACACTTCTTGACCACCCAAGTGCACACATTGAAAGTAACCAATGTGACTAGGATGACTGACCATCACAAGATGAGCAAACACCTACACTGCTGGGCACACATGAAAGCAACAACACACATACATGATGACCCTGGCCAGCCTGCCTGCAATCCTGTGACTAGAATCCCACTATGTGCTGGCAGTGCCCCCAAACCAGACATGTGTACAATATAGCCATCATGAACAAAGAAAGAATATGATAATGGTATGTCATCTAAAAACAACATCATTGCACCCACAAGTATCAGAGTCAGAAAGAACTGAAGTCCCTGTCACCCCTGTAAAAATAGAATAAGTGAGACAAGCCATTGGCAAAGTTGAAGCGGCACACATCGCATGTGGCACAGTAAACCATATACACACGGAAAAAACTTTATTTAGTAAGGACACTGACAAAACTGACAACAGGAGCAACTGTCTTTATTCACGTATTGCACAGATAGGCACCAAGATTAGAGAAGAGCAAGGCACAAAATGCACAGTATGTCCATGAGAAGCAGCACTGGCAAGGGGAAAACAGCAAGGCCAATGGCCAGTCCAAGGTACAGAGTATGTCCATGAGAAGCTGCACAGGCAAGGGGAAAACCTCAAGGCCAGTGGCCAGTCCAAGGTGCAGAGTATGTCCATGAGATGAGAAGCTGCACAGGCAAAGGGAAAACAGCAAGGCCAGTGGCCACTCCAAGGTGCAGAGTATGTACATGAGAAGCTGCACAGGCAAGGGGAAAACAGCAGTGAATGACAAGGCCAGTGGGCAGGACAAAGTGCGAAGTGAGACCATGAGAAGCTGCACAGGCAAGGGGCACACAGCAGTGAACGACAAGGCCAGTGGGCAGGACAAAGTGGAAAGTGAGACCATGAGAAGCTGCACAGTCAAGGGGCACTCAGCAATGATTGACAAGGCCAGTGGGCAGGACAAAATACAGAGTGAGTCCATGAGAAGCTGCACAGGGAATGTGTGCAACTGTACCCTGCCATGGTCAGCAACACAGTCAGGGGGGTAACAAAGGGCAGTACAGGCACCGCTGTGGGAGAGACAGTTGTGTGAGGTTGACTACCACTCAGACTTGGCTGTCAGTCGGACTGGGAGCTGGCTGTGTGTCGGGGACAGTTGGAGTACATGACCGGGGAGAGAGAGGCCCAGCTGAGGTAGAGCTATCAGTGGCTTGAGAAGCCGAAGGGCTGCTTGGACCAGGTGGTGTAGTGGCACGTTGAGGTGAATTCATGCTGACGTGAGACACAGTGTGGGTGGGAAATTGTGGAGGGGTGCCTTTCCACTTCTTGGGAATTTTAAATGGCTTTCCTGTCTTGAGATCAATGGGAGGTGGTGTGGACACAACAGGCACACTCACCACCAAAGCTGCATCAGGTGCATACGCAGGCCCTCCCTCTGGGGACGTGCTGGATCCAGCGGTACGCTTCCCTTGCCCTTGCCTTTGGCCCTCCATCCCCTGTTTCCCAGGTGTTTCTCCTACAGTGCCCTCCTTTCCCTGCTTCACTGGGCTTGGAATGGGAGTCGAGGTAGTGGGTGAATCTGCATTTGAGCCCTTCTTATGTGTACCCTTTGCAGGCACCACCTTCTCAGTGGGCATGGAAACTCTCTGCTTGTCTTTGCGAGATGCTTTTAGGACAGGAGAGTCCTTGGCTGGGGATGCATCTGAGGCGTGTGACTCTGAGGTCTGCTTCTTTGCTTTATGGGCCTTGGTGTCGCCTGACGGGCTTTTGTCTTTGCACTCTGGGGTGGCTTTAGTTTTCTGTGGGGATGGTGTCTGCGCCCTGGACCGCTTGGGCTGCTGCTGCTGCTGTGTGCTTCGTGTGCTGTATTGTGACCTTGAGGTCTGTGGAGCGTGGTCACTATCGTCAGACGTGGCCACTGGCAAGGGGGTGGACAAAGGGACTGGAGCTGGACTACGAGATTGTGCCAGTTGAAGGGCTGCCGTCACTACAGAGGACAAAGCCTGGACAGTCCCATGCAGCCTACCCATGTCTGAACGTATGCCCTCCATTAAAGCAACCACCTGTGCCAATTTTTTGTCGTGGTCTATGAAGGCATTGAGGAGAGCTAACTGACCCACACTCAGCTGGCGCAAAAGGTCCACAGACTCAGAACTGATGGCAGCAGGGGGGACAGGGGCAGAGGCAGTGGTGCCTGGGGTGAAGGACAGTCTTCCCTTCTTACTGGGGCGAACACTGGCAGCACCAGAGGAAGTAGCTGGGAGGGAGGGCACTGTTCGCTGTGTGGTGGAGGCAGAGTACCCATCCCCTGTGCCCGCCAACATGAAGGCGTCACCACTGGCATCAGATGAAGTTGAGCATTGCGCCTCTGACTGTGATTCCTCCAGCAGACTCCTGTCCCCCTCCGAGGTGCTGGTCACATCTGTGTCACTGTGCTCATGTGCAGCTGTTGTGCTTGATTCCCCACCACTGGTGTCCATCCCCTGTCCCTCCGTGACCACGGGAGATGCTGCATGAGAGAGAGAAGTCAGGTCTGTTCAGTGTCAGCAACATTACAAACATATGCAAGCAAAGCATCACTGACGATGACTAAATCTACATGTTGCACACCACCCTTTGCAATGACATTGTGCTAACTCACTTTATTGACTCAAACAGTGTGTGTAAACAAGAAAACCAGGCATAAGTGAGCCATGTGATGACCACACAGCACAACAGCCTGCTGGTGGCTCCGTTCAACCAGACACACAAATGGCTCAGAGCACGCCTAGGGCCATGATGGGGGCAAGGATGAAGCCTACAACATGTTGCCACTGTCAGATCTAGATGGAGCAGGAGGGGACAACACAGATACAGACTACAACATGACAATCCACAATGGACATGAGCCCTTGCCATCCACCATGTTGTCCTTTGGGGCACAACTACTGTTGCACATTGGCGTCAGATGCTTGTTTCAAGTCCAGGGAAGACATGGCTTGGCAGTTCGGGCTGGACTGTTCCCATGAGGCACAGGGTCAGACTGATTTGCATATGGCCATGTCTAAACTGGGGTGGTGGAGTGAGCTAAAGAATGATGATGGATTTAACCCAGATCAGTTGACTGGGGGTGAGTGTTTGATTTGCTCAAACGAACCGTCCATCATCCCCTTTGGTGTCAGATGTCTATGCCTCACAAATCTGAGGTCAGGCAATGCACGCATTGATGAAAGCACACTCAGAACAGGCACACTGCAGTTCACTTCCATGGGATTTTCCAGACTACCCCAATGCAGACGATACCTGAAGCCCACGACTCAGAATGCAATGGAAATGCCCAGTACTCAAATTACATTAGGAAGTACAGGTAGAGAAAATGCATGACAGCTGCACCCAGCACAAAGGCCACTCACAAGCCACTGCATCACACTACCAACATCACATAGGCCAGCGCTGGCACAGGCTGTGTACACATGCAGCCACTCACAGCCAAAGTCACCCTTCCCAGAATACTCACCCCTAGCTTGCTGCTGATGCTCCTTCAAACGTGCATCCAGCTCAGGCTGTGTCACGGCCAAGATGCGGCCCATCAGTGATGTCATACTGCGCCGTGCCAACCTGCCAGTGCGAGGGAGCAGCCCCAGTGTCATGTCCACCACGTTCTTTGCCAGCCGACAGATGGCGTCCCACCTCTTGTGGCAGTGGGTGCGCCGTCGGTTTGAGACACTCAGAGCCCGCACCTTGGTCGCAATGGCCCTCCACACGGCCTTACGCTGCACTTTGAGCTGCAAGCATGGGAGACAAGAGTGGGAAAACATCAGTGACACAGTGTTATGTAACAAAATCCCTCAGGACATTAGCATGATAATGACTCATCCCAAATCCACAGACCTGTTTTTCTGAGACAAATATGCATCTCACATTCTACATCTGCATGGGACAAACACACGTAAATGCATGCAGGTGTTAGGCGGGTACACAGTACCAGCACAGAAAGCCACGTGTAGTTTGCCCACATCTACTGTCCATATCTAGGTTGAGCAAGACATACATCACATATCAACATGTGTTTGGGGGTAGACTCACTGTGTCCAACACTGCGTAGCCCTCAATGTTCTTGCCCTGTGAATAGCTCACTGTCATGGATGTCACATTGAGGGACATGATCTCACAAACCCACACCCTTCTCGCGAGGCCTGTCGTGTGCAATGTACAGGGCTGAGATGGCTCACTGCTGGAGTGCAATGAGATGAGACACATGTAAAACTCTGTAAGTTCTGTGATCTGTCCTTGTCATTTTGGGCGGTGACTGTGCAGGCCATGTGGGCTCACACTGAGATGGACAACAGGGACCCACACAGCCATTCACACAAGCAATCACTGTCCTGACTCCTGCATTACCAACTTGCAGCGTCACTGTATGGCTGACAAGACAACACATGTCCCTCAAATCTTGATGTGCAGGCAGGGAAACATGTGGAATAGGGTACACCCCCCTTCCCCCTGGAGAAAGCATGTTAGGCAGTGCATGACACAATCCCACACCCTCAGGCACATACTGCATCAGACCAACTATATGTGTGCTCCCCTGCACTCTCACCCCCCCTGTTGATGATTTACCACGACATTAGGGGCAATATATAGCCTTGGGTACTGTGTGAGCACCTCGTCCACCAGGACCTCCAGCTCCTCGCTGGTGAAGGGACTGGCACGGATCTTCTCAGTCTTTGCCATCACTGTGGACATAAGACATCAGCGGCGGCAGCAGCAGGTGAGGGGTCTCAGGCAGCAGTCCCTGGAGGCAGCAGCAGGTGAGGGGTCTCAGGCAGCAGTCCCTGGAGGCAGGGTCTCAGGCAGCAGTTCCTGGAGGCAGCAGCAGGTGAAGGGTCTCAGGCAGCAGTCCCTGGAGGCAGCAGCAGGTGATGGGTCTCAGGCAACAATCCCTGGCGGCAGCAGCAGGTGAGGGGTCTCAGGCAGCAGGCTCTGGGAGTAGTGGAAATGTGAGGCTCTCTCCCACACATATATATCGCCCTGGGGTCGTTTCAGTGGTGCTAAGGTGCTGCAATTGGTGTTCCATGTCTGCCTTTTTTCAAATTAATCCAATGACTGGCTCCGCGGTGGCAGAGCATGCCTACCGCAATTTTCAAAATTGTATCATGCTACCGTGATTGCGCTTCCCCTTGGCTGTAAGGGCATGATCCATGGCGGTGACACACCGCAGGGGCCAGGCAGGCGCTACCACGTTAGTGCATCTTTCAATTGCATTCACTGACCAGCCCCGCGGTGGCGGAGCACGCCTACCGCGATTTTCAAAATTGCATCATGCTACCGCAATTGTGCTTCCCATTGGCTGTAAGGGCATGGTCCATGGTGGTAACACGCCGCTGGTGCCAGGCGGTGGCTAACAGGATTTGGGTGCCGTACATTGATATGGGTGGCCGGGATTTGGGTGGCGGAGCATGCCAACCGCCATTTAGCAATACATATATACCTATCACTACCACAATAGTGTCATGGTCCATGGCGGTGACACATATGCCTATCCCTACCGTGAGTGTGTCTTGTGCATTACAAGACACACTCGCAGTAGTGATAGGCATATACATAGCTTCAAATGACGGTTGGCATGCTCCGCCACCCAAATCACGGCCAGTATGGTCGGTCGCTACGGCGAGGCTGCAGCATCACATTGTTGACTCTGTGCGTTATTGGGTTTTTGGAGCACGTTTCAGGCACCTATGGACACATCATGCTGTGTCAATATCAATGGTAATTTATGGACTTAGAACAGTAGACACTTACATTTAATCATGGCACTGGATGTCATTGATATGGTCTCCTGTTACGAATGACAGCCTTTACGTAATATCTACCACCAAATGCCACACTGTAATTCCTTATGTTGCACAACAATTACCACCAGTTTCATACCTGACACCATACATGACCCCCAATTTCATATAGGAGCCCATATGTCACCCTAAATTTCAATATTTACTCATAATTTAAGCATAAATGTCATCACTGAACACATGTGTCACCCTGTTGTCATTTTGGTAAGACCAATTACAGCCTTCATGTAATGTTATTGGACACACTAGCAACTCCTGCAGTGTATGTCTACATGTCCATGTGGGTGATCTACATACTCAAGGATGTTAAGTACATAAGCGCCACACTTGGCATACTGTACATTCTTATTCTTTGGGTATATGCCTTAGTGGATGTTTTGTCTACATGTCTGCCACCTGTTACCACAGTGACTTGTGTTGTTGTGTCTGGTATGTGCTCATGTTGTTGGGCCTGTCGTATGTGATTTTGTCACATGTAGATTTCCACAATAGTGAGTTAGTTGACATTGGAGTTGAGTTATGTGGTGTGTTCCGTTGGTACTCACCAACATCCAGTGCATTTCCATTGTTCACACCCAGAATGTTGCGTTGGATAATGGACTGTAGGCAAAATTGGGGATGGTGCTCACTGCCTCGGAAGTTTGATATGGCATTTGTGAACAGTCAACGATGGTCCACTAATGCCTGCACATTGATGGAATGGGTATGCTTTCATTTGCAGTGATTGTGTGCAGTGTTGGTAGGTTGCACAAGTAGGACACGTGTGCAGTCAATTGCCACCAACACGAGTGTATGTGCCTGCTATGGCATGGTAGCCTTGCTTGCTCACCAGCTGTTCCTGCGCAGTGTGGGTGAACTGAATGTGCTGGTGAATCAAGATGATGAGGGCATCCAAGACAGGTGAGATGTACCTTGATAGGGCTACCTGTGACACTCATCCAACTCTTACTTTTGTTCATTGGAAGGTACCAGTGGCCAACAAGTGATGCATAGCCAGCAGCTTTGTCTGCGAAGGGATGTTGATTGTCCGCTGTGTCGGTCCTGCCAGCCTGTGGGGAATGTGGCTCAGGATGCATGTCCTTTGGAACATGTGGTGTGCAATTACATCCACTGGTGTCATGTGTCTGAGGCTGTTGTGCATTTGTAAGGCACCCAGTCTATTCATGCACTGACTTGTTGGTCTACTGGGGTGGGTTTGTCCTGGTAGAGTTGTAGGTTGGTGTAGTGACACTGTTGTGTCTCCAAGCAGCTGGATGATTATCTCCATGGCATCTGTTGTAGTCCATATGTTTCTTTGGGCAGTGCTACCTTCATACTGCATGTCATTGTTCAACTTAAGAGCAGAATAAAGGTTGTCTACAGTCCCTGCTGATTACGTACCTTTTCCACTTTTTGTGTGCCACATTGACAATCTGTCTGCTTGTTGAGAGTATTGGGCAGTGGTGTAATGGTGGCTTGTTACACGGGTACACATACTCTGCAAATGCTTTGCATTATCTGTCACTGTCAAACTTTGAATTGTAATTAGCAGCAGATATGGCATGTGTACTGATGACAGTGGAAATTAGCACATGCTTGTGAATATGTATGCGAATGTCTCTGAACTTGTGTGGATTTGAAGTGGCACTAAATCCAAAAACAGTCCTACTGAACTAGCCACATTGTGTTGTTAATGTGTCCCCTGTCGTGATTGCACAAAAAGGTGTGGCAGGTACAGCAGCCACGTGGAAGCCAGCAGTGTCTCTGCTTCCCACATGTCCTGTATCATATACTCTCAGGGCTAGGTACACAAGCGCTTGAAATGTAACTATTAGCATTCACAGAGACAGTTTCCGTATTGGTTCTACTCACTGTGCAAATACAGAACAGGTGTACGACTATTTTGTCTGAAGGTGGCACATCATCTTATTTGCACTGTAAGCTTTAAGTGATGCCAGTCAATGTTAGCGCTTTGACATGAAAAATGTAGGATTTTGGGCACATCTAATTGTGTGTTGCAATGACGTGTCCCCTTTCATCTCACCTAGGAAGCGACCTAATGTGTATCGTCCCTTCACCCTGCTGGCTGACATGGAGGATAATGACGTAATACGAAGATTCCATCTGGACAGAACAAACCTACAAGAACTATGTGCAATGTTGGAGCCACACCTCCGTCCTCGCAGGACATATCCAACAGCACTCACGGCAACATCGAAGATGATGGCGTTCCTGCATTTCTTGGCTACTGGGTCATTCCAGAATGCGGTAGGCATTGCAGGGGGTATGTCTCAACCAACCTTCAGCATGGTGCTACGGGCTGTCCTGTCGGCCATGATGCAATACAAGGACCGATTCATACATTTCCCCAGGAGGCAGGAATTGGCGAACGCAAAGGGTGATTTTTATGCACTTGGACACATCCCTAAAGTTGTTGGTGCAATAGACTGCACACATGTTGGCCTGGTTCCACCACAGGCAAGGGAGCACATATACAGGAATCAGAATCATTTCCATGCCATCAATTTGCAGGTGGTGTGCCAGGCCGATATGATCATCTCACACGTCTGTGCCAAGTTTCCAGGATCAGCCCACGATTCCTACATCATGCGCAACAGCATTGTGCCCCAGCTGATGGCCAATCTGCTTCCGGAGCGGGCATGGATTGTGGGTGAGTACGCAGAGGCAAGTCGTGTGCTGTATGTGTGCTATGCTGTCCTTGGCCACAGTTAAGACACTCAATCTGTATGTGTATTTCACACTTAGGTGACTCTGCATATCCCAACGGCCCTTGGTTGCTTAGCCCACTACGCAATGCCCATGGAAGGACACGTCGGATGGTGGAGCGAACATTGGGACTCCTGAAATCGCGTTTTCGCTGCCTGGACAAGACCGGAGGGGCTCTGCTGTACTCACCCAAAAAGGCATGTCAGATAGTAGTAACATGCTGCATGCTACACAACCTAGCCTTGCGGAGAGGAATCCCCTTGTTTCTGGATGATGATGACCAGCCGCAGCCTCCACCTGCAAACCCACAAATGTCGAGTGACAAGAATAGTGGAGAGGAGGAAGGTGTCGACCTGCGTCAGCAGCTCATCAACAACTACTTCACTTGAAGGTGAGTGACAATGTACAACGGGGCCGTTGTCTGCTGATGTTGTGCTTGGTGAAAAGGTCTATGTGAGCTTTGTGACTGCAGCCTGTTGTTGAGTTAGTGCTGGCTGCAAATGTGTTGGGAACTGGGTAGTTTGGCACAACTACTTGATGTATATGTCGGTACTGTTGCTCATTGTAATGTGTGCAGATTGGAGTGCCTTGATGACAAGTGTTGTGCGATGGTTGATAGGCCACCACCTGAGTAGCGAATAATGTTCTGTTGTGTTTTCCTATGTCCCTTCAGCCTCTACTTGCCTGCAGAGAATCCTTGCTCCTGTGACATTTTAATCATGAGTAACATTGCACATACTGTGATAAACATGGAGCAGACACAACTACATTGGTGCGTGATTAGTGTTTATTTACAATGGGTATTTGTGAGAGGGAAGTGGATATTTACAGAAATGTGAATGGTGATTCAATGATTTGGCAGGGATGGTAGATGAGACAATTGAGTAAGCACCACATTGATGTGGTGACACAGTCCAACAGACGGATGCCATTTCCATGGCAGTGTGGGTGAGGACAGTAAACAAATTCAATGGCAGGGTGAAGAGGGGTGCCATCATGGCTGGTTCCTTGACTGGCATTTGGCAGGTGCTTTGCCACGGGATACTCAAAAGGATTTCTTCGAACAGCCCCTTGATCTTTTGGCAGGGGGACACACAGGTGCAAGCTCATGGGAGTCTGGGGAGTCCCTCCTCTCCGTGACCGCAGTGGAGGATGTGGAACTTTCATCCTGCGGGTCACCGGAGGGAGGTGGAGTTGTTGGTTGTGCCGCAGGCCTGTCCCTCAGTACCGCCACTAGCTGGCCCAAGAGGTCCACGATTTGGCCCATGCAGTCCACGATTTGGCCCATGTGGTTGTCTATGGACCTCAGCAGCTGTTGTTGCTCACAGGCATCTTGCTGAGCCTGTCCCATTTGTCCCTGGGCTCGTTCATAGGCCCCAACGACTCTGGTGATGTTTGCCAGGGCTTTGGTTCCAATGTCCTGTTAGCTTCGAGTACAACTTGGACTCCCACCTGGCCTGCTGTCACAGACCTGTTGCCTCACCACTGTAGGCACCCACCTACTCTCCCTGACCTCCACAGTTGTTGGGGTGGGCTGGTTATCCTCTGGGGCAGGGTGAGTTTTGCAGGCAGCAGTGGTAGTGGTGATGGTGGTGATGGTGGTGGTGGCGGCTGCACAGGTCGTTCCAGCAGAGGTCAGCATTGATGTTGTTGCTGAGGGTGGGGGGGGTGGGGGCAGTGGGGGCCTGGGACAGATTGCACCCTGGCACACCAGATGGGCCGGCTTCGGCCTCCACATCCTCAGTATCCTGGTAGTCTGCATCTGAGTGTCCATGTTCCTGGGGAGGAGACTGGCTCTGCAGGTTGAGGTTGTCGTCCTCTGCAGTCAGTTGTTGGTCACCTGTGGGACAGAGGGTAGATGGTCATTGACTTACACCCCTCAAGCTTGCTGTGTTTGATGTCTCTTATTTACATGTTATGTTACACACAGTTAAGTATTTCACACATTGTATGTCTGCACGGTGATGTGCGTCATGACATGATGTGGAGTTACATTCATTATTTTCCATGGTGTGACATGTAATTGGATACCATGCCACATGTGTAGAATTTCTTATTACGATGAAAGGTTGTCATATGACAACTGGCGGAAATACAACTTGATGTGAAGCAGCTTTGCTGATTACTCTGTGCGCATGAACTAGCCATTGTCATATCATGCATATCTTTGTCATGTCCTGTGCTTGGGTTTCTTTGTACAACAAACCATGCTTATTTAGTTTTCCTATGGTCCCTCATGCTCAGCACCCATGGAAGTTACAGATGTCATTCAGGGCAGTGCATGTATGGTCCCAGAATTGCTTACACATGAGTTTTGATGAGTCACAGTTCTGTTTCTGTCACAGTTACGTACGCTTAACTGTCTGCATACTGTCAATAGATATATTGTTTAGTTCTATTTTGGTGTGAAGTGAGGCCTTGTGTTGTCATATGGCTCAATGCTTTTGTTGAGGTATGGTGGGGTGCATGCACTGTCTGCTTACCTGTCCAGTTGTCATTTTTGGGGGGACTTTCTGACACATGCTAAGGGGTGGGATGGAATGCTCCATCCTGCTGAGCGGGGGACAGGGGTGGCTGGTGGGAGTTGTAGTGCTGGGTCCCAAGACACATTCCGCCTCCGTGTGAAGATGGCTACCTACCTGTTAGGTGAGGGTGAAGCAGACAATGGCTGACACATGCTTCTGGGTGGGTGTGGAATGTTCCATCCTGCTCAGGGGAAGACAGGGGGGCCTGGTGGGAGTTGTGGAGCAGACCTCCCTACCCCAAACAGCCCTCCCTGTGAAGATGGCTACCTACCTGTTAGGTGAGAGTGAAGCAGACAATGGCTAACACATGCTTCTGGGTGGGGTGGAGTGCTCCATTCTGCTCAGGGGTGGGACAGGGGTGGCTGGTGGGAGTTGTAGTGCTTGTTGGCTGAACACATACAACACAGTTGATGTTGGGTACCTTTGTGATGAATCAGGATGAGTGGAGGTTACATCTGTGAGACCTGTGTTGGGTATTGTGGTGCAGAATAATGGACTTGGTAGTTGTGCAAGACAGTACATAGCAGTGTGATGGTATACATTTGTTAGTACTTACCAACCTCCAATCCCCCGGCTATTCCTTCAAGACTCTCTGGATGCAGTATGGCAAGCACCTTCTCCTCCCAAGCAGAGTATGGTTTTGGTGGAATGGGAGGGCCTCCGCCAGTCACCTCAGCCAGCTTACGGTTCTTGGCCCTCTTCTTCTTGACAACACTCTACAGGTCATGCCACTGCTTCTGTATTTCCTGCTTGTTGCGGGGGGTGGTCCCTACTGCATTGACCTTGTTCACTATTCTTACCCACATTTGGGTCCTGGTGGCTAATGGTGTCTGTTGCACCATTTTACCAAAGAGGGCCACAGGGTTAAAGTGGCCAGATGCTCTACCGTTATCTTGTTTGTCAACAAGAATGACAGCACATTCTAGGACAGAATTGTCACTGTATGAGGTCTTGTTCGGGTGCCCAGCAAATGTCTGGGGCATCCTGCGACCTCGGCGCTTTTCCAATATTGAGTACCCACTGTTGCTTGATTAAATCGGCCATTTAACAGAAAGTTTGCGTTCTATTCACCAACAGGTCCGGTATACCCTACACCCAGAAGTGGTGCGTACATTAGACGCAGAGAGGCTGTATTGATCCACTCTGAGGGAGGTCACACGGTGAATCGGTGAGCATACTGGTCGCGCCCCTCTAACGTAGGGGTCGCTGAGCGTTCGAGCATTCCGAGCTTCTGCTGCTGAGGCAGACGTGACGGAGGAGGAGGAGGTGGGCGGGCCCGGACGCAGATCGCACGGCTGGGCTCGGCGAGCAAGGCGGAGGCGTGCTGAGCGAGGGAGCAGGGGAGCGAGAACTTGGAGGCACACCGGTGGGAGTAGCGGTGGCAGTGGCAGCCGAGAGAGTTCCGGTAAGTCGGCGGAACCGGGGGTTTTGGTTGGGGGGCCTTGAGGGGCCTCACTACTGAAAGTGGGGGCGAGTGGGAGTCTTGGCAGGCTGGTCGGTGTGAAGATCTCGCGAAGATCTTGCAATAACCTCCCCCCCCCCCCCCCCCCCGGAGTCGCACAGTATCTCGGCGTTTTTGTCTGCTTGTTTACTGCAGTACAATAAGATCTAGCTCTGCCCTCTCAGTACTCTCCAGTGTTTGCTTCCGCAAGCTAGTTCTCTGCTAGCCTCCTGCCCCCCTGTGCTGCTTTTTAAAAAAAGCTAAAAGTTTGCCTTGTGAATTTGCCTTGCCTTGCCCTGCCTTGTTGCCTTTTGCAAGTCTTTTGCGTCTGCGGTCTGTCCACTCTCCCCTGCTGTTTTCATCAATTCGCCTAGCGGCTTAGTAGCGGGCGCTCAGGGGTGAGAAGACCCTGCTCAGTTCTGGGGCTGCTCCTCCCGCTCTCTCCTGTGCGCCATCGCGTTCAACGCTCCCACAACCTATCGGGCCATTGGCTGGTGAGTTCTATTGTCAGCCTCACTACCATTGTGACCCCTCTTGAGGGGAATAACACAGAGGTGAGGTCTGGCCTAGTCTCCCGGTCTCGCCCGAGCGGTGCGGTGAGCGGGCGGCAGTGGGTCAGCTGATAGGGGCTGGGGTTATATAAAAGAGCGGGGGTGCCACAAGTAAGGCTCCAATACAAGCCTGCGCAATTTCACCGAAAGTGTTAAAAGCGCCAAAAAGTAAAAAAACACGCCATCTTCAACCGACCTGGAAGTCTTTGTAAAACAAAATAAATTTGCAAGACGGTACAATATATAAGCACAAGACAATAACCTTAATATCCATTTGCCAGACAGCATTTCCGGAATCTTCAGAACACCAGATCTTCAGTTCTCCAACAGTTTGGCAGAGCAATTCTGGTGGACCCCCGGAGGACCTTGGCAGGGGCTCTGTATTAGCCGATCTCTAACAAGTATCTCAACTTACATAAGCCATGAGATCTGGGAAAGTCAGGAAAATTGCAGCGACTCCTAAAAGGAGGATACCAAAACAGCTGTCATCTGACGAGGAGCCTGACCAAGTAAGCTATGGCGCCCTAAGGCCTTGCAAGGACACAGTGAACGCAGTAAAACTAAATCCTAACGGCAAGAGTAAGGATTCGATAAAGACGTTGAAAACTTCGAAGCTGTTGGACTATTTTAAAAAAACTCCATCTATGGCGAAGACTCCCTTACACTCGCAATCACTGGAAGTAATTAATCTCGGAGTATCAGACCAAAAGGCCGAAGTAAGTGTGCTCCTTCCACAATCTCCTCCCCTACAACAGCCATTGAAGAATACGACTACCAAAAACTTAGTTCAATTCCCGGAAGTCTTTATTTTCGGATCCGCACAAAACGCAGTAACCCCAGCTCAGCTAGAGGGGGCATTTTTAAAACAAAATCCTCAACACGATCGCTCATCACAATCACAATCACAATCAGGACAATCTCCCTCACAAACGGTTATGTGCAAGCAAGAAGCAGGTTTGTTGCACACTCTCTTGCTGAGCCCCCTACAAAATTCAGGCCCCTTTATAGACCATGTGCAGAACATAGAATTATCAGCTCCATTGTCAAGCCAAGACCTTGTTGAATTAAAGGAACTATAATGGCTCCTCATAGTCACTTAATTTTCCCTCAAATCCATGCGCAAAATATCCATCTTTGCAAAAAAAATTCAGGATTAGCTGAATCACCTCAATCTATCAGTACACCAAAGGATCATTCAGATGCCACAAGTCCTAAACACACTGTGTTCACACCAATAACAACAGTAACAATTCCAATATCAGATTCACCTAAAAAAACAGCTCAAGATGACCAGTTTTTAGCGGACTTGTCATTTTTTCTGAAAAATACTCAAAACTCTCCTGAACATATGCCAAATGTAAAGTCCAACTTAGAGGACTCCACAGCAACTGGTGTCTGGTCTCAACTTCTACAAACTTTTCAACAAACAGTAAATGCCTTAAATTATCACTCTGATAAATTGGATGTGCAGATAGATCTCTTGAATACTCTAGCACTATTCACAGCAGGAATTGACAATAAATTAGACAAATTGAATAACCTAATAATAGGAGCTCAATCCTCTGCAAAGCTCGTTCAGGCGGTTTGTTGCTGCTCCCCAATCATAGATTCACTTTCATCATTCCCAGCATTCCTATCTAAAGTCATAGATGAAGTTAAGCAGTTGAAGGGAGGCAACTCATTAACGACCTCTAGTCCACAATCGCAAATAATGCAAAACATGCCCCAAAAACAAGTCAACTCTTGGATTACAACAAACCAAAATACCAAGCAGAGGGAGGAAATTGTCCCTCCCCTAAAACAGATAAATGAACAGTCTCCCTCGGACCGACTTCAAAGTGGAACAATGGGTCCCGACTCGACTGAAGCAATGATCAAAAATGCTCGGTCTTCAAGTGGGCGCTCATTTTGCGCAGCCAAGACTGAGCAAGAGACAGCAACCAGTTCAGCAGATCAGTTATCCTTGATCTCGGCAGTGCAGCCCGCTCCCCCACAACTTTGCAGTAAGAGAGAGCGCAAACGCCAGCGCAAAAATAGAAACAAAGCAAGGACTAAAACAACTGCTGCCCAGTCAAATTTTTTTCCTGTATTTGCAATCGCTTCTAACAAAAAGCTTCCAGCGGAACTGACGCAACATCACCGCCAGTAAATCCGAGTGCAATGGATAAGAAAGGGGTCCTATCTGAAACCGTTATTCAATGCTCTCCGGGCAGCAATCAAGACTCAACTAAGTCAGCCACAGGAACAGCGACTGAGGATTTAAGCTCTACTAAAGAAAAGCTAAAGGCGAAAATTAATGAACCAAGCTCATCAGAGTCCTTTCCCATGGGAATAACAACAGAAGACCCTAGTATAGCTAAAACAAAACCAAGGGCGAAAAGTAAAGAACCAAGCTTGTCAGAAGCTACAGCGATTGTAATTAATTCTAATTCAGTGCCTGCATTAATTTCACCCCGGTCAAACAAGTTAACGACTAAACCACATTTAATAAAAACAATCTACAACCATAAAACACATTTGCCTATCAATAGTCAGTCTTTGAGGAGGGCCTCTAATTACCAGCCTGAACAGGAGCAAGAGCCCGATGCAGGCCCGTCACTCAATAAAACTAATAAACCAATTCAAAGCCCATGTAGTAAAAAGGTCAAAAGATACTTAAATCTATTACATATTATACTTGCTCCTGACTATAAATCAAAAGGCCGGCACGACATCCTCAACAGATCCAATATAATCAAACTAGTAGATGGCACCCCGGGGTTTGTAGGCCTTGTAACGGACGACATCAAATCCATCGAATTCCTCCCACCAAGAGGCACACAACCATCTGAGGTAACATTAGTAACATTCAAGTCACCCCACTGGGCAGGGGTATTTTTGGATCATAAGGCCACCCTACGGGACTGGGGCATCCAAGTCTATCCATATTCCATTCCAGGGTACCCCCCAGCACTACTAAACCAGCAAACGCCACCTAAAAAAACCGGATCTCCTCGATCTGTGACTCACTCTAGACCATACTCGATTTTAAAAAATGCGTCTGGCCCTGAAATATGTAACAACCAGTCTTCAAATGTGGTCACTAATGTCGATTTACACAAAGGCTGGAGTTGGCTCCCAGCTATCTTATCAACAAAAAGATCAGAATGACCACAAGGTACAGAGCCTACGGGTGATACCATTAAATCTCTGGAAAATATAAGATCTCAAGTATCTGTATTACCAACGAGGCACAACCCACAAGCAGCCTCCACATTCTTAATTTGCTCCTGGAACATCAGCGGACTTCAACAGAAAATTACAAACCCAGATTTTCACTCTTTTATTTGTAAACATGCTGTAATAGCTCTGCAGGAAACTTGGGCTTCACAAGGCTGCTCTGTCATTGGCTACATCGATCTATGGAAACCAGCACTGAGGGACAGCCGGTATGGTCACTCAAAAGGCGGCTTGTCAATATATATATCAATCAACTTAAAAGGTCCAATAACACAAGTAAAACTGGAGGAAGATTGGCTGCTGGGTGTCAAAATCAACGCATGGCGGAAACATCGTTCACTAATTTTCTTAAATGTATATATCAATCCAAATACACGAACAAAAAAAGCACACTTGGTACGACTAACAGAAATTATGAGTGACATAGCCATGGAGTATTCTGACTCAGACTGTATTGTCACTGGGGATTTTAACACTAATCTATTCCAGGGGCCAACAGAATCTGAAGGGCCCTTTTTATTCTCCTTGAATGAGGTAGAGTTACAATCTAAACCGGCAAATCAAGCCTATTGTGGCCTGGGTGACCTCCGTGTGATGCGCTTTTACAGCGCAGGCTATCTGGTTATAAATGGAAGGTCGGAAGGTGACATCCCTCCTAATTGGACTTGGACAAATGGAAAGAAACGATCTTACCTGGACTACTCCATTTGTAACTCAGCTTTGCTCCAATGCCTGATAAGCTTTCGCATTCATCCGAGAACAGAAAGTGATCATCGACCTCAGGTCATAGCTTTCAAAACAAATTCAGGGAAGCATAAATTCGCCCCCTTCACAAGCGGGGGAATATACTCCGAAAACCTGAAGCGCCTTAGATGGAGTGAAGACATCAGCCCAAAGATCCTACTAGCAAGCATGGAGCTCATAAGAGGTGGAATTGATCATGAAACTTCTCCGATAGCGACATGGTCGATGCTCTGCCTCCATCTGATTAACCTTTTTCCAAAAAAACAGCACTCCCTAAGGAGATTCTCTTCGCGCCAGTTTGCACTTTCACAACAATCGAAGCTACTTAAGAACGCCAGAAACAAAGCCTTACGTCTACTGGTAAAAGCTCCAGGGAACAGCGAATGCTTAAATCGGTATCAAGTAGCCCAAAAGGCATTTAGGCAGGAGATTACGAAAGACAAACGAACACACGATAATCAATTCTGGTGTAAATTAGTGTATGAGAGCAAGAGCCGAAATTCACGAACATTCTGGGCCCTAATCAATCAGTCTAACTTGAGTACATTGAGCCTTGGATCTGCTAATATCCAAGAATCAGACTGGGTTACCTTCCTTACCGACCATTTTAGATCTCCAGAATTTCTAGGCGAGACAGGAACCAGCCTCGCAAGAAAAAACGTAACAGATTTTAATATTAAGCAGAGCATGCTTACAGAGTGTTCACATATCGATAATGAGGACTTTCAGATGTCCCAAGAAAGGGTTGCTACTGCTGTGTCAAAAGCCAGATCAGATGGAGCTCCAGGCCCAAACGGCCTGCCACAGAACCTGTTCAAATCTGACGTGGCTTTCTGGTCAGGTCCTCTGACAAACCTCTTCAACTTTGCTCTGAGAACTGCAACAATTCCAGACTCATGGCGGGGTGCAATAATTCAACCTATTTACAAATCAGGCTCTCGGGCATCCCCCAATAATTATAGACTTATTGCTCTGCTGGACATTGAGGCAAAGCACTATGCAGGTCTCCTGTTGAAGGAGTTGAGGCTATGGGTAAATGACCACAATCTGATCCCAATTAATCAAACAGGCTTTACTGCCAAGTCTGGGACGATGACCAATTTATTAGCACTGTCAACTATTGTCGACAAAGCTCTCTCCACATCTAGATCAGTGTTCTGTTGCTTTGTAGACTTTAAAGCAGCATTTGACAGGGTACCGAGAGCTGCTTTATGGGAAAAGTTGAGGAAATGGGGGATCCCGGACAAACTTTTGGAGGCAATAATACAACTGCACTCCAACACTTGGGTCAGGGTGAAGCTGGGGTCCGGCACGCACCTCTCGCGGAAAATCTCGACATCAAGAGGCGTGAAGCAGGGATGCGTGCTGGCCCCCATGCTTTTTAATCTGTTTATAGCAGACCTGTCAACTTTACTGGACGATACTAACAGCCATCCACCAAAGGTAGGAGGCATGACATTAAGTAATCTTTTATATGCTGACGACCTGGTCCTTTTTAGTCTTACTAGGGTTGGGCTGCAAAGACTTCTGGAAAAATTGCATACTTACACGACAATGAACCTACTAGAGGTTAACCTAAAGAAAACACAGGTTGTCCCATTTGGTCGGAAACGGCACATTGCTGGTGGATGGGCATATAATAACATAAGCCTTGCTGTAGGACACTCGTACAAGTACCTAGGTGTCCATTTGGACTCTAGGGGTAATCTTGTTAAACATAGGAACGAGATTACAGTTCAAGCCATGACCCTTGCGGTGTCATTAGCAAAGATCTCGAAAAATATCTCTGGCCCAACTCTCTCACCACTTATAGAAGTCTTGAGAGCGAAAACAGGCCCGACCTTAGCATACGGCATTGAGATCTTTAGAGTCAAGCTGAATACCGCCTTAAACCATCACACGACAAAAATTTACAAAAAGGTACTCCATCTGCCAAACTCCGCATCGCCAGCTCAGGTAAGATTAGAGCTGGGGTTACTGAATTATGATATCTCCAATATGGGTACATACTTAAACCTTTGTCACAAACTGAGGCAAGCGGAACCAGGAACATTAGAATTCCTAGTCTGGATGGAAATTACACAGAAAAACCCTGGAGGAACGTTTGGTTGCCTATTCAAGGACTATATCCTCCAAATGTCGGTTATGTTATGTTATGTTACCAGATTTCTAAAGCGCATAGCTGCCCGTGAGCTTCCCAGCGCTGAACAAGTACAGGTGGAGTCAAAAAAAGGAAGCTCATGGGAACAGCCAGGTCTTCAGAGATTTACGAAATGTCAGAAGGTTGGGTTGTGCGCGGAGATTGAAAGGGAGGGAGTTCCACAACTTGGAAGCATGGTGTGAAAAACGTCGACCTCCTGAGCGTGATCTCTTAATTTTAGGCGGCCGAATAAGGTGGGCATTAGAAGATCGAAGGGATCTGGAGGTGGAGTAGGGAGTCACAAGGTCTTTGAAGTTGGGGGGTGCTTTTCCATTGAGAATTTTGTGCGATATACAGAGTGCCTTAAACTGCACTCTTTCCACGACGGGTAGCCAGTGCAGAGCTCTCATGGCTGGTTTGGCCGAAGAGCGGCTCTTAGTGTTGGTCAGAATCCTGGCTGCCGCATTCTGCACTACCTGAAGTTTAGTTGTAACTTTCCGCGGTGCACCCAGATACCATGCGTTTCCATAATCTAACCTTGACAAGATGAGGCCCTGGATCAAAAGTTTCCTTGATTGGAAAGGGAGAAGTGGTAGGATTTTCCGGATGGAGCGCAGGAGGCCAAAACAGACTCCAGCCGTTTTCCTAGCTTGGGTATGCATGGTAAGGTTTTGGTCTAGCCATAAACCGAGGCTTTTAATCTCGGTTTTGGGAGTTGGAGGCTTGCCCATGCATGGGGGCCAGAGAGAGTCTGGATGAAAGTGGGCCTGATTCCCCATCACCAGAATCTCCGTCTTGTCGCCGTTAAGCTTCAAGTGAGATCTGTCCATCCAGCTGACTATGTCTCTCAGGCAGGAGTAGAGATCGATGGTGGGATTTTCCTGCTGGGTAAGAGACACCACCAGCTGCGTGTCATCTGCGTACGTCAGGAGTTTGATCCCATGAGGGGTGACTATCTTTTCCAGGGGGGACATATACATGTTGAAGAGCGTGGGGCTTAAAGAAGAGCCCTGTGGCACTCCGCAGCGTATGGGGGTTTCTTTAGATATATGATTGCCCTCAATCACCTGGAATGAACAGTCCTGAAGGAATGATTTCAGCCAGGACAGGGCAGTACCTGAGATTCCAAGATCCTTAAGTCGTTGGGCTAGGATTTGGTGGTTGACCGTGTCGAAGGCCGCACTTAGGTCCAGGAGGATCACTGCCACTGATCCTCCTGCATCCATGATCTTCCTGGCCTCCTTGACCACCGTAACCATCGCAGTTTCGGTGCCCTGGCCTGGGCGAAAGCCTGTCTGTGACAGTTGGGAATTGATGAATTTTTCTGCTATCTTGCTGATACATGGGAGAAGGGAAATCGGCCTGACGTTGGAGAGGTTAAGGGGATCTAAATTCAGTTTTTTAAGTAGGGCCCTGACCTTCGCCTTCTTCCAGCTAAGGGGTACTAGTCCGTTAGTCAGAGAGGCATTGATCACATTAACCATTGGCGTAAGAATGGTAGGTACTACCTGCTTTAAAATTTTTACTGGGGCGGGGTCCGCTGGTGAACCACTTTTGAGTGAGAGGAGAATGGAGGACAGAGTGTCCGGACTAATGGGGGCGAATATATCAAGTCTCATGTTGAGGTTGTTGACCTGCATTACATACTGCGGTGAGGGGTCCATCGGGGAGAGGGGCGGAAGTTGCTGCTGAATATTTTGTATCTTTTGATCAAAGAACGTGGCCAGCTTATCACAGTGGTTGTCCGAAGGATCAATTGAACCTGTGGGTTCTGGTGATTTTAGCAATTGTTTTACGATATTGAATGTCTCCCTAGATGAGCAAGATGCCGCACTAATTTTCTCTTGGAAAAAAACGGTTTGAGCAGTTTTAAGGGCTTTTTTATAGTTAAGAATGGACAATCTGTAGTCCTTCTTGCTATTAGGGTCGAAGTTTTTCCGCCACACTCTTTGAGCCCTTTTACAGAGCTTCTTCAAATGGCGAGTTTCCTGGGTGAACCATGGGGAGGAGGTTTTTTTACGGGAAATCGAATTCGTTTTTTTAGGTAGGATCAAGTTAAGAGAGTTTTCAATCCATGAAGAGAACTCCATATCTGCTATAGCAGGATCTATTTCATGGTTGGGTTTAAGGAGTTCCAAAGCCTGCTTCCATTTGTCAGTGCCCAATTTGGCCCAAGGACGCGTCAGTTTGCTGGGGGGATTATTGGGAGGAGAGATATAAGGAATCTCCCACCTAAAGGGGATGAGCCGGTGATCCGACCATGGCAGGCGGATCAGGGCATTAGTTTTCAGATCATCAATATTTCATATGATTAGATCAAGTAAATGACCCATCGAATGCGTAGGTTGGTCGCTCTGAAGATGGAGATGAAGAGCAGCCAAATCTATAAGTAGTTCTGATGCAGTTTTATCCTCGTTGTTGTCGAAATGGATATTGAGATCCCCTAAAATTAACATGTTGGATAAAGTGCTAGACATGGCCATAGAAAATTCCAAAATGGAGCTGCAAAATTGACCCAGAGGCCCTGGTGGGCGATAGATGAGGACTCCTGCGAGTGAGTTGCATGAAGACAGTTGAATGCTAAAATGTACATTTTCGCAGTCCGATAGGGGATAATCGAGGAATCTACATAGAAATTGGTCCTTGTGGGTAATAGCGATCCCTCCTCCCTTTCCCTTCGCCCGGTCCAAGTGTTGTAGGAGGTAGCCCTGTGGTAGCGCTTGTACAATGTCAAAGTCTGAGTCTGGGGTGAGCCATGTTTCAGTGAGAAACAGAATCTCAAATTGCTCCTCTTCTAGTAGCATATGAATTTCCTGCGCATGTTTAGGCAGAGATCTGCAGTTTAGCAAAGCCATTTTAATGGTTTTCAGAGGTGCTTGGTTCTTCAGTCCAGGAGTAAATTTAAATGGACAGTGAGGGCAGTGGGCAAACAAGCTTTCGCCTTTAAGAACATTAGTACAGGCAGGCTGTGAGGATTGATTCAGTTGGAGCAGGAAGTCTCTGGGATATGACAACCTTACTTGAGTAGAGAGGTCTATAGTCCCTGGCCCTAGGCTCGTCGTGGCGCGGACGGGCGCAGACGGGCTCACCTTAGGCGCGCCCGCTGCGCTCATCCGCTGAGCTTCTGCCAAAGGCACATATCTGTTGGTAGGGGGAGGGCACTAATGGGGGGTGTGGCCTCGAAGGGGCGTGGCCTCGGTGCACGCCTGCAATGGCGTCAGTCAAAGTATATTGTTGACAGAGACCGCGATCAGCGATGGGATCCGCTGTGCGGTTTGTCAAGTGGGGTGCCAATCCTAGGAAGTGCCCAAGATGAGGTAAGTTTTCAAAAACAATCAAATAACAGTGACACTCAAAAGTTAAAAGAATACAGTTCCGCTCCGGCTTCCGCCTCAGGAGTATTTGTTCTGAAGGCGCGCTAGTTCTCAGCGCCTTTAAACATCGGTGGGGGCGTGGCCTCAAAAGGGCGTGGCCTCGGTGCACGCCTGCAATGGCGTCAGTCAAAGTATATTGTTGACAGAGACCGCGATCAGCGATGGGATCCGCTGTGCGGGTTGTCAAGTGGGGTGCCAATCCTAGGAAGTGCCCAAGATGAGGTAAGTTTTAAAAAACAATCAAATAACAGTGACACTCAAAAGTTAAAAGAATACAGTTCCGCTCCCGGCTTCCGCCTCAGGAGTATTTGTTCTGAGTGAGTGAGTGAGCTATGGGCCCTTAACCCCAGCCGGGCAGTATTCAAAAACGCCATTAAAAAATGTGTGAGAATGAGTTCTCTTTTAATGGATAAGGCACGATTTACCAAACGCAGTCATGCTTGGGCCCTCGTAAATTAATACAGACGGCTAGCCCCGGCTACCTACTTGTCTTGCACATATTCACTGTATTTAAAACGTAGTTTTATGACAATTAGAATGGGCGATTGGCGCTTCCTGCAAGATTTGACCCCTTGGTGACGCACGGCGGAAAACGCAATCTGTAGAGGGTGCGGCAAGACTGCCGAAACTCTGCTACATGTAGTCTGTCTTTGTCCAGCTTTTAATTCCCAACGCAGGTTCAAACTTAAAGGAGACTGGAATAGGTTGGTTGTCCGGACATGCAGGCAAGCCATTATTGAAGCCCTGAACCCCGACAACACTGACTTAAACCTGGGTTTAACAACTTTTATCCAGCCAGCAATGTGAAATAGGCCTTGCTAACGACAATTTATGGGAAATGAAATGAAAAGACTACTATGCTTTGCAATCTAATAGGTCAATACTTGTTTTAATCTGTATGCTGTACTTTCATAGTATCGTAATAAGCAATGTCTGAATAGTTTTTTACATTAATTTTTAAACGCTTGTTACTATGTAACTGTCATGGCCTCAGACGGTTTAGGATCTAGAAAATTTCTATTCTAGTCTGGCTATTGATCTGCTGCCCGTCGTTATTATTTTAAATCAGTTGGTTTTTAATGTGAAATTTTGTAATTTTGTAATTTCTTTTAAAGATATCTGTGTTATATCTAAATAAAGAATATGTATCTCACTGCTGACAGTAGGAAATGATACTAATAAAAGCACATACATCTTTCTGAGTCTGTGGAATAGGCATTTTAACAATGATACTGATGTGCTCCAGGGTCAACTTCCTACCCTCCTTCGACAGTAGGTGACACAAGTAGGTGACCTCCTGTCGACAATACTGAAATTTATAAAGAGAAACTTTATGTCCATGATGAGCTAAATGTAGCAATAACTCAACTGTACTGTCTTTACAACCTTGTTCGGTATCAGAAGCAATAAGGAGATTGTCAACATACTGCACCAATACATTACCTGCAGGAAGCGACAAGGAATCCAACTGACCTTTCAGTGCCTTGCTATAAATGCTAGGACTCTCTGTATAGCCCTGAGGAGCTCGACAGAACCTAAAGCTCCTACCAGCTAGCATGAACACAGCAGATATCTGCTATCTGGATGGATAGGAATTCTGAAGAACGCGTTTTTCAAATCAATGACAGAAAATAATTGAGCGGTGGAAGGAATCATTGTCAAAAGTGTGGTGATATCTGGAACCACTGGAAACTGAGGAATCACTATTTCATTAACTTTGCGCAAGTCAATCACAAAACGGTAAACATCTTCATGGTTGTCAGGGGAACCTGAGGGTGTCCATTTAAGAATCGGAAGAATGGGACTATTACAAATTTTAGCAGACATCTCCTCAACTACTCCTTTGCATATTCAATCCTGAATAATTTGTAAAAGGGCCCGTTCTCCCACCTGAGGTATTTTATGCTGAGGAATACGAGGCAAAACAACATTATCTTTAACCTGGATCGAAACTGGTGGAATTTGCAGCAGTCCCACATCTGTATCACCCGTCACCCATAGAGTGGATGGTATGGCAGCAAATTCGTCAGGAAGAGGGAAAGCCAGGCACCGGCTATTACTCACATTTGGGCCCATCGTCATATATACTTCTCCAGGGAACAATAATTAGTAGCATGCAATTTCTTC
This sequence comes from Triturus cristatus, assembly GCF_964204655.1. Classification (NCBI taxonomy): domain Eukaryota; kingdom Metazoa; phylum Chordata; class Amphibia; order Caudata; family Salamandridae; genus Triturus; species Triturus cristatus. Next base: position 657,017,510 of record NC_140594.1, read on the forward strand.
AACAAGTCCATCCCATCAAATTCTCACCACAATTGGATGCCAACAAAAATGGAGAATCCACAGTGAAAGGACCAATATTCAATGCAACCAGTACTCCTGAAAAACCTACCGAAACATTATTATGGCCAGACAGAGCCCAGGGACCAAAGATCGAGAAACAGAACTCTTCGCTGCACCTGTATCCACCAAAAAGTCCTTAGTCGAGCCATGCAAATCAGTGGTGACATAAGGACCACGGTGATCTACAGGTATAGGAACTGGTCCCTCACTTTGTCCTTGGCTGTCCTAGCTGTAAGACATTCCTGTTGCCTCATCCATATCATAATCATCATGGTAATACTGTCCATCACAGGGGTTATCAAAATATTTGTTATCAGAACGACCCTATGAGACCGCAGCACTCTGAGCCCTATCGGTCCCTTGACCTCGTCCCCAAGGACCTCGCCCCCTAGGGACTGCCACCTTTTATAAAAGAACTGGACACTCGCTACGCCAATACCCTCTTCCTTACAATATGCACACTGATTCGGCCCCAAAGGAGTTGTGGTGGACTGCCTACTAGTGCGTGAAAGCTGTCTAGCAGGACCACCACGTCCTCTATCATTCCCTCTATACGCTTGCTGCAACAGCACCTTCATATTTGAAACCTTAGTCCTTTTATCTGTCTTTCCTTCTCTTCCTGATCTCGATGTTCATAATATTGAGCCATATTCAAAATGCCAGAAGGGGATGCGGTGGTCCAGGTACTCACAGACGCCTTCAAATGAGTTACAATTTCAGGAAGTAGGTTGGAAACAAACCTGTGGATAAACAAGCGAACACCCCCCTCAATTGACATATCCTGTCCACTATAATCCAAAAACGTATCTTCAAACTGAGTAAAATATCAGAGACACTTTCATCCTTCTTCTGTCGACAAGCCATCAACTTATTCCAACTTACTTTCTTTGGTGGAATAAGGGAGTGCATATATGTAATAATGCGACCAGGCAAAGCAAGTATCTCAGCTTGGGGCTTATCACCTGGCTTTCTTTCCTGATCCCAACCTTTAATCACATCCCATGTACCACCCAGCTCTGCAACATGGTCTTGAATATGAACCTGTCTCCAAATATCAACTGGAACAAGGAGACCAAAGAACAGTTCAATATCAGCAAGTGTCATTACAGTAGAAGAGGCAGCTTCAGTCAATTCTTTATAATAAGCAGTAGGATTTTTCCTAGGGTCGGGCAAATGAGCTTTAAGGGATAGAACCTCACTCCTCTCCCACGGAGTATTTACCCATTGTTCCTGAAAACGGTCCACTTCACCCGGTCTGGTTACATTACCACGCTGGTCAGTTAACTCTGGTATTTCTGGGTGATATATTGGATAAACCTCTCACATCAGAAACTGAGATACCGTGGTAGGACTCTTCTCATGCAACCTGCCCCTATAGGCAACCAATGTGGCAATGTTACCAACAACTTGGCCTGGGTCTAAACCACTGGCATACATGCGATCTCTAATACTGAATAAAATTTGTGGTGCGTCGGTCCCAACATGTTGCTGCCAAATCAATCAATCAATCATGGGCTTGTTAAGCGCGACTACTCACCTGTAAGGGTCTCAAGGTGCTGGGGGGAGGGGGGATGTAGGTTCCAGTCCATCAAGGAGGGGGTCTGTCGAAGAGCCAGGTTTTGAGGTTTCTCATTAAGATGGGAAGTGATGTTGTCTGTCTGAGGTGGAGCGGTAGGGCGTTCCATCCACTGGCCGCGAGGAAGGAGAAGAAGCGGCCTCCTGATCTGGACTTTCAAATGCAGGGAACCACGGCATAGGAGAGCTGGGCTGATCGTAGGGTTCTTGGGGTGCGTGGAAGTTGATTCGGCTGTTGAGGTAAGTTGGTCCGGTGCTGTGGAGGGCTTTGTGTGCGTGGGTTAGGATCTTGAAGGTGATTCTTGCCTCGATGGGGAGCCTGTGGAGTGTGCGCAGGTGTTGGAAGATGTGGCAGTGTCGTGGTAAGTTGAGGACCAGTCTTGCGGCGGCGTTCTGGAAGGCCAATCAACGTAGAGAACATATGTTTAAGAGCATGCTGCTGTTTAAAGGCTCATAATCTTTCATCACACCCCAAACATCCTCCACACTGTAAATGTGATTTTGATCCCACTACGCAGCCTGATTAGCTACTACTGTCTTCTCCTCATCCTTCACATCAGATTGAACGAACATGCCCATATGATCCTTAAATTTTGTTAAGTCCCTATCCTCAAATTCATGAACTGGAGTTTCACTACTTAAAGATATCGGGGAGGAAAAACCATAGAGGGAGAAACAACAGAAGTACCAGGTAGGATCCTCACAGGTGGGTGTGCCGCAAGAGAAAGAGCTGGAGACAGGAATGCCAAGACAATAGGTGTGACTGGGGTGTTAACATTCACATTTGCCACAGACGGTGAAGGCAAAGAAGGAGGAGGAGGAGCCGAAGCCACAGCTGTCCAGACGACAGCAGTAGATACAGGGACAGTGGGAATAGCTGTAACAGGCGGCTGTGATGGCACAGGGACACTGGGCTATATCCTTTGCAGGGCATATAGGGGCGGGCGGGAGTCTAACAATTCTTCCACAAAAATATCAGTTTACTCCTGGGCCATATACGATTTATCAACACACAATCGAAATCTCCTATCTTCACATTCAACTCCCTTCTGTTTTTCTCTATCATATGCTACAGCTTTCTGAGTCAGCGTCTGCAACCACCCTTTCCGTGCCTCTTTCTCTGTCTTCAATCGTCTCTGCCTAGCTGCTTTTTGCCACATTCTGAGGGAATCAAACATAGACTGTCTACTTCGTCTCTTGAACAACTGTCATTGTAAATACCCAATCTTTTGTTCATCGAAAGTGCCTGTCAACGGCCACTGCAACTCAGCATTGTCCCTTGTATACTTGTGCCATAATGTACTAAACATAATAGGGCCAAGACCATGCTTCACATACATATCAAAATTAGGAGTGCCTTCTCGAGGCGCCGGCTGAGCTTCTTCCAATCGAGCATCTGCAGAACAACAGCAACAGCACAAGGAAAACAGTTTACAGATACCAGGCATTCTCAAAAGAAAACAAGTTCACTATTTATGCCTGGCAAAGCAACTACAAATGCTTTTATACCAAAGATGGTCCTTAGACAGTACCAAATTCAAACCAAAATGATACCAAATCCACAAAGAACCAAAACAAACTCACCTGATATATGCAGGTTAAGTGAACTAATTCTCCACTGCCGACTCTTCAGACCAAACGGTCATATCCAGGGGTGTTGCCGTTTAGGACTCCTGTCGGGATGACCGCTGGGCGAGGCACCGTACGTCAGGATGCAAAGGGGGAGCTGTGAGCAATCTATGCTCCTCATACAGGGATCCCTGAACCATCAGTCCGACCTGATGATGGCCTCGACCTCTCCCCCCGTCCGTGGAAGGGGAATGGGTCACTCACCCGAAGGAGTCCCTTTTTGGGTGCCAACTGAAGGAAGTGGCTGGATTAGGGTCACCCGGGTCACTCAGGACCACCTCTCAGCGTTCCATACCAAGTGAAGAGTCGGTCAGACAGTAGAGAATACAAACCAATATCTATTTATTCAGGTACACTCAGAGTGGAGCCCAGTCTGCCCAGTCGCTAGGAGGGCTGCAGAGGGACTGCCTTTAGCAAGCATAAAGATACATTATGTACATTTCAGAACCAATGAAGGCACGCCCACTGTGGAATTTTCCAAGAAGATGCATCAAAACAGTGAAGTATAGTAAATAAGTTTCGATTCTGAGACAGGGCACACACTATCTATTACTCAAGGTCACTCTGCCCGTGTCCGCCACTAGACAAGTAGGAGAAGGCCTATATCTAGAGGGAAAGGTATGCACTAATAAGAACAGTGTATTCATTAGCGAAGCAAAACTTAGCCTTGGAGAAGCACAGCTTAACAGAGGCCTTTTCTCGGAAATGGTGCAGAATAAGTTTCGATTATAACTCAAAGTCAAAAACAGCTTTATTCGGTGCAAAAGAAAGGTAAACACCATAAAAGCATACTAATGCATAAATACTAAAACATTCCTACATTACATCATAATTAGTTTTAAAAAAAGAACAATTTATAAGTCTTCAGACCACACAATAGCGAAATTAGCAAACTTCTAGTACAAATAGGTGCTAATAGGCCTAATATACAAAATACTGTTTGAAAAGAAAAACGAACCTAATAAGTCAGAATTGGATTAATTTTTAAACATTGGGCTATTCAGAAACATAGTATCCAATAATAAAGTGCTAATACATTAAAGTGCCAAGGATACAAAGGTACAAAATGCCACAATATACGATAAAGTGCTAGTGCTTATAAGTGCATGAAAGTACATAAAGTGCACGATTCCACATCTTATCAAGCAAAAGAATAAAAAGTATGGGCTAAAATTAATCATCCTGGATTTCATATAACAATGCATCCAAGTGTGCGTAGTGTTTGCTTTTCTTAATTGAAAGTTGTACAAATCAAATAACAGTATTTATGATTTTCACATTTTCCAGACTGCAGACAAAATTAAACGCATATTTATAGTTAAAAAGCATGTTTGTTAAAAAGAGAGATTTTAAAAATGATTGCCGGATATTCCTATAAAAGGTACAAAAAAGGATAAAATGCAACGTAGATTGTGGGGTTTAACCATTACACGGACAGGGTGGTAATTTGTAACACCACTTTTCAGTTCTTGGGAATGCGACTAAATAATGTAACGTACCCATCCTTAACCTAGTTAAATAAAATCTGTGCTGAATGTTCCTTACCAGTGTTAAATATAACTGAATACCCCTCATGAGCGGGCGTTCACAATAAAAAACCACGCTCTGTTTTTGAGTGGCAGCCCTTTCCCTTTCATATTCCATGGCAGTTCTATATCTCAATTTCAGGTCACATTTACTATATTCCTGAATAAGTAAAGGGTTCTTTTTATCAGTATTTACTTTACATCGTGTTAAAAGATTAAAAATATACTCCAGCCATGGTATTTTCGAGCAACGGTCAAGAGCTAGGCGATCAGTTATTAGATCTTTTGTGAATTTTGTTTCTTCTTTCGCCCATAGCCCTTGCCAAAAGGTGAGGCCTGCCATATTTATTGTGTCACTTAAGTATGGTACAGACAGCTCTTTATGTACTATAATATTCGCAGTTGCTCTTGGGACTGCTAACAATCGTTTAAAAAACTTATTTTCATAGGTTTGTAAGGCGGCCGTATTTGCTCTTCCCCATATCGCAGCCCCATAACAGACCCCTGAAACACACTTACTCCGGTACAAAGTTAAAATTTCTCGTATGGGTTTATTTCCCCGTTTTGAGGAGAATCTAAAAGTACCCTCAGTAGTTTTTAAGAATTTCATTTTACATGATTCAATATGCATGTTCCATGTACCGTTCTTACAAAATAGCATCCCCAAATACGAGAACGATGATGCTCTGTTAATAGCAACCCCGCCCACATGATGCTGTCTGTTCTTAGTCCAATTGCTTCTGCATGACATGACAAAGGTTTTCTTTAAATTTAGCTGTAAGTCCTTATCAGTCATGTACATGGCAAAGTTTTCTATTAGATGTTGCAGACCGTTTGCTGTCCTCGATATTAAGAAAGCATCGTCTGTATATAATAAAACAGGCGTTGGACGTGTTCCAACTTTCAGGGCATCTGCAATAATTTTTTGTAAAAATAGATCTACATTGTGAATGTATAGGGAAAATAAAAGGGGCGCTAATGCACATCCCTGTCTAATGCCATGCATAACCCTAAAATCAGGCGTACATTCCCCCATTTTACCATTCTGTACCTTAGAAGTTAAAAAAGCATACATTTGGGATAAAAATGAGATTATTTCAATAGGGGCCCACAGCCTGTTCAGTGTTTGCCATCGCTTTTGGTGGTTGACTAGGTCAAAGGCGCTAGTGAGGTCTACGAAACATAAATGATGTGTCCCCTCCTTGGCTAATGTATACTTCCCTATTAGTAGTTCTAAATTTAGACATTGCTCTACCGTCCCAATACCCCTTCTGAAGTCATACTGTGCCTCTGTTAAGATGTTATGATCACTGGCCCAGTCTTCAAGCCTTTCCAGCATAATTCGGCCCATAAGCTTAGAGGTGGAATCAAGAAGGGATATTGGGCAATAGCAATTTGCCTTCCCTCTATCCCCTTTTTTAAAAATGGGTACTATAATACTTTCAACCCATGTTGCAGGTGGCACGCCTCCCAGGGTAGCTGTAAGACCTGGGGTCTCCAGGCCCTATGGGGCGGTAACGTGACACGAGCGGTCGGGCAACCAAAGATCCGTGTGTAAAGCAACCATACAACACGCACCTCTCATGGACGGGGAACGCACACAATAAGTGACGCCACACGGTATAAATTATGCAAACAATTCAAGTTTATCCAAGTAGAGCTAGTTAGATGCAGTTCATGAGGTATCAGTGCAATGCTTGCGTTGTAATACAATCCATCAAGAAATACATGCCGTACAGGAGATGTAAATGCAGTTCATAATCTATACATGCAATTTAGGTAATATACTGGCACTGCAGGAGATGTACATGCAATTCACTTTCCCCACCGCGTTAACCACTAGGAGGTTTAGTTACCTATAGCGCTCTAGGGGTGATTATAGCGCTGTGCGCGCTAAGCGGTGACTTCCTCTGAAGGGGGGCATCTAGCACAGAGCAATACTCGTAATGGATGACACTGAATACTTCAAAGCGGAGCATGTAAAACAAAGCACCACTCGTAATCACTGACACTTTATACTTTGAAACGGAGCATGTAAAACAAAGCGCCACTCGTAATCAATGACACTTAATACTTTGAAACGGAGCATGTAAAACAAAGCGCCACTCGTAATCAATGACACTTAATACTTTGAAACGGAGCATGTAAAACAAAGCGCCACTCGTAATCAATGACACTTAATACTTTGAAGCGGAGCATGTAAAACAGAGCGCCACTCGTAATCAAGGCTTCAGTACTTCAGGCCGGAGCATTCCGCGGGGAGCGCAACGGGACTTGAGGAGCGAGTCTCCCGGCTCCGGTGCAGTTCGTAGGGCACCACGCTTCAGTACTGTTCAAGGGGGCACAAGGAAAGGATCCCTCGGCGGGGTCTCTCCGTCGCGGTGACAGGGGTACTCCCACGGAGGGGGAACTCGGGCTCGGGGTGCGGTGAGGCTCCCAACCAGTAGGGGGCGCACCGGGGTCACTCCCAGCCTCCAGGCTTACCTTGCTCACGACGTCGGAAGGCGTCCGCGCCAGCGGCGATGGGGGGAATCTCGCCCACGGCCTCGCGCACCTTTTCTCACAGCTGCGACGGCAGCGACGGGGCCCCGGGCTTCTCCACGGGCCTTGTGACTCTGCAGGGCACTTCTTCCGGCCTCCGGGCTGCCGCGGTGAGTGCGCTGGCTCCCACGTCACAGGGGGGGCTCAAATTAAGGGGGGTAGCTCCGCGCTCAGCGGAGCACGCTGCCGGGGGTCCTAGGCCAGGTCAGGGAGCGCAGGGGTCACAGCGCTAATACCTGGTCGATCCCCGGTGGTTCTTCAATCTGCTTTGCATAAAGCTTCAGGGGTCAGTCTGGACACGCAGTCTCAGCGCTTGGCATATAAGTTTAGAGTTCAATCTGGACACGCAGTCTCAGCGCTTCAGTTTCTGGTCTCAGATGTTAGATGAGGTCTTGTTGGCGCAGATGTATCTGGCGCCCTTAAGGGGTTCTGTTACAGGGGGTTAGGAATGGAGAGGGCGACTAGATCCTTCCTAGTCAGGTTGGGCAGAGAGTCTCTTGGTCCTCCTACTGCTGGGCAAGATCAGTGGGTTTCACAGGGTCCCTCACTCACTTAAGAGGCAGCACCTAGATCCTGTCACTCTCAGAGGCATAAGTCCCTGGCTAGGCCCTACCGCCTACACTCCTGGTGGATTCTTCCAGCTCTGCTTCACCCCAATGGCCAACTCACCACAAAAAGTTCCCTCCCTCACTTAAGTAGTCCTAGGTCAGGTGACCTCTGGCCAAGGCGTCAAAAGAAAAACCACACCTCCCTTCTAGAAGGTTCCAGCACATTCCAGGAGCTTCCCCACTCTACCTATGGGACAAAAAGGCGGGCTGGAGTCGCAACATTGTTGTGGGGTTCCAGCCAGCTCCTGGCAGCTAGGGTGCTACTATGAAAGACCACTCTGCAGTAGCAGGGGCCTGTGGCAGCCATCTTGGGAGAAGGGAGCACCTGCACCTTAACACTGATTGGCAATGAAAAGGCGCCCGGAGACCTAGTCCAACATAAAAATGAGGGTGGAAAAAATGAGGCACGATCAAAAATGGAAGGGGAGACCACCCTAGGGCTGACAGGTCCAACATGCGTCCCCCCAGCCGAAAGAGGGGAGAGCTACCCAACCTCTAGGAGTTCTCATCACTAAGGCGGAAAAACCTGGAGAGACCGTCAGCATTGGCGTGGTCAACTCCGGGCCGATGTTCCACCCGAAAATCCATCCCCTGTAGGGAAACGGACCACCTCAACAACTTGGGGTTTTCGCCTCTCATCTGCATGAGCCAGCGAAGGGGCCGGTGGTCGGTCTGAATAAGGAAGTGAGTTCCAAAAGATATGGCCTCAACTTCTTCAGAGCCCAGACCACCGCGAAGGCTTCTCTCTCAATGGTGCTCCATCGCCGTTCCCGAGGGAGGAGTCTTCTGGATATGAAGGCCACTGGTTGATCTTGGCCCTCGGTATTGAGTTGCGAGAGCACCGCACCTATGCCGTGCTCTGAGGCGTCGGTCTGCACAATAAATTCCTTGCTGAAATCGGGTGTTGCTAGTACTGGAGTGGTACACATCGCATGTTTCAGCGTGTCAAAGGCTTCCTGGCATGCAGCTGTCCATATGACCTTGCGAGGTTGCTTCTTTGAGGTCAATTCCGTCAAGGGGGCTACGATGGTACCATATCCCTTGACGAACCGGCGGTAATACCCAGTGAGGCCGAGGAAAGCTCGGACCTCTGTTTGGGTCTTGGGGGGCTCCCAAGCCAAGATGGTCTCTATTTTGGCCTGGAGGGGTTGCACCTTACCTCTGCCCACCAGGTGTCCCAGGTACACGACAGATCCCTATCCAATCTGGCACTTGCTGGCTTTAATTGTTAAGCCAGCGCGTTGCAGCGCCTGCAATACCTCCTGGAGGTGTTGCAGATGGTCCTCCCAGGTGCCACTGAAGACAGCTATGTCATCCAGGTAGGCCGCTGAGAAGGACTCCAGGCCAGATAGTACCTGATTCACTAACCGCTGGAATGTGGCCGGAGCATTTTTGAGCCCAAAGGGCATCACTCGAAACTGGTAGTGGCCCTCGGGGGTGGAGAATGCTGTCTTCTCCCGTGCTCCATCGGCCATGGCAATCTGCCAATATCCGGATGTCAGGTCAATGGTGCTGAGGTACCGGGCTGCTCCCAGCCGGTCCACCAGCTCGTCTGCACGTGGGATGGGGTGAGCATCTGTCTTCGTGACAGAGTTCAACCCCCGGTAGTCCACACAGAACCGAAGCTCCGGTGTCGTACCCGGTGGGGCCGCTTTCGGCACCAGCACCACTGGACTAGCCCACGGGCTGCTGGAAGGTTCTATCACCCCCAGCTCCAGCATCTTTGCCACCTCACGCTGGATGCTATCCTTCACTCGGTCAGAGAGCCGGTAAGACTTGTTCTTCACCGGGGGGCTGTCCCCTGTGTCCACATCATGGGTACACAAATGAGTGATTCCAGGCGTGAGTGAGAACAACGAGGCGAACTGTCCCAGGACATGGCGACAGTCCCTCTGTAGCTCTGGGGTCAAGGATGGGGAGAGGATTACACCTACCACCGAACCATCCTTCTCTTATACCGCTAGAAGGTCAGGAAGAGCCTCACTCTCTTCCTCTTCGCTCCCATCCGTCACCATCAGGAGAGCAAGCTCTGATCGCTCATGGTGCGGCTTCAGGCGGTTGATGTGGAGCACCCTGAGGGGCTGACGGGGGGTTTTCATATCGACTACGTACGTGGTCTGGCCTCGCCGCTCCACAATGTCGAACGGGCCAGTCCACCGGTCCTGGAGGGCACAAAGCTCCCCAGGTTCCATAACCCACACCTTCTGTCCAACGTCTAACTCGACCATCCGAGCGTTGCGGTCATACCACTCCTTCATCACGGTCTGGCTAGCCTCCAGGTTCTCTGTGGCTGCCTTCCACAGCTTGGCCATCTGGCTGCGGAACGCCAGCATGTAGCTGACAATGTCACGGGGAAGCTTCTGTGAAGTCTTCTCCCACCCCTCCTTCACTAAACTGAGGGGACCCCTAACGGAATGGCCATAGAGCAATTCAAACGGGCTGAACCCGACTCCCTTCTGCGGTACCTCCCGGTAGGAGAATAACAAGCAGGGGAGGAGGACGTCCCATTTACGCCTCAAGCCCTCTGGCAGGCTTCGGATCATCCCCTTCAATTCTTATTGAAGCGCCCTACAAGTCCGTTAGTCTGGGGATGGTAAGGAGTGGAGAACCGGTAGGTCACCTCACACTCCTTCCACATGGCCTGCATGTAGGCCGACATGAAATTGGTGCCCCTGTCCGACACCACGACCTTGGGGAATCCCACTCGGGTAAAAATCCCCAACAGTGCCCGCGCCACCACCGGTGCAGTGATGGTCCTCAGAGGAATAGCCTCTGGGTACCTTGTGGCGTGGTCCACCAAAACCAAGATGAACCGGTGTCCCGCTGCGGTCGGAGGGTCCAATGGCCCAACAATATCAATACCGACCCTCTCAAAAGGGGTCCCGACCACGGGGAGCGGTTCCAACGGGACCTTCAACTTAGTCCCAGTCTTGCCACTGGCCTGACAAGACTTGCAGGTCTTACAAAAGGTGTCTGAGGCAATCCTCATCCTGGGCCAATAAAAATGGGGGACCAACCGTGCAAAGGTTTTGTCCTGACCCAGGTGTCCGGCTAAGGGTATCTCGTGCGCTAACTCCAGCAGGAAGGCCCGGTAACATTGGCGTACCACTATGGCCCTCGAAGATCCATGTACCGGCACCCTGGGCTCACTGTACAGGAGACCATCCTCCCAATACACGTGATAACCTCCCAGTTCCTGACTGGCCACTTGTGCTTCGGCCTGCCACCGCATGCCTTCAAGCGTGGGGCACGCCCTTTGTGCCTGACAAAATTCCTCCCGGGTAGGCCCTCCTTCCACATGCCAGTCAGCAAGGGTCGGCAAGTCCTCCACAGGAACGACATCTACCTCCGCGGACTCCGGGGGCACCTCTGCGGCCTCCCCATCCATCTCACGGAGCATGTCCTCTACCACCTTCTTCTTTCCACGTTTGGCTTTGGGTTGGGCCATGATTCCAGGCTCCAACCCAGGGTGAGTTCCATGCCGGGCAGCCATGGACCGCATGCTGACGCAAGTCCACCCTGGTAATCCCAGCATCTCGGTGTGAGCGTGAAACTCGACGTCTTTCCACTTGGGGTGTTCCAGGTCATTCCCTAGCAAACACCCCACAGGCAAGGCAGGGCTCACAGCAACTCTCAGTAGGCCTCTGACTCCTCCCCACTCAAATGGAACACGAGCCACTGGATAGTGACTCATACTGCCGTCAGCCAATACGGCCGGATGGAACTCCTCGGGGACTACTTGGTCTGGGGACACCAGCCGCCGCACGACAGTGGTCATGCTGGCTCCTGTGTCCCTCAGAGCTTCCACCTCCTCCCCATTAATTCTCACCCTCTGCTGATATTTAGCAGTGTTCGGGGGCAGGGACACTATGGGGACCACCTCTCTATCCCCGAGTGAAACCAGCGTCAGGCCTGTCCACTCCCCTTCCCTATCTAAGGGCAGCTCCACCCCAAGCGCTATACTACTCACCCCGGGACTTTTCCCGCCCGTTGGGGCTGGTGGTCGCTTGCGACACTTGGGATCTCCCCTGTAGTGTCCAATCTCCCCACACTCGTAGCACCGCACAATCCTAGGCTGCTGACTCCTGTCAGGGTAAGTGGGTCTTGTGGAATTGGACGGGGGTGGGGTTCCTACTCCCTTCCCAAACTTATTTTGGGGACCTTTTGAGAACTCCACTTTTTTATCTCCCCCCTCTTTCTTCTGGGGGAAACCCTGTCCGCCTTTCGAGCCATCTCCCCCGGGGCCCTTGTGAGACACCCGGGTGCTCACCCAAATATCTGCCTCCTCCACAAGTTCACGGGGATCCATCAACTTGCGGTCCACCAGATGTTGGCGCAGCTCCGGAAAGCTCTTATCCAAGAGGTGCTCCCTTAAAAAAAGATCGTACAACCCTTGGTAGTCCTGCACCTCGCTGCCACGCACCCAACCATCTAGTGCCTTCCTCGCATAATCAAAAAAATCTACCCATGTCTGGGTGGACAGCTTATGGCTGCCACGAAACTTTTGCCTGTACCTCTCGGGGTTAAGACCAAACTTTTTTAACAAGGCCTCTTTCATGGGGGCATACCTTACCTGATCCGCCTTGGCCAAATATAGCAGGGTGTCCCTAACATTGGGAGGTATATACCGGTATAAACCACCTCCCCAATTACTCTCGGGTACCCCATGGGCCGTCAAGGCTACCTCGTATGCCTCCAACCATTTCATGATGTCGTCCCCCACTGTGTAATTGGCAATGACCTCTTTAGGTAGGTAGAACTTTGATTCTTGAGGTTCCTTAGGTATGCTGCCACCATTGTCCCTATTGGACGCGTTCAATTGGAGGGCGCGTAACTCCAGCTCCTTTAGCTGAAGCTCGTGCGCCAGCTTCTTCTCTTCCATTGCCCATTTCTTGTTCTCTCTTTCATGTTCTAATCTGGCTAATTCCCTTTCTTTCTCATGTTCCATCTTGGCCCTTTCCATTTCTTTCTCTTTTTTTAACTTGGCCAGCTCCCACTTTAACTGCCTCTCCTCCCTCCTGTCCTCGTACTCCTCTGGAGACGCGCTCCTTCTAGACCCTGTCCTACTACTGGCCCCAGAACGTCTCCCTGGGGGCACATTTTCTGACATATCTACATTTAAGATGTCTAGCACTTCCTGGGCGCTCTCCTCCTGAGGTGCATCTGGCGCCTCCTGTCCCTCCTCCCCTCTCCCTTCTGGGTGGGCTTCTACCCATGCCCTAATGGCGGTGCGGAGTTCCGGTCCTTTGGCCCTTCGTACCCCAGGCACCCCCATCCCCTGCCCGAACTCCCTTAGTTGCTTCACCGAGTACCCCTCGAGGTCAGCTAACCGGAATTCCATTCTGGCAGGTGGGGACCTAGACACTAAGGAGAAAAATTCCTAGGGTGTAGGCAACAGTTATCAGCTAACCAGGCTTCTTGCACTCTCAACCTGGACAGTGGAAATAACAATTCAGCAATCAATGGTTTCAGAGCTCTGGAACAATTAGGCGTTTAATTGTGGCACCCTCCGCCTCACGGAAGGGTGCTGTATGGTCACAGGTCCTAAGGATCCCACCGCTCGCCAACAATGTAAGACCTGAGGTCTCCAGGCCCTATGGGGCGGTAACGTCACACGAGCGGTCGGGCAACCAAAGGTCTGTGTGTAAAGCAACCATACAACACGCACCTCTCATGGACGGGGAACGCACACAATAAGTGACGCCACACGGTATAAATTATGCAAACAATTCAAGTTTATCCAAGTAGAGCTAGTTAGATGCAGTTCATGAGTTATCAGTGCAATGCTTGCGTTGTAATACAATCCATCAAGAAATACATGCCGTACAGGAGATGTAAATGCAGTTCATAATCTATACATGCAATTTAGGTAATATACTGGCACTGCAGGAGATGTACATGCAATTCACTTTCCCCTCCGCGTTAACCACTAGGAGGTTTAGTTACCTATAGCGCTCTAGGGGTGATCATAGCGCTGTGCGCGCTAAGCGGTAACTACCTCTGAAGGGGGGCATCTAGCACAGAGCAATACTCGTAATGGATGGCACTGAATACTTCAAAGCGGAGCATGTAAAACAAAGCGCCACTCGTAATCACTGACACTCAATACTTTGAAACGGAGCATGTAAAACAAAGCGCCACTCGTAATCAATGACACTTAATACTTTGAAACGGAGCATGTAAAACAAAGCGCCACTCGTAATCAATGACACTTAATACTTTGAAACGGAGCATGTAAAACTAAGCGCCACTCGTAATCAATGACACTTAATACTTTGAAGCGGAGCATGTAAAACAGAGCGCCACTCGTAATCAAGGCTTCAGTACTTCAGGCCGGAGAATTCCACGGGGAGCGCAACGGGACTTGAGGAGCGAGTCTCCCGGCTCCGGTGCAGTTCAAAGGGCACCACGCTTCAGTACTGTTCAAGGGGGCACACGGAAAGGATCCCTCGGCGGGGTCTCTCCGTCGCGGTGACAGGAGGGACACCCACGGAGGGGGAACTCGGGCTCGGGGTGCGGTGAGGCTCCCAACCAGTAGGGGGCGCACCGGGGTCACTCCCAGCCTCCAGGCTTACCTTGCTCACGACGTCGGAAGGCATCCGCGCCAGCGGCGATGGGGGGAATCTCGCCCACGGCCTTGCGCACCTTTTCTCACAGCTGCGACGGCAGCGACGGGGCCCCGGGCTTCTCCACGGGCCTCGTGACTCTGCAGGGCACTTTTCCGGCCTCCGGGCTGCCGCGGTGAGCGCGCTGGCTCCCACGTCACAGGGGGGGCTCAAATTAAGGGGGGTAGCTCCGCGCTCAGCGGAGCACGCTGCCGGGGGTCCCAGGCCAGGTCAGGGAGCGCAGGGGTCACAGCGCTAATACCTGGTCAATCCCCGGTGGTTCTTCAATCTGCTTTGCATAAAGCTTCAGGGGTCAGTCTGGACACGCAGTCTCAGCGCTTGGCATATAAGTTTAGAGTTCAATCTGGACACGCAGTCTCAGCGCTTCAGTTTCTGGTCTCAGATGTTAGATGAGGTCTTGTTGGCGCAGATGTATCTGACGCCCTTAAGGGGTTCTGTTACAGGGGGTTAGGAATGGAGAGGGCGACTAGATCCTTCCTAGTCAGGTTGGGCAGAGAGTCTCTGGGTCCTCCTACTGCTGGGCAAGATCAGTGGGTTTCACAGGGTCCCTCACTCACTTAAGAGGCAGCACCTAGATCCTGTTACTCACAGAGGCATAAGTCCCTGGCTAGGCCCTACCGCCTACACTCCTGGTGGATTCTTCCAGCTCTGCTTCACCCCAATGGCCAACTCACCACAAAAAGTTCCCTCCCTCACTTAAGTAGCCCTAGGTCAGGTGACCTCTGGCCAAGGCGGCAAAAGAAAAACCACACCTCCCTTCTAGAAGGTTCCAGCACATTCCAGGAGCTTCCCCACTCTACCTATGGGACAAAAAGGCGGGCTGGAGTCGCAACATTGTTGTGGGGTTCCAGCCAGCTCCTGGCAGCTAGGGTGCTACTATGAAAGACAACTCTGCAGTAGCAGGGGCCTGTGGCAGCCATCTTGGGAGAAGGGAGCACCTGCACCTTAACACTGATTGGCAATGAAAAGGCGCCCGGAGACCTAGTCCAACATAAAAATGAGGGTGGAAAAAATGAGGCACGATCAAAAATGGAAGGGGAGACCACCCTAGGGCTGACAGGTCCAACAGTAGCATTAAAAACATTAAATAGAATTGGTATCCAGAAATCCATATTATACTTAAAAATATCAATGGGTACCCCATCCGAGCCCGCAGCTTTACCGTTAGCACATTTTTGAAGAGCTAATTTGATTTCTTCTGACGTTATTGGTGATGATTTAACTAGTATCACTGATGTAGATTTTCCCTTTTTACTATCAGTTAAATGTACACCATCTGGGTTAAAAATACTCACAAAGTGTGACACCCAGTCTTCCGGTGGTACTACGGATGGAGCGCAAAAACCCTGGTAACGGGGTAAGCAAACCCGTACCGATATCCTCCCTTCGCCACAGTTGGAGGGATGAGCGGTTCAAGCGCTCGACATGTGGGGGAAATACCTTATATCCTATAGGGAAAGAAAGGTTAATTTACAGAATATACATCAATATCCCTTCCACCTACAGATCTCAATCCTAGACATCAAGGCACTCCTCCCACGTGGCCAATAGACCAAATAGTTGGATTGGTTGATGGTGATCTAGAACCAGCTAAAACACATTTTAAGATTTAGATCTTACCCTTCTCAATAAATCACAAACTCATTTTTTGTCAATCAATATCTGTTTATCTAAAATTTCTTAGCAAAGTTAAATTTGCGTTTGGAGAGTTTATATCAAATTTCAATTAAATCGCAGAACATCATATTTACCTATTCTGACTATCTGGAGTCTTCTAAGTTTGTCGTCATTCGTCAAAGCAGATTAATGCTCAAGTTCTGTGCTCAGCACGCCACAGTCTCAAAGATCGGCCAAGACCAGAGACGTGCAAGCATCTGGCAATGCCCATAGAATTAGGAAAAGTTCGTAGTCATCAGGTAATTGGGCAGCATCCGGACCATTTAGGATACAGGAACGCAGCAGTCACCCTAAGTAGTAGAGTTCGCGTAGCGTCACCGTCGTCGTCGTGGTCATCGGTCAGTAGGGTAGGAAGATTGGTAGGTCCCTCTCTATTCTACCATGTACTTTTATAAAAAAATCACAGTAAAAGTTACATTTTGATAATTTCGTACAGTCGTGATTGGTTGGTTGAGATCGTCCGATGGGGTTTAGCACAGTTTGAGGGGTGAGGTCACAGTTCAGTCCATTACGGTTTCTTTTGTAAACGTCCTTTGTTTTGTCACTTGGCTGTTGTCCCACCGTGGCCTTGCCTTAGTACAGTGGGTTACGGGTCATGCAGAGGCTGCAGTCATCTTTGTTGCACATGCGCTGTTCGCTCTGCGCCTCGTGGGACAGTGGTCACATCGTCATGTTGCGTCGGCGGCCATTTTTATTTAGGCCCAAACGCCAACTTAAGCGAAACAAACACAAAAGAGTAATTAATGCATAGAAATAATAAATCTAATGTTAACCCCTTACTATTCCCTCTATGTGCTTGTATTTATCTAGCGTATAGCAACATTTAAAGCGTTTATATTCACCCTTTGCGTTGTCTTCTCGGGCAACATTACAGAGACATCACAAAAGCAACATATACCATGGAATATTCTATTTATTACATATACTACTGTTAGTATGCGTACGGATTTTAGTCATAAAGGTTATTTAGCCATGCAAAATGCAAATCCCACGTATATTTTGTATATTAATAATGTTGATTAATAAAACATGCAAATGCATTTAAATTATTATAGTTAATAGATTATTCAATTAGTGATCTCATGCAGAATAGGGGGGGTATACAAAATGTTGTACTACCCGCTCCATCACTACAATATCAATCTTTACTACATTATCCTCTTTAAAGTACGGATGATTAATTGTCTTCCAAAAGAGAGCTGGGTCTTTCAGCTCTGCTGCTTGGATTAATTTCTCCCATGCCCCCTCGCGGATCTCCCTTGTTCTTTCTTTCAAATTATTTTTGTAGTCTTTCCTCGCGGAACTAATCCTATGGGGAACTCTTGGCTTTTGTTTAAGTGCCTGTTTCAGTTCCCCATTCAACCTCGAACACTCATGGCTAAACCATCTAGGGTTAAGATCACACAATTTCTTCCTCCTTTTAGTTATTAAGTCACCAGCAATTTCATTAGTAGTATTACAAAAGTCATTTATAATTGCCGTTTCTGAGGAGGAACTATCCAAACAAGTTTCTAAATCTTTTTGTGTTTTTTCCTTTAAGGTTTTGCATGAATGTGACTGGATTCACGCCTGTCCATTTTATTGAGACACCATTATTGTTAATGGAAACAGCGTAGATTTCTCTTACCATAGTTTCTCAGACTCAGTCCCTGCACTTCCAAGGGGGGTGGCCCTGCCCTGCCTCGGCCGGCAGCGGACGGGCGCAGGCGGGACCACCCTTGGCCCGGGTATGCCCACGCGCGTCCCACGCTGTAGGAGCCCTCGCCAGTTTTGGAGCGCCTCCTTCAGCAGCCGGCACGCCTCTTGGAGACCTGGAAAATTGAGTTTCCCCAACTCGCGGCGTCTACGGCATCTGTGGCAAGCAGCAAAGTGTCCTCAATGGCAAGAAAAAGCAGGTACTGTGTTTTCAAAGATGGAGCTGTCATAGAAAATGGCGCTGCAAATGCTAACATACATAGAACAATGCCCAAACATTAATTTTTCTATTCTAGCAAGGGTGAGGGCACAAGCAAACCCCAAATTAGCCTGTGCTCAATCCCTTGGTACTTTGGCACATAGCAGAAAGGCTTAACTTAGAGGCAATTTGTAAGGTATTCATGCAGCACTTCAAATAGTAATAAAGAAAAAACGGAACACAAGAAAAATGCCACACCAATTTCAGAACATAGAATAAAATGTTATGAATAAATCCAGATAAAAATGACAAAAATCCACTCAGTAGAACCAGAGATATACAAGTTTAAAGATTAAAGCAAAAATAGCGCCAAAAAAGCACCAACTGTGGTTATCTGCTTTAACCATACCGGGACAAAGTCACAAGTTCAGGCCGTCCACAATGGGGCATGGGTCAGGTACAGGGATCCACTTAGACCCACTGAACACAGTACCTTGATCCTGGTTGCAAAGAGATGCGGAGTCCTGTTTCGAGGATAT
This sequence comes from Triturus cristatus, assembly GCF_964204655.1. Lineage (NCBI taxonomy): Eukaryota > Metazoa > Chordata > Amphibia > Caudata > Salamandridae > Triturus > Triturus cristatus. The sequence goes on from NC_140594.1 coordinate 657,036,185, forward strand.
GTCACGCAGCAGAGGCAATGTGAGGTCCCGGCAAGGAGATTAGTAGCGGTGGTTCCAGAGACCTGTGAAGTGCAATGCGATGTTCTTGTATGGAGATGTGTCGCACTGCGCTGGTTCTGATGGGCTGTGTTGGGCAAGACAATGCCCTTGCATGGAGTTGCGCCATGCAGTGGCAATTCCAGTGAGCAGCGATGGTGATGCACCAAGCAGCAAAGGTGATGTGCCGGTTCTGCGGGAGATGCACCACATAGAAGATTTGTTGGTTCTTCTGAATCCATAGATTGGCTGGCAGAGCACCTTCAAGCCAATTTCCAAGGATTCAGGACGGTGGTGGCACTACTTGGGAGGGCAAGACACACAGATGGCAGAGTCTAGGTGCTGAGTTCAAGGTTGTTGAAAGCCTGTTCTGTCACTGAGGCTTTTGGTTTGGAGGCCAGTCAACTGGCCTTGAAGTCACTGTGGGGTCCTGGGTTTAGAGATGCAGATCCAGTCCTTCTCATCCATACAAGAGGGCAGCAGGTCAGCAGAGCAGCCGTCTTTCAGAGCAGGAGTCCAACAGAGTGGCAGTCCTTTCAGCAGCACAGCATTCTTTTTTTTCCTGGAAGAGCTCACAGGTCCAGAAGTGTACTGAAGAGTTGGATCTAAGGGGGGGCGGAGCTTGCCTGGCTGTAAGATGGCCGCTCGTTGATCAAGCTCCGCCATCCACCGCACTATCCGGTATGATTTGCAGCTTCCAAGCCTTGGATGGGAAGCAGAGCGGTTGCTGTAGCAGCCTGTATTGGTCTTGGGCATTGTTATCCTGAGATGTCCGACCCGCGCAGATGTGCAGCGCATGAGTCTGAGGTCCTTTGGGCCGGATATACAGGGACGCGTTCGTCCTTAGGAGGCAGGCGGAGGCCTGGCCAAACTGCGTGTTGGTGTGCGCCCTGCTGCCTTCATCACTATCAACCGCTGGGGCAACAGACTCTTTCAGGGGTATTGCTGGCATTTTGGCTGCACTGCTAGCGATACAACCCTGCTCCCCTCAGTGTTCCTTGTTCTCCTGGTCCACTGTGCTCCGGAGCGGGGTCACGGAGATTGGCGCCCCTAGTCATACATCTACTGTGGGAATTGCATACTCAGCAAGCAACATTATGGACAAGCCGGATAAATCTCAGCCTAAGCTGACCTTTGAGCACCGCAAATCGAAGTGCCATGAGGAGGCGGCGGACTCAGCGTTGGTGGACTGATAACCCTGCGGTTGACCCTGTGAGTGACATTAAACAAATCATTGCATCCATGCAGAGTGGTCTCACAGCTATAGATGACAAGATAGATACATTCGCCTACAGGATGGATAGAAGGGCTGAAAGAGTCGACAAGCATGCGGAGCGCCTGGATATGGCAGAGCACCGTATCACTGAATTGGAGGAAGCCCAAACTGATACCAACAATGCTCAGCGACAAGTAGAGAAGGCCCTGATTGCTCTGCAGGATCACACAGAGGATTTGGAAGCTAGGTCAAGGAGGTGCAACCTCCGTATTACGGGCCTTCCTGAATTTACAGCTACGGGGCCCATGGAACTATTTGTCGAACAGCTTCTCAAAACACTGCTGGGTGCTGAATCCTTCTCTGCTATGTTTGTGGTAGAGAGGGTGCATCAATCACTGGGTCCAAGACCTCAACCTGGTGCTCTTCCAAGGCCCATAATCGCTAAGCTCCTTAATTACCATGACAGGGATTCAGCACTTCATAGAGTAAGGGAGTTGGGCGCGTTGCACTATGAGGGCTCCTCCCTCGTCCGCTTCCCGGACTTCACCGTCAAAGTGCAGGAGGCTCGGAGGCAGTTTGTCCCCCTAAAGCATAAGCTGCGGGATCATCGCATTGAGTATGCTATGCTATATCCAGCGAGGCTGAAAGTTCTTTTTGATGGCAAGCCGAGGATTTTCTCTGATCCACAGTCCCTGCAGAAGGCTCTGAAGTCCTGGGAGGTAGCTGGTAAACGTAGGAAGGAGCAGGGCGAAGACTCAGGTGGTGCTGCCTCACCGTATACTCTAGATGACAATGACTGACTGCGGGAACTGGGTCCCACTCGTTTCTCTCTTTGAACCTTGCTGGCTATTTCCTGTTCTGCCGTTGCCTTGGTTCCTCTATAGCTGAGGGGGTATTCTCCCCTACATCGGAAGCTGTTGGTCAGTGGTGATATTGTTCTCCAGTTGGATGTTTTTAGACCATGACCTCTGTAGTACTATTGTTGGCTTTGTTCCCCTGTAGTTATCCCTCCTTTGTATTGGGAGCTTATCATATGCTATAGGTGGATGGGTGGTGGAGAGTGTAGTTCGAGATTGCTGGGTAAAATCCACCCCTAAGCGTTACCCGCTGTTGCTGCAATTGTTTTGGAGTCTGATTATTGTGTATTTTTTCTTTTTCTTTGAGATTGTTGCGTGGGTTTTGATGTCGGGAAGGTTGTATGTCGCCCTTGCACAGTTGGGCTATGCATGGCGTGGGAGGGGGTGGCAATGTGGGGTTTTTATTTGTGTGTATATGATCTTTCTTTTTGCAGGTCACATGTCGTGGTTTATATTTCTTGTATTGGGGGATGGTACAGTCACTTAATGGTGGGTATGGCACAGACAATTTTCCACGCTACATACTGAGTACTGGGTGCTATGGCTAATCGGAAGAGGTTGCGACTCTTGACGTGGAACGTTAGGAGTCTTAACATCCATAGAAAGCTGCGTAAAGTTTTAGCTTATTTGAAGAGAAAACAGGTGGATATAGCTTTATTGCAGGAAACGCATCTACATCCGAGCTGAAATTTGTTGGCGAAGAGTTGTATGCTAGGGGTGTTCCATGCTGCCTGCTTCACCTCACCCTCTAGGGGCGCGTTGACATGGGTTAACCCTGCTGCGAAGTTCTGGAATGAATGTTGTGATTCAGTCCCTTCTGGTCGATATTTCATCTTGCTGTTACTAATCCCTAATAGATGTTTTGGTAGTAAACTCCTACGGGCCGAACTACGATGATCCACAGTTTTATTACTCTCTCTCCCGGGCCATTAAATCGTGTTCCCCTTTATCTGTAGAGTGGGGCGGGGATTTTAATTACGTTTTAGATCCACTGTTAGACCATTCTAAGGGGCCACTGAGATCTCCTTTGGCTGTAGCCAGAGCGATTGCTGATGCGTCTGTACAGTTGCAGTTGGTTGATGTGTGGAGGGCTTGTTCGACAGGTATGGGAGGGTTCACGCACTACTCAGCTCCTCATGACATAAACACACGTATCGATTACTGGCTCATTTCGCATTCCTTGATGTCTACGGTGCAGGATTGTGAGGTGTTAGCTCGAACGTTCTCGGACCACTCACCTATCTTGCTGACTCTCTCCGTTCCTCCACGTGGGCCTCCCCCCTTCCTGTGGAGGTTCGCTCCCTACTCGTTGCTTGATACGGTCTTTAAAACTGGATTGAGTGATGCCATATTGGAGTATTTTGCGATAAATATAGGCACTGTAGATTCTTTTGCCACCGTGTGGGAGGCTTTTATGGTCTATATTAGAGGCATAGCCATCAGCAAACATGCGGGTGTACTCGGTTCAATCCGTGGTAGGTTGACTCTTTTGGAATCCCGGATTTCTGCATTAGAGGTTGAGCTGTCTCGGGGGTCCTCTCTGCAACTGCTTGAAAGCCTTAAATCCACGTTAGCTGAGTTCAACACTGAGGCGGACAGAGAGGTTAAACACATGGGAAAATATGCTACAGCTAGAATGTATGGGGCGGCGGATCGTCCGGGTTCGGTCCTGGCAGCTTTGGCAAAGCGCAGGTTAGACTCCAGTGGTTTCCCTATTTTAGCCGATAGTCCCGGCTCGACTTGGTCAGATCCGATCGCTATTACTAATCAATTCCGGACTTATTATCAAGAACTTTACAGCTCCAAGGTTTCCCCTAGCGACGAGGATATAAAGCAAAATCCTGAATATATCGAACTCCCTTGGTTACAAAACTGGCATAGGGAGTTTTTAATGCGCCCTATAGAGCTTGCGGAGATACGATTGGCATTGAATTCTGTGAGAGAGGGTAGTGCCCCTGGCCAGGATGGACTCACGGTCGAATTCTATAAAGCCATTAGTGACCTGTTGATTCCCCATTTGGCCACATTGTTTCAGGAAATTGGCGCTGCTGGGATTATGTCACCGACAATGCGAGAAGCCCTGATAGTTAACTTGCTGAAGCCCGATAAGGATCCCCATAAATGCTCCTCCTATCATCCGCTATCTTTGTTGAACGTGGACACTGAGATATTTGCTAAGATTCTCGCTAACCTCCTGTCCCCCTTATTGCCTCAGTTAATTGGCTCTGAGCAAGCTGGTTTTATTCCGGGCCGCACACTCTCACACAACCTTCGTATGGTGTTTGGAGTTTTTCAGCATACCCGCCCGGACGTCCCTGCAGTGGCAGTTTTCTTGGATGCCGAAAAAGGCGTTTGATTCTATTGGATGTATGCAGTTTTTTGCCGCATGAGGGTTGGTGAAGTGTTTTTACAACTGGTGAGGATCCTCTATAATTTACCGGTTGCTCGAGTTCGTGTGGGGGACGTAGTATCTGATCCTATTGTAATTTTGAGGGGCACCAGGCAGGGTTGCCCTCTGTCCCCGCTCCTATACGCTCTGGTGGTTGAGCCCTTGTTGAGAGCATTGAGGGAATATCATGGTCATAGAGGCCTCCGCTTCCCTGATTATAATTTGATAGTGTCAGCCTATGCGGATGATATGCTCTTGAACATTAGAAACCCGGAAGTACATCTCCCTCCAGTTATTCGCGAGATGTTGCGATACGGTGGGTTATCGGGGCTGAATATTAATTGGGAAAAGTCCTTGATTTTCCCGCTAACTCCTTATACCACTCCCATGGAGCTAGATTGCCCTTTGCAATAGACCTCTGACCCGGTCTGATATCTTGGGATCCATGTCCACTCGGACGCTGAGCTTGTCATCCCGGCTAATTATGGCAGAGCGATTGCAAGCTTGAGTGAGGATGCCGACCGTTGGATTCGTCTCCCGCTGTCACTAGTGGGGAGAGTCTCATTGATGAAGATGGTGGTGCTGCCTCGCCTTCTCTTTTTGTTTCTTAATATCCCCATTGTAGTCCCTCGACACCTGTTTAGAGAATTGCGGGTGCTGATGAGTAGATTGGCTTGGGCAGGCAAAGCGCCGCGTGTTTCTATGGACACACTTATGTTGCCGTGCTCTGCTGGTGGCTTGGGTGCTCCAGAATTTGAGCTTTATTATAGGGCCGCACAGGCTTTGCATGCACATGCCTGGGTTCACGGTCCACAGAACCTTCCCCATCTACATATAGAAAGAGTTGCTGCTGCTTCTGAACCGTTACCTTGGCTTTTAGCTAAAGCTTCGATTAGACGTTGTGGTCTCCTCGATTCAGTGAACTCCATGACGCATGCATGGCACTCCCTCCTGGAACTTTTTGCTGGAGCCCAACTGTATTTGCCTCAATTGCGTATAGAGTGGTGCCACTGGTTCGTTTTTAGCTCGAAAAGAGGCATGCTTCGTGCACTGAATAGTTTCGGCATGTTCGAAATGGGTGATCTTTTTCAAAATGGTAAAATGGTCAGCTGGGATTATGCGATCGCCAATAAGGAGCAGCCCTCTGCACCAACGCAGTTTCAGTTTTTTCGCACAAAACATGCATTTCGCGAGGTGTTGGGTGACGAGTTGACGGAACCTATGGAAACCCCACCTCTATCCATCTTACTCCGTTCTCAGTCCCCGATTAAGCTGGTTTCTAAACTATATGCTTCGGCCTTACTGACTAAGATATCCCCATACACGAAGGCCCGCCTGGCCTGGCAGGCTCACATTGGAGAGCAACTTTCGGATGACATATGGTTTTATTGCTGCGAGGTCACCCGTAAAATCTCACTAAATACAGGCATAGACTGGCACATTTCAAATTTCAGAATAGGGTTCATTATACGCCAGAACGATTGCATAGATATGGGTTGCTTTATTCTGACTGCTGTGAACGTTGTGGAAGTTCGGTAGCTGGTTTTTACCATTTAGCATGGCTGTGTCCTCCTGTGGCTGCATTTTGGAGCCAAATGTTTGTAACTCTGTCTGCCATAGTGGGTACTCCCATTGCACCTGATCTGATACCAGCCCTACTGGGATACACAAAACCTTTGCGTAAAAACATGAGCAAATTGATCGCCATTGGCTTGCTCTTGGCCAAGCGTAGGCTTGCTATGAGGTGGATGAGGGGGCCTCTACCAACAGTGGTCGAATGGGAAGGTGATATGGTGTATTGTAATACCCAGTCAGACGTATACAATGAGCTGCTTCCACCATCCTCCGGTCCATTAAGCATCTGGGGACTTTTTGCTCAATATCAGGAATCCAATCGGAATGCTGCTGAAGTGCAAAATGGCTGAAAGGTGTGATGCCATATTATGTAATGTTTGTTTGTTGTGTTATTATAGTGACATGGTTATTGTCCCCTAAACCGCAACTGCGGGGTAATTATTTCCTCAGCAAGAACATGATTTCTTGTGAGACATCACTGTAGTATTGCAGTAGCTGATTACACTATGTGCCAATAGCCTCCAAATCTACCTCCTTATTATTTTGTGATATAATGTATAATGTGTGTGACCTGTGTATTTTCTTTTGTATGTGAATGTATTTTGTAATTTTTGTAAAGGTTGTATTTTTTTTTGGGGGGGGGGAACTTTAATAAATAAATAATTATTTTTTTTTTTTTAAAAGTTGGATCTAAGGGTCCAGTATTTATACCTGTTGCCCACTTTGTAGTGGAGATAGCTTCTTGAGGTTTCCACCTTTCAGAGGTGTCACGCATACCCTTCCTCCCTGTCCTGGTCCCAGCTTGTCTGGGTTCACAAAAGACCAGTGATAAACCCTTTGTAAGAGTGCTCAGGCAGAGACTTTGTGATGTGCAAGTGTGGTAGGTGACTGCTCCTCTCCCTCGTATCCTCAGAGTGGCCCATCCTGCCATAACCTATTTCACACTGTGTGGGAGCAATACAAAAAGACCAACTGCCAGCTGCAGCTAGTCATGTAACCCATGATCAGATGCAAGCACCAAATGGTTAGGACAAAAAATGCCCACTTTCTAAAAGTTGCATTTTCTGAATTATGACTAAAATCCAACTTTACTATTAACAAGGGCTTTTAATTACAATTCTTCAACCACCAAACTCGACCTGTCTACCTACTCACAATTGGAAGTTACAGCTTATTAAATGTAATAAGCTAACTCTAATGGTATCTTATGGGAGAGGTAGGCCTTGCAGTAGTGAAAAAAGAATTTAGAAGTTTTTCACTACCAGGACATGTAAAACTTAAAAACACATGTACTACTTTTCTTAATACACTGCACCCTTCCCACTGGGCAGTTCAGGGCCTACCCTAGGTATGACTTATAAGTATTAAAAAGGAAGGCTTGGGCCTGGCAAAAGGATTCTTTTTTCCAGGTAGAAACTGCACACACAGGCTGCAATGGAAAGCCAGAGACATGTTTAAAGGGCTACTTAAGTGGGTGGCCAAATCAGTGCTGCAGATCCAAAAGTAGCATTTAATTTACAGGTCTGGGCAAAGGTAGTACCCCTTTACTAGGGACTTACAAGTAAATTAAATAGAGCAACTGGGTGTAAGTCAATTTTAACATGTTTTAAGGAGAGAGCACAAGCACTTTAGCACTGGTTAGTAGTGATAATGTGTGCAGAGTCCACTAGCCAGCAAAAACAAAGTCATCAGAACAGGAGGATTGAAGGCAAAAAGGAAGGGGAGAGCCATGTTAAGGAGGCCAGGTCTAACTCATGTCCTCCCAGCTGAATGAAGGGAAACCTACCCAACCTCCTGTGAGTTCTCATCACTAAGGCGGAAAAACCTGGAGAGACCATCAGCATTGGCCTGGTCTGTTCCAGGATGCTGTTCCATCGTACAGTCTATTCCCTGTAAAAAGGTGGACTACCTCAACAGTTTGAGATTGACACCACTCATTTGCATTAGCCATCTAGGTCTGTGGTCTGTCTGAACCCGAAAGTGAGCACCAAACAGGTATGGTCTCAACGTCTGCAGTGCCCAGACTGCAAAGGCTTCCGTTTATATTGCACATCACCTCTATTCCCATGGAAGTAACCTCCTGCTAATGTAGGCAACAGGTTGATCCAGGCCTTCTTCGCTTAGCTGTGAGAGCACAGCACCTATGAAATGCTGTGATGCAACTGGCTGCATGATGCATACCCTATAGAAGTCATGCGCCTTGAGCACAGATGCTGTGCACATGGCTATATTCAGGGTGTCAAAAGTGTTCTGGCAAGCCTCTGTCCAGATCACCTGTCTGGGCTTTTTCTTCAATGTCAGTTCTGTCACGGGGCACTAATGCTGCAAAAGCCCTTGACAAAGCTCTTGTAGTAGCTCGTGAGGCCCAGAAAGGCTCTCACCTCCGTCTCGATCTTGACAGGTTTCCAAGCTAGACTGGTTTGGCATTTTGCCTGGGGGGACTTCCCCTGACCTCCTCCCACTGGGTGTCCCAAGTAGACCACAGAACTCTGCCCTATCTGGCACTTATTGGCCTTGATAGTCAGGCCTGCCCTCTGCAGAGCCTGAAGCCCTTCTTTGAGGCAGCACAGGAGCTGAAGCCTGCAATATCCTCCAACCCTGCCAAGACCTGGCTAACCAAACTCTGGAAGGTGGCAGAAGTGTTATTCAATCTGAAGGGCATCACCCAGAACTGGAAGTGGCCTTCTGGGTAGAGAATGCAGACCCTCTTTGGGACCCTTAATCAAGCAAATCTGCCAGTACCCAGACGTTAAGTCAAACGTGCTGAGGTACTTAGCACCTCTCAACTGATCTATGAGCACCTCAGCTCGGGGTATGAAGTGTGCGTCAGTCTTGGTGACTGTATTGAGCCCCCGGTAATCCAGGCAGAACCAGAGTTCAGGGGTGGTACCTAGAGGGGCAGCCTTGGGGACCAGCACCACTGGGCTGGAACAAGGACTGTTTGAGGGTGCAGTGCCCCCTAGCTCCAGCATTTTTTAGACTTATTTCTTTATGCTGACTCTCACGTATCAGATAGCTAGTAGATTTTACTCTACATAAGCATGCTGTCCCCAGTATCGATATCATATATACACCATGTAGTGAGTCCTGGGGTAAACGAGAAAAGAGAAGCAAATTGCCCTAACAATCAGGATCAGTCCTTCTCCTACTCTAAAGTCAGTGCGGGGGAGAGGCTGACAACCTCCACTGACCTATCCTGCTCCTTGGAAGAAAGGAGGTCGCGGAGAGTCTCACTCTTCTCCACTCCATCAACCATGACCAGGAGCATGGTTACCTCGAACCTCTCAAATTCGGGCTTAAGGCGATTGACATGAAAAACCCTTAAATATTCAAGATTGTCTTGAGGACCACCACGTAGGTGACCTCATTCTTGCATTCTTTCACTTCATAGGGCGAAGACCAGCGGTTTTGCAGGGCCTGGGCTCCACAGGCTCCATTACCCAAACTTTCTGGCCAGACTGAAACTTGACAAAAGTGGCCTTCTGGTCATGCCACCTTTTCATTACTTCCTGGCTGGCTTCTAGATTCTCCTTGGCCTTCTTCCAGAACCACATCATTTGGGTACAGAGTGCCAACATGTCGCTGACCACAACCTAGGATGCTTTCCTGGGAGCTTGCACCCAACCCTCTTTCCCCAGACTGAGAAGCTCTCACACAGGGTGCTCATACAGAAGTTCAAAGTGGCTGAACCCAATCCCCTTCAGCAGTACCTCCCTGTACATAAACAACAGACATGGCAAGAGTACATCCACTTCTGCCTCAAGGGCTCTGATAGGCCAATGATCATGTCCTTCAGGGTCTTGGTGAAACTCTCAATATGACTGTTAATTTGGGGATGGTCGGGCGTGAAAAACGTATAGGTTACTCCGCACTTCTTCCACATGGACTTCATGTATGCAGACAGGAAGTTGGTACCCTGGTTGGATGCCACCTCCTTGGGGAATCCCATTCGGGTAAATATCCCCTTCAGTGCCCTGGCCACTGTGGGCACTGTCACTGTCCTTAGAGGAATAGCCTCCAGGTACTGGGTGGCATTGTCCACCAAGACCAAGATGAACCTGTTGCTCAGGGCTGTCTTGGGGTCCAAAGGCCCAAACATATAGATGTCCACTCTTTCAAAAGGAGTGTCAATGACAGGAAGTGGCTTCAGGTGAGCCTTGCATTTGCCTCCTGACTTATCACCGACCTGGCAGGTAGTGCGTGACCTTCAGAATGCATCTGAGGCCATTGTCATCCAGGGTCAATAGAAATTGGCGACAACATTTTCAAATGTCTTGTCCTGCCCTAGATGACATGCCAGGGGAACATCATGGGCCTGCTCTAATAGGAAGGTACTGTATCACAGGAGTACTACCAACATACAGGTTGCACCAGGCTCAAGGATCTTAGGCTCACTATACAGGAGAACATTCTCCCAATAGATGAGGTATCACCAGAGGTGTCACCAGCTGCCTGAGCCTAGGCCTGCCGCCGTGAGCCCTCCAGAGTAGAAGGGCATTCCTTCTGCGCTCTGCAAAACTCCTCCCTAGCGGGACCCCCCTTCTTTCAGCCAGTTGGTCAGTTCAGGTAAGTTTCCCAGGGTAGCAATGTACTCACCTGTAGGTTCCGGGGTATCCCTCAGGCTCAGCCTCCTCCTGGACTATGGGAGTTATAGGAGTGGGTTCCCCAGGCCCATTGCCCTTCCTCTTTTTGACAGGAGCCTAGGCCATTCTTCCAGGCTCCAGGTCCTCCTCACTCCCCTCTCAGGTGGCAATGGACCATGTGATCAGGCACACCACTCAGGCAACCCTACCATCTCCAGGTCGGACCTACGCTTCACTTCTTTCCAGATGGTGTGCTCTAGGTCTTTGCCAAGCTGACAGTCCACAGGTATGGATGAGCTCAAAGCTACCCTTAAGGGACCTGAGACCTCCCTCACTCAAAGGGAACCTTAGCCACTGGATAGTGACTCTCATGGTTATCAGCTACAATAACCTAATGGAATGCATTAGGGACTACCTTCTATGAGGGCACCAGATGACATCTGACAATTGTCATTCTGGCTTGAGTGTCTCGCAAAGCCTCCAGCCTCTGCTCATTGATGGTGACTGTTAGACATGGCATCTTTTGTCGTGTTTCCCCTGTCTTTTTGTTTTCATGCCTCCTGTTTTCAATGGGACGCTGGGCTTTGTTTTGCTGGTTTAGTGCCTCTGCGCACTTTCTCACTGCTGTTCACTGTTAAAGTGCAAGTGCTCCTACTGTAAAGTGTGGTTATGGATTAGTGTTTCCATGTTTGGATTATTCGATTTACTATTGAATCCCTAGTATAGTGCACTGTGTGCTGCTAGTGGACCTGCAGCACTGGTCGTGCCACCAACATAAGCAGACTTTTAAAGGTGTCTCATACCTGCCACTGCAGTGTCTGCTTGCAGTTGTTACTGCCATGTCGACCTGGCAAGTACCCCCAATTGCTAGGCCCTAACCTTCCCTTTTTCTTACATGTAAGTCACTCCACAGGTAGGCCCATGGTACCCCCCTGGGCAGGGTGCCGTGTATGTGAAAGGTAGGACATGTCCTGTTGTGTGTGACATGTCCTGATAGTGAAATACTGCCAATTTCGCTTTTTACTATTGCAAGGCTATCTATCCCATAGGCTAACACAGGAGTTGCATAGTAACATCTTACAAGTATAACTTTTCATTGCGACGAGATAGAGAAATGGAGTTTAGGCTCTCTGTACTCAGAATTTAATACCACATCTATTTATGGAGATGGTTTTTAGATTGTGTTTGAAAATGCCACTTCTAGAAAGTAACAATGGTCCTGGACCAATTATTCAAGGAAGAGTTAGATTAACAGAATTAGCAACTTATTTGAGCTTCCATTAATCAGCTCCCAAACGTCTGTAAATCGTGAAAATAAATGTGAAGAAAAAATCACAAAGTATTATTACAATACATTTATTTACAGAATAATCATAGGGGAGGGAAGGAGAAGCTGTGGTCCATTCGGCTTCCTTTCATAAATACAAAGAATCAAGGGGGAGTGGACCACTTGTCCTGTGTAGCCAGGGTCTTTTTATGTTCTTGGTTCCATCAAAAAAGAATCCTCATAACTATACACAAGTGCGAAAGCGGTATGAACTGGGTCACCGCTCATGTGTAATTGTACAGCATCATCATCGGGTCTTTATTGTATGTATGCTGTCCTCCGCCAGGAGGAAGACCAACTGGTTGTACAGTAGCGTCCAGATATAAAAACGAGGGAATCAAGTGAGGTTAAAATTCTCTAAATCGTATTTTCTGCTGTGACTTTATTCTGAGAATATTGACAAGAGAAGCATAAAAATATTCAAGTATGAGTAAAGACCGAGTTACTGGTCCGTCATACTTATCAACTGGTAAGGGTCAACATGTTTCAGCCTTCTGTTAGCATCTAAAGGCTTTCGTCAGGACCGATATGAAGGAGGACGCGTTATGGCTCCTTGTTTAGTGAAAGTTATTCACTAATCTAATTTCATGTGGTCAGATCCTTGGTATCTGTACCTAGTTTGGAAATGGAAAGAATAGTTGTTGTAGATACACATTTTTTATGGATCCACGTTTCATGGTGCTACCGTTATTGTGCAAGAAAGTGAGGTTAATGGCTTTGTGAGTCATAGGTAAATGGCGCGAAATGAGGGAGGCTATGAGAAAAGAGGGGATGCCTTGAGCAATTGGGAGGTTTTTTAAGGAATCATGCACTAGCCTTTAGAAAAGCGTTAAGGAATCGCTATACTGTGTGGTTAGTTTATTGAGTGATGCGAGAGTATGGCGGGTTGTATCGACGTTGTACATTCTTAGTGAAATCGAAAAGGTGTGATCGATTGTGGCATTGGTTTAAGATTGTATAGCTATCGTGGTGTAGTACAAATGGTGATAAATAATGTCAACAAATATCGTAACATTGCCTCGCTTAAACGATGTTATACTTTTCTGTGAGGTCAAACAGTACAAATTATTCATAACACAAAATGACCTCGTGAGAATGAATATTGCGCTCTCGGAGGTACCGAGAGATGTGAAAGGAACTGCCTTTCTAAGAAGGAAGAGGTAAAAGGTAAAAAAGGATTAGAGGCGTCTTACTTTGGTGTAGCGCGTTGTTCTGCTCTCAGCCGCCATCAGTGCTTACCGATTCCGTCACGTATTGGGACTGGTGCTAGCTCTGCCCGTGGTACCTCCGATGACACTGAGCCAATCGGTGTTTCCGTTTACATAGGGAATGCTCATGGAGGTAGTAGAAGGACTTGTTAATCGGTAATGGTTGGCAGAAAAAAGGGGTTGGCGAAAAAATATGGTTGGGAAGCAAAAGGAAATGGCATCTTTGTGTGTATATTACGTGTGTGATTGTAACCATTTCGGGATGGTTGTTAGTGAAAAGATATAAGTATCACTTAATTAAATCCCAACAGGATGATTGGTCTCATATGTAAGTTGAAGTCTTTTTCGTAGTAACGAGATCTTGGTTTCCTTATTTTTAAAGTTTGTCAAGAGTCACAGAATCAGGCCAGTGAGTGCCAAGGAATATTATCATTCAAGCCTCGTTTGTCAGTGCCCAAACGGTGAACCCAGCATTGTTCTTTTTCGAAAAGGACACGGTCAGCATTGTTGGTTACCGATTGAAGACTTTCCAAAATGACCCATTTGAGATCATTGACGTTGTGATTCTGCTCTATATAGTGCCTGCTCATTTTGGTAGTTTGTCTTTTACAGTTTACATTGCTCTTGTGTTCCGTGATTCTTTGTTTAATTTTGCGGCAAGTCATTCCAATATACCTGAGATCACAGGGGCAAGTAATCATGTAGACTACATGCGTGGTATTGCAATTGGTATGTTGACGTAGTGTCCAGGTTAAGTTAGGGAGAAGTTGGATAGTTTTTGTCATTTTCGTTAGATTACACACTGAGCATGTGCCGCAAGGATAATGTCCTGTGATTGGTTCTAGGTTCCAGGCTGCTGTGATGGTCTCTCTTGTGCTCTTAGGAGATGGTCTTGTGTGCACTAGAAAATCTTTGATATTTCTTGTTCTCTTGTTTGCAAACCTGGGTTTCGGCCATTGTAAAGCGTCTGAGGTTAAGATCCTCCAGTTTTTGTTGATGATTTTTTTCACTGTGTTTGTTATAGTGTTGTAAGTGGTGACACAGGTCAGGAGGTCTTCTGGTTCATCTTGTGTGGTCATTTGTAGTAGATTTTCTCTAGGTTGATTACGTGCTCTTTTCTGGCATTTGTTGATTGTTCTTATTGGATAATCTCTTCTTACAAGTTTCTCTCCCAGTTCTTTAGCTTGTGTTTTGTAATCTCTGAGATTACTGCAATTTCTCTTGAGTCTGAGAAACTGACTGTAAGGTAGGTTGTCTCTCAGAGGCCGGGGATGGAAACTTTGGTAAGATAGTAGACTGTTTTTTGCTGTAGGTTTATGGTAAGTTTTTCTATGGAGGTTGTTATTCTCCGAGTAGATGGTGACGTCAAGGAAATCGAGTTGTTTTTTGTCTGACGTACAGGTGAATTTCAGGAATTCGTCTCTCGAGTTGATCCAATTTAGAAATTCTAATAGGATTTCTTCAGTGCCTTCCCAGATCATGATGACATCATCTATGTAGCGTTTCCAGAACTTCACCTGTGTGATGTAGAGATTAGTGGGATTCTGTATGTGTTGTTCTTCGAAATCACTTACGTATAGACCCGCTACACTAGGAGCAAATGTGCTTCCCATGGATGTACCGTGGCGCTGTCTATAAAGGGTGCCGTCATACTCAAAATAATTTTCGGTGAGGGTTAGTCTGCAGCATTCCAAAACGAAGTGTCTTGGTGTGGAGTGGTTCCAAGTTTCTGAGAACAGAATATTTTCCAAGGTGTTCAGTGTCTTCTGTTGCGGAAGGCTGGTGTAAAGGCTCTCTACATCCAGCCCTACTAGAAGCATGGTGTTCTCATTGTAGGTTTGATTACTCAGTTGGTTCAAAAGGTCTCGGGTGTCCTTTAAATAGGTAGGTGTTAGCTGTACTAAGGGTTTGAGAAACTGGTCAGCAAACTGAGATAAAGGTTCTAGTACTGAACCAATACCTGAGACGATAGGTCGTCCTGGCGGGGGGACTCTGTTTTTATGAGTCTTAGGTAGAGAGTAGAAATAAGGTACTCTAGGGGACTTGGTTCTGAGAAAATCTGCTTCGTGTTTAGATATCCACTGGTTGATCTGTGCTTCTTCTACCATTAAATCTATGGTTCTTTGTAACCTCTTAGTTGGGTCACTGATAATTATTTCATAGAATTTCTTGTCAGATAGTAGATCCAGACATTGTGTATTGAATCCTTGTTTGTCGAGGAGGACAATACCTCCTCCCTTGTCTGCTGGTTTGACAATTATGTTCTCATTCCTGCTCAGTTCTTCCATGGCTTGTTTCTCTTGCCTCGTGATGTTGATGTATGGTTTTTTTGAGGAGGGTTTGATGTAATCCACTTCTCTAAGGATAGCCTGTTCAAAGGCTAGTACTTCCACAGGAACCATGTGGTTCGGTGGACAGAAGGTTGATTTTGGTCTGAGGTTGGTATCACTCCTCGGGGTCTCGTTTTCTTTATCTTTGAAGAAAGCTTTGAGTTTGATCTTTCTGCAGAACTCTGAAAGTTCACATTTTACTTTAAAGATGTCCAATGGAGGAGTGGGGACAAAACCTAATCCTTTGTTGAGTACTCTCTCTTGGTCTTCCGTAAGTGTTGTATTTGTGAGGTTTAGCACCAGTGACTCGCGTTGCTGGGGCCTGGTTGTTCTTTGAACATACTGCGGGTGTGTACTTGCCTCTCTTGTTCGCTCCAAGTTACTCCTTTTCTTCTCCCTCTTTGGGTGTGTTGGCCTCTCCCTAAAAAAGGAGGTGGTTGAGTATTCATCATGGGGCCCATCGTATGTGGTCCTTGAAGATACGGGTTCATCCATCCTTGAAAATTAGGTATGTATGGTTGAAAGACCTGTTGTGGTTGGTCATAGAAACGTGGCATAGACCAGTTGTTCCCTCGTCGTCGTTGGTTTCGTCTGTGTTGTCCTCTTCCTCATCTGGGATTAATGCCGTCATCGCTGCTCCAGTCAGAGTTGTTACTGGATGTCTCTCCTGTAGAGTCATCATCATATTGATCTGGTATGGTGTAATCCTCCCTGGCATAGGGGTGCATTTTTTCAATTGAGAATTTCTTGAGGTCCTTGCTCAGTTTCTGTATCTTATTTTGGGTAATGTACTCCTTTGTTTCGTTCATTTCCCTATTTATCTCCTCTAGTCTTTTCTTATATACTGAAATCTGGACTGTCGTTTTGAGTTTGGCTTCACTCACTTGAATTTTGATTGTCAATGCTTTTACCAGTCTTGTGGCTGTTTTAATAATAAGTACTAGGTAATCTCTTGTACATTTCCACGATATAGAGGACCAATCTTTCCTGAAAATCATGTCTTTCAGGAAAATGCGTGGGGCATTTTGTACACATAGTCCCTTAGGGGCCGCATTTGCGCGGAGATACTCTTTCATAATAATGCCATGTATGGCGGTTCATACCTGATCTTTCTTCATCTCGGTAAGGTCATCCTATTCATTCGTCTGTGATAATGTTTGTGCTAGGTCTTTATCTTGTAGTAAAGAAGACTCACTGAGAATCGCATTCAACTCTTCTTCAGAATAGCTCAATCCCTGATTCTCGGCCATTTTCCCAATGTGATATCGATAGCTCGTTCCTCAATGTGAAAACCACTTTCTGTGGTTGAAAGAATACCAGGGACTCTACCTCAATTCTGGTGGTCACTCTGGTTTTATGATTTCCCACAGCTGCGCGCTGCTTAATTACAGAATAATCATAGGGGAGGGAAGGAGAAGCTGTGAAGAGGTGAATGCGGCCCCTAAGGGACTATGGGTACAAAATGCCCCACGCATTTTCCTGAAAGACATGATTTTCAGGAAAGATTGGTCCTCTATATCGTGGAAATGTGCAAGAGATTACCTAGTACTTATTATTAAAACAGCCATAAGACTGGTAGAAGCATTGACAATCAAAATTCAAGTGAGTGAAGCCAAACTCAAAACGACAGTCCAGATTTCAGTATATAAGAAAAGACTAGAGGAGATAAATAGGGAAATGAACGAAACAAAGGAGTACATTACCCAAAATAAGATACAGAAACTGAGCAAGGACCTCAAGAAATTCTCAATTGAAAAAATGCACCCCTATGCCAGGGAGGATTACACCATACCAGATCAATATGATGATGACTCTACAGGAGAGACATCCAGTAACAACTCTGACTGGAGCAGCGATGACGGCATTAATCCCAGACGAGGAAGAGGACAACACAGACGAAACCAACGACGACGAGGGAACAACTGGTCTATGCCACGTTTCTATGACCAACCACAACAGGTCTTTCAACCATACATACCTAATTTTCAAGGATGGATGAACCCGTATCTTCAAGGACCACATACTATGGGCCCCATGATGAATACTCAACCACCTCCTTTTTTAGGGAGAGGCCAACACACCCAAAGAGGGAGAAGAAAAGGAGTAACTTGGAGCGATCAAGAGAGGCAAGTACACACCCGCAGTATGTTCAAAGAACAACCAGGCCCCAGCAACGCGAGTCACTGGTGATAAACCTCACAAATACAACACTTACGGAAGACCAAGAGAGAGTACTCAACAAAGGATTAGGTTTTGTCCCCACTCCTCCATTGGACGTCTTTAAAGTAAAATGTGAACTTTCAGAGTTCTGCAGAAAGATCAAACTCAAAGCTTTCTTCAAAGATAAAGAAAACAAGACCCCGAGGAGTGATACCAACCTCAGACCAAAATCAACCTTCTGTCCACCGAACCACATGGTTCCTGTGGAAGTACTAGCCTTTGAACAGGCTATCCTTAGAGAAGTGGATTACATCAAACCCTCCTCAAAAAAACCATACATCAACATCACGAGGCAAGAGAAACAAGCCATGGAAGAACTGAGCAGGAATGAGAACATAATTGTCAAACCAGCAGACAAGGGAGGAGGTATTGTCCTCCTCGACAAACAAGGATACAATACACAATGCCTGGATCTACTATCTAACAAGAAATTCTATGAAATAATTATCAGTGACCCAAATAAGAGGTTACAAAGAACCATAGATTTAATGGTAGAAGAAGCACAGATCAACCAGTGGATATCTAAACACGAAGCAGATTTTCTCAGAACCAAGTCCCCTAGAGTACCTTATTTCTACTCTCTACCTAAGACTCATAAAAACAGAGTCCCCCCGCCAGGACGACCTATCGTCTCAGGTATTGGTTCAGTACTAGAACCTTTATCTCAGTTTGCTGACCAGTTTCTCAAACCCTTAGTACAGCTAACACCTACCTATTTAAAGGACACCCGAGACCTTTTGAACCAACTGAGTAATCAAACCTACAATGAGAACACCATGCTTCTAGTAGGGCTGGATGTAGAGAGCCTTTACACCAGCCTCCCGTAACAGAAGACACTGAACACCTTGGAAAATATTCTGTTCTCAGAAACTTGGAACCACTCCACACCAAGACACTTCGTTTTGGAATGCTGCAGACTAACCCTCACCGAAAATTATTTTGAGTATGACGGCACCCTTTATAGACAGCGCCACGGTACATCCATGGGAAGCACATTTGCTCCTAGTGTAGCGGGTCTATACGTAAGTGATTTAGAAGAACAACACATACAGAATCCCACTAATCTCTACATCACACGGGTGAAGTTCTGGAAACGCTACATAGATGATGTCATCATGATCTGGGAAGGCACTGAAGAAATCCTATTAGAATTTCTAAATTGGATCAACTCGAGAGACGAATGCCTGAAATTCACCTGTACGTCAGACAAAAAACAACTCGATTTCCGTGACGTCACCATCTACTCGGAGAATAACAACCTCCATACAAAAACTTACCATAAACCTACAGCAAAAAACAGTCTACTATCTTACCAAAGTTTCCATCCCCGGCCTCTGAGAGACAACCTACCTTACAGTCAGTTTCTCAGACTCAAGAGAAATTGCAGTAATCTCAGAGATTACAAAACACAAGCTAAAGAACTGGGAGAGAAACTTGTAAGAAGAGATTATCCAATAAGAACAATCAACAAATGCCAGAAAAGAGCACGTAATCAACCTAGAGAAAATCTACTACAAATGACCACACAAGATGAACCAGAAGACCTCCTGACCTGTGTCACCACTTACAACACTATAACAAACACAGTGAAAAAAATCATCAACAAAAACTGGAGGATCTTAACCTCAGACGCTTTACAATGGCCGAAACCCAGGTTTGCAAACAAGAGAACAAGAAATATCAAAGATTTTCTAGTGCACACAAGACCATCTCCTAAGAGCACAAGAGAGACCATCACAGCAGCCTGGAACCTAGAACCAATCACAGGACATTATCCTTGCGGCACATGCTCAGTGTGTAATCTAACGAAAATGACAAAAACTATCCAACTTCTCCCTAACTTAACCTGGACACTACGTCAACATACCAATTGCAATACCACGCATGTAGTCTACATGATTACTTGCCCCTGTGATCTCAGGTATATTGGAATGACTTGCCGCAAAATTAAACAAAGAATCACGGAACACAAGAGCAATGTAAACTGTAAAAGACAAACTACCAAAATGAGCAGGCACTATATAGAGCAGAATCACAACGTCAATGATCTCAAATGGGTCATTTTGGAAAGTCTTCAATCGGTAACCAACAATGCTGACCGTGTCCTTTTCGAAAAAGAACAATGCTGGGTTCACCGTTTGGGCACTGACAAACGAGGCTTGAATGATAATATTCCTTGGCACTCACTGGCCTGATTCTGTGACTCTTGACAAACTTTAAAAATAAGGAAACCAAGATCTCGTTACTACGAAAAAGACTTCAACTTACATATGAGACCAATCATCCTGTTGGGATTTAATTAAGTGATACTTATATCTTTTCACTAAGAACCATCCCGAAATGGTTACAATCACACACGTAATATACACACAAAGATGCCATTTCCTTTTGCTTCCCAACCATATTTTTTCGCCAACCCCTTTTTTCTGCCAACCATTACCGATTAACAAGTCCTTCTACTACCTCCATGAGCATTCCCTATGTAAACGGAAACACCGATTGGCTCAGTGTCATCGGAGGTACCACGGGCAGAGCTAGCACCAGTCCCAATACGTGACGGAATCGGTAAGCACTGATGGCGGCTGAGAGCGGAACAACGCGCTACACCAAAGTAAGACGCCTCTAATCCTTTTTTACCTTTTACCTCTTCCTTCTTAGAAAGGCAGTTCCTTTCACATCTCTCGGTACCTCCGAGAGCGCAATATTCATTCTCACGAGGTAATTTTGTGTTATGAATAATTTGTACTGTTTGACCTCACAGAAAAGTATAACATCGTTTAAGCGAGGCAATGTTACGATATTTGTTGACATTATTTATCACCATTTGTACTACACCACGATAGCTATACAATCTTAAACCAATGCCACAATCGATCACACCTTTTCGATTTCACTAAGAATGTACAACGTCGATACAACCCGCCATACTCTTGCATCACTCAATAAACTAACCACACAGTATAGCGATTCCTTAACGCTTTTCTAAAGGCTAGTGCATGATTCCTTAAAAAACCTCCCAATTGCTCAAGGCATCCCCTCTTTTCTCATAGCCTCCCTCATTTCGCGCCATTTACCTATGACTCACAAAGCCATTAACCTCACTTTCTTGCACAATAACGGTAGCACCATGAAACGTGGATCCATAAAAAATGTGTATCTACAACAACTATTCTTTCCATTTCCAAACTAGGTACAGATACCAAGGATCTGACCACATGAAATTAGATTAGTGAATAACTTTCACTAAACAAGGAGCCATAACGCGTCCTCCTTCATATCGGTCCTGACGAAAGCCTTTAGATGCTAACAGAAGGCTGAAACATGTTGACCCTTACCAGTTGATAAGTATGACGGACCAGTAACTCGGTCTTTACTCATACTTGAATAGTTTTATGCTTCTCTTATCAATATTCTCAGAATAAAGTCACAGCAGAAAATACGATTTAGAGAATTTTAACCTCACTTGATTCCCTCGTTTTTATATCTGGACGCTACTGTACAACCAGTTGGTCTTCCTCCTGGCGGAGGACAGCATACATACAATAAAGACCCGATGATGATGCTGTACAATTACACATGAGCGGTGACCCAGTTCATACCGCTTTCGCACTTGTGTATAGTTATGAGGGTTCTTTTTTGACGGAACCAAGAACATAAAAAGACCCTGGCTACACAGGACAAGTGGTCCACTCCCCCTTGATTCTTTGTAATACATTTATTTAGTCATTTAAAGGAACAATCATTAGAGGATCAAGAAGGTAGGAAAATGTTCCAGGGAACGTGTAAGAAGGAGGGCTCAAGTGGATATATAGGAGTCAAGAGAGCTCAAAGTGTGTAGAAAAGTAAAGGGCATATATTTACAAGACTGTACAAAACTGATAATCAATAAACAGTTAGATGCAACCTGGTCACATGCAAATTATTCATTTGAATTTGTAAGGAGAGTTTCCTTGAGGCTGTAAACAAGGGTAATGGGGAAGGGGAAATTGGTCCAGGTGCGGTAGGGGGTAGCGTCGACGTTTCGATCCGGCTTATCTGCAAAAGAGGGACTTTAATACCTCAGCGATGCGGATCTTCCTCAGGACAAGGGGACGGGTGAAGTGACCCTCATCACTCTTGCAATGCTCAATTACAGTCCAAAACCTGATTACACCAATGCCCGTAACGTGGCAAGGGCCAGCTAAGGACAATTCCCGTTATTCAGTAGATATAGACCATGGCCCGTACAGCATTGAGCTGCCTCCCTGCCACCTTCCATTGCCCGCTACCTGAGGGAATTACAGCGAAGCCCTTTGACTTCAGCCTGGTAGATCTCCCTGCCTGCAATGGCGTGCTTTGACTCAGAGGGAGTAGCTATCAGTATACACGGCGCCTGTGTCTGTTGTGGGGGGCCCGGGGGACAGACTTGGTTCTAAGCAAACCTCCAGTATTGTGAGCACACGACAGGGGCCCCAGGTAGTTTGCTTGTACATCCTGAATTGAGTGGGGGATCCATGCACTGGCTTCCCCTGAGTGTAACACCTCCTGCAGCGGAGCCCTTCCCCACGGACTGACGATTAACGGATAGCCTGGTGGCGCTCCAGGTCAGAACTCAACGGGACCTGGGCGGAGAGCTCTGACAGTGAGGCCGACCCTACGATTAGCTCTGGGCCCGCTTCCTATCGAGAGCACGGGCATCACCCCGTGGAATAGCAGCAGACCCTCTCAAGTATTACTACTGAGCTGGCACTTCCCGAGGCCACACCTACTATTACTTGCACTCCTTGCAGAGGGGCCCCAAAGGAGAAGAGTCCTGCCCGCTAACACACTGGCCGAAGGGGCGCAACCTTTGCGGGGCGGCTGACCCGGAGACGCTGGCCAGGCCATGGGCGTCTATTTAGCGTACGCTGCATTGCGGACCCTACTGCCTGACCTTGCTTTCCAACAACATCATAGGAACTCTTGCCCCAGCGGAGCCTGCGCCTCTTGCCCTCGCTCCGTTCCTGAACCTCGTGGACGTGTTCAACATGGTTTTTCCCAAGGGCCGGAAAGACAGGTCTGTCAAGGAGATGCTGCTCAAGTCCTCTCAGCAGTCTGACAGCCAGGCGGTCTCGGGGCATGCAGACGACAACGAGGGAGGCGAAGGTCCGGAGGCCCCAATCAGCCGAGCGTTACTAGAGTCCCTTTTCTCATCCCTATGTGAGGACTTTGCCACAATGAAACGTGACATCCAGGCAGATCTTCAGGATATCCAACGCGGTGTGAACTCCCTGGGCGAACGAGTCCACACATTGGAGGAACATGACTTCGGGAGGGATGAAGAAATAGAACATCTCAAACAAGATATCCTCCGACTGCAGAAGCAGAATTTGGATTTGCAGGCCCACACTGAGGACGTGGAGAACAGGTCCCGGCGGAATAATATCCTCATCCGTGCCTTGGCCCATGATGACGGCGATGGCAACCTTGAGGCCCTTGTGGAGGGCCTTTTCCGCTGTCTCCTTGGAGAACCCTCAGAGTTCCCGATCAAGCTGGACCGCACCCACAAGGTGGGCCCTCGACGAGCAGCACCTGCACCACTGGAGGACATCATGACCTGCGTTCATGATTATCAGCTCAAAGAAAGGATCCTCCGTGAGTCTCAATGTATCCCAGACTTTACATATCAGGGACAGAAACCTACGTTTTTCCAGGATCTGGCTGCCTTTACGCTTCTCAAACGCAAGTCTTTCTGACCTATCACACTTAATCTCCGAAAAGTCGGTATTAAATATTCATGGGGCCATCCTTTCAGACTGATCTTCGTCTATAAGGGGGAACTGAGGCAAATCCGCTCTACCTCAGTGGCTTACAAACTCCTGGGCATCGATGAACCTGCCCCAGACCAACCTAGTCAGACCCTGCACCCCCGCAGGCGCTGAAGCGGCCATGGATGAACTACCATCAAACCCCCGAGCCCTGTGTCTCGCCCAGACCCGGACACTATGGCGAAAGAATGGCAGGTAGTGCTGTCATCTCTCACTGGGGCATCTTCGGAGCGAGAGGGGATCTCCGCCAACCACTTCTTGGTGCATCGTCGCTGCGACCTCGACCTAGAGGAATGTGCTGATGAGACTCATATGGGCCACGAAAACCTCTCTCTCCCTTTGCCAAGAGCAAGATGCTCTGGACATTGACTTTGACTCACGTTACTTTTTTAAAATTTTGTTTGCTATAGGGTTTTCTTCTTTTTATTGTTGTGGCCCCCCCCCCCACCCCCGGCTTTGCCTCTTCATATGTGCGCTCAAGGCTGCAACCCATCCAGGATTTTGGTATCGCACTTAAGTTTCAATATGCTTAGGGCGTTTGCGACTCCAGTCGCTCTCGCACACTCCCGGCATATAGCTTTCTCCCTTCTCTACTTGTTACGCAGATGAGTGTCAAGTTTCTCACGCTCAAAGTAAAAGGGCATAACAACCCAGTTAAGCGCCAAACCATCCTGTCTTACTTAGAGAACTCTGGGGCTCATATTTGTCTGTTACAAGAGACCCACCTGCTGGGCAGCAATACTCATAGGATGCGCTCGAAGGCTTTCCCACACCAGTACTTCTCCTCGCTCCCCACTAAGAAGGTCAGAGTGGCCATAATGGTTGCGCGCAAGTTCCCTGGGACGATAGGGCCTAGGGTATCAGTGATTAAGGGGAGATTTCTGGCACACTCAGTGAATATAGGGGGACACACACTAACGCTAGCCACCAAATACGCCCCAATGACAGGCAGGAGGCTTTCTTGCACATAGCAATAAGAGACTTGACTTCTACACCTGATCACCAAATCCTCATTGGGGGTGATCTGAACATCGTATTTGATGGCCAATTAGACTGCTACGCACAGAGGCAGGGACAGACAGGGGCTCTCTATGACACCCATTGCCAGTGGCTACATGATCTGGGGCAGGTAGATTTATGGCGACACCTCAACCCCCACCTTTGCGATTACACTTTTTACTCCAACGCTCGGGGGACCTATGCATGGCTTGATTCATTTCTAGCAACCCGCTCTCTCCTCCCGATAGCACAGGACTTGATGATTGCAACCCAGGCACTATCGGACCACGCAGCCCTCACTGCAACCCTGCACTTCCCCCCTACTCTCAGACCGTCGTATTCCCAGAAACTCCGGTTCTCACTCCGCCAACGTCCCGATGTTGTCACACGCCTCACAAAAACACTGGAAGACTATTTAGCCATAAATGATACACAAGACAACTCTTTAGTCCCCCTCTGGGAAAACCCTCAAATTAGTGGCCAGGGGCGACCTCATTGCGACGTCAGCTGTCAATAAGGTACACAAGGAGAAGAGGGATGAGCTCTCCACACAAGTGCTCGAACTAGAAGGGATTCACAAATGGTGAACAACCTTTACAACACAACTGTTACAACGCACTACACTTACAACGAAATTTTTACAACGCAACATCCATTACAACGCATTCCATTACATAGCATGACACTACAAAGCATGTTTAAAAACTACCTTTACAACGCATTCCATTACATCGCATACTACCTTTACAACGCATACCATTACAACGCAATCCAACACTTACCCTACTGTTGCACCCCCTGGAGTTAGAATAGTAATTTTTACCCCTATACTATGCGTTGTAATGGTATGCGTTGTAAAGGTAGTATGCGATGTAATGGAATGCGTTGTAAAGGTAGTTTTTAAACATGCGTTGTAGTGTCATGCTATGTAATGGAATGCGTTGTAGTGGATGTTGCGTTGTAAAAAATGCGTTGTAAGTGCATGCGTTGTAAAAGTGTGCGTTGTAACGACATACATCCTTCACAAATGACATTTTAACGCGCTTATTTTGCGCTGTGCTGGCGATTGGTTGACACGCGCAGAACTGCTGGTGCGCTTTTTTAAATCTCCCTGTTTTCTATTTTCGTTTAGTCTAGTTTAGTGCTTGCCCTTGCTTTTAATTTAGGCCCCTTACCTGCACTTTAAATTGGTCGTCACCGTGTTGGAGCGGGTCCTCTTCCCTGATAGCTCGCGCTTGCCGGCCATATTGGGGGAACTCCGGGACGCCTGGCGGCGCCATTTTGGAGGTTGACGCGCTAGTTGTCACAAGGACACTAGGCGCCTATTTTAGACGGGAGATGGCGCGCAGCGGATACGCGCAGCGGGACCGCCGGATTTCCGCCGGAGTTACGCCTGAGTTCAGCCCGTCTGCGCCCGTCCGCGCTGAGGACGGGCTGCAGGCCTGGCTGGACTCTAGTACTTCCGTGCCTTCTACACTGACGAGGAGGTGGTACTCAGTACATGAGCTGTTAGCTCTTAGACCTCCGCCTCGACGTTGTCATCACAGCTGGTCGCTGTATGAGGTAACACGCTATTCTACCTGTCCATGGTGTCATGTGGTGTTCTGCCCCTTGGCTTGTGGGGGAAAGGTACGTGCTAAACTCCCACCACCTCTGATTGCCTTACCCCCTAGAACTGGCTTTTTGATTAATGCTCGGTCACTTATAAAAAATAATATAGCTTTCCACGAGTTTGTCAATGACAGGCAACCCGACTGGGTATTCGTGACTGAAACTTGGGCATCTGCCTCGTCGGGCCATGATCTGTTGTTGGCAATACCGGAGGGCTACACGTTATACAGACAGGATAGACTGGTACGGAGAGGGGGGGGCTTGGCAATCATCTGTAGGGCCCCACTCCTGGGCTCTATCAAAACACTGTCTGACCCTGCGGACGCTTTTGAGGCCTTATACTTTTGCATAACTTGCTCTCCGACAGAGTCTTTTACTGGTATCCTGGTCTATAGACCACCGGGTCCCAGAACCAGCTTCTGCTCTGAGTTGTTCCGTATCCTGGAACCATATTTTGACAAACCTCATTTTTCTATTCTGGGGGATTTAAATTTTCATTTAGAGGATGTGGTTTCTAGGGATTCTGCTCAGCTCATTGACGCGTTGGAAGCCTGTGAGTTCATTCAGCGTGTAAATTACCCGACGCATCGGGCTGGCCACACCTTGGACGGGGTGTTTACCAATGACCCTAGACTCTCTGTTGGCTCTCCCCTCCCCTTGGTTTGGTCGGACCACTTTGCGGTACCCCTTGGTCTTTCATCTGTCACCAAGGATCTTTTCACTGCAGCTCCTCGTAACAGAGTCTTGAAAAGAGGATATAGGAATATCAATAATCAAGCTCTCGTTCCTTTCCTAAGAGACTGTGATATTTCCGCTTCAAGAGGCGTGGATGGGGCTGCTCAGGAGCTTGTCAACTCTATCACTACTGCGGTTGATACGTTAGCTCCCGCCTCTCTACGCTATGTTGCGCGGCGGAAACCCTCTGCACCCTGGTTTTCGGAGCCTTTAAGACTCTTAAGACAAACCTGCAGGACTAAGGAGAGGAAATGGCGTAAGTCATGGGCTCCTTCCGACAGAGAAGATCATAAACGGATACTTCAAGAATATAAATCTCGAGTTATCAAGGAGAAGCAGGAATATTTCTCCCATTTGACAACTGCGCTCCCCTCATCCAAAGAGCTTTTTAAGATTGTGGGCTCATTGTGCTCGCTTCAGACCCCTGATCCAGTGGTGGCCTCGCAAGAGCTTTGCAATAATATTTCCGATTTTTTTTATAATAAAATCTCGGATATCCATTCGGCCCCTGACAGCCAGAAGAAGATGCTGGATGAGCATTCTCTGCGTAACATTAAGGCCTCGGAATCCTGGAGGAGAGACTCACATATCTCTCTTACCCACTTTCCGCTTCTTTCTCTTGAGGATCTCAACTTTCTGTTGGATCGGACTAAGTCAGCCTCCCCGGCCGATCCCTGTCCGCTGAAAGTTCTAAGGGACTGCAGGGAATCACTTCTGCCACCGTTACTGGCAGTCTTGAACGCGGCCTTGACTCAGGGCATCTTTCCAATGGTCTGGAAAAAGGCCATAGTGAAACCCCTCTTAAAAAAATCCTCCCTGGATCCTGGAGTGATGAAGAACTTTAGGCCCATCTCCCTCTTGCCTGCCCCTGCAAAGATGCTTGAAGCCCATTTAAACTCTCACCTTTCCACCTTCCTTGATTCCTCTGGGTTCTTGGATAGTTCTCAGCACGGTTTCAGGAAGTTTCATAGTACTGAATCTGCTCTGACTATGGTGGTGGATAACATCCGGCGTAAAGTTGATCTGGGTCAGTCGACGATTCTTGTTCTGCTGGATCTGACTGCAGCATTCGATACCCTGTCTCCCTCTACCCTTACATCGCGGTTGAGGGAGGCAGGGGTCGCAGGACAGGCTCTCAGCCTTCTTGACTCCTTCTTACATCAGAGAGAGCAAAGAGTTCTGCTGGGCGAGTACCTCTCCCCTGCTAAATCTTTGCAATGTGGAGTGCCCCAGGGTTCGGCCCTTAGCCCCACCCTATTTAATCTGTACGTGGCCCCCCTTGCAAGATTAGTAAGATCGCAGGGGATGGAGGTAGTGTCCTATGCGGATGACACTCAAATTATGGTGTCCCTTAACCATTCCCTGGGTGTCTCTGCCGCGAGCTTTAGGGCCTGCATGCAGATGGTTGCTGAGTGGATGGTGCTTAATTCTTTAAAACTCAATGCCGATAAAACGGAGGTTCTTGTGTTCGGCAAAGATCAAAACATCTGGTCCAATGAGTGGTGGCCTCCTTCCCTTGGAACCTGCCCTATTCCTTCCTCTACGGCTAGGAATCTTGGTGTCATTTTTGATACCTCACTTGCCATGAATAGCCAGACTAACAGGACCGTGGCCACTTGCTGGGGAATTATTAAAATCCTAAAACGTATCATTCATTATCTGTCCCCGCAGGCACGAAAACATACAGTCACTGCCCTCGTGGGCTCCAGATTAGATTACTGCAATGCACTATACGCGGAGTCTAATAAATATTTGATACAACGTCTGCAGGTGGTACAGAACGCTGCCGCTAGATTTGTTTTAGCACTTCCTAGGGACTCTTCGGCGACGATCGCCAGGAAGAACTTGCACTGGCTCCCCATCAGTTTTAGAATTTCATTCAAACTCCTCTGCCTCACCTATAGAGCCGTGCAGGCTGGCCCCTCAAATGCTTTGGGGTCTTTGCTCACTCGATATATTCCTAGCAGGTCTTTGCGCTCTGCAGACTCCAACCAGCTTGTAGTCCCTCGCTCTAAAAAATCCAGATGGGGGAGCAGAGCCTTTTCCACTGTTGCGCCTCTACTCTGGAATGGCCTTCCTCTAGAGATTAAGGCGCTTCCCTCTTTGTCTTTGTTTAGAAAATCGCTTAAAACCTGGTATTTTATAAAGGCTTATCAGTAAGCTCTCATGTTCTCTTCCAGTCAGCTTTTCTGTTAGGCGCCTTGACGCCCATTGGGCTAAGTTTGCGCGTTACAAGTTCCGCTTCATTCATTCATTCATTCAAATGGACGAGGGCACCTCGCATATGGAGGAAATTGAAAGCAGCCAGAGTGCAGTTAGCAAGCCTCTACCTTGATAGGGCGGAACATGTCGTGCTCCGCTTTAAGCATACATTTTATATTGGGGGGACAAATGCGAACGCCTATTAGCCCATAAACTGCGTGCACAGTGGCAGGTGGTGACAGTCCCACTTATTTTGACTGACGCAGGCATCAAACACACACGCGGCGAGGCGGTAGCTAACGCTTTCGGGGATTTTTACGCTAATCTGTATACTGCACAGTCCCTGCCCGAACTGAATCTATCTAGGTATTGCCAGGGTATCACACACTGTAAGCTAACTGCTGACCAGGGGGCGACCCTAGACAGCCCCATTAGAATGGAGGAAGTCATCTCGACCATAGCTTAACTTAAGCTTCTTAAATCTCCCAGCCCAGACAAATTTACTACCCTTTATTATAAAACTTTTTGCTCCCTTTTAGCTCTGATACTAACAGGACCCTTTAATGCCGTAGACGACACTACAGAGCTGCCGCCCACAATGTTTTTAGCATCTGTGGCAGTACTGCCTAAACCCGGCAAAGATAGCAGGTTCTGCGCCTCCTATAGGCTGATATCTCTTTTGAATATAAATTTTAAGATTTTCAAGAGCATCCTTGCGGCCTGGCTGGGGTCTATGATGCCGGGATTGATAGACCCGGCCGGATTCGTGGCCACTAGGCAGTGCAGCGATAATTCTCTGCGGTTGTTAGGTTGTTACACTTGCTGGATAAATCTCACCGGCAACGAGAGGAGCGCGTCTTCCTGTCCATAGACGCCGAGAAGGCATTTGACAGAGTCCACTGGCCCTTCTTAGAGACCGTTCTGGAGCAGTTTGGGCTAGGGCGTCGTTTTCGCCAATGGGTTTTTAACGGCTACCGTCGCCCCTCGGCCACTGTCCGGGTAAATAGTTTCAATCCAACCCCTTTCCTATCTCCAGGGCTGCCCGCTCTCCCCATTGTTGTTTGCCATCTATATGGAGCCGTTTGCCCAATGGGTTCGGAAAAACCCACGGATCCAGGGGATTCTTTTCGGGGACGAGCACCACACTATCAGCCTTTATGCCAATGACATGGTCGCCACGCTGGAGTCACCACGTTCCTCAGTTCCGGCGTTCCTGGCCTAACTGGAGGAGTTCGCGGCAGCCTCCGGTTTCAGGGTCAATGTGACCAAGTCCCAGGCGTTGGGCTTCTCTTTGAAGCAGACCACTATCACGGCTCTTACCCATGCATGCCCTATCTCATGGGATCAAAAGACCATGCCATACTTGGGTATCACTCTCTCCACCTCTATTGTCGAGACAACATCTTTGAATCATTCTCGACTGCTACGCCAGACTAGGCAGGAGCTCTGGTGATGGTGGCCGTTTAAGCTCTCATGGCTAGGCAGAATCGCAGCCCTTAAAATGAGCATACTCCCTAAAGTCTTGTACCTCTTCCAGACTCTCCCGGTTGAGCCGCCTCGGGGGGTTTTAAAGCAAATACAATCCGAGTTTGTCAATTATGTCTGGGCCGATAAGAGACCGCAAATTAATAGGGGTCTGAGCTTTAGATCCCATGGGGAGGCGGGACTGGTGATACCCGATCTCGACGGTTACTATGAAGCCACCCAGATACGTTCTGTTTTAGAATGGGCTCAGCCAGAATCTGACAAATGTTGGCTCTTCATGGAGCGTGCTTTAGCGAAAAAGGCTATTTGGAAGATCCCCTTCCTCCACAAAGCTACCAGGCCCTAGGGGCTGTATGGCTCCCCGGTGGACCGCACCACACTAAAGGCCTGGGACACAACCACTACCCGCAACGGCCTGGCAACTTTCCCATCACCCCTCATCCCTATTACCGAAAATCCAGATTTCTACCCAGGCC